>NC_045595.1:41454304-43854304 GCF_009762305.2 Zalophus californianus | reverse complement strand
CTGGGGACTATTCTGTAACAGCATTAAGATGAAAATAGCTACTACAAAACGGTGAAGCAAATATAGAGAAATAGATGAGGTCTTTGTAATATTGTTGGCCAGCTTGATCCTGATGAACCTTTAGTCCTTACAGTTACTTGTGTCATTAACTACTTCTATTGTTTAATCCTATTTGAGTGAGACATTCTTTCATTTCTAACCAATAGCTTCCTAATGACTCATCTGCATTGCCACAGCTCAGGTTAAATTGAGTCCTATGTCACATAGGTATCCTTGATCTAAACCCATAATAATCACCCAAAAATCTCTGCATCTGCCAATAAAGGATGCCTTTAGGGTATAAGTATTGTTTAGAACTTTTTCACTTCCAAGTAACAGAAAATAAGACCAAATTAACTTAAACAAAAAAGAGAAATGTATTACTCATATCACTGAAAATTTTAGGAAAAGTTTGATTTAGCAACTTGAGTAATATTGACATGTCATACTTTATGGTTCATCCATTGGCTATGCACATCTATTAGTCTAATTCTTAGTGTCCACCAAGTGGCCAGATGGCCTTCAGCAGCTCCAGACCTACATCATTCTGCTTCCAAGTTCAGCAGGAAAGAAAAAAAGCGTCTCTTGGACTAATTTGGAAAAGTAAATCTTATCTCTGATCTCTTTGACCAGAACTGTGTTACTTCCTCTCTATAGAACAATGGTAAAGAGTACACAAGTAACAAGGCTGAAGTGACCAGTCCACTTAGAAGGCCAGAGACAGAGAGAATCCTGCTTGAAAATCTTAAACTGAGATTGAGAAAAAGGGTGGCTCACTGCAGGACAATTGGGGACCTTGATATCAGGCAATTTTAGAATGCAAGAGAAATGACAGACAGCAAATGCCTACTGCATTCAATTAACAAAGGGCAAATTCTAAGCAATTTAGAGTTATATTCTGAGTTATAGCTCATATACAATTGTAGAATTAGATGATACCTACTTAGAGACTTGACCTTTTGGGAAGTATGTGGTATGTAACCAGTTGGTGAGAGAGTCAAGATTAGAACCTAGGACTCCTCACCCTCAGAAAGATCTTTTTTGGTATGCCTGCAGCGCTACAGGAAGAGTATTGACCCTATAACTAGACAAACCTCTGAGTCTCAGTTTCTTCTGTTAAACGGGGATAAATGGTTGGGTTTGTTTTTGTTTGTTTGTTTGTGTTTTGTTTTGTTTTTTTAGATTAATCCAGATATTAAATGCCTTGAAGTGCCAAGCACAGAGCCTGGAACAAAGGACATTCTATTATGACTCTAATTGTATTTTGTTCTTTAACAAAGTTATGTTTTTCTCTTTACCTAAAGGATCACATAAGCATACTATCCTGGTTTCATGGAGGACAGAGACATCTTTTCATACATTCAGTCCAAGCATCTTCAACATTTTTCAGAACATCTTCAATATTCTGAGTGAGCTTTCAAGTCAGTTATTACTAGAATACATATTGATTCTAAGTTGAGAGGAAAGTTTTATCCAGAAGAAAAAAGCCTTCAAGGATAAGAAATTTCTGGTTTAAATAATCAAGGTTTATCTATAGGGTCACTGGACTGTCTCTGCTATGGGCCCAACTTCAAGCATGTGTGACCTTTGACATGTCACTTAACTTCCCTAGTTTTGGTATCTTTATCAGTAAAATGAGGATAACTTTCTACTTTCTTTTCTTTCTTTTCTTAAAAAGATTTTCTTTATTTATTGAAAGAGAGAGAGACAACCAGGGGGAGAAGCAGACTTCTCCCTGAGCAGGGAGCCCAACATGTGGCTTGATCCCAGAACCCTGAGATCACAACCTGAGCCAAAGGCAGATGCTTAACCATCTGAGCCACCCAGGCACCCCAACTTTTTACTTTCTTACATACTGTTATTGGGGTAATTAAATAAGACACTGTACAAAATCAATCTACAGAAATCTCTTGCATTTCTATATACCAATAATGAAGCCACAGAAAGAGAAATAAAGAAAACAATCCCATTTATAATTGCACCAAAAATAATAAGATACTTAGGAGTAAACCTACCCAAAGAGGTGAAAGAACTGTACTCTAAAAACTATAAACAATGATGAAAGAAACTTAAGATGATACAAAGAAATGGAAAGACATTTCCATGTTCACACACTGGAAAAACAAATATTGTTAAAATGTCTGTGCTACCCAAAGCAATCTACACATTTAATGCATCCTTATCAAAATGCCAACAGCATTTTTCACATAGCTAGAACAGACAATCCTAAAGTTTGTATGGAACCACAGAAGACCACAAATAGCCAAAGCAATCTTGAGAAACAAAAGCAAAGCTAAAGGCATCACAATTCCAGACTTCAAGTTATATTATAAAGCTGTAATGATCAAAACGGTATGGCACTGGTATAAAAAAAGACACAGATCAATGGAAGAGAATAGAAAACTCAGAAATTAACACACAATTATACGGTCAATTAATCCTCAATAAAGCAGGAAAGACTATCCAGTGGGAAAAAGACAGTATCTTCAATAAATGGTGTTGCGAAAACCGGACAGCAACACGCAAAAGAATGAAACTGGACCACTTTCTTAGACCATACACAAAAATAAATTCAAAATGGATTAAAGACTTAAATGTGAGACCTGAAACCACAAAAATTTTAGAAAAGAGCCCAGTCAGTAATTTTTCAGACATTGGCTGTAGCAACTTTTTCTAGATAGGTTCCCTGAGACAAGGGAAACAAATCCAAAAATAAACTATTGGGACTACATTAAAATAAAAAACTACTGCACAGTGAAGGAAACAATCAACAAAACTAAAAGCACCCTATACAATAGGAGAAGATATTTGCAAATGACATATCTGATAAAGGAGTAGTATCCATAATATATAAAGACTGTATACAACTCAACACTCAAAAAAACAAATAATCCCATTAAAAAATGGGCAGAAGATATGAACAGATATTTCTCCAAAGGAGACATACAGATGGCCAACAGACAAATGAAAGGGTTTTCATCATCACTTATCATCAGGGAAATGCAAATCAAAACTACAATAAGATGTCACTTCACACCTATTAGAATGGCTAAAATAAAAAACAAAAGAAAGTACAGGTGTTGGTGAGGATGTGGAGAAAAAGGACCCTTGTGCATTGTTGGTGGGAATGCAAACTGATGCAGTCACTGTGGCGAACAGTATGGAGGTTCCTCAAAAAGTTTAAAATAGTGGGGTGCCTGGGTGGCTTAGTTGTTAGGCATCTGCTTTTGGCTCAGGTCGTGATCCCAGGGTCCTGGGATCGAACCCTGCATCGGGCTCAGCCTGCTTCTCTCTCTCCCACTCCCTCTGCTGTGTTCCCTCTCTTGCTGTCTCTTTCTCCATCAAATAAATAAATAAAATCTTTAAAAAAAAATAATAATAAACACAAAATTTTTAAAAAGTTAAAAATAGAACTACCCTATGATCCAGCAATCACACTACTGGGTGTTTTTACCCAAAGAATACTAAAACAGTAAAGAGTAACTCAAAGGGATACATACACCCTGATATTTATAGCAGCATTATTTACAATAGCCAAGATATGGAAGCAGCCCAAGTGTTCATTGCTTGATGATTGGATAAAGCAGTGGTATCTATATACAATTTAATATTATTCACCCATAAAAAAGAAAGAAATCTTGCCATTTACAACAACATGGATGGAGCTAGAGAGTATAATGCTAAGTGAAATAAGTCAGAGAAAGACAAATACAAAATGATTTCACTCATATGTGGAATTTAAGAAACAAAATAAATGAGCAAAGGGAAAAAGAGAGAAAGAGGAGCCAAGAAAGAGACTCTCATCTCTTAACTATAGAGAATAAACTTCAGAGGGGAGGTGGTAAGGGGATGGGTGAAATAGGCGATAGGGATTAAGGAGTCCTCTTGTGATGAACACTCAGTGATTTAAATGGAAACTTAAAAAAAAGAATTAAGGAAAAAGATAGAAACCCAACCCCCAGGGGGGCATCTCTCTCTCTCTCTCTCTCTTTCTCTCTCTCCCTCTCTCATCCCCTCCCTCTCATGTCTCCAGAGTGTACTTTCACCTTAATACTTTTCCACTTGTGTTGCTCGAAAAAATAAATAAGACACTGCATATGAAAGCATTTAGTAAACTATAAAGCACCATAAAACATTAAGATACACAATTATATATTTTATTCACATAAGTAAACTGATATTTAATATAGTGTCCTTTATATCACCACATATTTACCAATGTTGAATATTTTTGTACCTTTTGGACAATTATTGAATGGGTTAAACAATATGAAGTTGCAATTTTGGGTCTGGATCAAGGATTTAATTCGTGCAAATTATAAATGCTCTTTAATACTTATCCTTTCAGTGGAGAACAAAGTCACTTTTTCGTTCTTTCTACACATGTGGATGAACTGCGAAAAGAAAAGAGGGAACTCGACTTCCTTCTTTCTGTTACTTCTTTATCCTTTCTCCTTCTCTTTTACAATTGAAAAAGTTTCCATTCCTCAGTGGTTTACAACCTTGGTTAAAATTTGAATCACTTGGGGGCTTCAAAAACTTTGATGCCCAGGACATCCCCCCAGTCAATGACATGAGCATATCTGTGGTTGGGATGCAGACATCAATGTTTCTGAAGCTCCCATGTGATTTTAGTATGAAGTCAACCTTGAGAACCATTACTCCAGTTCCCTGACATAGGCAGAGATCTCCACCAACTTCTTCCTTATTGCAAGGTCACTCAACTTACAATAGTTATCTAAGAAATGGCTATAGTAGAAGAATGTTCTTTTCCAGGAGGATTCTGAGGTTTAATTTTGACCAAAAAAAAAAAAAATCGAAGATTGATATCAATTTTATTTTCTTTGACGAGATCTTATTTTCAATTTTCTAATGTTTGTAGTGAGAAATAAAAGGAATAGCAAATTTCAATGATATTTTCTTTGTACTCTGTAGAAACTATTATCACATTCCTGAAAATCATATTTTCACCTCCAAAGGTGTATTTCCATGGCTTGTTTGGTGGCATAACAGTTCCAGTTTGCGATTCACACTTTCAAAATAAGCCATATCGCCCTTTCCTCATGTGCCTTTTCCCTGCTAAAAGTTTTCACCTGCAATTACATCTTTTAAAGGCATGTTTGCTACCTTTTATGGTGTGAAACATAAATGCCAAAGAGAAAAATAAATAAAAGTTAGGAACAGAAAATAAGGCCCGAAAGCTTATAAATAAGACCACAGCAATTCCTGACAAAGGACTTGCTCTTGTATTCTCTTTTGCTTTATAATTCAACTCAATGAACACTCAACAAACCACCATACTGGCTGCACAAAATGAGAAAATGTGAGGGCCAGTGTACAGAGAGAATTTCCTAAATAGATTGGGGGAAAAGAAGTGTATTGCAACAAGTATATGTGACTGAGATAGACGATAGGATTCCTGAGATCATGAAGCTTGAAATTTAAAATCCCCAAACTTTTCTGTCTAGTGGTCTGCAGGGAGAAAGGAGAAACTGTCTGTGGTCTTTCATTTACATGTACAATTTGAGCATCAAGGTTTGGTTATATTTATTTTCAGTGCCCAGAAATGTGCTTCTATTCCGGTGACTAGAAGCAAAGAAAAAAGAAAAAAAAATTAAAGGTTGGAAGATCTTTTACTTACGATAAACATATATAGTACAAGTTATTATTTTTTAACTTTTAAAAAAATTTTTAACTTATTGCTTCAAAACTGACTCGATAGTGTCCTGCCCCTTTCTCTGAAAAAAGAAAGAAAGACAGAAAGACAGAAAGGAAGAAAAAGAAAAAAGATCCAAACAAATAGAGTGCTTAAAATAAAAAAAAAAAAAATTAGAATGTGGGGCACCTGTGTGGCTCAGTGGTTAAGCATCTGCCTTCAGCTTGGGTCATGATCCCAGGGTCCTGGGATCGAGCCCTGCATTGGGCTCCTTGCTCTGTGGGGAGTCTCCTTCTCCCTCTCCCACTTCCCCTGCTTATGTTCCCTCTCTCACTGTCTCTCTCTGTGTCAAATAAATAAAATCTTTAAAAAAATGATTAAAAAATTAGAATGAAATTGAAAGCCTGTCCTGAACAATTCCTGTTATTCATCACTAAATGTAACTATACACCTCTGGACAGGAAAAACGAGAGGCCATCCATTTCATATGTCTGATAACAAAAATCATCTGAGTGAACTTACTGCCACCCAGTATCAATGAATAATGTTGACATAACAAAAAAATGATGAGGAAACAATATACATTTAGCACATTTGACTACATAAGCAAGGGGGTTAAATATCTTAAGGAGGCAGGTTGGCTCTAAGAGGCATTTACAGAGCAGTGGGGGTTCATGGTAAAATAGAGAAATACTCATCTAAAGTGGAGAGTTGGTATTTAGATCAGGCTGATTGCGGCCATCTGAAAACTGGAAGCAAATGTTTCTAGACCTTCTCATTTCTTTTTTTATTTTTTTTATTTTTTGTTTTTGCAAGAAAAGCTAGAAATCTGAAATTTTATGTGGAAGATTTCACATTATGATCATGCGAATGATTATATAATGTTGAGAGTTAATGGACTTTATAAAAATATGGGATATCTAATATTTAATTAAAGGCTGAATATGGTCCACAGGTCACTACTGATGTCTCATTTCTTTGTATTTATTCACTCAGCAGTGTAATTTATTCTTCTAGATCCTATTAATTTCTACTGAATGGATTCTCAATCCTACTTCGATGTTTACCAAAAGTTGTTAGTTGTACTTATGTCTTCAAGTTAACTTTAAGCTTATAGACTTTAGTGGAATTTTCCTCATCTGTATAAGTGGAATTATAATAGGACCTAACTGCAAAGTTAGTTTGGGTCTTCAATGAGTTAATGTATACCAGTTCCTATATCTTTGTAAGTGGTAAATGTGTTTACTATTATTACAAGTTTATATTGCAATATGCAATGGATCTATCCAATGATTTTTCACATAGAGGATGCTTTTAAAATATGAGTTGATAGACTGATACATAGCTCAATAGGTTTATGGCAACAAATACTGAAGAACTTTTCACCCTATTCCACGTGGATATGATCTAACATTAGAAGGATATAATTGAGAAGAATTAGATTTTAGTTTTAGCCTCTGATAGCATGTGGAAGCTTAATTCTTGAAATAATTATAGTATAAACATTTTTGCAATAAATAAAATATGTCTAAATAGCTTCATAAATATTTAAACAGTGAATCCACAAATCCCACCTGTGCTTTCCAGGCAGCATACTTTGAAAGCAACATTTTCTTAGTATCATGTACACCATTAAAGCATATTATTTATACAAATGGAACTCCATTCTCAGGCCACCTAAGCACTCCCTACTCAGAGGGAAGCCCAGTGGTCCTCAACAAATAAAACTGATTTCTCTCTGGATCTGTAACCCAAATGACTAAAGAAATGAGGACAGAGCTGAAAAATTATACTTCTGTGGGGATAATATAAATGGTACGTAGAAATATTTTCTTTTTATGATGAAGTCAGCTATTGAACAATCATGCTGTGGATTTAGGTATTAAGAAGATCACTTGGACTCAATGGTATTTCTCTTCTAGTTTGAAAAATTTATGGTTATAATAATAATAGCAGATACATAAAACTGTAAATATAAAAACAATACATGTTTTCCTTTTCAGTTCTGATGGGATTAAAAAAGTGTTCTACTTATCAAACTCAACACCCAAAGAACAAATAATCCAATCAAGAAATGGGCAGAAGACATGAACAGACATTTTTCCAAAGAAGACATCCAAATGGCCAACACATGAAAAAGTGCTCAACATCGCTCAGCATCAGGGAAATTCAAATCAAAACCTAAATGAGATACCACCTCACACCACTCTGAATGGCTAAAATTAACAAGTCAGGAAACGACAGGTGTTGGCGGGGTTGCGGAGAAAGGGGAACCCTCCTACACTGTTGGTGGGAATGCAAGCTGGTGCAGCCACTCTGGAAAACAGTATGGAGGTTCCTCAAAAAGTTGAAAATACAGCTATCATATGATCCAGCAATTGCACTACTGGGTATTTACCCCAAAGATACAAATGTAGGGATCCGAAGGGGTACGTGTACCCCAATGTTTATAGCAGAAATGTCCACAATAGCCAAACTGTGGAAAGAGCCAAGATGTCCATCGACAGATGAATGGATAAAGAAGAAGTGGTATATATACACAATGGAATATTATGCAGCCATCAAAAGGAATGAGATCTTGCCATTTGCAACGACGTGGATGGAACTGGAGGGTGTTATGCTGAGTGAAATAAGTCAATCAGAGAAAGACATGTATCATATGACCTCACTGATAGGAGGAATTCTTAATCTCAGGAAACAAACTGAGTGTTGCTGGAGTGGTGGGGGGTGGGAGGGATGGGGTGGCTGGGTGATAGACATTGGGGTGTGTATGTGCTATGGTGAGCACTGTGAATTGTGCAAGACTGTTGAATCACAGATCTGTACCTCTGAAACAAATAATGCAACATATGTTAAGAAAAAAAAACAAGAAGAAGATAGCAGGAGGGGAAGAATGAAGGGGTAAGTCGGAGGGGGAGATGAACCATAAGAGATGATGGACTCTGAAAAACAAACTGAGGGTTCTAGAGAGGAGGATGTGGGGGATGGGTTAGCCTGGTGATGGGTATTAAAGAAGGCACATTCTGCGTGGAGCACTGGGTGTTATGCACAAACAATGAATCATGGAACACTACATCAAAAAGTAATGCTGTAATGTATGGTGATTAACATAAGAATAAAAAATTTAAAAAAAAAGAAGATAGCAGGAGGGGAAGAATGAAGGTGGGGAATCGGAGGGGGAGATGAACCATGAGAGACTATGGACTCCAAGAAACAAACTGAGGGTTCTAGAGGGAAGGGGATTGGGGGGATGGGTTAGCCTGGTGATGGGTATTAAAGAGGGCACGTTCTGCATGGAGCACTGGGTGTTATACGCAAACAATGAATCATGGAACACTACATCAAAAACTAATGATGTAATGTATGGTGATTAACATAACATAATAAAAAAATGGAAAAAACAAACAAACAAACAAAAAAAAGTGTTCTAATCACCATGTAGGAATGCATATTCCTTTCTTACAAACAGTTTAACATTTAAAAGTGAATGGATACATATGTGGAAAAATCATCCCCTAAAAGCTTTAGGAGATGGAAAAAAACACAGTCATGGAGACAATAATAGAATATAAAACTTTTTGATATTTCTCCTGTGAAGACTTGGTTTTGAAGTGAAAATCTGAAGACATAAAGATTTTATGGAATAGGTTCACTTAGGGGAAAGAAAAAGGAAAAAAGTATTGACAAGGGAAATAACAAAGAGGCTCTGAAGAAGGAGCAAACAATTTAAAGATTTAGGAAGCATGTTAGTATGATTTTTAGGGATGAGTAGCAATTCGAGAATAATAAGAAAGGAGAAAACTCTGGTTACACACTTTTATTCAGAGATAAACAAGGCAAATTATAGTGAGGAGACATCGAATTCTTCAGAACAACTTGAGTCCACAGTCCAGTAGCTACTGAATTTTTCATTGTCAGGAAAGACATTAATTTCTCTCTGTTTCCTTCTCTATAGAAATCACATGAGGAGTGTTAGCCTACTTTCACACACTAAGCAAATATTAAAATATGGCAGGTCTTAGTACTTAAATTACTCATGTAAAAGCCAATTGCTCTAAAAAGTAATGTTATAAAAAAGTTCAGGTCCTGTGGAAATCACTCCAAACTGCACAGAAATATTTTAAAAATCCTGATTTTTCTGATATGATAGGGCAGATAAACTTTACTGTTTTTTACTCAAAGAAATAGTAGAGTGGTGGGAATGACAAGGCTTTATAGTACTCAGTTTCTCTATCTCATAATTTGCACATTATAATTTGAAGAAAATAAAATTAAATTTATAAAACTTTACACCCTGTCATGAATGCTGCACATAACATAAACATGTGAGTGCATATACCTTATGAATGTAAGTTGGCTATAATTCAAGAGTTCAAAGTTGTCCTTGATAAAATTACTAAAAATACAATGATAAATAGAAACACACTAGTAGTAGATGACTAAATTAATCAGCTCATGACAAATCAAGTTTACAAACTATAAGGGTGGGTGACCAAAAAACATTAACAAGGATGATCTGACTAAGAATACAGAGATATGCTTCAGTTTGCTACAAAGAGGAAAATATCTTCTTTTAAAGAGCACAATAAACATTCATAAAAATTAGACAAGTGTTGGAGCATAAAGTAAACTAATAAATTTATAAAAGTAGAATTCATACAGATACTATTCCCTGATCATGGTGAAAGAAAACTATGAATGCGTAATGAAATTAGTCTAAAAGAGATTATTTTACTTGGGAATTTAAATAATCTCTCTAAACCAGCTTAATTCAAAGAGGAAAGAACAGAACTGAAGAATACATACAGAAAAAATAAAAATAATTGTGATATCTATCAGAACCCAAGGGACACCATGTGCAGAGGGAAACTCATAATCTTGAAATACATATTGATTTTTTTAAAGAAGAAAAATGAGAACAAAAAAATTAAGCATCAGATGTAAAAAAAAGTTTAGAAAAATAACAGAAAATGAAGGAAAATATAACTAAGAAATGTATAATAAAGGCAAACACAAGAATTCATTATTATAGAAACCTCAAAACATAAAAAAAGGAAATTTTTAAAAATTGGTAAATACATAAACTATAAATAGTCTAATCAAGAAAAAAGAAAAAGAGGAGTGACAACCCTTCAGAGCTAGAGACACTGCACCCCAACTAGCCAGGCCTACATACTCACTCATAGGTGAAAATCTTTCCCTACCAAAGCCAGTTCATAAAGTTTGAAAGACGTAACTTCCCTTCAAACGCAGACATGGACACAGAAATACAAGGAACATGAAAAATCAGGGAAATGTTACATATCCAAAGGAACACAATAATTTCCCAGTAACAGACCGCAAAGAAATGGCTATCTGTGAATTGCCTGACACATAATTCAAAATAATTGCCTTAAAGCTCAGCAAGCTACTTGAGAACACAGACAACACAATCAGAAAAAAAAAAAACACAAGAACAAAACAAGTTCAACAAAGAGATTTGTAAATCATAAAAAAGGACCATACAGAAATTCTAAAGTGGAAGAATACAATGAATCAAATGTAAAATGCAATAGAGAGTTCCACATCAGACTTGATGAAGCAGAAGAAGAAAATCTGTCGACTCAGAGTTACACCATTATAAATTATCCAGTCAGAGGAGAAAAAAGAAAAAAAAATATTGAAAAATAGTAATGAAAATCTATGGGATTTATGGGACATCATAAACACATTCAATATATGCATTATAGGAGTCTCAGAAGGGGGACAGTAAAGGGGCAGAAAACTTATTTAAAGAAATAATGGCTGAAAACTTCCCAAATCTTGGTAGGGAAATGAAAACCCAGATTCATAAAGCCAAAAGATTCCCAAACAGTATCAACCCGAAGTGGACTACATTCAGACACATTATAATCAAATTATCAAAAATCAAAGAAAAAAGAGAATTTTTCAAGCAAGAGAAAAATGACTCATTAAATACAAGGAATGCCCAAAATATCATCAATGACTTTCTCAGCAGAAAACTTGCAGGTGAGGAGAGAATGGGATGATATATTCAAAGTACTAAAAGAAAAAGAACACAAAATAATTGCCAACCAAAAATAATGTACCTGGCAAAATTATCTTTAAAAATTGAGAAATAAAGCTTTTCCCAGACAAACAAAAACTGAGTTCTTCATTGCTAGATTTATCTTATAAGAAATGCTAAGGGAGTTTTTAAATTGAAATGAAAACAGACTGAACATTGAAAAGCATATGGAAATGTAAATCTCACTCAGAAAGGTAAATACAGACATAGATTAGTGTAATACTGTAAAGATGGTGTGTTAATTAGTTTTAACCTTTATTTTTAAATTTATTATTATTATTAGTAGTAGTAGTATTACTATTATTTTTAAGTAATCTTTACTTAAAGATTACCGAACGTGGGACTCAAACTCACAACCTTGAGATTAAGAGTCACATGCTCTTGTGACTGAACCAGCCAGAGGCTCCTACTTTTAACCTTTAATATAAAAGTTAAAAGATAAAGATTTGCTAATGAATATGCAATGGAAAAGGAAGCAAGCAATTACAAGAACACAAAGTGTATGCATGTGGGAAGTGAGTAAAAATGTAGAGATTTTATATGCAATTGAAGTTAGCTGTTATCAATATAAAATATATGGTTATAACTACAAGATATCTTACAAAAGCCTTGAGCTAACCACAAAGAAAGAATCTAAGAGACACAAAAGATAGAGAAAATAATGAAAGCAAATCACAACAAAGATTCATTAAATAACAAAGGAAGATAGCAAGAAGAGAGGAACAAAACAACTGACAGAAAACAATGAACAAAATAATAATAGTAAGTGTTCATTTATCAAGAATACTTTATTTTTAAAAAGATTTTATTTATTCATTTGAGAGAGAGTGAGCGAGGGAGAGAGCAGAAGCAGGAGCAGAGGGAGAGGGAGAAGCAGACTCTCCTGCTCAGCAGGGAGCCCAACGCAGGCCTTGATCCCAGGACCCTGGAGTCATGACCTGAGCCAAAGGCAGACACTTAACACACTGAGTCACCCAGGAGCCCCAAGAATTACTTTAAATGTAAATGAATTAAGCTCATCAATCAAAAGGTGGAGAGTGGATGAATGGATAAAAAAGCAAGATCCAGTGTTATGCTGTCTCCAAGAGACTCACTTGAGATTTAAAGATGTACCTTGGTTGAAAATGAGGAGATGGGAAAAGATATTTCATGCAAATGGTAACCAAAAGAATGTAGAGGTTGGTATACTTACGTCAGGCAAATTAGACTTTAAGTCTAAAACTGTCTCTAGGGACAAAGGAAGTCATTATATAATGATGAAAAGTTTAATTCAACAGTAAGTAAACAATCATAAATATATATGCACCAAGAATCACAGCACCTAAATATATAAAGCAAATATTGACAGATCTGAAGGCAGAAATTGACAGCAATAAAGTAATAGTAGGGAACTTCAATATCCCACTTACATTAATGGATATAACCTCTAGACAGAAAATCAATAAAGAAAGAGCTGACTTGAACAATACTATGAATCAAATCCACTTGCTACCCAACAGCAGAATAATACACATTCTTTTCAAGCACATAGGGAAATTTCTCCAGAATAGATTACATGTTGTTAAAATGAGGCTCAACAAATTTAAAAGATTGAAATCATTTTTATAGTTGCACAATAAAGCTGGGTATGTATGCTTAGTGAAGACATTTCTTCCTGTGTAATCCTTGAAGGAGCTGGGACAACTTGCTAGATGTGGAGTTGCTAGATTTAGTAAATGAAAGTATAGCATCCCCAGTTAAATTTGAAATGATCATCAATGAATAATTTTTAATATAATTATGTCCCATGCAATATTTGGGACATATAACCAAAATGGTCTTAATGATGTCCTCAGTTACAGTAAACTTTAGACAGTTTTCTTCCTGATTTAGACCCTTGCCTCCCCTTTCTTAGAAGATTTATTTCAGGAAACTAGCAATTGTAAATTATCTCTCTGTCCTTTTGAGGTATAAATCTTGCACAACCCAGGAATGTCATTCTCAAGGACCTGGAAGACTTCCCTTGGAAATATAATCATCAAAAAAGATAGGGCCCTTATCTCTCAGTCTCAGTGGGAAGATCAGAGCCTAATTTTCACAAGCACCAATTAGTAAACACAGATGCATAGCCTAATCATATTGACCACCCTCCCCTCAAAGTCCTGTAATGCTTTTTTCACTAGCTCACTCTGCACTTACAAACTTTCCTGCCCTTTGTTTCAATGTAGTTGAGTCTAATCTCTCTCCTGTATTGCAATAGTCTATTTCTCTATTGAAATAGTCTTAAATAGAGTTTTTCTTGACTGTTTAACTGGTCTAGAGCAATACCCTTTAACCTATATTTATACTAAAAAATTGGTCATTAATCTGAATTTCAATTTAACTGGATATCTTAAACTTTATCTGATAACCCTATAGTTTTGTAAGACAGAGTAATGGAAAGCAAAGTGAACGGGAAAAAAAAGAAAAAAGGATAATAAAAAATGAGAAGAGGTTAAGGGAATTCAGCAACACATCAAGCATAATAACATTTGCATTATAAGGATCCCAGAAGGAGAAAAGAGAGAAAAAGGGGAAGAAAATTCATTTAATGAAATAGCAGCTGAAAACTTCCCTAATCTAGGGAAGGAAATGGAAATCCAGATTCAGGATGCACAAAGAATCCCGACAAAATCAACCCAAGGAGGTCCACACAAAGACACAAAATAATTAAAATGCCAAAAAGTAGTGATAAAGAATTTTAGAAGTAGCAAGAGAAAAGAAAACAGTTACATACAAGGGAAACCCATAAAGCTATCAGCTGATTTTTCAGTAGAAACCCTTAGGCCAGAAGAAAGTGGCATGATATATTCAAAGGGCTGAAAGGAAAAAAACCTGCAACCAAGAATACTCAATGCAGCAAGGCTATCACTGCGTGTAGAAGGAGAGAAAAAGACTTTCCCAGCCAAACAAAAGTTAAAGGAATTCATCACCATTAAACCAGTCTTACAATAAATATCAAAGTGTATTATTTGAGTAGAAAGGAAAAACCATAATCAGGAGTAAGAACCTTAGGAAAGGAAAAGATTTCACAGGTACATATAAACATAATAAAAGTAGTAGATTAATCACTTATAAAACTAGTAAAAAAACAGTAAAACCAATTATATCTATAAATGGTTTTCTTCATTGATCATCCCTTCATAAATTTACCCTGAAATTGCTCATTTATGATATGTATAATTTGACTAATAAAGCAGCTCTTAAATAAATACAAAATAGGAAGATCTTTTATCATTGTAATAGTCACTTTCCAAAGTAACCAGAGACCCAAAGTCTTAGTCAGCTGTGAAGAAAGCAGGTGGGAGTCCCTGAGTCACACAAGGATCAGGATAGAAATGGTGAGAAGGCCTCTGGACATAAAGAGGCCTGAAATTTAGACCAGGAGTGCAGAGGGCATGGGTTTTGTAGATGGGAAGCAGAAAAGACAGGGGATGGCATCCTAAGACTACACATGAACAGATACCTCAACAGAGGCAACAGGGATCAAAGGAAGCATGGAACAGAACCCAGGATGATGCAATATCACATGCCCCACACTTTGGACTCAGGCTACATGGCAGAGTGGGAGGAGGCAGGGGAAAGGAGTGAATCTTATATTTAATTGAATACTTCCCCAAAAGTGATTGAGTTTTAAATAAGAAATGACCAATACATTTTAAATTAATGTGTAGTTATTTTGAATATTCCATTAAAATGGGAACTTATGAGCTGAGTTCAGTTACTGAAAAATAAAATTATGTTTTTTCTGACCAATGTTGTCTTAATACACTTCAATATCACTACATGTGGAGTTGATCCAGCAAATCTCCATCTAGGAATTTACCCAAGAAAAATATATGCTGACACAAACAAGCAAATATTTGCATATAAGAAAGTTAATTATAGCTTCTTATTTTATGGTAAAAAACTAAAATAATTCCAAATGGCCAAGGACAGGGATTTATGAAGATGGATTTTGGTACATTCAAACAATGGAATAATGTTTGGCTGTCAAAAATAGCTGCTCAGGAATTTGCATTTTAAAAAAATTAATTAAGATGATTTGGCATGTTGCAATGCGAATGTGAAAGTTTGGTGACAGGTTCTCATAGTATTTAACTTACCCTTGGTATTTGTTATAAGGTGAATTGTTGACTATCATATAATGGAATAGAGTGTTCACATGTAAACTTTTTCTTATTTTAGGATGCTTTACTTAAATAAGGCTACTTTCAAATATGTACTGCTTTTAAAATATACCATTTGAAATATCTACTTCAGCTTGAAAATTTTGTGAGCCAAGAAGATACAACCTGAGCTAGTCATTGCTCCATTATTTTGAATGCTTGAGAGAACAATATTAAGATGTTCTTAATTCAAAGGGTTGTTGTGGGGTATCAGTAGGATTTATATCACCCAGTAACAAGTAACTCCCCTAATGCTTAGGGAATAAGAGGTTCATTTAATTAAATATTCTATTTTACTCAGAGTTATTACATAAACTATAGGTGGTTCCAACATTAAAATATTTGAAAAATTAAAAAATGAAATGCTATAAAAACAAAAAGTGGAATAGAACATACTTTAATTTTAATTAGTTTTAGAATCTTAGGGTGTTTCAGAGTCATGGAGGAAAAAAACTGCTAGATGCCAACTGGAGAAGTATGGTGCATAAATGGAAAACTTTTTAGCTTCCCTGAATTTATGTACTGTATTAGTCTGTTATGTTATGTACTATATTAGCTGCTATAACAGAATACCATAGGCTTCAACAGCAGGAATTTATTTCTCACAGTTTTAGAACCTATGATATCTAAGATCAAGGTGCAGGCCTTGATTCAATTCCCCAGTGAGGGCCTTCTTCCTTGCAGATGACTACCTTCTCACTGTGTCTTCATAGGGCAAAGAGAAAGAGCAAGAGGCAGAGATGGGAATTGAGAGAGAGAGACAGAGAGAGAGAGACAGAGAGAGGGAGGGAGAGAGAGGGAGAGAGAAGGACTGGGAACATGATTTGGTCTCTCTTCCTCTTCTCATAAGGACACTAATCTCATAATGGGAGTCCCACCCTTATCTAAATTTAATTACCTTTCAAAGGTCCCACTTCCAAATACCATCAAATTGGGGGTTAGGGCTTCCATCTATAAATTCTGGGCAGGGGGAGGGGGACACAATTCAGTCCATAGGACCCACTAACTTTACAAAGGGAGAACTTTAGCTCAGAGAAGGAACAAATTTACTAGCTTAGAATGACATATAATTATTGGCAGAGCTCAGTTGGGCCCCAAAGCTCCAGATTCTTGGTCAGTAAATCCTGAGAGTACTTTATCAGACTGTCTCCTAGCACACATTCCCCTTTCTTCCTTATTATAGTTGTTTTTCTATAAAACATACACTTTTTCTACAAATAATATTGATCCTACCAGGTTCTAAGTTCCCTGAATAGAGATTCCACATCTGAAGCATCTGTTGACTGGTCCATATATTAACTATTCTATGTTTCATAAAAATTAAGTTGTGGATTCAGGAGGGCTGTTAAATTTCTGTATTTTCTAGTTGTTATGAATTCAAATATATAGCAATTTACTGCAGTATTTTGGTGATATATTTTATCCTTATTACTTTTGTCTTATAGTTTTATATAGTCTTTATATTAACTGAATTTTGAGCAACCAGTATTTATTATACATTATAAATGTCTACTCTCCATGTTACCAATCACCCGTGTTATAACTAGGAACATAATTTTTTCTTATGTGGTTCTGGTTATATTATTTTTTTCATTAAATTATAGCTCATACAGAAGGCATATGGAACATGACAGTGCCATAGACTATGTCTCTTTGGTTTACTCCTTGGACATATGCTTTACATACAAAAAGATATTTCAATTCACCATATGTGATCCATATTTAAATGTGGAAACAGAGCCTCACAGGAGATGTATCAAAATAGCACATGCAAACATTTACTATTTGTGCCAGTAAGTGGATCTTTAGCAGAAAACTCAACAACTACCATATGCAGCAGCTGTTATTCAGTGGACCAAAAATAACGGCCTGGAACAATGCAAGCAGCAGTTTCAGCATATTTGAACCCCATCCACCTAGCAAATACTTACTTCTCAAAATCCATTCAGATGCCTAAAAGGCTCTTCATTTGCAATTAACCACTATAATTATTCTGACCCAGACATGCTAGTTAGGGAGTCACACTCCAAGAAAAAGTTTCCTGAGAGATCAGGTAATTGCCAGGAGGAAAAATAGCGAACAGGTTGTCTAGTCCCCTGGGCAATTTGGACCCCAACACAAAATATTTTTTAATAAGTTTTTGGATGGCAAATATGGTTGAAACAATAACTTGTAAAATTTAAGAATATTAACCAGATTATTATTAGATACTCTCTGAGGCATGAAATATCACAAAAGGGTTTCCTATATCAAGTACTTTATTTGATCAGATTTTTTGGTCAGCAGAGATAATCAACATGAGTATGTGTTATCATTTGTTGGAAGACAGAACCAGACATGCTGGGAGTTAATTTTTGATGTGTTGTTGTTAATGATGCATTAAACTCTGACTACTGTCATTGTGGTGGGGAACGCAGTGCTCAGGAAACAAAGTCAAACAAAGTTAGAACTCCAGCTCTATCACAGGCTTATAGGTAAGGCCCTTAGAAACTTCAGTTTCATCTGGTATAAAGCATGATGGTGATAATCACTGCTTCTGATTATTTCAAAGGGTCACTGTAAGGCCAATTGTACAACGACTATTACGCCTATCTCACATCACTTATTGAATTCAAACTCTGTGTCATGTCATTTAATATTCAAATCGATCTACAAGGTAGTTTATTTCTATCCTGAATTAACATAAACCTGCAAATCTCAGTTGGCTTTCCACAAAAAATTCTGATGCAGAGTTAGGTGAATCTTCAGAGAAGCTCTCTGGCATGCTGTGACTCAGAGATTCATGTTGCTTTAATTTTGTGATGACACCATTTCAACACATGTTTCCCAGGTCCCCAAATCTGGAGAAGAGAGATCTGGAGAGTTGCCATTGCTTTTAAATGCTTTAGCCCAGAACTGACTCAGGAGATCCCATTGGCCATGACTACCACATGACCCTGCCCAAGTGCAAGGGGCAGAGATTATGGTGCAGGGGGCACACAGATACTAGGTGAGCAGTCAGCATATCTGCTGTAGACAGTGTGGTTTCTCCTGTTTGATAAGTGAGGGGACTGAACAGAGGCATTATGTAAATTACCTAGGTCACACAGTCCTTTATCAGGAGACTCCACTTTCATCCCTAATTTGTTTGATTTAGGATTTTTAGTAATATTTTGATAATTTATTACCATGTATTAGTGAATCATAACAGGCCAACAAAGGGAATGTTTTTATAATTCTTCCTTCATTAATGACCTTTTCTTCTGATGAGATAATTATTTCATTTAGGTTCTTCTTTCACATCATGAAGGAAAAGTTTCTACTGTTTTATTTCATAAGTTTGGGAAATTAAAATTATGCATTTTTGTGACAAATTATTTGAAATAAGACAATTTAAACATTTCAATATAA
Organism: Zalophus californianus; assembly: GCF_009762305.2. Classification (NCBI taxonomy): domain Eukaryota; kingdom Metazoa; phylum Chordata; class Mammalia; order Carnivora; family Otariidae; genus Zalophus; species Zalophus californianus. Next base: position 43,834,965 of record NC_045595.1, on the reverse strand, counting down.
ACCTTAGATATCTTGGATAAATATACACATACTGTTTTAAGTGGGAAGAATAAATGTCCATTTTGGATGTGTCTTTAAAAATGTTGAAAAAATTAAGAAAACCTAATTTGGGTACTTTTATATAGAGATTCGGAAAATTAGAAATTCAACAGTCTTGGTTAAAATAACTTCTTCACTGTGTTTCTAGAAAGTGCATATCAGAAAGTGAGTAAGAAAGTCTCATATTACTAAAACTGTAAAATAAATCAACCATATATATTCTAATAAACTTAAAATTATAAAATGGAAAAATAGGTAAGTCCCCTGTAATATAGAATGTACTACTAGAACACAGCATATGGCTTAATATTTGGGGTTTGCATATGGTAAATGTTTGCTTGTCACATCCGTACTCTTATTTATGGCTTCTCAAAGAACTATAAGAACAATGGGATTAAACCAAAGACTGTGATAGGAAAATAATAGATTATTATTCTGTTAGATTTACAGATAGGCATGGTCAAATACAATTGTATGCCAGACCAAGAATGCTGATTTTATTGTACTCATGGGTTATCTCCAGACATAGCATGAAATTCTGAAAGAAAAAAAAAAGTATATCAAGCAATTTTGGGAAGTGCTTTTATTGTAACCATTGATAAAATTAGTTTATGTAACAGCACAATCTTTCTGTATCTTCTTCCATAGATTGTCTTCAAGAACCACAATGTTTGTTTCTTCCTAAGAATTTCAACACCTCAATTCCTTCTTTCAAAGTGATACTCTAGATAAAATTCACTCTCCTATTTGTTTGTTTTCCTTACTATAAATTTAAAATCCATTTGGCATGGTTTGGAGATATACTATTTCTATATAAAGATGGATAGAAACAGATATATGTGGTCATTTGTGGCCAGCTGATGGAAGGAATAGCATCAAAGGCAGTTAACATTTGTTTGGTAAGTATAATGTTCCAATCCCTCTTCTAAGCTGTAACACGTTTCACACAGTAATAAAGTATACTAATAACTAATAATAAAAAATGATAGCTAGTCTTTATTGAGTTCCCAGGCTTGGCTTTTTACCAGGCTTTTTTCTCAGTGGTTTACATACAAGAAATCATTTGGTCCCTACAGCTTATGAGGACAGTGCTATTACTGATATCCTCAGCTTACAGTTGAGAAATCTGGTGCTTAAAATAGTGAAGCTAGTTGCCCAAATCACACAAGTCAAATGGGATAGAAGTCACTTTTGAATCCATGGCTCTGTGATTCCAAAGTATGACATCTTTTCTTTTTTTTTTTTTTTTTTAATTTTTTTATTGTTATGTTAATCACCATATATTACATTATTAGTTTTTGGTGCAGTGTTCCATGATTCATTGTTTGTTCATAACACCCAGTGCTCCATGCAGAACGTGCCCTCCTCAATGCCCATCACCAGGCTAACCCATCCCCCTACCCCCCTCCCCTCTAGAACCCTCAGTTTGTTTTTCAGAGTCCATCATCTCTCATGGTTCGTCTCCCCCTCTGACATACTCCCCTTTTCTTCCTCTCCTGTTATCTTCTTCTTTTTCTTTTTTCTTAAAATATGTTGCATTATTTGTTTCAGAAGTACAGATCTGTGATTCAACAGTCTTGCACAATTCACAGCGCTCACCGTAGCACATACCCTCCCCAATATCTATCACCCAGCCACCCCATCCCTCCCACCCCCAACCACTCCAGTAACACTCAGTTTCTTTCCTGAGATTAAGAATTCCTCATATCAGTGAGGTCATGTGATACATGTCTTTCTCTGATTGACTTATTTCACTCAGCATAACACCCTCCAGTTCCATCCACGTCGTTGCAAATGGCAAGATCTCATTCCTTTTGATGGCTGCATAATATTCCATTGTGTATATATACCACATCTTCTTTATCCATTCATCTGTCGATGGGCATCTTGGCTCTTTCCACAGTTTGGCTATGGTGGACATTGCTGCTATAAACATTGGGGTACACGTACCCCTTCGGGTCCCTACATTTGTATCTTTGTGGTAAATACCCAGTAGTGCAATTGCTGGATCGAACGGTAGCTCTAATTTCAACTGTTTGAGGAACCTCCATACTGTTTTCCAGAGGGGTTGCACCAGCTTGCATTCCCACCAACAGTGTAGGAGGGTTCCCCTTTCTCCACATCCCCGCCAACATCTGTCGTTCCCTGACTTGGTAATTTTAGCCATTCTGACGGGTGTGAGGTGGTATCTCATTGAGGTTTTGATTTGGATTTCCCTGATGCCAAGCGATGTTGAGCACTTTTTCATGTGCCTGTTGGCCATTTGGATGTCTTCTTTGGAGAAATGTCTGTTCATGTCTTCTGCCCATTTCTTGATTGGATTATTTGTTCTTTGGGTGTTGAGTTTGATAAGTTCTTTATAGATTTTGGATACTAGCCCTTTATCTGATATGTCATTTGCAAATATTTTCTCCCATTCTGTCGGTTGTCTTTTGGTTTTGTGGACTGTTTCTTTTGCTGTGCAGAAGCTTTTTATCTTGATGAAATCCCAATAGTTCATTTTTGCCCTGGCTTCCCGTGCCTTTGGCGATGTTTCTAGGAAGAAGTTGCTGCGGCTAAGGTCGAAAAGGTTGCTACCTGTGTTCTCCTTTAGGATTTTGATGGACTCCTGTCTCACGTTTAGGTCTTTCAACCATTTGGAGTCTATTTTTGTGTGTGGTGTAAGGAAATGGTCCAGTTTCATTCTTCTGCATGTGGCTGTCCAATTTTCCCAACACCATTTGTTGAAGAGACTGTCTTTTTGCCATTGGACATTCTTTCCTGCTTTGTCAAAAATAAGTTGACCATAGAGTTGAGGGTCCATTTCTGGGCTCTCAATTCTGTTCCATTGATCTATGTGACATCTTTTCTTTACACTACAAAACTCCCTCTGCCTACTTAGCCTCTTCAGTTGCGGCCTCTGAGCAATTGTCATTGTGTCTCCATACCCCGTGGTTTGAGTCAGGGTAGGAAGGAGTGTTTCTTCGTGCTGACGAAGTTGTCAATGGCATGGTTGGAAACTGTTGATTTCAGGATGGTGGCCATGATAAATCTGACCAAATTCATTTGTTTTTTGCTTTCAAGTAGAAAGCATTAGAGCATTTCATTCTCTTTACAGAAGAGATTAGAGAAGAACAATTAAAGGGCAAGGCTATTCTCCAATGCCTACGAAGCCACTATAAAATGCTATACAACCTTCTTAAAATGGGGATTTGGGGTCCTGCTAATGAGGGAAAAACTATTCTCAAATTACCACTTAATGTGATGGGAAATATATGAAAAACACTATTAAATTGATTCCAAGACTCCTGTCAAAAGCATTGCCTGCTATATCATTTAACAGTCCCTATTTAAGTTTCCATGTTAGAAAGAAGTTCTTTTGTGGAAATTATTTTCAGGAAAGGCTTCTTCTCCCCTAAGGAACTGTATGGCTTGTCTTACTAACATGTTTCATTTTTACCTTGGTGGTTGGGAAGCTCAACCCAATACGAATGCTCTTTCAAAGCAGTCATTTAGCATCTGTGGTAGTTGTTTTAACTTTTTCCTATTTTCCTTTCTTACTGAGAACACAACTAGACTATTTTCCAGCCTTCTCTGCAGGTATATAACTAATCTGAATCAATGAAACATAGGTAAAAGTGATGTGTGTTATGTTTAGCCTGGCCACCCACTGCTGATTTTCTCTCCCTTCTCCAAATCACTTGCGGATTCACAATGCCAAGGGGCATCTTTGAAGGTATGTATTGAAGAGAGCAGAGCCTCTTTCAACCCCACACTCCCACCTCCCTGCCAATAGTTATACCTTACATGGCCAATAAATAAGCTTCTAATGTTTGAAGCCACTGAGGCTTTAGAGGGTATCAATTACGGTGGCTACTATTTTATTAATTACTAAATAAATAGGTAACAGACATTAAGTGTTTTTTTCCCTTTCTTTTTTCCTTCCATTTTTTAAGCTCTATTGAGGTAAGATGTGGGGTGCATGTGTAACAAAAATTATAGCAGAGTGGGTTCTACTTCACACAGATGTTCAGGATCCCTGAGGCCCTGCCATCTTTAAAACATCCCTTCCAAAGTTATTCTTTGCTTAGCAGTTAATTAGTGCTTAGCAAGGAAAAAAAACTGATGTCAGAGGTAAGAAAGATATAAATGCAAGTTATTCGGTGGCTAAGAATTTGTGTGCCTGTGATAACCTGAAGACAGACAATATGTTTGCAAAGCTTTTGGCTATAAAAGGGTTGAAAATGGTATCATTGGTGAGGACTGGTTTCCACTGGCTGAGCAAAACATGGTATTAGAGGAAATAAGGTTCAACAATAATTAGCTGTGTTTCACAGAGAAATAAAAAATAATAGAAAGTGTCTAGAAATTTGAGGTTCTGCAGGATTTGTAAAACTTGATTGAATGAGTAGAAGACAGGGGTGCCTGGGTGGCTCAGTTGGTTAAGCGTCTGCCTTTGACTCAGGTTATGATCTCAGGGTCCTGGGATTGAGCCCTGCGTCAGGCTCCCTGCTCTGCAGGGAGTCTGCTTCTCCCTCTCCCTTGTTCAAGCACATATGCTCTCTCTCGATCTCTCTCTCCAATAGATAAATAAAATCTTAAAAAAATAAGAAAAAGTAGAAGTCAAACAGAAAGTAAGATCAAAATAGCTTCTGACAAGGGGCGGAGCAAGATGGCAGAGGAGTAGGAGACCTAGATTTCATCTGGTCTCAGGAATTCAGGTGAATAAGGATCAAACCATTCTGAACACCTACGAACTCAACAGGAGATCAAAGAGGAGAGTAGCAACAACTCTCTGAACAGAGAAGTGACCACTTACTGGAAGGTAGGACGTGTGGAGAAGTGAATCCGAGGTGATTTTCGGGAGGAGAGACGGCAGGGGAGGGGGCCTCCGTCCACCGCTTCTGGCAAGTGATAGAGCCACAGAGCACAAAATCAGACCTTTTAGAAGTCGGCTCCGCTGAGGGATGTCGCTGCAGTGGCTAAGCGGGGGCTGGAATCCTCCCGGGACAGTGTGGTCTCAGGACCCTTGGGGTCACAGAAAGACCGGGGGTGCCTGAGTGCGGCAGAGCTCCCAGGTATTGGAGAGGGGAAGCCAGCTGCAGAGACGGAGCTGAGGCGCGGGCTCTCAGCTCGGGGTTGCCATAAACTGTGATCCCCGGCCCAGTTGGGGCACTGCTCCTCCAGCAGGGACCCAACAAGCGGCAGAGCTGGGGAGACTCCCCTTCCTCCCCTGGGAGGAGCGGCGCGGGAACGCACGGCAGGGATCTGCTGGGTTTGGAGACTCCACACGGGGTCTGGTGCCAGAGATACAAACCCTCGGTCACAGGCCAGGTGAGCATGGAGTGCGGCCAGAGACCAGGGAGACGGGAGTGACTGCTTTTCTCTGGGGGCGCACTGAGGAGCAGGGACCCGAGTTCTCAGCTCTTCCGGGCAGAGATTGGGAGGCCACCATTTTCGCCCTGGTCCTCCAAAGCTGTACGGAGAAATTGCAGGGAACAAAAGCTCCTGAGAGCAAACCCGAGCACCTTGCTTAGCCCAGACCGACAAGGGCGGGGCAATTCAGCCTCCAGCAAAGACATTTGGAAACCACGGAAACAGGCCCCTCCCCCAGAAGATCAGCACGAACAGCCAGCAAGCCAAGACCAAGTTTACCGATCAAGGAGAATGGGAGAACTCCAGCGCTAGGGGAATACTGCACATAGAATTCATGGCTTTTTTTTTTACCATGATTCATTAGTTCATCAAAGTTAATTTTTTTAACTGTTTTTTTTTTTTTAATTTTTCTTTTCCCCTTTTTCAACCAACATCTTATCAATCCCTTTTTTAAAAAAAAATTTTTTATTTTTCATATTTAGAGTCATATTTTATCCCTTCATAGTAGTTACCCTTATTTTTGGCATATATATATATAAGTCGTTCTCTCTTTAAAATTTTGAGATACAGTTTCTTCTAACAGATCAAAATACACCCTAAATCACTAGTGTATGGTTTTGTTCTAGTCTCCTGCCTGATCACATTCTCTCCCTTTTTCCTTTTTTTTTTAAATCTTCTTTCCTTTTTCAAACAACTTATCTTATCAATTCCTTTTATAAAATCTTTTATAATTTTCATCTTTACAGTCATCTTCCATCCATTCATTGTATCAACCCTTATTTTGTACATATATGTCTTTCTTCCTTTAAAATTTTAGGAGGCACTTTTTTCTAACAGACCAAAATACGCCCAAAATCTAGTGTGTGACACTGATCTATGCACTAGCCTGATCATATTTGATCATATTCTGCTTTTTTTGTATTGTTCTGTTTTTGTTTTTATCTTTTTTTTCTCTTTCTTTTTTCTTTCCTTCCCTTTCTTTTCCCCTGGTTTCAGGTCTTTTCTGATTTGTATACAGTATATTTGTGGGGGACGTTGTTAACCTGTTAGCATTTTGTTCTCTCATTCATCTAGTCTCCTCTGGACAAAATGACAAGACAAAAAAAATCACCTCAGCAAAAAGAACAAGAGATAGTACTGTCAGCCAGGGATCTACTCAATACGGACATGAGTATGATGTCGGACCTAGAGTTCAGAATCATGACTTTAAAGATACTAGCTGGGCTTGAAAAAAGTGTGGAAGTTATTAGAGACACCCTTTCTGGAGAAATAAAAGAACTAAAATCTAACCAAGTCGAAATCAAAAAGGCTATTAATGAGGTGCAATCAAAAATGGGGGCACTAACTGCTAGGATAAATGAGGCAGAAGAGAGAATCAGCGATATAGAAGACCAAATGATGGAAAATAAAGAGGCTGAGAAAAACAGAGATAAACAACTACAGGATCACGAGGGCAGAATTCGAGAGATAAGCGATACGATAAGACGAAACAACATTAGAATAATTGGGGTCGCAGTAGAAGAAGAAAGAGAGAGAGGGGAAGAAGGTATATTGGAGCAAATTATAGCAGAGAACTTCCCTAATGTGGGGAAGGAAACAGGCATCAAAATCCAGGAGGCACAGAGAACCCCTCTCAAAATCAATAAAAATAGATCAACACCCCGACATCTAATAGTAAAACTTACGAGTCTCAGAGACAAAGAGAAAATCCTGAAAGCAGCTCGGGAGAAGAGATATGTAACCTACAATGTTAGAAACATTAGATTGGCAACAGACCTATCCACAGAGACCTGGCAGGCCAGAAAGGACGGGCATGATATCTTCAGAGCACTAAAAGAGAAAAATATGCAGCCAAGAATACTATATCCGGCTAGGATGTCACTGAAAATAGAAGGAGAGATAAAAAGATTCCAGGACAAACAAAAACTAAAGGAATTTGCAAACACGAAACCAGCCCTCCAAGAAATATTGAAAGGGGTCCTCTAAGCAAAGAGAGAGCCTAAAAGCAGCATAGACCAGAAAGGAACACAGACAATAGACAGTCACAGTCACCTTACAGGCAATAAATGGCACTAAATTCATACCTTTCAATAGTTACCCTGAATGTAAATGGGCTAAATGCCCCAATCAAAAGACACAGGCTATCAGATTGGATTAAAAAACAAGACCCATCAATATGCTGTCTGCAAGAGACTCATTTTAGACCCAAAGACACCCCCAGATTGAAAGTGAGGGGGTGGAAAACCACTTACCATGCTAATGGACACCAAAAGAAAGCTGGGGTGGCAATCCTTATATCAGACAAATTAGATTTTAAAACAAAGACTGTAATAAGAGATGAGGAAGGACACTATATCCTACTTAAAGGGTCTATCCAACAAGAAGATCTAACAATTGTAAATATCTATGCCCCGAACATGGGAGCAGCCAATTATATAAGGCAATTAATAACAAAAGCAAAGAAACACATTGACAACATTACAATAAGAGTGGGGGACTTTATCACCCCCCTGACTGAAATGGAAAGATCATCTAAGCAAAAGATCAACAAGGAAATAAAGACTTTAAATGACACACTAGACCAAATGGACTTCACAGACATATTCAGAACATTCCATCCCAAAGCAACGGAATACACATTCTTCTCTAGTGCCCATGGAACATTCTCCAGAATTGGTCACATCCTAGGTCACAAATCATGTCTCAACCAGTACCAAAAGATTGGGATTATTCCCTGCATATTTATTTTCAGACCACAATGCTTTGATACTAGAACTCAATCACAAGAGGAAAGTCGGAAAGAACTCAAATACATGGAGGCTAAAGAGCATCCTACTAAAGAATGAATGGGTCAACCAGGAAATTAAAGAAGAATTAAAAAAATTCATGGAAACCAATGAAAATGAAAACACAACTGTTCAAAATCTTTGGGATACAGTAAAGGCAGTCCTGAGAGGAAAGTATGTAGAAATACAAGCCTTTCTCAAGAAACAAGAAAGGTCTCAAATACACCACCTAACCCTACACTTAAAGGAACTGGAGAAAGAACAGCAAATAAAGCCTAAACCCAGCAGGAGAAGAGAAATTTTAAAGATCAGAGCAGAAATCAATGAACTAGAAACCAAAAGAACAGTAGAACAGATCAATTAAACTAGGAGCTGGTTTTTTGAAAGAATTAACAAGATTGATAACAAGATTGATATGTCTGGCCAGACTTATCAAAAAGAAAAGAGAAATGACCTAAATCAACAAAATCATGAATGAAAGAGGAGAGATCACAACCAACACCAAAGAAATACAAACAATTATAAGAACATATTATGAGCAACTCTATGCCAGCAAATTAGATAACCTGGAAGAAATGGGTGCATTCCTAGAGATGTATCAACTACCAAAATTGAACCAGGAAGAAATAGAAAACCTGAACAGACCTATAGCCACTAAGGAAATTGAAGCAGTCATCAAAAATCTCCAAGCAAACAAAAGCCCAGGGCCAGATGGCTTCCCAGGGGAATTCTATCAGACCTTTAATGAAGAATTAATACCTATTCTCCTGAAACTGTTCCAAAAAATAGAAATGGAAGGAAAACTGCCAAACTCAACTTATGAGCCCACCATTACCTTGAACCCAAAATCAGACAAAGACCCCATCAAAAAGGAGAACTACAGACCAATATCCTTGATGAACATGGATGCAAAAACTCTCACCAAAATACTAGCCAATAGGATCCAACAGTACATTAAAAGGATTATTCACCATGACTAAATGGGTTTTATCCCTGGGCTGCAAGCATGGTTCAACATCCACAAATCAATCAACGTGATACAATACATTAACAAAAGAAAGATCAAGAATCATATGATCCTCTCAATAGATGCAGAAAAAGCATTTGACAAATTACAGCATCCTTTCTTGATCAAAACTCTTCAGAGTATAGGGATAGAGGGTACATACCTCAATATCATAAAAGCTATCTATGAAAAACCTACAGCGAATATTATTCTCAATGGGGAGAAGCTCTCAGCTTTTCCCCTAAAGTCAGGAACGCGGCAGGGATGTCCACTCTCACCACTGCTATTCAACATAGTATTAAAAGTCAGACAACAAAAAGAAATCCAAGGCATCCAAATCGGCAAAGAGGAAGTCAAACTCTCACTCTTTGCAGATGATATGATACTGTATGCGGAAAACCCAAAAGACTCCACCCCAAAACTCCTAGAACTCATACAGGAATTCATTAAAGCAGCAGGCTATAAAATCAATGCACAGAAATCAGTGGCATTCCTATACACCAACAACAAGACAGAAGAGAGACAAATCAAGGAGTCGATCCCATTTACAATTGCATCCCAAACCATAAGATACCTAGGAATAAATTTAACCAAAGAGGCAAAGGATCTGTACTCAGAAAATTATAAAATACTCATGAAAGAAATTGAAGAAGACACAAAGAAATGGAAAAATGTTCCATGCTCATGGATTGGGAGAAACAACATTGTGAAGATGTCAATGCTACCTAGAGCAATCTACACATTCAATGCAATCCCCATCAAAATACCATCCACTTTTTTCAAAGAAATGGAACAAATAATCCTAAAATTTGTATGGAACCAGAAGAGATCCTGAATATCCAGAGGAATGTTGAAAAGAAAAGCAAACTGGCGGCATCACAAAGCCCAGAAATAGTCCCTCAACTCTATGGTCAACTTATCTTTGACAAAGCATGAAAGAATGTCCAATGCAAAAAAGATAGTCTCTTCAACAAATGGTGTTGGGAAAATTGGACAGCCACATGCAGAATGAAACTGGACCATTTCCTTACACCACACCCAAAAATAGACTCCAAATGTTTGAAAGACCTAAATGTGAGACAGGAGTCCATCAAAATCCTAAAGGAGAACACAGGTAGCAACCTCTTCGACCTCAGCCAGAGCAAGTTCTTCCTAGAAATATCGCCAAAGGCAAGGGAAGCAAGGGCAAAAATGAACTATTGTGATTTCATCAAGATAAAAAGCTCTTGCGCAGCAAAAGAAATAGTCCACAAAACCAAAAGACAACCGACGGAATGGGAGAAAATATTTGCAAATGACATATCAGATAAAGGGCTAGTATCCAAAATCTATAAAGAACTTATCAAACTCAACATCCAAAGAACAAATAATCCAATCAAGAAATGGGCAGAAGACATGAACAGACATTTTTCCAAAGAAGACATCCAAATGGCCAACAGACACATGAAAAAGTGCTCAACATCGCTCGGCATCAGGGAAATCCAAATCGAGAATACAGAAAACATGACAATCCACCTGGCTCCCAAAAAAGCAAAAATCAGGATCTACTTAAGAAACTGACCCACTGCTAGGACAGAGGTACCTAGCATCATAGACATATATAATTCCATATGACCTATATACAGACCAAAATAGACTAGTGACTACTATGTTCTTCCCTTTCCTAAAAGGGCTTTACTGAGATGATTCTGTTGCTACTTCTCCACTAAATTGTGTGTGTTTGCATGTGTGTGTGTGTGTTTGCGTGTGTGTGTGTGTGTGTGTGTGTGTGTGTGTGTGTGTGTGTGTGTGTTGAAGTGGTAGATGATACTTTGCTCTTTTAATCATAGGTGGATGATCCATGAGGAGCCATACTGGGTCCTTATGGAGGTATGTGTGTTTTACCTAGAAACCTCAGAAACTTAGCTACCTGCAGAAACTGGTTGGGACTGGGAAGGAGATGGATGTGTTCTATGTATGGGAGTTAGAGTAAACCAGATATTGATCAGCAATACGAACTGTGGCAAAGACTATTTACCAAACCAATTCCATTTTCTTTACAACCAGGGCACAGTGTTAGACTTTATGTCTCAGCATCTTTTACAGTTAGTTGTGACCACATGACTGAGTTTATGCCAAAAGAATGGAGCAGAGGTGATATCATTTACAAGCCTGGCCAATAAAAACTTCTTGTGCAATCTCATCTCTCTTCTCCCCTATCTGCTGATAAAAAGTTAACATTCTGGGAGACCTTGCAAGAAATGTGTTGAAGATGGTAAAGTTCTGTCACCTACAGCCTTCAATAACTAACTGCCTGGAGTAAACGCCCACTCCCATTCCAAATGAACTTTATTTACTTGAGAGAAGAGTAAACTTCTGTTTTCTTAATCTGATGAGATTTCAGTTTCCATTTGTAATAGCAGCTGGCATTACCTCACTCCATTTCCTTATTTTGAGTTAACTCTAATTTTTAATGATATATTTTAAAAATGTCTTTTTAAATTTTTTTTATTTTTTATTTTTTTATTTTAATTATTTCTTTGGTGTAAGCTACCTTAAATTCACTCAATACAAAAGAGGCAGGTATAAGTATAATAAAACACCCAAATAAAGGGGTTGGCTGCGAATTCATGAAACTCAGGAGATAAATAGTCTAATTTACTGCCCTGAAATCAGGAAATTCAGTTCATGCAATTCTGGTGAGTTAAGAAAAGCAGAAAGAGTAACTATTACAAATGTACCTGTATGTTTTTGATAATCATCTATTTACCTAAGGAGTCTATTTCTGATACTACCAAATATAATATAGGAGCAATTACTTTTATTACTTACACAGTGTCTGAAAGGCTTTTTGAAGTGAGTTACTATTATTATTATTATTATTATTATTATTTATTTTTTAAGCTATGCATGATATGGTCAATTCTATAGGTCAATCCTATAGAATAATGTTGATGAGCTATCTCAATATAATACTTTCTATTTCTTTTAATAGAGGAAATTTTGTTTTTGTTTCTGTTTCTGTTTTGTTTTGTTTTGTTGGTTTCCTACACTTAGACCACATCAAACTACAAATAAACTCCTATCCATTCAGGAATGATCTCCAGTCCTCCGTGTTGGAGAAACGAAGCAAAGCTCTTCAACAAATTTAGGTGCTGCCGAAATTCCTTTTGACTACCACCATGCTCTCCTAAATCCCCATGCACTAATGATTAAGGTGCTTCTCATAATTACAATCTTGCCTCACTCAGCTTGGGCTAGTCATTGGAATATGCCCTCTACTTTTGACTCTCTTATTTCAGCTAATGATGCCACTAGTCACATAATCACCCTGACTTGAAATCTTATAGTCAATTTAATATCTCCTTCTCCCTAACCCTGTACATACATCCAATCAATTTCCAAATTACATACATCTACCTCTACAAAGGCTTTCACATCTTTAACCTTCCTTCTAGTCCTGCTGCCTACACCTCAGTTCAGATTCTCATTACTTTCCTACCTTCTGGGCTATAATCACTTAGTAATTGGCTTCTCCACTTCTATGTCTCCCCATTCCAATTCATCTTAACACTGCTCCAAGATTAATCTTCCTAAACTGCATCTCTGATCACAGAATCACAGACTCTCAAGATAAAAGAGGCCCTTAAAGGTCAACTGATCCAACTTCTTTCTTTTCTTTTTATTTCTTAATAAATACCAGAATTGGATATATGTACTTTGTTTTATTATAGAAGTAATGCATGGTTAAAAAATTAAACAGTACAAAATAAAAAGCAAAAATCTTACTCCTCTCTTCCAACCCCAGTTATTTCCCAGAAACAACTGCCATTTGCACTTTTAGTTTGAGTTTTTTATTCTCCTGGTGGTTACTATTATAATTTGATATAATATAGTTTTAACTTTCTTTTCTAGCTGTAATAACATTTAATGCAATATATACTGACTTCCCATTGTGAAACATGAGTAAACTGGTACACTTACTCCTTTCACCTACCTTTTAATTTTTGTTAGTTTTATTATTGTCTGTTTTTTCATGTTTCCAGGGCCTATGTAATTTAAATTCTGTTCTATTAGTCCTCAATGCTTTGCATATGGCTTAATTCTAAAAACAGGCAAAAACTCCAGCATTTAAAATGTTATTAAATTATATCAGTGTAGAATCAGCAGTGTGTTTGAAATGTACAAAGGATGTTAAAATAAGCAAACAGAGATATAGTTAAGAAGGCAGCCACATACAGATAAGCAGGTTGTGATCCCAAGAACATCTGCCCAAAGGGGTAAGTGTGGGCTAAAATCCCATGTACCATGCTCTGTGCCTTAGTGTGGCATAATCACCTTTTTCTAATTTCCAGAAAAGGTTAGCTGACATCCTAAGTGGAAGGAAAACAAGTTGAAGACAAAGTCACCAAAACCAGTGAAAGTTTCAATACAGAGGGAATGGTAAAGAGTGTCAAATATTACAAAACACAAAATAAGAAAAGGATTGTGATATTTTCCACTGGTTACCAATATGTTTTTGGTTATTGGTAACCTTATTAGCAAAATTAGGTATATTGGTCAGGGTGGAAGCCAGGCTTTTAGCGCCTTGATGAGAGTGTATTGGGACAGTAAAGCCTGAGAATATAGACAAATTTTTCCAAAAATTTGGATGTCTAGGTAGAAAAGAAATTGATTACAGGGTAGTCAAATCTAATAATTTTTTCTTTGTAACTTCCTTTATTGCTTTTGTGTTTACATATATCTTCAGCATATACTAGAAGCATTCATTTATATTTTCTACAAGTTCAAATATGATTTTGTATTTAGAATTTTATTTTATTTTAAATATTTTATTTATTTATTTAAGAGATAGTGAAAGTGAGAGAGAGCACAGAGGGAGAGGGAGAAGCCAATGCGCTGCTGAAAGTTGAGCCCGATGCGGAGCTCGATCCCAGGACCTGGAGATCATGACCTGGGCTGAAGGCAGATGCTTAACTGACCGAGCCACTCAGGCGCCCTTTATTTAGAATTGTAATTTAAAAATCCATCTGTTATATATTTTCATACGCAGCATTATATGAGACTTTAACTAAAATTTTTATAAATGATCCATTGTACGAAGAACCCATCTTGTCTCTGCTAAACCAGACCATCACCTTTATCACTTAATTTTTTTATTTTGGGGGATCATTTTTCAGTTTGCTCTTCTGTTCCCTTATTCTAACTAAATTACTGAGTCAATATCAACCTAGTTTCATTAAAACACCATCTTTGGTGACGGTTTTTAATCAGAAAGCTCAAAAAGCAGCTCAGGAAAACTCTCTTTGCTAGTTTGAATCTTGTTTCTATTCCATTTGTATAGATTAGACAGACTCATAATCTGAAAGCTGAATCCCCATTTTCAGTCCTGGCTATCTACAATTTTTCTATTGTCATTTTCATTCCTTTGTCCTCTTTGAATGTTCTGGGAAAGTTTCTCACTATCTTCTTCCAACAATGACATTTTTGCAATGCCAGTTCAACTCCTTACTGCCAACAATCTTGCTCTCTTGAGACTTTAGTTTCTTTGCAATTTTTCTCATATCACCAATCAATGTATATGTCTAACCTGTGATTTTATGTCATCTATATTCTCTTATTTTTGCTTTTTCATTCCTCCTTAAAGTCTATTCAGAACATAAAGCTGATGTTTTTCAATTTCTTTTTCCTCCAAGAAAAGCTTTTATACTATATTATCTCTAAATTATGAATGTAAATGGACCTTCTAATGGCACACAATCTTTCCTGAGATCCCCCTTTTTTCCTCTCTATACTTCCCTTCTGTGAGAAACTGTTTCTCTCTCATTCTGTTTCATGTAAAAATGGGGCAGTAGATTCTTTATTGCTTCATGCCAAGTGGCTGCTACCAAAATCTTCAGATCGAACACCTCATCTGTTTGTAAAGCTAGTCAAATAGCAGGTCTCAAGCCATTGTTCACCTAATCTGACTATGCTGCTCTGAGGAGGAGATGGCTGATGTTATCTGGTCATGGACAATGTGGAAGTAAATTTATTCTTCATTAATTTGAAAAAGTGCTTAGTTTTTCTTTGTTAGAAGGGTGAACAAATACAGAAACTCCCTCAGATTTACTCTTCTCTGGTCATTTCCATCTTGTTCCCTTCCTACTACCAGCTCATCATCCTAGAATGCAGTGCACACCACAACTGCCTATCTTCCACTCCCTCTGCCCCTTTGGATTCCTGGCCATGGAAGAGATGTAGAAAGAGGTCCTGAGGTGAGGGATGGGGTAGAAAAGTACCCATAACTGCTAAATAGTAATTGATGTAGGGAATTAAGAAAACAGGAGAAAGGAAGGTAATGGTGATGATCAGCTTCAGAGCAGGTGCAAGTTACTCATTTTTGAAGAAGAGGACTTTAGAAATCTTGCCCTAACTTTCTGTTATGCTATATGGCCTTATTACCACTTGTTTTGTGTCAGATTTTAGTGCTCCTAAAACTTTATATCTATTTGCAAATATTTAGGTCAGCAGTTGGTGTGGCTCATTTGATGTTTTATGTCTACCAATCTACTGCTTCAAACTGTCAATAAGTTACCCATCGCTTAAGGAATAGAAACTACAGCATCAACCCCACCTGACCTTATCTATGGTTTGATTGCTTTGAGACATCTTTCAGGGGTCAGAGTCACCTGCCAAATTGCTTTTCTCTCCTTACTTGCACCCTCCATTTTCTTGCCTCCAGAACTTTCTTGCATCTTGTTCTCTCACTTCTTGTAATTTCATCCATTTTTAAGGGAATTCTTTCTTCATTAGCCTTCCTTACATAGTTGTCAGACAACTACTGACACAAATGTAAAACCTTTATATACACACTTTGATGTTTAACCATAGCGTTTATACAGTATTAGATTCAGTTAATGAAATCTGTGCAAATCTTGTATTTGTCCTGAGGCCACACATATTTTTAACATTTAAAATGTGTGAAATAATAACAATAATAATTAACAACAACAATTTTAATCAGTAGGAGACTTGTGTTTGCACTTGACCTTAATGCCCAAGGCTGGGACCCCAATAGCTTCCTTTCTTTTTTCTTCCCCTTTTCAAGCTTTTATTTGAATTCCAGTTAATTAACATGCAGGGTAATATTAGTTTCGGGTGCCCAAGAGCTTTCTTTAGCATCTCTTGCTGGTGCCATTTTTCCTTAGAGATGTGTCAGTGACAGGATGGTTGCTTTCCAACAGCACCTTGCGGCAGATCCTCAATAACTGCTATTGCCTCCCCCAGAAGCAGCAGATTGCACTGCAGCTGTCCTTTTGCTGTACAGGGAAGTACATGAGTTTCCCTTGCAGCCTCCCTCACAAGCACGCATGTCATTTTCCAGCAACTTCATTGGTTGTGTGTGTGTGTTTGAGTGTATCCTGTTGTCTCTGCTTATCTTACTATCAAAAACCTTTGCTATACAAACAGCTGCTTAGGAGATACCCTCGTCTCATTTCCCCTTTCTACTCCTTTGAGAAGTAATGCTCCAAGTTGGTTCTAAACTTCAAGTTGCTCTAAAAGTCAGCTAATCATCTCAATGACAGCAGTGACATTTGGGAGCGCAGAACTCTCTTCTACTGGCTTTATACACCCATCTTACAATTTTCATTTATTGACGCCTAACAGCTTGGCAATAAAGTGTTTCTTGAAGCCTTGATGAACCCAGACTTTGGATACAAAATCAATTTAATTTCAAGAATTTGAATGAAGAAGGTGCACTAACCCAGTAGACTGGAAATACGGGGAGTGAGGGCAGGATGGTACAGGAAACATTAGAATTGGGTCTAAGCATCATGGTTTGCAGTTTGATATAATAGTACATATCTTGGCTTCTGTATGTACTAGGTATGTGATCTTTGGCAAGTTACTTAACTGTCCTGAGCATTTTGCTCATTGTTAACAGAAGGTTGGAGTTTAATGAATTAATGGAATAAGAAGTTCCTAGAATAGTGTTTGAGTTAAAATTGGCATTATTGTTATTCCTGGACCAGATATGCCACTATATTGCCATGGGACTCTGTATGCGTTATCTGACTTTGCAGGGTCTTTGCTTCCTTCCTACAACATTAAAGGAGTTGTCAGATGATTTCCAAGCCTACTTCTAGCTTTTAAACTTTATTTTTCCAACTGGTAGAACTGGAAGATTTGTTCTCATCTTGGTCTGTTTGTAAGTCTGACCAATAAATCTCAAATCTTCAGGGCCATATCTACAATAGTTCAATACCAGACAGCTCATTAGAATGTGGCCTGACAAAATTTCACAACATAGTGCTTCCTGGCCTGTTAGTCAATCAATGGCAAAGTGATCTTTTCCTTTAGATTTGGGAGACCTTGACATCAATCATTAAGACAACCGGAGTTGGAGGCCACTGACCAATTTTACTTATATATTTCCAGACTTATCAATCATGGCCTGTTGTATATAAGTGTCATTTAGGAGCAGGGCCTTGAGGAAGGCACAGTTCTACCTATAACAAGTCTCTGGCCCACAGTTTAGATTTGATAGAACATTAAGGTGGAACATAAAGATAAGTAAGAGCATGGCAAGTTTCAGCATGGTTGTATTCTAATAAGAAAATTCAATACCTTTTTCATCTCTCTGGAGCACACTTAACCTAGTCTTTGACTCATCTTTCCATGATGGGTGGAATAAAGCTGCTATGATCTTTGAAATCATGAAGTCCTTCAAAATGCTGGAAGATACTTAGAATGGTGAGTAGGAAAACTAACTGTGTGACTTTTCAGAAAGTCACTAAACATGGGTATGTTTCTTCATCTACTAAAACAAAGAGTTGATTCAGATTATCTGCCTCTGAGGCAAATTTTTCTATCTCTCTGACATTTTCATACTCAAGGTACCATTAGAATCATGTGCTAAGTGTGTCAAAATGCAGATTTCCAGAACCCAAGTCCACTTATTCTGGTTAAGTTAATAAAGAGTGAGGACTGATGACATACAGTTTTTTTAGTATGCATATACAGGATTTAAGACTCAAGCCTCAAGCCTGCAACGATGACAGTGATGTTGATGCTGTATAATAATTACCCTTAATGGATCACCTAAATGTAGTAAGACATTATGAATCTTCACAGACCAGCTCTGTGAGATAGGAACTCTTGCTAATTTTACCTATACAGAGATGGGGATCCTAAAATTATGTAGTAAATTGTTACATACGCACAGTCAGCAGAAGAAAAGAACCAGAATTTGAGCACAGTTTGATCGAACCCAAATCCTGTGGCCTTAAGGATTACTTAAGGAATACTATATTGCTTCTCAGGGCCATGCTAAAGTTTGCCATAGCTGTCAACATGTCAGTCTTCATGTCTCTATTTTATTTTTATTTTATTATGTTATGTTAATCACCATATATTACATCATTAGTTTTTGATGTAGTGTTCCATGATTCATTATTTGCGTATAACACCCAGTGCTCCATTCAATACGTGCCCTCTTTAATACCCATCACCAGGCTAACCCATCCCCCCACTGCCCTCCCCTCCAGAACTCTGTTTGTTTTTCAGAGTCCATAGTCTCTCATGGTTCGTCTCCCCCTCCCATTTCCCCCCTTCATTTTTCCCTTCCTACTATTTTCTTCTTTTTTTAACATATAATGTATTATTTGTTTCAGAGGTACAGGTCTGTGATTCAACAGTCTTACACAATTCACAGCACTCACCATAGCACATACCCTACCCAATGTCTACCACCCAGCTGCCCCATCCCTCCCACCCCCCACCACTCCAGCAACCCTCAGTTTGTTTCCTGAGATTAAGAATTCCTCTTATTAGTGAGATCATATGATACATGTCTTTCTCAGATTGACTTATTTCGCTCAGCATAACACCCTCCAGTTCCATCCACATTGTTGCAAATGGCAAGACTTCATTCTTTTAATGGCTGCATAATATTCCATTGTATATATACATACCACTTCTTCTTTATCCATTCATGTGTCAATGGACATCTTGACTCTTTCCACAGTTTGGCTATTGTGGACATTGTTGCTATAAACATTGGGGTGCACATACCCCTTCGGATTCCTACATTTGTATCTTTGGGGTAAATACCCAGTAGTGCAATTGCTGGGTTGTATGGTAGCTCTATTTTCAACTTTTTTGAGGAACTTCCATACTGTTTTCCAGAGTGGCAGCACCAGCTTGCATTCCACCAACAGTGTAGGAGGGTTCCCCTTTCTCCGCATCCCCGCCAACATCTGTCGTTTCCTGACTTGTTAATTTTAGCCATTCTGACTGGTGTGAGATGGTATCTCAATGAGGTTTTGATTTGGATTTTCCCTGATGCCGAGTGATGTTGAGCACTTTTTCATATGTCTGTTGGCCATTTGGATGTCTTCTTTGGAAAAATGTCTGTTCATGTCTTCTGCCCATTTCTTGATTGGATTATTTGTTCTTTGGGTGTTGAGTTTGATAAGTTCTTTATTGATTTTGGATACTAGCCCTTTATCTGATATGTCATTTGCAAATATTTTCTCCCATTCTGTCGGTTGTCTTTCGGTTTTGTTGACTGTTTCTTTTGCTGTGTAAAAGCTTTTTATCTTGATGAAGTCCCCTTGGTTCATTTTTGCCGTTGCTTCCCTTGCCTTTGGCAATGTTTCTAGGAAGAAGTTGCTGTGGCTGAGGTCAAAGAGGTTGCTGCCTGGGCTCTCTTTTAGGATTTTGATGGACTCCTGTCTCACATTTAGGTCTTTCAACCATTTTGAGTCTATTTTTGTGTGTGGTGTAAGGAAATGGTCCAGTTTCGTTCTTCTGCATGTGGCTGTCCAATTTTCCCAATACCATTTGTTGAAGAGACTGTCTTTTTTTCCATTGGATATTCTTTCCTGCTTTGTCGAAGATGAGTTGACCATAGAGTTGAGGGTCCATTTCTGGGCTCTCTATTCTGTTCCATTGATCGATATGTCTGCTTTTGTGCCAGTACCATACTGTCTTGATGATGACAGCTTTGTAATAGAGCTGGAAGTCCAGAATTGTGATGCCGCCAGCTTTGCTGCTCTTTTTCAACATTCCTCTGGCTATTCAGGGTCTTTTCTGGTTCCATACAAATTTTAGGATTGTTTGTTCCATTTCTTTGAAAAAAGTGGATGGTATTTTGATAGGGATTGCATTAAATGTGTAGATTGCTCTAGGTAGCATTGACATCGTCACAATATTTGTTCTTACAATCCATGAGCATGGGACATTTTTCCATTTTTTTGTATCTTCCTCAATTTCTTTCATGAGTATTTTATAGTTTTCTGAGTACAGATTCTTTGCCTCTTTGGTTAGATTTATTCCTAGATATCTTTTGGTTTTGGGTGCAATTGTAAATGGGATTGACTCCTTAATTTCTCTTTTTTCCATCTTGTTGGTGATGTACAGGAATGCCACTGATTTCTGTGCATTGATTTTATATCCTGCCACTTTACTGAATTCCTGTATGAGTTCTAGCATGTTTGGGGTGGAGTCTTTTGGGTTTTCCACATAAAGTATCATATCATCTCCAAAGAGTGAGCATGCCTCTATTTTTGATAGACTGTAAAAGTTGGATCTGGAATGTCAAAGCCACCTAATATAACCTCACTTGTTGAGGCCATCCTGCTTGTGTTTCTGAACTAACTGGAATGGTACCATGATTGTTCATCTTTAGAAGTGGAGGGAATCAAAAGAGCAGCTTTCGGGTGCTTGGGTGGCTCAGTCGGTTAAGAGTCTACCTTCAACTCAGGTCATGATCCCAGAGTCCCAGGATCAAGTCCTGCATTGGGCTCCCTGCTCAGCGGGGAGTCTGCTTCTCCCTCTGCCCTTCACCTCACTTGCACTCTCTCTAGCTCTCTCTCTCTCTCAAATAAAATCTTAAAAAAAAAAAAAAGCATCTTTCACTTCTCTTATTCAGAGCAACCAGGTCACTGCAAGGGCCATATGGTGCCTTTGTGTGAGTCAGAAAAATACACTTCTTCTGGGTTATCCAAATAAATACAACCAGTGGTAGAACTAATTTGAAAATTTATTCATGCTTACTAATGCAGCACCAAGAGTTTTGGGGCTTAGAGAGCAGAACTCAAGTTGGATTTAAGTCCTGATTTATACCACTGACTGGTGCCTTGTTCAGAATACAACCTGTGCAACTGTACTCTGTGCCCCAGTAAAGCAGAAGCATTTAGTATCTCTGCCCTTCAATTTTCCCTTCAAAGTCCTATACCTGAACTCTCTGGAAAAGTTGCGCAAACAAAAAAGCAGGTAGAAAATAGGGTATTGGAAAAATAACAATGTGTTTAACTTAAATCCTGTATGTGGAAGTCAACACATAAATGGCAAGCATATGCAGAAAAACCGAAGTCTAATCTGGGCATAATTTATCTTTGTCAGGTGTCAGTGGACCTGGCCTTTATTTGAAAGCAATTTCATTAATGAGATTCATGCCCCTGAAGTTCTTCCCTGCTGAAATAAGTGAATCCATATATCCTAATGTCTTAAAAGAATTTCTCCCTCACCCCGAACCCCAGTTTAATATACTTTTCAAACACCAATCATTGATCACTCACTCATCAGAAAAAAAAGAAAACCTTCAAATTAGTTTTGGATTTTAAGAGAAAGAAAACAAAATAAAACATTTGATGGTGGTTGAAAGTGAAACCGTATCGTGGTTTTTGTTCCAGATTTGTTTATCAAACAGGAAAAAAAAAACACACCTTATTTTGATGCTGTTCAAAAGCCTGAGGCAGTTTTTACCCCATTTGTATTTCTGGATTTTTTTCAGCCCCATCTGTTTATTTCCTATTGAGCAATCATAGCAAAACAGAAAGCCAGCTTCTGAGGTTCTGAAAGCAGGTGGGATTTAGAGATAATTTGAAAGGCATAATGATAAATTCTCAGAATAGAGGATCTTTGATTGGCCAATACCATTGTTATTTGGCATTTAATATTTCTTTTAAGTTTATGTACTATTTGTATGAAGGAGAATTTATTTGTAGTGAGACAATCTGAAATGTTCAAAAGTAATCTGAGTTAAGATCTTTAAATATGTGTTACTTTTTTGTAACTGTGAGATATAATTTTGGATCTTTAAAACTGGGGAGATGCTTTCTCACATTCTTCTAGTAAATTCCCAGGTTATAACATAAAACCCAGGAGATATATTTTAAACTTTCTTCCTTACATCTAAACATTTAATTCTGATGCAGTACATTTCAGGAAGCCAGACAGGACAGAATTTTATTCAGATAATATTTTAATTCCATATTGTTGAAAGCAATAAGATCTAGAATACCATATATTTAAAAGGAGACATATTTCTTTAAAAATGGGGATGGGGGAAGATGGCAAAATTACCTTCCCTTGCCTTTCATTTGACATTTTTTCACGACAAAATTCTGACATAAAGTCATTCTTGCCAAAGATTCTGAACAAATGTCTTGGGCTTCCCTGGACTTCTGCCAAAGAGCAACACAGGTTTTATGACTTGCCTCAACAGAGGGACATTGACTACTATGGACAATTTACACACCTCTCTCATTATGGGTGAGCAGAGAGACTTCAGTATGCCCACCCACATTTTAAAGGCTCTAGGTGACAATGAGCTCACTTCCTAATCAGACACGCATCATCATCTCCAATTTCTATGTATTGAGAACCCAGAGGCTGTCGATGCTGTTAGGAGGCCAATGGCTGGTTCTGGGCAACCTCCTAATGGCTAACACATAAAACAAATTCTGTCTTCCAAGGAAGAGTGTCTCTGAGGTGACGGAAAAGACATGCATCGATGGACAGATACCTCCATTTTTAACCCATGAGCAATTAAACATTAGTATTAGTCAGATTAGGTTAGGCTATGCATACCCTTAAATCTCAGTCACTCAATATACTGTTTCATGTAAACTCTAATTCTAGTGCATATTGGGCAGCTCTTCTGCACCCTGTAGCCATGCCATATGAAAAACACAGCTTCTAAGGACACTGCAGGCAAAGAGGAGAATGGATGAGCTGTCTTAGCCTAGACATAAAACATGCCATTTCCCGTCAGCATCCATGGGCCAAACTAGATACATGGGTCCAGCATAACTGCAAGGAAGCCTGGGAAATATAGGGAAGCATATGGAATAATAGTTGAGCACAAAATATTCTGCAAAAACCACCCTGTAGTACAAATCTGGGGTTTTCATACTAAAATAGAAAAAAAAATTTTAAAGGAAAAAAAATAACTGGTTTTGCATATCACCTGAGGTTAGCCTTGGAAGCTATTTTCTCCTGGTAAAATCTTAAAAAAATGAAAGGATACATGGGATTTATTGAGTTTATTTCTGTATGTTGAGCAGAATAATCAGCCATTAATTTACTTTAGCAGTCTAACTCAAATAAATCTATTTACTCATACTAATACCCAGAGTTTGAATGGAATAGTATTAAGAGCTTAAGCTCTAGAGACAAACTGCTTAGCTTCAAAACCTGTCTCTAGTACCTGCTAGGTGCTGCATGAACAAGTTGTGTAATCTCTCTGAGACCAAGTTTCCACACCTGAAATGGAAATGATGATGTTAATAATAGGGCAGCTTCTTGGGCTACCATAAAGAATAAATGGAATGATATAGTACATCTTCAGTAACACATGGGTATTTCCAATAAGAAGATCCAATATACTAGTTTATTCCATTTTCTAAGAATTCCCTGTGATCAGTGTCCCTTCACTAGTTATGACAAATAGCTAACAATAGTTGTTGATGGAGGACTATTCACAAGTTTGTACCCTATACATTTGTAGCAAGAGACATACTACTGAAATAAATCAATAATCAGAGAGGGGTTCCACAAAGGAACTCATTAATTCCCTGAAGATTCAAAGTTAAGGACTGTATCTCACCACCTCTTCATATCCTCAAAACAGTTAACTCATGCCTGGCAAAAACCAAAAACCAAAAAACAACGAAAAACCCCAACTTAATTATATTATTTTTTTAAGATTTTCCTTATTTATTTTAGAGAGAGAGTGGGAGAGTATGGGGGGGCAGGGCAGAGGGAGAGGGAGAGAATCTCAAGCAGACTCTGTGCTGAGCACGCAGCCCTATGTGGGGCTTGATCTCACGACCCTGAGATCATGACCTGTGCTAAAACCAAGAGCTGGCGCTCAACCAACGGAGCCATGCAAGTTCCTCTTTAATTATATTATTGAATAAATGAATAATATTTGGGTAATAGCTTTGATAATACCACTACTGTGTTTGAGAGATAGTCCACAAGACCTAAATAGACGAATTTCCTTGTGCTATAGTCACACTGAATCCTGAGCCAAAATATATAAATATATAATGCTTTAAACTTTCTCTTTTTGTTGTAAAATTAACCATCAAACTTCACAGAGTGAAAATTAATTTTTTTCTCAAATAATTAACTAAATGCTCCTTCCAAACACTGTTTTCCAAAGAGGCTATAAGTATTCTTACTTATTTATTTATTTTTTACTTTAGTTTCACTTCAGAAGCTTCCAGTGGGAGACAGAATACTAACTCTAAGCTGCTAATTCCAGTATGGTCCCAAATGCTTTAAACTGACTGGTGAATTAACCTAGCTACTGAGATTTATTTGTGAACGGCTGAGATGTTTGGTTGGCAATAAGCTATCGAATCTCAGTATCCCCTTCTTGTATATCTTAATTATATCTAATGAGATGTTTTCTAAAAGAAACAAACTTCATACATTTTGTCTAAGCTTCTACATCAAAGCCATGTTGTGTCAGCTGAAATGGTTCTTCTCATTAAGTGGATGGATGTGAGTGTAGTAACAAGCGACAAGGTCTAGGAAGGCTCCAGAAGTCAGCTTCTCTTACGTCACTGGGGGTTAGCAATTTGAGTTTTATTTATTCATTTATTTATGTGAGAATAGCTGATACCAATTAAGCAAAAATGATTCCAAATGCTAAGAATAAATCCTCTAATGTAAAAATACATTAGCATTCATATTCTCTGAAAACATTTAAAACTGAATGCATTCCACTTTTAACTAATGGCACTCATATTAGTATCTACGGGCTCTGGGATATCAACGTCCATTAAGTAGATCTTTATTTTAGAGCATGCATATGAAATGACAACAAAGAAACTTTCTCTAAACTACTGAACATGTTAACACAGTCCAGGTTTGAAAATAAATGGTGCAAAGGGGTAAAGTCTTAATTATATAAGAGTTTTGCACGTTAGACAAACAGCTGTTAGATATTAATCTAGAGGAACACAGGAAACAAGAAGTCATTGGGGATCAAATAAAGGGCAAAAACTTCAACAAACAGACTGTCAGAAGGTCTAGTATGAAATTGAAGCAAAAAGATGGCATCTGCCAAGGTAAGAATCTTGACTAAGTTGTTCAAATTATAAAGTTGTTACAGTCGTGAAAATCAGCTCCCAGCAGCAGACTGCTGGAGATGTTTAACAGGTGGGCTGGTTTGGATGCTGTAAAGCTCTTAACTATACTGATGAGCAAAAAAGCGTTCGGTATTTTAATGATGGATTAACTTCATACACCCCTTGGAGACTGTTTCCAGTATGTCTTGAAAATAAAAAAAATTTTTTTTCTCGTCAAAGGTTTTGATATAAGTCACAGACACCTAGGAACTTATTGGAAGTGGAATTCCCTTTGGACTGCGTAGTGATTGGACAGAAGATATCATATAAGTGGACTTGGATGACATTGAGCAGGATCCCTGGTCTGGTGGGAGGGTTTGCCATGGTCAGGGACTGGCAGGGGAAGGTAGACCAGAAGCCACATAAATAAATCAAAGATTAAGAAATACACAATTATTATAATGCAGAGAAGTAAGTACTAAATATCAGCAAAAAGACAACCTTGAGACCAAGTCTCTGTGATGATCCAGCCAAATGTTTCATATAGAAATGCATGAACTACCCTGAACAACATCAATGAAAGAACAGATAAGCCATTGTACCTAAGGAGAAAAAGCAATTGGAAGTAGATGAACTACATCCTGATTATAGGTTGAATTGCACAGTGCCCATGAATGTCAGTTTCCCCACCTGAGGGACATAGAACTGTGGTTTATTCATTTCCATTGTCGCCTCTTAGCTTTAATGTGATATACTTTTATGATATCTCCATTTTTTTGATGTGAACTAGATGGCCAGATTTTATCCAAGAATTTAATTTAATTCAAGAAGAGAAATATGGCCGAACATTATATTTCTTTTTGTCTGCTCACTGCTTTCCTGTCTCACCAGGTAGCATTGGATATTGGTGGGGAAAAGAGCCGATAGCTAGAGTATCCTGAGTTTGGAACTTGTCATCATCTTCTCCTTTTCTCAATGTGAGTAAAAAATCCGGGTGAGTTACTGAACCTCTTTGAGCTTCACATCCTTTTTACCTGAAATAGGAAATAAGAGATTATCTCCAGCATTATGAGTCATATGATGATGTAAAAAAAGTGCCCAGAAGAGAACCTAGAAATTAGGAACAGCTTAAGGATGATTATTGTTTTCATCCTTCTGAATCTTGCCTTAATCATGGTAAAGCAAAGGACACAAAATCATTGCCACAGAACTAACAATCTCAGGAATGGGTAGTGACTTGACTGTTTAGACAGAGCATCTGCTCTCCAGATAACCATGGTCACTATGCAATATTATTTATTCATTTACATTACCTACCTGTTCCTTATAGGTACATGAATGGGTTACCCTTATGTAAAGTCATAAATAAGTGTTGGTGAGTACCTTAGTTTTTATAAAACTCAGGTGTAAAGAAAATGAGATGACATCGCAAAATGCCTTCAACATAGTATTTAACAACTAAATGATCCTAGTGTCTTTGTGCTAAAACCCGGCATCTAATAATAATTTTCAGTCTGATATTGATCATTTTTCCTATGTTGACCTTATGTTATAGAATTTGGAGCAGGAGAAATGTGAATGACTGCCCAATGTATACTATTAATATTAATATTAATAAATGAATAAAAGGGAGGCCCACTGAAGAAAAGATATGAGCACAGGTAGATGTCACAGAGCGGCAGAACCAGGACTAAAATCTGGGTCA
This sequence comes from Zalophus californianus, assembly GCF_009762305.2. NCBI lineage: Eukaryota > Metazoa > Chordata > Mammalia > Carnivora > Otariidae > Zalophus > Zalophus californianus. The sequence goes on along the minus strand of NC_045595.1, from coordinate 43,807,743 downwards.
CCTTATTGACTGTTTAAACCTTTTCAACTACATCTCTAATTTCTCCCTGAATGAGTTTACACACAAAACATTTACTACTGTGCCTGGCACAAACTCAATACTCAATAAAAGTTAGCTGTCAGAATTGCTCTTTCCATCTCTTTCCTTTCTTCATACTGTTTCATGTACCTATGACATTCCATTTCTTTTAATTAATCAAGGTCTGACTCTTACGGCAAACCCCACTTTGGACTTAGTTTCTATTCAAAACTAGCTCTTTTCTCTTATGAAACCCAACAACAGTTACTCTACCTATCACTTCTTAGCACTTTATCAATTGCCTAATTTACTGAGTTTCCTTCTTATATGTGTATTGCTCATCTTCCCAACAAAACTTCAATTCTATCAGAGGGTAGGGAAGATCTTTGCTTTCTGCTCAACCCCCATAGTGTAGTGTGCTCAGTATTTTGCTAATAGATTGAGATATGTGCACTTCTAGTGTTCTGAGTAACACATCTATAAACTCATACCAACTCAGGACATCTATGTCCCATGCCATCTGCAGTTGAGAATACCCAGAGCACCACAGCAAAGTTATGGCAAACAGAAATTTAAGGTAGCTAGATAGGGAATGCTATTATCTTTTCTAGAACTGCTAAGCTTGAAATTTGCAAAGTACAGTGCCTCTGCAACACCTTAGTAAAGAGAATATAAATCTCTTGGTTCATTTACAACATTGTAGAGACTAGAAGGTCCATTAGAATTTACTGTCTACAGGCTTCATGCCTGTGAGTGCTTAGTAAATAGGTTGCATTACGAATGTAGGTAAATGAGAGAAGCAGAAGTAGAATTTGTTTAGGAATAATTTAGAAATAAGTGTCTATTCAGTAGTGCATGCATGAATTGATTTCCCTGTTTTTACCTAAAAAATGAGGGCTGGTACCCAAAGGGACTTTGCATGTTTAGAGTAAAGACATACACTTCAATTAAACTGCGCACAAAAAAGTTAATCATGAATAAAAACACATCCTTGAGATTCAGTCATGGTTTTGTAACACAAATCAGAAGTTCCTTTCCTTGCTGCTTTTTTCTTTCAAGCAGAAGCCAACATAAATTTTAATAGAGCAGGTACCTGGAGCATAAGGGGCATTATCAGTGTAGTACCCACAAATAATGAAACCAGAGGTTGCTAAGAATGTTCAGACCAATAAGACCGTTTGTTTGGGTAGAAAGGAATGTGACTGTGTTACAAGGACTTCAATAGTCCACAGAAAGTACAACGTGTCTTGGAAGTTAGTTCAGCCTGGAACTGTTTCTGATTCCTCTCCTTCCTCTTCCATTCTTGAGTTCCCTTTGGCTTATGAATCTAAGCAAAATCAAGTAACTTTGGACTGATGGCAAGTGTGGCCACTCAAATTGCAGGGTACTTTTCTCTGAGTGTTCAGACTTGCGGTGCATTTTAAGTGGAAAGCAAGGTCAGGCTCCTAAGTATAACTGATAAACGTGTACAGTAAATCAGTGAGTAAGAGAGAATGAACGATGCAGTAGGTATATCTGGCATAATAAGTCACATCTCTGACATGAACGAAATTACTTCAAGTCCTACAGTATACTCCAACTCTTACTGATGTTGGTTACCCAAGAGATTGGGAATGAAGTGTCATTTTTAAAGTACAGTAGTTGCTAGGGAGAATATTTCCCCTTCTCATTTAATCCTGTATCATTTTCTTCATAGGATTTCCCAAAATGCCTCCTTAATTGTAGCAGAATGTTGGTGGTAGAAGGATAGCACAAGGTTTGCTTTATCTTTTCTTGTAAGTTGTTTCATAGGTAAAACAAACATCACTGCACCAGTCACACACCTGTGTCTGATGAATATATTGCCATATTGCTATAGCATCAGGTGACTGGAAGAAGAATTAGCACTGAGACTGGGACGTCTATGCAGATATCTAACCCCCCTGTATTGAGAACCAACCCTGCTGTATGATATGCTACAGAAAGTCTTTATTCACTTTATTCCTTTAGCAATTCTTTACTGAGATTCTACCATATTAAGCATAAAAGCATATTAAGAAATGATCCTTGCACTCCACGTGTCATGATCTTAAGACAAGGAAATAGGAAATAGAGATTATAAAAGTCCCCTAATAGATAGAATTTTACAATGCTGTTGTTATTGTTTAAAAAGTAGACAAGTTGGGACAGAATACTCATTATACTTGGGTGATTTATTATCACTGAAAATTTCTGAGATTATAACCTCTTCAGAAGGGTAGAACCAGAAAGGTGACTGGAAGGTAGGTATGAAGAGAGAATGGACAGAAAGCAAACACAGGCACCAAGTACAGTGAATAAAGAGACCAGGACTGAGCATGGCTATGCCACTCTTAGGCAGCTGACTTCAAATTTCTGAGCACCAATTTCTGTGGAGATTAAAAATAGAGCCTACCTCTTAAAGATGTTGTGAGAATTAAATAAGATACTGAGATAATTCTCGTAAAGAATTTAGCATAGTGCCCAACATCTAAGTTACTGCTAATATTAGTTGCTGTTGTTGTAATTGTTGTTACAACATTACATTATTATAGACAGGAAGGCATTATTAGGTTATTTGTAATCAGTGTTAACCACAGCCTCAGTAGAATGGATGGGTCCAGAAGTCAGACTGTAAGGTAGATTTTAAAAATGAATGAGGTTAGATGTAACAGACACTGACAGCAGACTGTCTCTGAAGAATTTTGATGGCAGGAGAGTAAGAGAAAATGGTGAGTTTATGAAGAAACAGGGCTGAATTGGAGTCCATTTACAAAGAGCAAAGACTTAGGAATAGCTCCAAGATTGTAGAGCAGAGAGCCCCAGGAGAGACAGAGTTTAGAGATAAATGAAAGGGGAAGGGAAGACAGGAGGAAAAGCATATAAATGCAAAGCAATTTCCACACATAAGAGGTGTCAGAGGGAAATGTTTACACATGCAAAGACTCTATGTGCATATTCTGGGAAGAGTGCTGAGGAAGTAAAAGATGGAAAACAAATTAGGCCAAGTGCGAAGTTCAATAAATTCGGAGTTCTCTGAAGCAGTACCATATATACTCACTGTCCTTAATGGGCACTCTGAGAAGAATTGAAATGCATCATATATATGATCTATATGCATACAGAGAGGTAGAGTGCAGAAAGACAGAGAAAGAAAGGCTATTTCACTTGAATTATTTTCTCTTTTTAGTCAATAGAGCAGGGCAACTAAGGTTTCAAAAGATATAATTCATACTGTTGATATGAAAATGTAATAGAAAGGAAAGTGAATTTCTGAAAATTTGAAATGTGAAAAGTTTCTGTAGATGATTGATGATGTATCCTTTTATCTTATGGTCTCCATTTGGTATTTTAGCATGAAAACCTTTGTAAAACAAGAATATCCATCTACGGTATATTTTATTTCATATGATCTATGGTGAAAATTTGTTGTTTTGCCTGATCAGCCTTCATCTCTCCCTTCTGATGACAGCTCCTTGGTTTCTGCCTTTACTCTCAGTCCTACAGTTCCCATGGGACTGATCAAAATCTGCACCTTCTACGATACCCAGGACACCCAATTTAGCTATTCATAGTCCTAATTTGGGTGTTCCAAGTCCGGGAATAAGATTTAATCCTGTATAACTCTTGTTGGAATTTTTGGGAATGAGATTTCTTTTTACTGGGTTTGTTAAGCTGGTTGAATATAGACCTTGAGTTGTAGGGTCTACCATAGGGGAAAAGCCTTGCTGAGACAAAGCCAGCACATAATTCGTTATAATATTGTTTGAGCATCTGGATCCAGCCAGGCCTGAAGACTGTCCCTAGACTCAGTGACATGGCCAAGTCAGTTTGAATTAATTTCTCTTATTTGCAAAGAAAGAGTTTTGACTAATAAGTGACAGAATAGATTCTGTTTTCCAAACCACACAAATTAATTGTATTCTTCCTATGTACCACCTTCCTATTTTGTAGTCCCACTATAAGTCATTTCAGTTATGATCTCATCAACCTACAACAACCTACAATGTCTTACTTATTTGACTTTTGACCAACACAATTCTTTAACATCGTCAATCCTGTATGTATGACACTGAATATTACAAAGATCAGAACAACATACTTTTTTAAAATTCTGTATGTTATAGAAATATAACATTTTGGGACATGTCTTCAATGTAAAGGTGAATTACTTTTAATTATCTTTTATGTGTAGGATTATATTTTGGATAAAACTATATTTGAGGCAGCATAATGAGGCTTTAATATAGGTTATACTTGTAAACAAATGTATGCAATAAAATGACTGATCATGATATAAAAAGAAAACAAGATACAATGTGGAAACAAAATAAGGGGTAGTCAATAGTTCAGTGGAAAATGTACCAGGGGAAGTTTAATGGGGAAAGTGAATTTTCAGCAGAGCCTTAAAAGATGAGTTCTATTTCCTAAATATTAGTTTATTTGATGTAGATGGATTAGGGTTAGGAAGGTGGAAAAGGTCAAAAAGGATGCTGGAAGAAAGGCTTTCAGGATGATCAGCCTTGCAGAGTATCAGTTCAAAAGTATTTAATGAATTAAGTTAAATTAAATAGAGTAACTATAAAACTTTTACTTGTTTTGGAAAATTTTATGTGTACAAGTGGCTTTAAGAGAAACTTAAAAACCCAAATTACTTTAAAAATAAAGGGACTTCATCTTACTCCTTTACTCCTTTTATTAAACCAAATAAACAATAGGTGTTTTGGGACACCCACTGTGTATGTCTTATGTAATGTGGTAGAGTACCTGGATTATGAAAGCCATGAAAGACAAAAGATTGAAACTTTTGTTGAATGTTGGTAATAGTTTCAGAAGCAACACACTTGCTTATATTATTGTAGTTCACATTCCTGTTGTTAAAAAAAAAAAAGTATGAAGTACTGAGAGTATAAAGAACATTTTCCCCGGGGCACCTGGGTGGCTCAGTTGGTTAAGCGTGTGATTCTCCTTTTCAACTCAGGTCATGATCTCGCGGTCATGAGACGGGAGCCCTTTGTCGGACTCTGCCCTCAGCATGGAGTCTGCTTCAGATTTTCTCTCCCTCTCTGTCTGCTTTTCCCCCTGCCCCCGCTCACATGCTCTTGCTCTAAAATCAATCAATCAATCTTAAAAAAAAAGAACATTTTCTCAACATAGGGAAAAACATATAATTATACTTGTGAAATATATATATTTATACACACAAATGTGAGACTCAGCACATAGCACTATGTCTGGAACAAGAGAGACTAAGTAAATATTTGTTGAATGAATAAATAAATAGAATAGTGCTGTTTTGTCATTCTTAGAGTTGTGCCACAGAACAAGTATATATGCAAATGTGTCTATGATGAAATATTTTAGTTGCTTCTATATTGAAAGCATGTTGGATGCACCTCATGGAGGTACTTAATGTTGAATTTTGCTTCATCATGGACTGTGTTTAACAAGGTAGCAATATACTTGAAAACATAACAAAGCTGTACCTATGTGACACTAAATTTCCTAGATAAAATCTACAAAGTTCTATAAAGAACATAGATGTTTAGTTTATTAAAGCCAGATGTAAGTCTATTTATTTCACATGGATAATTGATTGTCTTTTAAAAAAATTTGTCTAGATGTTTTGCTGAGTAGTAGGAGAACTAATTAGTGCTTTGTCTTTAAAAAGAAAAAGAATAGATTTAGGGTGCTAACATGTGCCAGTGATCAAATACGTAGACTTTAGGAATTCAGTATATAATAGATCTAAGTATACTTTTCAAGAATGGCAGAGTTAGTGGTGATTGTGATGCTGCTGCTGATGATAATGGTAATGGTGATAATGAGCATGATATCACACTAGAGAATCAACTGCAATCCACTTTCCTTACTCTGAGTTTCCCTCTTGCAGCGTCAGGTAATGGCACAGACATTAAAATCAATTTTCTTGTTGACTAGATCCTAGGAAAAAGAGCTCCAGATGAATTTTAACTGTCTAATGACAGATTTTATGACTAAGGTATTTTAAAAACTATTATCAAGGTGCAGGACCAATAAGAGAATGTGTGGTATGGAAAGCCAAACACCTTCATGCCAAATCTGTTTTAAGTATCTGGGAAGATTCAGCTTCTGCTTCAGTGTGGTATCCTGGGGTGCATGAGAATTCCAGACTTTCTGACTTCAATTAACCTCTTTTACAGATGAAGCCAAAAAGAAAGAAACATGCATAATAACTGTTGCAAAGACATATTTCAAAGTCATTAAATGCATATTAATAATCTTGGGAATATATAATTTTGTAGGTGACAGATACTATTTTTACAGCTGTTCTTTAGAGAAAGAATAAGTTTCTCTTCATTAAAGACTAATGAGTGACATTACATTTAAGTGTTCACATTAGATATGCTTCTTTGAATTTAATGATGGGGCAATGAGGCCTTTAATTAAATACTCAAGAATCTCCACTGGGAGAAACAAAACAAATTTATCTGCAATTTTAAAAAATAATGGGATCCGTCTGTTATATAATAAAATTTTAAAATTTTGGGTGTTTAGATATATTACCATTGTACCTCTGAAAGCTTGGTTCTTGATATTCTAATTTACTGGCATAACAAAGTAAGAATGTGGTACTTTGTGTTTTATTATATTTTTTGTTTTGCCTCCATACCTTTAATATTCATGATGGAGTAATGAAGAATTCCCTATAACCCTTGGGTTCTTCTCTGAATTACTATTATGGTCTCAATATCCCACAATAGGAGCAAGTCTTTAAACAATAATTGAAAGAAAAATAATTTTAAGATTAAAGATTGCTATCTAGAAATTGGATTACAACAAGTTTCCTAAAATATGTGATCTTCCTAAATTAGTTTCCCCCCCATTTTAGACCACAGTATGTTCATTTACCCTATGCTGGAATTCATTATGTATTTATTAGAAATATAAAATGTAATTAAAGTTATTAAAATTTTAAAAATATTAAAAAGGAAGCATAATAACATTACTGGATTTTCACAGTAGGTCACATTTAGATTAAATAATTTCTCCCATAGACACTATTATTTTAAAGGTTTTATAATTTCTGGACAACCTGGAAGAGAAAAGCAGGAGTTAGGTGCAGAATAATTAAGAAAACAGTAAATCAGAGTACCTGGGTGGCTCAGTCCTTAAGCGTCTGCCTTCAGCGCAGGTCATGATCCCAGGGTCCTGGGATCAAGCCCCGCATCGGGCTCCCTGCTCTGTGGGAGGCCTGCTTCTCCCTCTCCCACTTCTCCTGCTTGTGTTCCCCCTCTCTCTGTGTCTCTGTCAAATAAATAAAATAAAATCTTTAAAAAAAAGAAAACAGTAAATCAATATATCACTTGGGATATATACTGAGCACTGAGTTTTGTTCTTAGCTCCTGCTATTGTCTAGTTTGGCTAATGGTCATCATTTTGACAAATATCAAAGAAGAACAAAGCAAAATGTCATTTCTTAAAAAGGAAAAGGATTAAAATGCCTTGAAGGGATGAGGAAGAAAAAATAACTCATAAGTCCATTTTGATGGACTTATGATAAAATCTTTCATTAGGGAAAGGCTTGGGAAGCCTACTGATGTGGGATTAGATACAATTAGGTGAGACTCAAAGCAGATGCTACAAAGCTTATGTGAGGTTGCTAATTATTGGTGGTTGATCTTTATGTTTTTCATGGAGCTCAAGTCTAATCTACAGTCTGCCTTAACTTAATAGTTTTACTGAAAATTCCTATTAACAAAGAGCAGATATTGAAGGCTTTTTTCAGCCAGTGAAAGAATTTGGAGGGAAACAAATTTTACCTTGAATTAAGTTGGGAAAAGTAACTCCTGAAGATGCCATCATTTGAGGACCATTTGAGATAAATAAGAAAGAAAATTAGAGCTTCATGCCTTGGTAAATTGGAAAGAATTATCTTGAAATATTTTCATGATATACTGTGGGATGTAAAAAGAAAATAATTACTTACGAGTGAGGTTTTGGTTTTTCATTCATTCTTTTGGCATTTATTTACTAAGCACCTACATTGTTCCAGTCATCATTCTAGGTTCTGAAGATTAAGGAGTGAACAAAAGAGATCAAATTCTTAATGTACTTCTTCAATGTTTGCAGTATTTTTTTATTTGTTAAGGGTCAAAAGGCTACACTTTGAGAGTAAGAATGGCCTACACAGTACACATATAGAGCACTAGCTCATTTCCTGTCAAACAATATTCCCAGTCCAACTCCAAATTTAGATTCAGAATCAAGTCTCTTTCTTCATAACTTTTACCCAGTGTAATATGAAAAAACCCATTTTGGTATACCGTAGTAAAGGGAAGATGAACATAAAATGTATAATCTATATTATGTTTAGAATATATTTGTTAAATTGCAAAGTGAGCAGATGGATAGTGAGTCAATGGGACATTAAATGCTGGCTCTGTTATCAATGAGTAATTCAAAGTTATATACTCAGGCATCACAGGATAGTTTATCTGACTTCCTTGGATTCTTAGTTATGGCACATGATTTCTCAGGGCAGGTCACTGTATAAAAATAATAACAAAAATTATACTCATTCTCTCCACTAATACTTTTGTCAATTATATGCTGCCAGGGTGCTAGTTTTGGGATTTGGTGATGAATGTAACTTGTTGTGGTTATTGCCTTTACAGATCTTATATTCTTGTGAAAGAGGACAAATATCCATTACGTGATCACAAATATATTTCAAAAACTGCAAGCGTAACAAGTGTTACAAGTGAAATACCCAAGGCCAGTACCATAAGAATTACTGTTTCAGTAAGTCTTATGGTTATAAAACTCAAGGCATATAGGAAAGAAAATAAATGGATCCTGCTTGAGATGAGAGGAAAAAGAGGTAATGAGGGAAGCAATCTTATTCCAGGTATAGAGAATAGCAGAAGCAGAAGTGCAGTAGCAGGAATGAGGTTGGTAGATTCTGAGTGCTAGCAGGATCATCTAGTGGGAAGGAGGGGGAACTTGATGCAAGAGTAGGCTAGAACATGCGGAGACAGAGCCTGTGGTCAAACTGAGAACTTTTGTTTTTCATTCAAACAGGCACTGAGAAGCCATGGAATAGTTATAATTAATGAATGACATAATTAGTTTTTTTTTTCTTTTTTCTTTACTACTTTTTTATTGTGGTAAATATAGACAACATAAAATTTGGATTTTAACCATTTGTAAGTGTACAATTCAGTTACATTAATTACATTCACAATGTTGTGCAACCATCACTGCTATCTATCTATTTATTTATTTATTTGAGAGAGAGAGACAGAGATAGAAGAGAGCATGGGGAGGAGAGGGAGAGAAGCAGGCTCCCTGCTGAGCAGGGACTCTGGAATCATGACCTGAGCCGGAAGCAGATGCTTAACTGACTGAGCCACCCAGGTGCCCCACTTTCCAAAATTTTTTTGACCCCAAACGAAAACTCTGTAGCCACTAAGCAATAGTTCTCTATTCTCCCCTCCTCCTAGCTCCTGGCAAGCTCAGTCTACTTTCTGTCTTTATTAATTTCTCTATTCTAGGTATTTGATGTAAGTGGAATCATACAATATTTGTCCTTTCATGCTTGGCTTATGTCATTTAGCATGATGTTTTCAAAGTTCATTCATATTGTATCATTTTTTCAGAGCCCAATATCTCTTTATGGCTGAATAATATTTTGTTGTATATACATACCACAAGTTTTATCCTTTCATTTGTTGATAGACACTTGCATAATTTTTACCTCTTGACTACTGTGAACTATGCTGCTATGAACATTGGTGTATAAGTATCTGTTTAGTCCTTGTTTTCAGTTCTTCTGCTTATAAACCTGGGAGTGGAATCATGGGTCATGGGGTAATTCTATGTTTAATATTTTGAGGAATACCAAAGCTTTTTCCACAGCATTTTCCATTCATACCAGAAATGTATAGGGGCTCCAATTTCTCACATCCTCACTTGTTAATATTTGTTTGCTTGTTTTTTTGGGGGGAGGGGTAACAGCCATTCTAGTAGGCCTGAAGCAGTATGAAGTGGTATTTCATTGTGGTTCTGATTTTCAATTCCTTAATTCCTAATGATGTTGAGCACCTTTTCATCTGTTTACTGGCCATTTGGATATCTACACTGGAAATTGCCTATTCAAGTCCTCTCCTCATTTTATTTATTTTATTTATTTTTTTAAAGATTTTATTTATCTATCTGACAGAGAGATAGAGAGAGAGCAGGAGTAGGCAGAGCGGCAGGCTGAGGGAGAGGGAGAAGCAGATTACCCGCCGATCAGGGAGCCCGATGTGGGGCTCGATCCCAGGACCCTGGGATCATGACCTGAGCCGAAGGCAGACGCTTAACCGACTGAACCACCCAGGCACCCCCCTCCCCCATTTTAAAACTGAGTTAATTGATTTTGTTGTTCTTGTTGAGTTGTGGTAGTTTGTTATATATTTTAGATATTAATCCCTTCTCAGATATATGATTTTTAAATGTTTATCCTATTTTGTGGATTATCTTCTCTTTTCCTTGATAGTGTCCTTTGATACAACAGTTTTAAAATTGTAATGAAGTGCAATTTACCTAATTTTTTTTTCTTTCCTGTGCCTTTAGTGTCATATTTAAGAAATTACTGCCAATCCAATGTTATGCAGATCTGTCCTTAAAGTTCTATAGTTTTAGTTCTTAAACTGAGATCTTTGATCTATCTTGAGTTAATTTTTGTATAGAGTGCAAGGTAAGGATCCAACTTCATTCATTTGCATGTAGATATCCAGGTTTCCCATCACCATTTATTGAAAAGATGTTCTTTCCCTAGGAAGTGGTCTTGGCACCCTTTCAAAAGTCAGTTTGCCATAGATGTGGGGGTTTACTTTTGAACTCTGAAATTAATAAATGAATTGATTCTATGGATAAATCACACTATTTTGAATTCTGTAGCTTTAGAGTAAGTCTTAAAATCTGTTAGTCCTTTACCTTTGTTCTTCTTTTTCAAGAATGTTTTGGCTATTCTGGTTCTCTTGAAATTCCATATACTTTTTAAGATATAATTTCCCATTCTGGAAAAAAAAAGCCATTGGGATTTTAGTAGGGTTTGCATCAAATCTCTATATTGCTTTGATATCAATTATTTTTATGAAAAAATGTATTTTGAGATAATTGTAGGTTCACATGTAGCTGTAAGAAATAATTGGTAGATCCTGTATACCATTCACTCAGTTTCCCCCATTGGTAACATTTACAAAACCACAGTGTAGTATCCTTACCAGGTTATTGACATTGGTACACTTCCAACCCAGGTACATTTCCAACCACAAGGATCTCCACCGTCACCTTTTTGTAGTAACATCTACCTACATCGTCTTTTCCTCTAACACCACATTCCATTTATACAACCAAAAGATGACAAAATTATAGAAATTTTGTTTGGCACCCACTAATTTTTTTCATTTCTATAATTTTGTCATCTTTTGGTTGTATAGATGGAATCACGAAGTGTATAACCTTTTGGGGTTGGCATTTTTTTCCTTAGCTCTGTTTACTTTTTTTCAGTCTATATCTTCTGTTTTTCTGTTTTTATTTCGTTTAAGATTTTATTTATTTGACAGAGAGAGACACAGTGAGAGAGGGAACATAAACAGCGGGGAGTGGGAGAGGGAGCAGGCTTCCCGCTGAGCTGGGAGCCCAGTGTGGGACTCGATCCCAGGACCCTGGGACCATGACCTAAGCCGAAGGCAGTTGCTTAACGACCGAGCCACCCAGGCGCCCATATTTTCTGTTTTTAGATGGCCTAATATCTATTGTTCCATCTTTCAGTTTACTGATTATTTTCTCTGTTCTTTCCATTTTACTGTTGAAACTATTTGCTGAATTTTTATTTCACTTACTGTATTTTCCACTTCAAAAGTTTCCATTTGATTCTTTATATCTCCTCTTTCCTTACTGGAGGTTTCTCTTTCTTGGTTGAGACTTTGTATTTTTTTTCATTTGTTTTAAGTGAGATTTTAATTACTCAAGGGGACATTTTTATTACTTAAATGCTTAAAATTTAAAGTGTTTAAATATTTAAATTTAAATATCATTTAAATTTTATTTACTATTTAAATTTTTGTCAGGTAATTCTCACAACTCTGTCATCTAAGCACTGACACCTCTTGATTGCCTTTCTTCATTCAGTTTGAGATCTTTCTGGTTTGGTATGTTGGGTGATATTCAACTGAAACCTTGACATATTTTTATTAGGTTATGGGACAGGATCTTATTTAAATCTTCTATCTCAGCTGGTTTCCTCTGACATTAGTTGCAAGAGAAGGGGTATACTCCCTTATTTCAGCCAAGGGAAGTATAAGTCTAGGCTCCCCCTTGGTCTCTGTTAATACCCATGGGAGTGGCAGCATCTTTACTGTTAGGTGGAGGTGGGAGTACCATTTCCTCTCTAGATGATCACTGATATCTCCCTGGCTGGGAGAGATACGAGTCTCATGTTACTACTCCCCACGGAACCTTCACTGAAACCACAGGAAGATGGCCTCTTAACACCGTCTCTGTAGTAGGACTCTTCTGATGTCACCCAAGCCCAGTGAGGAAGGGTGCCTCATTATTTCTGGGTCAGGGTGAAATTCTATGCTCCCCACATGGTCTCTTGACACTGCAGTGGCTGGGAAGCAGTGAACCTCCTTACTACCTGATGGAGCTGAATTCTAGGCTCCTTACTCAGTCTTTTCTGACACTACCCTGGTGGTGTTGAAGGAGGGGTGCTGGGGTGCCCTGTTACAGTTTGGTGAGCATGGAACATCCACTCCATCTCTCCTGGGGTAGGTGTATGTGGAATCACAGTTGTTTTCTGTGGTGTCTGGGTGGAGTAGAGCAGTTATTGTCTAAAGGTTTTCTGTTTTGCCAGGCTGTCCCTTTCCTGGTCCTTCAGCTTTTGAGTAGGTTTTATTTTTTGTTTGTTTTTTGTTTGTACTTCTTGTCATGTCCAGGTGCTAGCTTCTACAGCCTGAAATAGACTGAGCTGTGTGATGTGAAGAGAACACCTGGAAAATGCATCATGATGTTGCCCTTCAGTCCTGAGGTCCCTCGCCAGTCTTTCTTTCTACCCTTGAAAGTTTCCTTTTACATACTTTACATATAATTACTGGGATATTAATTATATATGGTGGGGGGAAGAGAGAAAAGTATGTCTATTTCTTCTTCCTGGAAATCATTTATTTTAAAGATTTTATTTATTCATTTGAGACAGAGAGATACAGAGAGAGAGAATGAGCAGGAGGAGAGGCAGAGGGAAAGGAAGAAGAAGAATCTCCACCAAGCTGGGAGCCCGACTTGGGGCTTGATCCCAGGATGTGGAGATCCTGACCTGAGCTGAAGGCAGACACCCAACCATCTGAGCCACCCATGCACCCCGGAAATCAGTTTGTTTAAAAAAACAAAACAAAACAAAACTGATTTTACTCTTGTACTCTAGTTGCAGGAGACAAAACAGAATATTAATGTATTTAGCCTTTTCGTAGATATATATTTGAAAATATGTCTTCAAAATAATGATATAACCATCAATTTTTATTTTTTAACTTTTAACTGTATTGTCCTACAGAGATTTCTTAAGCCTCTCTATAACTCCAAACTACAGTTTTGTGTGTGTGTGTGTGTGTGTGTGTGTGTGTGTGTGTGTGTACCTATGTACACAGGCACATACATTTTTATTTTGGGGGATATCTCCTCTGCTAGTATTACTTTTCCTCTACATAACTGTTCATAAGTATTCGTGGGAATGTCTTGATGCTTCCAAAAAAAGACACTTTAGTTTTATTACATGGATCATGAATTCTTTTATAGTTTCTCTTATCAGATTGATTTTCTATGTCATTTCCCTTTTGCCATATATAAGGCATATTCCTTAATCGAAAAATTACTATTTAGATTCTCTTGTTAGTTTTATATGGTTTGTAGTTATTTTCTAATTAAATCTGTATTTTCCTATCACATTCTTTGCATCTACTATTATTTTGTTTAGTGTTTTCTGTCTAAAATCAAAGCATTTTTCTGACCTAACAAATATGGGAAATAAAAGATGCAGTGCATACAAATGTTACTTACATGTAGTAAAAAGGTTTAAAATAGCTCCGGGTCTGTCCCATAGCAAACCCTGGTGCTCTCGTATGTTTAGTGTCTCTGGATTGAGGCTGTCTTTGTAAACAGTTTTATTGCAATATAGCTATACTCAATATTTGTGTATGATCTATGGCTATTTTCATGCTGCAACAGCAAAACTGAATAGTTTCAACAGAGACCTATGGAGCCCAACACCTAAGATACTTACTATCTTCTCCTTTGGAGAAAAAGTTTGAAGATCCTTGCTTTAGATTACAATTATTAAAACCTCCAGAGAAATAAAGTGAACATACGCAGTACCCAATATTTCTGAAGAATCCCCGATGTCCACATATGGTAATATATTTACGAATGTATGTTCCTTTTAACATTTAATGCCAAGAGAAGAATGTCAGATTAATATGATGTTATGGTGTGCAGAGATGGTCTTAAACATTGCAAATTTAGGAAAATGAAAAAGAGTATCTTCTCTTAGTATTTTGCCTTGGCTTTTAGAGAAATATATCCCCTTTCTTTGTTTTCTTCCACTCTGGCAAAGTTTCCATGTTTCTTTTGTAGGTGTATCAGTCATTGTGTGCAGTTTCAAAAAGTCCTGGATTTGACTTAGTCCTTTTCCTAGGCAGCCAGACCCATACAAACAACTTCATTTAACATGTACTCATGTAAGAACTAAATATCTCTATCCCATCCCAGACCTCTCTTTTCAGATCCATACTTGCATAGTCAGCTGCCCACTAGGCTTTACCACATGAGTGGCTTTGAGGCATATAAAACTGAATGAGTAAGTCAGAGGGGGAGACGAACCATGAGAGATGATGGACTCTGAAAAACAAACTGAGGGTTCTAGAGGGGAGGAGGGTAGGGGGATGGGTTAGCCTGGTGATGGGTATTAAAGAGGGCACATTCTGCATGGAACACTGGGTGTTATGAACAAACAATGAATCATGGAACACTACATCAAAAACAAATGATGTAATATATGGTGATTAACATAACAATAAAAAATAAAAAAAAAAACTGAATGAGTGCAAGACTGACCATATCAGCCTTAAACTCTACTTCCATTGCTTTCAGTGTCAGTGAATGGCCCCATAATTTATTATATTGGGTAAACCAAACACCAAGTAATCATCTTTGTCTGTAGTGTTCTTCACATTCACTCTCATATTCTGGTTATGTGATTGATTTTTATTTCTTTAATTGGCTGTGATGTTCTTCTTTAAATACTTATTCTGTGAACTTTCTAGAAAATTCACAGCAATTATCTCTTCAAGTATTTTCTTCTTCATTCTCTCCTTGTTTTCTATTTGGGATCCCTACTTATTCTATTTTCCTTGTCTGTCACATTTTACATTTTATATTCTATCTTTCATCTACATGGATCTTCTGATCTACCTTGTAGTTCAAAATCCTTTCTTCTACAACATCTGCTGTTTAAAGATTTTTAAGTTTTAAATTAATGCCCTTTCTTTCTTTTTAGAAGTTACATTCCATTCATTTGCAAGTACATGTGTTATTTTTGCATTGTGTTCTATTCTCTTGTCATGATTTCTATTACATCTGTAATTTTTAATTTTATGTGTTCTCATTTTATATTTTTTCATTCATTTGCAAGTACATGCATTATTTTTCCATTGTGTTCCATTCTCTTGTCATGATTTCTACTCCATCTATAATTTTTAATTATTTTTTTAAAGATTTTATTTATTTATTTGACAGAGAAAGACAGCGAGAGAGGGAACACAAGCAGGGGGAGTGAGAGAGGGAGAAGCAGACCTTCCACTGAGCAGGGAGCCCAATGCAGGGCTCGATCCCAGGACCCTAGGATCATGACCTGAGCTGAAGGCAGATGCTAACGACTGAGCCACCCAGGCGCCCCAATTTTTAATTTTTAAAAAATATTTTATTTATGTGTTTGAGAGAGAGAGCACATACAAGCAGGGGGAGGGGCAGAAGAAGAGGGAGAAGTAGGCTCCCTGTTGAGTGGGGCCAATCCCAGGACCCTGGGATCATGACCTGACCCAAAGGCAGATGCTTAACTGACTGAGCCACCCAGGCACCCTTACAATTTTTAATCTTAAATGTTCTCATTTTGTTATCTTTTCCAAATAATTCTACTATTCAAGTTCTTAACATCCAGTTTGTTGCATTAGTCCCCTAGTAGAGGTCATTTGCTTCTTTTTTTAAAATAAGTTCCTCTTAAGTGGGGATTGTATCTTTTATGATGAAAGTCCTGTCTATCATGGTATTTGTTATGTTTGATCAGTAGTTTTACATTAATTTTTTATGTAGCCTTGTTAGCCAGGAATTAGAATTTTTCTAGGCTCTTTTACAGGAAAGGCCGGGCTTCTAATGCCCCTGTTTTATACAAATGTACAAATTCCAGCTCCTTGACTCACTTAGCTCTAAGAACAATCTTCTCTTTCTTCAATACCCTCTTTAATAACCACAGTTCTTTGATCTTCTTTTCTAGGCTACTATTCCTCTCATGATTTCATGAAGAAATCTTTCTTCTTTACTGGCTCTTGGAGATATTCTTTCATTTTCTTTTTTAGAAGTGTGTAGTATATTTACCCAACATTTTTATATGTCTATAGTGGCAGATGTATCGGCTTAGCTTAATTTATATGTTGAAATTAGCCAAGTAATCTTTTCATAAGCTATTATGGTAACATTGCCCTTCTTTTAAAATACTCTACTAACTCTGCTATTCTCTTAGGATATTGGCTCTAAGTTTTACTCTAACCTGAAATATCTTGTTATTTCAATTTTTCAAACCTTATCTCATAAAATTCTTCCCCTTGCTTTGTCTACTTCAACCACTCTGGCCTTCTTTCATTTCTCTAAATGCACCATATGCTCTTGCATTATTCTTTACATATGCTGTGCCTTCTGTGTCTGGAACATTTTCCATACCCTCTTCAATAACCAAGTTTATTGATACTCATCATCCAGAACTCAGCTTAGATACTCCTTCCTTGAAGAAGAACTCTCTGACTCTGTTTAGGCTTATTTAGTAATACATTCATATAATTATATTTCTTTTCTTCAGATCCTTTGTTACAATTTATAATTATATGATCAGTAGTGTGACAATTAGTTTAATATACAGCCTTCATCCCTTGCCAATAGACTCCCTTGAGAACAGAGAAGAGCATTGTTTATTTTTATTCATGATTTATCCCTAGTGTCTAGTACTCCTTAAGCGCTTAACAATATTTATTAGGAAGTATTAGGAAGTTGTTTGATTGTATCATATTATGGTTGAGAGAAGAGTCCACTTCTATTGACTTAATATTATTGGGTGTGTATAACTTTTTTTATAAAGATTTTATTTATTTATTTGACAGAGATAGACACAGCAAGAGAGGGAACATAAGCAGGGGGAGTGGGAGAGGGAGAAGCAGGCTTCCCGCAGAGCAGGGAGCCCGATGCGGGGCTCGATCCCAGGGCCCTGGGACCATGACCTGAGCCGAAGGCAGATGCTTAACGACTGAGCCACCCATGCACCCCGGGTATGTATAACTTTAAATATATGAATCTAAATGTATTCAATCTAAAGCTATCATATTTGATTTTGAGTTTGGCCAATATTATAATCTGAAAAATTTATGTTTATTTCACATTAACTTTGACATAAATTGAATAAAAAAAGAAAATGAGAAACTAAAAGTGCTGTTTAATGAGAAAATTTAGAAAAGAAGAGTCACCCCATTAGACAGAACCAAAATATATTACCACATAGATATAGCATCAACGAATTCAGAGACCATCTGTTCTGCTATCTAAAGCTAATTAAATAAAAAAAAATCTGAGCAATTAAGAAACAACCATCAGCCTAAAGTCTGAATCAGGAATGATTTAATAATAAAAACTATAGCTATTGCAAGTACACTTAATTAGGAAGTACCTGAGTAAAAGTCTATAAGTCATTAAAGTAGTGTTGAAAGAGTGAAGTATGGTGCAAGGATATTAATGGAACAAAATTACCAACGGGTAACTGTAACCTGTCACATTCCATTAGACTAATGAACTTAGCCTATCTGGGAAAGAACAGCATGCATTTTAATAGTTTTAGAAAAACTCAAAATATATATTTGGACTTTTATATACCAACATATAAATTGAAAAGTAGAAAAGCAAACAAGACATTTCCTTATTATATGCTAGATACCTAGTTTCTATTCCTGCTATAATCCTCAGTAAATCCATGTTGATTATTTAGTTTTCAATAAAATAAGAGAATTGCTGAAACTTCTGTTGATGCTATGTAGGTATGGTAATAAAATATTTTTCATTTAACACAGTATTCTTCATGTATTCAATATTTACAGTTCACAAAGTACTTTGTATATTCATATATGTGTATTATTTGGCCTTTCTAAAACCTGTTGCATGATTAAAGCAGATGGAATTAGCCCTGTTTGGCAGATGAAGAAATAGAGTTAAAATGGGTTCACGGTCACATAGATGGATCTTAATTTAGTTCTTCTGACTCTTAAGTCCACTAAACTTCCTACTATAGTATGCCTTTTCTGTTTATCAGATAATTAGTATCTTTATAGGCAGTTAATAATACTCATTTGAGGAATATTATGAAAAGAAAATTTTCTTCTGTAAGAACAAACTATCAAATCCTCTAGGCAATCAGAAGATATCTGAGTGTATGCTTCACAGATTCTTAAGAGTGGTAATCCTATTGTTTTTACCTACAAAATCTAGCTTTAGGGCAGACAGTCTTCACTGGAGGAAATGTCTAGTTATGCATTTGTGAGACTAAAGTATATCAAGGAGAATAAGAAAAAGTATCATACCTTAATCCCTTTCCTGATCCTCATCCACAGCCATGAAAGTATAAGTGGACCAAACATTCCTACCATTTGAGGGTGCTCATTACAAATAACGACTTTGAGGTCGTTATACACAATCTATATCATAAGGCAATGCCTGGAAATCTGAATGTTTTTATGAGAGCCTCCTGTGAAAATTATGTACAATGTAGTTATAGAACCATTACCTTGGGTGAATGTCTAAACATGCGGAAGGTGATTTTAAATTAGAATGAAATCAAGAATTTTGACATCTTGTAAGGATAAGAAAGAAATTCAAAATATAATAGTCATATAAACTTTTATCATCATAATTAAGTACACAAAAATATCAAGTTAGAGCCAATATTAGGCAAGGCTCATAATATATAAAATAAACTTAAATCAATATAAACTTGATTTTTAGGAATTTATCAAGGAGTTAGATAATCACTTTATTTCAACATTTGACCCTGAAAACAAACAGCACTATCTGGCTCGTGTCAAGACAGAATGGAAAAAATGAACAAGGATGGGATCTTTTGGCATGGGCAATTGTCTTTTCTGTATTTATAACTAAACCACAGGCTTCCCTTTAAAATGGCATCTGGCTAGTTGTCCCAGAGGCGGTGTCTCTCCACTTCTCTCTAAAATACCTATTAAGACACAGGAAAACTCACAACATCACAACAAATTAAGACTGGCAGACAACCTATTTCTAGAAAATGGGAGAAATTTCCACTAACTATAAAGTCGATAGAATTGCACTGAGGAAAACAATGGTGGCTCTGTGAAAGCGAATACTCTCACACTACTGAAAAAGAGCAGAAGATACTTTATTTTCCTTAAATATTCTCCTCCCTTTCTTTCCTCCCTCCCTTTCTATCTTTCTTATACGGTCTGCTTTCTGTATCTAATTTCTAGGACTTTAGATATCCATTCTCCCTTTTTCTATATTTTTGTTGCTTTTACAGGTAATCTCAATAATGTTTGTGTCTTCTTTCCTACAGCAAGAACACAATGGAGTAGAAAGTGGGACTTATGGGAGCCCTTAAACAGGGATATAGTATATTTCTCAGAAAGAAAACAGTGTAGTGTGTGGCAGAGGATGGAAAAGCTGTGTGAGAAATATATTTAGATTTTCATGTACACCTTTAATTTAATAAGGACTCCTGTGTGTGGGATGAAAGACACCCCTCTTAATTTCAACAGAAAAGACCCTGGGAACTGGGCCAAGAACCGTGCACATCAATTTACTTTTCAAATATAGATCTGAAAAGATGATTAAATTTATAATCAAATGGACAGTAGCTGGGGCCAAGGGCATCCTACTAATTGATAAACACTGTAAATAGGATTGATCTCCATTCATACAAGAAGGAAAACAAAACAACATGTGTTCTATTAAAATCTAATTGCCACATAGGGAAGGGGAAAACAGAATATTATGAAGGCTCATTGGAAGAGCATTTTTAAAAAATGATTTATCAAAGAAAACAGAAGAAAATGTTAAAATATTTCAGCTTGAACTAAACCCCAATATGCAAGAAATAATGATGTCTATGCATACATGAGCAGGAAGTATTGAGAGTAAATGCCAACAGATATGAAAGAAAAGGGGGATGGGCTGAAAATAAAGCAAGATGAAACACACAGACAAAGGCTGAGAAGTTAAGAAGCAGATCTAAATAAGGTATCATAAATTAAATCAGGAAAGCATAATTAAAATTTGCATCAGAGGCAGTAAAGATAAGAGCTACTATTGCAGCAAATAAAACCATTCATGTGAAGCATACAGTTGAGATTCACTCCTGGAAACAAAGGAGAAAGACCAAGGGATTAAAAAAAATCTATTAAGGAAATGAAGCAGATGGAAGTTAGAGAATCGAAATCTAAAATGAGTATTTGAGGTTTTCTCAAAAAAGAAACCAGAGCAATTAGAATGGAAGTAATCATTAAAGGAAAAAATGATGAAAAATTTCCACAACTGATAGAACTATGAATCTTCCAATAAAAGTGCTTCATAATATTCCAGGAAAGGGAAATAAAAAGAACCCACACCAAACCAAAAATTCTAATTAGAATAATTAAGGTAAAAATTCATATTAGTATCCAGACAATGAAGTACGTTACCCACAGAGGAACAACTTGAATTGGTTTCAGACTTTTCCACTGCAGGAGTTATTTCATAAAGGCAATATTTATTGCATAAAGGCCTCAGAATTTTGATATGGTAAATTTGAGACCTAAAAATACAAAACAACTATTCCTCCGTATGTTAAGGCAACAAGAGGACCTTCTCAAATTTGGAAGTGCTTAAAAATGTACACACACATATTTATTTAAAATAGATTTAAGTACATGCTACAGCTTATTAAGAAAGTATTAAAATTTCAAACTCAAGAATGAAGAAAACTATAAGCTAGAAGATTTGATAAACTTTGAAAACATTTAAATATAGGCAGCCCCTGACTTATAATGATTTGATTTAACAATTTTTTGACTTTATAATGCTGCAGAAGAAATATGCATTTGGTAGGAACTGTACTTTGTTTTTTGTTTTTTAATTTTATTATGTTATGTTAATCACCATACATTACATCATTAGTTTTTGATGTAGTGTTCCATGATTCATTGTTTGCATATAACACCCAGTGTTCCATGCAATATGTGCCCTCTTTAATACCCATCACCAGGCTAACCCATCCCCCGACCCCACTCCCCTCTAGAGGAACTGTACTTTGAATTTTGATCTTTCCTTGGCTAGCAATATAAAGTATGATAAAGTATGATACTCTTATGATGCTGGGCAATGGCACTAAGCTGCAGCTCCTGGTCAGCTCCCCATCATGAGGGTACACAACCTGTACATTTACAACACTTCGGGACCATACAATCATTCTGTTTTTCACTCTCAATATAGTATTCTATAAATTACAGGAGCTATGCAACACTTTATTATAAAATAGGCTTTGTGTCGGATGATTCTGCCCAACTGTAGGCTAACAGAAGCATTCTGAGCTTGTTCAATGCATTTAATATGCATTGTCAAGTTATGATATTTTCAACTTGCAATGGGTTTATAGGGACATAACCCCATCATAAGTAAAGGAAGACCTGGAATTATATCAAATATTGTGAGGTCACAAATTTTTGATGAAGGGAGATGTTCAAAATAATAATAATTTAATATCATAATTTGGGTCTAAAACCAAATTTTATCAAATGAACAGGAGTAAATTTTAAAAAGGCAGAGAAGTACAAGCTTGTCAAAATTCTCATCTTTTGTGAATAGATGATAAGGTAGTAAAAGGGAATAATTTCATGAAACAACAGAGGCTGCTGATTAATGGAGGTTATCATGAAAACAAAAAGGAATTATTTAAGGAATTTAAAACTGGAGGAATTACTTCAGAATCCCTGAAGATGATGAACAAAAAATACTTTCCTACAGCAAAAGGTAGAAAACAGGCAAATTCCAGAAAGTATAAAACAAGACTTATGAAAATAAGTATGAAAGGATTAAACTCTTTTTTTAATAATTTTTATTGTTATGTTAATCACCATACATTACATCATTAGTTTTTGATGTAGTGTTCCATGATTCATTGTTTGTGCATAACACCCAGTGCTCCACGCAGAATGTGCCCTCTTTAATACTCATCACCAGGCTAACCCATCCCCCCCACCCCCCTCCCCTCTAGAACCCTCAGTTTGTTTTTCAGAATCCATCATCTCTAATGGTTCGTCTCCCCCTCCGACTCTTCTATTGGACAATAAAGACAATTGTATTTGGCTGACAATCCAACATATAACTATTTGAGCCACACACAAGAGAAAATAATAAAGATAAAATTATACTAAAATATTAAAAAATAAAAATGATAATAATTTATCCAGTAAATGCACACTAAAATAAAGCAGTGGGAAACGATTTCAGTAAAGTGGAAAGCAAAAACATTACACAAGATTAAAAAGATCTTTTCACAATAATATAAATTTCAAGTGAATCTACAGCATAGGAAAATGAATAAAAACAGAAATGAACACAAATACAATTTGACAATGAGTAATGAAAAAACTCATGTCCAGCCATATATGAAAATATTCTATATTACAACAAATATAAAAATCATTGATTGTAATATACACCATTGTTTTATGTACCACAAAAAAGAAAAGTGATTTTCTATGTCATCTGTAAGAATCATCTCCATTTCAGAAATGTTTACATATGAAAAACTGTGCTAATTTGAACTGGAGAACTGCACTATTATAAAGCTTTCGTAATTGAAATCGCATTATACCAGACACAAAATACAAAAACAGAAATGTGACAGCTCATAGAGCCTTGAAATAAATGTTTGTATGAATAATACCCTAATAATCTATATAAAAACTTTAACTCACATGATATCCCAAAAGAAGCCTAACAAACTGATTAGAAAGATACAGAAGATTCAATAAATGGCTTGAAGAAAAAATACATCTTTGCTAAAAATGTCATTATTCACTGAATGGATGTATTTGCCTAGGTACAAAAATGATGTAATAGAACACCAAAGAAAATAAAAGTGAATATTCAAATGACCTTGGATAGTTAGGATGAATAAGCTACTATTCTAATAAACAGTGGGGAAAAATCACAAAAGGAACTTTTAACTGTGTGAGAAGTTAAGATTTCTTTTTTTTTTTTTTTTTAAAGATTTTATTTAGTTTTTGACAGAGAGACAGTGAGAGGGAACACAAGCAGGGGGAGTGCGAGAGGGAGAAGCAGGCTTCCCGCTGAGCAGGGAGCCCGATGCAGGGCTTCATCCCAGGACCCTGGGATCATGACCTGAGCTGAAGGCGGACGCCCAACGACTGAGCCACCCAGGCGCCCAAGTTAAGATTTCTAAACATCTGGGGGCGCCTGGGTGGCTCAGTCGGTTAAACATCTGCCTTCAGCTCTGGTCACGATCTCAGGGTCCTGGAATGGAGCCCCATGTCTGGCTACCTCCTCAATGGGGAGTCTGTTTCTCCCTCTCCCTTGGCCCCTCCCTCTCGTGCTCTCTCCCTTTCTCTCTCCCTTTCTCAAATAAATAAATAAAATCTTAAAAAGATTTCTAAACATCAGAAACATAAAAACTGAAAGCTAAAAATTAGGTCGAAACATATGGTATCACCATTTTTGTGGGTTAATATGGCTAAGTATTGGCAACCTCTAAATAAATTGGGAATAAATTTTGACAACATGAAAATTAAAGGTTGAATATCCTTGACTGATTAAAAACATCTACACATTGTGATAAATACAGTAACACACTAGTAGAAAAAAATAGATGGACAGTAGGAGTCAATTTCTAGAAGAAACAGAAATAGCCAATAAATATAAAAACATTTCAACTTAACATATATTTTAGATAAAAAAAAAACAAAAGGGAAAATACCAAAGTGTTAATTATGGTTCTCTCTGCATGTTGACATTATGGATGACTTTAATTTGTGGGATTTTGGTTATTGTTTTATTTTTCTTATACTTTATTTTGAAAATATTCTCAAATGAGCATGAGTTGTTCATTAACATCAGGAACATATATAAATACATACAGTGACTGGGATAAA
Organism: Zalophus californianus; assembly: GCF_009762305.2. Lineage (NCBI taxonomy): Eukaryota > Metazoa > Chordata > Mammalia > Carnivora > Otariidae > Zalophus > Zalophus californianus. The sequence goes on along the minus strand of NC_045595.1, from coordinate 43,783,216 downwards.
GCAGATGGTACCCAGCAGAGAGAACAGAGCAAAGGAAAACAGGAGGCTGAATGTAGAATGTTTTCTGTTGGTTGAGGCTGGAGTGAAGGGACAATCACTTGCCTCTCCGAACACTACACTTTGACAGCACAGCGTCTATTTTAGAGACAAGTGTGCCCAAGAGGGACTTGATAGCACCTTCAACTTAGTCACTCTGAAGCCCTCAGCGGCCCATAAACTGAGGATATCTAAGGAAGGCAAATGAGCAAGACTGTATACCTAAAGTGAGAACTCTGACCCCTAAGTGTCACAGGCCATCTCAGTTTTTTTTTTTTAATCTTTCACACTACTTCTTATATGATTGATTTAAAGCAAGGAACACATATTTTGATAATTAACTTTTTACATGGGGAGAATGAAACTTACATTAAAGGGGATGCTAAAATTGCTGATATATCACAATTCCTAATGATTCTAGTCCCCGAAATTGCAGATATTAATGACCCTAGAAATAGAAAAGTTATCTAGATCAGTAGTTCTTAAAATGTGATCCCCAGACCAGCAGCAGAACTGCATGGGAATTTGTTAGAAATACAAATTCTCAGACCTCACTAATACCTACTGTGTCAGAAACTCTGGGAGTGGGGTTCAGCAATCAGTGTTTTAAAAAGCCCTTCTAGCAAAAGAACAAACAACCCAATTAAAAAATGGGTGGAGCTGAATACACATTTTCCCAAAGAAGTTGTACAAATGGCCAACAGGTACATGAAAAAGTGCTCAGCATCACTAAGTGCCAATCAAAAGCACAATAAAAAAAAATCACCTCAGACATGTTAGAATGGCTATCATCAAAAAACGAAAGATAACAAATGTTGGAAAGGACGAGAAAATGGAACCCATGTACACTGTTGGTATGAATGCAAACTGGTACAGCTGCTATGGAAAACATTATAGAGATTCCTCCAAAAATTAGAAATAGAACTGTCACATGATTCAGCAATCCCACTTCTGGATATATACCCAGTGGAAATGAATAAAAGATCTTGAAAAGATTCCTGCACTTCCATGTTCAGTGCAGCATTACTCCCAATAGCCAAGGTATGGAGACAACCTAAGTATCTGTCAGTGGATGAATGGATAGAGAAGATGTAGGGTGTGTGTGTGATAATATGAAATACTATTCAGCCAGAGAAAGAAGGAAATGCTGCCATTTGCAATAACATGGATAGACCTTAGGACATTATGGTAACTGAAATACATCAGACACAAAAGACAAGTACTATATGACATTACTTATGTGTGGCATCTAAGAAAGCCAAACTCACAGAAACAGAGAGCAGAATGGCTTTTACCAGGGGTCAGGGGGTGGGGGTAGTGGGGAGATGGTGGTCAAAGGGTACAGACTTTCAGTTATAAGATGAGTAAGTTTTGGGTCTAAAGTATATTGTGGTGATTATAGTTAGTAACACTGTATTATATACTTGAAAGTTACCATGAGAGTAGATCTTAAATTTTCTTACCACAAAGAAGTAGAAATTATGGGATGTGATGTAGGTGTTAGCTAAAGCTGTGGTGGTCATCATTTTGCATTATATAAGTGTATCAAATTAACACATGTCTATTTTAAACTTACACAGTGTTTTTGTCAATTATATCTCAATAAATCTGGCATGGATAAGGAGGGAAAATATTTTAAGGGTTAAAGGAGAATTGTAACATGCCAAATATCTTATGATAAGTAACATTTATTGCTGCTCTTTTCCCATGGGGAATGTTTTCAAAATAATCACTAATTTCATTGGCAAAATTCTCATGGGATATGAAAATCTTGTTATTCATGTTGAGTGATCCTTTCAAAATATATACAGCAGAAAAGGAAGATGGGATGTGTATTTATTTTAATTTTGTTGTACTTAACTTTAGAAGTAGTTGAGAGCTAAACAAGTCTTAAAATTTCTTTGCTGTAAACTTTAAGCTTGTTTCTGTGTTACGACTTTTGTACTTCTAGTCATTCTACTTGGACTGCTATCTGCCTTATCTTTCCATAGTCGGTTCCTTCCCATTATTCAGGATCTATCTCAGAGCACTTATATGAGTACCCAAACTAAATTAGCTGTTTAATCCCCAACAACTCTCTCTATACCAACTATGTCCACTTTACTGTTTCGGTAGGACTTAGAGCTAATGGAATTAATTTTGCACGATTTGTCAGTGGTGCTGTTTATTTACATATTTATATCATTATTTCATTATACTGGAGGTACCATAAAAGGTAGACTCTCTGTTTTGATCACCATTGTGTTACTACCACATAGAAGAATGCCTGGCACATGGTAAGCACTTAATAAATAGCTGTTGATGAAAAGCAGAGAATCTGATGTTTTTTTTTTTAAGATTTTATTTATTCATTTGAGAGAGAGAATGAGAGAGAGCACATGAGAGGAGGAGGGTCAGAAGGAGAAGCAGACTCCCTGACGAGCAGGGAGCCCGATGCGGGACTCGATCCAGGGACTCCAGGATCATGACCTGAGCCGAAGGCAGTCGCTTAAACAACTGAGCCACCCAGGCACCTGAGAATCTGATGTTTTATACCAGTGTTTTGAAAACAGTTTCTGTAAAGGGCTGGATAGCGAACATTTTACGTTTTGTGAACCATGTGGTCTCTCTCATAACTATTCACTTCTGCCAGTGGTAGCACAAAATAGCCAGAGATATTATGTAAATTTATGAACCTGGCCATGTTACAATAAAACTCTACTGAAAGAGGAGATGGGCTGAATTTGGCCTGTAGGTCTTTGTTTAACAAACCTATTCTGTAGCATTATCTAACAAAACAACTTATACCATATTGGTATAAGTTTCCAAGTGTAATGTATCATCTCCCTTCATCAAGAAAGTGGACAAAACTGCAACTTGTAGACTTGCAGACAAAACTGAGGTTTTGGATACATACTCCTACCAATGACTTTTTTAAATACTTTTTTATTTTAGAAAAGTTTAGGTTGACATAAAATTGCAAGAAAAGTACAGAAAATTTTTATGTATCCCACACCCAATTTTTCCTATTATTAACATCTTATAATGGCTCATTTGTTATAATTAATGAATCAATATTAATATATCATTATTAACTGAAGCCCATACTTCTTTCAGATTCCTTTAGTTTTTATCTATTGCCCTTTCTCTGTTTCAGGGTCCCATTCAGAGTTATCACATTGCATTTTATAGTCGGGTCTCCTTATGCTAATTAATTTTAAAAGCATTAACTGTTACGTCTCCATCTTGTCGCTCATCTTTGCCCATTTCCTCTCTTCCTTCTCTTATGGCCCATGCCTGGGCCATAATCTGGTGGTAGCAACTGGTGCAGGTTACAAGACACTTAGGAAGGCAGCATAGCATAGCAGAAATAACACTTGAGTTCTGCTCATATCCCTGAGTTTTCTGGACAGATAACATAATTCTGTACACATCAGTTTCCATGTTTTTAAGTTAAGAGTGCTAAAATCCTGTCTCTTTCATGAGCCTGTTTCAGAAGTAAGAGGACTACTTTATGAAAGCACTGCCTGAAAGCATTTTGCAAACTCTAAAGAACAATTCCAATACAAGGATTATCATTAATGTCAAAGGTCAGAATTGTGAGGGCAAAGTGCCCAATCTTTCTTCCTGACTTCAAGGCTGGAAACTACTGTTATTAATTAGATCCACAGTAAAGAGCAATAGGCAGAGTTAAGATTGAATTCCTAAGCACTTATGCAGAACTCCTAATGATATTTTATACTTCAGACCAAATTGAATAATCATTAGATATTTTACTGCCAAAATAAAATCTAAGCAGATAAAAATGTACCTTCTGTTTAAAATTCATCATGGTGAACTGTGGAATTATATCAACAGTGACGTTTTCCATGGATAGACTCAGTCTTGAGCTAACATGATCTTCTTCCACATATATCAGCATTTGAAAGTGTTAGCTGTTTTCCAAGTGTAATGTATGTAACATAAATATTGATTGGAAAAGCCCCTGTTGTGACTCTGAAAGTTGAAAACACTTCAAAGATGCTTGTAAACAAATTAGAAAATCAGGTGAGCCTACATCAGAATTAATTTAATGTTTGCCTTCCTTTTCCCCCCTTAGAGCCTGCAGTTCCTTCCTTCCTCCCTTCTTCCCATCTTCCCTTCCTCCCTCCCTCCCTCCCTCCCCTCCTTCCTCCCTCCCTCCCTCCCTTCCTTCCTTTCCTTCTTCTAGGAGATATTTCTCATATCACAAATTATAGACCCTTCATTGCATAGTGAATGATTGGATTTGACTAAATTCTCTAAAGAGTAGGGGCTATTATTTTGTTTATCATCATACAAGCCCATTTCGCATTTTGTGAAAACACTTCTCTATGGTACTTCTGACTGTGCCACTTACTCTACTAACTATATAAGTTATTTCTCAGATGCTCTAGGGCAGCACCATCCAATAGACCTTTCTCTGACGGTGGGTATGTCCATCTGAACTGTCCAATATGATAGCCACTAGCCACCTGCAGCTCTTGAGCACTTGAAATGTGACCAGTGCAACTGAGGAACTTTTTAAACTTTTAAAACTTTAATTGATTTAAAGTAAAAATAAACAAGTACATGCGGCTACTATAATGGATGGCACAGATCTAGAGAATTCTTTTATCCTGTGCTTTTTAAAGACGAAATGCAGTGTAGACAATCCACATTTTCATTTCATTAAAGTCTAGTTACTATATCTTGGAACCCATTTATGACAACCATATTTGAATTTTGAATTTCTGAAAAATCATCATAGAAAAAAATGTGTAGAAAGTTTGGGGACAAGTGACCTGATTTTTAAAATTGGAAACACAGTTACACTGGAAGTTCTGATATCTCTCCTCTTCTGTCCTTAAGTTGGTTTTGTCTAACATTTGTTGTCCTTTCATAATCTAGGCCCTGCACAGCAGTCTAAAGCAACCTGACATAAATCAGACACGGTTGCATCACACATACAAATAACAGTGCAGTGGAATAGGTGAGAAACCTCCATTTGTAGTCAAACTACAGTTACTGGAATCCCTGGACCATTCTTCTCAGTTCTTGGGACTTCTTTTCTCTTTTCAATCTGTAAGTGATTTTGATGACAGAAAGTCTCAAGGCTCTCTCTCCTCTAAGTACAGTGTCCTGATTGGCATAGTCCACTAATTGTGAATCATTAGCACTCACTGAGATTCAGCACAGTATAAATCATCCTTGACATAACTGTGGACACCAAATGTAGATCACTCACTGTGTTCCAGAGCCTCTTTTAAGTGTTTTTCTTGTATCACTTTTTCTTTTTTTTCTTAAGATTTATTTATTTATTTGAGGCAGAGAGTGAGAGCAGTGGGGAAGGACAGAGGGAGAGGGACAGAGAGTCTCAAGCAGACTCCCTGCTGAGTGTGGAGCCCAACGTGGGGCTCAAGCCCATAACCCTAAGATCACAACCTGAGCCAAAACCAAGAGTTGGGTGCCTAACCAACTGAGCCACCCAGATGCCCCCTGCATCACCTCTTTACAATAATCCTGAAGACAGGTAATTGCTATCATTTTCTCTCTTTTTCAGAGGAGGAAACATGAGGTGGCTCAGTTAGAAAGTAGTAAAACCAAAATTTGAACCCATGTAGCAGAATTCTAAAGCTTTCACCCTCAACTCATTCATTATGCCAAACTGTTTTATCAAAAGCCAGGTAGAGGAATTAATGCTACTATAGCCATTGAAGTACTTTCCACCTTGCAATGGACTTGATCCATTAAATCAATGGTAAATTTAATGTATTAGGATAAAATTCTTCTTAATATTTGAATAAACAGGTTAAAAAGAATATAAGCAACGTGAAAACAAATAGATTTCCAAAGAATGCCTCCTTCCATGGCAGCAGAGCCCTAGAGGTAGCAGGCTTTTTGAAAATGAGTTTCCACTAAAGGTGTTGACATATCTTCAGAGGTCTAATTTATTCTGAATTGTTCTCAACTGCTTTCTATTTGAGAAGATGGCAGCACTCCCAATGATGCCAGAATAAGCCATATCACGAATGGTTTAGAAAATAAAGTCGACCAGATACAGAGAATTTAACAGTGGCAAAGTGACAATGGTAGTAATACTAGCTATTATTAATTAAAACACTTACTATGTGCCTGATATTTGTTCTAAGAACTTTACATGGCTAGTTTTTTTTAATGTTATTCTAGAAACATTTCTTTAAAAAAAAAAGATTTTATTTATTTATTTATTTTAGAGAAAGAGCAAGCATGAGCAGGGGAGGGGCAGAGGGGGAGAGTCTGAAGCAGACTCCCCCCAGTGGGCAGAGCCGTGCATCCCACAACCTTGAGATTATGACCTGAGCCAAAGCCAAGAGTCAGACGCTTAACTGACTGAACCACCCAGGCACCCTTAGAAACATTTCTATGAGGTAAATATTATTATTGCACCTTTGTTCTAGATAAGAAAATAGAAGCACAGAAAGTTTAAAATAACTGGTCCAAGGTCACTCAAATGGTAAATGGTGGAACAGGAATTGAAACCCAGGCAGCCCGCATCCATTAGGCTGGACTTTCTCTGTGTCAGCAATCCTCAGTTTGGGACAAGACGCTTGTGTGGGGACACAGAGGCTGTTCTCCTATGGCCTTGATTAGCAACTGTATTCCTCCCCCCCCCAAAAGAGCTTGCTCAAGAGAAAAGAGAGAAAAAAAATCCAATTATAAAGATGAATGAGATTCAGATCCAACTAACATAAGGAAAAGGACACTTGGTTCTGATAGATGAAGTAATTTGCTATATATAACAGAATGCTTCAAGTTACCAGAAGACTGAATATTAACTGTCTTTTAAAATTTTTTAAATAAAACACTTTCTTGTTTCTGAATGGAAGGCAGTCAGGAAATGTGGGAAAAGGATAAGCTGAGAAATTACTCAGGTTCCTACCACAATTTTTCAACAACAAAAAAGTTTTGATTAAACAGTGGAGTTCAGGGACACTTGCTCTGTGTAATCAACCTTTTAAGAGACTTCATAATCATATGGAAAGGGTTAAGAACCTCTGGGAATGAAATACTAGATATAATAATTTCTTACAAGAAGAAAAACAACACTTGATGCATTATAATGAAGACTTCCATGAGCTATGAATGGAATTAGCACACTTAATAGTGTTTTAAACATTTCATTATCTTATTCTTCATGACCTTAGCAAAAAAGCTGTACACCAGGAGACATATAGAATACCCTAATTAAAAACAAACAGTTCTAGATTTAACAAAGTTTAATCTGACAGGTAAAGGCATCTAAAGAGTGATGTATGTTTTATCAGTAGTATTCACTTACCTGTAGCTGAACAACCATACACTCATCAAATGGCAGTTGCTAGAACAAGCTGCACATAAAGGAATAAATATAATTTTGAGTGTACAGATGATTTGACTTACTGCATTTTTTTGTGGTCATTTCAAAATAATTAACTCTACAATGTAGACACAGTTTACATAGAGGTAATGTTAATAAAGCAGAAAATCCTCACATCCAACCAGAATAGAATCCTGAATTGAAATAAGGCATGATAATTTATTTCTTGAATGAATATATAAGATAAAGCTGGAAAATGGCCAGCTCAATAGCAACAGAAGCATAAAGATCCTAAAGATATTTTGACACCAGTTCACTCCTATTGGATCAAGATTCCTGAGGTAGATTCAGAAAACTTCCGAATTCTCTGAGATCCAGTTCTAGCATGCAGTCAAGACATAGAGTCATTTAGTTTCCTCTTCTAGAAATTAGAGATAGAAAAAAACCTTTTGACTGTCCTCATTACGAGACCAAGAAAAACAAGTAGTATTGTACAGAAAAGCTATTTTGCAAAATATAAATTAGATATATCATTATTATATAGATACAAAAAAGAACAAGACCAGTACCTGTAGCTTCTAACAAAGTCTACGTACACCTGGTGTGGTGGGCTCTTGTATCTTGTGTTCAGTTTCTTTCTTTCATGGGCATCTACCCCAGAATGATCCCTGTAATCCCTAATCACCTTGACCTAGACATGTTTATCTATGTTTAACCTCTCTCTCAATCTTTATCTCTGCTTGCCTCCCTCCCTCCTCTAACCACTCCCCCATCTCTCTATCCAACCAAATAATTGTATACATGGCTGAAAGAACCAGCAGTTAAGATACTTTGGCAACATGAAGTTCTTACTGAGGAACAAAGCTAATGTTGAAGCATTTCATCTTTTAGAAAGTAAAACTCTTAGAATCTAAAATAAAATCAGGAATAGATTAAAACTCAAAGATATTATTAGTGTATTAAGTATACCCAGTTCGGATAACACATAATAAAAACAAACTTTTCTTCTCGCCAAATTAAAATCTCAAATTTGACTTACAGCTCTCAATACTAAAACTATCAGATTGACAATTCCTTTTAATAAGTAAGCAGTTATGAAAAAATTCAGATTTTTGAAATTCCTCCAAGAAACTAAATCTCAGATAGTTGCATATTGCAACGTATAACAGGCTGTTGCTAACTGACCCAATCAAGTATGGCAATTCATAAACACTAAGTTCTGATTGGTAAAAATCCATATTTCCCAACTGTGAGAGACAGGGGCAAGAGCTAAAAAGGTCCCACCCACCTTAACTTCCTTCCCAGGTCTCAGACTGAACATGTTCAGATGTTTATAGCAAACAGGCACAAAAATAGCCATCCCACTTTTCCAGTTAGCTCAGTGAAATCCTAGCTCTCTGTCCATTGAGGTATTCCAACCACACCTTACATGACATCATGTTCACAATGATCTTCTAATGGCAGGAGAAATTTAAACATCTGCTCAGAGCAGGGTAACAAAAACTGTCATAATCAGCAGCTATGCATCAAGTTTAGGATGCTGTTCAGAAGACCAATCCTTCTAGGTTCTTACACCATGTTTGCAAAGGATGGGAACATCTCTGCAATTTTTCAGACAGGCCACTTTTGTTGAACTTTACCAATCCAACCAGTAAAAGGCCACCATTAACACTCTTAATGTTAATTACACAATAATGGACAAATAATCTATTGTAGCTACCTCTGAGGTGTGAATTTTCATTGGAGGGAGCCTTCTAAATGTGAACTAGCTCCCTGAAGACTGTTACCTCTCATTCAGCTATCTGTAGCTAGATACAGACACACACACACACACACACACACACACACACACACACACACACACACACACACAGAGTCTACGTTAAAGTATGTTTAAGTAAGTTACAGATAACAAAGAATGAACCAATCAGAAGCCATGGTGATTCATGTAAGGCTGCATTATCCATGATTACAAATAGCCTGAAATCTAGTAAGTATCTTAGTCACTCTCATAGCTCTCTCTTGATCTTGCTTTTTGGAAAGCACCTGGATTGTTGACAGCCAGCAATTATCTATGTTAAAGGGTAATATTTCTATTTTAAAATTATCTCCCTGTTTTTGAATAGGATTATTTATAAAATAGTAATTCCCATAATTTATCTAATGAATTTTCAGCTGAACTCTGATCAGTTTAACAGAGTAGAATATTATATAACACAGTTTAATTAAAAATAAACAAGTGTGAACATTTTCTTAGAAAATATTTAGATCATTCAGTTTGACTTCAGTGTTTAAAGGAAAGAGCTCCCCTGTGTAAGAAATGTTTAGGGTGGGGGAAGAGCAAAAGTAAAGTTTCTCATTCAATTATATTAATTTTGACACTACAAAATAAACAAATGATTAATAGCTTCTTCAATTTGACAATATATCTGCCAACCTTTTATGAAAAAACCATTGAATTCCCTGTTAATAACTTTGTATTTAATGTGAAGAAAGTCTTTAAAATTTTTATTCTGTTTTCAAAATTGAAATATACCTGAGTTAACTTTCAGTTATCTTGTTATTTATTCAGCTTTGTGCCCTCAGGGATTCCCTTGGGGTTCCATAACTTCTAAGATTCCAATAAATGTCAGTGGCAGTTTATGTTTATTGAGTGCTTACTCAAGGTACTTGCACTTATTTTATTATTCGATTTCTCTAATAATGGCTCTATGAGACTGTAACCCGCACTTTACAGATTAGTGAATTGAGATACAAGTGAGTGCGTGAATCCATAGAGCTAGTACTAGTACATGGCAGATCTGTATTTGAATCCATGCAGTATTTCCAGAATCTATACTCTTGAAAGTTATTTTAAATTGCCTTTGTTATATGTTGAATCAGATTTTTAGTTGAGGAATCTTGTTTTTTTTGAATCCCATTACTTAGCTGAAGTAGGCAGGTTTGGAGGATTTTTGAGATTAAATGGTCTTAAATTTGAATAGAATATTACAAACTCTCACCTAGATGAGAAGATGAGGCGGTTTTACACTTTCCAATAAAAAATGAACAGGAGTTATTCTAGTTTGGATGCTTTCTCCTACCTTCCATCTGCAGATTCAGGAGAGTATGTTCATAATTTTCATCTCTCGTCTATCCTTGGATTTAACAGATGGGGCATCCCAATATTCCTGTGTAATGATAATACATAATTACTCCACAGTGATTTAAACAAATTAACAAGAGTCCTTCAGTTTAGAGGTCTAAGTCCAAATGGCTATTATTTCTGGGTATTTTGTTCTTAATGCCTTATGGACAGATTTGAATCATTTTTTTCTTAAGGTGTTAAGGTTAAATCAGGGCAGCCAAGATGTGCACACTATGTTGGAGTAAGCATTCGGATTATTCAGTAGATGGCACTCTTTCCTTCTATCTACAAACTTAAAACAAAGCCCTAACATAATCTTGGGGAAACTGTTATTGGGGCCATTTTCCAGAAAAAAAATGTGAAATAGATGTCAGGAACAACTGTTTAATACTCAGATTTTTTTTTTTCTTTTCCCTTAAGAAACAGCATTGTTAAATTCTAAAAAGTAGCACATTTACCACATTGTCTCTAAAATATAACCAAAATTATCTCTCTACTCCTTTCTAGTTTATACCATTATAGAACATATATGACACATTCCACTTCCAAATATCTGTTACAGTTATTAAATACTTAATATGTTGAGAGCATGTGGGTAGAAAAATTTCAGTAACATAAATTCTAAAATGAAAACTAGACTATTTTCTTTCTGTGCCTTACTATTTTATGCATCCATAAATGGTCATCTCTTGTTTTTGAGTTACACAAGAATAATATCTTTGATAACAGTAGTCACTATTAATTAATGATAATCTAATCATTGTGTTCTGCATGGCCGAGTCAAGTGTTTCTTAGATAAGACTTATAATTTATAACATCTTGCATGTCAGTGGACTTTCAATATTACTTATGTGTGGTCCTTTGACCACCAGCAGCAACACTGTTTGGAAGTTGTAAGCACAGATTTGAGGCCCCACCAACCCCTTCTGAATTTCTAGGGAAGGGTTCAGGAATTTATATTAACAAGCTGCCCAGGTGATTCTAAAGCACGACAGAGTTTGAGAAGCACTGCAATAGCTCAATGAAGCCAATTAGCACTAATTGGTCAGACACACCAGGGTAAAGGTACATTTCTCTGTGGGATGCTGCCCACACCTTTACCCTTGACTTCATCTTAGTTTCAAATAAAGACTAGGACTAAAGTGCCAAACATAAAATATTTCTTATATTCATTTTGTGAGTGAATGAAACTTATGAGTCACTTCCCTTTTACTACACTCCTAAGTAGATCTGAGATTCTGATACGCATCAGAGTCTTCTTCCTTCCTTCCCTTCCTTTCCCTTCCTTACCCTCCCTCCTTCCCTCCTTACGTTCCTTCTTTCCTTCTATCTTTTCTTTTCTTGGTAAAAGATTCCACCTTAAATCCCATAGAATATATGTATATGTATACATATATGTATATATATAGTACAAATTTAGAACACATAATCTACACAAAGTAAATGAAGATGATCTAAACGATTGTTTCTCATTTCTGTGGAGAAAATTAAACCGTTTTTTCATTTGACACATCTGACCTAACCAAACAAGTCCATCAAATTTTATAATTTTACTGTATAATAGTGCATTGGATAACTGAAAAACTTATGTTTGATTCTAAGTCCTTCAAATACATAATTTTTTAAAGATTTTATTTATATTTATTTATTTATTTATTTATTTATTTATTTATTTATATCTATTTGACAGAGAGAGAATGAGTAAAAGCCAGCACAAGTAGGCAGAGCAGTGGGCAGAGGGAGAGGGAGAAGCAGGCTCCCTGCTGAGCAGGGAGCCCGATGCAGGGCTCGATCCCAGGACCCCGGGATCATGACCTGAGCCGAAGGCAGACACTTAACTGAATGAGACATCCAGGCACCCCCTTCAAATATAGAATTAATTTAGAAATAGTGATAATATATAGGCAGGTATTGCTCCTACACTTGAGATCAGACTGAATCACCAGCACAAATTTATGAAGCACCTAAGAGGTTATAGCATGGTTTTAGATATTATGAAGAAAGCACCTTGAGCTTAGTTCTTGTTCTGTAGTATAATCCCTTCTTGTAATTTATATACAGAGCTCTCAAAGGTATTTGTTCATTTCCACCTTAGATAGTGCAAAAGATCATGGGAGCTTTCCAGTGAAAAATAGGCTCATGGGTAGCCAAGAACCAGAGAAGAAAAAAATAAAGTGCCATAAGTTTGTTGCTAGGAACATACAGGAATCTTTTTTCGTATCCCAATGAGAGAAGAATCTGTGGTTCTATGTGTTTTGAATATATATTAAACCTATAAAGATAAATATACCCAGAATTTTTATTATGCTTACCTTGATAGTATATTGGGAGGTATTGAAATAGCACAAATTCATAGGACATACAATGTCCATCCAGTAAAATTTGGGACATTGCATGTATACTTGGTTAAGCAACTGGATTTAATAATTTCTGTTTTGAACTGCAATGTATTATAATGTTTTAAAGTTTAATTTTTGGTATCATGTAACACTATTGGTAAAATTCCTGTTATTGGTGACAGGGAACACTATTGATTGTAGGATTAATATAAAATATCATAAACAACTAAATTGATAATGATATATTTATAATTTAATATATAACTTAATAATATTAACAAAAGCAAGAATAGCAGAAAATAAAAACATCAACTAACTGTTATTGGTAACATATAACACTATTCATTGTAGGAGTAATATAAAATATCATAAACAACTATATTGACGATGATGTATTCAATATATTATTAACAAAGAAGCAACAATAGCAGAAAATAAAAACATCAACTCAAGACATTAATAGTATAATGATAAAGCAAATTCAGAATTGTTGGAATTCCAAATTTCCTTGTTCAAAATTTTCCCAAGGGCCATGTGACAGAATGTTGAATTAAAATCTTCAATAAGCTCTAGCAATACCTCAATTTTAGTTTAAGAATACCAAATCTTAGTTACATTTAATAGCATATATATTAGGTTAATGATAAGAACTCCCTAGTTCTATTGCATAAAAGTGAAAAATCAATGGAATTATACAAAATTTACCTATAATAACTGAGGGAAGGACTTATGTCTTTTGCAACAGCTCAGAGCCCCATAAGAGATCTGTGCATTTTAGAATAGATCTATTGAGAGAGATGAGATATGAACACTAAAACAAAAACTCACTAGAATGATATAATAAGAATGACCGTAGAAAGGATGTCTCAATGTAGTATGTGCATAAGACCAAATGATAATAGATACAATGCATATTAATAAGAATTCAGACCACAGAAGTCATTTCAGTCTGAGATGTGCATGTTTAAAATAGTCCTTGAATTGTATTAAACATCTGGAAAATAAAAGAGGAAGAAAGAATCTTGATGGGAAAATATTATGAATCAAAGGGTAAAGGCAAGAAATACCCAATTACTACATTTGAACAGTTTATATTAATTATAAATACCATATTTACTGGAGTGAACCACAAATCACAAAGTTACATGGTATTTTTTCTAAAAACAAGCAAAATATTTTCAATGATTTTGTATCTTACTACCATTGAAAAATTCTCTGTTCATATGATACTGGAAAAGCTTTCTGAAGATTGTCCAATTTGGTTATTTCATTATGTTTTTAATAGTGGAGCACATTACTGAGTTGACAAAGGCAATAAACCCTATACAGTGAAAAATAAGCCAATATTGTCAGATTATTTAGGAAGGAGGGAATGATTTTGAGGGAATCTTAGAGAGGGGATGGATAAATGTTTATGTTACTCAGTCCTCCAGATAATACTGCCTTTCATTAATCTTTATATTACATTGATTACAAAAACTCACTGAAGGCTCACTGGTATTAATTACCAGGAAACCAAGAAACATAACAAAATTGAAAACAGTAAAGATTTCTAAGTCAGGTCACTATAAAATATCCTCCAGCCTTCACTTGAACTTTTGTTTTCTTGTAGTAGATATCTTATCATTTCAGGTATTTTTTTTTCCATTGTGATGACTCCCTCCCTCCCTCCTTTCCTTCCTTCCTTTGTATGTATGTATGCATGCATGTACACATCCTAAATGTTAGAGTCCTATCATCCTCTTTTCCAAAAGCCTCAGAGGTAACCACTATCTTATAAGTGAATTCCTATCAAATGCCCTGGAGATCATGTGAAAAATGCAGATTCTGATTCTTCAGTAGGTCTCCAGTAGGGTCTGAGGTTTTATTTCTAACTAATTGATGTAGTTGGTGCTGTTGTGTAGAGACTACACTTTGAGTAGCAAAGCCTCTGTTGGTTTTGTGTTTTTGAGCAGGAGATTACTTTCTTGACAGCTCATGTACACACTTAAAAGATGTTTCAGGGGCACCTGACTGGCTCAGTTGCCTTTGGATCAGGTCATGATCTCGAAGTTGGGGGTGTGGGGGTTAGGGATCAAGCCCTGTGTCTGGCTCCCTGCTCAGTGGGGAGCTTGCTTCTCCCTCTCCCTCTGCCCCTCCCCTCCACTCATGCTTTCTCTCTCTCTCTCTCAAACAAATGAATAAAATCTTTAAAATAAAATAAAAAATTTTTAAAAGATGTTTCAATTTTTTAAAAAAAATCGAGCAGGTTTAAATGTTTTCTACTAAGAAAGGTTTTAAAGAATGAATTTCTAAAACATGCCTATTGTTTTAGATTTTGCATATAGATGTATGTGTATAGACTTGTGTGTTTTGTTTAGACCCTTGGATGGGCTTACTATAAAAAAGCTGTAGCAAGTATTTCTATATAACCTCACATTAGTGTCAGTAGAAATTTGAAAATTTGATTTCTATTCTTTTGATTGTCTACAGAGCAAAGTCTGGAAAATAGCAGGCAGTTGAAAATAACCTGTTCAGAGTTGTTAAGGTCTTATAACATGGAATCAGAAATACAGGGATTCCAGATAAGTCCTGCTATGTTAAAGCTGTGTGACTTTAGGAAAAATACTTTTCTAAGCCTTAGTTTCGTTTTTCAGTTTATCTGTAAAGTAGGTTTAAAAGAATATTTACCTTAGAGGGCTGTTTTAAGAATTTAGTGATAGGGCGCCTGAGTGGCTCAGTCGTTGTGTCTGCCTTCGGCTCAGGTCGTGATCCCAGGGTCCTGGGATAGAGTCCCACATCAGGCTCCCTCCTCCTGCGGGGGAAGCCTGCTTCTCCCTCTCCCACTCCCGCTGCTTGTGTTCCTGCTCTCGCTATCTCTGTCTCTGTCAAATAAATAAATAAAATCTTAAAAAAAAAAAAAAGAATTTACTGATATAGGGCACCTGGGTGGCTCAGTTGGTTAAGCGACTGCCTTCGGCTCAGGTCATGATCCTAGAGTCCCAGGAGCTAGACTGCATTGGGCTCCCTGCTCAGCAGGGAGTCTGCTTCACCCTCTGGCCCTTCCCCCTCTCATGCTCGCTCTCTCTCTCTCTCTCAAATAAACAAATCTTAAAAAAATAAATAAAATAAATCTTATAAAAAAAGAATTTAGTGATATAGTCAAGCTCTAATTTTACTAATGCCTAAACATTTGTCTTTTTTAAGACACATAGTAAAGCCTATAATAAAGGGGCTATTGTGATTATATTAAGGAATGATTAAGACCATTACTCCTTAAAAGACAAAAATCCCCTTCAAAATTATAATTTGAACAATGATTTCAGACTTACCCATTATATTCATATTCTAGACCTGTATTGTCAGCCACTAGCCACATGGGGCCATTTAAATTGAATTTTAAAAAATTAAATTAAAAATTGAGTTTCTCATGCATACTAGCCACATCTCAAGTACTGAATAGCCACATATGGCCACTGAATAATGCATAGAAGGTATCCATCATTAAAGAAAGTTCTATCAGATGACTATGTTCTAGATCATATATAACAAATATTATGTTGATAAATATAGGACACAAAAAGACAACTATATTTAAATATAATTTAACTACTGTTTTGTTCCAGTTTTCTCCCTGAAATGAGTAATTTGGTTTTTTTGTTGTTGTTATTTGTTTGTTGTTAAATGGATTCAGTCTTTGGGTTATAAAAAGAATGCTTAAGAACTAAAGAGTCTAAAAAAGCCAATAAAAACCCTGTCATTCCTTCAGAAATGAAACTAAGCCGTGTTTTCTATACTGTCATTTAATTTTGCTTAGGTCATTCTTTTTTCTTAGTGATAAATGGTGACTTCAGGGGAGGCACAGATGTGTATCACTTGCTTACTGGACCACGAACCAACCAACATATTCATAACACTGTGTAAACAAGCTTACAGCAAGATATTCAACTGGATAGTCAGAGGAGGACAAAAAATAAAAAGGTAACCAAAAACCTAATTGTGGGGAAATTTCCAAAGTACGCAATGCAGTATGAGGTGGCAAAGAGGTAAAGGAGGGATTGTTGGCTGTGTTTCTAGCAAAATAGGAAGTAAATGAAATTCAGGGCATTGTTACCAATTCAACCTAACCTAGAGGAGATATCGGATTGGTCATTACACATTATGGAATTCCTTAAGGAAAAGAAAATAGGTTTGGAAAATATACAGTTTAAGAAATACTATGAAGGTGACTATTTCAGAGATTTAGAATGTTGAGGAGAAAGGCTAAGGAAATGAATCTTATTCTCATAGGAAAACAGTGCACTTCATGATGATTTAATTAAGCATTTAAAATGGGAAAGGGGCTGGATTAATAAAATTGATCCTTAGATTATATTCACACTGGGACAAAACATAGGTGTTAAGAGGAGGAAAAGACACATTATAGTATATTAAAGAAAATACTGCAGAGTAACTAGATTTGGACGCAGTAAGTTTACACGGTAACAGCACTGGAACAATTCCAACTGCCCAATGTAATCATCACAACTATTTGATCGGCAACAATATCAATAATGTATTCAAATAATCTTCAGTCTCCTACTGCAAACAGATGCATTCCTCAACTTAATCTAATTCACATCTCCCCCAAAGATGGCTTTATCAAATGATATGACTTGCAATAGCATAAAAACTGGAATTTATTATTTCAGTGATATCTAGCTATATTCAAATATTCATTAATTTGAAAAGAAAGAAACTAGTGTGTGCTGATTTATTTTTAATTTCAAACAGCTAATTAGTGGTAGAAAGATTATAGGTTGCAAATGAGTTAATTGAAATCTGAATACCATGTTCCTGGAACACAGTAGGTGCCCAATAAATATGGTGAATCGATCAATCATCACTGCTGCTGTATTAAGACTTAAGCTCCAGATAACACGGGAAGCACTGCAGAGACTAAAGAGCACAGACGTAGTTCTTCCACAAAGTCTTCATTTCAAGAAAGTTAGCTAACAAGCTACAGAACTAACAGGTTCTTTGCAATTTGTTAAGCACACATACAGCTTAATGGAAATTGAGTTCACATTTTGAAATTCTATTTCATGAGAAGAACTGAGTTTGCAACCATTGTGGTTCTTTTTAGAACTATACCATGTTTTTTAAAGCACCTTTAAGTTGGGACCAGTGCTTTATTCATCTTTATAGCTAGTTATTCCTTCCTTCGTCCCATATTATCACAGTGTGTTTGTTGCACACAGTAAGTGCATATGATACATGACTGTTTAATTGAAAAAAAAGGGCATTACACAATGCTTCTGAAAAGTCATCGTACACCAAGCCTGCCCTTTTGACGTGCTAATCCATTTTAAGTATGGAAATGTATTATTTAATAATCTTTATGTGTCTCTAAAGGGGAAACTATCTGGGACTTAAACATAATTATGCACAAACTTTCCTTGACAAACAAAATTATTTTCCAATGATTAGATTAAGTCAGAAAACCTTATGGAAAAATAAAATAGCTCAACACAAGTCACTTGTCAAGGCTTCTAACATACCTCTTTTATTTTATTTTGAATACTTATATCTATCTTTATGGATTAACTGAAATAACAGTTGTGAAAAATTCTCTGTCAATTTTAATCAGTGAATGCCCCAAGTAAGTATTCTCATTTTAGCAGGGATCCAAAGTATTGAAGAAATTGTCTGATCTCTCCCCTTGATTGAACATGAAGATACTTAGTTTAATTCACCACGAGTTCCTGAGAAGTTTCTAACAAAGACAATCTGTTTTATGATTTGCAACAAATATTTATTACTGCTTTCATTAATCTAGTGAAATCAAGAAAATGTCATGGGTTTCATTTTCTGCATTACTTTGTTCATTAGTGGGCATATTGTCCTGTATAAATGCAAGGATAAGTGCTTTCAAATTCTACTTTACATTAAGAAAATAATATCATCACTGCAGTTGAAACATTTTAATAGTTGCAGAGGAAACTTTATTGCTTAATATTCTGATTTTTTAAACAAATGAAATTTCCTTAGAAAGGTATATATTTAATGAGATTTACTATCATTTTTTTCACCAGTAGTGAAATGATTTTGAAATGGTCTTGATGATTTATAATATAATATTAAGGAGATGTTTTATTTTTCTTGAGGTCTTATGCCATCAAATTTTAGAGGCCTTTTAATATTTCCATTAACTTTCTATTTTTCACATGCTGTAAAACTTTTTCTTTACCAGGCCAACAACAACAAAAAAGATTCAAAGCATTTGAAAAATTACTGAGGAGGTTTGTGTGGGCAAAGTATTGTTATAAGAGAAGGTATAAGGTGAGTATTGTTTCCTGTGGCTAGAAGAAAGCATGCTGGGTGAAGGTGTTTGTATATAAATGATCTGAAATCTGATCTGGAAGGAGAAGCCTGGTTGAGCCACCAGAAGTATTCTAATGGAACATTTGAGGCTTTTGCAATAGTGCACCACTGTGGCTTTCCAGTCTATTTTGATTATGGACCCATGCAGGTACACTTCCCATACTAACAAAGCACATAATAGATCTTCCAATTCTCTTATCTCATCCAGGTATGTTGGTTGGTGAATCAAACTGCTGGTGCTGACAATGTGAACAAATAAATATTAGGAAATGGTTGCATATTCAATAACACACTTCTGGTAAAGAATTACCTTGTATTCTGCGAACAGTGCGGTACAGTGAGAGGACCAGATGAGAAAACAATGTCTTAAAATTTGGTGTTCCTTTCATAAAGCATCAGTTTTGATGATACATTGAATGAGCATTTAAAATGCCATTTATTGGGGCAGAGCAAGATGGCGGAGGAGTAGGAGACCTGGATTTCGTCTGGTCTCAGGAATTCAGCTGAATAGGGATCAAACCATTCTGAACACCTACGAATTCAATAGGAGATCGAAGAAGAGAGTAGCAACAACTCTCTGAACAGAGAAGCGACCACTTACTGGAAGGTAGGAGGTGAGGAGAAGTGAATCCGAGGAGATATTTGGGAGGATAGATGGCGGGGGGGGGGGGGGCCTCCGTTGGCCGCTTCTGGCAAGTGATAGAGCCACAGAGCACAAAATCGGAACTTTTAGAAGCCGGCTCTGCTGAGGGACGTCGCTCCAGTGGCTAAGCTGGGGGTGGAACCCTCGCGGGACAGTGTGGTCTCAGGACCCTCGGGGTCACAGAAAGACTGTGGGTGCCTGAGTGTGGCAGAGCTCCCTGGTATCGGAGAGGGGAAGCCGGCTGCAGAGACAGAGGCAAGGCGCGGGCTCTCAGCTTGGGGTTGCCATAAACTGTGATCCGCGGCCCAGTCGGGCCACTGCTCCTCCAGCAGGGACCGACAAGCAGCAGATCCGGAGAGGCTCCCCTTCCTCCCCCGGGAGGAGCGGCGCAGGAGTGCACCACAGGGATCTGCTGGGTTTGGAGACTCCACATGGGGTCAAGTGCCAGAGATAGAAACGTTCGGGCACAGGCGGGGTAAGCATGGAGTGCGGCCAGAGACCAGGGAGACAGGAGTGACTGCTTTTCTCTGGGGGTGCACTGAGGAGCGGGGCCCTGAGTTCTCAGCTCCTCCGGGTGGAAAGTGGGAGGCCACCATTTTCACTCTGGTCCTCCAAAGCTGTGCCGGGAGCTTGCAGGGAACAAAGGCTCCCGAGAGCAAACCTGAGCAGATTGCTTAGCCCGGACTGACAAGGGCGGGGCAATTCCGCCTCAAGCAAAGACATGTGGGAACCACGGCAACAGGCCCCTCCCCCAGAAGATCAGCATGAACAGCCTGCCAAGACCAAGTTTACCCATTAAGGAGAACGGGAGAACTCCAGCGCTAGGGACATAGAATGTCTGCACATAGAATTCATGGCTTTTTTACCATGATTCATTAGTTTTACAAAGTTAATTTTTTTAACTTTTTTTTGAATTGTTATTTTTCCCTTTTTCAACCAATATCTTATCAATCCCTTTTTTAAAAAACATTTTTTATTTTTCATTTTTAGAGTCATATTTTATCCCTTCATAGTAGTTACCCTTATTTTTGGCATATATATATAAATTGTTCTCTCTTTAAAATTTAGGGATACAGTTTCTTCTAACAGATCAAAATATACCCTAAATCACGAGTGTATGGCTTTGTTCTAGTCTCCTGCCTGATCACACTCTCTCCCTTTTTTTTCTTTCTTTTTTTTAAAATCTTCTTCTTTCTTTATTCAAACAACTTCTTATCTTATCAATTCCTTTTATAAAACCTTTTATAATTTTCATCTTTACAGTTATCTTCCATCCCTTCATTGTATCAAACCTTATTTTGTACATATATAAGTCTTTCTTCCTTTAAAATTTTAGGGGGCACTTTATCTAACGGACCAAAATACACCCGAAATCTAGTGTGTGCCACTGATCTATGCACTACCCTGATCATATTTGATCGTATCCTGTTTTTTTTGTTTTATTCTGTTTTTGTTTGTTTTTCTCTTTTTCTTTTACTTTCTTTCCCTTTATTTTCCCCTAGTTTCAGGTCTTTTCTGATTTGTACAGAGTATATTTGCTGGGGACGTTGTTAAACTGTTAGCATTTTGTTCTCTCATCCATCTATTCTCCTCTGGACAAAACGACAAGACGAAAAAAATCACCTCAGCAAAAAGAACAAGAGGTAGTACCATCTGCCAGGACCTACTAAATACGGACATTAGTACAATGTCGGACCTAGAGTTCAGAATCATGACTTTAAAGATACTAGCTGGGCTTGAAAAAAGCGTGGAAGTTATTAGAGAAACATTTCTTGAGAAATAAAAGAACTAAAATCTAACCAAGTCGAAATCAAAAAGGCTATTAATGACGTGCAATAAAAAATGGGGGCACTAACTGCTAGGATAAATGAAGCAGAATAGAGAATGAGCGATATAGAAGACCAAATGATGGAAAATAAAGAGGTTAAGAAAAAGAGAGATAAACAACTACAGGATCACGAGGGCAGAATTTGAGAGATAAGCGATACGATAAGATGAAACAACATTAGAATAATTGGGATCCCAGAAGAAGAAGAAAGAGAGGGAGGGGCAGAAGGTATATTGGAGCAAATTATAGCAGACAACTTCCCTAACGTGGGGAAGGAAACAGGCATCAAAATCCAGGAGGCACAGAGAACCCCTCTCAAAATCAATAAAAATAGGTCAACATCCCGACATCTAATAGTAAAACGTAGGAGTCTCAGAGACAAAAAGAAAATCCTGAAAGCAGCTCGGGAGAAGAGATATGTAACCTACAATGTTAGAAACATTAGATTGGCAACAGACCTATCCACAGAGGCCTGGCAGGCCAGAAAGGACTGGCATGATATCTTCAGAGCACTAAACGAGAAAAATATGCAGCCAAGAATACTATATCCAGCTAGGCTGTCATTGAAAATAGAAGGAGAGTTAAAAAGCTCCCAGGACAAACAAACTGAAGGAATTTGCAAACACGAAACCAGCCCTCCAAGAAATATTGAAAGGGGTCCTCTAAGCAAAGAGAGAGCCTAAAAGCAGCATAGATCAGAAAGGAACACAGACAATATACAGTAACAGTCCCCTCACAGGCAATACATTGGCACTAAATTTGTATCTTTCAATAGTTACCCTGAATGTAAATGGGCTCAATGCCCCAATCAAAAGACACAGGCTATCAGATTGGATTAAAAAACAAGACCCATCAATATGCAGTCTGCAAGAGACTCATTTTAGACCCAAAGATGCCCCCAGATTGAAAGTGAGGGGGTGGAAAATCATTTACCATGCTAATGGACACCAAAAGAAAGCTGGGGTGGCAATCCTTATATCAGACAAATTAGATTTTAAAACAAAGACTGTAATAGGAGATGAAGAAGGACACTATATCCTACTTAAAGCATTTAACCAACAGGAAGATTTAACAATTGTTAATATCTATGCCCCTAACATGGGAGCAGCCAATTATATAAGGCAGTTAATAACAAAAGCGAAGAAACACATTGACAACAATACAACAATAGTGGGGGACTTTAACACCCCCCTGACTGAAATGGACATATCATCTAAGCAAAAGATCAACAAGGAAATAAAGACTTTAAATGACACACTGGACCAAATGGACTTCACAGACATATTCAGAACATTCCATCCCAAAGCAATGGAATACACATTCTTCTCTAGTGCCCATGGAACATTCTCCAGAATTGATCACATCCTAGGTCACAAATCAGGTCTCAACCGGTACCAAAAGTTTGGGATTATTCCCTGCATATTTTCAGACCACAATGCTTTGAAACTAGAACTCAATCACAAGAGGAAAGTCGGAAAGAACTCAAATACATGGAGGCTAAAGAGCATCCTACTAAAGAAGGAATGGGTCAACCAGGAAATTAAAGAAGAATTAAAAAAATTCATGGAAACCAATGAAAATGAAAATACAACTGTTCAAATCTTTGGGATACAGCAAAGGCAGTCCTGAGAGGAAAGTATATAGCAATACAAGCCTTTCTCAAGAAGCAAGAAAGGTCTCAAATACACAAGCTAACCCTACACCGAAAGGAGCTAGAGAGAAAACAGCAAATAAAGCCTAAACCCAGCAGGAGAAGAGAAATCATAAAGATCAGAGCAGAAATCAATGAAATAGAAACCAAAAGAACAGTGGAACATTCAACGAAACTAGGAGCTGGTTCTTTGAAAGAATTAACAAGATTGATAAACCCCTGTCCAGACTTATCAAAGAGAAAAGAGAAAGGACCCAAATAAACAAAATCATGAATGAAAGAGGAGAGATCACAACTAACACCAAAGAAATACAAACAATTGTAAGAACATATTATGAGCCACTCTATGCCAGCAAATTAGATAACCTGGAAGAAATGGATGCATTCTTAGAGATGTATCAAATACCAAAACTGAACCAGGAAGAAATAGAAAACCTGAACAGACCTATAACCACTAAGGAAATTGAAGCAGTCATCAGAAATCTCCAAGCAAACAAAAGCCCAGGGCCAGATGGCTTCCCAGGGGAATTCTACCAAACATTTCAAGAAGAATTAATACCTATTCTCCTGAAACTGTTCCAAAAAATAGAAATGGAAGGAAAACTTCCAAACTCATTTTATGAGCCCACAATTACCTTGATCCCAAAACTATCAAAGACCCCATCAAAAAGGAGAATTACAGACCAATATCCTTGATGAACATGAATGCAAATATTCTCACCAAAATACTACCCAATAGGATCCAACAGTACATTAAAAGGATTATTCACCACGACCAAGTGGGTTTTATCCCTGGGATGAAAGTTTGGTTCAACATCCGCAAATCAATCAACATGATACAATACATTAACAAAAGAAAGAACAAGAATCATATGATCCTCTCAATAGATGCAGAAAAAGCATTTGACAAAATACAGCATCCTTTCTTGATCAAAACTCTTCAGAGTATAGGGATAGAGGGTACATACCTCAATATCATAAAAGCTATCTATGAAAAACCTACAGTGAATATCATTCTCAATGGGGAAAAGCTGAGAGCTTTTCCCCTAAGGTCAGGAATGTGGCAGGGATGTCCACTCTCACCACTGCTATTCAACATAGTATTAAAGGTCCTAGCCACAGCAATCAGACAACAAAAATAAATCAAAGGCATCCAAATCGGCAAAGAGGAAGTCAAACTCTCACTCTTTGCAGATGATATGATACTGTATGCGGAAAACCCAAAAGACTCCACCCCAAAACTGCTAGAACTCATACAGGAATTCAGTAAAGTAGCAGGATATAAAATCAATGCACAGAAATCAGTGGCATTCCTATACACCAACAAAAGACAGAAGAGAGACAAATCAAGGAGTTGATCCCATTTACAATTGCACCCAAACCCATAATATACCTAGGAATAAATTTAACCAAAGAGGCAAAGGATCTGTACTCAGAAAACTATAAAATACTCATGAAAGAAATTGAAGAAGACACAAAGAAATGGAAAAACATTCCATGCTCATGGATTGGAAGAACCAACATTGTGAAGATGTCAATGCTACCTAGAGCAATCTACACATTCAATGCAATCCCCATCAAAATGCCATCCACTTTTTTCAAAGAAATGGAACAAATAATCCTAAAATTTGTGTGGAACCAAAAGAGACCCCGAATAACCAGAGGAAATTTGAAAAAGAATTTTTCAATATTCCGGACTTCCAGCTCTATGACAAAGCTGTCATCATCAAGACAGTATGGTACTGGCACAAAAACAGAGATATAGATCAATGGAACAGAATCGAGAGCCCAGAAATGGACCCTCAACTCTATGGTCTACTCATCTTTGACGAAGCAGGAAAGAATGTCCAATGGAAAAAAGACAGTCTCTTCAACAAATTGTGTTGGGAAAATTGGACAGCCACATGCAGAAGAATGAAACTGGACCGTTTCCTTACACCACACACAAAAATAGACTCCAAATGATTGAAAGACCTAAACGTGAGACAGGAGTCCATCAAAATCCTAAAGGAGAACACAGGTAGCAACCTCTTCTACCTCAGCCGCAGCAACTTCTTCCTAGAAACATCACCAAAGGCAAGGGAAGCAAGGGCAAAAATGAACTATTGGGACTTCATCAAGATAAAAAGCTTTTGCACAGCAAAAGAAACAGTCCACAAAACCAAAAGACAACCGACAGAATGGGAGAAAATATTTGCAAATACATATCAGATAAAGGGCTAGTATCCAAAATCTATAAAGAACTTATGAAACTCAACACCCAAAGAACAAATAATCCAATCAAGAAATGGGCAGAAGACATGAAAAGACATCTTTCCAAAGAAGACATCCAAATGGCCAACAGACACATGAAAAAGTGCTCAACATTGCTCGGCATCAGGGAAATCCAAATCAAAACCTCAAGGAGATACCACCTCACACCAGTCAGAATGGCTAAAATTAACAAGTCAGGAAACGACAGATGTTGGCGGGAATGCGGAGAAAGGGGAACCCTCCTACACTGTTGGTGGGAATGCAAGCTGGTGCAACTACTCTGGAAAACAGTATGTAAGTTCCTCAAACAGTTGAAATTAGAGCTACCATACGATCCAGCAATTGCAGTACTGGGTATTTACCACAAAGATACAAATGTAAGGATCCGAAGGGGTACGTGCACCCCAAAGTTTATAGCAGCAATATCCACAATAGCCAAACTCTGGAAAGAGCCACGATATCCATCGACAGATGAATGGATAAAGAAGAAGTGGTATATATACACAATGGAATTTTATGCAGCCATAAAAAGGAATGAGAGCTTGCCATTTGCAACAACGTGGATGGAACTGGAGGGTTTTATGCTGAGTGAAATAAGTCAATCAGAGAAAGACATGTATCATATGACCTCACTGATATGAGGAATTCTTAATCTCAGGAAACAAACTGTGGTTTGCCTCGTGATGGGGGATGCGAGGGAGGGGTGGCTGGGTGATAGACATTGGGGAGGGTATGTGCTATGGTGAGTGCTGTGAATTGTGCAACACTGTTGAATCACAGATCTATACTTCTGAATTCAAAGAATGCAATATATGTTAAGAAAAAAAGAAGAAGAAGAAGATAGCAGTAGGGGAAGAATGAAAGGGAGTAATCGGAGGGGGGAGAGGAACCATGAGAGACTATGAATTCTGAAAAACAAACTTAGGGTTCTAGAGGGGAGGGGGGTGGGGGGATGGGTTAGCCTGGTGATGGGTATTAAAGAGGGCACGTTCTGCATGAAGCAGTGGGTGTTATGCACAAACAATGAATCATGGAACACTACATCAAAAACTAATCATGTAATGTATGGTGATTAACATAATAAAAAATTAAAAAAATAAACAAAATGCCATTTATTGTCATTTTTTCCAACATCCCCAAATGCCCTTCAAATGCTTTCTTTTCAGTTTTCCAATTGTCCCTATGCCATATATGGGATACTATTGTAAAAACAATTTTAAAAATGTTATTAATTTTATCCCACAATATAAAAGCATCTCCTCAAAAATGATCAAAATTTAAAATGTGTTTATTATAATGGTTTAAGTGAGGAAATAAACATAAATTCTTGACCCTTTTAAAGGCAAATTTGCCACGTGGTTAAATGGTAACTTTAAGTTTTTGGAAATAGTTCAGGTACCTTTATTTTGACACAAACAACAAGAAACATGTATTCTGGACACTTATATAAAGGTCTTCCCACACACAGAGTAACAGTAGATTGAAGCTTGACTTGAGTAGATCATATAGCCTCTGTGTCCTGCGTCGGCCTCATAAACTAGATCACTTTCTACTAGGGCTGCTCAGTTCTCCCCCAAGCGAAGCACTTTGGAATGAGCCCTGAGACAGACCTTCCTGACTATGGAGAGACTATTTCACTCTGCACACCATGGCAGCAAGTTCTATATATAGACCATGGGCTTGCTAGAAAGAATTCTGCACTAATCAGGTACATAAGAAGCTTATCACTGCCATTTGATCTTTCACCTTATGCTTCTCTTCAGTAATGCCAAGACAAAAGGTCAAAATGGAACATCATAAAGCCAGAAATAGAGGTTTTTCCTCCCTAACACTGACATGAAGGTGTTTTCACACATGGCATGGCCTAGCAATATCATCTGAGTGATTGAGATGCTTTTTCACTTTTTTAACTTGCTTTTGCACTGGGTCATTTATTAATTGTACCCACACACTTCCACCCTACTGCCAAGCCCTACAAGAGACTTTCATAAACCCAACAGAATCAGAATTGATGCACTTTCCAGACACAATCCGTCTTCTCATTTTTTTTCTTTCTTCTACTTCCTCCTCTTTTTTTTTAAAGAGTAGATAAATGTGATTTGGCAGATTCAACATTCATAGTTGAAACTATTCCTGAGAGAACCCTGATATGTATTAATCTGTCATTTTGTTGAGACACAAATCTGAATCATTCTAATAATTCCTTACAAGGCTGATGGTCAAAGCCAGTCATTCATCCCGTAGCAAAACTGGTCAACAGCCTAATAGCAATGTCTCAGTTTGGCAGTGTTGGTTACCTTTCCTACTGCCTCTCAAGATGACAGTCTTTCTTCTTTTTCAGGTCCACAAGTGAGACATAAAACACTGAAAACTGAAATGGCAGCAAACTAGGGACATGATGTTACACACTGTGGATAACACATGTGGCTCTCTATGGATCCATGATTCAGGAGAAACTTCCCTCTGTTGGCAGATTTCAGGATTATGGGAAGTATCAGGGCATATTCCTTGTAAACTTTGACAAGCTGCTACCTCTCATTTTCATCTTCAACTCTTGTTCAAATTATTCCCTATGTGCAAAATGCTTCCTCTCTGCTTATTTCCTTTTGTTTTGCTTCTTTCTTTACTGTTTTATTTTCAAGTACAAGTAAGGCATGAATGCAGTCTTGCTTTAAAATATTTAAAGAATACATCATTATACAAACAAAGTCAAAGTTCTCATCACCATCTCCTCACTCCTACTTTGTTCTCCAGAAGTAAACCACTTACCTATATGGTGTGTGTCCTTTCAGCACCCTTACTACTCAGTTACATAAATAGATCTACTCATATGTGCATAGATCTTTTCACTTATTTTTATTTTTTACATAAATGGATTACAGCAGCATATAAGTTCCATGGGAGCAGGGACTTTGTTAGCTCTCTGATATATCCAGAAGTCAGAGAAGTGCTTGGTACATAGTAAGCACTTAAATATTTGTTGGGTGAATATAACTTGCCTTTTCAGCTTAATATGTCTTGGTGACTATCCTATGTCAGCACCTGGATTTGGATTCACCTCATTTTTTTCATACACATGCATAGGATTCTACAATGTGGGTATAAGGAAATTATTTAACCACTCTAAATCCTATTTTTTATTTAGAAGTTGAAGTATCTCCTCTATACGAATCCTTCTCTATGCACAATGACTTCTTATTGGATCTGACAAGACAGTCATTTTGGCCCTCATTCTCATTCTCTCTTTTGGCATTATTAGGTCCCTGATGGTGTCTGCTAGAGATGCCGCCATTCACTTCTTTGACAGAAAGGCTACAACAGTGTTTCAAACAAATGTCGACTTTAGACTAAAAAGCATACTGACACGTACCTACATTGTTGGTGACTAATATCTGGAGGAAGAGTTGTACCTAAGATATATTTGGTGGGGAAGATTACAAACTATGATTTAGTATTATAATTGTTAATCAAATGGCTTAGAATGAAGTTGGTTATAACCATCAGACTTATCTGCAGACCTAGAACAAGGTGGGCAGACAATTGAAACTGCTTCTATAAAACACTATTTTCTTTTCCTTTTCTTTTTTAAAGATTTTATTTATTTATTTGAGAGAGAGAGAATGAGGGATAGAGAGCACGAGAGGGGAGAGGGTCAGAGGGAGAAGCAGACTCCCCGCTGAGCAGGGAGCCCAATGTGGGACTCGATCCCGGGACTCCAGGATCATGACCTGAGCTGAAGGCAGTTGCTTAACCAACTGAGCCACCTAGGCGCCCTAAAACACTATTTTTTTTAAATATTAAGTAACACTGTCTACATCCCACTTTTCTCACTTAGGAAGAAGATATGAAGTTTCTCAGATGATAAAACTTGGCCTTGTATTAATAATTTGCTTAATGGACATTTTTAAGACATCCCAAATAATGCTCAACTATACCTGTTAAAATTTGTGAAAATCAGCATTTTGTCTCAAATTGCATTCAAATTAAATAGAAGAGTAGGATGATGAAACCTGGGAGAAAGTTTGAGCCTTTCTCCTACAATGACATAACAATTGTGAAGCTAAGCAACTATTTTTTTTATTCTTGGATGAGCTTAAATAATGATATATCCACACCAAAAACAATATTTTTATCCCCCCAGGTAAGTGATTGTTTCTGTCTAATAATCTCAAAATATTGCCTTGGTTGTAATTGTTTTCTTGACATAAAAATGATTGAGAACAAGCCAATAAAATTTGTTGCTGAAAAAGGAAAACATTAAATTAGGCCCCGACTTTCAGTAAAATAGAACCATATGGTACATTTAATTATAAGTTGAGGTGATATTTGAAGTTTTAATTTAAATGTTTTACTTACAACATTAGCTCAACTCTTCTGGCCAGATAACTAAGCCACAGCACCTCAAACAGAAAAACAACAACTCAAAAGATAAGATAAAAAACTGACAAGTCATGTACTTGTTCTGCACATCAAAAAGATGTCAAACTCAAAAAGTTCAGCAAATGGGGTCAACTCGTAATGAATTCTAGTTTTTTCTCTCACAATGGATGTTGATTATGTAGTTTGTGTTGTTTCTTTACTTTGTCAGTCACAGGGATCTATCATGGAATCAGAGCTTTGGGCACAAATCCTTGTTTTGCCAATTCATTTGTTCATTAATTTATCAATTCATTAATCACTCGACAAATATTGAATGCCTAGTGTGTGCCAGGTACCAAGCTAGACACTCTGAGGACAAAATGGTGAGCAAAAACTGGCAAGATGCCTATATGCCTGCAGATTAGAGTCCAGTTACTAGGAATTGATTAGCCTTTGTCAAATTATGTATTATCTCTCAGCCTCAGTTTCCTTGTAAACCGCAAAAATGGTATCCACTTCAAAGAATTATTGCAAGGTTTAAATAGGATAATGATATATGTAAAGAAATAGCTTAGTGCCTGTCACAAAAGAGATAATAAAAACTGCCAGCTACATTCCCTAACCCTTTCTCACCCCATTCCTTGAATGAACAGAGATCTTTAATCACACGAAGCTAGCATCCTCAGAAAGCACTGCTGTACTGCACAGCTTCAGGGTGGCATGTATTCTGCAGACATTACCCTCTTACAATGAAAACAATGAAGATTGATGAGTAGAGGAGGGGCGAGGCCTGAATGTGGGGCTCCATCAGGCACTTGATGGATCCTGTGATTTCTGCACCTCTCATTTTGCTTGGTTTGAGGCAAGAGGAACGGGGCCAGGAACAGCTGAGCAAACAAAGTAATCCAGATCATACTTGCGGTAATGGTGACAAACTCTCAGAAATAACATCAATCATTTCAGGCAATGACTGTCTTCTCATATTGTGTTCACATGGACTAGAGGAGGGAAAAAAAATAAGTCCGCCATTCAGTACTCTAGAGGAAAAGCTCTTTTCAACAGGGATGGCTTTGTTGTTTTCTTATTACTCACTGTATTATATCCCCAATACTCACTCTTCTTGTTTTACCTTCACTTTCAGCATCATAAAGCTGACAGAGGAGACTGTGAAACCTATTCATCGTGTGACCTGTCCAATGAATTACATTTATTCCCAAATTCTGAAAGGGCTTCTGAACAAACACAGAGGGAGTCAGCATTTCCCTCATTACATTACCAAATGGTGAAAACCTTGGGTTTCCTATGAAGAAACTCCACTTCAGCAACTTAAAGGAGCATCTCACCTCCAGAGAATTCTGTCAAGGACACTGCCCCCAAGGGAGATGAATTATTATTCTATTTCCCTGCTTGCTTTGTCCTCATGCCTTGAGGAGAATTTTCACCTTCTCCCTCTAGCCAGTTGACACACACTCTGGTGCCAGAGCTATTGCTGCTGTTACCGCCTACTGCTTTTTTCCTGGTTTAACAACACTAGTACTTTATTATTCACAGTATCATTAATTAATTAATAAGACAGTTGGTGATGATATTAAGGAAGCTGGACCCATTTCAGTTTAGATCGACACTACTCAAGACATTGGCACAATTGATGTTTGTTCAGAAATAGTAGAGGATGGCAGGGAATCTGGGAGAGAATAATGGATGGCTAATTTGGACCCAACTAATTAGAAAATCATCATAATTTGGATAGGGAGTAAGCTAGTATTCATCTTTTTACAAGTATAAAAATGATTTCTGAAGCAGTGCCATAAGGCAGTGATTCTCAGTGGGGATAGGGAGCTATAGCAGAATCTGTTACAAGAAGCATGCCAGGTTTGAAAAAGTATATTCACTATACCTATTTCTTACATAAGCCTGAAAGGAGAGCTGGATAAAACTTCTTGACTGGGAGAGAGGGAATATATAGAATGTGGAGTGAGAAATCAATGTAGGAGGCATGTAGAGTGGGAACAAAAAGCCAAGAAATACTTTAAAGATATAAATTAAATATTTGGAAGAGTATTTAACTTATTCATGAGAACAAACAATTTTCAAGAACTTCAGCAGCATATAGTATATATTTTTAAAAGTCCTGGTTACCATGGATTTTAATAACTGGTATAGCAAAATTTCCTTTTTTATTTTTTTATTACTTTTAAGCCTAATTGGAGAAAGTACTGTGGTGCAACAGACAGGGTGCTACCAAGATATACTCGTTTTGTTGCTATGCTGCAGTTAAATTCAGCGAACATTTTGACAGCATACTGAGTACGTGTTCTAGGAACTGAGAGCTCACTTCTTCCTTGAACCTGTTTCCTCACTGTAGGGTTCAGTTACTAATGCTGTGTATTAAGTCATCTCAAATTTAGTGGCATAAAATATCTGGTATCCTCCTCATAGATATAGGTAGGAGTTTGAACAAGACATAGCCCATATTGCTTGTCTCTGTACAGCAATGACTGGGGCCTCGGCTGGCTAGCCTGAGAGCCTGGGATGGCTTGAATGCTCGGGACAGTAATCATCCAGAGGTGTCTTCATTCATGTGTCTGATTGTTGATACCGGATGCTGATTGGGCTGTCAGCTGGGCTGTTGGCCAGAACACCACATTCTACGTGTTGTCTCTGTGTGGGTTAGTTTGGATTTCTTCACAGAATCACAACTGGGTTCCAAGAGCAAGTGTCCCAAAACAGCTAGATGGAAGCTAGCCTTGAAAGACTTTTGGCATTACTTTCACCAAAGTCACACAAGCCCGCTGGGATTTAAGAGGGGAAGATGAATCCATCTCTTGATAGAAGGGATGTCAGAGTCGCATTATAATAGCAGCTTCTGGGATGGTAGATGTTGTTGGCAACATCACTGGAAAACTCAGTCCTTCATACTTCAGTTCAACAGATGGCGACTTGCTGAAGAAAAGTTCTGACTTTCAAACATGAAGGTCAGAGGATCTAGTGGTTTTCAAACAGCTCTAACATCATAGGGAATATTGTATTTTCTTCAAGAGACATAATGAGTCCTTTCTTCCCCAACCCCCAGGAGGTGACTGGTTTTGTTTTGTAAATACTTTGAGCATCTTCTTGAGTTGGTGGAGTGTAAGGCCTCCAAAAACTCTGATTGGTAACAATACATCTCTTGGTAATGGTCTTTCTTAGGGAGAAGTCACCCTGAGATTTGCTAGGATTTGTATCCTCCCTCTACCACTTATTACTTGAATGTCCTTGGACAAATTACTTACTCTTTCTTTGCCTCAGTTTCCCTATCTATAAGACAGGATATAATAATAGTAACCTCTTAATAGAGTTGTTTTGAAAATAAAAAGGGGTCATTAGCAACACCCTTAGAATATACCAAGCACTCAATAAAAATTGCTGTTATTATTTAGGAGGGTAGCTTAAACTGAAAGTATTTATTTCACTAAATTATTAATAATAATAGTTGTTATTCAGTGCAATAGGAGAAATTTTGAGAAGTGGTATGTTGGGAATCATGAAGGGGGTTTATAGCAGAAAGAAACTCTGGAGGAAAATGCTTAAAGAGCATTTTTTAAAAAGATTTATTTATTTCATATATATATATAGAGAGAGAGAGATAGAGTGCGGGTGCACAGGTGCACAAGCATAGTGAGGGGCAAAGGGAGAGGGAGAGAAGCAGACTTCCTGCTGAGCTTGAGCCAACGCAGGACTTGATCTCAGGATGCTCAACTGACTGAGCCACCCAGGCACCCCTCAAAAGTATTTTATTTTTTATTTATTTTTAATTTAATTTTACTTAAATTCAATTAATTAACATACAGTGTATTACTAGTTTCAGAGGTAGAGTTCAGTGATTCATCAATTGTATATAACACCCAGTGCTCATTACATCACGTGCCCTCCTTAATGTCCATC
Organism: Zalophus californianus; assembly: GCF_009762305.2. Taxonomy (NCBI): domain Eukaryota; kingdom Metazoa; phylum Chordata; class Mammalia; order Carnivora; family Otariidae; genus Zalophus; species Zalophus californianus. Next base: position 43,749,399 of record NC_045595.1, on the reverse strand, counting down.
ACTCAGTTTACCCCCTCCCCCAGTACCTTTCCCTCCAGCAACCCTCAGTTTGTTTCCTATGATTAAGAGTCTCTTATGGTTTGTCTTCCTCTCTGATTTTGTCTTATTTTATTTTCCCCCTCTTCCCCTATGATCCTCTATTTTGTTTCTTAAAATCCACATATGAGTGAGATCATATGATAATTGTCTTTCTCTGATTGATCTATTTTGCTTAGCATAATACTCTCTAGTTCCATCCATGTCATTGCAAATAGCAAGATTTCATTTTTTTGATGGGTAATATTCCATTATACACACATACACACACACACACACACACACACACACACACACACACACACACACACACATACATACACCACCTCTTCTTTATCCTTTCATCTGTTGATGGACATCCGGGCTCTTTCCATAGTTTGGTTATTGTGGACATTGCTGCTATAAACATTGGGGTGCAGGTGCCCCTTTGGATCACTACATTAGTATACTTAGGGTAAATACCTAGTAGTACAGTTGCTAGGTCATAGGATAGCTCTATTTTTAACTTTTTGAGGAACCTCCATACTGTTTTCCAGAGTGGTTGCACCAGCTGCATTCCCACCAACAGTGTAAGAGGGTTCTCCTTTCTCCTCATCCTTGCCAACATCTGTCATTTTTCTGACTTGTTAATTTTAGCCATTCTGATGGATGTGAGGTGGTATCTCATTGTGGTTTTGATTTGTATTTCCCTGATGCCAAGGGATGTGGAGCATTTTTTCATGTGTCTGTTGGCCATCTGGATGTCTTCTTCAGAGAAATGTCTGTTCATGTCTTCTGCCCATTTCTTAACTGAATTATTGGGTTTTTGGGTGTTGAGTTTGATAAGTTCTTTATAGATTTTCGATCTATATTGGATACTAGCCCTTCATCTGGTATGTAATTTACAAATATCTCCTCCCATTCTGTAGGTTGTCTTTTGGTTTTGTCAACTGTTTCTTTTGCTGTGCAAAAGCTTTTAATCTTGATGAAGTCGCAATAGTTCACTTTTGCCTGTGCTTCCCTTGCATTTGGAGCCTAGCAAGAAGTTGCTACAGCCAAGGTCACAGAGGTTGCTGCCTGAGTTCTCCTCTAGGATTTTGAGGGATTCCTGTCTCACATTTAGGTCTTTCATCCATTTTGAGTTTATTTTTGTGTATGGTGTAAGAAAATGGTCCAGTTTCATTCTTCTGCATGTGGCTGTCCAATTTTCCCAACACTATGTGTTGAAAGACTCTCTTTTTTCTATTGGATATTCTTTCCTGCTTTGTGGAAAATTAGTTGACCATAGAGTTGAGGATCCATTTCTGGGCTCTCTATTCTGTTGCATTGATCTATATGTCTGTTTTTGTGCCAATATCATACTGTCTTGATGATTACAACTTTGTAATAGAGCTTGAAGTCCGGAATTGTGATGCCACCAGCTTTGCTTTTCTTTTTCAACATTTCTTTAGCTATTTAGGGTCTTTTCTAGTTCCACACAAATTTTTGGGTTATTTGTTCCAGCTCTGTGAAAAATGTTGATGGTATTTTGATTGGGATTGCACTGAATGTGTAGATTGCTCTGGGTAGCATAGACATTTTAACAATATTTATTCTTCCATTGAATGAGCATGGAATGTTTTTCCATTTCTTTGTCTTCCTCAATTTTTTTTCTAAGTGTTTTATAGTTATCAGAGTACAGATCCTTTAGCTCTTTGGTTAGGTTTATTCCTTGTTATGTTATGGTTTTTGGTGCAAATTGTAAATGGGATTGATTCCTTAATTTCTCTTTCTTCTGTCTCATTGTTAGTGTGTAGCAATGCAACTGATTTCTGTGCATTGATTTTATAGCCTGCCACTTTACTGAATTCCTGTATGAGTTCTAGCAATTTTGGGGTGGAGTCTTGGGTTTTCCACATAGAGTATCATGTCATCTGTGAAGAGTGAGTTTGTCCTCTTTTTTACTGATATTAATGCCTTTTATTTATTTTTGTTATCTGTTTGCTGAGGCTAGGACTTCTAGTAAAATGTTGAACAACAGTGGTGAGAGTGGACCTCCCTGTGGTATTCCTGACCTTAGGGGAAAATCTCTCACTTTTTCCCTGTTGAGAATGATATTTGCTGTGGGCTTTTCATATAAGGCCTTTATGATATTGAGGCATGTTCCTTCTGTCCCTACACTGTGCAGAGTTTTAATCAAGAAAGGATGCTGTACTTTGTCAAATGTTTTACCATCAATTGAGAGGATCATAGGGTTCTTGTCCTTTCTTTAATTAATGTAGTGTATCACATTGTTTGATTTGCAGATGTTAAACCACCCTTGCAGCCCAGGATTAAACATCACTTGGTTATTAGCACAACCAAGTGGTACTGGCTAGTATCTTAGTGAGAATTTTTGCATCTATATTCATAACGTATATTGGTCTTTAATTCTCCTTTTTGGTGGGGTCTTTGTCTGGTTTTGGGATCAAGGTAAGGCTGGCCTCACAGAAAGAGTTTGGAAGTTTTCTTTCCATTTCTATTTTTGGAAACAGCTTCAGAGGAATAGGAATTAATTCTTCTTTAAATGTTTTGTAGAATTCCCCTGGGAAGTCACCTGGACCTGGACTCTTGTTTGTTGGGAGATTTTTGATTACTGCTTCAATTTTAAAGAGTATTTTAATGTACTATTTTTTTCCCTTCCTACTATCTTCTTCTTTTTCTTTTTTAACATATAATATATTATTAGTTTCAGAGGTATAGGTCTGTGATTCAGCAGTCTTACACAATTCACAGTGCTCACCATAGTAGGAAGGGAAAAATGAGGGGGGCGGAAATCAAAGGGGGAGACAAACCATGAGAGACTATGGACTCTGAGAAACAAACTGAGGGTTCTAGAGGGGAGTGGGGTGGTGGGATGGGTTAGCCTGGTGATGGGTATTAAAGAGGGCACGTACTGCATGGAGCACTGGGTGTTATATGCAAACAATAAATCGTGGAACACTACATCAAAAACTAATGATGTAATGTTTGGTGATTAACATAAAAAATAATAAAAATATGTAAAAAAAGAGTATTTTAATGTAGTATTGCCATTTGGTGTTTATGGCTAAGGATCTTCTCCATCTCCACTTAAAATTTTCATCTAAACCACCGTTTCCCATTTATGTGCTGTGTGGTTGCATATATTTTGAGGCTGCAATTGAGGTGCTGTTTTGCTTCAAATAGAGAAAGAATGAGACAGAAGCAGCCTTGAGAGATCACATATTTAAACTGTTGATTCCCTAACAGCCCTTTCAAGGTCTACAGAGGGGAAAGGACAGGTGCCACTCAATTTCCTACCTTTGCCTCAATCAAAGCTATTGTTAGTTTTTTTTCTCTCTTTATTTTTAGGTTCTGCATAAAGAAGCCCTTTCATCTATGATGAAAAATATTATTTGAAAAACAGTGGGTCTATAGATTCCTCCAGCTCTGAGACTTTTTGAGAACTAATTCTGTGTGTTCTTGAATATCATGCAATTGTGATCATACACATAGTCTTCCATAATTTACATTTTAAATTTTAACTTTGATACCTTGAAGCTACATGTAACTCAAAGTTGACAGAAAAGTCATTTTTTAGATTAACAGTACAATAAAGACATTATCAAAACAAAAGTTTATTTGAGTATGAAAGCTAATTGTCTAATAAAATGAGAGAACAAAGAGCATGTAAAAATCAGATTCCTTTTTATAAGAACAAGCTTCCTGGAACACACACATTCATATACAACCACCACCACAAAGTGTAGCCATATCACTAAAAGTGATTTCCATACCAGGTTTTTTTTAACCTATAGCTAAACTGTAGCTACATTTCCCAAATTCCCTTTCTTGTCTGGTTCCAGATTAAAAGAAGAAATTTTATGGGAGATTTAGGAAGTGGAGTCCCAGCCAGTTTTTACACTCTGAAGGTCAAGTGTAGGGTGCTAGCCACTAGGGCAGCTCATGGATATTGTTGCTGACTTACCAACTAACTTTGTTGGTGTGGGACAGCACCCAGACCCACACCGCCTGCAGATCCTGCCACCTCTTCTCCTTTGGTTTTTCTGAGCTCTGGGCCAGATATGAATGCACCTCACCTAAAAGATGACCTACATCATCAAAAGTGGAGGCAGTGAAAGACCAGTGCTAGAGGTTCCAGTTTGTCCTTGCCCTCCTTCACCTTAAGCTCAGTGCCAGATACAAAGGCAACCCAACCTTGCAAGCTCTCTTAACCAGTTCCCATAATTGCCTAAGGTCTAATCTCAATGGTAACTCCCTCACTCCACAGCAACATAACTGTTATTTCTTTGATTGAAGCCCAACTGATAACACCTACTACATATTTCTTTGTTGTTTATAAACCCATACCTCTACAATCTTTTTTTACTTTATCTTCTATAAATACCCAACAGTTAAGAAGATTTTATACAGTTTATTTTCAGTGCATTATATAAAATCAAGAGGCACTGAATGATCTGGCTCCTGGCTACTTCCTCACTTGACCTTCTACCATCTTCTACTTCCGTCCTAAACTCCAAACACACTCATCTCTTCAATGAGCTTCAAACCATAGCACTCTTCTGTCTCAAGGTGCTGGCAAATGGCTGTGACACTTTTCCTCTTGCTATTGCATGGTTGGCTTCACTTCTCACTTTTCAAATACTTAAAGATCACCACTCATGAAAGAAATTCCCTTCCCTTCCCTTCCTATGTGACCCCTTGAAACCTTTCCAACGGTGTCTACATTAAATTGCCTGTTTCCTCTATAACATACACCCAAATTCTTATAACGTATGTATTTCTTTGTTTAGTGTATTATTATCCATGCCACTGACCAAAATACAATTGTTATCACAGCAGAGACCTAAGTTTTATTTTTTTCTTTTTTTTATTATGTTATGTTAATCACCATACATTACATCATTAGTTTTTGATGTAGTGTTCCATGATTCATTGTTTGCATTTAATACCCAGTGCTCCATTTAATACGTGCCCTCTTTAATACCCATCACCAGGCTAACCCATCCCTTCACCCCCTCCCCTCTAGAACCCTCAGTTTGTTTCTCAGAGTCCGTAGTCTCTCATGGTTCGTCTCCCCCACCGATTTCCCCCCACTTCAGACCTAAGTTTTATTCTCATTTGTGTTTACATTTCCTAACACAGTGCCTGAAATACAGCAGCCTCCAATTGGTGAATAAATAAATTTAGTAGCTAAATTAATACATTAACATATCAACCCAGGTATGTATGCACTTGCAGTCACCTTATGCCTTACAGGACAGGAAAGGAGTCACTGTCTTCTGTTGTTGATAAGTAGTAGATATGAACTTGAACTTGTCAGGAGAGTTATCACAAGCTTCCAGGTTCATGTTCACATTCTAAATAATGTTAGAGTTTTGACTTTGAAAATTAAATTCAGTAAAAAGAATATACATTTCTTCTTCCCCCAAAAGAACTGTGTTTGGTTATAGATTTCTTGTGGTGGAGATGGTAGTTAAAAAATAAAATCCTAACCAATCTTAATAGTTATCAAACTGCATATGTGTAGGTCTTGGTTGTAATCTACAACCTAGTCCAAGACAGCCTGATAAAATGGAACTAGTGACCATTGCACATGAGAAAATATTAGTAAATCTTTACTTCTTTACTTTCCTGAATATTATTTATAGACATATGCTTTTATAGAGTCACTGAGTCTAGTTGGAAATATAAAAAATGTAACTTATTTCCCTGGATTCATGTAGAAACAGAAATGGTACTGTCTGATCAACCATGCTATTTCTGATGTTGTCTAGAGTCACGTATCTAGAACAGAGCCAATAAAAATGAAAAAAAAAATCTCACATACGCCTACCTAGATATTCTCATTCTCTTTTTTTAAAGTTTTCATATCTATTTCTATTGACTATCTGCAAAGAAGCTAACTGCAGTTGGCCACTTGTTTCAAAACAGAAGGAAGAAAAGAGCTGGCTTTGCCACAGTTGTTCTAGCAGAGTCAGTGACGCTTAAAGCATTTTGGCTTTGGAGGTTGTCCTTGTGCATTAACTGGCCCATTCCTGAGACACTCAAATCATAACACGTTAACGGAAACCTCTTGTTTTTTTAATTCCTTGTGACAAAATAGAACCTCCTCGTTTGTTTGACAAAAAAAGTAAAAATCAGAGGTAAAATATATGTTGCAACTATCACTTAGAAAATTTCACTGACTCCTAAACTACCTCATTTCCCTCCATTAAATATCTCATCATTATATCTTCAACTTCTCCTTAATATCTTAACACACTGCTATAAAAAAATTAAGTAAGATTTAAAAAGTCTCTCTTCCATCTCTTCCATATGAAAGTATAAATTCTTATGGGGATTCTAGTAAGGAAGGGTATGTTTTTTTTCTTTTTTTTTCTTTCTCAATCATTTTATTCAGGTATAATTTATATGACACAAAATTCACTTATTCTAAGTGTAGAGTTCAGTGATTTTTTTTTTACCCACTCAATTTTATTATTTTTTTCTTTAAATTTTTTATTGTTATGTTAATCACCATACATTACATCATTAGTTTTTGATGTAGTGTTCCATGATTCATTGTTTGTGCATAACACCCAATGCTCCACACAGAACGTGCCCTCTTTAATACCCATCACCAGGCTAACCCATCGCCCCACCCCCTCCCCTCTAGAACCCTCAGTTTGTTTTTCAGAGTCCATCGTCTCTCATGGTTTGTCTCCCCCTCCGATTTACTCCCCTTCAATCTTCCCCTACTATCTTCTTCTTTTTTTTTTTAACATATATTGCATTATTTGTTTCAGAGGTACAGATCTGTGATTCAACAGTCTTGCACAATTCACAGCATACCCTCCCCAATTCTATCACCCAGCCACCCATCCCTCCCACCGCCTTACCACTCCAGCAACCCTCAGTTTGTTTCCTGAGATTAAGAATTCCTCATATCAGTGAGGTCATATGAAACCATAGCTTTGTACAGTGCCTGGCATATAACATGCATTTGATAAATATTCGTCAAATGAAAGAACAGTGCATGTCCTTAACAAAATAGTATCAGCATGGATCATTTTTACCTATGTTTTCCCTTTTCTACCTTCATTTCTATGTGAAAAGAGAGATGAAAACTCAGGCACTTACAAGTCTTGAGATTATCATCATAGATGTAGATATAATGGTGGTAACATTGTTATTTTCAAATCCAAGAGAATTGTACATATTATATGCTTGATAATATGCTGAGTCTACAAAGTGGCCATGTATTAATCTTCTTCTAAACACAGATAACTGGAGAGGTCTATTTCCTCATATCATGGCTCTTCCTCCATTGAAGTTGAAAAAAACACCAATTCTTCAATAAAACTTTTAGTGTCACTTAAATTATCTTGAATGTTTTCTCTGACCTCTTTTTTTAAACGTTCAGCCTTGAAAATAAGTAGGATGCCTTGCATATCTAGTCAGAAAGAGAGGTAAAGAAGTGGGACAAGTCAGGATATGGTAATTAATCATAGAAGTAATTAATCATACCACCTAGGGCACTGCTTCCAAATTTGGCTAAAGATAAGAATTACCTGGAACATTTGATAGTGAAAAGAAAAGAAAGATTACTGGCTGCAACTGAGACCTACTGAAATGAATTGTAGTGGTAAGTTATATATTTAATATGAACCCCTTAAGGATTCTTTTCCTCATCCTTATCACCAGCCAACCTAGGATGAATTGCTCATGGCAGTCTAGGCTTGGGGGTAAACCTAGGTACAGGTGATAGGTGACTATCTGCGAAGAAGCTAACTGCAGTTGGCCACTTGTTTCAAAACAGAAAGAAGAAAAGAGCTGGCCTTGCCACAGTTGTTCTAGCAGAGTCAGTGACGCTCAAAGCATTTTGGCTTTGGAGGTTATCCAAGGTGTAAATAATGAAGGGCATGGGGTGCCTGGGTGGCTCAGTCTGTTGAGCGTCTAACTCTTGGTTTTAGCTTGGGTCATGATCTCAGGGTCGTAGGATCGGCCCAGTGCAGGGCTCTGTGCCAAGTGTGGAGTCAGCTTGGGATCCTCGCGCTCTGCCCCTCCCCCCACTCGCGTGTGTGTGCGCGCATGCACACGCACACACGCTCTCTCAAATGGGTTGATGAATCTTTTAAAAAAAATAACAAAGGGCATAGCACACAGAGCACAGATAATCAAGGCAATTAGATCTGCAATACCAGGAAGCCAACAGAACAAAACAGGTTTCGTGAGTTACCATAATATAACCACAGTAATTGTGGTATAACAAATTATGAGTTCTAGTCAGATAAACTAGTTTTTTTATTTTTTTTTTCTTAAGTGGAGTGTAACACGGGGCTTGAACTCACAGCCCTGAGATCAAGACATGTGCTGAGATCAAGAGTCAGAAACTTAACCAACTGAGCCACCCAGGTGTCCCAGTTATTTTATTTTTTTAACAAGAATTTATAATTTTGCATTGCTTGCTTGTCTGATGCCTGCAAATAGGCATTCTATCCATGTTTCCAGTTTTTAGTTTTGCTTACAATGGAGTGATGAATCTGAATCATCTACTCTGTCAAATCCAGACAAAGTCTACAAACTAGATTCTGGCCTCTAAGATGTTCACCAGCAGGTCACAGGGCTGGGGTTGAATGGAAGACCTCTATTCCTATGGCTAAATTAGTAAATAAAAGGACTGGGCACAGTCTCAGAAAAAACAAACAAACATTTATTTCTAGTCAGGTTAGCCAAACCATGACCTATAAATGGGAGAAACATAAAAAAATGACCAAATTTTTGGAACTCTGTTACAGGGCAGGGTGTTGGTCTCAGTAATAAGACCAAAACCCAGTTATCAGAATGTGAATATGCTGTGTTATCAACATGTTAAAATTGACTGTGAGTCATCCATGTATTTAGGTAATGGCTCTTAACTTCCCTGTAAGCAGAAGGATAATCCTAGGACCTAGCATGACATTGTTTCCACAGGTAAGGATTAAGTGGCATCAGTTCTGAATGATCAAGAAAGCAAAACCATGGAATATTGGAGATTTGTTTTTAGTTGTTGACACCTGGTAGTCTGATTTTTTATTAGAAGAGAGAGATTTGAATAATAAACTGATCATGTAGTGACAGACAACCGTTTTGCTTAACTGAAATTTACAATAAAAACAGTCAAGAAGAACTCCCCTGATCCTCCACATCAAAGATTCACTCAAGTAAAGAAGGTAACCTCTAAGATTGAAGTGCCCTAATTAACATAATGTTTATTAATTATAGACTTCAAAAAGCTTTTATTTTCAAAGTTTAGAAGCACTGTCGATGACCTTAATATGTCTTATTATGCATATCTTTACCTCACCTCGCCACTGGGGAAGAACAAATTTAACTCTGATCTGCTAGCTCAAGGTATTAAATAAATGAGCATTTTAAATTGATGTTTCCTAGGTCACTATTTTTTTTCTTTGAGTGTGTGAAACAAACAAACAAACAAAAAAAAACAAAGTTTTCAAAAACTCATTTGCCCTTCCTAGAAAATAATTACTTGAAAGATTTTCTGTACCATATCCTATCCATTCTAGGCCTTATTGTGCATACTGGTTAAGAAAGAGGGGTGAATGAGGGAAACAGATTACGGTGGGATCTACATTTAAAAGAGCAGAAGATTACTTATGACAGAAAACTGAGGGTAAGGGAGAGAGGAGGAAGAGAGCGAATATTATTAAAAACAGCTACTGCTTGCTGGGCACTCTTATAAATATTGTACAGTATTGCATTAGTCCAGTTACCTTCATGACAATACTGAAGGTAGTGTAGGGACATTATCAGTTATGTATTCAATATCACATTCCCCACTTCTTTCTCATGAAGAACACTTCCCTTTTGTTTGGGGACAATGTTCCAAAGGAAATTACTAGCCTTAGAAGCTTCCCGTGCAATAGTTCTGGACAATGAGGTGTAAGTGGGCCTCAGCTGGGGATTTGGGGGAAAGCTTTTACATTAGATACCAGTGCAATTCTTCCCTTCCCTTGCCTGAAAGATGGACATGGTGGCTGAAGAGACAGCCACCATCTTGTAAAAATGAGAGAAGAGCCCAGAAAATTACAGCTCGGATATTGAGTTCCCAAACCAAGGCCAACCACCAGTTCCTACCAGACAGACTTCCTGTTGTGGGAGAAGTAGATAATCAGATTGTATGAGCAATGGATTACCTTTTCTTGTAGCTGACTTCATCCCTCATTACTACCGGTAGGCCTCATTACACAGATGAGAAAATTGTGTCACAGTGAGTTTAAATAACTTGTCCAACATCACACAGGTAGAAAGTAGAGAGAAGACTGATGAGGGTTCTTGTTTGGGCTGACTTGGAGAGATGAATTTTAGAGCTTGCACTGGGGGAGGAAAGGGCTTGGAGACCATCTTTAGGGATTATGTGAGATACTGAGATTGATACTGTGGGAAAATAAAAATTTTAAGATGTTTTGCTTTCTATTGTAAATATACTTTCCCTTTGGCATTTCTGTTGGAGGGACTGTGCTTAATGAATTAGATAGATTTTATTTCCTTAATGGTTGTTGAACTATGGTTCATATACAAATGATATAATACACGAAAAGTGCTCAGTGCATGTCTGGCACACTTAAAGCATTCAAAGAATATTAGTTGTTGTATTAATATAATAATGAAATCATGAAAATACCATGCAGTCTTCAAGAAAACCAACCTATGGGTTAAACAAAGTCCTCTGCTAGAGTTCATTTGTGAGAAAATCTTTCATTGACTCATAAGAGATGCACTTCTAGAGTATGTCTGTTTAATGCCAAGGTTCAGGAAGAAAACAACAACTACCAATATGCGCACGCGCACACACACACACACACACACACACACACACACCATATCCATTATTTGCTCTCAGTAAACTGACCAGATTTATCCAAATTTAAGAAATGAATTAATCTTAAAGTACTTGCATTTCAAATTTTACTTACCTTTGGAAACACAATACTTATGATTATAATGCCGTATCTGAAGATGCATATTATTACTATGGTAGAATCTAAGGCATTAATGATTCAACAAATGTTACTGAGTTCCTATGTGTTTGAAATCTTGTGAATAACATGTAGGCTATTTTATTTCATCATATATTTTCTTTTTATATAAGATTAGATTCTATTTGATTTTAGTATCAGAGAGATTTATTTTTTTTAAGATTTTATTTATTTATTTGACAGAGAGAGAGACAGAGCACAAGCAGGCAGAGCTGCAAGCAGAGGGAGCGACAGAGGGCGAAGGAGAAGGAGGCTCCCTGCTGAACAGAAAGCCGATGCAGGACTCAATCCCAGGACCCTAGGATCATGACCTGAGTTGAAGGCAGACTGAGCTACCCAGGTGCCCCAATATCAGCGAGATTTAAACAAAGATAAATAAAATAAATTAAGATGTATTATGAAATGTAGAAAAGTGAGTGATCAACTATGCTCAAAGGTACAAAAAGTTCTTACAGCGGTATCAATTTTTGAGCTGGAGGTAGAAGGATGAATTATGCACAAAGAGATGTTAAAGTAGGAATGAGAATGAAATGCATTCTAGATTGAACAAACGAGGTATGGGAGAATGCTCAACAAATGTTAGTTGTTGTTGGTGCTGAATTGCAGAATATTTGGAAAAAAGTACTAGTGATTCTCTACGAAAGGTAAGAAGTATGGTCTTACTTTAGCATAAAATTGGATTTTTTTTGGTAGTTGTGGAAAATAAACACATTATTCTTTTAGAAAAGACTACCTGTGGTAGCAAATATGAGGGATTTAGCAATTGGGAGATGAGTTGTGGGAACAGTCACCTCTCTACTTGTTTAGGCAAACAGTTTTCTTGTAGCTGGTAATATACACTCCTGAGTAATATAGAGGGCTACTATAAAGGCCATTTTTATTGATGAGAAAATTATGGCTCAGAGAATCTGAATAACTTGCCCTAAATCTCATAGGTAATAAGTAGAAATAAGATGGAAGAGATAAGATATTAAGTATCTTTGAGATGATTAGTGTTATAATTAGCATGTTGTCAGTAGAAATAGTCTAAAAAAGCTGAAGAAAGTTTTGGAGAATTTTATAGGAATTGATAGGACATGCAAAGAAAATCCAACCTGACCTGGAAGTTTACATTCTTGGTGAATCTGGAGATGTAATTTTCTGGAAAAGGCTTCCATTGGGTATATTTGGACTAAGGTAAAATTTCACTACAATGCAGAAATAACCAGTGTGCGGGTTGAAAGCCAAATCAAAGGTGTGAGCTTGTGTGGAACAAGAGATACAAAATGGAGGAAAGAATCAGGAAGCAGAGAGAACCTGGGCCCTTTGGGAATGCCTACATATAAAGGGATGGTGAAAGGAGATCTCTGAAAATGCCAGTGGATTAATTATTGCTTTCCTTACATATTATCCATGATGAAGTAGATTAAATATGGCTGTTTTTGTTAAGACAGAAAAGCATCATGCATTATCAAGATTCTTGATTTCTGTATTTTTGTAATTAAATTTGCATACATGTACACTCTAACTTTCAAAGTATCTCATCTTAAAATAATACAATTTTCCATTGACAACTGTGGTTTGACTTTGGTTAAAAATGAGGAAATATTTCCATAGTACAAAGAAGATATATTTGCAGTAAACTTCATATGCTCAAGAAAATAAAGAAAACAAAACAAACAGAAAAAAGCCACATTTGTTCTAGACATTCATCAGGATATGTCATGATGGGAATATCTATAGAGAAAGCAGATGTTTTGTCCTAACACACATTAACAGTCTGTAAGGGAAACTGTGATTGAAAACCAACCACGCTGAAGAGTTCTACCCTAGCCCCAACACTCCCATCTCCCCTGCTCCCCACTTCAAAATAATTCTTAGAAAGTGTTCCTGGAACTAGAGCCTCCTCTTCCATTTCAATATCAGGTAAAAAGAATTTCTCCTGGCCTAGCTTTGAATACTTAATTTCTGGACACATCTGTTTCTCTTCAGGAGTTAAATTTTAAAAGTAACCTTTCAGAAGATGAAAGGGAGGCATGAAACATTTTTATTTTCCTGAAGACTCTCATTTCTCTTCTCTCAGGAGACAACTGCACCTGGGAGCCTTCTGGTTCACTTTAAGCAAAAGCTACTTGTTTCATTTAAGAAAATAAGAAAGAGAGAAAGCAAAGTGGCTTGTAAAGGGACACACAACTTAAGCAGGTTTTCTTTTAATTTGTGCCAGTTAGTTGACCACTGGAATCTAATGTTCCTGTTTGGTTCAAAAAATTCTCTACCTAGTCCCCAAACATTATAAATCTCAAACTCAGTGTCCAAGCCTAACTTTCATGTTTACCACTTTGCTTTTCAACATTTGTACATTCTCACTTAAAATGAAAGAATAAAGGGAATAATTGCAAATATAATTATGTAGTGAAGGGGACATTTATGTGGTGTGTAGTTAATTACAGCTGCCCAATTATACTTCTAAAGCCAACTCCTTGTATTGTCGTTTAAAGATATTGCTGAAAACTATTACAACAAATTGATTGTCATATAATTAGTAGATTCAAATCAGATGACTTATGAGATCATAATGAATTTGGTTTACAATTTACCGTCCCATACCATTTGTGCTTTTAAGCATTTTGGGGACTGTTAAGACAATGCTATGCTCTGTTTTTTATATGAGTCATCCCACAAGGCAAAGAGAGATTACTAACTTCTAATCTTTTACTGGAATAACAGCCGTGATGGACCAGATCAGCCGTCATAAAAGTTTTACCCCTTAGGGTTCTTGTATTTGCATGCATAAATGGAAAGAATAGTGTTAAATTTGTTTTCATAAACAAAAATATTGTTCTGTTGCTCTCATCTCATGCCTTCTCTTCCTGGAAGGCAGCCAGGTTTGAGCCCAGGTATGGTGGGTATCTGATAGGGGTAGCAGGGATCTGATGTCAAGGGTCAAGTGAAGAGGGTGTCTCAGCTGTGCAACAGCCAAGTGGGGTCAGAAGGCTGACTGTGTGAAAACTAATAAAGGGAAACCTCAGTAAAGTAGACTTGGAATGCTAGAAGGGGAGCTTGAAAGAGAGAGAGCCATACTACTCAATGTGAATTACAAGAACAAGAAAGAGAGAGCCATACTGCTCAACGTGAATTACAAGAATTACAGACCCTCTAGAGACTAATCCTCAACAGGAAAAGAATGGTCAGTTACAGCTCCCCCCACCCCAGGAAAGATGTACATTGTAATTTCTATAAGAAATTGATAACTTCTGTAATTCAGCCAGTGAGAAACCATTATCACCCTGAATTCTTCCTTTGCTCCAATATACTTTCATTCAAAACAATCCCTCCCAAGTTCCTCCTTCTCCATAAAATAATGTTCCTCTCCTTTGTTGGACTTGACTATGGTTTTGTTATAGCTCACTTTTCCCAGATCTCAATTTTATGCTATTCCCAAATAAAACCACTTTTGCTGCTTAAATAACTGGTAGTTTTATTTTTAAGATAAACAACTGTATGCAGGAGATAGAGCAAATAAATACATATATTGAAAGATAATGGGGGTGGTTTTCTGACTATTGGAGAAGGGAGATACAAATATGGCAATGGAATAAGTTAGAATGAACACTCTTTGTTGGATTGGAACGAGAAATAGTGGTGTGAATTCCTGATTTTAGTACATACAAATATAAAAAGAAATCTAGATATAAATGTTTGTGTCCACTGGGATGGCCTGGGTACAGCAATACCTCACTAGCAATGAGCATACTTAGCACCTGTATTTCAATTCTAAACAAACAAACAAACAAAAATTATTCACTAAAAGGATCAGAGATTCTTGGAAAATGGCTGATTACAGGCTGCAGCAGAAAAAGAATAAAATGACCTGCATTTTGTTGTGCCAGAAAGTAGGGACATGTCCAAAGATAATGGGGATATGTCAAAAGGACATAAAAACCAGACTGAAAGTTCTGCTACTAGCTAAATCTGAGACAACCAGACCAACAACAATAAAAATAATTATAGCAATGGACTATAATCGAACTGAATAAGTGATTCTACAAGAAAGAAAGAAAGAACGAAAGAACGAACTATATGTTGGCTAATTGAACATAATAAAAATAAATAATCAATTAATTAAAAAATAATTTGCACACAATAAGTCTAAATACATATTTTAAAATAAATTAATACATCAAAAAAAGAAAGGGAGTAGAAAGTTTTCCCTTTGAGTAGAATGCCAGGTTAATGAATGTAGAAGAAATGACATAATTAGAAAGTCACCATGTGACAGCTATCATAATAAAAACTAATTCAGGAAAGAACTGTCACCAGATGCTATAACTAGTAGGTAAAAGTGGTATAAGGGGAATGGTATTTTACATAATCTCAACGTTTCTACCTGCAAAAATACTTATTCTCTACAGAGAGAAGTTACTATTACAGTGAAGAAGCCTGCAGACACCATCTTAATCAGCTTCTCAAAGTTACCACTACCACTAATAGGACAGATTAGTATCTCTACACCATCCAAGATTCACTGAGAAGTTGGCATCGCTTGTGTGATATTCCAGCCAATATGCGTAACCTGGGTCTACAGATGTGGAATCACTGCACAAACCCAAACTGAGAGCCATTCTCCAAAATGAATTGCCTTCAATCTTGAGAAATGCCATAGTCAAAACAGGTTTAAAAACTAAGGAATATTCAATTGAAAGAGGCTATAAAGACATGATAAATGGGTGCAACCTGTGATCTGGAACAGGACTCTTAAGATAAAGGGCATCACTGGGATAACTGATGAAACATGAATGACTTCTGTGAGGGAAGGTTATGCGGAAGTTATTTGTATGATTCTTGGAAATTTTCTGACACTTTGATATTTTTTTCAAAATGAAGGTAAAAAATATTAGCACAGTACCAACATTATGACTCTGTCTTTTATATATAAAAAAGGTTACTAAAAATCAGTACAGATCAATACCAACATCCTGTCTAGTAGAGCATAAATTCTGTGGAGACAGAAGCCCTGTATATCTTGTACACTTCTGGCTGGGCTCAATAAATATCTGTCAAACCTAATAGATCTGTGAATAGCTAGATAAATAGTACTTCCTCATGAAATGCTCAATGAACAAGTGACTTGACATAATGTAGAATCTGTACTTAGGATGCTTTTGTTCTCATTTTGGGAGTCAAAAGCAATCCCCATTCTATGGCTGCCCTCATAGAAGGAGAAATATTGCATTCTAGTTTGCGTGGTGTTAGGACACAGATCCAGAATGGAGGCTGTCCAGAGCGGAATCCTGGTTGTGAACTTCAATGATGTGAAAGCCTGGGCAAGATAATTTTATTTCCAAGCCTTGGTATCTTTACATGTGGGATAACTGATGAAAGACAGGATGATGAGAATACTAACCTCTCAGTGTTCTGGGTGGTTGTAAGGGAGATAAATATGATAAATAGGAAGGAGTAAGAAGAACACAGAATTTGCCTCAGCTGGTTTTAAGATGTATGTAATTTCTCTCTGTCTCTGTTTCTCTCTCTCTCACACACACAGGGCACAAAGAGGTTATCTAAATTCTTGTGAATATAGTAACTTGCAATGAGGAAATTACAAATAAAACAGGAAGGAAGATAGTAATGCATGTTCATTAATTCATTTCTTTATTTTTTATCCATTATTTATTGAGTGACTACTATGTACCAAGTATTGTTCTAGGTATGGGAGCTATGTCAGTGTTGTCAGAACAAAATACTAAAGTTCACTTGGCCTTTGGGCGCCTGGGTGGCTCAGTCGGTTGAGCGACTGCCTTCGGCTCAGGTCATGATCCTGGAGTCCCAGAATCGAGTCCCGCATCGGGCTCCCTGCTCAGCGGGGAGTCTGCTTCTCCCTCTGACCCTCTTCCCTCTCGTGCTCTCTATCTCTCATTCTCTCTCTCTCAAATAAATAAATAAAATCTTTAAAAAAAAAAGTTCAGTTGGCCTTAAAACTATAGTGTGCATAGAAACTATGACCTTCTACTATAGTGCACGTAGAAATCACTCAAAGAGGTCCTGATCTTTTGTCTGGATGGGGCTCAGGAAGATACACATTTAATAAGCACTTACAGATGCTCAGTACTATTAGCACTTCTAATAATCACTATTAGACATTACCAGTAATATTGAAGATGCATTTACCACTATCTCATTTAATCGTTAAAACAATCATAAGAATTAGGCACTGCTATTATGTTTTAGGCGTGAGCAATCTAAGACAGAGATGTGTGTCTTGCTCTTGGTCATGTACCTAGCATGAGGCCAATTCAGGACTTGACCCTAGTTTTATCCAAGGCTAAGGCTAGCCTGCTTCCTTAACAATTTCAGGAGGCAGATCCATGAATTTTGGCATGCCTTGTAGCAGGTAGTGTAGTGGGTGGCTCATTGGACAGCCTCAGAGTGGCTGAGGCTTGGTGCCTAACTTTAGTGCCAGGGTATAGTCACGTGCTGACTCCCAGTGAGTGAACATGCTCAGTTGAGGTTCATGAACACATAAAAGTTACTGATGAAAATCCCAAAATAAATGTACCAGAAAAAAAATATTAAATGACAAATAAATGTTGCCTGCAATAAAACAAAAAACAAGGAAAAGAAAAAAAAATTTTCTGAATACTACATGTGACTAATGTGTTTTAATCCTATACATGCGAACACCCATAAAATGTTCATTTTCAGTATGGTGTGGGGTAAAGAGAAAGACTGCAAGAAATTCAGGGTCTACTAGCCCTAGTTAAAATCTATACAAAATAAAATTGCAACCTTGACTGCTCTATGCCATGGTAAAACCTGATTGTATTCCTGCCAAGTCGCTTTCTATATGCAGTTCTGTCCCATCTCAGGCATTCTTGTTCCCAGTAAACAAAGTACAGCCCAAAGACCCACTACTTACAACACCTGATGCTGAAATTCATTATTTTTGGTCTCTTTCTCTGCCTTCTTACATAAAATTCCACATAAGTGTATGTCCCTCTTGGCCTCTCTCCCAGTCCCCTTTTGTCAAAGAGCCATCATTTTTAGCTTCTAATGAATCAGAGGTCTTGCCTTCAGAGAAATTCAAGAAGCTTTTAAGTTGGTTGGTTTTGTACTTCAGTCATGATAGCCACAAGCTAAAAATGTGTACGAATTGCAGAAACAAACTCTAGATGAAGTTTCTGGAGTTAATAGTGAGGATGCCATTCACACTCAAACCTAGTTGCCAAGCCCTTTTTCTAAAATACATCCTGATGGTAAGGAGTCTGCTCTGAAAGTCTTGGGAAGGATGTAGAAAGGGAAGTCTGGCATTTACTCTGAGACATAGTTTTTTAAACACCAGAATCACCTGTAGTATGTGCTAAAAGTGAAGATTCTTAAGCTCCTCCACACAAACAAATCACGATTTCTAGGAAGTTTTGCATTTTTAATACATACTCAAGTTTGAGCCCCCAGCACTAATAGTTGATTCATATTATTAATGTTTTGTCATGAGCAGCTAAAGGCAGTAATCAGGATGTTATGCCTCTCTGCTTTAAGACTCTATAACAATAAAACAAAAACAACAATAAATTCCAACATGTTTGCATACTATAGTCCAGATGCGTAAGTGCTAGGTGCTATATATTTCATTGAATTCTTAAAATACTATGGCCCATGTACTAATTTATTTTCTCATTTATAGATGGGAAAACTGACACTGAGAGAAGTTATGTAAACTGCTGAGTGTCAGTCTCTAGGACAGCGCACTTTGGAACCAAGGACTGCATGACTCCTAAACCATACATACTCTCAAATGCTATGTTCTATGTAAACAATTTATAGTTAAAAGCACTTGGCAATTTACTAATCACAAAGGGTTCTGCAAATAAATACACACACACATACACACACACACACACGCACACCTAGTTCTATCTAATATTTGGTTTTTGACCCCAGTTTCAGATACAGAGCTCCCAAACTGGTATCATTTCCCGGGTGATAGGAGTATCTAACACAGAGCTCTTAGATCCCTAGGAATTTCTTGGGTGATAGGAACATTTTTTGTTCTAATGAGGGGATTCTTGATGGGCTCCTGGATGGGGGGCCGCATACCAGAAAGACCAAGTTGTAATTAGAAGCTTGGAAATTTTATCAGCACTGCTCCCCTTCCTCCTCCAGAGAGGAGAGAGGGGCTGAAATATGGCAATAATGGATCATGCCTACATGATAAAGCCTCCATAAAATTCTTAAAGTAGGAGGTCTGGACAGTGGCCAGGTTGGTGAAAACCTCTACAGGCCAGAGGGTGGCACACCTCAATCCACGGGGCCAGAAGCTCTTGTGCTACTGACCCTTCCAGACCTCACCTTTATCTTTCTTCATCTGGCTCTTCATTTGCATCGTTTATCACATACTTTATTGTATACTAAACTAGTAAACGTACAGAACTGTGTCCTTGAGTTCTGTGAGCTATTCTCGCAAATGAATGAAACTGGAGGGAGTTGTTGGAACCCCCGATTTGTAGCCAAGTCACACAGAAGTGAGGGTAGCCTGAAGACCCACTACTTACAACTGGTGTCTGAAGTAGAGGGGGAGCAGTCTGGTGGAAATGAGCCCTTCACCTCTGGGGTCTACCCTAACTCCAGGCAGTTATTTTCAGAATTGCTTGCTGTGGAAAACCCATTCATCTGAGGTCAGAAATGTTGTCAGTGTGGTGGTTAGCGGTGAGAGTTTAAACGAAACAGTGAATTTTTCCTTGGATGGGTTTTTACATACATTACTTCTTTCAGTTTTCGTCAGAACTGAACGCACTAGGAAGGTAGTACTAATTCCATCTTACAGAGAGCTTTAGAGTGCCTCCACGTCCAGGAATTGGTTTTGCTAAGACCAAGTCTCCAGATTTCTACTGTCCCAATCTCTGGCAGCTTATTTGTTTCATTACCCTATCTAGCAGGCAAAGAGCTTTCAGTTCCTGCGTTTAAACCAGGCGCTATTACACTTTACCTCTAGGAGCTGGCTGGCTACTGGGCTGTTAGTAATGGGCTTGTTTGAGAGCATTTGGTGAGGACACCTTGACCGTGCTGTTTGACAGGTGAGAAGAACTTTGAAGATAGTAAGAGCAGCCAGAAAAACCCAATAAGGAATTGTTCAGGTTTGGAATGGCAATATCTTCTTGCTCTCTTATCCCCAGATAAATGATTCCCATTTCATTTTTGAAACTGGGGCTAGTAACAGTGATTTTGAAAATAAACTTCAGGGGTAATCTGAGCCCTTGGACCTCCAATGCCATTTTCAAAGCTAATGTTGCTTTCTTCTTATCTGGCTGACACCAGGTGTTTCGTAGGGACTGTGTAACATCTACTCTTCCATTTGTAATAATTTAGCATTACCTGAAATATTTGAAAAGGACTTTATGATCATTTTGGCTCATTACTTCTCACTAGCCCTGAGGTAATTCAGCACTGAAGTCATCAGGTAGATGTTATTAGAGCTATTAATACTAATAATAGCAATAAGTTTAGTGCTATTGTCATTTTGGCAAATGGCCTGAACCCCGAGGAGCTGAAAGTGATGACTGTCGATCTATAGGTTTAAAAAAATGGTTTAAGTCATATTCAGACTATAGTGGCTAAAGATGCTGGGGGAATTTTCTGCAGGAGATTCAGCTTTACGTATGAAGGATGACTCATTACATATGTCACAGCATAGAAAACAACAACAAAATAATACTATACCAGAAAATCATCCTAACAGGTCACTGTCACATGTAGATATACAATAGATCTAAAGCGGATACCACTTAATACAAGTGTTTTCATCACAAGGGAAAATATTTACAAATACTAAGCAAACACATACATGATTCTACTTCAAATATAAACTTCTAGCCCTGGCTTCTAAATTTATATGACCTGTCTTCTCCTATTAGTTTATCCAGTGATTACCTGATTCTGCCACAATAGCCTCCTTTCTCATTCTTTAACTCCAAGATTTGTGCTTGATTTAGGACTTCTGAATATGCTTTTCATATTCCCTACATTACTTCTCCACCAGATTGTTGCATGACTGGCTCCTTCTGGTCAAGCAGAATTCAACCGGAGTGCCACCTCCTCAGAACCTTTGCTGACCATTCTAGCTAGAAAGGGCCTTCATGACTACTGTGTGACTATTTTGTTTCTCCTTCATAGCGCTTATTACCATCTGAAATGATCTTACTTACATATTTAGTTTTTATGTATCCTTCCACCTTGGCCCCTGGACCGTAAGCTGCCTAAGGGCAGAAAGTTTGTTTTGCTCACCTTGTGGAAGAGAGCTCCGGGCAAAAATTAAGTGCTTGATAATTATAAACACAAATATATGACTGGAGGTATAAGCCAGTCACACACTGTCCTTTGGGACTCATAGGTATTAATGTATTTATTATTCACAAAAACCCTGTGATTTAGATATTGCTATGGACTGAGTATTTGCGTCACCCTCAAATTCATATGTTGAAATCCTAACCCCCAAGGTGTTGATATTAGGAGGTGGGATCTCTGGTAGGAGATTAGGTTATGAGGGTAGAGCTTAAGGAATGGGATTAGTGCCTTTATAAAAGAGACCCAGAGAGCTAGCTTGCCCCCCTCCACCATGTAAGGACAGATTAAGAAGATAGCCATCTATGAAGAACTGGGCCCTCACCAGATACCAAATCTGCTTGGCACCACGATCTTGGACCTTCTAGTCTCCAGAATTGTGAGGAATACATTTTTGTTGTTTATGGTAGTCTATGGTAGTTTGTTAGAACAGAATAAATGAAACCACTTAAGAGCATGACGTGGAACAAAAATCAAAATGCCTGTAGTAATGCTTCAGCAAACCTAGATTTTAAACTAAGTAACCTTTTTCCCTCTCTTTCACAAAACTACCCTCCTCCCTTCTTAGCCTTTTGTTTCAGGAACCCGCTACCTAAAAACATGACAAAGGAGGCAGGCGACATGTACACAATTCTTGTCAAAACCTGCTAAATCCTGTATTCCCTATCAAACCCCCCAGCCCCTTCCTCCAGGGGCTTGTAGTTTTTTTGAAGGCCTTAGCCTGCTGCAGAATTGCTCCTCTTTATCCCAGACTTGGTCTTTGTATTATATTTTGGCTCCAAAGCATGGAGATTTGTTTTCGACAACACCGATGGACTAAAACAGGTACTGTTATTGTCCCCATTTTGCAGGTGAGAAAACTGGGTAACTCTCAGAGAGGTTAAGCTTTTGCCTTAAGTTACACAACAAGAACAAGGATTTGAACCCATACGGTCTAGGTATGACCACAGCAGCACAATAAATGTGGGCATCAGTGAAATAATGTATGGACACACAGGACCACACACATGTATTCATGTTCATACATTTATATGAACACATACACGCTCATGTATTTACATAAGTGAACTGCATTTCTAGAAGTATAAACAGATTTGTGCTGATGCACCCCTCTGATACCAGCCTTTTTCAGATCATCTGATTAGAGTAATGCATACTCACTGAGAGTATGGGAGGAACCAAAGAAAGAAAGGTCTCCCAAGATATCAGTATTAACCACATGGTCATGAAGTTCTAGTATACTTGAAAGATACCTAAATGCCCCATAGATGTTATAGTGAGGTGAAATTATTTATAAAGCACAAAATGATGGCCCCAAATAAGTTAAAAGTTACATAAAATAGTTAATTTATTTACAGTTCAATTTCCAAGAATAGCAAACTTTACAATAATGTAAATGTTACAGAATTAGAGAATCTAAATTTTATTTCATCATTTTTTAAAGACTTTATTTATTTATTGTCGGAGAGAGAGCGCACAAGCAGGGAAAGCAGCGGGCAGAGGTAGAAGCAGGCTCCTCCCTGAGCAAGGAGCCCGATGCAGGACTCGATCCCAGGATCCTATCATCATGACCTGAGCTGAAGGCAGATACTTAACCCAGACGCTTAACCAACTGAGCCACCCAGGCATCCCTAGAGAATCTAAATTTTAAAGGACCTAAAAGAGCAACTCATTCAATGATCTAAAAGTTGCATGGTTTGTTATACTATTCAGAACATTTTCATATATGTACATACACACACAAACACAAGTGGATATGCATATATTTTTCCCATTTGACCCTATATCACATAGAGAGACATACAAAATTATCCTCATTTTACTAATAAACAAATTGAGACCAAAAAGAAATTTTGCATAGTATGTATGTGCATTACTCATAAGTACAATTGGAGAAGGAACTTTGAAAAGGATTAAATTTTTTTAATGACTGCTATGTATAAGCACTATGTTAGATGGTCTAAATATGCTATTTTACTTAATTCTCACAGCAATGTGTTAAGGTAGATCTTACCAGCTGTCCCCGCTCACAGGATATGGATCCAGTTTTAAATATAGAACAACTTGCCAATAGTAACACAGTTATTTAATAGGGAGTGAGAAGGCCAACCCAACATTTCTGACAACAATACAATGAACAGTGGAAATAATGACTGCATATTCACATGTATATTTTGTACTCTGTCCTTACACTGTGAAAAATTTACATTCACAGTGGCAAGTCCTAGTGAGAGAAATGTGAAACACTATCTTTGGGAAGAGGACTGTGTTATAAGCGGTTTTGGTCAGTAAAAACTATGTACAGTCAATGTTTTTGAGAATCACTTGCAAATCTTAATTCTAAACATTTAGCAGGAAATGTTTATTTGTCATCCAATCAGTTCTGATTTGTAAAGGCAGCAAAAGAAAAGATAAAGAAAAAAATAATAAGCACCCATTTGGTGGGAATAGATTATTAGAATAATTTCTTCATATGTAAATAATTCACAAGGTAGTTGAATAATTTTGGCTATTATATCTTAATGTTTGATGAGAAAAATCTTGCTAATTTAAAAGTTGTACTCATGCAGATCTCACTTTTTAATACAAAATCAAAAAGCATCGTGGATAATTTGCATTTGAATCTCTGCTGTAGAGCTTCAGTTATTTACTTAGAGAGCTAGGCATAGCACAGTGTGAAATCATTTATTTTCAAATTTAGCTGTACCAACCATTTACAAATAATCATATAATTTCCCTATATCTTCTTCCTAGCATTAACCCACTAGTCTAATGACTGAGCTTGAAATATTTTTCTCCATTTGATTAAGACACTGAAGATAATATAATCAATTCTTTTATTAAAATTTGTCTTCTTAGAACTCTAACATAGATTTCATGTATCTATATAGCTATAAATCTCTAGCTATAAATAACCCTATCTACCTACCTATGTACCTGTCTATATACTCACTTAACTAAAATCTTGTCCATTAGGTAAATTTTTCTTGCAAGATATGAAAATCAACTTGTGATCAATCTATCATTTATCTATCAATCAATTAATCATCTATCTACTTACTTAACTGAAATCTTGTCCATTAGGTAATTTTTTCTCACAAGATATGAAAATCAACCTGCGAATGATCTATCCCTATCTATCTATCTATCTGTCTATCTATCCATCCTTGTTATCATAGTGGTTTAGCATTCCAAAAGGAGTATATCAGTAAAAATGAAATTCTTGCATTAAGCAAGGAAAAAAAGGATGTAATTTCTCTGAGCATTATTTTGTTTTGATTTGAATATGTGTACAATTCAAACTTTAAGCTGTCACTACTTTAAAAAAAGTAAGTGGTGAAAACATGGTAATTACATAAGTAATATCTCTGTTCCGTTTAAAGTAAAATAGTATCATGAAAAATCACCATTATCTTCCTTGAAGGTAGAGGCAAGGATATAGAGTTATCTTTTTTATTTTATAAACATATGCACATCTGTATTGTTAAATACTTCTATGAAAAATTTTACCTACTAAAATATGAACTAGTTCTTCGACTTCTGAGAAAATATGACAACCTCTTGCTCATTAGTTCCCAGAAATTAAAAAAAATATCTTGCCTGACACATACATGACAGTTTCATTTGAAATGAAACTCTTTCAGGGCGCCTGGGTGGCTCAGTCGTTACGTGGCTGCCTTTGGCTCAAGTCATGATCCTGGGGTCCTGGGAATGAGCCCTGTGTCTGGCTCCCTGCTCTGCGGGAAGCCTGCTTCTCCCTCTCCCACTCCCCCTACTTGTGTTCCCTCTCTGGCTGTCTCTCTCTCTGTCAAATAAATAAAAATAATAATAATAAAACTTTTTCTTCCCCCCAGGAAACACACCTTTCCCCCTGCATGGTTTCAATGTATACATAGCTCATATTCCATCAACATTTTTTTGGAGTAAATTGTTGGAGTATTTTCTTGTGATAGGATTAACTCTTTTATCAAAGACCAAAAGGACAGACCATATAGAAAATAGAGAAAATGCATATGAGCTAAAAGAAGATTTCCTTTTAAGAAGAGATGTTGAATGCTGGAATAGGTTACTTCAGTGGAGAAGTTGGAATCATTTTCTCTGAAAATGATTGGAAATATGCCATGGGTGAATCTCTCTGTGAGTCATCTGTGTCATTCTATTTCAAGGTAGGCCATTGACTTTTACTTTTTTAAACAGAAATACTTCTAAAATTTTTGATTGTAGAAATAAAGTGTGCTTCTCATAAAAGTACAAAAGTATTGAAAATAAAATAAAATGAACTTGGAATCCTGTATCAGTACCACTTTGAATATTTTAGTGTTCTTCATTCATGCCAAAAACTACAAGCATATTAACAAATTAACCAATTTCATTTATTCATGTATATATACACTTATTCCTTCATCAAATACTGATAATGCAATTTCTGAGTATCAGTCATTATTCTAGTCACTGAAGATAGTGAACAAAACAGAAAAGTCCATGGACCTGTAGGATTTATATTCTACAGTGAGGAGACAGAAAAGAAAAAAAAAATCAACAAGCAAATTCATGGTTTGACTGATGATGATAAGAGCTTTGGAGAAAAAGCAGGGTTAGGCAAGTGATGAGTTTTGCTAGTTTACACAAGGGTGGTCAGGGAAAGCCTCTGTAATCAGATGACTGTATGTAGAGGCCTAAAGGGGCTGACCCTCCCACTGCCAAAAACTTGGTAATTCAGAGAGAATAAACCAGTAACTAAAACCTAGGTGACAGCCTGGTGTGTTAGGAATCCTACAGAGACAGGGTTAGATGGAAAACAGCTCAGGAAATCTTGACTTGAATTTCTATTTTTCTTTTCTATTGAAGACCCTAAGCTTCTTTAAACCTGTCTCTTTGATACCAACTCAATACCCTTCCTATCACAGTATTTTGCACAGAGCAGGTTTATCATCTAACATCAGAGGTTTTACCCTCTCAGTCGACTGCTCCTTTGAAGAATGAATTTCCTATGCAACCGTGGCCTAATGCATCTACTATTTATGCACTGCTTCCCAGGTCTCCCATAGTGCGTATATGTTATCATTTGTTGGTTTGTATGAAGGATGAAAGGTGTGTTTCCTAACTGATCTTAGAGAATATACATAATTATGGTCTTTAACTTCAGGAGAGTTTTGCCGATTGGCTGAGAATGAAGCAACTTTAACTTTTGTGTTATTACCAGAAACACCTGGCCTTCCCAGGACATGATTTGCCATATTGCATTTCTCCTTCTTCATCAAGATGATACAAAAGGGGCAAGGGACACAATGATGGTTTTAGATATGTAAAGTTCAGATGACTTTGTTAATCCATTGAGTAGTCAATCCATTAGATATATGAGCCTGTCCATATCTATTATCAATCTTTTTACAATGCCAGTACTTTTCATTGAATTATTCCATGTGTATAATTTAAAATGAAAGATTTGGTTTCTAATTCTTCATAATAGCAATGGACGAATATTAGCTCCAAATAATTTTAAATGCATGAATCACAGCAAATAAACATACTCCCTTCCTATAAAGAGAAGCAACACTGAGATAACAAGATCTCATTGGGATCTCAGAAGTTCATCTACTTACCTACCTACTTTTCAAAATAGAGAGTTATAGTCATGTAATATTTTGGGAGGGTGATTCTGTCATTTGGCTTAGAGCTCTTACCTTTAGCTAAATACTTCTAGACGCTTCTAAAAATAAAGTCCTTCCTTCAGTCTGATCTAAAATTCTAGTGATACATCAAGTCTAACATATCACACTCCAAATGAGGAATTCATATGGCTGAAGGGGATCTTAGATGAAATTGCCTCCCACCCACCGTTTATTAAGCAAATAAAGTAATTGAGTCCAAGAGAGATTAAGTGACTTGACTGGAGTCATGTAAGTATTCTATAGAGTCAGGAGTAGAAGAATGTGTCTTTGTGTTCCTTATTTCAAAATGCAGGTCTAAATCATATTGAAGTTTAGCTAATCTGAAATTATGGGCAGAAAATTGACTGTGGATAATACTTGCAAAGGAAGATTCCATGTAAATGGGAAAACAAATGTTAACATGCAAATCCTGCAGCCATCAGTTCTAATTTGTCCTTTAAACTCAGGCGATGGCCCTACTCCATTCCTTATTATCTGGGGGTCTGGAGATGACTGAAAAATCAATATGGAACCTCATCATCTTCCACAAGTTATTGAGCATCCACTGTACATGTGGTGCTGAAGTCAGCACTCTGCACTGCAGCCTCCTTCACCATCTGGTCCCCAGGGCCAAAGCAGCAATTTCTGCCTGCAATGCTTGCCTCAGACTAGCTTAGGGAGTGTGTCCTGACCAAAGAACATCCTGTTTCCCAATGAAAATTCTCATCAAAATTCCTTTTAAAATTTAGTGATTCCTTTTCACCAAACACCATGTTCCCAAATCTTTTAATACGCATGTTTTTTCCAAGACTACTGGCTGCTTATTTCGGATCTGTCCCTGCTCAAAAGATTTTCTTAGTCAAGAGACTTTCTATGATTTCACACAGTATATACTCTGACAAACTTATACCTGAATAATAATTCCACTACTTAGAAAAAATTCTTTCATCATTACTCACTGAAAATGTTTAATTGCACATCACCCAGCTAGGGTGTACTCAGGGGAGTTGAACCCAATTACAACATAAGCAGAAGAAAACATAAAGCAAATAAATATTGCAGAAATTACATAATATCTCCACTAATCAAATATAAATTAATTTTATATTAGCTCATGCTTTGGATTATCCATGCCCCATTTGCTCCTGCTGTTACCTTTTACTATCCATAGATGTCAGATTAATGTGGATTGTTTTGTTAACATTTGACAAATGTCAAAACGTAGCTTCTCATATCCCACCAGTGACCTCTCTCTGATTTCCAGCCTATACACTCTCATCTCTATGTGAGTTTTTCAGATCTGATCTCTGTGAGAGTCAAATGCATTCACCAGGGTTTTGCAAAATAATGAAATGTAACACCATGATGAAAGTGCATGTCCCTGGCGTCAGGTTACTTTATGAATTCCAAAATCATTTAGGTTCAGTGAATGAGACTTGTAAGTGCCTCAAATATGATCAAATGGGGATCAGCACACTCACAGATACTGACTCCTTTCAAATGACCTTTCTAGGGTGCCTGAGTGGCTCAGTTGTTAAGCATCTGCCTTCAGCTCAGGTCATGGTCCCGGGGTCCTGGGATCGAGTCCCGCATCGGGCTCCCTGCTCAGCAGAAGCCTGCTTCTCCCTCCCCCACTCTCCCTGTTTGTGTTCCCTCTCTTGCTGTGTCTCTCTCTGTCAAATAAATAATAAATAAATAAATAAATAAATAACCTTTCTAAAACGTCCCCCTTTATGATGGAAATTTTTTTTCCAATTTTACTGAGAAATAATTGACACACATCACTGTATAAGTTTAAGGCATAAAGCATAACAGCTTGACTTAAATATACTGTGGAATGATTAGCACAATAGGTACAGCTAACATCTATCTTCTCATATGAATACAATAAAAAAGAGAAAAAAAGAAACAAAACAAATTTTCCTCCTTGTGATGAGACTGTAGTATCTATTCTGTTAACAGTGTGCATCACACAACAATGTTAGCTGCAGACCCTATGCCATACATTGCATCCTAGAACTTGTTTATCTTATAACTGGAAGTTTGTACCTTTTGACTGCCTTCCTCAATCCCCCTTGCTCCACCCTCTGCCTCTGGTAAATACAAGTCTGATCTCTTTCTGTTATTTTGTGTTGGTTTCTTTTAGTTTCCACGTAAAAGTGAGATCATACAGTATTTGCTTTTCTCCGACTTGTTTCACTTAGCATAATGCCTTCAAGGTCCATCCATATTGTCACAAATGGTAGGATTTCCTCATTTTTATGGCTGAATTATACTCTACTGTACATGTGTGTATGTACGTATGTGTGATATGTATTTTGAGGATGAACAACTTCTCTATCCATTTCTTCATTATTCATTGATGGACACAGATTGTTCCTATGTTTTGGCTATTACAAACAATGCTGCTATGAACATAGGAACACAGATATCTTTTTGAGTTACTATTTTGTTTCCTTTGGATATATTCCCAGAAGTGGAATTGCTGGATCATATGGTAGTTCTATTTTTAATATTTTGAGTATCCTCCATACTGTTTTTTATAGTGGCTGTATTAACATAAAATCCAACCAACAATGCACAAGGGTTCCCTTTTCTTCACATCCATGCCAGCATTTCTTACCTCTTGTCTTTTTGATGATGGCTATTCTAACAGGCAGGAAGTGATATCTCACTGTGTTTTTAATTTGAATTTCTTTAATACCTAGTGATGTTGAGCATCCTTTCATGTACCTGTTGGCCTTTTGTATACCTTCTTCGGAGAGAAATGTATATTCAGATCCTTTGCCAATTTTTAAAATTGGAGTATTTGTGGAGTTTTTTTGTTATTGACAAGCATGAGTTTTTTAACTTTTTTTTGGATATTAACTCCTTATCAACTGTATGGTTTGCAAATATTTTTTCCCATTCCATAGGTTGTCTTTTAACTTTGTTGATCATTTCTTTTTCTTTGCAGAAGCTTTTTAGTTTGATGTAGTTCCACTTGTCTATTTTTGATTATGTTGCCTGTTCCTTAGGCGTCATATCCAAGAAATCATTACAAAGACCTGTGTCAAGGAGCTTTATTCTTATCATTTTCTTCAAGGAGTTCCATGCATTTTAGTCTTTAATGCATTTCAAGTTAATTTTATGAGTGCTGAACAATATGGGTCCAGTGTTTCACATGTGAATACCCGACTATCTAAGCACCATTTATCGAAGAGACTATCTTTTTTCCCTTGAGTATTCTTGGCTCCCTTGTCAAATATTATTTGATCATATATACTTGGGTTTATTTCTGGGCTCTCAATTCTGTTACATTGATGTATTTGTTTTTGTGCTACTACCACACTATTTTACATGCTTGTGATGCCTCCTACTTTGTTTTTCATTCTCAGGACTTAGTTGGCTATTTGACATCTTTTGTGATTCCATATAAATTTTAGTGATGTTTTTTCTACTTCTGTAAAAAATGCCATCGGAATCTTGATAGGGATTATATTGAAGCTATAGATGGCTTTTGGTACTATTGACACTTTAACACTATTAATTTTTCCAATCAATGAACACAGGATACTTTTCCATTTATTTGTATATTTTACCAATTTCTTTCATCAATTTCTTGTAGTTTTCAGAGTAGAGATCTTTCACCTCCTTAGTTAAATTTATTCCTATTTTCCTGTTTTTGATGTTATTATCAATGGTATTAATTTTTTAAATTTCTTTTTCAGAACTTTCGTTATTAGTGTATAGAACTTCTACTGATTGTTAATTTTGTATCCTGCAACTTTTGAATTCATTGATTAGATCTAACAGTTTTCTGATTCTTTAGCATTTTCTATATACAAAATCATGTCATCTGCACACAGAGATAATTTTTCTTCTTCCTTTCCAATCCTGATACCTCATATTTCTTTTCCTTGCCTGATTCCTCTAGCTAGTATTTCCGGTACTACACTGAATAGGAATGATGAGAGTGTACCCTTGTCTTATTCCTGATTTGAGAGGAAAAGCTTTCAATCTTTTACCAGTGAATATGATGCTAGTTTGGGCTTGTCATATCTGGCCTTTGTTGAGATACATTCCTTCCTAATTTTTTAGGAATTTTTATCACGAATGAATTTTAATTTTGTCAGATGCTTTTTCTGCATTTATGGATGATTGGATGATTCTTTTGTTCATTCTATCAATGTGTGTATCACATTCATTTATTTGTGTATATTTAACCATTCCTGCATCCCGGGGAGAAATCTCACTTGATCATGGTAAATGATCCTTTTAATGTGCTGCTGAATTTGGTTTGCTAGTATTTTATCAAAAATTTTTGCTAGTATTTTATTCAAAAATTTTTGAATATATTCATCAGGAATATTGGCCTGTAGTTTTCTTTTCTAGTAGTGTCCTTTTCTGGTTTTAGTATCAAGATAATGCTGGCCTTGGGGCATGTGGGTGGCTCAGTTGGTTAAGCATCTGCCTTCTCTTCGGGTCATGATCCTGGGGTCCTGGGATTGAGCTCCGTGTTGGGCTCCCTACTCACTGGGGGTCTGCTTTTCCCTCTCCCTCTGCCCCTCTCCCTCTGTTCTCTCTCTCTCTCAAATAAGTAAAAATCTTTTTTTTTTTAAAAGATAACGCTGGCCTCATAAAATGATTTTGGGAGTATTCCTTCCTCTTCAATTTTTTGAGAAGGATTGATATTAATTTTTCTTTAAATGTTTGGTAAAATTTATCAATAAAGCCATCTGGTCCTGGGCCTTTCTTTCTTGGGTGATTTTTGATTACCAATTCAATCTTCTTAGTAATAATTGGTATATTCAGATTCTGTTTCTTCCTGATTCAGTTTTGGTAAGTTGTATGTGTCTAAG
Organism: Zalophus californianus; assembly: GCF_009762305.2. NCBI lineage: Eukaryota > Metazoa > Chordata > Mammalia > Carnivora > Otariidae > Zalophus > Zalophus californianus. The sequence goes on along the minus strand of NC_045595.1, from coordinate 43,717,557 downwards.
AACTTCTCCAGTTTTTTGGTTCCAATTTTTTTTTATAATCGCTTATGATTCTTCAAATTTTTGTGGTATCCACTGTAATGTTTCCTTTTTCATTTACAATTTTGTTGATTTGGGTCCTTTTTCTTTCTTCCTTGGTTAGTCTAGCTAAGGTTTTGTCAATTTGGTTTATCTTTTCAAAGAACCAACTCTTAATTTGATTAATATTTTCTTTTGTTTTTCTGTTCTCTATTTCACTGATTTTTTTAAGATTTTATTTTTTTTTTTATTTGACAGAGAGAGAGAAAACAAATAGGCGGAGTGGCAGGCAGAGGGAGAGGGAGGAGCAGGCTCCCCGCTGATCAGGAAACCCGACGCAGGACTCAATCCCAGGAACCTGGGATCATGACCTGAGCCGAAGGCAGATGCTTAACCAACTGAGCCACCTAGGTGCCCACTATTTCACTGATTTCTAATCCAATCATTATTTCCCTTCTTCTGCAAACTTTAGACTCAGTTTGTTCTTCTTTTTCTAATTCCTTAATGTGTAGAGTTAGGTTGTTAATTAGAGATCTTTTGTGCTTCTTAATGTAGATGTTTATTACTATGAATCTTAGAACTGCTTTTGCTGCATCCTGCTAGTATCTGATATATTGTCTGGTATCCTCAAGAGGATTATTCTGAATTCTCTGACAACTCATAGATCTCCATTTCCTTAGGGTCAGTTATTGGAAGTTTGTAAGTTTCCTTTAGTGGTGTCATATTTACCTGATTTTTCATGATTATTCCTTACATTGGTATCTGCACATTTGAATAATCAGGCTCCTCTTCCAAACTTCAAAGGTTTGCTTTGGCAGAGACATTTCTCCACCAGGTTACTCACTTTGAGTTTCTGGGTATGTCTATTGGTAATGCCCTTGGGCAGGTGGGACCTACTATTACAGGCTATTTTGGGGCAAGGCAAGAGGGTAGGAATGGAGAGGGATGTGCACTGGCTGAGAACAGTTGGATAGGACTGCTGGGTTGGTTCCCTATCCAAATAAGGATGGGTTCCATGGTTGCCTGCATTCTCTGGTCAGGCTTGCTAGATGGTGGAGACTGGGTGCTATATTCAGTAATAGATGGGGCTATGAATTAACTTCCCTGTGCAGCTCCTTGTTTGGGTACCCAAATCAGGTCAAAGTGTGCACTGAATTTTTCATTAGGCAAGTTTTCCAGTTTCGCTCTGCTGTTGGGGGAAGCCACAGGCGGTGTTCTCTGTTCAAGTGCTACTATTCAAGTGCTACAGTGTAGCAAGGGCTACACAGCTTACCATGTGCTCTGGTTAGGTTCCCTGGTCAGACAGGCTAAACTGAAGGCGGTATTCAGCAATGACTGGTGTTATGCAATAGAGTTCCTGCCCAGGCACAGGAAGAGAAGCATCTCTAAAGAAGGTAAAGCTCCCTGTTTATTGTCTTAATTCAAGCCAACACACACCCCATTTTCCTGACTGAATAGGGCCACTGGCTTTGCTGTGCAAACTACTGGCTCTGCCCACCTGCCTCTTGGCTTGAGTGCTGCTGGGCTGCACAGCTTCCATGAGTTGTCTCCAGACCTTCTGGTCAGATGAGGCCAGAAGACACTCTCCAAAGCAGCATCAGCTATGTCTCATTTTTCTTGACTGGATAGGGGGTGGAGGGACCATTCCAGGCTACTCTCAATTTCCCAAACAGGTTCTCCAGTCCAGGGCTGGGAGCAACCCTCAGCTTTGCCTATGAATTAATGTCCCTGCTTCTATATAGTACAGAAACACCCTATACCCAGTACTAGCTTTACCCTGGGGGCCATCAGCTCTGCTCCCTCGCCTCTCAGCTTGAGAGCACTACTTCCAGGAGTTGTCACCAGCCCTTCTGGTCAACTGGAGCCAGAAGACACTCAACAGTAGGTGGGGCTGTGATTCAGTTCCTTACCTGGGCATATGCAAACCAGGGTCTAGGGCTGGCAAAACTCTTTGAGTATCCAAATCAGGCAGTTCCCCTCCTCCTCTCCCCAAGTTCCCTGGTCAGAGTACACTCTAGACTTGATTCTGTAGGTGAGCAAAACTGCTGGTTGGGATGACTTCTTGGGCTGCAGATATGAACTTGATCTGCTAAGATCCATGTGCTGGTTGTTGCAAGCCCCTCACCCTTCTCAGTCATAGTTTGATTTCCTCACCCTTCTCAGTCATAATTTGATAATTTGAGGTTGAGTTCTGTAGATTCTCTTGCGATCCCCATGGAACCAGATCATAGCAGGGGCTCCCACAGAGCTACCCACAATGTTAGTGGGGGCTGGCTGTCCTCCCTGGGTTCCCTTTTCTGGAGGAACTGGAGGATCAGGGAAGACCTCCCCATGTGGTGCTGCACTGGCCTGGGGGGAAAGGAGCAATGGTCAATATGTAGCTGCTTCTCTTATTTTTCTGACGCAGTCTGTTTTGGTCTCTGTGGTGCAGGGAGGGGCTTCAGTCTTACACACCCCGCCCCGTGTTTTAGAATTCTGTCAGTGGTGTCTTGTTCTTGAAAACTTCTTAGTTCTTCCTGTGAGGGGAGAGTAAAATAAGGAGCAACCTATATCACCGTTTTGGTGAGGATATATTTTCTCCCTCTTTTTAAAGGTGAATTATCATTGTAAAGGCACACCTAAGTCCTCAGAAATGTCCTTTAACAATCTCCTATGTTACCTACACCTGTTCACTTCTGTTTTCTTTGTACAACTCTGACTGCTTATCTGAAAGGCTGTGGGCAGATTGAAGGAGGCCAAAAGAGTAATGTTGTTAGTTAAAGAACATTATATAGCGTCTGGCAGCAACATATGGGCAGGTTCTGGGCCAGCAAGTCATGCTGCCTGAGAAACTGTAAACCAGGCTTTGAATAATCTGATTAAATTAGTAACAGGTTAAGCATCCTCTTGTTATGAATGTGTAATTTTATTAGATTTATTTGATCGTGGATAATGGAGATGTTACACTTTAGCTCACCAAGTCTGAACTAACTTTATATCTTGGGGAAACTCACTTTCTTGGGAATCTTGGTAAGGCCAGAGATCGCTTGATCTCTTTGCTGCAAGGACCTGAGTGCATTACATAGTCCAGCCTGGCTGGTGCACCTACTCTAGAACTGGACTCTCTAGCTTTTGAACTGAAGAAGCAGAGGCAGTAGAGAATCCAGGTTTGTGGCCAGCGACAGCCATTCTGGCCATCATGCCACATTTTCAGGGTGGTTCTATGTGGACATCCAGTGTAACTTGGGAAGTCCAGTGTTTGGTGCTCTTTTAGAATGGTTCCATGGTGTGATGTTGGTGTTAGCCCTAACCAACATACTTTGTTTATGCCCAGCTTTTGAAGTTGATTCACTGGACAATTTTGTAAATTAGCTAATACCCTTTCAGTACATTTGTTGTCTACTTAAAGTATCCAGAGTTGGTTTCTATTGCTTGCAATTTACAGCTCTGACTACTATTGCTACACTGTGCAGTGCCTATTTAGTGGATAATTATGCATTTTACACCCTGTTGATAATTTAGCTCCCTACAGGGAGTTTATCAATTCCTACATTCCAAAGAATCTTCAGTGAATATAAACAAAAATTAAAACAGTTGTCTTTCTTTATGACATCCTATGATTATATTTTCATTTAGATTCCATTGTAAAGATAGCAAAGTTTAGATTTAGTGGTGCACTGTGGGTTCATCTTGCATCAAGGAAGATACAGTTTTAAAGATGTATAGTTTGGTCCTATCTTGTTCATGTCTTTGTTTACTGAGCTAAGCAGTCAAATGAGATACCAAATTTGGTATCTGCAACTACCAAGATAAAACCACCTCAAATCTTGGTTTGTAGTAAGAATATCCCCCCTGGAGAAACTTTATGTTTAACCCAAAGAGAAAGAGCAGACCTGAGGCAAAGATTTAGCCTTCAGGGTTATATAACTTTATTCCGTGTTTAATGTGGAGTTTAAAGCTCATGCTGTCGGACAAGAGGTTTTAGACTTCTGAGCAGGAATGTGCTGTACTTTTGAAATAAAGAGCAGGGAGAATACCATTCCCTCTCCCTTCACATTAGCAGCAAGACTTGCTCTTCAAGTGCTTCCTGCTGGTTCCCACGGAGCACAGGAAGCAATGTTCTGGTGATTAAGCAGCAATATCATTATAAAAGCCAAATGAATAATCATTGTGTTAATGAACTTTATCTCAGAAAAGATTAGTTTTTTAATGTTAAGCCTCTTCCAATATGAGAGAGAAAATGTATTTCAATTCCATTTAATCAACCAGAGATGTTCATAATCTATACAATTTCATATCCTGTCTGCACATATCTCTGTAGATCAGCACACACAATGACTTCAATGGATTATGTCTGAAGATGCTCTCAGATCTTTCTCTCTCTCCCTCCTTTTCCTTCCCCCCAACTATCTTTCTCTTTCTCCCTCTGTCTCTGTCTCTCTCACTTTCTCTCACACAGTGACTTCAGTGAGTACTGTCTGATAATTCTATTAGATATTTCCATCTCTCCCTCCCCTCCCCCATCTCTGTGTCTCTGTGTCTGTCTGCCTGTCTCTCTCTCTCTCTCACACACACATGCACACACATATACATAGACACACATTCACACCCCTCCAGGAATAGAGCCATAATATCTTTCATGAATTAAAGAGATTTGATTTCTTGGTAACAAGCAACATGTGGTTCACAAATTAGTAATGACAATTAAATCACTGAGAAACAAATTTTGCCACTTAAAAGAAATTTGGAGTGCTTCTTTAAAAAAATGAGATACTAATTCTCTTTTGAAAAGTGGCTTTATGAGCTTTGGGTCCTGACCTGTGTTATGAAGATCAGTATCTTTTTAAATGTAAAACTCTCTTCCAAAAAATAAAGACCTTTGTTACATGACGGCAGAAGAAAATTTTTGTCCTTTGACTATAAACACCAAATATCTGCATTCTCTGTCTTTTTGTATCTTATATATTCCCTTTTTTTAAAAAAAAAGATTTATTTATTTGTGAGAGAGAGAGAGAGAGAAAGAGAGCAAGATCAGGGTGAGGGGCAGAGGGAAAAGCAAACTCCCCAATGAGGAGAGAGCCAATGCAGGGCTCGATCTGGGGCTCTGGGATCATGACCTGAGCCAAAGGCAGATGCTTAACCGACCGAGGCACCCAGGTGCCCCTGTATCTTCTGTATTCTTAAGGAAATTCCATAGACGTAAAATGAGTGCCAATTACTGCTATTATCACCCCCGTTTATCTCTCCCTTTTGATGCTTTGCACTAATGCTAATATGAAAGATGCTAATATGAAAGAATGCTAGATAGGGTTCCTGGGGAGTAGGAGTTCATAACTCAAAACAGATACTTTCAGTCTAGATGAAATCATCCAACAAGAAATGCAGAATTCTCAAACACTCCAAGAGAAGCATCTGGTCAAAAATTTTACCTTTTCTACCTTAACAATTTTCAACGGTGGTGTCATGAGCCAGTAATAAAGAAAACATGCATGCTTCCTATCTGTACTGTAGGCCAGGGTTTTGGAAAGCTTGATATCATTTTAGATGATACATGAGCAAACATTTAAAAATTAGGTATTGCTATCATATTACAATGTGATTTCATGCATAATTTTACCACAGTAAAGACTAAATTAAAAAGTGAATCAATTTTAAACTGACTTAGAATGGCTATTGAGTAAATCATAGTGCAGATGCTAATGCTGGTATGGCAAAACTCTGATGCTTTTATGTGAATAAATGAAGCCAGAAAAGCACTATTTTAACCTTAGTGAATTACCATTTCTGATGGGACTCCAAAAATAGTGGAGAACCATTATCCAAGTTTGAATTCTGACCAAATCAGACCTTTAGATGAGGATTTGGATACTGGTGGTTTATTTAGAAGTGATTCCAGAGTGTGCAGGAAGGGAGTGGGGAAGAGAGCCATGGAAGAGGGGAAAGGCAGTTAGGGCGATTAAGCTTATAATTCCAGGTCAGTCACACTGGGAATACTCTGACAGATGGTTCAGAACGTAGCACAGAATTGTTCCACTGATGGGCAAGGAAGCTGTGGAACTCCCATCTATCACTGGTTGATGGTCGCTCCTGGGGAAACTAGTCTTCTGGCAATTTTGTCCTGCCCTCAGGAGACCAAGTGAGCTCAAGCAAAGAGAATGAAATTTGGTCTTGACCTTGGCACTGACCTCTAGGATAGGCAAAGAGATGAGAGATGCCCTGATATTATCTGCTACAAACATTGCTCTAAATGCTATAGAATTGATTTAAAATGATTTTTAAATGGCCAGTGATACATGATTTATTTTCCAGAGTTTTAAAAAAAATGTCATTGCATTCTAATTCAGGAAAATATATTCATCCCAATACAGTAAACATGAAGTAAATTTATTAACCAAACTATCTATTCTACAACTAGATTGGATCAACAAGAATCCAATTCTATTCATTTCCCATTTTTTGAGGGATTATATTTATAAATGGCATTTGAGGAATTGGTAGGTAATGAGTTAATACTCATATATTCAATATGACTATGAATATTTCCACATATAGGCTAAAATTTAATTCTGAAAATCAGGAACAAGAAAGAAAGTAGATATTTGGAGGGAAAAAGAGAAGAAAAATCAACAGATGGTTCATAACTCTATTAAGATCTAAAAGGGTCTTAGTTCATCCCTTTTTCAGTTACCCTTTTACTACTAAATACTTATTTTTTCCCAATCCTTGTTCAAGTGCCTTAGTATTTACTTTCCTAGGCTGAATCCCAATTCATTTTATGTTAGCCATCTCTGAGCAACTAAAAAGCACCCATTTCTCTCTCTCTCTTTTAGCTCTGCACTTGCTCGAATCTGCACCATCATCCCATTTTTGTCATCTAGAAGGGCTATCCACTTCTATATTTACCCTTCAGGCCAACTTACAATAAATAAAAGTTATGCCTTGAAGCTTTAGTTTTTGAGAAATCTAAGTATTAATTGGAATATAAGTGCCTATCTAAGATGCTCCAGTTAGAAAGTTAAAATACAAGTACTATTTGGAATTTTAAACTAGATCTGACTTTAATTGGGATGGCAGCCTGCGCCTGGAGTAAGGGAGGTCCACAAAAGATTGGCCTGTTACCACTGTATCTCTGGCCCTAGACTCTCACTAAGAGCAGTAACTGGAGAGAGGGATATATATTTAAAAACAGTAACTTGACTCCTTAGCTATGCTTTGGCAGGGCTCTTCACTATTTTTTTTAAGATTTTTTATTTATTGAGAGGGAGAGAGAGGGAGACAGAGAGAGAGAAAGAGAGACAGAGAACATGAGCAGGGGAGAGGAAGAGAGAGAGGGAGAGGCAGACTCCCCGCTGAGCAGGGAGCCCAATGCAGGGCTCAATCCCAGGACCCCGAGATCATGACCTGAGCCAAAGGCAGACGCTTACCTGCTGAGCCACCCAGGTGCCCCAGGGCTCTTCACTACTGAGGAGAAATGGAATTGTAGTCTTTCTTCTCAGACTGCAAGTTTATTTTTCCTCCTGCACAGTCCTATCGCAAACTCCAATTTAGAACTGCAGTAGTAGCTCTGCTCTGTCCTGAGGCATTGGTGCTGATTCTCACTCTGGGAACATATTTTGCTCTGCTTTCCATAATACCATCCTTTTTGCAAAAGGTAAAATTGGAGTTAATTAAAAAGTGCTAGAAAATGGCGGCATGCACGCAGACTCAAAAGGACTCACAGCCATTCTTAACTGAAAGCACGTGGTCATTCAAACAGGCAATGCCGATCTGGTGAAAACTAAAATCTACCCATAAGAAAAAATGCTAACTTTTCTATGGCTATTTCTCCTTAATCTTCACATCTGTCCACAAGGATTGGACAAGGATTAGTTATGATTTTAATCAACAATAATAAACGTTCATTGTATGTGTACTCTGTGATGGAAAGTGTTTTAGGCTGGACACAGGGAGATTAGAAAGGTTACTTCCTTCAAGTTGTTCACAGTGTCCTCACTTGTAGAGGAAAACACAAAGTGGTTTATTCAGTGAATTAGGAGAGTGAGAGGCTTGGGAGGAGCATGGAGTAGAGACTGACGGTCTATCAGGTTGGTGAGCATGCATGGAGGCACCTCCTTTGCCTCTTTGGCCTCTTTGGCATATAGAACAGAGTAAAAGAGGTGAATGAGAGGATTTCACAGGAAAGTGAAACACAAAAAGGCAATCATTCTGGAAAGAACTATATTCCAAACTCAAACGAGGGCAGTAGAGGATATCTTTGTTCTATAAATATTTGTTAATCCTTACTATGGGCCGGGCCTGTGCTTCTGTAAGGAGCAACATTGAGGATCTTTGGCAAGAAAGCAATGAGTTGAAGTAATTTATAGATTAAAAGATACAGCAGAGATAGATCGACCAATCATAATTTGGATTCTAATTCAAATGCACTTACAGAAAATTATTAGACATTTGGAAACATTTGAACACTGACTATTTGAAGGTATTGATGAAATACTGTCATTTCATTTAGGTTTGTTAATAACATTACAGCTAAGCTTCTTAAGTGTCCTAATTTTTAGAGATATATTCTGAGATATGTATAAATAGAACAACAACCAAAAATAAAATTTAAAAGTAAGAATTTGGTTCATGATCAGGCAGCTTTCAAATAATATAGTTATTACTGTAAGGCTGGTTCTGGTTTGAGAGCCATAAGCAATTAACCACCATTTATATTGGCCTGTCATAAACAGTTATGATACTATGTGACTGGAGTAAACACATAACATAATCCTCCCCACTATCCCTTGCTCAGCCTGCTCCCAGCTCTTTGTTCTCCATCTCCTTTTCTTTGAGTTGGGGTCAGATCATGTCATTTCCCACTTTCAGACTCCCTGCTCTTACTCTTTGAGTCTTAATGCAATGGCTGTTCTGGACAGGCACCCTTTGATTGGTCACCTGCCCCATAAACGACAAATTACTGCATTTCAAAACAAATTCTCTAGGGGGCCTTTTGCAATGAAGCAAGCTATAATTTAAAACTATTTCTCTGCCTTCATAACATTTAAAAAAGGAACGGCTGTTTTACTCAGGTGCCTAAGGGAGGTGAAAGTGTTCCACCCACCAGAAGGATGGATCTTAAAAGATGGAAACCTCAGGGTGCCTGGGTGGCTCAGTCATTAAGCATCTGCCTTTAGCTCTGGTCATGATCCCAGGGTCCCGGGATCGAGCCCGCATCGGGCTCCCTGCTCCGCGGAAAGCCTGCTTCTCCCTCTCCCACTCCCCTTGCTTGTGTTCCCTCTCTTGCTGTGTCTCTCTCTGTCAAATAAATAAATAAAATCTTAAAAAAAAAAAAGATGGAAACCTCTTTGAAAGCCATTACGAGTGGAATATAGGAATTCCATTTCTCAGCATTTCCCCTTTATGAATGCAGGAAAATGGATTCAAAAAATAACCCCAAGCAAGCATTTGTCACTGATAAACCTTCCACTGGATTGACAAAACAAGTGGTCATTGTCTTACAGCCCAATTTTTTCTTGGATGAACTAAAATTCATTTGCCTTATCTATACAGCATAATCGCCTGTGCCCCTTCTTGGCTAGGATTATACTTTAGTTCTGTCTGATTATTCTGTCATTCAGATCTGCATTGAGAGCAGCAGAAAGAATAGGCAAAATATTAAGAGTTAGTTCTAAAGAACTATTTCCCAGCTTCTCCATCAGGAGATGGACAGAAGCATTACCCATACAATTATGAGTAAGCCCTATTTATACCACAAGTTCTTTCTCAAAGTGCCTTTTTTTTTTTTCCTGCTGAAATCATGCCAAATGGCTTAGTGTCACTTGAGTAAATATTATGTACTTACCAGGTTGGCTTGAAAATAGTTTGGGAATTAGCTCTTGATCCATCAAGGAGCAACAAGGAAACTGCAGCTGCTGAAAGGTCTGTTAACACTCTCCCCTGCTAGCGGCCCCTGAAGTCAGAGTCACTTTCCACTGTAAGAGTTGATTAATGGGAAAAGAACTCTCGTACTAAAATAAAATGTCAATAGTTCAGACACAGAACAGTGTAAACCAGTTCTAAAAGGCTTGCTCTGTAGAGTGAGGCATTCATTCATTCATTCATTCATTCATTCATTCATTCATTATTCTTCTTCACATTATTCCCTGTGGGCTCCAGGACAAAAATGGGGAATACAAAATGTGTATACTACACTCTCTACCCTTGAGAAGTTTATAATGTAAACTGATAGATAATACTCTCTAAGGTGTATTGAACATGTACTTAGTAATATGCTGACTGCTATTTAAAGCATTTTTGATAGTTTTATTTCATCCTCATAACACTTCTACCAGGGTTATTATACCATTCTAACCTTCACTTTCAGAAAAAAAAAAAAAAAACTGATGCTTAGAGTGTGCTATTGACCCCTAAAAGCTAGAGCACAGCAAGTCAAATGCTCTGGGAATACAAAAATGTGAGAAATGTGTCTAGGTTTGGACTGCATACCTCAAAGGATGTGGTAGTATTTAGATTTAATTTTGAAAGACAAATTGATATCTGATGCCTACTTCCATAGAGATTCAAACACACCTCTATTATAGTACTTAGGACCATATTTTATTTAATTGTATATATTTGTTCATTCTCCATGGACTTATACATGAGCAGGTACCATTTTATTTTATTTTTTTAGGAAGGGAGAAAGAGAGAGAGAGGGGAGGGGCAAAAGGAGAGGGAGAGAGAGATTCTTAAGCAGGCTCCATGCCCAGTGCAGAGCCCCAGATCGGGCTCAATCTCACAACCCTGAGATTATGACTGGAGTCGAAATCAAGAGTCAGATGCTTAACCAACTGAGCCACCCAGGTGCCCCAAGCAGGTACCATTTTAAATGCCCAGTGCCTTGAACTGTGTTCAGCACAAAGTTTTCAATAAATTGATTTTGAATGTATACATGAACACCATTCATTAGAGGCAGTAAAGTGAGCTTTCCAGAGAAACAGAAGAGCATGAGATACAGCACAGAGGTATGAATGTGAATGTGTTCATTCAGGATAAATGAGCATTCCCACAGTTAAATATAGGTTGTAAGGATTAAAACTGGAGGAGAGGTCAGGAATAGGGAGAGATAAAGAGTGGAAAGGCAAATTGGAGTCTGGTTCCAAGTGATTTGGACTTGACTTTGAGTAAAGTCAGTGGGGGGGATAGAATGAACATTAAGACATGACTTATGTTGGTAGAAAGATACTGATCAAGCCAAAGATTATTTAGGAAGAGAGCTAGTCCCAGGGTGAGATGAAGTATGCTAGCACAAAGCCAATGGCTGGGATGAGGTGACTGAATGGAAGGGCATTTAGAAAGTGACTAGTCCCAGGGTGAGATGAAGTATGCTAGCACAAAGCCAATGGCTGGGATGAGGTGACTGAATGGAAGGGCATTTAGAAAGTGAAATCAAGAGTATTAGAGACTGATAGGATCAAGGAGATGCTTCAGAGAGAGATCTAGACTAGAAGTGTGACCTTGGACTTCGAAGGGTGTCTGGGAAGAAAGTCTAGCCGTTAATATAATACGTATTTCAGGGTGAGAAGAAGAAAAACTTGGTTTTTAAATTCTCAAAAGTCCCCCAGAATAGAATAAGGAAAAAAAAAAGTTTGTCCCTAACTTTCTTAGGTATTCTAATACATATTTGAAACTTTTCCTGAGCCACTGAGTCTCAAATTCTAGAGCAGTCTTTAGCTAACAGATGGGCTACCTGGCATTGGCTATCCCAGACCTTCAAATGTAGTCAATTCAGTTTTCTCAAGGTATATTCTATAAGAAAGACCTTTAGAATTCAAGTGAACTCCAAAAGAAGCTCTCAACTCCACTATAGGCTCTAAATCCCCAGAGATGGAGCACACGGCAATTCTTGTGTAATTGCTGTGAGACCTGTAGAAAAATTTTTTTTAAAGATTTTATTTATTTGATAGAGAGAGAGAGAGAGAGAGAGAGACAGAGCAGAAGCACGGGGAATGGGAGAGGGAGAAGCAGGCTCCCCGCGGAGCAGGGAGCCTGATGCAGGGCTCAATCCCAGGACCCTGGGATCACGACCTGAGCCGAAGACAGACGTTTAACCGACTGACCTGTGGAGCAATTTAACATGCCATCGTGCTGACCCATCCAGATCCTGTTTTCACAGACATCCATGTACTAGGTTACAGCTGTGTCAGCCAGCAGAAGGTCACAGAAATCCCACCTCATGATGACTTAAAATAAGAACATTTATGGCTCCCCATCAATGGCAATCCAGAAGTAGGATACATACCAGGAGTGACGAAACTCACTTGCTCAGGCGTCCTTTAGCATTCCTTGGACACTGCTTTCATCTGTGTAGACTCAATTGTCAGGAGGGTGATGAAATGACTATAGAAATGGAACACATGACAGTATTTAGAGAAAGAACCAGAGAGAGAAGCTACAGGAAAGAAACTGTTCCAAAAAAACAGAATAAATGTTATTCCAGGTTTCATCAGCAAATGTGTCCTGTATTCTCAATGGTATACATCATACAAGAGGCCACCCTTGAGCCTATCACTGGCAGGGGGTGGTATTACTCTTAGAATCAATCAGTACCCTGGATGGAAAAAGAAATACAGGTCATTTGGCAATGAAACTGTTATAAGGACAGAATGAATAGAGGGGTCAGGGAAGTGACCCCGGGGCCAGTAAACACAAGAAGCCACTATTGCCCCCATACTTGGAGAACCAAAAGGGGAAGGTCAGTGTAACTCAGTACTACTCTTGAAAAAACTGCCACTCTGTCACTGGATAAAAATGACCCAGGAGATCTCTGTCCCACTCACCCTGCTAGAATACATAGTCGCCTGGAGGATCCCTTTGCCACTGATTCCTTTGCCAGAACCAGAGCACTTCTTGTTTCCTACCTAGTGGCTCTCACTGACAAAACTCACCCAACATGACAGTCTAAGAAATGCCATTTACAGGCTCCCTGCTGGAGCATACGAAAGTGACTGTGGGGCCAGGGGTGTAAGATAAATGATTAGCATGCTCTCAGACCAAACAGGACTACACATGGAGCTGAGGAGGTGGTGAGTGAGGGCAGAACTACAGCAGGTACCAGTCGCCCTAAAGCACATAAGCTAAGTGCATAAGAAATAAATAGCTCAATAAAAGTCGGCTTTGTTTGCATGGAGGAAAGGAGAATGGATACCTGGCAGACTAACAACAGTGTACACAACAGCTGCTGACAAGTAAGCCTAAAATTCATCTTCAATGACTAACCTGAATTTGTGAAGAAACCTTGGAAAATATCACTTGAATTAAAATCACTTTAAAAGTGTGTCTCTTGATAGACTGAGAAGATGGCTTTGATTCTTTTTGCTTTTATTGCAGAAACACCCTACATGCACTAAGAAGAAGCATTTCTCTGGGGGATATTGTTATCATTACAACACAAGACCTAAAAGGAGTAATTAATGCATTAACTAAGATCACCTCATTAAGAAGGAATGTGTTAGACATGATCACACACATTATCAGTAAGTTTGACTGTTTTATCACTTAATTGATGCTAACAGATTTCCTTCTCAGAGTTTTCACTTCACGTTGGCTCAGCGGGAGTCCAAGTATCATCACGGCAGGGCTGGGAATAGATTTTGTCAACTCTTTTCCTTGATGAATACGTCATTTAGGAGGAATTCCAGTGGGCAAGATAATCTAGGTTTCCAGTGTGACTGGGATCCCATGCCACAGTCCCAATGGACCCATTTCAAGTTGCTTGGCAAAATATAAAAGACTGCTCCATTAACTTACTTCTACCCTACTTACCCTCTAGAAATTTCTAAACTCCATTTCTTGTCAAACAGACATTCTGTTTGAAGATTCTTCTTTCTTTTTGATCATGAATATAACTCAAATGACAAGTAAACTTTTTATGAAACGTGGAGCTATCCATATTTCACAACCACTTATGATGTCATGGGATCATCTATCTTTTCTTTTCTTTTTTTTTTTTTACTAGTCTCACAATTCCATTCTGTCTTTCAAACAACAGGGTCTGGTCATGTCCTCCTTCTTTCTGATTTTCTTTGTAAGAATGTTTTTCTTGTCACTGTTTTAATGCTCACTCGATAATACTTATCATAAATAATTACATTATTTTTTTGCTATTTTTTAACTCCCAAGAAATGTAAACTACTTGTAACAATTCAAAACATATAGAGACATAGAAAACAAAAATACTAATCTCTTCTTCCCATCCTCAAGTTCCTTCCCATCCTTGGAAATCGTGCTAGGTATATCCTTCAAGATTTGAAAAAGATAACAAAAATTTTTAAATAAGGAAAATTTTAAACATAAGGAAAAAAAATAATGGCCATTAATTGAATTAATATTGTAAGTGCCCAAATCAGTACCTGGTATATAGTAACTGCTATTAATCTTTTGTTAAAATGAAAATATAAGTCAATCTATCCATTGTCCAGGTTTGACATGTATAATTTTTCTATTTTTGCATCGGAATTGCTTTGTGCGTGGAGAAATGAAACACTGTAGGTTCACTAACATTTCAGGCCCAGAACTTTTCCCCCATCTCTTCATACCCTCCCCCATCACCATCCCTCCCCACTCTCCCTCTCCTGGTGGACCTTCACAGAACAGACCTGCTCATGGAGAATGAGGATAGGCAGGAATCTTAGAATCAGATGCTTGGGGTATAACACCCTCATATAAATTTTGGTACTTTACTACATATGTACATATTCATAATCAATGCATGCTATTGTTTTGTATATTTTTTGAATATTCATACAAAACTGGCATCACACTGAACACAGCTATTTTGCAACTTCCATTATGCTTTTGAGATCTATCCCTTCTAATTCATGTTATTCTTGCTCATTCATTTTAATTTATGTATGTTTTTCAATAGTATGACTAAATGGTATTTTATTTACTCATCTTTTGTTGAAAGATTTTCAGGCCGTGTAAATTACTCTGCTATTAAAAAGGAGGCTAAATGAACTTTCTTGTGCTTGTTGCCTTAAGCTCTTATGTAAGAGTTGCTTTAGGTTAAAGATCTAAGCATACATCATTTCAGTTGTAGCAGAAATGTATTTTCACTTTTACTATGTATAATCAAATTATTTTATAAATTAGCCATATCTGTTGACATTCTCACTGACAAAGCTTGAGAGGTTCCCTCTTTCCTGCATACTAACCACTGGCACATACAGAAATTTGAATTTTTGCCAATCTGGGCATGAAATGGTATCTCATTATAATTTCAGTTTGGCTTCCATGAACATTATTGAGGATATGTATCTTTTTATATGTGGATGGGTGATTTGGCTTTACTTTTTCATGAAATAGCCTTTGCTTATTTTTCTATTGGGTCCTTAGTTTTTTTTTATTGTTTTGTTCACTATTCTTGATAGAAGTTATTTTGTGGTTATTTACATTATAAATACCTCATCTAGTATGTAGCTTATCTTCTTACTGTTTATGGTAGGTTTAATTTTAATGTAATCAAATTTCTCATCTTCATGTTTTCTCTTCTTTTATCTGTTGTAAATATGTTTTTTATATTCTCTTAGGAAAGCTTTAAAACTTAACTTTTTGGCTTTTAGGGCTTTAATCTGTCCAGAATTTATATCTGCATATTATGTAACAGAAGGATACCATTTTTTTCCTTTTTCCATATGAATAGCCAATTGTCCCAGGACCATTTATTCTTTCACAGCTTTTTTTTTTTAATGTCAGATTTGTGCTATCCCAAATTCCCATATGTTCAGCACATTTTTCTTGGCTCCCTATTGGATTCATCTGGTCTGTTTTTCTCTCTCTCCTTTCTATTTTACGTCTCTCTGCTATCACCATAATTTTTTAATTACTAGATGTTATTTTAAGAATTATTAGCTAGATTACATGATAACAAACCTTTCCTATTAAAATATGTTTTTGTTTTTTGTTTCTAGCATGTCTACTAAGTGAGACCAACTTAAGGCAGAATCACACTTTTTTTCCTCTATGTTTATCAAATACTACATGCTGGGAAAAATGTTCTGTATATAACCCTAAGAATTTTTTTCCCACTTGTTCTTCGCTATCAAGGTAGCTGATATGTTTCACATTTGTTGCCTGAGAGAAGGGATGACCCAGAGAATGGATGATCAAGCAGATTCTACAAACAGCCCAAACAAAGATTTATTCTAGACTCAGAGGGAAGAGAAAGCATAAGAAAAAGGTTTGAAAATAAACTGTCAGTAGGAACCTCTCATTTCCTCCACATCCTCTCCCTGCCAAGCCATTACATTATGTATATTCCAGGAGTTGGAATGAGAGAATGAGATACGAAGTGAAGGTTGTTTAGTGGTGGGTCCCCAAAGAAGGGTGCACCCCAACTTCTCTCAGCCCTCTTCTTTGGAGAGTGGTGACATAGGAGATGGAAAAAAAAAAAAACCCTCCAATAGATTTTGAGTCTGCAGAGGAAACCCAAGCAGATATTGTGGTAGCATCATGTCCCAAATTTCCTTCCTTCCCCAGTGTGTCATTGGAGCAGCAGAGAAGAAATGACTGTCCTCTGTCTCTAGAACGATGCGCCCGAGACTCTTCACAGAGTTTCCCAAGTCCCCAGAATTGAGTGGGAATAGGAGCCCAGGAAAAGCATGGAAATACTGAAGGACTTAGAAACCCTAACTGATTTTCCCACAGCCTCTTTGCATCACTGGAACTGCGGGATTCTTTTCCCTTGGTAGCTACAAGCACCTTCGGCAACAACCTGCATAGGCTTTTGCTCAACAAAACCAAACCTAAAACAAAAAGAAGTTTTTTGGGGGTTTTAAACTACCCAGTGCACCTCTGGCACTCTAACAAGAGAATTCTACATATAACATGCACTGGGATTGCCTAGAGGTCCCAACAAGAAGTTGTGGTTATTTTTTGTTGTTTAATGGTTGTGTGAAGGAGCTGAATTCAGAAATTAACTTCAGGCTGCCACTGACCATGAATCTTATGCTACTTTCCTTCTCATGAATTTAATTAAATTATTTTATGTGGAATATATATATTTTTAATGACTCACTCCCCAAAATACTGAAATCACTTCAAGAAAAAAGAATTATGGCTACCAGTTCACCACTCTACCCTAAGCCAAGTGGAGGGTCAGGCACATGCTGATCATTCAATAAACAATTGTTGAGTGAGTGAATAAATAAATCATATATACACACAAATATAAGGGTCATATCTAGTTATACTAGGAAGAGCCCTAGTGTGGGATTTAGGGATTCTGGGAAGAATCCTGATCTATTTACTAATCATGTATGACCTTGACAAGTGATAACCTTCTTAGGGACTTAGGCTCTTATTTTGCAAAATGGGAAGATTAGATTAAATCAGTGATTTATAAACTGGGATTGCTCTGAGGATATTTTTGAGAACTAGATAGGATTGGAGAAAGTGTGCAGTGGGTAGGCTTAGTACCTCTCGTTTCTAAACCAGTAAGAACAAGATTAATTTAAATATTAGGCTAAACATCTGAAGAGTGTCTCTGTGGCTTACACACACACACACACACACACACACACACACACACACACACACACACACACACACACACACACACACCAGGGAGAATATCTTCAAGCTACCTTACATCTTCTTGGGATAGACATGGCAGTCTATAACCAATAAAGATAATACAGTGTTTCTCTTAATCTTAACTTTGTATTAAGTGGTTAAAAGCCTACAAGAGCTTTTAAGAATCTAAATTGTTTAGCCAAGAACTGTCAGGAAAAGAGTTATATCTGAGGAACTGCAACAGTAAACTGGTCCTCTATTGTTCAATTATCTAGAAACTTCATGTATATATTCTACCAATCAGAAAAAAATATATATATTCTCATAAGAGTTTGGTTGGTGTGTGTGTAATGTTGGCATTTTTGCAAGTACTTAACATGTCCTAGGTTTTTATTAAGAAGTTAAAAAAACCAATAAAATACAGCATTATGAAGTCGATAAAATTTTCACCTGTTTTATAGTTCTTCAAAGTATTTATTGAGCAACTGTTTTTCCTTTATAATACTCA
The DNA here is from genome assembly GCF_009762305.2 of Zalophus californianus. Taxonomy (NCBI): domain Eukaryota; kingdom Metazoa; phylum Chordata; class Mammalia; order Carnivora; family Otariidae; genus Zalophus; species Zalophus californianus. The sequence continues at coordinate 43,699,502 of NC_045595.1, read as the reverse complement.
ATGGAATGACTAGTGGATATCAAAGTGAAAATATATAAGTTCCCCACTTTCTTGATAGTAACATGAGAAGTGAGTGGTGGGAACAGAACAGAAAATAAACATAAATAAATTGATAACATACTTTGAGACAGCAATGTGTCTCATCACTCTTACAAAAGATTTTCAGATATGTTTGAAGAAAATAAAAAAGGGAAAATGGAATAGACATGAAGAGGGTAGAGTGGGTGAGAAGAGAAGCTACATTTGAGAGAATTCTTGGGGAAGATCTCTCTGAGCACCGAACACTTGAGCTGAGATCTGCATAATGAGAGGGATCCATTCTGGAGAGAACAACTGATTCAAAGTCCCTGGGGCATGAAGAAACATGGCATTTCAGTAGAACAGAAAGAATGAAGAAACTGAGGTACAGATGGTTTAACTAATTCTTCTCACACCACAAAGGCAGTATATGTTTACCCGGGTTTGCCTGATGGCAAAGTTGGTTCTCTTAAACACTAAGCAATATGGCTTCCCTAGAAACGGACTTGGCAGCTACATAGCTAATACCCATAAAACAGACCAGAGAGCTTCTCAGGATAAAAAGCTGTATGGTTTTGATTATGAAGACATTTAATGACTTGAACTGCTGTACATTTGGGAATATCACAACAATAGCAATGATTCACCCTTTCATATTTATATTAAGAAAAATTCTGTAAAATCCCCTTTTCCTGCCAACTGCGTAGTTGGCACTAAGATGAGGTACCTTAAGGCAAGGACATAGCCAGGTAATTGGAACTGCAAATTGGTAACAATTAGATCTTTTGTACTTGCATAGCAGCAGGCAGTAATTGTACTTGACAGTGGAGTAGGCCGTAATTGATGTCCATGATTCTGAAGGAGAAGAGAGTAGAAGAGGGGAAAAAGGCTTAGACTGTGTTTGTGAAGCTAATAAAAATTAGTAACAATATGTTAACATAGAACATAAGGTTAGGAGCATGTGGGTGGCTCAGTTGGTTAAGCATCTGACTCTTGGTTTTCCGCTCAGGTCATTGTCTCAGGGTTGTGAGATGGAGCCCTGCACCCGGCTCCACACTCAGCATGGAATCTGTTTGAGTCTCTCTCTCTCCCTCTTCCTCTGCCCCTCCCCCCACTCAGGTGCGCTCTCGTGCTCGCTCTCTCATTCTCTCTCTCAAATAAATAAATCTTTTTAAAAAAAGAAAATAGTGTTAGAAAACTAGGCATAAGCCACAAACCTTGTAAGTATAATCCTTAGTATTTAAGATTATAAACTCCCAAGGATAAGGAGTATGCCAACGGGATGATCCTTGTGGGGCAGTACAAACTCACCCTTACTTTGGAGATGTTTTAGAAATGATTTTAAGCAAGAAATTTCTACAACACTGGGACTTAGGCTACAAGTTTGCTGCATTTATTCACACAGTGCTTTTCCATTTTTAGGCTCTAAGGATTTCATGGGTCCTGGGCTCATTAGTTTTTCTAATATGTCTCTGTTGTGCATATCAAACTTTATTATTATGCAAACATGAGAAATGGTACACAGAGTGGTTGTGGAATTCACTCTTTATCACAAAGCAACTGAAAATTCAGAAAATGCTTCAGTCACTAGCTCTCTGATTGTTTCATCCCAAACTGAGTCATGTGTGTACTATGTCCTTGGGCTAGAAAGGAAGAAAATAGCACCTAAGGAAGAATGATATAATCTGCATGAAGTAAAAGGCTTAAAAAAAATACGCATACTATCTATCCTGTGCAATTTTCCATTGATAACATTTCCTTACTTATTCAAAATGTATTTTTTATTTCAACATGCACGCATATTTGGGAAGTACAAAGCTATACGGAGAATATTTACATCCATTTTTTCTGTGATTATTATCTGTTCTGGGGTTAAGATTTTATTGTATACACCTTTCTGTTTCCTGCTTTATAGTTCAATATAACATAAGAAGTATTTTACCATACCATCACAATCTTCATAAGTAAAATTTCAGTGACTGTACATCCTTTCTCCTAGTGCTGGATTCATTTTTCTCAAATTTTATGATAAACATTGTATCCTTATGCATAATTTTTGCATTTCAGATGATTTTGAGTTGACTTCTAAACTGGGTAAATAAATGGTAATATTTTAAAAGTGACATTCATATCCTAAAATTTAAAATATCATACGGCTAGAGTAGAGCTCATCAAATTTAAAGTGTGTGTGAAGTATTTGGAGATATTTTTAAAATTGAATTTCTGATTCACCAGGTCTGGTATAGGGCCTGAGATTCTGCATTCTAACAATCTTGCAAGTGCTGTGGATGCAGTTGAGACTTGCCCCACACTTTGGTAGCAAGATTCTAGTGATTTTTTTCCTAAATGTGTCAGTGGTAGATATATTTCAAAGTCCATGTATATCAAAGAACACTCAATAATGCTGCCATCCAGGAAAGACATTAACACTGGATATGCATATTTAGGTGTATATGATATTCACTGAAAATTCTGAGGAAAATCCATTCTTTTGTGGCATTTCTGTTTTGTAGAAGAGAAGCCCGAGGACACTGGTCTTTGCTTTCATCTGTAATTACATACTCTCTTACATTTCCCCTGTGTGTTTATAGGGTCATAATTCAAAAATGAACTTCAAGTGGCAGGACCAAGTAAGTTATGTAGAACTAATGCTCTTGCAGACACTGACTATGAACTCTAGACAAAATACAAACAATGACATGAAGACAGTGAGCAGTGAACAAAAACTATGATATTCTAGAGGGAAACTGACGTTTGGAAAAAAATAAGAGCACAAGGTGGGCTTCTGGAGGTTACAGTTTTCAGTCTGAGGGTAAGTCATTGTCAGTGTCACACAGGCAGTTAAAATTCCAAAAGAGGGGTGGCCTCGTGGCTCAGAAGTTAAAATGTCTGACTTCAGCTGAGGTCATAATCTCAGGATCCTTTGATTGAGCCCTGCGTCAGGCTCTGTGCTCAGAATCTGCTTTTCCCTCTCCCTCTGCCCTTTCCCCCACTCATGAGCTCTATCTCTCTCTCAAATAAATAAATACAATCTTAAAAAAAAAAAAAACCTCCAAAAGAAAACCCACAGTTTCTGCCAAGAAGCATTGGAAGTTAGAGTTTGGGGCAATCACTTCTCCGATAGTCCTACAAAGGAGATACGCAGAAAGGGGAGCTCTCCAGTCTGTGTATTACCTCTACTGACATCCCAGTCTGAACCCCGAAATGTGTATGTGTAAAGCACCTTGCTCAGCTAAGGATGAAGGAAATTTTAGATGCCACCCGTAGGAGACCAGGTTTAACAAAACACATGTAGTGCCTGGTTTAGTCATCTACTAAAAGGAATTGAGAAAACCTAAAAAAATGGAGAAATGTAAACATGGTAATGGTTTAAAAAACCAAATATATTTTTTAAAGATTTTATTCATCTATTTGACAGAGAGAGAGAGAGAGAGAGAGAGACAGCAAGAGAGGGAACACAAGCAGGGACAGAGGGAAAGGGAGAAGCAGGCCTCCTACTGAGCAGGGAGCCCGATGTGGGACTTGATCCCAGGACCCTGGGATCATGACCTGAGCCGAAGGCAGACGCTTAACGACTGAGCTACCCAGGTGCCCCATAAAAGACCAAATATTTTTAAGATATCAGTTTTACCTCAAATTCATCTATATATTCCAGGTACTCCTTATCAGAATCCCAAAAAAACCTGATTTAAAAATTCATATGGAAATGTTAAGGACCCACACTATCCAAGGAATCTTGAGAAAGATGAACAAAGCTTGAAGACTTACACTACATAACTTTAAGATTAACTATAGCATATGATGATCTGGTAATTATTTTACTGGTACAGGGATCAATAAATGTATTAAATTAATAGAGAGCTAAGAAATGGATATATACTTATATATCCATTTGATATTTTTGACAAAGATATGAAAACAATCCAGTGGGAGAAAGAACAGTCTTAATTAATAGGGCCAGAAAATCTGGATATCCCTTAGGAAAGCAATATACCTAGACCCTTACCTCACACTAAACACAAATACTCAAATGTATTACAGACTTGAATGTAAAAACAAAAACTGTAAAGCTTTTACAGATAAATGTAGGAGAAAATCTTTATAACTTGGGTGTTGGCAAGGGTTTCTTAGGATACAAAAATCAAAACCATAAAAAAATTATAAATGAGATTTCCTCAAAACTATAAAATTGTCATTAAAAAAAAATCCCACCAACTTTGGCATGTGGGCATAGATAAAAGTCATAAAGTACAAGTAGCTAAATGGCCAACTAGCAAAGAGGTAGCTGACTGGCATCCCACTGGCCCGATCTGGGACAATGAAAACCACAAAATTACTGAGAGTAATGAAGTAAAACCCTTTAAATAAAAATGAAAACTACTGATAAATTCAAAAATAAATAGATAAAATAAATAGGGGTGACAAGCTGTTTCTTTAGTAGGATGAAAATGATGATATTTATACTGTCTCAAATATCTATGCCCAGTTTACTTATGAATTACAAAGGGACAATAGTAACTTTAAAGTGAAGGAATCTGGCAGATTCCTTCTTTAACCAAATGATCAAAGTCAACATCATGAATAATAAGACAAACTGGTAACATTCACTTCTTCATGTGATTCACTGAGAAGGATACAGCATTGCTTACATAATACTCCCTCAGAAAAACCCAAATTGAGGAACGTTCTACAAAACACATGAACTTATGCTCTTCAAATCTCAGTGTCATGAAATACAAAAAAGAATGAGAAACTTTTCCAAGTTAAAGGCTAAAGAACCATGATACCTAAATACCATATGTGATCCTAGATTAATTCATAAATGGATGAAAAAGTCCTATAAAAGATAATTTGCGAAATTGAATAAGGACTTTATTAGTAGTATTATTACTGCTGAATTTCCTGAATTTGATCATTTACTTCACTCTGCTTCTGTAAGGGAACAAATGACCCGTTTTGTAGAGACAGAGAAAGAGACTGAGAGAGACAGAGAGAGAGAGAGAATAGCCTGTAGCAAATGGGGTGAAACAATTGCTGAAGGATGTATGGTTATTAATTATATCATTTTTCCAACCTTTAAGGTTTACATTTTTTTTTTTACAAAATACAAAGATCAAAAACAAAACCAAAAATAATCTAATTCAAAATTTTTTTCTGCTGTTTACTTAGGAGAGATTTTCTTTATAAATGGATTAATTGTAATTTGTGCTTTACAGTTTGCCCAGCACATGTAGGTTTTCTTTAATAGTAACATTTATTAATGTTTCTTTTACAAGGTTCTTGTTCCTTTTCCACTTTAGGAACAAGAATATTTCTTAGATTTTTAGTATCATTATTCATTTTACATAGTATCTTTCTATTTATTCACTCATTCATCCATCCATCCATTCATTCATGGAATTGGGTTCAAAATCCCAGATCTTATCCCTTATAAGGTAGTGATTTAGATTCCTTGAGTCTCATTGTTTTCATCTATGTAATGCACTTTAGACTACCCAATTCATAGATTTACTGTTAGTGAACTTTGTTATTTTTAGTGAATATTTATTTTAAATTTCTTTGTCCTACCTCTTCATTCTGGTGGCTCTTTGGAAGATGGTTCTCCAAGTCAATGATTTTATTTCCACACGGTGAATTTTATTTTGTTCAGCCACCAGTTCAAATTCTATTATTGCATAGATTCATTTCCTGAAAACCTTCCCCTATCACTTTCCATTTCAGCCCAACCTATAGTCTGAAAACCCTTGCTGCTACTCTTTCTTAGAGTGTCTCTACCTGCAGCCAAAAGAGGATGCCAATTTTATCTAACACTCCTTAGTAAATCATCCTGAGGGGTCGTCCTTTGAGTTTTCAGATAATGCCTTTCTTCTGTACTGTGGTATTTTGTTTTCACAAACACCATGTTGGCCTTTTTTTTTACAGCTGACTCACCCAAAAGGGAGGGAAAGCAAGCAGTCTGCCATTTGCTAATAGAAGACTTGTCTAAGTGAGGTGTTCCCAATTATTCCAATGCTTCTGTGTTAGACACGAGATGAGATCTTCATCTTGCTCCCCAGTCTGGCTCTCTGCCACACTTTTTACATATGGAAGACTTTCTAAATTTCTCTGCAGGCTACCCAGCACTGTATTCATAAGATTGCATTTCCCAGCATCCAAAATGACTTCATAGATACCCTCACCTTGCGCAGTTATTTATTTTTGGTGTTTAGTCATTTAATGCTTGTAGATGATCCAGATCATTGTGTATGCATTAGAAAGACAACAACTGAGTTCTGTTTGTTGGTGCAATTTTTTTTTTTTTTTTTTTTTTTTTTTTAGCTAAGGACTCCAGGTAATAAAGGCAAAAGGATCTTCATTACTTCATTCTTCATTACTCTTAGACTATCAGAATCAGTGAGTCATAAATGGATTATAATTTTATCCCCCATCCTAGGCCTATCAAACTTTTGGAACTAGAATTTTTTTTTTTAAAGATTTTATCTATTCATTTGACAAAGAGCACAAGAGAGCACAAGCAAGGGGAGTGGCAGAGGGAGAGGGAGAAGCAGGCTTCCCGCTGAGCAGGGAGCCCGCGGGGCTTGATCCCAGGACCCTGGGACCAGGACCCAAGCCAAAGGCAGAAGCTTAACCAACTGAACCCCCAAGCGCCCCTGGAACTAGAATTTGGATCTAAATGAAACTTTCAGGTCTTGGCACTAAAATGACTTCCTTAGAATTTTAAAACTTGAGTATTGATTATTTTCAATGTCTTCAAAGTATTTTAGTCAAAAATTGGTAGAAGATTCACCAGAATCAGGTAGTCTGATCAGTTTAAACAGTTTCCCTCATTATTTTTATCTCTATAAAATAAACTTGCATTACTAGTAGAATCAACTTTTGGACAAAGCAAAGAGTTAACTTAGAGAAATAAGAGGTATCATTTTAAAACCAATGAATGCCTCTTTTTCCTTTTGAATTGAGTCCTTTTGTTTCTTAGGTTTATTTTCAAAATTCATATTTTGTGTTGTGCAATAACTGCAATATACAGGAACAGGAGCATGTTCTTTATTTTCAAAATTGCTTTGAAGGTATATATCTTAAAATAAATCAAGTTAAGATATAACTTTTGTTATTAGTTTGTAGTTGTATAGTAGTAAATTGCAGGGAATGTGGCTGGATTTATTTCTACTTTTAGGGATTTATTGGTGTTTTCTTTATGGCTTGGTATATGAGCAATCATTTTAAATGTTCCATTGGCTCTTGAAAAGAAGGAGCAGAACTTATAGAGGATTTAGGGTCTGAAATACAGTTACACATAAAATATATCCTGTTAATATATTACTCAGACCAGTGTTTTGTTTACTTGCTATATCAAAAACTATGTACAATTTTTTTCAACTAAATTTGTGTTTCTGGCTGTTTCTAAGTGTATGTTTTAAGTATCTAAATCCTAGGTTAAATGCTTAAAGGTTTACTACGATTTCTACTTCTATATATTGTGGCTTGTGTTTTTAGTATACATATAGGCATATACTAATTCTACCTTTTTTTGTATATTTCATCAAAAGCTGGCAGGTTATATTTTAAAATTCTATGACTATGTTTCTAGTGCTCCTTATATGGCTAAGCACTTATTTTATATATATAGATGGAAGGTTATTCTTAAATTCTCATCAAAGTTTTATACTTGTGGATTGTATGTTTCTAACAAAGAACATCTTTACCTACTTAAAAGCTTACCTTGAACTCTACTTCCTCCACTTTCATACTGTTACTGAAATCCCTGCTTTGTTTTATTACAAAATTATTATATCCATTTGCCCATCTTTTTCCTTCTTATCTTTCTAGTTTACTTTGTCTTGTCCATGTATGTTGTTGAAAGTACACAGTTTATGTATATGTGTTTGTATGCCTACTTATTTTAGACTATATCCAAGAATAATTTTTAAAATTAAGCACTTGCATTGAAGTATAATTTTCATACAGTGCAATATGCATTTCTTAAATATACAATTTGGTGAATTAGATGTGTAATGAACAACATTCAAGAGAAAAAATATTTTCATTATCACAGAAACTTCCCCCCATGTGCTTTTCCTCTCCAACTCACTATCCAGAAGAACCACTATTTTGATTTAATCACATGTTAATTTTTCCTGTCATTAAGATTTATATAAATTTAACCATACCCAACATATACACATGTAGTCTGGCTTACTCACTCCAAATACTGTTTTCAAGATCCATCTATTTTGTTGCTTGTATCAGTAAATCATTTTAGTCATTTTTGAGAAGCAGTGCATTGTGGAGGTACATCACAATTTTTAAACCAATTTTCCTTTTGATGGACATTTAGGTTATTTTCAGGGTTTAGTTGTTATGAACAAGAGGCTACTATGAATATTCTTGGACAAGACTTTTGTGGACATATGTACTAATTTCTCTTGGGTATATGATGCAGAGTGGCAATGCTCAGTTATAGGGTGGGTACATATTTAAAACTTATGACACTACCACATCATTTCCCAAAGTGGTTATACCATTTTTAATCCCACCTACAACGGAACCAGTTGCTGTTTATCAGCAGTTATTGGAGTGGAGTATTTGTACTCTGGGGGTTTCCTGAGAACCTTTCATAAGGTCTGAAAGGTCAGAAATACTCTCACAATAATACTAGGATGTGATTTATCTTTTCCACCATATTAATATTTGCACTTTTAGAAGAAAAGCTATGGGAGGGTGGTACAGGAAAGAAATCTGTTGTTCATTTAAGTATAATAGAGCAGTGGCACCAAACTCTAAAGGAAGTCATTTCTTCCTTCCCACTGCTGTATATTTACAGTAAAATAAAATAAAAACAAAAACCAAAAAAAAAGCATAAATTTGGTAGCAACACATAATGATGTCCTTGATGAAGCAGTAAAATTTTCTAATTTTACTGAACAGTGACCCTTGAGTACACTTCAGATTTTAACATTCTTTGTGACACATTTTGGATGTACAATGGCTATTTTCACAAAAAACAGTTTAATTGTGAGGGAAGCTGGCCTCTTTTTCATGGAATACCATTTTTACTTAAAAAATGACTGACATTCTATTATTATTCATATCAGATATGTGTTAGACAGTTATCAAAAATTAACTATGTGTGTCTGTCACTTCAAGGAAAACAACTGACTGCATGTGTTACCAGAGATAAAAGTTGAGCTCTTAAGCAAAAATTCGATTTTTAAAAAATGTGTGTGCACGAGCTTCCTAATATTTAAAGATGCATCTGGTAAGACTGGTAGTGATATTACCATACATGGCTTTTGGTATTACATAATGGAATGTGTTGACATTTGGAAGATCTGTATAACTTAGCAAACCAATATTTTCTAAATAATATATGATGTTACTAAATCATGCTTGAATGAAAGATCCATTCAAAGTTCAAGATAAACAATGGATTTTAATGTAACAGAATGTGAAAAGTTTATGATATGCATTTCAGTTTCCTAGGGCTGCTATGAAGAATTACCAAAAACTTTGTGGCTTAAAACAACAGAAAGTTATTCTCTCACAGTTCTAGAAATCAGAAATCCAAAACCAAGGTGTTGGCAGGGCCAAGCTCCCTCTGATGATTTTATGGGAGAATCCATTCCTTGACTTTTCCAGCTTTTGGTTCACCAGGTGTTCTTTGGCTAGTGGATGAATCTCTCCTACCTCTACCTTTATGGTCACATCAATATGTCTTTTGTCTCAAACCTCCCTCTGCCACTCTCTTCTAAGTATACAAGTGATTGCATTTAGGGTCCACCCAGTTAATCCAAGATTACCCAAGGCTCTCATGATCCTTAATTTAATCACATATTTTGCCATAGAAAGTAATAGTTACAGGTTCCAGAGATTAGGAAACAAATATATCTTTTGGGGGGCCATCATTCACCAACACTATATGGTTTCATATTCCATATTGTAACCAACATTGAAGATATTACTACTTTTCAAGGTTTGGTATGGTATAAAAGAATATCCAATTAGCTTAAAAATACTCTTTTCTTTTCCAATTACATTTCTTTCCTTTCTGTTTATTTTTTTATAAATTCGCAGTTTTTAAAGTTTTTATTTATTTATTTATTAGTAGTAGTAATGTCTACACCTGATGTGGGGCTCGACTTGTGACCCTGAGATCAAGAGTCTCATGCTCTTCGGACTGATCCAGCCAGGTACCCCTCCAACTACATTTCTATTGACTGAAGAAACAAATATGAGAATGAAGCTTCTATCAAGCCATTTGTTAAAAGATTTACAAAAATATAAAACTATATCATATTTGTCACCAAATATGTTTTTATTTTGGAAAACATAGTAATTTTGCAAAAACGTGTTATTTAACATTTACTGGGTTCATTATTATAATTTGAAACACATTAATAAGTAGGTTTTTAAATTTCTGTTTTAGTTTCTAATCTGGTAAATAGTGATAGATAAATACACATTATGGAAAGCTCTGGGGTTTTCACTTATTTTTAAGAGTGTAAAGTAATTCTTACACTACAAGTGTGAGAAATACTACCTTACATTGTTGACATTCATTTTTATCAATCTTTTTTAATTTTGCCATTATCGTCACTGGGGAAACTGTATGTCATTGTGGTTTTAATTTGCCTTATCTTGATGACAAGTGATGTCAAGTACCTTACTGGTTAATCTGTATCTTTTATTAAAAATGTATTTCTTTTTACTTCCTTGCAATATTTGTTTTGACCTAATTGACATTTAAAAGTGTGTTGCTTAATTTTCAAATATTTGGGGATTAAACACATATACATCTGTTTCTGTTATTGATTTTTTAATTTATTATGTCATCAGAGAACATACACCACATGATATCATCCTGTGAAATTTATTGAGACATAGTTTATGGCATGTCTGTGTGGTCTATTGAGGTGAATGTTCCATGCTCACTTTAAAGGAATGTGTATTGTAAAGTGTACTTCTTTGGTCCCAGCTTTCTTCCCTTTCATTATTCTTCCATACTTTCCTAAAAAGGTCTCATCATGGCTCACCCTTTTTTATTTTATTTTTTTTAAAGATTTTATTTATTTATTTGAGAGAGAGAGAGAATGAGAGAGAAAGCACATGAGAGGGGGGAGGGTCAGAGGGAGAAGCAGACTCCCTGCTGAGCAGGGAGCCCGATGTGGGACTCGATCCCGGGACTCCAGGATCATGACCTGAGCCGAAGGCAGTTGCTTAACCAACTGAGCCACCCAGGCGCCCGACTCACCCTTTTTTAAAAATTGCCCATGGTTCTCTAATGCCAGATTCTACAGACATCCTCACCTACTTTTCCAGGTTTATCTCTAGTTTTAACGGTGCATTTGAGGTTTTCCTTGAACATGCCATTTCATGCACACTTTTGTACCTTTCTAACACAGCTCCGTGCACTTCTGAGTCCCCTTTCTTTCTCAGACACCTTGTGAGTCTCACATCCAAGACCTTAAAATGTTACATCTTATCTATGACTTACATAACTATTAATTAGGTTATTTTGGTGATGTTTTTTAAATCTTCACTGTGCCTTCTAATTTTTTTCTACTTGTTTCATGAGTAATGAAGAGCAAAGTGTGAAAACCTCCATACATAATTGTGGATTTGTTTATGTCTCCCCCTAGTTTTGTCAGGTTGCTTCATATATTTAGAATGTCTGTTCTGAATCGCACACAAATTTAGAATTTTTATGCATTCTTGCTGAATTGACCCTATTTATTATTATGAAAAGATTCTCTTAATTTCACATTTCTTGTTCTGAAGTGGACTTTTGTCTGCTATAAATAAAACACACCAGCTTTCTTAATGTTTTCATGGTATATACTTTTTCATTCTTTTACTTCCAACTTTTTTTGTGTTTCTACATTTAAATTGTGTATCTTATAGATAGCTTAGAAGTGGTTTCAGATATTTCTGCTGAGTTTGAGAATTATTGTTCTTGAAAAGAATGTTTTGTCTACTTACATTAAATGCAGTTATGAAGAATAGTTTTTCTCTTTGTCCTCTTTGTTTTTTTTTTGGGGGGGGGTCATTTCTTGCCTGTTTTGGATGAATGGAGTATTTCTTTAGGATCACATTTTATTTCTTCAAATAATTTTTTAACTATCCTGTCTTAGGGGATGTGGTTTAATTTATACTTATCACAGACTACCATGAATTCAGGTTGCACTACTTCACCTATAATTGTGTTGTTATTCCATTTGTTCCTCCTTTTTCCTTTGTGCTATTGTTGTCATACATTTTACTTCTTTATGTTACAAAATCCCCCCAAAATTATTATACATTTTTTTTCAAAATAAGAAAAGAAATACTTAGTCATTTAAATTTGTATATGTGGCTATTTCTGGTGCTATTTGTTTCTTCTTATAAATATGATTTCTCATCTGGTATCATTAATTTTTCAGCTTGAAAAATTATTTAGCATTTATTTTAGTGTATTTCCTTTATGCTGGTGAAAATTTTCCCAGCTTTATCTTATATTAATTTTACCTCTTCTTAAGTTATTGATAGATTTTCTTTTTTTTTCCGTTCTGTCAGCACTTTAAGGATGTTATTGTACTGTCTTCTGGACTCTCTTGTTTCTGATGAAAAGTCAACAATTATCTGTACCCTCTCCCATTATGAACAAAAGAAATATGTTTCTTTTACTGATGGTTGCTTTTAACATTTTCTCTTTATTTTTGCTTTTTGGCATTTTTGCTTTTGATGTGCTTTTGTTTGTATTTCCACTACTTGGAATTTTCTGAACTTCTTTCTGAACTCCTGAAATTCGTATTTCTCAGGAAATTTGGAAAATGTTCAGACATTGTGTCTTCAAATATTTTTTCTGCCCCATTTTTTCTATCTTTTTATGACTTTAATTACAAGTTAGATTGCTTGATATTGTCCCACATGTCCCCAAGGTTCTGGTTTTTTTTCTTTCAATCTTTATTTTCTCTGTTTAATTTCTAATGACCTTTCTATAAGTTCAATGACCCTTTTTTCTGATGTGTACAGTTTACAGTTAAGTCCATCCAATAAGTTTTTTCAAATATTGTATTTTTTAAATTCTATAACATGCATTTGACTTTTCAATAGCATAATTTTTCTAATGTGGTTTCTCATCATTTTATTAATTCTGTCTGCTTCTCTTAAAAATTTTTAAACATATTTACAATAGCTACTAAATTCTACATCTGGGACATCTGTTGATCTGCTTCTTTTGACTGCTTTTTTTCTCCAAATCATTTGCCATATTTTTCTCAAACTTTGTATGTGTAGTAATGTTTTATCGTAAAACTGGCATTGTGAATGATACACTGTAGAGCCTCTGTATCTTACCTACCTCTAAAGAATACAGAGTTTCATACTTGCAGGCAGTTAAATTACTGGTAGGTCATCTTGATCCTATAGGGGTTTGGTTTTAGGTTTAATTATAATGGGTACATTTTTGTTTTAGTCTTACTTGTAAGGTATATAGTTCCTAGTCTTGGTCTAACTTGTAAGACATAACCAGACCAAGGTGTTAAGGGAAAGCCCACAGTGCTCAATAAGCTATACAAACTTGAAGGAACTGGATTTGGAAACTGTCTTCCTAGAACAAGCGCTGAAATCTCTGCCTCCTATGTACTGCTTTCTTTGCTTCTTGAATCCTTCCTCTGGATACACACTTTTAAATATTGTCCAAGAATCTGAAGGAGTTATGTGCAGAGTTTGGGTTTTCCCCTCTGTGGCTTCCTCCTTCCCAGGAATTTCCTTCAATTTCTAGCTATTCTGGTAGTACCAAGCTCTGTCTCTTCAGCCTATTTGTTTGAATTCTAACCTCATTTTGTGGTAGAAAAGCAGGAAATGCTTTTAAGAAGAAAGCTGCTTAAATGTAGCATTCTTTCTCTCACAAAGATTGTGTCCTCTAATTTTCTGCCTGTTTTTGTTTGGTTATTGGTAGCTTTATTTTACTTTATCTTAGTTTGTTTGCTTACTGGCAGTTTATTTTAATTGCGCAGAATTTATACATGTTAATGATCACAAGATTAGTTCAACACAACCTTATCTGTCATTCCATTAGAATTGGGCTAATGCCATTAGTCCTTATCAGACTAATTCTTCTGTTAATAAGAATATTTATCTCATTACAAAAGAAAATAACACAAATATATGTTCTGTCATCTTATTTCATGTTTTCTGTTTTATATACTTTCTTGATGTGTTTGAGATTTTCAATCTGATTTTTTTTTCCCTCCAAGAACTTGGTAGATACTCAGAATAAAAACTTCCCACAAACTTAGGAAAAGAAGGAATTTCTGGTACTCATAGTACAAGTAGTATAATCATCAGTTTTAAAGCTATTTAATCAATGACATATTACAAGCTGGAATATCAAGGTCAGCCTCTTGCTACCAAAAGTCAGCCAGTCAGAAACAGATTCACTCCAATATACATGCCACTGACTGCCAAGCAATCAAAAGCGATCTCATCCAAGTAACCATGTGTTCAGTGATGATGTCAACCCATGTATACCTCTGAAAATCCACCAGTCTCTGAACTCCATGCCTTCTAAGAACCCCAACATATGGTCAGTAGTCCACTCTGGAAATACTGTGTCTGGGCATCAACATTCGTCTTTACTATAACAAGCAATAAATTCAGCTTTAAAAAAATGTTTAGCTATTCGTGGTGGTCAGGCCATTCTTTAGCACAAGCCTGTTCTTAATTCTACTAATTGTTAAAATTATATATCTCTATCATTGTCAGAGTGAGTACCTCCTTCTTCCCCATCTCCACTCTAGTATTGTTTAACTACTGGTTTGTTTGTTTTGGTATGATTTAGAGTTTATTTTATATATTTATTTGACCATCTGGTCATATTCAAATATCATGTTTTCCTTATTTCATTAAGACAAGATTTATCTTATATCCATAACAACAGAAATTGTTTGCACTCATTTTGTATTTAAGTTGCTTTAATGCTCCTCTTTGGTCTTTTCTCCTTTATTTTACTATTACTTCTTTATTTGTGTTCTTTATTTTGATTCATTTTTGGATTACTTGAAACATGCCCCTGGGTAAATTTTTTTCAGGACTGCACATAGTCTATTTCCTACATTTTATATATCCAAGATTTTTCATTTTATTTTGCCTTCAGGCTTTAGTGATGATGTGTTTGAGTAGAGTATTTGTAGATCACAACCTTTCACACTTAACCATCTACAGACCTTGCCTCTTGTTTTGTAACATTACTATTGCACACGTGTAGGATCACGATAACCCATTCTTTTTTCTTTTGTTAGTAACCTTACCGTTTTTTATTCTGCTTGATGCCTTTAGAACACTCTTTTAAACCCTTGAAATAAAATAATTTTATGAAGGTTGCTTCTGATTTCCATGTCCATTCATTTTGCCTTATATAGAGTTAGTCCTTTTAATCTGAACTCCATTTTCTTCTTTACACGATGCTACTTCTGTGTTTGAATACTCATTTCTTTTCCATTTAATTTATTCCCTTATTACTCTAGAAAAAAGCCAAAACTGTACATAATGGAATACAAGGTCTTTCACCATTTGGTCACTAAGTATCTATTATATTTATCTTTTACTGAATCCTTTCCTCTTCATACCTAATGCTTTAGAAACACAGACCTGCTTTCTGAACTCTTATGCAGCATTCATAATCAAGTCTTATCTTGTAAAGCCTTCTATAATTCCTAGAATTGTTCACTGTCTCCACTATACCACCACTACTACCAATATGTGTTTTATTAGAACACATATACTAATACTCCATAGCATTCACATGTTGTACCCCATCAGACAGTAGATATTTAGAAAGTAATAAACTATCTGATTTGTTCTGTCACCTGCATTTAGCATAGTGTTTGGCATACAGGAAGTATTTTTTTAAAGATTTTATTTATTTATTTGACGGAGAAAGACACAGCGGGATAGGGAACACAAGCAGGGGGAGTGGGAGAGGGAGAAGTAGGCTTTCTGCGGATCAGGGAGCCCGATGTGGGGCTGGATCTCGGGACCCTGGGATCATGACCTGAGCCAAAGGCAGACACTTAATGACTGAGCCACCTGGTGCCCCTGTATTTATTTTTTAAAAAAAGATTTTATTTATTTATTTGTTAGAGAGCACAAGCAGGGGGAGTGGCAGGAAGAGGGAGAAGCAGGCTCCCCGCTGAGCAAGGAGCCTGATATGGGACTCAGTCCTAGGACCCAGAGATCATGACCTGAGCCAAAGACAGAAGCTTAACCAACTGAGCCACCCAGTGGCTGTATTTAATAAAAATATAAAGAATGAATGAATGGACTTAAATTGACATTTGCTGGAAGAACACTGATCAGAAAGTCATAATACTGAAATTTAATCACGCTTGGAAACTTACTAATTATGTGACTTGGTAGTCTGTGTCCTTGTGTCTTCACTTGTACCTTAAGGGGGTTTAGTTAAGTCACTAAGTTTTATTCCAGCTCTGAAATGTCATGACTCTTTAAATTCATTTCTCCACTCACCAATATTTCTTATGGATAGTAAGGCAGGTCCGTACAGAAATTCAACAAAAATTTAAGCCTTTTAGGGAAATAAAATTATAACAACGTAACTTTTACTATATGCAAGACACATAATTTATCTCATTTGTTTCTCATAATAACCCACCAGTGAAGATAACATTATCTTCATTTTACAGATAAGCAAACTGAGGGACATAGACGTTAAGTAATATGCTCAAATTCCCACACCACCTGTAAATGATAAAACCAATACTGGCAAATAGGTAGATGGACTCTTGAATTCTGTGCTCTTAACCATGCTATGTTATTTCTCATTGTTATAGACAGCTAGAATTCCATTTAAATATATATCTTCCTTTTCAATAAAGGTCATTGTTGCATGCTTATAGTAGATGCTCACTATATATATTTGTTGAATGAATGCATAAACCTTCATTATTTACCTAACCAAGGTGTTGATATAGCATGCACACTATTGAAGCAAGCAGTCTATAAATATAACAGAGACTGTCTAATTGGCTTTCTTGAACTTTCCCATGTTTGTGTGTAGCGAATGCTAAAATAAAATGTTACTGAGATATTTATAAGGCACCAAAGGCAGCATTTTCTTAGAAGGAGAAAAATTAAAAAACTAAAATATTTTCCAAGTTCTTACATTTCAGCTCAACATTGCCACAAATAAGAGCATTACTTATAAAATATGGTGGCAATAATGCTTCCTGCAGATTAGCATGGAGAATGTATATCAGCAATAAAATTGTTAATATACTAGGCAGGTATAATTCCCTAATTATGTTCAATGCAATCAGGATATAGTGGCATTCAAATCTGAACAGAAATTTAGATGTTAGAATAGTTTTTATGATAAAGCCTTTGTATTTTTAAAAATAGAATTTAAAAAGTCCTGTAATGGTAGGTACATCTCTTTTGAAATGCTGATATATATGGTTTAAGATTAAAAGTACCATATATTCACTACATAAGATATAGAAAATATTGGCAAGCAAAAGAATGGAAACCTGTAATCCTCACCATGAAAAAAAAAGAACCAAAACACACTGAAAACATTTGGGTAGATCTCCTTCCTGTCTTGTGTAGGGGTGTGTGTGTGTGTGTGTGTGTGTGTGTGATTAAGACAGAGAATTTGAGTATATTCCAATATGTAGATGAGTATATGTTAGCAATGATAGCAATAATCCACATTCAAATGCAATGTTTCCTGTTCTCTCATACTCTTTGAGGATACTCCACCTGTTCTGGAGTCCCCCTTTGTATTTTTTTGGAACTTTTAGTATTTGCCTTGATTTCCTCTACTATTTCAGCTTCCCATTTTTAAGTACTCTTTGTTCAAAGCCATTTGGTTTTGCTGCTACTACTGCTATAGCTCTAACTGAGAATATCCATATCTGTGCTGAGAGCTCTCTCCTGATGTTGGTTCCATACAGAATTAGAAAGAATACTCCTCCCACCTATTCTGCGGCCCATTGTTGTACCTGGAGCTGAGAATCTGGACTCTGCTCCTTTCTGTGAGTCACATAGTCATTCATGGAGATACCTCCTTAATGTTCTGCCTCTAACTACAAAACAAAATGAGGTCATTTGAGAGGGCAGGTGCTAATAAATCCACTTTGTTTTCTTGACTTTTTTCTGTTTGAAACCTTGTATTTTGATGCACCACATGAAATCATCAATATCTAGCCATTTTTTTTAAGTTTTTAAGTTTTTATTTAAATTCCAAAAGTTAACACCCAGTGCTCATTACGACTGCACTCCTTAATCCCCATCACCTGTTTAACCCATCTCCCCACCCTCTGGTAACCACAGTTTTTTCTCTGTAGTTAAGAGTCTATGTCTTATAAGAGCACTGAGTGTTGTATGGAAGTGTTGAATCACTATATTGAACCCCGGAAACTAATATTACATTGTATGTTAACTGACTGGAATTTAAATAAAAACTTTTAAAAATGGCTAGATATTGATGATTTCATGTGGTACATCGAAGTACAAGTTTTTACAATGGAATATTATGTCGCCATCAAAAAAACAAGATATCTTGCCATTTGCAAAGACGTGGATGGAACTAGAGGGTGAGTGCTAAGTGAATTCAGTCAATCAGAGAAAGACAATTATCATATGATCTCACACATATGTGGAATTTAAGAAATAAAGCAGAGGACCATAGGGGAAGAGAGGAAAAAATGAAACAAGACAAAACCAGAGAGGAAGACAAACCATAAGAGACTCTTAATCATAGGAAACAAACTAAGGTTTGCTGGAGGGGCTGGGGGTGGAGCGATTGGGTAACTGGGTGATGGACATTGAGGAGGGTATGTGTTGAAATGAGCACTGGGTATTATATAAAGACTGATGAATCACAGACCTGTACCCCTGAGACCAATAATACATTATATGTTAATTAATTGAATTTAAATAAAAAATGTTTAAAAAAGAGTCTGTCTTGGTTTGCCTCTCTTTTTCCCTTTTTTTCTTAAATTCCACATATAAGTGAAATCATGTGGTATTTGTCTTTCACTGACTGACTTGATTTGCTTAGCATTATACTCTTTAGTTCCATCCATGTCATTGAAAGTGGCAAGATGTCATTCATTTTTTATGGCTGAATAATATTCTATTATATGTCTATACCACCATTTCTTTATCCATTCATTAGTCAAGGGATGCTTGGTTGTTTCCATAATCTGGATACTGTAGACAATGCTGCTATAAACATTGGGGTGCATGTATCCCTTTGAATTACTATTTTTGTATTTTTAGAGTAAATACCTAGTAGGACAATTGCTGGATCATAGGGCAGTCTATTTTAACTTTATGAGGAAATTCCATACTGTTTTTCAGAGTGGCTGCACCAGTTTGCATTCCCACAAACAGTGCAAGAGGATTCCCCTTTCTCCACATCCTCGCCAACACTTGTTGTTTCTCTTGTTGATTTTAGCTATTCTGACAGGTGTGAGGTGATACCTCATTGTAATTTTGATTTGTCTTTCCCTGATGATCAGTGACATTGAGTGTCTTTTCATGTGTCTGTTGGCAATGTGTATGTCTTCTTTGGAAAAATGTCTGTTCATGTTTTCTGCCCATTTTTAATTAGATTATTCATTTTGGGGGTATTCAATTTTATATGTTCTTTATACATTTTGGATACTAACCCTTTATCAGATATGTCATTTGCAAATATCTTCTCACATTCCATAGGCTGCCTTTTAGTTTTGTTGACTGTTTCCTTCACTGTGCAGATGTCTTTCATTCTGATGTATTTCCAATAGTTTATTTTTGCTTTTGTTTCCCTTGCCTCAGGAGACATATCTAGAAAGAAGTTCCTACAGCTGATGTCAAAGAGGTTATCCATTTTGAATTTACTTTTGTGTATGGTATAAGAAAGTGGTCCAGTTTCACTCTTTTGCATGTTGCTGTCTAGTTTTCCCAACACCATTTGTTGAAAAGACTTTTTCCCACTGGATATTCTTTCCAGCTTTGTCAAAGATTAATTGACCATATAGTTTGTGGGTTCATTTCTGGGTTTTCTATTCTGTTCTATTGATCTATGTGTCTTTTTGTGCTAGTACCATACTACCAGACTGTGTAGATTACCACAGGTTTGTAATATAACTTGAAGTCTGGAATTGTGATGCCTTTTGCTTTCCTTTTCCTTTTTTTCTTTCTATTTTCTTTCCTTTTTGAAGATTGCTTCAGCTATTTTGCATATTTTGTGATTCCATACAAATTTTAGGATTGTTTGTTTTAGCTCTGTGAAAAATGCTGTTCATATTTTGATGCAGATGGCATTAAATGTGTAGACTGCTTTTTTTTTTTAAGATTTTATTTATTTGTCAGAGAGAGAGCACAGCAGGGGGAGAGGCAGGCAGAGGGAGAAGCAGGCTCTCCACTGAGCAAGGAGCCTGGTGTCCTCTAGCAGGACCCTGGGATCATGACCTGAGCCGAAGGCAGATGCTTAACTGACTGAGCCACCTAGGCGTCCCGCGTAGACTGCTTTGTAACAATATTTGCTCTTCAAATCCATGAGCATGAGATATCTTTCCATTTCTTTGTGTCCTCTTTAATTTCTTTCATCAGTGTTTTATACTTTTCAGAATACAGGTCTTTCATCTCTTCAGTTAGGTTTATTCCTAAGTATCTTATTGTTTGTGCAACTGTAAATGGGATTAGTTCCTGAATTTCTCTGTTTTTTCATTATTGGTGTACAGAAATGCAACAGATTTCTGTATGTTGATTTTGAATCCTGTGACTTTACTGAATTCGTGAATCAGTTCTAGCAGTTTTTTGGTGGAGTTTTTCGGGTTTTCTATACAGAGTATCACGTCATCTGCAAATTGTGAAAGTTTCGCTTCTTCCGTGCTGATTGGCATGCCTTTTCTTTTGGTTGTCTGACTGCTGTCACTAGGATTCTCCTACTATGTAGAATAAAAGTGGTGAGAGGGGACCTCTCTGCCTTGTTCCTGACCATAGAGGAAAAGCTCTCAGTTTTCCCCCATCTAGGATGATATTAACTGTGGGTTTTTCATAAATGGTCTTTGTTATGTTGAAGTAATTTCCTTCTAAACCTATTTTGTTGAGGGTTTTTATCATGAAAGGATGTTGTACTTCATTGAATGCTTTTTCTGAACCTATTGAAAGGATCATAGGGTTCTTATCCTTTCTTTTATTAATGTGGGGTATCACATTGATTGATTTGTGAATATTGAACCACCCTTGCAACCCAGGAATAAATCCCACTTGATCATGGTGAATGATTTTTGTAATGTATTGTTGGATTCAGTTTGCTAGTATTTTATTGAGACCTTTTGCATCCATGTTCATCAGGGATACTGGCCTGTAGTTCTCTTTTTTAGTGGGGTTATCCAGTTTTGGTATCAGGGTAATGCTGGCCTCATAGAATGAATTCGGAAGTCTTTCTTCCCTTTCTATTTTGTGGGCTATTTGAGAAGAATAGGTATTAACTCTTCTTTAAATGTGTGGTAGAATTCGCCTGTGAAGCCATCTGGTTTTGGACTTTTGTTTGTTAGGAGTTTTTTGATTACTGATTCAATTTCTTTGCTGGTTATTGGTCTTTTCAAGTTTTCTATTCCTGTTTCAGTATTTTTTTAAAGATTTTATTTATTCATTTGACAGAGAGAGAGAGAGAGAGAGAGAGAGACAGTGAGAGAGGGAACACAAGCAGAGGGAGTGGGAGAGGGAGAAGCAGACTTCTCGTGGAGCAGGGAGCCTGATCCCAGGACCCTGGGTTCATGGCCTGAGCTGAAGGCAGACACTCAATGATTGAGCCACCCAGGTGCCCCTCCTGTATCCGTTTTGGTAGTTTGTATGTTTCTAGGAATTTTTCCATTCCTTCCAGGTTGTCCAATTTGTTGGCATATAGTTTCTCATAATATTCTCTGATGATTGTTTGTATTTCTGTGGTGTTGGTTGTTATTTCTCCTCTCTCATTTGTGATTTTTTTATTTGGGTCCTTTCTCTTTTCTTTTTGATGAGTCTGGCTACAGGTTTATCAATTTTATAGACTTTTTTCAAAGAACTATTTCCTGGTTTCATTGATCTGTTCTATTGTTTTTGTTTTGTTTTGTTTCGTTTCTATATCACTTATTTCTGCTCTAATCTTTATTATTTCCTTCCTTCTACTGGCTTTAGGTTTCATTTGTTTTTCTTTTTCTAGCTCTTTTAGATGTAAGGTTAGGTTGTTTATTTGAGATTTTTCCTGCTTTTTGAGGTAGGCCTGTATTGCTATATACTTCTTTCTTATGCCAACTTTTGCTGCATCCCAAAGGTTTTGGACCATTGTGCTTTCACTTTCATTTATTTCCATGTATTTTTAAATTTTTTCTTAGATTTCCTGGTTGTGCCATTCATTGTTTAGTAGCAAGTTATTTAATTAACCTCCCTGTATTTATGGTCTTTCCAAAATTTTTTCCTGTGGTTGACTTTGTTGTGGTCAGAGAAGGTGCATGGTATGATTTCAGTCTTTACTCTGTATTTGTTGAGGCCTGATTTGTGACCTAATATGTGATCTATTCTGGAGATTGTCCATGTGCACTTGAAAAGAATGTCCATTCTGCTTTCTTAGGATGGAATGTTCTGAATACATCTGTTTAGTCCATCTCATCCAGTGTGTCATTCAAAGCCATTGTTTCCTTGCTGATTTTCTGTTTAGATGATCTGTCCATTGATTTAAGTGGGGTATTAAAAGTCATCTACTATTATTGTATTATTATCAATTAGTTCCTTCATGTTTGTTATTGTTTTACATATTTTTGGTGCTCACATATTGGGTGCATAAATATTTACAGTTGTTAGATCTTCTTGTTGGGTTGTCCCTTTTATTATGATTTAGTGCCCTTCTTTGCCTCTTGTTACAATCTTTGTTTTAAAGTCTAGTTTGCCAATATAACTATTGCTACTCCAGCTTTCTTTTGACATCCATTTGTGTGATTAATGTTTTCCATCTCCTCACTTTCAATCTGCAGGTGTCTTTAGGTCTAAAATGAGTTCTTGTGTAGGCAACATAATAGATGGGTCTTGTTTTTTTTTTTTTTTTTAATCCATTCTGACACCTTATGTCTTTTGATTGGAGCATTTATTCTATTTACATTCAAAGTAATTATTGATAGGTATGTATTTATTGCCATTTTATTATGTTTTGTCATTCTGAAGATTTTCTCTGATCCTTTTCTGTCTTGCTGC
This sequence comes from Zalophus californianus, assembly GCF_009762305.2. Lineage (NCBI taxonomy): Eukaryota > Metazoa > Chordata > Mammalia > Carnivora > Otariidae > Zalophus > Zalophus californianus. Next base: position 43,676,267 of record NC_045595.1, on the reverse strand, counting down.
CTTTATTCTCTCCTGAATATAGCGTCACTCCCTTCTGGCTTGCCGAGTTTCTGCTGAGCAATCTCCAGCTAGCCTTATGCGTCTTCCATTTTAAGTTAAGGAGTTCTTTTGTTTTGCCGCTTTTAAGATTTTTTCTTTCTCACTACTACCTTTTGCAAATTTAATTATAATATGTCTTGGTGTTGGCCAGCTTTTGTTGATTTTGATGGGAGTTCTCTGTGCCTCTTCAATCCAGATGTCTGTTTCCTTCTCCAGACTAGGGAAGTTTTCAGCTATCATTTCTTCAATTAAATTTTCCCCCCCTTTTCTCATTCTTCTTCTGGGACTCTTACAATACAGGAATGTTATAACATTTGATGAAGTCACTGAGTTCCCTAAGTCTACTCTTGCATTGCATTATTCTTTCTTTTGTTCAGCATCATTATTTTCCATTATTTTGTCTTCTAGGCCACTAATTTGTTCTTCTGCTTCTTCCAGCCTGCTGCTCATTGAATTAAGCCTTTTTCCAATCTTGTTTATGTATTCTTCATCTCTGATTGATTCTTTTTAACTCTTTTATCTCTGTAGTAAGGGTTTCACAGGTCTTCTTTTCTTTCTCAAGCCCAGTGAGTATCCTCATGATTGTTGCTTTAAGTTCTCCATCAGGCATGTTACTTATATCTTTTTCACATAGATTTCTGGCCATGGACTTATCTTGTTCTTTCATTTGGGATAAATTCCTCTTAGCATTTTGTCTAAGTCTCACCTTCTTGTGTTAGAAAAGCCAGTTATGTCTCATGTTCCTGAAAGTAATGGCCTTATGAAGAAGAGGTCATAAGAGTGCCCAGGGCCTGGCACTTCGGGAGTGTCTCTGGTGTGTGCTGCACACTCTCCTAGTGCGTTTTGGTTGCTCTTGCAGGCTAGTCATCTGCAGAGACTCTCCTTGCCTGCTGTGGGCAGGGTTTGCTCCCGGGCTTGAATGTGGAGAGTTTTAACTAGGTGTGCTCTGGTCTGCTTGTGAAATGAGGCCTGACACCACTTCTACCAGAACCAAGACCCTGCAGAACTCTCTGGTCAGGAGACTGTGGTATGGGCACGGGTAGAGGCTGTTTTTCTGGGGGAGGGGCCTGCAGTGTTGGCACTAAGGCAAGCTTGACTGAGAAGGGCAGTCCCACCAACATGACGGGGGAACAGGGTGGGCTTGGAGTAAGTAAGCACATTAGGCAGCCAGTTTGGGTACTGCACTGCTTCCTGCAGGTGGCTCTGTGTTTATTGAGGGGTAAGGAGGGAAATGGTGCGGCCAGCTCCTTTGTTCCTCAAGAGTTATCTCTGTGAACAGTGCCGCTCAGAAATGTGCTCTGAGAAGAGCGAATAATCTCTTCAGATCTCTGGTTCCAGGCTGTCTGCCCCTCGGTTGTTTGCTTGCCTTCTCTGAAGTAACGGCAGAGTGCTCTCTGGGCTCTGTCCCAGCGAAGCCCACTGCCCTTTAAAACTCCAGGCTTTAAGACCCCTGATTGTAAGAACTCACAAAATTCAGCCCCCTTCATCTGCCAAGCAAACTGCTTTAAGGAAACATTCTCTTTGTGCATTCCCCTGTGTGCTCCTCTCTTTCTCTCCTTTCTCCATGACCATGGCTCCCTCCCCTCTGCAGCACCTGTCATATGTTTCTCCCCTAAACTACATCTCTGCATTTCCTACTTTCTTCCATATGACCTCTTCTTTAGTTGTATTTGTTCTGTCAGTCTTCAGGTTGATTTTGGGGTATTTAGGATGATTTGATAGTTATCTAGTTGTGTTCCTGGGACAAGATGAGCCTCAGGCCCTCCTACTCTGCTGCCATCTTCCTCTTTGAGCCATTTTTTTTAACATACAAAATCAGCAATTTCACATGCTTTGACCTAATGACATCTCCTTTCTCCAATCTGAGGCAGAACCCCAAAGGCTCTCTGGGTGACTCCTACCATTCTTCCTTTATCCATTCTCTTTTTATTCTTCATTTCAGTAATAAATTTCCCTTTTAGTAAGAGATTCTACACGGCTAAAGACCACCATTCTTTCCACCTCCTCTAGTATGGCATCTAGCACATCTACCAAATTAATATCCTTTGTGCTCTATTGCTCATGAGATTATATATTTATTCTGGATCCAGAGTCAGAAGATGGGGGTTTGCTCTCTCAGTCATCAACTCCAAGTCAGATGGCACTGTGAATCTCACTCAGTTCTCTTAGCCTCTCAGTCCTCATCTTAAGGTGTTTTGACTAGACCAGATGTCATATGTTACTTTCATGCACTGGTTGGATTTTTGTATCTATTCCAGCATTAAAATTTTGTGACTCTAATGAACATACAGAGCCTCTGTTTAAAGTTTTTTGAAGTTGCTTACGCATGTATGTAATTTCATTTCCCCCTTTGGATATTTTTGACAATTCTTGATTTAGTTCCTATTGTGATTATAAAACTATTTTAGCTTATATGCCATATGTAGACATGTGCCTCTCTTTTAAGATGTTCCTTAAGGGTAGAAACCCTGTGCTGTATTTTGTATTCCTTATAGCATCCAGCAATAAGACTCATTATATAATTGTCAAACTACTTAATTCATAGTAAGAAAATAGATCCCAGTCTTCCTGATACATAGTAAAAGTTAGCACATGAAATGTGAGCTGTAAATTCAAAGACACATTGCTTTGAAGTTTTAAGCAACTAAAGTGTTATTTAGTAATATATTGCTTACAATATACTGTTCTAGCTAATACCCCCATGGCCTAAAATGATTCATGTAGTTTCTTAATACTACTACTTCTAGTAACAATGACAACTATAATAATAAAATTAAAAGTAGTAATAGCTTAGATTATAGTAGGTCATTTTATGTAGTGCTAAGAGAAGAAAAGCTGTCAATTAATTTATGACATGCCAGTGACTATAAGATGTATCTTGATTTCAGAGATAATAAAAAAATGTGAAAAAAATGTCTTAGAATTGAAAAATTATTGAAGTAATAGATAAAGATATCCACATCAACAATGCTAATATTACTATAACTTTTTCTGTGTTATAATAGGTGCCTTACATGCATGATTTCAATTAAACCATGAGGTTGGTGCTATTATTTCTATTTTATGAACATAAAATGAAGATTTAGGAAAAACTGACAATTTTCCAAGATTGCATGTCTAGCTAGTGATAGATCCAGAAGATGAACCCATTTCTATCTGACTCTACAGAGACCTTTTAGCAAGTGTACTGTAATCTAGGAGTTGTGTAGTTCTTTCCAAAGTAGGTACTTCTACTTGGAGAGATTATTGGGTTCAGACTCTAGGTTCGCATCCTAAACACTGGTGAATTGGAATGAAACCTTGGAAGGGTCCTATTCTACTTGTTTCTTCATACTCATGGCTTATCATTTTTCTATGTTATGAAACTGGCTTGTTTTCTTTCTTTCTTTTTAACAAGATGCCAGGGCAATGCAGTATTAACTGTGAGATGAAGTTCAAGTGTTATAGGGATTTCCTATATAAAATTTATTTCTCTGGTTGCTAATCAAGCAATGTGTAAAGGATTTACATCAAAGCTTCTACACTGATGAATAATGAAAATTCCCTAATTTTATATCCTTGGAGATATAAAATATAATTGGTGCACTGTATTAAAATAGGTAATGATTAGGGGCCCCTGGGTGGCTCAGTCGATTCAGTGACTCCTTCCGCTCGGGTCATGATCCTGGAGTCCTGGGATCGAGTCCCACATCGGGCTCCCTGCTCAGCAGGGAGTCTGCTTCTCCCTCTGATCCTTCCCCCTCTCATGTGCTTTCTCTCTCTCTCTCAAATAAATAAATAAAATCTTAAAAAAAAAATAAAATAGGTAATGATTAAATCTCTTGGTTGTTGATCAAGGACATGCTTTCTGTCTATAAATAAAAAAATTGTAGGATTTTTGATCCAAAGGGAGAGAAAGACATATTTGTATTGTCACTTCTCAATCATCTGGGTGCTATTTATTTCTTTTTCCTCCCTGTTTCCTGGTGTGAAGCCCCAAAGCACATTTGAGATCTTTAGTACTCTGAAAGTGAATAACTTGAGAAAGGAAGGGTATACCTCCAGTCATTTTTTCAAATTGTTAGCAGCTCTTGAAGAGTTTGGATGGATGAAAGTTAATAAGAACCATGTGATTATGACCAGATTACACAGATCTCCTACATAAAGCCCTAAGGTTGGTCTTCAACAAAAACAAGATGACAGATTCTGTCATTTACCAGAGGGGTGAACTTAGATCACATATATATCCTGCCAAACTCACAAAGTGTGTATGAACATAAAAAAATTATTTGTATTTTATAAAATGGAGTGTCTTGTAAGTTACAAAGCATCTTGAAGATAAGAATTTTTATTTCATTTGCTACAATTAATTGACCAGCTTCATTCAATTGTCAACATCACCTAGGGACAAACAGAATTACTTTAGGGCAATGTTTCCCAAATGGTTTGTGATAAAAGATAAAAGAAAATCCACTGTGGATTAATTTCATAAATATCAAAAAATTGACTAAAGAACTTGAGAAATTATATAGTACAAAATGATATATGAAATAGAAATTCCAATTGTTTTCCATCAAATTCAACATAAAATTAAAGTGTCAAGTTGTTATAAAAGTTTCTAAATCCATCCTCCCCATTACTGTATTTATTTCATTGTAGATGAGTTATTAACATTTCAGAAACCAACAATGTTACATGTGTCACACTTTGAGTAGCACTGGACTAGGGGACCACACAATATGGTACTTAACAGAATTACAAATTCTGTAAGACATGGTCCCCTGCCTGTGCTCAATGCTGCCCTCCTTACTGTTTTTTGAAGGTTTCACCCTTACTCCCCACATCAAGACCACCAAGACCTTGGCATGATACCCCCTCTATCTGTCATGATCATGCCACTGCTCTTTGCCTTGATAATATCATTTTTCTTTACATTCCAGATTAAATTTTACTTCTTCAGGAAATCCTTTCTTGAACTCTCAGACTGAGTTATGTTACTTTGATACAGGTTCTCATCACACCATCAACTTTTCCTTCCTAACAATATCTGTACCTATAGTTCCTATTTGTAATTATTTGTTGATATTACCAACCACATATTAAAACCTCCTCAAAGTCAAGATCTATGTAAATGTCTTTCAAGTTCTGAAGCCCAATATTAGCAACTGTTTGCCACATAGTAAAAACTCAACAGAGTTTCTGGGATAGGCAAGTCTAAGAGTTGATTGCACAAAAAAATTCTTTTTAAGAAAAATGAATACCTGCCCCCTCTCCCACTGTGAAGTCTTGGACACACAGGTTAAGTGTGTTACTTTTAGCATGTCAGTGACAAAACAAAATTTGCCAAAGTTCATGCAGTGAATAATATACTATAGGCATAGTTATTTTTAATATAGTCATGACAACTATTCATTGAAGTACAACTTTAAAAAAATCAATCTGTTAAGGATTTTATGTCATTTTCACCCAAGCTGTCTAAATTTTCTTGACAGAGCAATATACTGTGGCAATGACTTTTAGAACTACTTGATATCTATCTTAACATATTGATGTGGTGTTTATGGTAAGAATCCACAAGGCTCAACTTTGAGATAACACTGCTATTTACATCATCTCAAAAGAACCTCAGAAAACTTATTTCTCTTACACATCTATTCCAAAAATATTTATATATGCTAGTTCTATATCTATTCATTGAATGGGCAAAGATTTCTATCCATGACTTGAGATTTCTATATAACACATACACTTGCCTTGTCATGGTCAATTTAGGATATTAATTCATCATTTAGTTTGTATCTATCATAGCAATTTTTAATCTAAACCTCTCAATTCACCTGATTTGCTCTCACTTATATATGGGATCTAAAAAGCAAAAACAAAACAAAAACAAATAAAAACAAAAAACTCAAGCTCATACATACAGAGAACAGACTGGTAGTTGCCAGGGACAGAGGGTGGGAGAAATGTATAAAATGGGTAAAAAGGTACAAACCTCCATTATAATTAAGTAAGTCACGTGAATATAATGTACAATATGGAGACTGTGGTTAATACTACTGTACTGCATATTTGAAAGTTGCTAAGAGAGTAGATCTTAAAAGTATTCATTACAAGAAAAAAAACTGTAATTACATAAGGTAATAGATGTTAACTGGACTTATTGTGGTGCTCACTTACTTAGCAATGTATATAAATATTGAACCATTCTGTTGTACACCGGAAACTAATATGTTACATGTCAAATATACTTCAATTAAAAAAAAATTAAAATGGGACACCTGGGTGGCTCAGTCGGTTAAGTGTCTGCCTTTGGCTCAGGTCATGATCCCGGGATCCTGGGATCAAGTCCCACATTGGGCTCCTTGCTCAGCAGGGAGTCTGCTTCTCCCTCTGCCTGCTGCTCCCCCTGCTCATGCTCTCTCTCTCTCTCTCTCTGGCAAATAAATAAATAAATAAATAAAATATTTTTTAAAAAATTAAAATGTCGTCCACGATAGCAACCAAAAGCATCAAATACTAAAGAAAAAAAAAATCTGAAAAATATGTGTGTTGGAAAATACAGTAAATTATTGAGTGAAATTAAAGTAAACAAACTACATGTATTATAAGATTCAACATTATCCAAATGCCATGACAAACTTGATCTATAGCTTCAATGTAATTCCAATTAAAATCCTAGCAGCATTTCTGCTAATTAACAATACGATTCTATAATTTATATAGAAATGTAAATGATTTGCCATATCCAAGCCAGTTTTTAATAAGAACAAAGCTGGAAGGCTTAATCTACCAGATTTTTAAATACAGTATAAATTTACAATAATCAAAACAATGGTTATTAGAGTACAGAAGACAAAAAGATCAGCAGAACAGAGTCCAGAAACGTACTCAAATGGGATGGCTTATGTCAAAGGTGTCACTGCAATTTACTACACTATGGATTTTACAATAAATGGTGCTGGCGTATTTGGATATTTGTATGAATACAAATGTATCCTGAAACCTATCTCATACCATTTACAAAAATAAATTCTAAATGTAAATAGAAATGTAAAATCTAAAATGAAGTATGTTCTAGAATAGCACTGTTCAATAGAAATACAATATGAGCTACAAATGCACCTCATATGTAAGTTAAAATTTTTCTAGTAGTACCATTAAAAATAAGAAAACAGGTAAAATTAGTTTTAACAATATATAATAAAGTAACCAAAATATTTTAACATGTAAGGAGTAATATAAAAATTATTTGAGATCTTTAACCTACTTTGAGATTTTTTTTTTTTAAGATTTTATTTATTTATTTGACAGAAAAAGACACAGTGAGAACAGGAACACAAGCAGGGGGAGTGGGAGAGGGAGAAGCAGGCTTCCTGCTGAGCAGGGAGCCCGATACGGGGCCCGATCCCAGGACCCTGGGATCATGACCTGAGCTGAAGGCAGACGCTTAAGGACTGAGCCACCCAGGAGCCCCCTATTTTGAGATATTAACTTATTTTGTGCTACATCCCCAATATCCAGTGTGTATTTTACACTTACTACATGTCTCAGTCTGGACTAGCCATATTTCAAGGGCCCAATACTCACATGTGACTAGCGGACAGCACCATTCTAGAAAAATACACTGGTTACAGTAGGGAAATAGTTCTTAAACAACATTGATAAATTGGACTTAATCAAACTGAGAACTGTTCATTAAGCAAACCACTATATTAAGAGAGTAAAAGTGAAAACCACAGACTTGGAGACACTCCCAATACAAAATAATTATATTTAGAATTTATCAAGGACTCTCACAAATTACTAAGAAACAGACAAATCAATAGAAAAATGGGGAAATTGTGGACTCCTAGGTAATTTTTTCTTTTTTTGTGTATGTATCTTTTGTATTAAAATATGATTTTAGCCTTTACTTCTCAAAAATAGCAAAATGTTTATAAGAGCCATTCATTTATGATTACCTTTTCCTGGGAAATAAATAGTTTTATATTCATTTTAATATTTACTTTTATATATTCCTTAAGCTTGTGGATGTATATTGTACATATAATTTTCCATAAGTGGTTTCATAATATTTTATTCTTCTATACTTATTTGTGTAGTATATATAAGCATTTATTTTTATCTATTTACATATTTCTAGTCATCTCAACATATATTTTTCATTATGAAATAGCATATTAAAAAATCATTGCCATGCATGATGTGTTTCAATCTAATGGGATTATCTGATATTATAGATTTTATATTTTAACAGTTAGAGAAAAATGTTCATCCTTCCTGCTGGTTTATTCACTTTTAAGGTAAAAGCAACATTTATATCTTAAGGATAAAAGTTTGGAAGTTGTACAGAATCATAGTACAAGTAGTCAATTTAAACTAAGAAAATAACCACTTGAGGTATAGTCCAAAATGGAATTTGGCTATTTTTATTTTAAAACGCACATCTGCTAAAAACAAACAATGCAATTTTCCTCTGAATAATATTTAAAATAACATGATTTATATGATTCTGAGTGTGAGGTCAGTATCTTGGTAACCATCATATTATAATGTAGACAATTTGACTTCACCCAGTAATATCATTTTTCTTAGGAATAGTGCACCCTAGATGCAGGAAGTGTTATAAAGCTCTATAAAATACTCAGAGGGGAGATGAAATGCTATGAGCTAAAAAAAGAGGGGTACATGCTAATTGCAAGATTAAATCAGTACACAGTGTTTGAAATGAACTGTGAAAATCTGAAGTCTTAAATGGGCCATTTTCTAGATGATCTCATTAATATGGTGTTTTGTTACCTGGCACAATGAAATCTGAACTCAAATGAAGGAAAATAGTCCTTTGCATTATCAATCAGGTGAAATTATCATGATAGGAAGGCAAGACCCTACAATCTCATGAAAAGACAAGTCAGAATCCAGTTCTGTACCTAAGTTGTGTGAACCTGTTAATAAAAGTCAAAGACTTTTATTTATATGGGCAAACTCTGAAACCATATGCATAATGGATGATAAAAACTGTTCTCTTCATCTGGAATTTTCACATGGAATATATCTTACTAACACAAATAAGAGACTTGCCATTAAATCTCAAAACCTAGGAAAACTTTTGCTCAGTAGAGCCTAATGCTAGTGAAAAATTTTACATTTTATGAAATTCTTATATATCTTATCTCACTAGATTATCCTAACAAGTAAGCACCTAGGAAGGCATAAGATAATTAGCAGTTTATATGTATTTATGGGCAACATGATCCACCCTACATTATAACCAGACCAAACCTGTGGTCAGAAGTATGACACTTTATAATAGAGTTTTGTTATTTTAGTTAGAATTTACTCTGACAAAACAAAGAAAACCTATACTCATATCATATAGCCTCATCTGTATTCAAACTACCTTTTCCAGATCACAAATATCAGCAGGGATAAATATGTAAGAATAGTTCCAGGAGTAATGGAATTATGCCTTGCTGTTTGACACTGTTGGAAACTCTATCAGAAGTACAGGCTCCAGGCAAGGAGGAAGAAAGCTTTTTCACATGGGGAGAATAATGATAATTGGGGAAGGAGGTTCTCATTACTTCCCACAGATACTGTGTGCCAGAGTTTCACTCAAGTGAACCTGCTTACATTCTTTATGGCATCTGAATCTCTTGACCCACTTATTAGAGAGCTAGGATCAAGAAAACAAACTTCTAAAAGCCCCAGAGGGGTAGTGGAGGAAAATGTTAGGCAGGTTTTGTTTTCAGCCATACCATTCATACCATGTGTCACCTGTTTCCTCCTCTCAATTTATTGATTCATTAACCCAGCATTCAAGACCTTGCTCCAGTCTTTAGGTCTGATCTGGTTTGGAATTCACTCTCATTGGGCAATTTCTTATTGTGCAACAATTCCCTTCATGAAGCTCGTATGTTACACTTACAAAAACACAGGGTCTGGAATGCTTGTGTTCAGAATATAGTGTCAGTGAGGAAGAAACCAGGGATACCATGAAAAGGTGAGAATCCCAAGAAATGCAGTAGATAGAAGCAGCAGCTATGGGTCTGGAAGCTGCTGCAAGGAAGGCAAGAGACACAGGAGCCAGCTCAAGAACTCTGGAGCTGAGTCCTGAGAGGCAGCCAGAGGACTGACTAAACCACACTCTCTTGTTCAGTAGTCCCGGAACAGAATTTTTATAATTTATTTACTTTTTTTTTTTTTTTTTTTGAGAGAGAGAGAGGGAGGAAGGGAGGGAGGAGAGCGGGGAGAGGGTAAGAGACAATCTCAACCAGGCTCCATGCCCATTGTGGAGCCTGACGGGGGGCTTGATCCTATGACCCTGAGATCATGACCTGAGCCAAAATCAAGAGTCCAGTCAGATGCTTAACCAACTTAGCCACCCAGGTGCCCCTGGATCAGAATTTTTAAATCGAAGCACAGGATTCTCCCATTACCCTGTTTGGATTTCATTTTTGAATATTGAGGCCATTAGTGTAACCTGCAAAGATCTTTTCTGATTCTGCATCTACTGATCTAGGGTTGGGTATCCTTCTGTGCTATATATTCATCATGTGCAGATCTGACCACTCTCCTGCTATAGAGAATGAAGTCATAGATAAAAGGGCTGAAACAAGAGAGGGCCAAAGGAAAAAAATATGAAAATTGTCACTTAAAACTTAAAAAGAAATTCTCTTCACGTCCCCCATTTAGGACTTTTCTTCAACTTTAATGATCTCCTGCCCTACTGTCATTTGTTAAACTTTTATCTCATTTTCATGGCCTTGCATTAGTCAACTCATTGAAAAGCCAAACCAGATTCCACAATGACATTTAATAGTTATATAGCATTGTCAGTAGCTTTCTTGCAAAGCTCGTCTTCTGCCTTGTTTTAGATACATTCCCTTCTTTCCTTACCCAGTTGTGCACTCCATAAGGTCTGGGATTATGTCTTATCTACCATCTTACCCTGCATATACTCAGCAGAGATTTGGGGTTTTTTTCGGTACAATGTTGAGCATCTGGGAAATTTCTCCTAATGAGAGCCTAATTGTCTAAGTATTCTGATTGGGCCTATTAAAAGCAAGAAGCAGGATTAAAAGATAAAAATACATTCTTTCCTTGGAATATACATTTTATTCCATATATTTATGGAACACAGAGACTTTTCCAGCAAAACTAGCTTTTACATTCAAATTTTTCTCAGTTGAAATCAAAAGCAAAAAAAAAAAAAATTGGTGCTATCATCAACTTATTTCCTAATGTTATCTTCCTTAGTCTGATTTACTAGACTTTATGGAATTTCATGATAAATGAGCTGGCTTTTCCTCTTCTCAGCTTAAATCACTGAGCAATTCAAAATATGGGGGATGCATATTTATGAGTCCTTCACCCCAAGTAGAAGAGAATTAGAGATGACTAAAATAAATCCTTAATGTACTTTTGGAGCTGAGTCCCTCATGAAAGGCCTTACCAGCTACTCCATAAGGATTATAGTTGCCAAAATACAATCAAGCAAATAAATGGGACAGAATTCCATCCAATGTTAAGGGAGGTCTCGCATATTTTATTGCACAAGGTGGGTATCTATGATTTATAACCTCCCATTTTTCATTCAGAGAAAGTTGCAGGTATTCCAAGAGGTTATAAACCTTGATTTTTTTTGATGCATAGTTCAATCAGCATTATTTACTACAGAAAACAACACTTGTGGGACACGTAAATTTTACTTTATCTTCACTGGCATGATAAATGATTTATCAAGCACACTACAGAGGGGAAAAACATTCTAGTTATATACAGTTGTTTGGATATTAATTTGTTCCCAAAATAAAGCTCCGGTTTGTGATAACCTGTATATAAACCTGGGTTAGCCAATACACTTGACACGATGCTGATTCTATATGCAAGAATTGCCTGCCATGCTAAAAGTGATGTAAGTGAATTATCAACCTCTGAATCATATCTTCAATTTTCTGATGGTTCTGGCTCCACCACTTGCAATTATTCAACTTAATAGGTTTTGATAATCTTGGACCATTACTTTGGAAATATCAGCTGAAAGAATCAGAAACCCACCTAACTTAACTCCTTCACTGTGTTCAAAGTAGAAAGAAATATAACTTTGTGCTTAGGGTTGACTAAGTTATCCAAGTCAGTAATATTCTATATGTAGGCATGATATAGAACTTGAGTCACTGTCAAGACCCTCCATTCTGTTTTTTTGGATCAGAGATGCCTAGATAGAGTACTTATCTTTATGCCATTGGCTAATAATTATATTAACAATAAGAGCTATTTATTAAATACCTATTACTGTGCTGGGTGTTTAAGATTTAGTGTCTTATTTCATTAGTTCTAAGAACCTTAAGTGTTGGAACTGGTTCATACTGGCTCTTGAGATCTTATTCTACTTATCTCTGCCCAAGTCCCCATTTATTGTTGTTACTTGGTGTAATAGTCTCACCATAGAAAATGATAAATGCTACAAATTACAGCTTTGCAAGTTTTTGGTTTAAAAGCACATACTATAATCTCTGGAAGTGGATATTATTATTTCTATTTTATAAGTGAAGTAATTAAGGCTCAAAGAGGTGAAGTACCCTTCTTATAGTCAGTATTGTCAGTGTGTAAATTTCTAACTGAGGGTTGAATCCCGGTCTATTACACACCAGAACTCAGGCTCTTCCCCATATGGGGAAATAATTGAGGCTGCTTACCCAGTCAAGCAGGGTCAGCCATCGTGAATAAACTGACTGTTCTTCAATAAATTCAACCAAACATTTACTTTCCCTAAAGCTTTGGTTATGTTGAATTTATTTAAAAAAAAAAATGCTATAGAGGACAAACTGATGGCTACCAGAGAGGAGGTAAGTGGGGAGTTGGGTTAAATAGGTGATGGGGATTAAGAAGTATGTGATGAGCACCGGGTGTTGTAGGGAAGTGTTAAATCACTATATTGTACCCCTGAAACCAATATTACACTGTCTGTTAACTAACTGGAATTTAAACAAAAACTTAAGAAAACCACAAAAATACCCCAGAAAACAACAAAACAAAATGCAAATAGCCAGTTATCTTAGAACAGTTTTTTGCCTAATAAAACAGATGTTTTCAATACAGGGTTCTTTTCAATGGGGGTGACAAAGGCTAGGATGAAGTACTGGCACCTTTTCCTCTTAGCAATATCGACATGTCAATCTTGATAATTTAACATTCACATCCCAACTGACAACTTTAGCAGAAACCAGGAGGGGATGGAATGGCATGAAGAAGGGATAAGTGGGGAAAAAAAATTAAAATGTATCAAGATATAAGAACAACATAACATTTTTAAAAGCATGGTAAGATTATATTTAGAAGTCTTAGTGGTTTTTCCTTTAACAGATTATCCAAGCAGCAAAAAAGATCCACAGTTTTTCTCTCCACAAGAAGGATACAATTCCATGTCATTCTTTATAGTGATCCAGGACGGTTTCTAAATTCAAACCATTTTACTTGTTTGACTTCTTGTCTTGTTTCTGTAATCTGTTGTTATGGAAATGACTAAGATGTCAAAACATGTTCTGTATGATCCACAGGGGAAGGAAGAGTTTTAGGAGGAAAGCTCTGAAAGAGGTTTCGAGGCAAACTAAAAACAAATTTGGACTTTGCACTTAAAAATCAAAACACATTTTTTGCTTGGTTGTGCTTTGATTTTCAAACCACTTCTCCCATGTGGACACTAATTCTCTGATTTGTGAAAGTTCATGAAGCCCACTTTCAGTTGTTTACCATACGCTCATGAATCTGAATAAGTCAATGACACCATTTCTGGCTTGCATGTCAGGAATAGTTCAACCATTTTGATTGAGTTGACCAGCCAAATATAAATGAAATACATCAAACCAGTTATTTGGAATAATGGACAGGCTAAATGACTACTCATAATACATGCAGTCTGTCAATATCTTTCCATTTTTTATAAATGTAGACATGTGTTACAAAGGTCAACTCTTTATCAAGTGCAAATCTCTTGTCCTGAAATGTTTATCTTAAAGATCAAATAAATTGCTACAATTTCAATATATGCTTTAAAATGAAAAAAAAATATGAGCTTCAAAACACAATTATAAAAAAATGTGTTCTTATAAATGCATTTATTCTTTCTTATTTTAGGATTTAAGGGGATGACTGAAGTAATTACATTCAACTGCACTGCTGTTTTCTGTAAAAACTGGCCAAGTTAGTCCTCTGTAAGTAATAAATCTAAATCATTGACTTCACTGCCTGGATGCCATGGGTGGAGGGAAGAAAGATAAAGTGGGGACAAAAGCATAAGACAGCATTTCCTGGGAAACAGTCATCAGTTTGCCAGTCACTCTTCAGAAGGATAAATCCTGGCACATCCAAGTCTTTAGAAGCAGATTCCTCTCCTGGAGACCACATCAGATGTGTAGCTGCCGCTAACTTGGCAAGTAATAATCTACCAGGGTGGTCTACAAAATAATAAAACTGAAGAAGCCTAGAGTTGAGTTTTCCTTGTCAGAGAAACCACTAACCCTCTGTGTCATCTTCAACTTGAACCCCAGTGGCCCATAAACTGTACAGTGGTGGGGGACATATTAGGAGTATTTAGCAGCGTACACATAGCTCCTAACACAGTTCATGGCATATAGTTTCACAGTAAGTCTTTGTGCATGAGATTTAGTGAATCTTAACTTTTCTCAGGCCCCATTTATTGATCTGTAAAATGGGAATGGGGCTAAATATGACTCAAAATGTGGTTGTTGAGAAGAAAATAAGGTAATATATGTGGATGTGTTTTTAAAAATTAAGGCTACTCTTACATTTGTTACTTTATAAGTATTTTTACTTTTCCACTATTTATGGCAGCCATATATAAAATATAGACTTTCTTCACTTGGAGAGGATTAGTTATAGTAGGTGTTAGAAAAAAATTAACTTTAAAACCAGGTGATTTTGTTTTACCTTGGATTTTCCTCATGTAAATTTGATTTTTTTAATGGAATTATTTCTGCCTTATTATGAGCTTCTGGCAGTATTACCTTAGGCAGTTTGAAATTATTGCTAGATAATTAAAGTATTCTATTATTTAACTATATTGTGTTACTGCTTCCTTTACTGAAAGAATATTCTGTGGTCATGTACCCTAAATTCTCTAGGTAATGCTTAAAATTGTCTTTGCATATTTTATATTTTTCTCCAATTGAATTTTTCTCTGTGTTAGGTCCCTATGTAATTTCTACTTATCTTAGTCTCAGTCAACTACAAATAGGTCCCTGAATAATACTGCTCCAATCCCCAAATAAGGGAATTGATCACAGGCTTAATGCTGATGATCCAATTTGATAAATTATAACATTAGTTATTCAATGAGCAGTCTATATTATACCATAGAAAAGTCCTCATAAGATAGGGACAGACTGCAATTGATCTGTGCAATTATTGCTGTTGTTGCAATATCCAAGAAGTCCCCAAAAGATATTTTTACATTAGTACATAATATTAAATATTCTTGTTGAGAAAATGGATTTTCTTTAAAATAAAGAAGAAAAACCATTCCTTTAAAAAAGATGAAATGGATGTCTTTTGAACTGTGGGAAGAAGGAAAAATAATTAAATTTGTTAACATCTATGATGTGCCAAGAAATGTGGTAAGGAATTTATGTATATAATCCTTAACAGCATACCTGGGATTATAATATTTTACAAAATAAAGGAATTCTCACGCAACTTAAGTAACATGATTGATTCCACATTGCTAACACATATAACTGTTCAAATAAGCTTTCAATTTTAGAATAGTGTAAGATTTACAGAAAAGTTATGAAGATAGTACAGTTGCCATATATCCCACATGCAGGTTCCCCTACTATTCACATACTAAGTTAGTGTGGTTCCTTTGTCACAACTAGTGACCCAATATTGATATGTCATCATCATTATTATCTAAAGTTCCTACTTTATTCATATTTTCTTAGTTTTTTTCCCTTAGTTTTTACCTAATGCCCTTTTACTGTTTCAGAATCCCTTCAAAGATACCACATTACATGAAATGTCATGTATCCTTAGGCTCCTCTTGGCTGTGAAAGTTTATCAGATTTTTCTTGTTTTTGAGGAGTAATGTGCATTTCCTGTTCCAGCCCTAGAATCAGAATTTTCTCCAAACAGTGCTAGTACCTGTTATTGGAAAATGGTACTGGCAACCAAGAACCAGGTAGGTTCATTGTTGTTCCTAGAGTGTGGTTTCTTCTAGGCCCTTTCAGCTGACAAGAGCAAAGAAATACATGTGTACATACTAATCTCTTTCTCTCTCTCTTTTTAAATATTTATTTAAGTAATCTCCACAACCAATGTGGGGCTTGAACTCACAACCCTGAGATATAGAGCTGTGCACTCTTCCACCTGAGCCAGTGCCCCCTCCCTGTCTTTATGTATACATTATATGTGTGTGTGTGTGTATACATTATATATTATATAAATATATATTGATATTTACTATACATTATTATATAATAATTTCTAGACATTTATATGTATATAAATATTTAAATATTTCTATACATTTAAATATTTCTATACATTTATATGTGTGTTTCCATATATCTCTCTCTACATATGTACATATCTATAAATATTTCCATATGTACTTACAGTAAGTTAATATAACTTCATTCTGACATTTCAAACTCTAGATGGTGAGAGACAGGGTTTTTCATTGTTGCATTGGGAGGTTACAGATAAGCAAGGTGGGAAGGCTAGAATGATCCATGAATCCACTCTAGCAATGAAAAACTGTCTCTCACCATCTACCATCAATTTACTTTATTTTTCAATTCCAGTATACATGTATAGTGGTTTCAGAATTATCAACTGTACCTCATGGAAAACAATTATACTAACTATAATATAGTTCTTATGTACCATCTTTGTAACTTTTTAATTTTAGTCTCAGAATTTCCACTTATCTATAACCTTACTTAGGTCAGCACTTTTCCTCCTACCCTCTTCAGTAAGGTTATTCCATACATTTTTAATATTGTTAAGATTTTTTTGGTCACTGTCTACATTCCACCCTGGAATCCTCTGACCTCTTAAATATATATATTTTTAAATGTTAATTCATTTATTTAATAAGTACCTGCACAGAAACATCTAGAAGAATGTTTGATCAAATATCTGGTCACCATGGCTCAGCCAAGTTGACACAAAAAATAACGATCACATCTTCTATTCCTAGTTTGTTTTTGTTTTTTTTTAGTGTTTTTGTCATGAATGGGTTTGAATTTTGTCAAGTTCTTTTAGTGCATATGTTAGTACGATTATGTGTTCTTTAGTCCACGGTAGAGACTGTTTTTCCCACAAACATAGATGTCCTTAAACATTTCCGCTACTGATCTGCTCTCCAAATCTGACTGATTTATGTAACCTCTAGATCTATTTCTTCAACCATAGAATTAAAGATTATGTTTAGATGTCTCTTTCAGACCCAGAAATAAGACCCCATTTCTACATATAATAACAAAACTCAAATGAAACGACTGCTTTATGTTTCATAAAGGTCATGGTCTTTGTATTTTTTTATCCTCCAAAGCACTCCCTGTGGTTGAATGAAACAGGTAGTATTTTCACTATTGATTGATGGGGTTATTGAAGTTCATAACGGTTATTTACATTTTCCAAGACCACACGGTTTCTAAGTGGTGTTGGCAGGATTCAAACTCAAGATCTTCAGGCCAGCATGCCAAGTATTTTCCTTTTTACAAGAGCACAGGTTTATTGCCTTAATAAATAAATTAGCTCTCCCAACTTATTCTTCCAAAAACCATTCCTACCCTTGCTTAAAGCTTATTCCATACATAGAAATCAGATTGGAAGAAAAGTTCCCAGCAGCTTGATTTCATTAAAAACAAAATGGGGGGGGGCGCCTGGGTGGCTCAGGCAGTTAAGCATCCAACCCTTGATTTCATCTCAGGTCATGATCTCAGGGTCGTGAGATCCAGCCCCACATCGGGCTCTGCACTGGCGTGGAGCCTGGTTGAGATTCTCTCTCTCTCCCTCTCCCTCTGCCCTGCACCCGCTCTCTCTCTTACTCTCAAAAAAAAAAAAAAAAAATGGGTTTTGCCCACAAGCCTACCTGTTCTTCCTTCCTTGTGCTATGTTTACTACAGTTCAGTTTTCTACTATAGATGTAAATCATATGATTATATTTTTAATTTATTTTTTTAAAACACAAGTTGGCCTAATCAGCAAAAGTGTAACTGTTTTGCAGTCCAAATTGCAAAATTGGTATTATATTGATATAATTAAATAGCAAGGGAGAGAAGGGAGAGCTTCTGGGCCCTGCCACAGGGAAAAGGAGAATGAGTTCCCAGTTCTCTGCATTTGCCATCACATTGATGACTTTATCTCCAGTTAGCTACAAAGAACTTCACTAATCATCATGCTTCACAGTGATAACAGATTTATAATATATGGATCACATCCTGAGGCTGTCAAAAGAGTCTGCTAATATGATTTTAAAACAGAAATCAAATCTAGAGAGTCTTAACTCCTCACAGAAATGATGTTTCACTCTTCTACTATTACCCACATCCCATCCTGATCAAAGTAAGCATAACTGTTCTGAGTCTGAGATTCGTCTGCCTTGAGAGGAACCAGGCATTTTGCCTACAGGTTTGCAGGATGTGTTTTTGCTATAATGTTGCAATGGCCATGATAATTGGTTGTGTTCTAGAGAACTGTAAAAAACAGAAGAAAGACATCAGAAGCTTTGTGTTAATAGAGGATTCTGGGTTTGCCTGTGTGGGTGGAGATTCAACAAGAAGTAGAAATTCTTGGCCAAGTATTTAGCATATGCCCAGGATGAAGCATGGAATATTTTTCAGAAAAAGGATCTGGAGGTATGTGATGGAAAAGAAGGATAATAAACATAAAATATATTATGAACAGGTAAAGGGAATTATCTGGAGATCAGAAAATATACAAGGACAGGCAGTTCTTGAGAAGGAGAACCCATGTGGAGCCAGAAAGCTGTGACTCATCAAGATCTTTCCTATATGTGCTTATGGGTGGGAGATGATCAGCCATGACTTGAATCATATGACAATAACCACCATCAAAAAAACAGAGTTACCATTATTGAGTGCTCTGTGCAACAAATTCTAAAAAATATTTATTAATGCATTAATTCTCACACGAACCCTGTGAAATAACTATTAATATTATTCTCAGTTTACAGGCGAGGATACTGACGTTTAGAGAAGTTCAGTGACTGGCTAACAGACATACAGACACTAATTGGCAGAAGCAGGATTCCAGAGAGGTCTGCCACATTAAAAAATCCCTGCTCTTAGTGCAAACATTGCATTGCTCCACTCTTTGAACAAATGTACACTATCTGAATAATGATGCATAATTTCTTAAACCAATTCATACTTAATTTCATGTACCATGTTGAACATAGCATGATGAAATAGGGAAAACAAAACAAAAATAAAGAAATAGACAAACATGGGTTTTAGGATGAGAAAACTGCAATCTTATCTCCTATAAAGTGAAACTGACAAAAAAGACAACCCAAAGGACCTTGCTTTCAGGGTAGAATAGAATTCTTAAAGCTGGCCACCCTTTGGTGTAGATATTAATTTTCTATTGCCCATATAACAAATTACAACATCGTTATGCCTGAAAAGAGCACACTTCGATGATCTTATAGTTCTGTAGGTTAGATATCTGATACAGATAATGGTGTCTTTAAACCAAGCTATCACAGGGTCGGTTCCTTTCAGGAGCCTCTAGAAGAGAATCTACCTTTTGCACATTCCTTGTCTTGTGATCCCAAGCTTCCATATTCAAATCTAGCAATGTTGCATGTTTCTTAACCTTTTTTCCTCAGTCACACCTCCTCTGTCACAGCTGGGAAAGGTTCTGTGTATTGGGCCTTAACAGATGATCCTGGATGGTCTCCCCATGTCAAGGTCCTTAATTTAATCACACCTGCAAAGTCCTTTTTTGCCATTAGCAGGACATATCCACACCCTCCAGCATTAGGATTATAGACATCTTTGGGGAGCCATTATTCAGCCTATCTCAGTGTATAAAGCTTGGAACCTGGTGAACACCGAGACTGAGATCAAGCACAAGACTAGATGATAAATACAGGAAGCACTGTGAAGGCCAACCTCAGAGTAAGATAATTTGCCAAACATTAAAGAGATGTGTTTTCTATTCTGTCCACCTCTCTCATCTTAAAACTATAAAAATACTCCCTTACCTAGAGCTTGATCAAAACTTTTTTTCCTATTATTCCCTGTGAGGTGCCAACAATGTTCAAAGCTGGAACAGAGGCACAAAGACACAATAGGTCCCTTCTTTCCAGATCCTGCACAGTTCCTCCTTTAGGCTGTGAAGACAGGGTGTCCTGGGGGGATAAATATCTGTGTCAACTGATCTTGCTTGGGAATAAATGGCCTTTCAGAGTTTGGAGGGAGCAAGATTCTAAGAACAATTCTACCTGGTTTAAATCAATAATAAGCATCATATTCTTCTTCAAAGAACACCTTTCCCAGGATTCACCCCTGCATACCCATACCATATATATAAATTTAGCCTTAGAAAAAAAGGAGAGGGTTGTCACTGGAAATTGCTAATAGGGTCTACCTGAATCCTACTTCTTTTATGTTTAAAAATAACAACAAAAAGTACCCAAAGAGTTCACCTAGTAAACATGGATATCTAGTTCAGAAAGTCCTCTGAGGGAATCTAAAATACCAGATGCCCTTAAAAACATGCAAACACATTCTCTTCAAGCTACCTTCTATTCAAAAAATGAATTGCTAACCTTTACATTTAGGGGATTTTGTGTGTGAAATACGAATGAACCCATTCAATTTATCATCCTCGAATAAACCTGTCAATGTGTCACAGAAGCAGGGAATAGCCAATTGCTGATATCAAAAGCTGTAAAAATGGTCCAACTTAGAGTTCCTAGGGAGCGACCCATTTTTGCAGCAGAGTGCAAGTAGGTAGCACAAATTATGTTAGAACAATATCCACGAGATGTTGAATTCAAAAATCCTACTTGGACAAAGGAAAAAAAAAACCTCATGTTAATTGAAATATCTTAATATTGCCAGCACATTCACATACCATAGGTTAGGACCCAGATATGTTCCCCACTCCCTCCAAAGTAATATTCTTCCAATTTAGGTGGGTTAACACAATTTCTGAGGGCCTAAAAAAGAGATCAAGGATGAAAGAGTTTGCTTAATGTAAGTGGAAAATTATGTTCCATCAAGACAGACGATTTTCAAAATTCTGGCCAGTTAATTTTTAGAGGTCTGTAAAGTATAGATAGGTTTAGATAACAGAACACAGCACAGTGAAGGAGAGATAAGTAGCACTCTGTTTAGTCAGGAAAATCTAGGTTGCACTGGGGTAAGAAATACCAAACCCTCAGCGGTTTAACACAACCTAAATCTCTTTCAATGTCTGCTGTGGGACTAAGTAACTCTCCAGGGCAATTCTCTTCCATGTAGTACTCAGAGTTCTAGGCTTCTGACATCTCAATTCTGTATCACTCTTCCTGTGACAGAAGGGACTCTGGAGAGATACATATTGGCATATGCATAATGCCATTCCCAGACCATTTTCCTGAACCAGGTGCCGCAACACAGCTGGAGGATGTTCTTTCAGTATAATAGAGCTGAAAATATTGGTGAGAATCGGTCATTCTCACCAATAGACAAAATTGGAGAATTTTGTCTACCATACACAGGTAGGAAAACACCTGGAGGTTATGAAGGCCACAGCATACGTATGTATTAGTCTGTGAAGAACATTACATTAGGATGTGGTAGGCATTCCATAGGCTAGGTCCTAAGAATTGAAACGTGATTCACCAACTTCCACTAGTGTAGACGTTATTTCTTTATGCACAGTTCTGGTGAGATGAAGTAGGAGAAATGGAGTTGTAACAACTTCAGTCATCAGTACATTGGTAAGGAAACACTGAGCCACTTACTAGTTCTATGTAACATGTTGATTATGATCACTTCTGCAAAAAGGATGTTAGATATATTGAGGACCCATGGGCCACAAATCTGCACTTAATATATGCCTTCTCCTCTTCCTTGTCACAATCTTGGTTTAATATCTTTTCTTGGTTAATTTACTTGCTAATGATGAATTCCTTCAGTCTTACAAATTTTGAACTGTCTTCTTTCAGGATTAGAGTTACATAGAGTTATATCCTTTTATTTTCCAGGTATTTTATAAGTGGGATTCATTTTTATAATTTTTAAACATGTCCAACTATTCATCCAGGCTATGAAGGAGAACATGGTATAAATCTTCTAAATTCTAAGGAAATACAAGTGCCTAAATCTTTCTGGGGACTTTTGCAGCCTTAATAGCAAGGTTCTCTGAGACACACACACGCCAAGAACACATCAAAAGAAGATGAGATTATCAGGACGGAGCTTCAAAGCAAACATCCCTGAACTCAAAGCTGGTTCACATTTGTACCCAGGCTCATTTTGCATCCCTTGATCATGCCCTGACTGATGGGAGAAAGAAGAAGCAGAGGGTTATGTACAGAACTCAAAAGGGACTGTGAAATTTGACCAGAGCATGATCTTCATCTTTCCCTAAATCTTTCTGTAACATTGCTCCTTTGAATGGATATTTTATTTGTTGTTCTTGAAAATGAGGTGAGCCTCATGATATTAGTAAGTTTTCCTGTAATTTTGCAAGCCAGTCTGGTCTCTGTATTAAATGTAAACAACTGTGAATGTCTACGATGTCTATAACAGGGAGTGTGTGTTGGAAGCAGAAATGACATGTTCACCTTAGAGAGAAGTCACATTTATGTAAGAAAACATTATGACTACTTTCCTTCCTCATCCCTCTACCATTCCACAACAAATTATTATTTAAACATTTACCATGTACAAATTACTATGCTAGGTACAATGGAGTTTAAGAAAGACAGATTCGATATGGTCTTCGATGTGAAGGAACTTAAATCAGATCTTGTTTCTCCAGGGACACTGTCTATCTTCTACTCCAAAACCCTGTTGTGATGTCACAGATAGTCCTTGGAATTTTTGTTCAAGGCCAGATTCCCTGGCAAGAAAGAAGAACAAGTATGTTTCCATGTGGCTATTTTGGCAGTTCAAAATGTAGGGTCTGCAAAAGTCTGATTTCTGGACCTGGGTTTTTGCAAAAAATCCATGGTGCCTACATCCCCTGAACATTTTGAAATAATATGCTTTATTTTGCAAGGATAGAAATAGCTTCATCTGTAGACCACTTCTATGTATTTTTCCTTTTCTTGCCCCCTGAACACTTTAAGCAACTTTGGCTTTTAGTTCATACACCATAGAAGAATTTATTCACTTGAAATAAAAAGTGATTAACAACATAAATGGTCAATAAACATCTTACAGTCATCCCCAGGCAAAGAACATGTTCAGCCCACTTTCCCTCCACTTTCCTCATTTGGAAAGATTGACGTACTGTGAAAGCCTAGTCAATGGTTGTTAGCATTTCTGAAAGCCAACCGAGTGAATTAGAGATACAAAGAATTCTTTAGCAGACTTTCAAAGTCCTCGATCCACTAAATAACAGAGTTTCTTATAGCAAGACATTGTTAAGAATCATGTCATTTTTCCCTTCTAGAAGACTTGCTTTCTTTAACTATTCTTTTCTATTTCCAGAACTTAAGAATTTATTAAAACTCAAACCAGTGTTATTGCACATGTAGGATTAGTCACACCAAGCATAGGATAGCTGTATGATGAAATATGACAACTTCAGAAGCTTGACAAGAAATACAAAATGAAAGATCCTTCTTAAACTATTTTTAGCAGAAAAAGAAAAAAAAGGATATTTACAACCATTGAACAAGTGTGAATATGTTTTCATCATTTTCTTGACACCGTGTCTTTAAACTTGAAAAGGTAATTAGAGTGTGTGACTCACTGCTGGGCACAGAGGGCTGGTTTGCATTTCGACCATTTAATAAGAGGCACTACTACCTATAGTTCATTAACAATCCACATAATGTGGCACTTAGTACTGTCATAACATTGAAGCCACAGGAAGGTACTCTTAAGAAGCTGCAATTAGGGCTTTAGGATTATTGGTTTGTATGCCAAACTATAAGATGAATTCACTAAGGACTCATCAGTGTTTTTCAGACTTTACACACCTGGGGGGAGGTAGATTTGGTATCAGTATGGCTAAAGTAGGGTCTGGGAGCTTGTGTCCAAAACAAGCTCCTATGTAATGTTAACGCTGCTGGTCTATACATCATCCTTGATCTATCTGAGCAAAGCTATGCAAAGAGAGAAAAAAATCCGTGGAATAGTATGACTGGGCTATCTGGTGGTAAGGACATCAGAATGAGAACTGATAGGTAAAGAAGCATAGATTTAACAGATCAAGTTATAGCAGTGAACATCACTAATGCCCATTCGTGCCCTGTCTACTGCCCAGTGAACACCACACCACAAACCGCAAGTACTCGGGTCGCACTGCCAAGAGAATATTGTATAATGGATGCATCACAGAAACTCTGATGCAATTAAACATTTTATTTATTTACATCATCATCTTCTGATTCTCTGTTCACTAGGAACTTTTAAAATATAATTTACCTTCTCATATAGAACTACTTAAAAAGGGAGAATGAAGCTAATGGAGTATGAGTGATTAGGCTGAGAATTTCTCATTGAAAATAAATGATTTACAATAGCAAGAGAAGCTACTGATCAAAGAATGCTGGATATTCCAATATTTCTATTTTTATTGAAAATTAACAAAATGGAATTTTGGTCAGTATCATAGTCTTCGCTGATGCATAATTGTGTGAAATGGGTAAACTTTAGGGTACTAAATAAGCAGTTTTCAGTCTGAGAAGTTCATCATTGATTGATCCTAGACCAAAATGACCGTAAAGTGCATCTGGGAAAAATAATGTTAGGACAGACAAGGGTGAGGTGAAGAGATCTGCCCTATCAGATACTAAAATTCATTATTATAAAGATATAATAAGTAAATATTTCAGTATCTATGTCACTACATGCAACATAGTTCAATGGCAAAAAAAAATTAGGTAAAAAAAAGAAAAAAATTAGGTAAATTAGGTTAAAAAAAAAAAAGAAAAACAAACCCCATAAAATATAGCATTTTAAACCAGACTGAGAAAGACTGAATGAATAATGTGGGACAACTGGCAAATCATTTGGAAAGAAACAAGTTTAAATCCTTATCTCACACTTTCTTCTAAAATGAATCCTCTGTGGGTTAAACAAGAAAATCATAAAAGTAATAGAAAGAGGTACAGGTAAACACTTTAATTATATTGGTTACGAGGAAGGTCTTTCTAAAGATGGCATCAAGGGTAAAACTATTAAGAATGAGATTAAGAGAAATAACTCCTTTAAAATTAAAGGGCTTATGTGGTAACACTTTTACCCATACTTCTGCTATAATCAAATTATGAGTCAAATGATAAATATAAGTGCATTAAAGTGAATTAGTAATGACTCTATAAAGAGCTTTTATAAATCAAGTAGAAAAAGAGTATCACCCAGTAGGAAGATGACCTAGGCACAAGAATAAGCAATTATCAAAGAAAAGGGGGGGGAAAAAACCCTGGATGATCAGTAAACACATTAAAATACATTCACTGTCAGACAACAAGATTACTGTTGATTTGTGAAGACCTACCTATCAAATATCTTAAAAATATGCATGAGTATTTATGCAGCAGCTCCACTTCTAGTATGTGCTCAAGATGTTTACTGAAATATCAGGAATGGGTGAATTTGAAAAAATAAAATAGAATAAAAATGCATAGGTAATTAAATTCTAGATTTTCATATATGATCAAGATATTATAAGGCTGTAGATTTACATATATATATATTGATAGGATATGTTCCTCCTATATTTTAAGTGAAAAAGACAGGGTCTATATTAGCATGCATTATTAGACCTCACACATTTATTTATTTATTTGGATGAAACTTTTTTATGTTTAATTGGTTTTCTACATTCCACTACTGTAGAAAATGTGCAATCAGAGGACATTGATTGAAGGGAAGAAGGAAAAGAAGAGAATATCTTTATTTCTTCACACTTATATCATGACATCCTAGGGCCTTTCTGCTTTCTCTCTTATGGAGTCTTCATTGTTCCATGACTTTTCTTTAAGATGCAAGGTTGGACTTACAAGATAGAAAAAAATCTTTCCCTGTATTCTTCCACAAGATTTTTAGGCCATTATTTGCAGAAAATGCACAAAGTCTAAGAATAGTGCATTTCTAAATTATTTTACAAATGTCTACAGGTAATGCAAATGCTGTATCATTCAAATCAGAAAAGGGACAAAAATAATTATCATGATACACATCAGCAAGATAAAGGAATCACAAAGTCAATGTTTGTTTTTCTCTAATGAATTTCTGGATGTCTTTTTCAATAACCCATGTTAATTTTTTTCTATATCTACATAAAATTATTTATTCTTCCAATAATTTACTTATAATTTGGATCATATACATTTACCACTTCAAACCCTTACATATATATATGTAAAAGTTATATATATATATACAGCACAAGAATCCTAGAAAAAGATATCAAATATTTACAGAAATTTCAGCAGCCTGTAGGATTAAAGATAATTTTTTCTTTCATATTTTAGGTATTTTCAGATTTGTTTATAATAAACAGGAAATAGCTTTATAATGTAAAACAGTAAGGCCATTTCTGTATTTTTTTTTTTTTAAAAACCAGGAAGTACTACCAATCTTCAGTTGCTCTTTGGCAGACTTTTTCCTCAGTAACACCTAGATACCACTGACATGTGGCTGAAAGCATATTTATTGAGAAACTCTAAAAAGCAGGTCATGAGTCCTGGTAATTTCAGCACAGGAAGTTTAATAGGAAACCCAAATTCATTTGGTTCCAGATATATTGGGACTTTGTACCACTATTTCTGATACATGAGAGTGTTGGCATCAGACCCTGACGGTGAGTCAAAAGTAATAAATATTTGGTGTAATCTTAGCAACAGGGTTCTGATTCCTGGTTGTCCTCTTTTATTCTTGCACCATTTTCTCATTTATTCTTCCAAATCCACTAGATGTATTATATTTTAAGTGTAGGTATATGTTTCTACTCCAGGTAAGTAGACAAAGATTATCATAATTTTCAATGTAAAGATTCCACTGGTGCTATTCGCTTAAGGAGAAAGATATGACTTGTGAATGAGGGAAATAATGAAAATCTTTGTGGGAGAATATGATTTTGTCTAGAAAATGGAAGGATAATTTCAATAAAGACAGTAGAAAAAATGGCATTCCAGCTGGGAACAATAAGGTTATTAGAGGCAGGACAGAAAATACATGGCTTCCATATGGATTACAGGAAAGTATCACTAGACTGTGGGCTATGGAATTTGTGAGGAAAAACTAGGAGTCCATCATAGAAAGTCTTAACTGGAAGGTCATTTATTTGACAGGTTACAAGAAACAACTGAATTTTCGAGAAAGCCTTCAGAAATGATCACAGTTGTAATTTAGTGTGTAAAAGAACATGGATTGGACTGGAAAAATGAACATTTATAGACAGGACAGCCACTCAGGAAATTACTGCATTAATAAAGATGAAGCTGTGGCTAGAGATGAGACTGGATTCTAGAGTTAATGAAGATGTAGAACCAAAACAATGACAGATGATTTAGAAATGGCAGACAAGAGCCAGAGCCCTCTTACTAATGAGTATTTGGAAAAATAATGGAAATGGAAACTTTGGGGGAAGCTTACCTTACAAGAAAAAGTTCAGTTTATATTTGTTGAGTTACAGAGGTGCTGATGTATCCCGGAAATGGCATCATTTTTAGAGGGGGGTGGGTTATGGAGAGATGGTGGGCAAATTGATAC
This sequence comes from Zalophus californianus, assembly GCF_009762305.2. Taxonomy (NCBI): domain Eukaryota; kingdom Metazoa; phylum Chordata; class Mammalia; order Carnivora; family Otariidae; genus Zalophus; species Zalophus californianus. The sequence continues at coordinate 43,648,305 of NC_045595.1, read as the reverse complement.
ATTCTGAGTGTCTTCAGCAAACAGGCAATGGTGAGGCATGAAAAAATGAACAGATGTCATAAAATGGGTAGACAGCTCTGAGCAAAATGTCCAAGGGTAAATATTGGAAGGTAAGTACATTAAACAGGTTTGAGGAGGCAAATAGTGATAGGAGAGATTTTGGCCTGTTTTGTTCACTGTTGGATGCATAATACCTAAAATTGTGCCTGACATAGAGAATGCCTCAATAAATACTACTGAATGAATTAATGTATAAAAGAGGTAGTTTCATGGCAAAGATGTTTGTGAACAGTGTGGAGTACTGCCTAGAAGGGAAAGAAAATGAGGTCTTTTTGTGTTTAGGAGGTCAACACTGATTTCTGAAAGACCAGATTCAGAAGAAATGAGAAAAGGCAGAAATCACACCCTTTGGTAAATCATCCTTTTGGTTCCACTCTCATATTCTGAGTAGGTATTCTATCTTTTCAAACCAGAATTTTTCTGTCTGTAACATCTAGGATCTGAGATATGCATGACAGTATTTTGTTTTGTTTTGTTTTGTTTAGGAGGCTATTACCCTTGGAGTTTTACGCTTTACTGAAAAACAAAAACAAACACAAACACACACCAAAAAACCCAATTGTGAATTAATTAAATCCTAGAAACACAATGTCAGTTCAACATACAATTCAAAATACTAATTCAGTCCTTGGATAAAGTGGGCTTTGTCCTAAATGCTTAAACATTGATTTTGCAAGGAACAATAAATAGCCACCATGAATGATATAGAAAGTTAATTATTTTCAGTTAGTTTCCCAAGCATTAAATTTTGAGTCTCCTCTGTGTGTGTGCGTGTGCGTGTGCGTGTGTGTGTGTGTGTGTGTGTGTGTGTATGTATCTGGAAGGTAATGTTTGTATATGTCACAGCTTTTTGTCTATGTGCCAGATGACTGAGGAATACCAGACATCAGTGCAACTAATCTCTTTGAATAGAAGAGAAATTCATGTGGGAAATGCTTAGATTTGGGGGTAGGTAACTGCATTCTGTTTGAGAGATTTTATGTGTACCACTTGGAGTGTGCTTTGCTTTTGTTGTTTACTCACACATTTTGGTTAGCATCACTGCATTAAAGTGCAACCTTTGAGTTCACCAGAGAAAAGTAACAAAAGCTTAGCATTAAGAAAAACATCAATTTACTCTGCAGTTACCAGTAGTATGTTTATTTCATACCCTAAAATGAATGGTTATGTGATACTTATTTTATTTTTTTAAAGATTTTTTATTTATTTTTTGACAGAGAGAGACACAGTGAGAGAGGGAACACAAGCAGGGGGAATGGGAGAGGGAGAAGCAGGCCTCCTGTGGGGCAGGGAGCCGGATACAGGGCTCAATCCCAGAACTCTGGGATCATGACCTGAGCCGAAGGCAGACGCTCAACGACCAAGCCACGCAGGTGCCCCATGTGATACTTACTTTAAAGCATATTTTATCATAAGACCATAGGATAGATTTTGTTAGATTGGACACTTCAGCAATGCAAAAGAAATGAAAAATATGTGTAAATTTCACAGACATTCACTCACAGTTAGAGGATGTGTTTGGTAGATGACTTACAGCAATTATGCAACTTTGAAAAGTAACAGGAAACTGCAGCAGAGGAGAAAAAAAGCTCTAAATTCAGACCTGTGATCATTTCACTTCTTTCTTACCCACTAATGTATCCACAGGCAAGCCACATAACCTCTCTCAGTTCAGTTTGTTCATCTACATAAAAAGCCAATATGGCAGAATCATAGCAATAAGAGTTCTATCCAATATGTGTGTTTGGAAAGATAATGGAAATAAAAATTTGGGAAGAAGTTTAGCTCATGGGGAAAAGCTGCTAAATTCAATATAGATTTGTTGAGTTACACAGGTGTTGATGTATTCCTGCAGAGGCATCATTTTGGGAGTGGAGACTATGGATATTCTAAGGTTTAATATAACACTTTAATTATTATTCAGCACAAACCACAGTATATACAAGTATTATGCTAGTATTTTCATTTACTTTACAATTACTGAAACAGTAAAGAACAATTATAACCCCAGTTTTACTTGTGAGATAACTGACTCTCAGAAATCCTAACTTACTCAAGGTCATGCAGATAAACTGAATTAGGGTTCAAACCAGGGACGAATGAGGCAAGGCTACTAACCATTTCCCAAATGCAAGAGTACATGTGAAAGTGGTCTTTAAAGTAAAAGTACTACCAACATAGAAAGTGATATACCTAATCAGAAGATACTGCACATAAAGACTGAGTTAGGACAACATTAATAAGCTTTAACATTTTACTGTATGCTTCCTATGTGCCATGACTGCTCTATATGCTTCCAATTATTCACTCATTGAATCCTCACAGGAACTTGATTACAGGCAATTTGGCTTTAGATTCAGAACTTCCAACCAGCCACCATGCTGCCTCACCTGTGTGTGAAGATGATGCAAATGACAGTGAGGGTTTTTGCAATGGTTCAGATGAACTGTTTTGAGAAATTTACTTTCCGGAGTAGGTTTGTGTCTTATAAAAGGAAGGGCTGGAGTGCGTAGTCACTTTTTCATGGAAAAGAAGGTTCTTGTCATAACAAGTTAAGCTCTTTACATGTTTTGGTTTGATCTTATTTTGATTTGACTAACTCTGACTACCAACTGGCACAGGTTTCGTGAAGGGAAAGTGTTGCATTTCGCACAGGAAATGAGCAGCAGAAGCCTTGCCTACCATATGGCCACCTTTCTGGACATGGAAACTTAGGAGCTTAAAGTCAAACTGGTAGTTCCCTAATGTCCACCTTCAGGATCTCACTGTGCTCTTCACTCCTTTCCACAACCGCTCTTCTTCCCTCTTCTTAGTTAATGAATAAAACACAGACCTTCCACTACAAATATCACAATCCTTGGTTTGTGTATTGCAGAAAACTTCAGGAATAACAGTATACATTAAAGAAAATAATAGGGGCACCTGGGTGGCTCAGCCAGAATCAGTTGGACTCTTGATTTCAGCTCAGGTCATTATCTCAGGGTTGTGAGATCGAGCCCTGCATTGGGCTCTGTGGTAAGCATAGAACCTGCTTGGGATTCACTCTCCCCCCTCCCTCTGCCTTTCCTCCACTTGTGTGCATGTGCACACAAGCTCACTCTCTCTCTCCTCTCTTAAAAAAAAAATCAAATCAGGTATTTCTTTTTCGATCTTAAGGCATAGAACCTACTAAGATTTATTTACTTAATCTTTTTAAAAAAGATTTATTTGAGAGAGAGACAGCACGAGTGGCAAGGGCAGAGGGAGAAGGGGAGAGAATCTCAAGCAGACTCCACACGATGCAGGGCTGGATATCACAATCCTGAGATCATGACCTGAGCTGAAATCAAGAGTCCAACGCTTAACTGACTGTGTCACCCAGGCTCCCCTTTAATCTGTTTTTATTCTTTTTTTTAAAAAAGTAACCTCTGCGCCCAACTTTGGGCTTGAACTCATGACCCCAAGACCAAGAGTTGCATGTTCTACCAACTGAGCCAGTCAGACACCCCTAACTTACAAAGATTCTCTTTTGCTTGCATCACATTCACTCATTTATTCAATTATTCATTAATTCATGTGTTAATTGCATCTTTACTATGTGTCATGCACTAAACTAGTCACTGGGAATATTAAAATGAGTAAATCTCTTAAAGTTTTATTTTGGTATTTACTTCAAAATGGTTAGTTTTGATTCTGTTTTCTATTTATTACTTTAAATGCTATTATCATTTAGTGATTGGCAATTAAGTACTTATTATATTATTACAGCACATATATTATTACATATATATGTATATATGTTACCTATATATTCTCTTTTACATTCTTTAGCCCCTTTTTGCACTAAGTAGGGAGTACCACTGGATTTTGTTTTGTTTTTTCAGAGAAGTTTAGGTCTTTCCTTTCTAAATTTCATCTGTTCTTAAACTGCTCCTGCTTTATCTCACTCTTATTTCTTTTTAATTGTCTTCTTAATAGATGAAAAATCCAATAGGTTTTTTAACTGGTCATTCCACCCCTCTCTGAGTACAAAGAAGAATGGTGCATTCCCCAGCAGGCTTACTCCTCCTCAGTGGTAATAGACAGTGAACCCATAAAATTTATTAGGCAGAAAAGAAATCAAACATCCAAAAATATTTTACAACTCCCCAAACTGGAATCTACCCTAAGCTGTCCTAATAAGGTTATAAGATTTTTGTTTGTTTTATTAAACTCATTAGCACTGGAATTTTGAGCAGGTTGAATCAACAATGGGTCAGTAATGGGATTTGGGAATTCTTTGTTCTTATTTCATGGATAGGAAGGGAATTTGGAGCTCTGACAAAGCATGTGCCAACGTAAGAGGCACTCAATGGTGAGCTTTGAGAACTGCTTCCACTTGAATGCTCAGATATTGTAAAATCTATAACTTCCATGACGATTTTGAAGTGGCAGAACTAAGGAACATGTGCAAAATTTACCATGATTTACAGAGCTTTTAAAGCTAATGTTTCACAAACTAATCACTTTAGAGATGCACATTTTCCTTTCCTAAACACAAACTAATCATGGAAGATTTTGCATTTCTAGTACTTTTTCCTCTCTTCTCCTTATCCAGCATGTGAAAGAAAAATTGCCTATGATGCACTAATGTACCTGGTGACACAATTCTGTTCTTCAGGTAGAGATATTGGTGCTTCTTTTAGATGGCCTATAGATACAATGTTTTCCAGACTAATTTAGAAGTCAACTTGACCTTTAAGACAACTGTCTCCAATAGCAATGGGAAAAAAATGAAGAGTAAGCTATATGACTCCTTTAATGTTGGTTTACCTGTAACATTAAGAAAAGCAAATGGAACAATTAGAAGAGATACAGGGCATGATTGTTTTCTGAAAAAAGGTTGAATTAAAGGATGTGTTACCAAAGGCTTAGATGGTACAGAAATAGCCTATAGACTTAAAAAGATATTATACATCAATATGTGTGATGTTTTCATAAATCTCAATTGCCTTATAAAAAGAGAGAGTGCTAAAGATGGAGAGAGCTTAGGGATAACTGAAAAATGGGAATGCATCCTAAGTGTTGAAGGACCTGCTCTCCTCAGAAACCAAGCAGGAAGAACCCATGTCTCTGGATAATTGGGTTGGTTGTCTCCTTACCACCTAGATGTTTTTAGTCCTATGGTTAATAATCGTACAACTGACATCCAGTATGTCAAAATTAGCCAATTTGGGTCATTTATAAAATGATAATAATGTTTATCTCTTAGATGGACACATGCCTTTAAAGGGAAAGATATAAATACTGTTAACCTTAGGAATTAATAACAATGAGCTTTCTGGTCACACAGGTGTCCATTACATATGCATTGGAACTACCGGTATATTAAGACAGCCTGGAAGTGGATGAGAGAGGGTTCCGATACCTAGTGGCAACCTAGCACTTGCTGCTAATAAATGCAGACTTCCTGCCTCATCATATATTGCTTCCTTTCTGTAGCTCATCTGGAACTTATCTGGAGTTCACAGAATGGGTAAAGTGCCCCAGACTGCATTAAATTATTTTCAGTGTTGCTGTTAACATGGGGAAAGAGAGCCACAATTAAGTTAACCCACCTCAGGCCAAGGTGGGGCAGAAATAATGAACTCTCTGACTTATCTGGAATTGCTAAATTCAGTAGCATGGGCTCTACATTCAAGAGAAAATGTATTTTCCCCCTGGACATGGAGAAATGAATATTTCACTAATGAAAACTAGGGAAATTCTGGCCCTGATTTGAAATACAAATCACAATGCTGGGCTGTTGTGAAGTTTTGTGTGTAAGTTTTAACTATCTTGTGAAATTCTAGGAAGGTGTACCACCATAATTTATTCTATTTGCCACACTGTATGAATAAAACACCCATTTTATGAAATAAGTGGGGTGAAAAATAAATGTCAAATAATCAAAATGAGTATACAATTTATTAGTTGATTTAGAAATGATTATGACAAATGGACCATATAAATAACACATAAGGAGGAAATAAGGTTTAAGACATAATAAGAGGAAGGTATCCAATACAGACTATAACAAAACAAAACAACTATGCAAGTCAACCTAGCTTTTGCAAAATGAATGTGGATCCATAAAATTCACCCATTTGACTTACTTCCTGCAAACCTAAAGTCTGTTCAAAGCCTTCTCAGTGTTGTTTATTCTTAGCCAATCTAAATGACTACACTGTGTTCTAATTTAGGCAGATTAAGCATGTTCAAATAAATATAACTTGAGTAAAATATTAACTGGAGAGCACTGCAAACTCATGACCATCTATTTTTAAATTCTCTATATTATAAATGATATTCTTTTGGTCTTTTGTCCGCTATGAGACTATACATTTCCAGATAGATAAGGCCTTTAAAAAAATCTTATCTATAAAATTTGCTAATATTAAAATTGGGTCCTATTGGTCAACATATCTCTTAAAGCATGTTTATGCTTTTGGAACTTCACGTGTAATTAAGACATAAGAGATTATTGACAAAATTCAAGCTTTGATATTTTTCTGACAAGATGATCTTTTAATTAATATTGCTATGTGAATATTTAAACTCCACTGAAGCGGGGACTCCATAAGACAAATAAAATTATACTTAAAAGAAATACACCTAGATCTAAGTACCATAAGACGTTTCTAAGTACCAGAGTACATCACAACACTGACATTTTCTAAGGCATAAATTAAGATCTTACCATGTTTCTCTGATACATTTGAAATTTTCACAAAAAATTTGTGTGTGCCTACTGTATGTAGAAATTGTATTCCCATGAGAGGGAACAAAAATAGAGGTTATAAATTTTTAATGAGTCATTAGATGTACAAAGATAAATTTATTAACTTTTAATGAAAAAACTGAGAACAAATTATGCTCTAGTTACTGTGTTAGATCCTGATATGGGACAGCATACAAAAGCAGACATTGTATAGGCCACTACCAAATTTATAGTGGTGTAGATGAACATGCATAATATATATATAAAAGTAAATCACAGCCGTGAAAAGCAGTATGACAGAAAAGTGCAAGATTCTTTGAAAACACATGATGGGAAGAAATTGACCTACTTAGATTATAGAAGCCTTCCCTAAGGAAATGATAATTGAATGGAGATGTGAATTAAGAGTTCAAGTGAATTAGGTGAAGGGGGCTGGTGAATGGTATTTTAAGAGCAGGAACTGAATGTGAAAAGGTTCATAACAGAAGGAAGCAAGGTTAATTAGAAAATATGAAAGAAGATTTTTGTGATTGTATCACAGAGAGGGGGAAAGAGTTCTCCTTGAAGGAAGGTGGGCACCAGGCCATGCAAAGTCAAGCAGGTTACGTTAAGGATTTCAGTTTGCCCTAGGACCACTGGGAATCCTTTTAAAAGTTTTGATAGGGGGTAGCCAGATTTCCTTTTTAATTTGGAACCAATCTGGTGATAAACTGAGGTAAACACAAAATAGAGAGTATGGAGACCAATACATGGCTACTATAGTAATCTAGGTAAAAAATAATGTATCTTGGCAAAGCAAAAGGAAACCACCCAGATTTGGTGGTGGATTAGATACAGGGGTAGGGTGGAAGGAGGTGTCAGACATGGCTTCCCATTTTCTAGCTTTCTAAATAATCTAGTTTTCTAATTCCCTCTTTGAGGGAAAACACTTATTCACTTGATTCTAAAAATGCCTAGTGGAAAAGGGAAGAAAAAACTGGTTCCTATACCTAGACCTTCATCCTCATTAAAGATTAATCTGCTTCGGGGACCCCTGGGTGGCTTAGTTAGTTAAGTGTCCTACTCCTGATTTCGGCTCAGGACATGATCTCAGGGTTGTGGGATCAAGCCCCACATCCGGCTCCGTGCTCAGCACAGAGTTTGCTTGAGATTCTCTCTTTTTCTCTCCCTCTTCCCCTCTCCCTACTCACACTCTCTATCTCCCTCTAAGATAAATAAAATCTTAGGGGAAGAAAAAGATTAATATACTTTTTGGACAGCTACATCCAAGAGAATGACACTTTCTTACACCCTACACAAAAATAAACTCAAAATGGATTAAAGATCTAAATGTGAGACCTGAAACCATAAAATTCCTAAAAGAAAAGAGAGGCAGTAATACCTACAAGGTCAGCTATAGAAACATTTTTCTAGATATGTCCCCTTTGCCAAGGGAAACAAAAGCAAAATTAAACTATTGGGACTACACCAAAATAGAAAGCTTTACATAGCAAAGGAAACCATCAACAAAACAAAAAGACAACCCACCAATGGGAGACAGTATTTGCAAATGATATATCCAATATCCAAAATATATAAAGAATTTACACAACTCAACACCAAAAAAATCCAAATAATCCAATTTAAAAAATGAGAAGGCATGAAGAGACATTTTTCCAAAGAAGATATGCAGATGATCAACAGACACATGAAAAGATGTTCAACATCACTAATCACCAGGGAAATGCAAATCAAAACCACAATGAGATATCACCTCACACCTGTCAGAAGGACTAAAATCAAAAACAAGAAACAGCAAGTGCTGCTGATGATGTGGAGAAAAAGGAACCCTCTTGCACTGCTGGTGGGAATGCAAACTGGTGCAGCCACTGTGGAAAACCATATGGAGGTTCTTTGAAAAAATTGAAAAGAGAATTACCCACAGAATACAAAAGCAATAATTCGAAAAGATACACATAACCTTATGTTTACTGAAGCACTATTTAAAATAGCCAAGATATGGAAGCAACCCAAGTGTTCATCTATAAGAGGAATGGATAAAGAAGATATGGTATATATGTATGATATGTATGTGTGTGTGCGTACATAGATATATATATATACACATAAATATACAATGAAATATTACTCATAAAAAAAGAATGAAATCTTGCCATTTGTAACAAGATGGATGGATCTAGAGGGTATAATGATAAGAGAAATAAGTCAGAGAAACACAAATACTGTATGATTTTACTCATATGTGGAATTTAAAAAACAAAACAAATGGACAAAGAAAAAAAGAGACGAATAAAAAAAGAGTCTCTTAAATACAGAGAACAAACTGGTGATCACCAGAGGGGAGGTGGAGGTGGGTGGGTGGGAACAGTGAAATAGGTGAAGGTTATTAAAGAGTACACTTACAGTGATGAACACTGAGTAATGTACAGAATTGTTGAATCATTATACTGTACAACTGAAACTAATGTAATGCTGTATGTTAATTATACTTGAATTGAAATAAATAATGTTTTAAAAAGATTAATCTGCTTTTAACATCTTTCTATTCTCATATTAAGCTCCAGCTTATAAACTCATTTCTTTTTTTTTTTGGAAATGTGTTCAAAATTGATCCAATTTTTCCATTTTGTTCATAAAATTTAAAGAGAATACAAGTGATTCTCAAATGCAGATAGTCTCTTTCCTTAAATTATCAAAGAAAAATAAACATCCTAGTTAAAAATAATGAAGGTCTCTTCCTTCACATAATGTAACCGAACCATACCTGCCCACATATAGGCAGTTACCTCCAGTGTTGAATTTCATATAGTTAGGTTGCCTCAGTTGGCAAGCTCCTGTCAAAAGTAAATACAACATACAAACTGGGCAGGAAACTCTTCCTTACCCAGAAAGTGGTGTTTCCGCTGCTGTCTGGGCCCAATTATCTCTTTTTACAGTACAATTAAAAATTACTCCATGAACATCTTTATAAAAAATGAAAAGTATCAAAACTTATCAAATCATTGGCAAGTGGCTGGTCATCCAAAACAGCGTTTAAACTACAAAACTGTTTATATACTGGTTTTGAATAAATTAATACAAACATATCAGAATGCTGGAAGTAAATTAGTGCTCATTTATAGTGATTGGTAGGATCGCGTATATCTTACGGCATTTTGATTTTCTCTGTTTCCCTGTCTTCAACTTTTACTTTCCTGTCTTGATTCTACCATGAAAGTGTAATGTTTACTTATAATGTGTCTTGTAGGAATTAAAAAAAAAATCACTGTATAATTTTTAGTTAGAATCCTCTGAAGTCCTTAATGTAAGGCCTTGTAATGTCACTGGGGCACTCCAGTTAGCTAGCATTATTTGAAATTTACTTTATCAGAACAGCACAGGAGCTAATATATTTTCCCAATGCCAAAGCTTTTATGTTGCATTTGGGTATACAAGTGAGCTGGTAAACTACACAGGGCCAAATAAAAGCTATCACCTTTTACGTAGAAAATGTGTATTTGAATGTATGCTTCAAAATATATGAAGAGAAGATTAAGTGCTGAAAGATGAGAAATATACACAAGGGATTCCATAAAGGAATGGCTCTTGCATTTGTAGCTTCAAGTCAGTAACTAGAGGTCAAGTCCTCTACTCCTATATTCTCATTTATAGAATATATGTAAGAACATGTGGTCTGCTTACTCTTAGTCTGTAGCAGGGTTCAAAATAATACAATTTGCATAGGATTAGACAAAAACATAATAAATATACATTGCATTAGTACTCATCCTCATCTGTAGGGCTGCCATAAGAAAACACCAAATCTGGCTTAAACAACAGAAATTTATTTCTCCATTCTGGAGGCTGGAAGTCCTTGGATATTGGCAGGGTTGGTTTCTCCTTAGGCCTCTCTCCTTGGTTCACAGACGGCAAATTTCTGTGTCCTCACATGACCTTTCCTTTGTGCATGCCTTCCTGGTGTCTCTTCCTCTTATTATATGGACACCAGAGGTCTTGGGTTATGGCCCCATACTTATGATCTCATTTAACCCTATTGCCTATTTAAAAGCTCCATCTCTGAAACAGTCACACTGGGAAATACCTTCAACATATGAATGGGAGGGGGGCCAAATTCAGTCCATAAATAACACCCTCTTTGCTATTTGTATTCTTCAGTGTACACTTTATATTCAGGCAGGAAACCATCACATATTTTCCCTCACAAACTGATTATAAGAAAGCCTCAAAGCCTATGCATTGCTGAATGAAAACAGGAGTATAGCAGAGTTTATTTCTCTTCCTTTGTCTATCTGAAGTAAGAATTAGAGAAGAACTATCCATGGTTGACTTGCAATGGAGATACAGCTGCTCATTTAGTCCTGTTCAGAGCCAAACACACTAGGACACACTATTTCTTTGTATCTTTGAAAAATAAGGCAGGTGTGTTACAATTAAGTGTAAAAAAAAAATGTACCCAGGAAGAATAACACAGTAAGAACTCGCCTGAAGCCATGCCAATAAACTGCTCTCCTTTTCCCCATGTTTCAACAGTTGTATATTTGGAGTAGACCAATATGAGAGTCTATATTTAGCAATGGTACACAGAGTACAATGTAATAAACCTAAAATTATTCTTTTTGATCTAGGGTAATTTCAGTAAGGTGGCACATTATAATTATAGACAACCTATAGTGTTGTTGTAGTTTAGAAAATGTTTTTTTTAAAGCATATAATTGTGTAGTTTTTATTTTGGAGAAGGAAAATTAATTTTCCTCTACTTCAACTGAAGAATATATGCAGGTATTACAAACTAATGTGGGCTTCTTCCAGATGGTCCCTGTATTTTCACATTTTTATCCAACCTTGGAATCTCCACATGACTGCACACAGGCTCAGAAACCCTGAAGTTATAAACATCTAGGGCACAAACATAATGATCTAATAAGAGGGAATCTGGATGCAGATTTTTGTAACTGATGCTGAGTAGCAAAACAAAGTCTGAACAGCGGCAGAAAAGGAGGTGATCTTTTGAGTGACTGATTGATTTAACTGATAACTTTATTCCAGAAGAAGATTTAAGGTGGCTTACAAGTATATGTAAAGCATAACAAGATATAATAAAGACAAAGATGGAAGGGAAAGAAAAAGGGAAAACAAATATGAGAACAGAAAATGAAATGAGACTAAGAAAATGGCCTGTCATACTGATCTTTACACCTGCAAGAGCAAGCACATTTGGCCTAAGCTTTCCAGCAGCCTAACTTGAAGAGGGAGACACAGTCACACAGTTCATAGCCTCAAAAAGATAAACCAAACCAATTAATTGCTCATGAGAAGTACAATTATTTTTGGTACTAAAATTAGAAAAATTCTACTGTGGATACTCATAAAGGAGGCAAGGTATGACTTGGCAACATCCTGTTAATAGCTTATGAAACATCTTCATTTCCAGCTAGAACATGTCAAAGAAAGATTCATTGAAGAGAGAACTGCTTGCTTCCTCAGGGAGCCTTAGATACTATTTATTAGATGTCTGACCTGGTTTACACCTATTGTCTCATCGTAATTAATAATAACGGCAAATACACTCTCAAAAATGTCCCAGTTAGGATAATAGATTATAGGCTCCCTCTATTGAAAAATTGTCTTCTTTTTGATGGCAAGATTTATGTGACAGCCGAGTTGCATAACCTTTTGATATTCCAAACTCCTCATATCTAATATGAATAATACAGAGAGTAACTGTCATTTAAAACAATTTTTCTTGGGGTGCCTGGGTAGCACAGTCACTTAGGTGTGCAACTCTTGGTTTTGGTTCAGGTCATGATCTCAGGGTCGTGGGATCGAGCCCCGCATCAGGCTCTGCACAGAGCAGGGAGACTGCTTGGGATTCTCCCTCACCCTCTGCTCCTACCTCCTGCTCTCTCTCTCTCAAATAAATGAAGCTTTAAAAAAATTTTTTTTTCTCTATCTATTAGTTTGCTAAGACTGGCATAATCACGTGCCACAGACTGGGTGGCTTAAATTATTGAACTTCATTTTCTCTCACTTCTGCAGGTTAAAAATCTGACATCAAGGTGTCATCAGGGTTAGTTTCTTCTGAGGCTCCTCTCCTTGGCTTGAGGTTGAACATCTTCCCCCTGTGCCTTCACATGGTCTTTGTGTGTGGGTCTGTGGTATATTCATTTTTTAAAAACTTTTTTATTATGTTATTCACCATACATTACATCATTAGTTTTTGATATAGTGTTCCATGATTCATTGTTTGTGCATAACACTCAGTGCTCCATGCAAAACATGCCCTCTTTAATACCCATCACCAGGCTAACCCATTCCCCCACCCCCCTCCCCTCTAGAACCCTCAGTTTGTTTTTCAGAGTCCATCGTCTCTTATGGTTCGTCTCCCCCTCCAATTTACCCCCCTTCATTCTTCCCCTCCTGCTATATTCTTCTTCTTTTTTTTCTTAACATATATTGCATTATTTGTTTCAGAGGTACAGATCTGTGATTCAAAAGTCTTGCACAATTCACAGCACTCACCATAGCACATACCCTCCCCAATGTCTACCACCCAGCCACCCCATCCCTCCCACCCCACCCCTACTCCAGCAACCCTCAGTTTGTATCCTGAGATTAAGAATTCCTCATATCAGTGAGGTCATATGATACATGTCTTTCTCTGATTGACTTATTTCACTCAGCATAACACCCTCCAGTTCCATCCACGTCATTGCAAATGGCAAGATCTCATTCCTTTTGATGGCTGCATAATATTCCATTGTGTATATATACCACTTTTTCTTTATCCATTAATCTGTAGATGGACATCTTGGCTCTTTCCACAGTTTGGCTATTGTGGACATTGCTGCTATAAACATTGGGGTGCACGCACCCCTTCGGGTCCCTATATTTGTATCTTTGGGGTAAATACCCAGTAGTGCAATTGCTAGATTGTATGGTAGCTCTATTTTCAACTTTTTGAGGAACCTCCATACTGTTTTGCAGAGGGGTTGCACCAGCTTGCATTCCCACCAACAGTGTAGGAGGGTTCCCCTTTCTCTGCATCCCCGCCAACATCTGTCATTTCCTGACTTATTAATTTTAGCCATTCTGATTGGTGTGAGGTGGTATCTCATTGAGGTTTTGATTTGGATTTCCCTGATGCCGAGCGATGTTGAGCACTTTTTCGTGTGTTGGCCATTTGGATGTCTTCTTTGAAAAAATGTCTTTTCATGTCTTCTGCCCATTTCTTGATTGGATTATTTGTTCTTTGGGTGTTGAGTTTCATAAGTTCTTTATAGATTTTGGATACTAGCCCGTTATCTGATATGTCATTTGCAAATATTTTCTCCCATTCTGTTGGTTGTCTTTTGGTTTTGTGGACTGTTTCTTTTGCTGTGCAAAAGCTTTTTATCTTGATGAAGTCCCAATAGCTCATTTTTGCCCTTGCTTCCTTTGCCTTTGGTGATGTTTCTAGGAAGAAGTTGCTGTGGCTGAGGTCGAAGAGGTTGCTACCTGTGTTCTCCTTTAGGATTTTGATGGACTCCTGTCTCACATTCAGGTCTTTCAACCATTTGGAGTTTATTTTTATGTGTGGTGTAAGGAACTGGTCCAGTTTCATTCTTCTGCATGTGGCTGTCCAATTTTCACAACACCATTTGTTGAAGAGACTGTCTTTTTTCCATAGGATATTCTTTCCTGCTTTGTCAAAGATGAGTTGACCATAGAGTTGAGGGTGCATTTCTGGGCTCTCTATTCTATTCCATTGACCTATGTGCCTGTTTTTGTGCCAGTACCATACTGTCTTGATGATGACAGCTTTGTAGTAGAGCTGGAAGTCCCGAATTGTGATGCCGCCAGCTTTGCTTTTCTTTTTCAACATTCCTCTGGCTATTTGGGGTCTCTTCTCGTTCCGTACAAATTTTAGGATTACTTGTTCCATTTCTTCGAAAAAAGTGGATGGTATTTTGATGGGGATTGCATTGAATGTGTAGATTGCTCTAGTTAGCATTGACATCTTCACAATGTTTGTTTTTCCAATCCATGAGCATGGAATATTTTTCCATTTCTTTGTGTCTTCCTCAATTTCTTTCATGAGTATTTTATAGTTTTCTGAGTACAGATCCTTTGCCCCTTTGGTTAGATTTATTCCTAGGTATCTTATGGTTTTGGGTGCAATTGTAAATGGGATCGATGCCTTAATTTCTCTCTCTTCTGTCTTGTTGATGGTGTATAGGAATGCCACTGATTTCTGTGCATTGATTTTGTATCCTGCCAATTTACTGAATTCCTGTATGAGTTCTAGCATTTTGGGGTGCAGTCTTTTGGGTTTTCCACATAGAGTATCATATCATCTGCAAAGAGTGAGAGTTTGACTTCCTCTTTGCCGATTTGGATGCCTTTGATATCTTTTCATTGTCTGATGGCTGTGGCTAGGACTTCTAATACTATATTAAATAGCAGTGGTGACAGTGGACATCCCTGCCACGTTCCTGACCTTAGGGGGAAAGCTCTCAGCTCTTCCCCATTGAGAATGATATTCACTGTAGGTTTTTCATAGATGGCTTTTATGATATTGAGGTACATACCCTCTATCCCTATACTCTGAAGAGTTTTGATCAAGAAAGGATGCTGTACTTTGTCAAATGCCTTTTCTGCATCTATTGAGAGGATCATATGATTCTTGTTCTTTCCTTTGTTAATGTATTGTATCACGTTGATTGATTTGCGGATGTTGAACCAACCTTGCATCCCAGGGATAAATCCCACTTGGTCGTGGTGAATAATCCTTTTGATGTTCTGTTGGATCGTATTGGCTAGTATTTTGGTGAGAATTTTTGCATCCATGTTCGTCAAGGATATTGGTCTGTAATTCTCCTTTTAGATGGGGTCTTTGTCTGGCTTTGGGATCAAGGTAATGGTGGCCTCATAAAATGAGTTTGGAAGTTTTCCTTCCATTTCTATTTTTTGGAACAGTTTCAGGAGAATAGGTATTAATTCTTCTTGAAATGTTTGGTAGAATTCCCCTGGGAAGCCATCTGGCCCTGGGCTTTTGTTTGTTGGGAGATTTTTGATGACTGCTTCAATTTCCTTAGTGGTTATAGGTCTGTTCAGGTTTTCTGTTTCTTCCTGGTTCACTTTTGGTAGTTGATACATCTCTAGGAATGCATCCGTTTCTTCCAGGTTATCTAATTTGCTGGCATAGAATTGCTCATAATATGTTCTTATAATTGTTTGTATTTCTTTGGTGCTGGTTGTGATCTCTCCTCTTTCATTCATGATTTTGTTTATTTGGGTCATTTCTCTTTTTTTTTGATAAGTCTGGCCAGGTGTTTATCAATCTTGTGAATTCTTTCAAAGAACCAGCTCCTAGTTTCGTTGATCTGTTCTACTGATCTTTTGGTTACTATTTCATTGATTTCTGCTCTGATATTTATGATTTCTCTTCTCCTGCTGGGTTTAGGCTTTATTTGCTGTTCTTTCTCCAGCTCCTTTAGGTGTAGGGTTAGGTTGTGTATTTGAAACCCTTCTTGTTTCTTCAGAAAGGCTTGTATTGCTATATACTTTCCTCTCAGGACTGCCTTTGCTGTATCCCAAAGATTTTGAACAGTTTTGTTTTCATTGTCATTGGTTTCCATGAATTTTTTAAATTCTTCTTTAATTTCCTGGTTGGCCCATTCATTCTTTAGTAGAATGCTCTTTAGCCTCCATGTATTTGAGTTCTTTCCGACTTTCCTCTTGTGATTGAGTTCTAATTTCAAAGCATTGTGCCTGAAAATATGCAGGGAATAATCCCAATCTTTTGGTACCGGTTGAGACCTGATTTGTGACCTAGGATGTGATCTATTCTGGAGTATGTTCCATGGGCACTAGAGAAGAATGTGTATTCTGTTGCTTTGGGATTTAATGTTCTGAATATGTCTGTGAAGTCCATTTGGTCCAGTGTTTCATTTAAAGTCTTTACTTCCTTGTTGATTTTTTGCTTAGATGATCTGTCCATTTCAGTCAGGGGCGTGTTAAAGTCCCCCACTATTATTGTTTTCTTGTCAATGTGTTTCTTTGCTTTTGTTATTAATTGCCTTATATAATTGGCTGCTCCCATGTTAGGGGCATAGATATTTACAATTGTTAGATCTTCTTGTTGGATAGACCCTTTAAGTAGGATATAGTGTCCTTCCTCATCTCTTATTACAGTCTTTGTTTAAAAATCTAATTTGTCTGATATAAGGATTGCCACCCCAGCTCTCTTTTGGTGTCCATTAGTATGGTAGATTGTTTTCCACTCCCTCACTTTCAATCTGGGGGTGTCTTTGGGTCTGAAATGAGTCTCTTGCCGACAGCATATTGATGCGTCTTGTTTTTTAATCCATTCTGATATCCTGTGTCTTTTGATTGGGGCATTTAGCCCATTTACATTCAGGGTAACTATTGAAAGATATGAATATAGTGCCATTGTATTGCCTGTAAGGTGACTGTGACTGTATATTGTCTGTATTCCTTTCTGGTCTATGTTGCTTTTAGGCTCTCTTTTTGCTTAGAGGACCCCTTTCAATATTTCTTGGAGGGCTGGTTTCATCTTTGCAAATTCCTTTAGTTTTTGTTTGTCCTGGAAGATTTTTATCTCTCCTTCTACTTTCAATGACAGCCTATCTGGATATAGTATTCTTGGCTGCATATTTTTCTCATTTAGTGCTCTGAAGATATCTTGCCAGCCCTTTCTGGCCTGCCAGGTCTCTGTGGATAGGTCTGTTGCCAATAATGTTTCTACCATTTTAGGTTACATAACTCTTCTCCCGAGCTGCTTTCAGGATTTTCTCTTTGTCTCTGAGACTCGTAAGTTTTACTATTAGATGTCGGGGTGTTGATCTATTTTTATTGATTTTGAGCGGGGTTCTCTGTGCCTCCTGGATTTTGATGCCTGTTTCCTTCCCCACATTAGGGAAGTTCTCTGCTATAATTTGCTCCAATATACCTTCTGCCCCTCTCTCTCTTCTTCTTCTGGGATCCCAATTATTCTAATGTTTTGTCTTATTGTATCACTTTTCACTCGAATTCTGCCCTCGTGATCTTGTAGTTGTTTACCTCTCTTTTTCTCAGCTTCTCTATTTTCCATCATTTGGTCTTCTATATCGCTGATTCTCTGTTCTGCCTCATTTATCCTAGCAGTTAGCACCCCCATTTTTGATTGCACCTCATTAATAGCCTTTTTGATTTCAACTTGGTTAGATTTTAGTTTTTATTTCTCCAGAAAGGGTTTCTCTAATACCTTTCATGCTTTTTTCAAGCACAGCTAGTATCTTTAAAATCATGATTCTGAACTCTAGGTCTGACATCGCACTAATGTCTGTATTGAGTAGGTCCCTGGCCGACGGTACTACCCCTTGTTCTTTTTGTCGAGGTGATTTTTTTCGTCTTGTCATTTTGTCCAGAGGAGAACAGATGAATGAGAGAACAAAATGCTAACAGGTTAACAACGTCCCCAGAAAATATAGTCTAAACAAAGCAGAAAAGACCTGAAACCAGGGGAAGAGAAAGGGAAAGAAAGAGAAAAGAAAAAAAAAAGAAAAAGATAAAAACAAACAAAAACAGAACAAAACAAAAAAAAACAGAATATGATCAAATATGATCAGGCTGGTGCATAGATCAGTGCCACACACTAGATTTGGCGTATATTTTGGTCTGTTAGAAGAAAGTGCTTCCTAAAATTTTAAAGAAAGAGCCTCCTAAAATTTTAAAGAAAGATTTATATATGTACAAAATAAGGGTTGATACGATGAAAGGATGGAATATACTGTAAAAATGAAAATTATAAAAAATTTTAAAAAAGGAATTGATCAGAAGGTGTTTGAAAAAAAATAAAGAAGAGTATTAAAAAAAAGGAAAGAAAGAAACAAAAGAGGAAAGAATGTGATCAGGCAGGAGACTGGAAAAAAGCCATACACTATGGATTTAGGGTATATTTTGATATGTTAGAAAAACTGTATCTCAAAATTTTAAAGAGAGAACCTATATATATATGCCAAAAATAAAGGTAACTACTATGAAGGGATAGAGTATGACTCTACAAATGAAAAATAAAAAATTTTTTTTTTAAAAAAAGGGATTGATAAGATGTTGGTTGGAAAAGGGAAAAAGAAAAATTAAAAAAAACAGTTAAAAAATTAACTTTGAAAGACTAATGAATCATGGTAAAAAAGCCATGAATTCTATATGCATTATTCCCCTAGCACTGGAGTTCTGCTGTTCTCATTGATCGGTAAACTTGGTCTTGGCTGGCTGTTCGTGCTGATCTTCTGGGGGAGGGGCCTGTTGCTGTGGTTCCCAAATGTCTTTGCTGGAGGCGGAATTGCCCCGCCCTTGCTGGGTCCAGACTAAGTAATCAGCTCACGTTTGCTCTCGGGAGCTTTTGTTCCCTGCAGGCTTTCTGTACAGCTCTGAAGGATGAGAGTGAAAATGACGGCCTCCCAATCTCCGCCCGGGAGGAGCCGAGAACTCGGGGCCCCACTCCTCAGTGCGCCCCCAGAGAAAGGCAGTCAGTCACTCCCATCTTCCCGCTCTCCGGCCGCACTCCGTGCTCACCCTGCCTGTGACCGAGTGTTTCTGTCTCTGGCACCCGACCCCGTGTGGAGTCTCCAAACCCAGCAGATCCCTGCGGTGCACTCCCGCGCCGCTCCTCCTGGGGGAGGAAGGGGAGTCTCCCCGGATCTGCTGCTTGTTGGGTCCCTGCTGGAGGAGCAGTGGCCCAACTGTCACCAATCATAGTTTATGGCAACCCCGAGCTGAGAGCCCGCGCCTCAGCTCCGCTTCTGCACCTGGCTTCCCCACTCTGATACCTGGGAGCTCTGCCACACTCAGGCACCCCCGGTCTTTCTGCGACCCTGAAGGTACTGAGACCACACTGTCGCGCGAGGTTTCCACCTCCCGCTTAGCCACTGGAGTGATGTCCCTCAGTGGAGCCGACTTCTAAAAGTTCCGATTTTGTGCTCTGCGGCTCTATCACTTGCCAGAAGCTGCCAACGGAGGCCCCTTCCCCCGTCTATCCTCCCGAATATTGCCTCAGATTCACCTCTCCGCACGTCCTACCTTCCAGAAAGTGGTCGCTTTTCTGTTCAGAGAGTTGTTGCTATTCTTTTCTTCGATCTCCTGTTGAGTCTGTAGGTGTTCAGAATGGTTTGATCCCTATCCAGCTGAATTCCTGAGACCAGACGAAAACCAGGTCTCCTACTCCTCCTCCATCTTGCTCCGCCCCCTAATTTCCTCTTCTGATACAGATACCATTCATATTGACTAGGGCCCACCCATAGGACCTCTTTGTATTTTAATCCCCTCTTTCAAGACCCTTTCTCCAAATACAGCCACATTCTGAGGTACTGGGAATTAGGATTTTAATTTAGGAATTTGGGAGAGAAAACAATTCAACCGATAATGCTTAGCATATATATTTATTTTCTTACTTTTGCTGAAGAATATTTTATATCCGATTTCAAACAGTGATCATAAGAAAGCTATCTGCATTGCTTTCCCCATTGTACTGACAGAGCACAGAGTTTCTACCAAGGTTCTGGTTGAAATTAGACAGATAGTAGAATGTGCTCCATCCTCTTTGAAACACGTGGTTCTAGTGTAGCGGGGACAGGTGTGTAGGTTCCCACTTTACACCCTTAACTTTTATATCCTACATATTTCTCTGTATACTTTCTGATTTACAATGCACTGCTCCATTTCCCAAACACACTTTGCTCATTCATGTCTCTGGTATTTATTTCCCTTTAATTTAAAAGTTTTTCCACTGCTGCAGAAATCCTATGTATGCTTTAAATGCAAGATTAATAAACGTCCCTGATTCAATCCTTCATAATTAATTGACCTTTCCTCTGCATTATGCTACAGTTAGCTATGCTTTTATAATACCCTTACTAGACTGTAATTCCACGGAGATAAAGGTTATGTCTTTTTTATTTGTACACCTCTCTTCTCTGATCCACCTCCCTTTCCCAATTTTTCTCCTTAACCCTGGGTATGTATTATAGCATTTAATGCCCTGCCCCATGCCCAGTCTATGGTTACTGAATAAATCAAGTGACCAACAACAGATATTTGCTGTCTATGCACTATGTTTAGCATTGCTTTACTCCAAGATAAACATCATATTCTCCACGGGCCATAGTAGCTTTCTTTCTGTCACTGGAAAACTCATGACATTTGCATTTGTGATTTCCTCAGCCTGGAATGCTTTCCTCCTAGGATTTCCTCCCTAATTTTAATTCAGGTCTCAGTTCAATTGTCACATCTTCAGCAGCCTTTCCCTGATCACCCTAGTTAAAATAGTCTGCCTGTTAAGTCATTAGTCTGCTTTATTTTTTCATAGGATTCATGACTACCTGAATTTATATATTTATTTAGATTTATTTCCTAGGATGTACACTCAGTGAGGACAGGGCACTGTCTATCTTTTCATTAGGATGTCTCCATTGTCTAAAACAGCATATTGTAGGTACTTGAAAAATGTTTGATGAATGAATAAATGAGAAAAGTTTATATTTCATGTTATTATATACCTCAGAAAAGGTGATATATATCCTTCTATCTTTATTTCATTTTGATGAAAAACATGTTATCAAACTAACAATGGTAAATATTTTGTTCAAATAATGAAGACAAGGTTCATTCAAGCAAAATAAAAACTGATTATATTGTCATGAATATGCATCCCAATACTCTGAAAAATTACCCTATATATATATATGGAATAATGGCCTGCTCACCAATACTGCATAAGTGTGTGTGCATGTGATTAAAAAATACTTATGCACCAAAAGCACGAGCAACAAAAGAAAAAATAAAATGGACTTCATCAAAATTTGAAATTTCATGCATCAAAGGACATTATCAAAAAAGTAAAATAAAACCTGCAGAATGGAAAAAAAATATTTGCAACTATATATCTGATAAGGGTCCAATTTCTAGAATATATAAAGAACACTTACAACTCAACAACAAAAAGACAACTCTATTAAAAATGAGGCAAAGGACTTGAATAGACATTTTTAAAGAAAGATAAATGGCTGGCAAGCACATGAAAAGAAGGTCAACATTTTTAGTCCTTAAGGAAATGCAAATCAAAACCACAATGATGTACCAATCCATATCCACTAGGGTGGCAATAATAATAATAATAATAGATAATAACAAGTATTGGCAAGATGTTAACAAATCGTAAGCCTCATACATTGCTGGTGGGAAGGGAAAATGTTTCAGCTACTGTGGAAAAGTTTGGTGTTTCCTCAAAAAGTTAAATATTAAATTATCATATGACCTCAAAATTCTATTCTTAAGTATATACTCAAAAGAACTGAAAAATTTATTCAAATACATGTACATGCATGCTTTTAACAGCACTTTTCCTAATTATAAAAAAAGCCATGGAGACAGCCCAAATGCCATTTATGGATGAGCCTCAAAAACATTATGCTAAGTGATAGAAACCAGACACCAAAGGTCACATATCATATGATTCCATTTATATGAGATATCCAGAACAGATAAATCAAAAAAGATACAGGGCACCTGGGCGGCTCAGTCACTTAAGCATCCAACTTTTGATTTTCACTCAGGTCATGATCTCAGGGTCGTGAGATTGAGCCCCATGTCGGGCTCCGTGCTGGGTGTGAACCTGCTTGAGATTCTTTCTTTCCCTCTCCCTCTGCCCTCCTCCCCTCCCTGCTCTCATGCTTGCTTGCTAAGAAAGAAAAGAAAAGAAAAAGAAAGAAAAGAAAAGAAAAGAAAAGAAAAGAAAAGAAAAGAAAAGAAAAGAAAAGAAAAGAAAAAAAAGAAAGAACAAACAGTTTGCTGGTTGCTTAGGGCTGGAGGAAGAAGGGACTGGGAGAATCTTTGCAATGGATAAAGGGTTTTACTTTGGAGTGATGAAAATGTTTTGGAACTAGAAAGAGGTGGTACTTGCACAACGGTATGAATATACTCAATGCCACTGAATTGTTAACTTTAAATTAGTCTATATGTTATGTGAATTTCACCTCAATAAATTATTTTCAGAACTTATGGTTCTGATTCTTTTGGATAGCAATATTTAATTTACTTGACATAGACATTAAATATGTTTCCTATATCGGATACAAACTTTGTAATATATAAATAATTATGTAAAAATACATACTACTTAAACCTATAACACCACCCAGTACAAATTTAGTTGTAGTTAGAGAATGAGAATGTTCTTTTCTTTTTGGGCTGAGAGAAGATTTCCTATATTACAAAGAGATTTGTCCATTTAATTTCTTATCTCAGCCTCCAGTAACCACAGCATTCCCTTTTGGACAATATTCAAAACTCATAATAGGAACATTAGGACATTCAACATGATTTTCTTAATCAGCAAGTATTCAAATGAGTCATTTACAATTAATTATTGAATTCTTCTCACTAGGTATTCTTTGGATCATTAAAGAAGCAATCCCATTAGCTATACCAAGGTATCCCCATGGAGACCCCACAGGAACTAGTACATACTGAGATTGGATGTCACACTAAGCTATAATAGCCCTGGAGGCCAATTCAGCTTTGAATTGATGGGGTTTGGCCACATCAGCCCTTTGACCCAAATTGCCCCTCAATGTGAGAATAGGTGAAGATTGTGAATGGCTCAGTCATTTCTCAGTCTGCGGTCTCCATAAGGAGATAGCTATAATGAGCCCCACGTATTCTACATAAAACATTCCTATTACGGGTTGAAGGGTTGAACTGTCTCCTCCTCAAATTCAGACACTGAAGTACTAACCCCCAGTACCCCCAGTACTTCACAATATGATCCTGTTTAGATATACTCTTTGCAGAGGTAACAAAGTAAGGTCATTAGGGTGCACCCAAATCTAATATGACTGATGTCCTTATAAAAAGGAAAAATTCGGACAGAGATAGAGGAAAGATGTGAAAAGATGTAGACAAAAGACAGCCACATACAAGTCAGGGAAAGAGGCCCGGAGGAGATCCTTCCCTCATACCCTCAGAAGCAATCAACCTTGCGGGCACATTGATTTTGGACTTCTAGGCTCAGTTTCTGTTGTTTAAGCTACCTAGTCATTGGTGCTTTGTTATGGCAGCCCTAGCAAACTAATAAAATTCATAACCCCTTTTCACTTGCCCGTTTTCCTAGAAGGACTGGAAAAAAAATAACCTTAAACTTAATATTCATTTTCTTTGCCTTCATTATGGTAGCGAAGTCAGAACACTGGTCAATAACAATTGGTTTCTACTAAAAAGATAATAAACATAAGTTAAACTTGATTCAGCAAGATTAAAGAAGTCATCTTTGAGGAGAACTTTATGGAAAACTTGAGCTTTCTTCATAAAAGGAACATATGTCACTGGCTCCTGTCCTTTCTATTTTCTTCTTGCCTTGAACCAGACAGGCAGTCAGGGGCTTTAGCAGCCACCTTGGCAGCATGAGGTAAGAAGTTGGCACATTGAGAATACTGGAGTGGTAGTACATAAATGTCCTGGATGATAATATCATTAAGCAGTTGCAAGAATACTTTACTGACTGCCTCAATAGCCTTGATATAGACAAAAATTAACTCCTAAAATAAAAATCACTCAGTTAAGCATTAGTTAGCTATAGTCATAGTTTCCTGATACATACTCTTAAAACACTTCCCCAATGAAATAAATGAATATACATCTTAATTTGCCCTCTTTTTACTCAACCATGCTTTCATCATATCCCCTTCTTTGTCATTACATAAAAGGCTCTGTATATCTAATAAGTAAATCTAAATGAATAAAGTTATTTGTTTATTAAAGCTGGAAGAAAACACTTTCAAAATCATGGCAATAATTGCCCTTCAAAATAGGAAGTATGGGTACTTTCTTATTCCTTATATATTCTGTATTTTCTAAGTTTTTTTAAAGAAACTTTATTTCATCAATCTTATTTCTATTTTCTATTTAAGACTCCGAGGAAGTACAGTTTAAGACCATTCAGCAGTTTTCCTACCCATTCGGTGGTCTGAACAGCGGGAGCTGCAGACCAGTCCTCAGTAGGGAACTGCTGGGTAGACATCAATGGTACCTGCACATCTTCAGACAGATTGAGCAGCAATAAATTCAGGAACTGGTGTGGTCCATTTAGCCTGCAATCCTTAGTCATAGCTTTTCAGGTTTTCAATCTCCTCAGAATCTCTATAAAAGCAGAGATCAGGCATGACCACCCACGGGTATTCACCACAGATGGTGCCACACATGCGCAGAATGTCAACACCCTCCACATTACACTTGCTAACTGAGCGCTCTTGTTGTGGTACCAGATGGCAATGTCCACATGGCACAGAGCAATGGTAGGCAGGTTAATATAAGCTGCCTCTGTGAGAGGCTGGTAGTTAGCCCAGGGATCAGTATCCACTGGGAGTTGTGGCTCCCAGAAGGCCTCCTGGATTTGGTTAGTGAAGTTTCTAGGAGTGAAGTGGCCAGCAATAGGAGGGTCTTTAGTGGAAGCAACAAACTTCAGCATTGGTCACTGACCAGTATTCCTGGATGATATCACACTGACATCAGCCAAGTTTTTGATGCCAGTAATAGCACGAGCTGCTAGCAGAAGCTTCTCCCAGGTTCTCTTGAGATTTATGATGTAGATGCCATCACATTTCCTTTTGTAGATGTACTGTTCCATTTGAAAGTCAATATTGGTGCCAAGGTTCCTGCTACAAGGAATTTGAGGACATCCTCCTCCCTCACTTGCCTGATATCAAGGGCTCCAGACACTGTGAAAGTTTCCCTTTAAGTTACGACGGGAATGCAGAACAACGCCATATGGACCCCTCTCTGGGTAAAGTTCCAAGGTTTTTTTTTTTTCAGAAGTGGCATATATTGCTTTTTAAAATAAAAATAAAATAAATAATGTTATATAAAACACTAGAGCAATGTTTAATTCTATGAATGGGGGACAAAATAGCAATTAGTGATTTAAATATATTAGTTTTTATATCAGACAATGATATTTGCTTAAATATTCACTTATCACTAAAATATTTTCCATCATGTTAAGAGTGTATCGTCAGTTAAATATTGCATCTTTCCTCACTCACATTTTGATGTGATTTTTAAAATGAGTATCCAGTTACCATGGCAATAAATGACATAGGAATGCATAGATTAAATTGGAATGGAATCAAACACCAGATAAATTCAGAATGCATGCAACACCTTCATTTCAGACAAGTACTTTTTCTATCCCCACCATCTTCGTAAATGGTAGTCAATCCAAACAATCTGTCCTTAAAAAATATGATCCTAAAATACACATTTTTGGTGATTGGAGTCCAACATAGTCGCTGCAAAAAGTTATGGTGAGATTTTATGTAGATCACTTAATCATGGTTTTTTTGACAAGAGGATAGTTACCAGAATTCTGTGGCCAAAGACAACTAATCCTGTCTTTTCTGATAAAAACAAGTGATATTTGAGTAATTATATACTGAATTAAATTCAGAGGGATAAATATTTAATGTAATTAGAAATGATATTTTCTCAATAATGGAATATATAAAATTTGTATATATACATAAATTTTTCTTGGGAAGAAAAAAATCATACAGTTTTGAGCTAAAACAGAACAACTTCCTCCTTTTTTATTCTTGCAACATGAAGCATTTTTGTTACCCATGTAGATAGTAAAAGGTTTGGGAAAGCTGATGAACTTATGAGTTCCCTTAAATATATGGCTAAGAATTGAACACTATTTTATTTGACTGTTACTATTTTGTTACAATTACACATTTTTCATTTATCAAGAGATGCTGAAACTCTTTTGAAGGGACTTAGGGTTTAAAGGTTGACTAAACTGTGGGTTTTTTCGCACTCTCCTAACAAAAGGCTACAAGATACTGTTGAAAGTTCATGGTGGTTTCCCCCTCAAGCAAATAATGTTTCCAGAGAATAGCTGAGATTCTCCAGTGTTTTGACTGGTTGATCTCCTAGTCATCTTTTAGCCACAAGCCATAGGGATATTGGCAAATATTTGTTTAGTATATAAAAAAATTAATACTCTTTATAGGAGTGTCTATACACGACTAAACCTTTAGGGTCTTAAGCACGAAGTGATTGTGAACATAGGTCCCCTGGGTTAATAGCAGGGAATCAAATGCATTAGGAAGTCCAGCAGGAAGGGGCCAATAAGAAAAATTCTTTGTTCATTTGGATATAGTAATACATTAGATAAAACTCAAGTACATTTTAGAGTGTGTCCAAGTCTAACTTGGATGAGAATAAAATATGGAGGGAATGTTGAAAAGAAAAAGCAGGAAAGCATTTAAAAATTTTTGTTCTCACTAAGCTATAATATTTGTAGTTCAAAAATAAATTTTCTAGTCATTTTAAGGACTCTCTAGTTTTGAAATCCCATTCACATAGAAGAACTGTCAGAAGTCTCCTAAAATAGTCACATGGAGCACCCAATATTTATAAGGATAGAAAAACATAACATTTAATACATCAGAATTTATTTGCTATATGAAATAAGCTATGTGGATAAATGGGTGGGTTAATGTGTCATGGTATCTTTTTTTTAGTCATTTGAATTATAAAACTAATACATGCTATCCCATATACCTGATGTAATCACTCTAAAATCATGTGTAGCCTTTTTTTGTTATTGTTTATTTAAACATACACTATTTATTTTTACAAACAATATCATACTTTATATATGTGGGAATAAATGAAGACCAACCAAATGAGAACAAGCAAAGAATATTTATTCAGAATTTCCTATAAAATATGTGTATTATTTGACTGCTAATGTTATCAGCAAGGCTTCCAGTCAACAGCAGGCTATTAAAATGAAACAAAAAACAGTAGGCTATTAGTAGCTACGTTTCTGGGGAGTCAAAAGTTATATGGGAATTTTCAACTACATGTGGGTCAGCACCCCAAACCCTGCTCAACTGTGTATATATAGTCTATCCATTGTCCATTTATTGTCTTTCATAGACTACTCAATAACTTGATATTTTCACTTAAAGGTAAATCACTGTCAGGCCTGTGAGTCAACACATGTATGTTTTCCTCATTTTTTTTTTGAAGAGCTGCATAATATACCATAATAAAATAGACCAAAATTTGTAGTCAACTGTTCTGAAGGACATCCAGATGGCTTTCAGTGTTTTGCCATTCCAAAATATGCTGTAATAAAAGTCCTTAACTAAGCATCTTAACTTAATGGTATCATTAACAATACTGGTCAAATTCCCAGAATTTAAATTGCTGAGTCAAAGGTTATGTTTATTTGAAATTTTAATACATACAAATGCATCATTTTAAGGGCTTTTAACCAAGTCCCTAAAATGGTCATTTGTGTTAAAGGCTGAGACCCCTGATGCCCTAGCTCTTGATCTCTAGACATCAATAGATATTAGATGATAGATTTTCATTTCCAGGTGGCAAACTAAGCACACCTGGCAAGTCCACAGCACCCCATTCCTAAAAGTCACACTCATAAAAAAATAAATGGAACAAGGGAATTTTGAGCAATCACGGGCAGGTAGAAATTGAAGAGGGAAATTGCAGCTCAAAAGATCAAGGACTATCGCTTATTTCAGAAGGAATTTTACAGTTGTAGGTTTGTATGAAAAAGTAGGAGAAAGCCCAGGGATAATGTCCTAGGTCACTGGAGCAACCTGACAGTTTAACCTCTGTCAAATGCTTCTTAGGACAGGCAGTGAAGATCCAAGTATCTGTTTCCAAGATGAAGCAATGAGTAAGTGAGTTTACATCAGAGACTCAGGGCAGTACCTTGTTATCTGGCAATGGATGCCTGAGAGGAATGAGGAGCACTACAGATTACTAGCTGTTCAATGTCTAGTTCTATATCTTATCCATTCTCACTGATAAGTGGCAGAAGTAAAGACCATGGCTGGAGCTGGTGAGTTGTGCGAATAAGAAATATAGTCTAATAGGAAAACTCAATTTACTAAGATGAATACACAATTTCTTCTCAACACTTGTGGAAGTCAATGCCATTAAAGAGAGAGAACAAACATTGGGACAAACTTACACATATGGAAACAAAATAAGAGAACAAGATTTTGAAAAATTAAAAATAATGTTTTTAAAGGAGACTGCATTTTATTCAGTAAGATGATTAGGTGAATATAAGGAAGAACCAACAAGAGCTGTAAAATTAAAAACAAACTAGGGGCACCTGGGTGATTCAATCAGTTGAGTTTCTGACTCCTGATTTCAGCTCAGGTCATGATCTCAGGGTTGTGAGATCGAGTCCCGCGTCAGCTCCATGCTAGGTGTGGAGACCGATTAAGATTCTCTCTCTCCCTCTGCCCCTATCTGTTTCCCCCACCTTAAATAAAAAATAAATAAATAAATAAATAAATAGAAACTTGTTGGAATAGGCTAATGCATAAAATGGACATGGCTGTAAATGAGATGCTGGAAAACAGAGAAAATAGGAAAAAAACAGAAATCATAAAAGAAAATTTTAGAGATTTGGAAAATAGGTCCAGAAGTTCCAGAAAAAATTATCTAAATGGAGCTTGAATGGAGAGTAGGCAATATTTAGAGATAAAAAAGGAAATTCTTCTATAAGGATAGAAAGATAGGACAAAGGAGCACACTCAGTATTGAGGAGGGTTTACAAAACCAAAGCAAAGCAAAACAAAACAAAACAAAAAAAAAAGCAAATCCAAACCAATTGGTTCCAAATACATATGTATACATCTGAAATTTCAGAACATCTAGATTAGAAGGAAAATCCTAATAATCTCTAGAGAAAGTAAATCATAAAAACAAGGACTACAGCCTACAATTAATTTATATAATTTGTTGGGAGGCTGCCCAATAATATGCTAAGATGACATATTTGTAAGTCACCCTGAAAGGGCTCTGGTCTGCATCTGTGTCTCATGGTCTCTCTGTTCCAAACCATTAGGTTCTATCTCTCTGGCAACCTGTCACTTGCACTTATTTTTAAGCTTCAGTTGGTCTGTTCTGTCCTTTGACTCAGTACCCTATTTTCTATCTTCTCTCCTTTCAAAAAGATGGTTCATGAAAAGACTTACTGTTCACTAATACTAATTTTCTGGCTTGGCCTTAGGAACTATGCCCATGGCAGCCCCTATAGCCATCACCTTATTCATGAACATTTAGATTGTTTCAAAATGTTTGTTTTTACAAACAATCCTACACTGTACATCAGTGAACACTGAATGTTAGAGTAGATGAGCAGTAGCAATGCTGGATCACAGGACCTGCAGGTTTCAGATTTGAATAAATAGTGCTAAATTCTCCTACAGGATTACTGTATAGATTGACTTCCTCATTCACAGTTAAAGAGAGTAGTTTCTTAGACACTGGTTATCAACAGTTTAAATGCAAGTCAGTTGACTGGGTGAAAAATGAAATTTCATTGTCAATCTCCATTTACCGCTTTATCATATTTTCTTGTGTCCTTATGATTTTTCACAAGATTAAACCTAAAATCATTGAAGTATGCACTCTTACATCTGTAAGTACCCTGAAACCTGAAAGCCACAAATTGTTTCCATATATATTTGGAAGTAAGTTAAGTTTTCTTAATGAAGTTTTCCATCAAGAATCTCTCAGCCATGGCTAAATGAGGGAGTGTTCTTACCAAAATGAGTAACATCTTGGATAGTTACCCCCCCAAAAAAATCCATTTAAATCACAGAGCCAAATTAAACACAACTGAGGTTAATTCAAATGTCTGGTCTATGAGTTTCAGAAATAGTGGGCCACATTCAGGTTCTGTTCCATAATCAACTGCATTGCAGATTATATTTGTATGATGTTTGCATTGCTGACATTTTACGATTTGTTTTGTTTCTTCTTTCTTTCCTGTTTCTCATTTCTTTCCTTCAAGTGTGTTATTTGAACAATTTTTGGGATTCTATCTTGATTGATTTATAGCAATTTTTAGGGTATCACTTTGTACAATTCATTTTGCAGTGGTTGCTCTGGACATTAAAATATAGTCTGTTGGGTATCTTCATTTAGCCACTTTAAGTGGACTATAAAAAACTTCCTTTTAGGCCAGTTTACTTTCCCATTATATGTAATAATATATATATCTCATTATATATATGTGATTGTTTCAATTATTTCCTCAGTATATTGAATGACCCAACAGATATTTTTATTTCTACTATGAAATAAAACTTAAAAGGTTCATCAGGATAGTATATTATATGTAACCTCTATTTTTACCATTTCATTATTCTTCTTTTCTTTCTGAAATTCTATGCCTTCTGTTATCATTTCTTTTCTGTTGGAGAGTTTTCTTTAGACATTCTTTAAAGGTAGGTCTGCTTCCAACAAATTTTCTATTTCCCTTCATCTGAGAGTGTCTTTATTTTTCATTCATTCCTGATAGTTTCTTCTAGATACACAATTCACATCTGACAGTTTTCTTTCTGCTCATGAAAAATGTTATACTCATTTCTTCTAGCCGCCATAGTTTCAGATGAAAAATTGGCGTCATTTGATTTGATATCCCTTTGGCTCCTTTAAAAAATTTTTTCATTGTCTTTACTTTTCAGGAATTTAATTATGACGTGTCTTGGAATGGATTCTTTTGTGTTTAACCTATTCAGATGTGCTAAGCTTCTGAATCTATAACCTTAGGTATTCCACCAAATTTAGAAGTTTTTAGCCATATTTTTTCAAATACCTTCTCAGCCCCAAGATTTTTCATTCTTTGTTTTGGGAGGGGGGAGCATTTATTTGCTGTTATTCAGGTTGAGTAAATTCCTCTGCTCTTTTCTCAAGTTTCTGGATTCCATCTTTTAACTTCACTTTACTGTTGTGTCTATCCAGTGAGTTTTCTATTTCAGTCATATTTTTCAGTTCTATAATTCCCATTTTGTTGTTTTTAATCATTTATAAATATTAGCAAATCACATGACTAAAATTTTCTATTTTTCTTCACTTGTGTTGGGAATTTTTAATTAGTTGTTAAAAACATGGAGCTTTAAAGTTTATGTCAGATAGTTTCAACATCTGAGTCATCTCAGCACTGGCATCAGGTGAGAGTCTTTTCTCATTCAAGCTATGCTCTTCCTGGTTCCTGGTACAGTAAGTGATTTTGGTTGTATTTTGGACATTCTTGATACTATGTTAAGATACTATGATACTAAGATACTAAGATACTATGTTAAGAAGCCCTGGATCCTATTTACATCTATGATTTTAGTAGGAAGTCTCTGTTTAGGTTCAACATGCAGGTTATTGCCTAGTTTTCTGGGCTGTATCCCAAAGAGAATTTAGTTTTCTGATCTCTTGCTTCATTATTCTGTTTGAATTCCGACTGAATTCTGATATAGTCACCTTGGGAATGAAAGGTGTTTCCATTGGCCATTGGGTGAGGGAGGCTGGACTTACAATAGAAAGAGCACTTTGCCTGGCCTATTTTTAGCCATCTAGTTCCAGTGCATATCTTCTTCTGTATCTGCTGGTCCCTCTGGGGCAGGGAAGTTAGGCATCCCCTTTCCAAATCCTTTGCTCAGAAAGAGAATGTTTTTCTTCTTCTTCTTCTTCTTCTTTTTTTTTTTTTGGTTTATTTCTATGCCCATTAGCAGTTTCAGGTCACAGCCCTCTCTGATGCCCACTCTAAGATATATGATATATGAAAAGCAAATCCAGGAAATTATCTGTGGTGTTGTTCTTCTAGTCTTGAGGTTCCTTGCCAGGGCAATTTCTTTCCATGCTTTTAATCCTTTTATGACTGTCTATAAAATTATTTCTAGAGTACTTAGCAGTATTTTAGAGAGGAGGAACAGGAAAAATTCAATCTATGACATCTTAACTTCTGAAATACTTAAAATTTGCAATACACTCTCCTGTCTGTCTTCTCAGCTGTTTCTTACCAAAACCCTATGGGGTTTGCTCTTGGGAAGGTGTAACTCTCTTCATGAGGTAAAATTCAAAAGGGCCAGATCTACTGTAAATATATCTAACTTCTAGGAACCGAACTGCTAAGAAATAAGCTTCTACTGTAAAACGAAACAAACCAAAACTTAAGAGCTTAAAAAAAATCTAGCTCATAAGTGTGTGGGTGAACTGGGCCATTCTGAATTAGGGTACCTTGGCTGATCTCTACTGCACCTGCTAATGTGTCTGTGGTCATTCTTTATGTTTAGAGGATCTAGAATGGCTTCCCTCACATGTCTTATAGGTGTTGATTGTTTGCTGGTGGGATGGAGATGATAAGGTCACATACTTTCTTTCAGCAGGCTAGCTCAGTCCTTCTTCAATGGAAGTGGAAGGACTCCAAGCAGAACAAGAGAAGGTAAGCCTCAGTGAAAAGTACTTTTCAAGTCTTTGTTTGCCTCATGCTTGATATTGCCCCACTGGCCAAAGCAAATCATGAGACTAAGCTCAAAGTCAGTGTAAGAGCTAATTCCTAAAGGCTGTGGATATAGGGAGAGGAAGAATGTATGGCTACTGAACAATCTAACCACAATCAAATTCTGACCTGTATGCAATCACAAGTTAGCTCCCATTTGCATTACTTTTACAATTTATAATGCCTATCATGTCTATTACCTCATTTGTTTTCTCATAAATATCTCATGCTTGCTATGTAGAAGGCATAACTGTCCTCCTTGATATAAAATTCAATGTTTACGGCTAGTCCAAATATAACTAACATGTTGACAGTTGAACAAACAAAAGGATAAATAAAGATTTGACATACATTATATTCGGGCATCTTCCAGGTTCTACGAAATTTTAGATATAATGTAAGACCTGATGTTTTCATTCTTTGTTATCTCTTTCAAGCTATAATGGGATCTGCTTAGTTCTTTTATTGTAGGCTTTGTTGAAGAAGTCCATATCTATCTTAATAACATTTTCCATGAGTTTATAAATGACAGATATATCCTCTGTGCAGGTGGAAATAATTCTTACCTGCACTCTATTCTTATATGTGACTCTTAAATTTATTGATCATATTTATTCTGAGATGCAAAACCACTGAGACTATCATTATGTCTACTTTGAGGGGCAGTTATAACTAAAGGTTAAATGTTTTGATTTACTATAGTTCATTTGGAAGTTAGGAGAACACTGTCTTTTGTTTTGGTATTGCAATTATTATCTATATTTTATTCTATTAAAAACATCCTTTTTAATGTTGTCTGTCTTCCCAATCATTAGTCCAATAATTTCAATTAAAATAAGTTACTTCTAGCTCTTCTCCAGAGTTAAAACTAATAATTTAACATCCATTATTTCACAAAAATTATTTAGATTTCTTCTTAAATATAACATGCAACAACTGCAGTATTGGAGGCATAGAGCCTGTTTTTGAGTTCTTTGTGAGTTCTTTCCACAGCTTATCTGTATCAGCTTGTAACTACTTCAGATGAGCTGAGTATCATCTGCAAACTTGGATATTCCATTTTGTACATACTCTTTTAGATCAATTATTATGTGAGAAGCTGAACTACTTTATTAAAATGTGAAACAAGTCTAAACACAGCATATAGTTCCAGGTACCCTCCTGCAAACAATTCTCTATCCACAAAATTAATAAGCTATCCCTTTTCTTTGTTGGCTTTTTTTTTTTCTATTACAAATGTGTGTATCCATGAAAATGCCTGCCTTCTAACACTTAGTGACAGAGTGGAGGGAAACAGTGTTTTGTGAAGGTATAAGAGTTTAATACATTGCCAAGGGCTTACAAAAATCAGTAATTGACAGCTATCTCTTTCTTTGGCCTATACATTTATTTCTCCGACTAGAGAACCCCAGCGAGGAAGGATTTATACTATTTATCCTTAGAGTAACAATTTGACATGTTTTCTACCTACCCCCCTCCTACGTAGGTTATGCTTCCTTAAGTGTGCAGTGAACCACTCTATCTTATATATTGCACCAATCAGGCATGCAAGTGAGTTACTGGTCTGAAATTCTAAATCTTTCCACAATACTTTTTTATAGGTGGTGTCAAAACAAAAGGAAATTCAAAATAAATAAAACCACCACTCTCATTTATAATGTTAGGGCTTAGGACAAGCAACAACAGGCAGAAATAAAACAGTACATTCTAATATACTCTTTCTTAGTCATTAGTGATAGTGACACCACCAGTTGCAAACTAGCCATACCTCACTGGCTAAATGAAACATAAGATGCAAGAAACTTCCTCTTACAGTGATTGCCTCCTTTCTCTGGAATCTTTGTTTATGCCAGGGGTCTTCACCTGGGACAGAATTTGCCCATCTTGGAACATTTGGCAACATCCCAAATGTTGACATTTGACATTTTTGGTTTTCACAACTTTCATGTGGTAGTGCTACTGTTATCTAATTGATTGGGGTCAGGGAAGCTGCTAGACATCCTACATTGCACAGGTCAGCCCCTTACAACAAAGTATCTCGCCCAAAATGTCAATATTGCCAAGAATGAGAAACACTGGTTTTATACTATCTTCTTTTACATATATTCACTCATTTGGTTGGTAACCTCTATCCAGCATTGCTAAATGTTCACCATGATCATGAAGCCTGACATTTGTTTTGATAATCAGCATTCTGTTGTGCATATGATTTCACAACATATACAGAACACATTTTTTTATAACATACCCATATGAAATATATGATTTGATTTTATCTTAATTTTGATCTGATTATTGTACCTAAACAAGCATTGTCTTATAGTAAATTATCTTTGGACAACTCCCACTGACTCCTGGGTTCCCCTAAAGCTAAAACACTGCTCATCATACCTAACAGAAATCCAACACTTTTTAGTAATGTTATAGGAATCCACATTCAGGATAAATCTGACTCTGAAATTATCCCTCTGAACATTTAGTGTTCCATAGTGGGCATCACACTTGGAATCCATACTCCACAGCTTCTTGAGCTGCATAATAGAGTATAGAGACAGACCCAACCAGAATAGCAGAGTTTCAAAGCAAATAATAATTTCCAAGAAAATCTGACCAAAGGTAAAATAATTGAGACACAGAAATGATCAGATGTCCCTTAGGTCCACTGTTTCAATTCATTTAGACCAAATTTAATTTCTTTCAAGCTAAAGCATATGAGGAAATGCTAATTTGCATGGGTGCTTTAGCAGTAATA
Organism: Zalophus californianus; assembly: GCF_009762305.2. Taxonomy (NCBI): domain Eukaryota; kingdom Metazoa; phylum Chordata; class Mammalia; order Carnivora; family Otariidae; genus Zalophus; species Zalophus californianus. Next base: position 43,612,413 of record NC_045595.1, on the reverse strand, counting down.
TTCATTAAGACTATTATAGTTCATTGCAATGTCAAAAGATACTTTTTTTCCTTTTACAAGCTGATACGTATTAATGAGAAACTTACGGACCCTCCTTTTTCCTGTGTGTGACCCATGGAACAAGAAATCATTGGGATAAAATCAGCAATTTCACAGTTCTTGTTCTCTGTCAAACAACTACACACTGACAGATTCTTCAAGTTTGATTCATTAGGCAAATTTTTCGTATGTAAAGCTAATATGTTATGACTTTTAGCTCTCAGTAAATTTAATCACTGTACCATTTATGTGTGCTTATTCACTTTAATTTCACTTTACAAGAGGCGTATGTGCTTTAAAATATAGTGCCATGTGAGCACAGAATCACAGAATTTTAGTGCTTGAGATCATTTAGTATTCAACCTTGTCGCTTCACAGAGTAGAAACTGAGGCATATAATGAATGCCAGATGGCAAATTAATGAATCAGACTGTGAATTGTCAGTTCTTAGCTTACTGTTAAATTCTCTTTGTGCTACCATTTTGCTCCTGTTATATGATTTCAATATTAAATTCAAGCTTGATTTTATAACATGATTATTCTTTTCTCACCAAGAACTTTCAAATAACCATTTCACATTACAAATTATAGATGGTAACTAAATATTCTCACTAGTAATAATTTAAGTGAAAGATTTTATTTAAATGACGGATTATTTTATACAAATCATTTTTTGTAGTATAAAAAGTATCTCAAGAATAATTGCAGTCTTTTACTTTTAGAACAGGTCTTTTATCTACTATCTTGTTAAGGGGTAATGAATATATCATAGATTTTCTTTAAAAATATCTACTACTTACTATTTTCGCAACTTTGGGCAAGTCAATAAACCTCATTTTTCTTACTATGAAATAATAAAAGCATTTGGTCATGAACTTCACAGATAGTATTAATAAAATAAGGCAAAGTAAATGAGATTGCCTTTATAAACTACAAACATCAGATTTATATGTTAATGTCATCATATTATTAAAAATCTTTTTGCTCAGACCCAAAACTCAATGTGTTCATGGTTCTATTATTCTATTCCTTTTCCTCCTATTTCTTACTTTTGTTATTTGAATAAATATAACTAATATACCCTGGCATATATGAACACAGGAAAAATTTGATAGCAGTTGATCAAAACTTACACAAGATTTTTTTTTTTTAAACAGACTTTTTTTTAAGATTTTATTTATTTATTTGAGAGGGAGAGCATGAGAGAGATCATGAGTCATGGGCAGAGGCAGTAGGAAAGGGAGAGGGAAAAAGTAGACTCCCCGCTGAGCAGGGAGCCTGACACAGGGCTTGATACCAGGACCCTGGGATCATGACCTGAGCCCAAGGCAGATGCTTAACCAACTGAGCCACCCAGGCGCCCCCCCAAAATAGACTATTTTTAGAGCATTTTTAGGTTCACAGAAAAGTTGAAGAGAAAGTACAGGGAGTTTTCATAATCCCTTGTCCCCACACATGCACAGGGTGCCCTACTCTCAACATTCCCCAACAGAATGGTACATTCATTACAATCAATGAACCTATGTTGATATGTCATTATCATTCAAAGTTCTTAATTTACATTAGGGTTCACTCTTGATGTGCAATCTCTGGGTTTTGATAAATATTTATCAACATGTACCCATCATTAAAGTATCATACAGAATAGTTTCACTGGCTTAAAAATCTCTGTACTCCCTTGTTCCTAACCCCTGACAACCACTGATCTCAATCTGTCTCCATCATTTTGGCTCTATCATATAGTTGGAATGCTACATTATGCAGCCCTTTTACACTGCTTTCTTCCACTTAGTAATATGCATTTAAGGTTTCTCTTTGTCTTTTCATGTCTTGATGGCTCATTTCTTTTTATCATTGACTAATATTTCATTGTCTGGATGTACATGTACCATAGTTTATTTACCCATTCCCTTACTGAAGGACATGTTGGTTGCATACAATTTCTGGCAATTATGAATAAAGCTGCTATAAACATACATATGTATGGTTTTGTGTGCAGCTAAGTTTTCAATAGTTTTAAATAAATAACCAAGTAGTATCATTGCTGGATTGTATGATAAGAATATATCTAGTTTTATTAAAAAAAAAAAAAAGATGCCAAACTGTTTTCCAAAATGGCTATACCATTTTGCATTCCCACCAGCAATGATTTCTTATTACTCCACATCCTCACCAGCATCTGTTGTGTCTAGATTTTGACCATTCTATAGATGTGTAGTGATATTGTGGTTTAATTTGCAATTCCCTGATGACATATGACATGGAGCATCATATGCTTGTCATGTGCATATCTTCTTGTTAAGGTATCTGTTAAGGTCTTTGTGCCATGTTTTAATTGGATTGTCTTCTTATTGTTGAGGTTTAAGTGTTCCTTGTATATTTCAGTTAGCAGCACTTTATCAGATGTGCCTTTTGTAAATATTTTCTCCCAATGTGTAGCTGTTCTTTTATTCTGTTGTCACTGTCTTTCACAGAGCAGCTTTTAATTTTAATGAAGTCTAGCTTATCAGTTTAGTGATGAGAGAGACATCCTTGCCTTGTAGCTGAAATTACTGGGAAAACATAAGTTTCTTCTCAATCAGTATTATATTAGCTGTAGATATTTTGGTAAATATTCCTTATCAAGTTGAAGAAGTTTCCCTCTATTCCTAGTTTATTGAGCATTTTTATGATGAATGAGAGTTGGATTTTATCAAATGCTTTTTCTGCATCTACTGAGATGATCAAGTGATTCTCTTTTAGTCTATTACTATGATGAATTACATTTATTATCAAAGGTTCATATATTTATAACTTCAAAGGTTGAACCAAACTTACAAACCTGTAAATCTCACTTGCTTGTAGTGAATAACTGCCTTTCTACTTTGTTGGATTTACTTTTCTAGTATTTTCTTGACGATTTCTGCATATATGTTCAATACTTGTCTATAGTTAAGATTTCGTGTAATGTCATTGTCCGCTTTGGTATCAGAGTAATACTGGCCTCAAAGAATGACTTAGGAAGTATTCTCTCTACTTCTATCTTCTGGAAAAGATTCTAGAAAATTAGTATATTTCTTAAATATTTGGTAGAATTTACTATTGAACTCAGCTGGGCCTGGCACTTTGTTCTGGATGTCATTAATTACTGCTTCAATTTATTTAATAGTTACAGGCCTATTCATTTTGTCTATTTCTTCTTGTGTGAGTTTTGGCAATTTGTATATCTCAAAGAATTGGTCCACCTCATCCAAATTATCGAATCCTGTGGGCACAGAGCTGTTCATAGTATTCCTCTATTATGTATTTTCCATCAAATCTATAGGAAGGTCCCCTCTTTCATTTCTGATACTAGTAATTTGTTTTTTCTCCATTTTGCTTAGTTACTCTGGCTACAGAGTTACTAATTTATTGATCTTTCCAAAGAACCAGCTTTTGGTTTCATTAATTTTCTCTATTGATTTCCTATTTTCAATTTCATTGATTTCTGCTTTAACTTTTATTATTTCTTTTCTTCTGCTTACTTTGGATTTCACTTGCTATTCTTTTTTAATTTCCTAAAATAGAAGGTTAGATTATTGATTTTAGAATTTTCTTTTTCTCTAATATATGCATTCAGTGCTATAAATTTGTATATCCCACAGATTTTGTAATTTGTATTTTCATTTTTACTTAGTTAAAAATATTTTTAAAATTTTCTCTGGAGATTACTTTTTTGGCACATTTAACCTCCAAAGACTTTGGAATTTTTAAAATTTTTGATTTATAGTTTAATTCCATTGTGATCTAAGAGTATGTATTGAATGATTTTCACTCTTTTAAATTTGTTGGTTTCTTTTTTTTTTTTTTTTTCTGGGCCAGAATGTAATTTATCTTGGCATATGTTCTATGTGAGGTTGAGGAGAATATGTATTATGCTGTTGCTGGATGAAGTCATCTATAGATGTCCATTTTAACCAGTTGACTGACAGTATTATTAAATTCAACTATGTCTTTACTGATTTTCTGCCTACTAGATCTATTAATTTTTGACTGGGGGGGTGTTGAAGTCTCCAACTATAATAGTAGATGCATCTATTTCTCCTTGCAGTTCTATCAGTTTTTACTTCACATAATTTGGTACTCTATTGTTAGGCACATAGGCATCAAGGATTCTTATGTTTTCTTGAAGAAATGATCCATTTATCACCATGTAATGTTCTTTTTTTCTTTCTTTCCTTCTTTTTCTCTTTCTTTGTTCCTTCCTTTCTTTCTTCTTCCTTTTTTCTTCTTTCATTCTTATTTTTAAAAATCCTTTTATTATTCTTTTTTAACAAATGGCCCCAGGGATAGTGGACCAAGGGAGGGAGGAGAGGGAAAGTGAGGCCCCAGCCCCACCCCCCCTTTCCCCCTTATATATTTATAATCTATACACAAGCCCTAGGGGGCCAGGGGGAAGGGGAACTCCCTAGTGGGGTGGGAGCAACCAAGAGTCCACGTCCGCTCAGGAACCAGGCTCATCTGCCTGTTGGGGAAGGTCCCTCTCAACAAGCTGGCCCTGTCTAGTCTACTCCCAAGGCTTCAGCATTCAGCACAGGGCATCTGGTGTCGAGGACTATTGGTAGAGGTTGATGTGCTAGGTGCAGAAGACTCCACTTAGGTAGAAAGTAGGGCCTTGAGACAAGAATTGAGGCAAGACAAAGACGTTCCAGCTGGGAGAGTATGTGATGACTCAGGTCCCCTTGCTCAGTTTATGATAATCCTGGAATGGCTTTAGTTCCACTGGGTGCAGGTATGCTTGCCTCCAACTAGAAGGGAAGAGTCTGGCAGGTGAAGGTAGCACCCAAGTAGCAGGAGCAGGTGGGGGCCACATAGTCAGGCTAGGGTCTGTAGAGCTGAGCCCATGGGTAACAAAGGAAGAGGTGGTGGGGCAGAAGGTGTTGCTGGGGGCAGGGAGCCAAAGTTCACCACAGGCAGCTGTGAATCCACCATCGGTAGAAGCATCTGCTATATATAATGCCCTTTTTATCCTTGACAATTTTCCTTGCTCTGAAGTTTTCAGAGCATTCCACCTTTCTTTTGGCTAATAAATGTTAGCATAGTATAGCTTTCTCCATTCTTTTTTTTTTAACTTATATGTTTTTATATTTAAAGTGGGTTTCTTACAGACAACATACATTTGAATCCTTTTGTTTAATCCATTCTGAAAATCTCTGTCTTTGAATTGGTGTATTTAGACTACAGAAATATAGTATGGTTACTGATAAACTTGGATTGATATCTATCATATTGTTTCCTGTTTGCTTTTTGTTGTCTTTGTTCTTTGTTCCTATTTTTGTCTTTACTTTTTTTTTCTTTTTGTGATTTTAACTGATCATTTTATAGGATTCAATTTTCTCTCCTTTCTTAGTATATCAATTTTACTTTTTAGATTTTTTTAAAATTTATTTGTCAGAGAGAGAGAGAGTGCACAAGCAGGGGGAGCAGCAGGCAGAGGGAGAAGCAGGCTCCCCGCTGAGCAAGAAGCCTGATGTGGGACTCGATCCCAGCACCCTGGGATCATGACCTGAGCCGACAGCAGATGCTTAACTGACTGAGCCACCCAGGTGTCCCTCAATTTTACTTCTTATAAAAAAAAATGTTAGTGGTTACCCTAGAGCTTGCATTAGATATTTACAAGTAACCCAAGTCCACTTTCAAATAAAACTATATTGTTTCACAGGTAGTACACTTTATAATAAAGTTTTCCTAATCCTTCCCTCCCATTTCTTAAATCATTGGTGCCATTCATTTTATTTATGTACAAACTATAATAACAAAATATATAGTTTTGCTATTGTTATCATGAACAAACTCTGATCTGTTAGCTCAGTTAACAATAATGAAAAGAGAGAGGGGGAAGATGGCAACAGAGTAGGAGGACCCTAGGCTAACCTCATCCCATGAATACAACTAGATAACTATCAATTCATTCTAAATATCCCAGAAATCGATTGAGAATTGGCATAAAAAACTCCACAACTCAAGGTACAGAAGAGGCCACAATGAAGAAGGTAGGATATTCAGAGACACAGCTTGGGAGAGAAACAGATCATGGCTGCTGTGGTGGCGAGGGAGCTAGGGTCACAGAGAAGGGCAAGAGACAGGCTAGCACACAGGGGAGTGCATGGGGAAAATAAATCTTCATAGCAATTGACTTGGAAAGTGAGAGAGCCTGAGTTTTGTGAGTTCTTGTAACCAGCAAAGCTTAAAACCAGGAGTTTTAAAGGTCAGCATTCTTGGCTCTGAGAGAACTTGGAGGACATTAGGGCCACTCTTGGAGAAAAGTCAGGGCAAAAAGCCTGTGGACATACAGTGTAGAAACAGCAAAGTGAAGAGTGCCTGGGGCACATAGTGGGGAGATTATTTTCTCATCTCAGAGTGTATCGCAGAGAGGCACCATTCACAGAGAGACTCTTCCAGAAACAAAGGAACTGACTGGCACCATTTTCCTCCCCTGCCTCTCAGCATAAGCACAGGGCCACCTGCAGGAACCAGCACAGCACAGACATTCACTAACTAACTTGCTTACCCAAGCCCTATCTCCCTAACCCCCATTCCCCCTACCCCTGTGCTTCAGAAAAACTGCCTTTTCCTGTCAAGCTTGCTTCAGTCCCAGTGCAGTAGGTCCTCTCCCCCAGAAGACTGGCCCCAACCCCTGCCAACAGCATGTCTCCTGACCTGGGAGTTTTGTGAGGCTTCAGTTCTGGGGGCAGCAGTGAATGGTCTCATTTCACAAGCAGATGAGAATATACTTAGTTAAAATGTGCCACATTCAGGCCAGGGACTAAACACTGTGCATAACAGGCAAAGAGAGCCTCTGCAGATGACTGACCTGAAGAATAAAGTGGCCAAAACACAACATGCACATGCAGCACACATTGGAGACATTCCTGGAAGCACCAGACCCTGAATAACAGGGGATATTACACTGCATAGCACTACAGGACCTCTTCTTCATAAAGCCATTACCGCCAAGAACAGGAGACATAACTGACTTTTCTAACACACAGAAACAGGCAGAGAAACCTAGATAAAATGAGAAGACAGAGGAATTTGCCCCAAATGGAAGAATAGGACCAAGTCATAGCTGGAGATCTAAGCAAAACAGATATAAGTAACATGCCTGATGGAGAATTGAAAGCAATGATTATAAGAATTCGCTGGACATGAGAAAAGAGTGGAGGACATCAGTGAGACCATTAACACAGAGATAAGGAATAACATAGCAGAGATAAAGGGCTCAATAAATGACATGAGAATCACACTTGATGGAATGAATAGCAGACTGGAAAAAGCAGAGGAATGTATTAATGACCTAGAAGACAGAGTAATGGAAAATAATCAAGTTGAACAAAAAAGAAAAAAGAATTGTGCAAAATGAGAATAGACTTAGTGACTCCATCAAATGTAGTAACATTTGTATTACAGGAGTTCCAGAAGAAGAAGGAAGAGAAGAGGGGACAGAGAATTTAGTTGAAGGAATAATAGCTGAAAACTTCTCTAATCTGGGGAAGCAAACAGACATCCAGATGCAGGAGGCACAGAGAAACCCCAACAAAATCAACAAAAGAAGATACACAGCAAGACATCTTGTAATTAAATTTGCAAAATATTATGATAAAAATATTAAAAGCAGCAAGACAAAAGATAGTTACATACAAAGGAAATCCCATAAGGCTATCAGGGGATTTTTCAGCAGAAACTTTCCAAGACAGACAAGAGTGGCATGATACATTCAAAGTGCTAAATGTGAAAAATCTCCGCCAAGAATACCCTACTTGGCAAGGTGATCATTCAGAACAGAAGCAGAGATAAAGAGTTTCTCAGACAAAAACTCAAGAAGTTCATGACAATTAACCAGCCCTGTAAGAAATATTAAAGGAGACTCTGAGTGGAAAAGAAAGACCAAGAGTGACAGTATAAAGGTAGGAAAAACAAAAGCAGTAAAAATGAATATTTCCGTAAAAAATAAGTCAAAGAACTCACAGAATAAAAGGATGCAAAATATATACTATATCCTTAAAACATGGGGAGGAGAGGAGTAAAGTATGGGTTCAAACTTAAACAACCATCAACTTAAGATAGACTGCAATATGCAGAAGACATTATATATAAACCTAATGGTAACCACAAATCAAAAAATGACTAATAAATATGCAACTAAAAAGAAATCCAAATATAGCACTAAAGAAAAGCCAACTATGAAAATAAGAAAGACAAGAAAGGATCAGAGGAAATCTTTAGAAACAATCACAAAACAAGTAATAAAATGACAATAAATACATATCTACCAATAATTACTTTAAAGAGAGGCAAACCAAGAAATAGATCCTTAACTACAGAGAACAAACGCTTTGTTACCAGAGGAAAGGTGGGTGGAGGGATAGGAAAAATAGGTGAGTGCACTTGTCGCGATGAGCACCAGGTGATTAAAATAAAACTTTATAATAAAATAAATAGAAATACATACATAAATAAAAGAAGAAAAAGAGTAAGAACAAGAATTTTTATTTTACATGTGTTTATTCTCTAGTTCTCTTTATATAGATCCAAATTTTTTACCTATATCATTTCCTTCTCTCTGAAAAACTTCTTTTAACATTTCTTGCAAGGCAGGTCTACTTGCAATAAATTCCCTCAATTTTTGCTTATCTGAGAAAATCTATTTCTCTTTCACTGTTGTAGGATAATTTCACTGGATACACAATTCTAGGTTGGCAGTTTTTTTTTTTTTTTGACATCTCAACACGAAATGCTTCACATCACTCTCTTTCTTGCATGGTTTCTGAGAAGTCACATTTGATTTTTATTTTTGCTCCTTCATAGGCAATCAAATTTCTCTGACTTCTCATAAGATTTTTTTCTCAATCTTTAATTTCGACAGGTTTAGGATTGATGAATTTGAATAATTTCAGCAGGCTCTGGTACATAGAGGCTGTCAGTGTTTGTCTGGAACCTGACCTTGGGATGATTAGAGCAGATAACAGTGGCCCTGATTGAGAGAACCAATAAAGGAGGAGGTTAGAATATGGCCTCTGGTTTGGTTGGTTTGCATGTAAAAAGTATGTTTACAGGTGAATTATTTACTATTTCTAGGAATTAGTTAATCCCGAGAGAGGCAGTCCTTCCAGAGGCAGCAAGGCCTCAGATGTCAAAGCATCAGAAATACAGAAAATAAAGACATGGTTACTATATCTCTTTTGGTGTTCATTTTTTTAAATTAAATAATTGTAGGATTTTTTTTTATTATTTAATTTACCCCTTCCCCCCCAGTGATTTAGAAATTACATGTTCTATGTCTATTCCTTAGTGGTTACCTTGACAACATTCATCATGCTTCTTAATAAAAATCTAAACCAAATACCTTGATTACCTCCTGAACTTACACAGAATTCTCAGTTTTACCCTCTGTGTTGATGCTTGTCTAACTTTTGTTCTCCTGATAGCTTGCACTGTTAATTTGCCATATACCTTTGCTGAATCTCAAGCTTGCTGTTTGCTTACTATCCACCACTCTACACTTCTAGTTTCAGGGGCACCTGGGTGGCTCAGTCGTTAAGCGTCTGCCTTCGGCTCAGCTCATGGTCCCAGGGTCCTGGGATCGAGCCCCGCATCAGGCTCCCCGCTCCATGGGAAGCCTGCTTCTCCCTCTCCCACTTCCTCTGCTTGTGTTCCCTCTCTCGGTGTGTCTCTCTCTGTGTCAAGTAAATAAAATCTTAAAAAAAAATTACATTTCTAGTTTCAGCTTTATCTAAGATACAATGAGCCCTGAAATAAATTAGAGACTCTTTATAAAGGATTCAACTTTTCTGAAGGAGGAAGATCTTCCTCGGTAACCAAGACACTTTACTGTTAATGTTCAACCTGTTATAACTTACAAATTCCCTCTGGCTAAAAGAGCAAGCTTCACTACAGTGAGCTATTTCTTAATCCAGAAAATCAACAATTTCTGACAAAGGGCTGTGTCAAGAGCACAGGAAGTGGCAGTGATGAGCCTCCAAGGCACACTTCCAGTAGCACAGTCAAGAAGGAGCTCAAGACTGCAAATCTTGACAATTTTCCCACTTTTCCCTACCTCTTTCCCCCTCACTTTCTGCTTTGAGATAATCACGACTTTCTGCCATTCTCCTCATGTATGTCAGTCACAAATAGACAGCACTCCCACATTGTTTCTTACCTCTTTTTCCGTAATCTCAATGCTGCTTTGTGCATCCCACTTTCTGACCACATCTTCCACCCATTCCTCACTTCTGAAACCTTAAGATCAATCATTAGCAAAATCTCCTGTCTCTCCAATGCCTTTCAGAACATTTGCTTTTTTACTCCCTTACTCGAAGTGAGCCTGGCTTCCTATGCCCCCAGGGTCCTGCTTCCCCTGAGCCTTATCAAGTAGTGTCTTTTTTTTTTTCCTTTCTATACTCTTCATTCTTGAGCCTAAAACTGGAATGGATGTGCTTCTTGTTCTTCACTGATTTTCCTTCTTTCCTCCCTAAGCTCTCCAAATTTGAATATAAACCATGAATCTTCCATAAGGACCTCCAACACCCACCCACACAATGGCATCTGTACTTGCTGTTCTTTCTGCCCACTTATTCACATGACTTGCTCCCTCATTCCCTTCAGGTCTTTGCTCAAATGCTGTCTTCCCAGGAAGGCCTTTCTAGGTTAAACTTGACAGTCCCTTTCCCTTTTTCCTGGCTTCATTTTCCTCCTTAACATTTACTACCATCCAATATATTATAAAATAGATTTTACATATTTATTTTATTTTCTTTGTCAACTGACTAGAATATACCCTTAAAAAGGGTAGAAATGTTTGATGTTTTAAGAAAATCCCCTGAATTCCCAGTACCTAGCATACTGACTGGAGCACAGTAGGTACTCAATACAGATATTTAAATGTATGATTGAATGAAAAGCTGAGTGTTTATCTAGATGTCACTAGGGGCAAAGACTTGAAATGAACCTTAGGGAGTCATATGCTTCTTTTCCTTGAATTATGTCATTACTAGCTTAAATTCAAGTCTTTCCATGTTGTAGGGTTTCTATATCAGAGATCTATTTCTGTTTTTCATTTTAATGTCTAGATCCAAATCACCCTGTTAATACTACCCCTTTACTGCCTCAATTTAATTTTCCTAGCAAACCTCAAAGAAAAAAATAATTCCCACAATTCTCTTCCTGCTAAAGAAAGACCAGAAGGCAAACCACCCTCCTAGTTTCAAGGTTTGTGACAGCCTAAGAACCTATACTCAAGACATATCAGCGATAAGAATAGAACATATGTGTTTTATTTTTGCTATTGAGAAACTGAGCAGAGCTAGTCAGGATGAATTGCTTCTAAGTGCAAATGAGTTTTGACAAAAATTAATTGTACTATTAACATTTTAAAATCTAATATTTATATTAAATTTGACTCTTCAATAAGGCTCTGCAGCCTGGTACATGTTAAACAAATCCCACATTTAAAAAAGATATAATGAAAATAATTTGCATAAGATTGTTGTTAGAAAGATAATTATATTTCAACATAGTCAAAGCAAATGTAGAACCTGTTTTTAGATACATTTCCTTCTCTCTTTGCCCATTCTGTGAACAACCCTAGTAGTACAGGAGATTCTAACACATTTCTTCCAGCAGAAATATTTTGGGTCAGATGAAGTATCCATTTCTATATTTCTGCTATTCAACATTAAATGGTTTGGGGACCTATTAGTGGGACAAAATAGTTTCATATGTTGGAGAGAAAATATCTGAGACATGACATTCAATGCTGGGAACCATAATTTAAGAGAAACACTGTCAAAATAGGATATGTCCTTTAGTATAGCATATGGTTAAATGAACAGCTTCTACTATATTCAGACTGACCTGACTCAAGCTGTACTTCCAATTTTTGGTCTATTTGCAATTTGGGGGTTAGTGATATAAACCCTCTCAGTCTCAGAAAGCTTAGAAAATGTAGACAAAAAAGAGAACCTAATTTACCAGGTTGTTGTAATAATTAAATGAGAAAATATATGTAAATGAGTAAATGTATACACACAACCTGGCACATTGCTTGGTAGATGTTACTTGTTATTTTTTTTCTGGACAGGGAGTATATGTAAAACTACACTATGAAGTGATTAAAATAAATATGTGCTTAAAGAATCATGGGAAGCATGATAGCAGTCTTCACACATTCCGAAGGCTGTCTTGTAAGAGATGAATTAGACTTATTCTGTGTGGTTCCATGGGGTACAATAAACAGTACCATAAAATTTAGGAGAAATATGGAACCTAACATCTGGAATTGCCTTAAGTAGAATGATTAGGTGTCCATGCCCAATCCCTGTCACCTGTGAATACATTGTGTTGTATGGATAGGAATTTAGTTTGTGGATACAATTAAGGTTGCTAATCAGCTGACCTTAAAATGGGGTGGATATCCTGGATTTTCCAGATGGTCTGGATGTAATGGTAACAGTCTTTAAGTGTGGAAGAGGGGGTAGAAGGATCAGTGTGAAAATTATGTGATGTGAAATAGACTTGACCAGCTATTGCTGAGATGGAAAGGGATCACAAGCCAAGCAATGCAGGTGGCTTCCAAAGTTCAACCAACACCTTCATATTAACCCAGTGATACCCAACACAGGCTTCTGACTTCCAGAATTATAGGATTATAAACCTGTGTTATTTTAAGCCACCAAGTTTGTGGTGCTCTGTTAAAGCAGCAGCAGGGGACTAATAAAAAGAGCACATACTAAAAACATGAGCTATACAAAACAGAAGATAATGATCCCCCCAAAACTGGACGTTCAGAGACTGGATATTGTTCTGGGGGAGAAGTGTTCTGAAAAAGGATCCATATATGGTATAGAGAGTTTGATTATAGGAAGCTGAATTTTGTTTAACAGAAGTATAGTAAGAAAATCATAGTGATTTTTGATATATGGATTCAGCTGTTATTTTTTCTTGCTAAATCAAATGAAGCAATTACTGTTGATATGCAACGTGTCCTTGACATAAAAGTATTCACTCAGCATGTCTCCCAAAAACTGATAATGTCTTCAACCTTTTAAATGGGGTTAAATGCATCACTGTCAAGATGAAGAACTTATTTTTCAGTGATAGGTTAAAATGCTCCCGCCCTCTTTCTTATTTTTCTTCTCCTACCTTGAATTTTGAGCCTGTCTCTTATGCAACAATATAAATCATAAAGGTGCTTGTCTATTTGACTCTATCCCCATACGTTTCCTGAATAAGTAACTAAGCAAGTGCAGTTTTATCTCACCTTTCTGCTTTACCAAGCCCTTTTCTCCAAGTGATGGATGTTATACCTATTTCTTTAAAGGGGAAACAGATAGGTTGTGACTTGGTGGGGAAGTATCTAACCCAGTTAACAGCAACACTTTCTATATTCACTGTCATGAGACAGATATATGAAATTAAAGCTAAGTACATTTTGCTGATGAGTTGATTTTTGGTTCACTGCAGCAGTGAAAAAAAAATAGTACACTCAATATGGCACACGTAGTCAAAACCGGTATGTACATTTGTTAAACAAAAAAGAAAAATATGAAAGACTGTGAAACCTACAAAAAAAAAAAAAAAAAGTCCGCAAAATCAACTCCTCTGTTTGTTGTTGGTTGAAAAGAGAGTAATAACATTTGAAAACCAACCGGTGGATTATAGAGAAACAGTCTAGCATTTTTATTTATTTTGTTGGATGACAGATAAAAAGTATTAAATTAGCATCTTTAATTTTCATATATTATGTGTGCTTGTGTCCAATCTGTCATGAAAATTATACTCCTTATCCTACTATTTACAACATGGCAGTGGCAGAGGCTTCTGGTACCCAGTGAGTTGGTGCACCTTTGGCAGAACACACTGGCTGCTCTGGCTTTCTTAGAGTACTAGCTGCTCCAAGACAGTCATTTATGTGGCTCTCCTTTCCCTGAATCCGGGCAGTATGGCAGCATTCAGTCCAACCTCATAATTTGTAACCTCCCTATGTATTTTTAGCTGGATTATTCCATCTTTAATATTGGATCCTAAAAATGCAACATTGAAGAACTCTACTATGTCCTGCAAAAAAAACACCCCTACTTCTTCTTCCTCCTCCTTCAACTACTGTTACTACTAGCAGGTACTACTGCTGCTACTACTACTAGTACTACTACTACTACTACTACTATTACTACAATTACTGGCAGCTACCACTGATCAAGAATTTAAGGAGTACAGTGCTACGGTGAGTGCTGTGAATTGTGCAAGACTGTTGAATCACAGATCTGTACTTCTGAAACAAATAACGCAACATATTTTAAGAAAAAAAAAAAGAAGAAGATAACAGGAGAGGAAGAAAAGGGGAGTATGTCAGAGGGGGAGACGAACCATGAGAGACGATGGACTCTGAAAAACAACCTGAGGGTTCTAGAGGGGAGGGGGGAGGGGGATGGGTTAGCCTGGTGATGGGTATTGAGGAGGGCACGTTCTGCATGGAGCACTGGGTGTTATGCACAAACAATGAATCATGGAACACTGCACCAAAAAACTAATGATGTAATATATGGTGATTAACATAACAATAAAAAATTAAAAAAAAAAAGAATTTAAGGAGTACAAGCACTTTATGAAATGCTTTAACTATCACATTTAGTTTCTGCGAAACTAATTACCTCCATTTTACAGATGAGGAAGTTGAGATGCAGGAATTTCGGTAACTTGCCTCCAACCACACACATATCTAACTATATGGGCCAGGTGACTCCAAAGCCCTGTAACTAAAAGTTACTCTGTTTCTCTGTACCTTTAACTCTGTGTCCTCTGTTAACACCTACGGTTTTCAAGGAATTATTTCTCCAGAACAAAATGAGGTATTTCTGAGAAAGGTTTAGAAGAGGTTAATATAATCAATGATATCACGACATACTAATTCTATTCATTACTGAATGTACTCTCATATTTCCTCTTCCTACATTTCTCTCCTTTCTTAGGAGGAATGTACATACATACACGAAGACTTCCATAACTGAAAGCCGAGAGAAGCTTCTGTTTTAAACCAGATTTTGTACTTAAATGGCTGGATCAACAGATATTGGATAATGATACAATTAAGAAAAAAAAAAGCAATCCAAGACTCACGAAAAGAGGAAAATATCACTGGAGAGTTTTATTTTCCAACTCTTTCTATCACTGAACAATTTGCCCTAAGATGGAGAGTGTCAGTCAGTCTACACTCTCAACCTAGTCATATCTCCCATCTTCCTTGTTCTACTTAACATTCACTACCAAACCCATGTCTCAGGACCCTAATGTAAGTGCAATCTCTGGTAAATTGCTCCCAGTAATTTTCTTCTGTACTTTGCAACATGATGTAGAACAGACAGGTCTCTTTTCTTTAACTCCAGCATCTATTTGATCACTTTCAAATGGACCTTATTTTTTTTTTTTCTCAGATAGAGGATTTCAGCAGACCTCAGCTTCATATAATTATTAAAGCACTGACATTGGAATATGGTAGCATTAAGTCTTCCAGTGGTTCACTAGGGATAAACTGACTTCTGTGTTGCATTATCCCATTATTTATAGAGAGACATTATTGAAAGCCTAAATCACTTGGCAAAGAGAATTATAATTTCACGGAGAGCAGAGGTGACTGGATTACTGACTAGATGATTGTTCCTACATACCTCTTAACATATTCTAAAGCATATAGTGCACAGACCATCACTTCTGTTTTCCCACATTATCTTGCTCCCTGCTTCATAGGTCCTCAAGTCAAAGACATTTATACCACAAATTTATCACTTTTATTCCAGAATTTGGCCATATCTCTCTTTTTGTATTTTGATCTCATTCATATTGCTTTTGCTCCCTTGTTAGCATATAGAACAGTCTATATACTGTTTTGCAGAATTGAACACAAAGAGGATATGCTTGTCAATATGACTGGCTAGAAAATCTATGATTAAAAGTTATGTTGCTCATTACCATGGAAAATCAAAGTGGGAACAATGCTTACTGACCATTTTTGGAAACAATTTCTTGTTCATTGCTTTCTGTAATCTTTCTTAAAAACAAAGCTATAAAATGCCACATTTCATGGAGATGGCAACACACAGTGCAATTTGTACTCATGCAAAAAGATCCCATTATTTATTTTTCTTTCAAATTAGTTTCTAAGAGTTTCTACCTGAAGGAGTGCTAACACTGGTAATTATTTTAGGATGTGTCAGCTGGTATTTTACAGACCAAAACCTCCATATTCTGGGGCTGAGAGATAGCTATCAACGCTGTTCATTTTCCCAAAGATAATGGTTAGAACATGTCAGCCACAAAATCAATAACATGAATGATTATTTGCCAGTGAAATCAATAAATATAACTCCTAATAAATGTATCCATCATGAATGAAAAACAGTAGTTTTGAATGAGTATTAGATTCATGCTGGCATAGCAGAGTGAGCTCTGAGAGCCCCTCAGTTTGTTTACCTGCAGACAGATTTGGTTCTAGACATATGGTGTCTCAAACTAATGCAACAAACTTAGGAACACAGAAGCAAAATAGGCTCAAACATAAATAGGTCTCTTAGGGGCCCAAGGATTGTCACAAAGTCTATGTAAAGCCTGGAACTCTTACTTCCTACCCACCCTAACAAAACATTATGACATATTGACATTAGAATGTATTATCATCTTAAGGTGATAAAGTGATATTAAATGTCACTGGGTTCAATCCCCTGATTCTTGTGTTTTTTCTACTGTGATTTTGCCAAGTATTGTAAAATACCTCCAGAGATGGGGAACTTCATATCTTTCCAGACACTCTAAAACAGAAAAAGACAGCAGAACTGGATTAAACAGTACAGGAGTTCATAGGTACCGTAGTTCCATAAGTGTCCCCAACAGTTACTTCACAAAGAAATCATCACACTTTAAGATAGAAGGGAAATATTTATGAGCTATAATTTAAAATGGTATCTATAAAAAATTGTTGACATTTATAATCATATTTTAGGGAACAAAGCATTAGTGTTCTAGGAGATTTTACCATATATATCAGCTCCTCACTGATGGAATAAAAATGAAACCTAACGACATTAATTTAAAAATCCAAACCAGGGCTCATCATTGCAAAGCATCTGCTTGGTTACTGTAAGGTGAATGAAAGAGACATTATGTTTATGAATGAGCAAAATGGCATTAGACCTCTCAGATTGGGATCAAGAGGGTAAGAAAAAAACAAGGTAAAAAATGTCCTTTTTAAGTGTACTGTCATGATCTAGGTTGAACTATCAACATTTTAGCCCTGATGTTGTTGGCATCAAAAACTACTTGACACATAATGAGGACAGTTGGGATTAACCTATTGAGGCAGAAATGGAATATAAACCAGAGGAAAATCAGAGCTTCAGCTCAGTTTGGCAAACAGCCTACTTCTCAAACTACCCATACCGTTTCCCAAGGAGACTTGGAACACTGATGACAGCAGTTAGATTTAGCAATCTCACCAGCCTAAGGATGAGTACTTCTTAGGCCAGGTCACCAGAATTATATCTATATGAATCCAAAGGGCAGACAGCGACCCTACCTTTATAGAAATAAATTTCAGTTTAATATACATACTATCTTTCTAATTAATGAAGCTGTCAAAAGAATGAGTGGGCTACTCTATGATATGAATTGTGGTTTCTGGATATGTTAAAAAAAATTGCATGACCACTGTTACTGAAGAGTTAGCATGATTTTTAGATGATCTCTGATGGGCCCTTCCATCTATGTAACTCTACTCACTCATTCATTCATTCCTGTAACAGAGCTTGATTCCCTGATGTTGACCCAAAATGACCTCCGTTCTGTTTTTATTATATCATTAATGTGAATTAAGTAGATATTGTGAAAATCTGAAAGAATTAAGTGAAATATAAGTAAGTATTCAATTTCATTTTTCAATGTACAGAATCTTAAAATAACCAGTCTATTCAACTGATCTGCAAAAAAATAATTTTTTACTAATTCTTACATTTCAGATAGATAATACATTATGCTGATTAGCAGCATTTTGCAGAATTTATTCATAGGTTTGTCATAGCTTGTTCCCTCGCTTCATACAAGGCTCTTTTCAAATGTTATCGTATTGGAAAAGCTTTCTTTTGCCACCTTATGAAAAATGGCATTCTCACTCACTCTCTCTACTCTAATCCTGCTTTATTTTTATTGACAAAATATATCACCTCATGATACTGTTGTTTATTTTCCGTCTCTATCCGCTAGATTGTAAATTCCCTGAAAATAAGGATTCAGACTGTTTTGTTCACCCTTATCTTCCTATTGCTGTGATATCTAGCACATAGTTGATGCTCAAAAATATATGTTAAATGATTGAGCAAATAAACGGATGAATGAAAAAGTGAATGTAACTGCCTGAATTAATAAATTACTTTGCATAACATGAGTGAGTTTTGACTGCAAACAGGCACTACTTTAACATCATAAATAAAGTAGTCAATATAAAATAAATCTATTTTTTAGTTTACATTTGAATGCTAATTTACACTAACAGAAGTAAACTGGAAATGACTAAAGGAATAAAAATACATATTTTTAAGAATTTTAAGCCCCCATTTTATTAGAATTTCATTTTCTGTCATGCTTTAGAAAAGTAACTGAGACTAACTTGAAAAACAAACATTCAAAAACTGTCTAAATTTCCAGGCATCCCAGTGAAATTGAAGTTCCAGCTCAAGTCACATAAGACCCAGATTAAATTTAATGAGAGAGAGAGGCTTTTGTAAGTTATTTCTACAATGGTTAATTCTCAAAGGCATTCCTTTTCTCTACATGAATTCATGCTACATGACCGCTGCAAAGGATAGAGATGCTGAGGAAAAGACATTGTTCTGATACATTGCTATGCATTGGGGACTTTGTAATACATCAGAATGTGTGTGCCCATTGACATTTTTAGATAACTGTGATCTATATTATATTTTCTTGACTCTTGGCCCATCATGGTTTTATATTTCCATATGAGTATTTAATGTTGAATACTAATTTTCAAAAATAAATATTGTTTTCTATATAGGTGACAAATATTTTTGCTAGTTATGATCTATCCAGTTATTTATTTTAGGTACTGCACTATGAAAACCAAATGTGGCCAATGGAGTTTTCTGATTATTGTTTATATCAATTCAACAATGCAGCTTACTTAGAAAGTAGCAAATATGTATCATTGTGAATATAGAAAAATAAATTTGCCTATGCACATCAGTAAATTGCATGCATACAGGAATGGATTCCCAAGCAATTTTAGAAGGGATTTTGTGATTATATGCTAGAAAACTAAATATACATCAGTAAGTTCCAAAATATTTTACTTCATTTTTTAAAGTGGCAATGTAGCTCAACCTTTTGCACTGTACAAGCAAAATAATATTTTTCTAATTAAGTTCAAGTTTGAAAAACAATATTTGCAAGTAGAAATAATATTTAGGAAGTTCTTGGTAGTTCTTGTTTTCTTATCATGAAAGAAGTGCAGCATGGTATAGTAAAAATAGCACTGGGTGACAGGTGAAAGAATATTTCAGCCAATATTTATGTGTATAACCCTGAGTCAGTTATTAATGGAACTACACATGGTTCTACCTAGGTCTGAAATGCTACGTAAATATCAATTCATAGTATCAATTATTGTGCTTAGAAAAATATAATGTAGAATTTCCAAGCCTCTAAGTACTCACTATAATAATGCAAGAAATTAGAAGAATCAACTTTACCAAAACAGCAGAAAGTTGAACCAATACATGAAGTTAATGTTAGAGCTTCAAGGATCCTGGAGATCATCATATCTGACCTCTTCATTTTAGATACTAGGAAACTGTTCTGAAGAGGTGAAGTGGCAGAAATTCATATAGCTAAGTAGTAAGACCTCACTAACAGATGAAAAACTTAGAATGCTTCAACCAATAAATTTCTCAATCCTTTTTTTCCCCCTCCTTCCTCATTCCCTCAATCTTTCTCTCTCTTTAACATTCCCATTCTCTTGCTGTTAGATGACTTTTTGTTTCTCTGCTTTTAGTAAGTAAACACACACTCACAGTGGTAAATTTAGAAATCTAGAGTATCAAGAAAAAAGTTTTACATAATATTATCATTCAGAAAGATTCAATTAGATTCTATAAGGCGCCTCTTTCATTATGTCATAAAACTGACATTTCAAAATGCAAAAGCAAAAATTGCAAAGGACTGTTATCATGGTGAAAATATTCAAGCCTTGCTTCTCTGACTATAGGAAAACTTTCAACAGTATAGCATTGTAAGACTCCTTAGATAAACACCAAGGCTGCCTTTACATTGCTATTCCATTAATTGAAAACTGGCTGGTAGCATTAGTATAGCATTTATTTTGGGGGTTGTCCAGTTCATATCAGTTGGCTTGAGCAACTAGACACATGGAAGAACTAAAAGCTGTCAACTCACTTTAGTTTCCCTAAAATTGCTATATAAAATATGCTAGTGTCCATGAACTTGGACAAGACTGAAGTGGAATATTTGAGGCATCTTATTGGTCACTGAATCAACAGACGTGCTTTACTTTTTTTCTCTTTTTAAATTTTTTTTCGGGATGGGGAGAGATCATATTAGGGATAGAACTCTACTTCACTTGTTTAGTACCACATAGATACCACCTGTATGGTATTGTTTGAAGACCCTATCCAATTCCAAGTAAACTCTTGTGTCAAAGGCAAATATGAAGAAATCTGAATATTAATAAAGATCTATTTCTTCCATAAATAACAATAGATAGGAAATGAGCAATTGGATAGGGCTGTGTGCATTCAGATAAGCTCCTCATTAAAACCAAATTTACCAATGGTAGTGTTGTCAGTTAAGATACTATGACACATACACAATGAAATCATATATAATTTAAACTGTTCTCACTTTATAAAATAGACAATTGAACAACTGTAATTGATTCATGTATTGCAATTTTCATTCCATTAGTTAGAATATATATCCAAAATTGGGGCTGTCAATCAGAGAAAATGAAGGCATGTTTTGTATTTCATATTAATTGGAGGAGGAAAAATCATTCTTTGTATTTAGATTCAACAGGGCTATACACATTTTAGGTAATACAACAGTAAATATACGTGTTCCCTCTAGTCATGCAATTAGTTTCAGCACCTTGGTAAATATATGAAAATAGGTTCATATATAGCCCTGTAAAATAATGAGACTGGTTTTCTTTTCACTTGAATTCACTTTATTGATTATATTGCCTTTCAACACTATTGTTTTTTGGACTCCTATATTTACTTTTGTATTTTGGAGGACTCTATTTTTAAAAATATTCAGTGTATAAAACTATCCTGAATTAGTAACCCAAGAAGGTCATCTCCTATCTCTGGGGATCAATGGACTGAAGGATTTTGATAATGAAATCTGGGACAAAACACACATACGTAGACGTAAATATTCATGTTATTGAATTCAAGGTAAGAGTTTTCCATATTAACCTTCTCCAAAAACAAACCACTCTTTTCTGGGTATTTTTAATTCTTGAACCTATGACATTTTACATATTTTCTGTGTATTTAATTTCAGATTCTTCCAATAGTCAGCTTTGAGCATCACTTCACATATACCCTAAATATGCCAGGTGGTAAGTAACATACTTACGTTTCAAATATCAACTAGCATAGGTCCAGATAGTTTTAAAAGCTCAGTTGTTAAGCGTCTGCCTTCGGCTCAGGTCATGATCCCAGCGTCCTGGGATCGAGCCCCGTGTCGGGTTCCCTGCTCAGCGGGAAGCCTGCTTCTCCCTCTCCTACTCCCCCTGCTTGTGTTCCCTCCCTCGCTGTCTCTCTCTGTCAAATAAATAAAAAATCTTAAAAAAATATATAAAAAAAATAAAAGAACAATGAATAAGCACAAATTTGGGGGAGGTATCAAGCCTAACTGATCATATAATGAGTCTTAATTATGATTAAATACATCTCATTTCCTAACCTTCATGATATTTTTTCTCTTTGTTATTCTTTTTACTAAAATGAAAACAATGTGGAATGTTTCCACATTGTTACCTACGAATATGAGAGGTTTACTTGATTTTCTAAAGGTCCAGTTTTTATCAGCTGAACCATATGTAATTGCTCAAATTTGGCAATTTTTGACACATAAAAATGGTCATTTTATATAGTTCAACCAATTACATCATAAAACAAGATACAGGGAAACATGATGGGTGAGACCTGTAATAATACTTTAAGAGCATATAGATTGAGAGTCCTGTATGTAAATTTAAGTTCCAGATTTAGCATGTACTTGTTCTGTGCACTAACTCCCTGAGCTTTAGAATCTTCAAAAGAAAATGAGAAGACTGATTCTATTCATGATTCTTCACAATCAAGCATGATAAAAAATTCAAAGCTTTGTGAACTTAATGACTTCAATTGTACAGTGTTAATCATACTGTGGACAGACACAGGACTTTAACATATCTGACCATCTCGCATTTCACTCCATATTAGTAGTACCTGCAGTCCTTTTTCGTGTAGCTGTAGCTACCTTTGGTCCCAGAGAATCTTAAAGATGAAGGGATCACTCTGTTTTTCAGAATTAAAGGAGGATAAGAAACTATTTTTATTATGCCTAGCACAAACAACAGAAGACATAGTTGAAATGTGGTATGCAAACTCACCTCAGCATAATAAAATTTACTCAGATTTTCTCAGCTACATAATCTCCTATGGCCTTCCCAATCTCCTGATCTGTCCAGTTACAACTCAAGCCACTAGTCAAGAAAGGCAAAGGACAATCTTATCTCTCTTCCCTAGTCCTTGTCTCTGTTATGAATTTATTTCTTCCAGCCAACCAATCATCTGTTCACCTGTTCTCAGTTTACCCATTTATTCTATTGATTCATTCCTAAAATGTTTGTTGAATTTACAGAATGTGGCATGCAATCTGCTGAATATTGGGGATACAATGACAAGCTAAGGGACAAAGTCTTTGCCCTGAAATATTATGATCCAGACATTAATCAAATAATCATAAAAATATTTAATTATAATTTAGCTAAACTGAGTCAATGGAAAAGTATAAAATATTAATACTACTGATGACAGGGGCCTCAAACTGGGTATGTGTTTGGGAGAAAGGTGGGGAGGTGGTAAAACCATCAGATTAGGGTAAGTATGTGAAAAATTAGTTAAATACAATTTACCCAAAAAAGTTACATCCATGTTCTAATTTCTAGTACCTATAAATATTACCTTACTTAGATACAGGGCCTTTATAGATGTAATTACATTAAAAATCTTGAGATGAGGGGCACCTAGGTGGCTCATATGGTTCAGCCTCTAACTCTTGATTTCAGCTCAGGTCATGATCTTGGGGTCATGGGATGAAGCCCCACGTCAGGCTCTGTGCTCAGCATGGAGTCTGCTTGTCCCTCTTCCTCTGCTCCTTCCCCCATCCCCAAATAAAGAAAATCTTAAAAAAACATCTTGAGATGAGGAGATCATCTGGATTATCTGGGTGGACCCTAAATCCAAGGACAAGTGTCCTTATAAGAGAAATATAGAGGGAGACTTGAGACAGAAGAGGAGAAGACACAGACAGAAGATGTAGACACAAAGTGACCATAGAGGCAGAGATCAGAGTGATGCTGAATGCCAGGCCATCTACTGGTAGCTGTAAGAGGCAAAGAACAAATTCTCCCCAAGAGGTCACAGAGGAAACATGGTTCTGCCAATACCTGGGCTTAACCCTTCTAGTATCCTGAATGATGAAGTAATATATTTCTATTGTTTTAAGCCACCAATTTTGTGATCATTTGTCGTGGCAGCCACAGGAAACTAATACAACCTCCTCTCCTGATATCATAGTTTTAAATTCTTATATCCATAAAGGCTAGTACTTCTTCCCAAGTCAGAACTTGTAGTCACAGAATTCAAACTTATACTCAAAATAGTCATGAAAACTTCAGAAATGAATGTGTGCATGTATATATATATATAATCTATTGATAGGTAGATGTATGTAGATATTCTAAATACAATATCTATACAGATAATACCCTTTAGGGAATGAGAGATAAGTAGCCAACTGCTATGGGACTGAGGGACTGCCTCTTCTGCAGGCACCAAGTCTAAAGGGAGCATTAAGACACCTTTTGTGACAAGAACTACAGTGTGCAGGAGGCTGACCTGAATATGATTTGTAGACAAAATAGGTTGCTGTATCATGGGGAAAAAAAAAAAACTAAAAAAAAAACCATGTCATGGTTTGTATAAGTCATAGACCTATTCAAAAATGACTGTGGGGTGATTAGCAGAATAAAACTCCATATATGTCTTTGATTTTCTCTGTAATCTAAGAATCTTGATTCTATGTCATTTAAGATTTAAGTTGGGAAAATATGCATAGCATTTGAGAAAATAGGAGTGAATATTTTGAGGCACAATGTAGACCAGTGGTTTGCAAACTATGTTATGTAAAGAAAAACCTTGAGGTTTCATCTGTGCGGGGGAGGGTGGCAGAGGATGGGTGAGGAACAAGAATGAAGGAGCAGAGCAGTCTACAGACTCTATCTCTTCCTGCTTTATTCACAGCATTTTTTTTAAAGATTTTATTTATTTATTTGAGAGAGAGAGAATGAGAGACAGAGAGCCCGAGAGGGAAGAGGGTCAGAGGGAGAAGCAGACTCCCTGCTGAGCAGGGAGCCTGATGTGGGACTCAATCCCAGGACTCCAGGATCATGACCTGAGCCGAAGGCAGTCGCTTAACCAACTGAGCCACCCAGGCGCCCTATTCACAGCATTTCTACGGTTTTTTTGTTTTACATATATTCACTGCTGTCTTATATTTCTTTTGTGCCATAGGACTCCATCTCTGTACTACATCTGAAAAAAGAAAAAAAAAAACAACTAGCCTAGATATATTTGCTTGGCTCTAAGTGTTCATCTGCTAAAGCAAAAACTGAATGGTGTGGAGCTGGGAGCCATCTTTCCAATTCTGAGTTTTAAATCATTGTGAAATGAGTAGAGTTCAAACCGTATGTTTTCTTTTATGAAATAAGTAATAGAGAGAAACTTTTTTTTTTCACTCGGTTAGTTTGTTTCTCTGCTTCCTGTCAAAATTGAGGAGAAAGATTGGTAGACATAGACACTATAATTTCTGGTTAAAGATATTGACTTTGAGGCAATTTGTTTAACTTTCTTGCATCTTACAGAAAGGTTTCTATCAAAATTTTAAATCAGTGTGGTATTAACTTTTGACCACGGAAATGGAGGCTAGCCCTAGCAGAAACAAAGGCTTGTTTTGCTTACTGTCACTGGTATGTCAATGTGGACATCTTGATAGCTCTCTTTCCCCCCAAATGAAAGCTCCATTCTTCCTCTTCTAGACAAATTCTCCCTCCTCCAGTATTTCAGGATAATAAGAGAGCCAAAATTAGATACCCAAAGTAGACATTTAGTTTTTAACATCCTAATTGTTTGAAGGCATATCGGACAATGACCTAATTTTATGTGAGCCTGAAGACATTTCCTGCTCAGGCCATGCCTTATGAAATTTCCTACAGATGGCTATATTTCTTGATCAAATAAAAATTTCTGTTAGCTGTATCATTCCTTTTGTTGCATATTAAGTAAAACATGCTAGTTCAAGGGAGATGTCCCCTCCACCTTCATTGCTTTCACAGTACTATGGGTCCAGATTAAAAAAAAAAAAAATCTACCCAGTTTTTCTACATAATGTTATTTCAGTATTTCAATTGATAGTGCAATCAATACATCAGACTGTGTGGCAGTTTCTGACCTAGACTGTATCATCGTATTAATCAATCAGCTTGTAGAGACATTCAAAGTAAATCCCCCCTTGACAGTCACAAAGTTAAGAGAGAAGGCCAGAAGAAGGAAGTAGCACTTCAAATAACACAAATCAAATGGGTTTAGGAAAAAACACTTTTAGAGGTCACTAGGAAAGGAATGTTACATGACAGTTCTCTGATTTGGTCAATATTTTGAAAACTACATTTCCTCTTGGGCCAAATTTAGCATAACGTGCCTAGGCTATTGTACACTGGAAATATAATAAGTTGGGAAAAGAACCTCCATTGGCGCTTTTTATGAGATTGCATCCCCAGAGTGCTGCCTATTCACATTAATTTTGTATAATACTTGAGATTATAAATTATTTAGTAAGAAAACAGAGATGCATAAACTTGCCATTTGAAGATTTGAGGCTGTGAACAATAGCAACTTAAAAAGAAGAATATAAAGACTTATGTGCTTATCCCTACTTCATCACGTTAAAGGAACTTCAGCTGACCTACTCTAAGGCAAGTCCATTAGGGAAAACTTTGATTAGAAAAAGTAAGACACCATTTAATGATCAGAGAGTAAACACAGATCAGCATGGAGGTTCCTGAGAAGCCTGTTTTTCTTACTTCGCTGAACAGAGAATCTTTTACCAACAAGGAAGAAGAAATGAAAGTTCATTTTGTTTGCAATTTTCAACACGGGAACACTAAGTAATCAAAGAAATAATGCTGACTGAAGCTTTGGAATGGTGACTATGGGGGTATGCTCTTTAAACTTTTTTAATTTCAGATACTCTGAAATTCATGGGAAACCATAACCATCATCTCTGCAATATTCTTCCCATTATTTTGAAAAATTATCATCTCTTCACCCATCCTCCTCATCCACACACAAGCAAGCACTATAAAGTGCTTAGTACCTGACCTGAGACCAGTGTGTTTCTTTAAAAAAGAACATAGTATAGTTTAATATAGTTCTTCTTATGCAGGTTTAATTCACACAGAGAACACTGACCTAGCATTTTTAATTTTTTCTCCCTGTCTTTTTTATTCATTTGGCTGCATATAACTCTCATTCACTCTTTCTAGTGCATTATATTCCACTGAAAGAACCCACCGTATTTATTTGATTTATCAACTTTGCAGGACATCTAAACTGCTTTCAATTCTCTGCTTGTGTAAAACAATGCTTAAAAGAGCATCCTGTATTTGCCACCATATGGTTCTATGCATGAGTTTTCCTTCGAGCTGTCAGGTTGTGGGGTGGGGAGTAAAACCAGCAGTGATATTAGATTAATACACACTTAATTTCATTAAATCTGATAGATTGCTCTCCAGAAAGTCTGTGCCAGTTTACATCTCACCAGCAGAAGCCCAAATGGTTCCATTTTCACCCATCGCCAGCAGCTAAAATTCTCTCACTTTCTAATTTTTGTCAATGCGATGGTATAAAAATATATCACCCAATTATTTTAATAACCATTTTTTCTAATTACTAAAAACGTGGACTCTCTTCATATACACTTTCCTTTTCATTAAGTTACATTTTTATTCCTTTTTCTCTACCAAGTTTAATGTCTCTTGTTGTTATTGTTGGTAATTTGAAGGCATGATTGATATATTCCACATAGCAATACCTTGTTTCATTTTAGATCCTGAAAATATATTCTTCCAGACTGTTAATTTTGTCCATGATGTCCTGTGTAGAAAAGAAATCCATAATTTTGATCTGACCTAATCCATAAATATTTCACTTTACCATTTATTATTTTCTCATTCTTCAGGTTATCAGTCTTATTTATTTTTATGTGAGCAATCATCTGATTTATAAAAAGATACAATAAAGTTTAAAATGATACAAAATATCAATTTCAAAACAACATCCAAAACCGGGTGTATCTAACCATACTCAGCTAGCTCATAACAGAGCAAATGGGTAAGTGGAATAATTCATGCTATCATGTACTGCTCTATGAACGGGCAACAGAACAAGCTGATAAAGGCAGAGGAACTCTCTATCTTCTAAGGATTAGAACTGAGGGGCTCCAGAATCATCTGGTATCTGCTCCATGTTGTACCTCTGGCTAGAAACGTATATGGTGAGAACTCCAGGGATCTTCCAGATCCTTCCTTTAGGGTCTTGGTGGCCACATGATAACACCTGTGCTGAGTTACTCTCTGTACTAAGCAGTCCTTTGCATTTGTTTTTTGTGTGTTGACAGTAATTGCTCAAATCTTGGATCATTGGCAATCCTTAGAGCCACATGATACTTCTGCTCTCATTTCTCAATGACAGCCAATACACAGTCATTTCTGCAAGGATACACGTGGCATATGGATGGCCCATCACTGACTGGACTAAGGCAAGTTTGTGTTCAGTGGAAAAGTGGATAAAGTTGGTATCGACCAGGATGTGGTCAGGTGGGCTCAGCTGTGTGTTACATTGGAAGAATAAGCAGGAAGGATACTGGGGGACTTCTTCCTTGAGTGGACTGAGATCTTTCTTTTCTCTCTTTTTAGGTTTTAATGTTTCCTTCTCTTTAAGCCTCTGTTTTCAGAGACTTAAGTGTTCACTTCACAGCCACATACTTTCTTGCTTTCTTTTGCTTCCCCCTGTTCATGCCATACCCTTACTTCTTAGTCCTTCCTCTTTAAAACAACTTTTTCATTTGGCTTCTAGGACTTGACTTCCTCTAGACTCACTTTCACCATGTCTCTGGCTAATCTTCAGACTCCTTCCTTTATTCTTCTTTTTCATTTCAACCTCTCAGCAGCCCTCAGCCGCCACAGCTCCATCCTCCGTCTTTTTATTTTTTCATATCTCTACTCATTGCACAGGAAATTGCATCCATTCTCAAGGTCTATGTTTAACATCTACATGCCCATGAGTCTCAAATTCTGTGTCTAACCAAGACCCTTCCTCTAACTCCAGACGGGTACATCTAAGTCCTCAGTGAATCACAAATCAGGCAGAGTTCTATTGGAGAAGCAGGACAAGGAGGAGATACATTGCTGCAGTCAACTGGCTTGTGGGCTGGTGGACCCTGACTAAGAAAGTGAGAAATCTGTAGGGCAGGCTGTCAGGAATGGCAGGCTCGTACTCTCAGCCAAGGGCTCAAGTTATTATCCACAGGAGCCAATGACTTCCTATCATAGGAGAAAAAGTTAAAGTGAGAAAATAAATGTTTGTTCCATGAATTAATTGATATCTTTTATTTCCTTTCTATGGATTTTTTTTAACTGGGGAAAGAAACTGACTTATATGTGCAATATTTGTCCTGCACTATATAAACTAAATGTTTTAATTAATAAGAAGAGTAATATCTAATATTTATCAAGTACTTACTATGTGCCCTGGTACTGTTACAAGAACTTTAGGTATTATCACAGTTAAGCCTGTGACAACACTGTGAAGCATATTATCATGATTACCAGTTTTCACTGCAGAAAACTGAGGCATGGAGAGAGAAGCATCTTGCCTAAACTCACAGCTTATAAGTGATGGAGTTTGTATTTGAACCCATGCACTCTGAGTTTAGTGCTTGTACTAAGATTTATTTACTGTGGGAAGGAACTACAATCTTTGTTTACAGAGATAAAGAAGCTAAGATAATGACAGGGAGGGAGTTTAAAAACAATCCAGAGCTTCCAGTATAGTTACAGGTTGCAAAGGCACACATATTTACCTTAAAAACATGTGAAATTTGCTAAGACAGACATAATTATGCAATTTTTTGTGGGAAATAATTGGTAGCAAAAATGACCAAATAAACACTGATGGACTGTATAAATTACTTGAAACATCTTAGAAAGAATGCTTTAACATGCTTGAATAACTTCAGTATTAAAACTGGGGAAAAAAATAGGTCATATCCAGCCTGTTGCCAGGTTTTTTTTTTTAATAATTTTTTTTTATTGAAACATACCTGCTATTATTTGTTTACATATTGTCTGTGACTGCTTTCATGGTAGGAGGCAAAGCTGAGTAGTTGTGGTAGAGACCATATGACCTGCAAAACTGACAATAACTTTTATTTAGTCCCTTGTAGAAAATGTTCACTAACCAATGAGTAGAAGAAAGCCCCTGGAAATTATTATTGTAAAAACTGTTCTGCTTTAAAACAAAACAAAACAAAACAAAACAAAAACTGTTCTGCTTTCTTTCTACAGTTGTCCCAGTGTCCAGTTGGCTTTGAGGTGAAGACAGAATTTGGTCATGGGGCCATGAGAGCAAAAACGTCCCCCCAAAATGCAAGTAGTCATGCCTTCTTACAGGTGCTTACATTTAGATAACAAATCTACTTAAAATCATTTAACACAAATCGCAAGGCAAACTTTGAGCTTTTAGAGCCCTCTGGGAATCATTTGTTTGATTCATTAGCTGTTAAACAGATGTCCTCACATTAGAATTTCAGGGTCCATAAAATGTGATAAGATCTGAGAGTGCATCTAAAACAGAGACCATTAAAGACCAGCTCTCTTCATGTGAGTTTCTGTTAGCTCTTCTCCCCATCACCTGGCCCCTACTTTGTCTCTTTCTTTGCTCGTTTTTGCTGCCCAGGTACACACTGGTAAAGCTCTCATCAATTTTCTTACCATTCACCTGCAAAAATTAACAATTTCAGATTCATGTATTTTATGTTCAGAAACATTTAAAATATGTATATTTTTAGATTTACTATTAAAAACAGAATTTCTTGCAAGGTAAAATAGGAGGTACTAAGAGGAAGTTTCTATTTAGGTGGTAGTTTCCATATAAGATATTATAAAAGTAAATGGCTTCCTATTGATTTATATTCTTGTTATATGGCAAGTACTTTCTTAAGAAGTATTGAATATATGATTTAATAAATATGGGGAATTAATGGATATTAAATTATTTAACTGCTTTAAAATTTTTTTGTAGTTTAAAAAAGCAAAAAACATCCTCTTCCCCACTGGCATCAAATATTTTCATTTATTTATTTTTATTTGAAACATCTATGTCTGGGAAGTCTATATATGAACTTATACAATAACTAAACTGGAAATTTCTCCACTCATCAAACATTTTCTCAAAAGTTACAAAGTTATAAACTTTCTGCAAGTGACTGAGGATACAAAAATGGTTCCAAATTTAAATATTATAATCATTAAAGACAGTAATATTGACAGCAAAAATTATCAAAATATAGGGGCAGCAGCCAAAATTATATTCAGAGAACTACTTCTAGATTTATATTTTTTTCATTGTTAAAGGAATGAAAAATAAAGAATTCCGCTTAAGAAAAAAACAATAAGGGGTGCCTGAGTGGCTAAGTTGGTTAAACATCTGCCTTCGGCTCAGGTCCTGATCCCGGGGTCCTGGGACTGAGTCCCACATAGGGCTCCTCACTCAGCGGGGAGCCTGCTTCTTCCTTTGCCTGCCACTCCCCGCGCTTGTGCACTCTGACAAATAAATAAATAAAATCTTAAAAAAAAAGGAAAGAAAAACAGTAAGAAAACAAAATTAAAACAAAGAAGAAAACAGAGGTGTCAGGTGGCTCAGTAGGTTGGTCATACAGCTCTTGGTTTTGGCTCAGGTTATGATCTTATGGGTCCTAAGATCTAGCCCTCATCTGGCTCCGCACTCAGCAGGGAGCCTGCTTGAAGATTCTCTCCCTCTGCCCCTCCCCCTATTTGTGCAGGCAGAAGTGCACACTCTCTCTCTCAAATAAATAAATCTTTTAAAAAAAGAAAATAAAGAAAACAATAAAGAGAAAGCCAAAAACTAACATTTTTTTAAAAATGATAAATCTAAGAGCTGGATTTTGGATAAAGGGATCCAATATAATATGCATATAAGTGGTAGAAGAAGATGATCTCCAGACCAAACTAATCAATTAAAAAGAAAAAAACAAATAAATCAAAGATGATGAAGGTGACATAAGAACACACAGAAAGGAGTTTAAATTAAAAGTGAGAATATGCAAATATATGTTGATCTATGGTAACCTCATTTAAAAAAGATATATGACTATAGTTTTCAAAGTCACTTAGTATACTCCCAACTGGTAACTTTACCTATAAATTGTTTTTAAAATTCTATAAAATATTTAATAATTTTTCACATATTAACTACAAGAAGTAAGAGAAAGATTCTTCTATCCTGAGGTAAAACAGAAAGCAATCTTCATTTAGATTTCAGCTAGTGGTTGAAAGCCAGAGAGTTTGCAGATTCTCTTTGGTGGCTCTCTATTTTGTTTTGATTCTTTTTTTTAACTCTTAAATAGACTTTACATTTTAGAGGATTTTAGGTCCACAGCAAAAGAGATCAGAAATTAGAGCAAATTCCCAAATACTCCCTGTCCCCCCACATACATAGCCTCTCCCCCTACCAACATCCTTGACCAGAGTGGAACATTTTTTCCAAATGACAAAACTACATTGACACACCAGAATCATCCAAAGTCTGTAGTTTACTTTAGGGTTTACTTTCTTTGGGTTTTAACAAATTTCTAATGACATATATCTACTACAACAGTATCACACAAAATAGTTTCCCTGCCCTAAAAATACTTTGTGCTCTGCCTATTCTTCCTTCCCTCTCCCCTAATCCATGGCAATTACTGATTTTTTTCTGTCTACATAGATTTACCTTATGTAGAATGTCATATAGTTAGAAACATATAGTATTTGGCCTTTTCAGATTGACTTCTTTCACTCACAAATATGCATTTAGGATTCCTTCATGTCTTTTCATATCTTATAGCCCTTTTTTTTTAGCACTGAATAATACTCCATTGTCTGGATGTACAATATTTTATTTATCCATTCACATACTAAAAGACATCTTGGTTGCTTCCAAATTCTGGCAATTATAAATAAAGCTGCTATAAATATCTGAGGGCAGGTTTTATTTAGACATAAATTTGCAACTTATTTGGATAAATAACAAGGAGTACAATTGTACAGTGGTTTTTTTTTTTTTAATTTAACGGTAACAGGGTGATGGGCATTAAAGAGGGTATGTGATGTAACGAGCACTGGGTTATTATTTACAATTGATGAATCACTGAACTCTAACTCTGAAACTAATAATACACTATATGTTAATTAATTGAATTAAAAAATAAATAAAATGCATGAATGGTTGTCTTAAAAAAAAGAAATTTAACTGTGAAAATTTTTTCATGAGACTTGTTTTCTCTAGTTTACTATAAATGTCAGCACTCTCTATTATATTATACCCAACCAGCTTACATTTATGTTGCTTACCCTGGGCATTTGAAATTTAACTACAATAGCTTAATGGAGTATTACGTATTTTATGGCAAGAGAGAGGCATTTTTCATCTAAGAAAAAAAAAGAATATATATAAATTATCCTTATTTTAATTCACTTCTGAATTTGGGAAACTAGTCTGAGGATCCCTAGGAAAGAAACCTCTTTCATTAGGTGTCTTCAGGAGATTGCAGAATACTTTTCTTTAGAGCTCTTTAGTGGTGAAATTGATTCATTTTCTGGTTATATTTTCCTAAGAGCTAGACAGTGGCATTAGAACACCTGGTTTTGGCTTGAGAATTTCAGAAAACAGAAATTTTCTGCCTATTTCATGATTTTGTGAGGAATATATAAACTAAATAAAACCTTCACGTGCTACACAGGTATTAAATGAAGTTCTAAGTGTCCTTTCATTTTATACTCTACTAAAATAACTCTGAGAAATAGTCCTAACTTCTGCCACAGTCAAGGTCCACTTTATCAAAGGGCATTCCTTTAGGTGATGGGATGGATTAGATAAATAATGAGGATGGTACATGGGGATATTGCTTTAGAGTCAATCCATTCCAGGAGAGTCCATACAATTCTGAAAGAGAAAGCCTGACTGAGGAGGTACTTGTTTATTGCTATGAACTTGTGGTTGTGGTGGTCTATTTTATACCTGCAGTATCTGTTGACTGAGAGCATAAGGTGTTAAGAAACTGGTAACAGGGCTTGTTTAGACAGCACCAAGAGGATGACATGGAGGAAAGAGATATGGTAAAAATTTGGCTTTGCCTCTAGGTGGAAATGTAGCTCCTTGTCAAAGAAAGAGTGACATTTTTCTATGTAACAATTATCTGCACAAATATGTGTCTTAATGACTATATTGCATGTGCAAATGGCATACAGATCCATCAGGGAGTATATGCATGGTTAATTATGTCTGAAATAATAAATGTATGATTTTTCACAGGATAAGGTAAACAGCCAATTAAAATAAGATATGATATACACTTTCTCTACTCGTTAGTCAAAGCATAAAACATTTTAACATTGCCTAAATAATTTACTTGTGTTAAAATAAAGGGAAATGCTTAAAACATTAATAGGGTACTTTACAATCTTGAAGTCAATAAATTGTTATGTGATGGTTATGTAAGTAATTCACCACTCCATTCGGCAGAAGAGGACTAAGGCTTTTCTGCACAGTGCAAATATTTCAAATTTGCCATAGATTTCCCCCCGGGGCAAGCTAGCTTCAGTGGCTTCTCACAGATTAAGCCTGGAGACATTTTTATGCTAATATTCTACTTACGTTTCTCTCCATGGAAATATTACTAACTGTGAACTTTTACTTATTGCTACTATGATCCAAGCACTGTTCAGGTGCTATGAAAAGGGACAAATAAATACTGCATGATCATACTTAGCTTCTTGGGCAAATATAGAGATTAGCAAAAATAAAATAGAGATTAGCAAAAAAAATTAACAGATAATTTATATGCATATCAGGTAAAATTCACTTTCAATATTCAGATCTCAATAGACTTCATGATTTAGTATATAAGAGAAATCTTATTTTTCTAGAATAACTTGACCCACTATAATTCACAAAATAGATTATATGCCCCAAATGTATGATACAAGTAAGAGATCAAGAAGGTAAATGACCACAAAACACCTTCAGCAGGATTCACTTGTGATGGAGGTGTGGATAAAATTTGAAGTGAGGGGAAGAGGGCAAACCATTCCAGGGGGAAGGAGTGTATGAAGTAGTTCAAGTGAAGACACTATCAGAGAGGAAAGCTTGGAATTCTGCTCTCTGAAAGGAACAGTTCTGAAAAACATCCCTGTTTCTGACTAGCTTATACAGAAAACAAAGTAGACATGGCTCGCTACAGAAGATGGCAAGTTCTCAGTATGTTGCCTTATGGAACATTTCAATTCCCCATTCTTAATGATCTCATCCCAAATGAATCTTCCTAAAGTTTTAATTCACTGACTTATTTGGGTTAAAAGTCTTAACATATGTCCAAATGCTTGAATGAAACAGATTGCTAAAATAAGAAAAAGTACTGGATTATATAACAAAGGTATGACCGTTGCCATTTTATTGACACTTCCAATTAAAGGGAGTAAACTAGGGATCACCACGTTATATAGCATCACCGTGTGTTCTTTGATGGTACTAGGAAAATATAGGAATCTATGTGTTAAAAAAAAAATCAGTGTTGTAACTGGCTTACCAATGCATGCACATTCTTACCATCCCTGGACTCTGATACATATTTGACAGATAAGAAATTCACCACCATTCTTTGAACAGTTTATAATAGTTGATTGGTCACAAAAGAAAAAATGAAGTATACCACTAACCCATTTTGCATCACTAGCGGATTACATAATGGGGTCCAATTGCATCTAATCTCTTCTACCTAAGTGTGCTTGCTTGAAGATGCAGACAGAGAATTTGAAGCTGATATTAGAAAATGCTTCCATTCATCTGGGAAGCCCTTCTCCATCTACAGATAAGCATTATCAGAATTTCTGGAGACAGACCATTCATCATTTTCTCCCACCATATGTAAAAATACAAAGAGTATTCACCATGTATGTAAAACCATAGATACATTCATGTGATTTCCAAGTGAATGCATACACACTCCCCACCACATTCCTTTTGGGGCATGATGCTCAAGAGATGGCAATTAATTCAACAAAACACACAGTTCTTAGGTATGATGAGCATCGCCAAACAGGAATGGCTGATTTTTAAAAAACTTAAGCAAAATAAAATACATCTATAACTGAAACTTTACATAGCAACATTTTAATCTTCCTTTCTTATAGCACATTTAAATAATGGAGAGTACCAGAAGAAAACCGCCAAACCAATTGCTATATTTCACTGCATGTTTTACAAGTTTATAAAGCACCATGATATTGCAAAGAGTTAATTATTTCAATATACTTATGGTAATTGTTAGCTTTTTTTTGTCATTTTGTTTTTAATTTGACAAACAAAAGACAATGTTCCAAAGGTGATTTCATTTGAGTATTGTTTG
This sequence comes from Zalophus californianus, assembly GCF_009762305.2. Taxonomy (NCBI): domain Eukaryota; kingdom Metazoa; phylum Chordata; class Mammalia; order Carnivora; family Otariidae; genus Zalophus; species Zalophus californianus. The sequence goes on along the minus strand of NC_045595.1, from coordinate 43,576,260 downwards.
TTTGGATTCCAGGCAAACGATAATTTATTAGATTACTCTAAAGTTTATATATTTAATAAAAACTACAAAATCAGCAATGTGTCTTTACAGTGACAACTTCAGAGTAAGTAGTAAACCCTCATAATAACATGATTATCATAGCTCTTCCAAATTTGAATAGCTGTTTCCTTGCTTTTATAAATGTGTGTCTATATCAGAAATGATGTTTGAATGAACTATTTTTATGATTACTGCATGTGTTTTGAAAATATGAAACATCTAAAAATGTCATTAAAATACCCAAAACATGTCCCTGAAAGGTGGGTTTGAGGTATATTACCCATTTAAAGCTTAGAATTTTCAATTGCTTTTGCCTTTCTGAGCACCATAACTTTATTTTCAATATACACTGTCTATTATTTTCTTAGTACCAGGGAGAAGATGCCTCAAATTAACACTACAGCGGTTGGGGGCACAACTGATTTGGAAAGTAATTTTTTTTTCTATTTCCTATATCTTTTCAGGCACACAACATTAAAACAACATCCTATTAAAAAGCTTCATAAAGTCATAATAGGCAAGACAATCTCAAAGTCAAGTGTGTCAGCTAATAAACCTGCAGAGCCATTAAATCTACACTCTTTCCCAGCCATTCAGTTTATACTATACCAAAATAAAACTTGTACAAATAAGAAAAGCAATTTTAGATTTCAAGCATTAGGTGAACACTTATTTGGACTAGGATGGAAATGGAGATTTTTATTTTTCTAGATGCTACACAGCATGAGCCTGAGTAGGGACATCGGGATGGATCGGGGTGGAGAGGAAGAATGATGGTAACAAGAGTTGTGTCATACAGTAGAGACGCTGCGCCCTTCCACACTCTAGCCACTGTCCACATGCAGCGAAATTAAACCAACTGAATATAAAACTAAGTAAAATTAAACTAATTAAAGGACTAATTAAAGTAAAAACTTCATTTGCTCAGTCGCTTTAATGACATTTGAGTTGTTTAACAGACACACATGGCTACTGGCTACTGAACTGGACAGCATAGAATAGAGCACATTGATCATTGCAGAAAGTCCTTTAATTCAGCCCTGGGTAGAATAAAGCAATCACAAATTAGTGTCTCAATTTAATATAGCTGAAGTTTCAAATAACCTGGGCAGTCTCTTTTTAGTTTTAGGAATATGGAAAGTTTGCAATCTTTATTTTAACATGGATTCATTTTTTTAATACTTTTTACTATATAGACAGAAAATTGAGTATTCACTGTCACTCTACATGAATTTTCACAAAATGAAACTGAGCATGTCTCCCCCACCCCGCCCCGTAACCAGCACCTGGCTAAAGAAATAGAATTCAATACTGGCATCCCAGAACTACCCCCTCCCCTCCCCTTGCCCCCTTATCAATACCTCCTTTCCAGGCATTACACCAACACCCACTACTTTACTTATTTTATATAAAAGGGATCATATATTATCTATATCTAGTCTTGGTGTTTGACTTTTTCTGCCTAAGATTATGTTTGCAGGGTTCATTTATATTATTTGTAAATGGCCATTTTCAGCAGGAGCCAGCAATACACACCACACACACACACACACACACACACACACACACACACACGAGACAGCAAATATTTTCAGGTTTGTGGGCCATATGGTCTCTTTCACAACTACTTAAGTCTGCCATTGTGAAGTCAAAATAACCATAGTTAATGTGTAAATGAGTGGATAAAATTTTGAGTTTGGGTTATCATTAGTGGTCTGGGATCATTTTACTACATATTTTTGGTGAATATTGAGAATTCTCTTCTTATGCTCCTTCTACCAGGCGGGTTCCCCACTCAATGTTCAGTTATTTACCCCCTTGGCACATACTTTAAATCTCACCCCCTGTTATGGGTCAGGCTGTCTCCCCCGTCCCCCAAAGTACGCTGATGTTCTAACTTCCAGTAGCTGTGAATTTGACCCTATTCGAAAATTAGATTTTTGTGGATGGATGGTCAAGTTAAGAGGAGGTCATTACGGTGCGTCCTAATATAATATGACTGAGTCTTTATAAAAAGGGGGAAATTTGAACCAGAGACATGTTTAGAGGGAAGATAACATGAAGATACAGGAAGAATGCTATCTACAAGCCAAGGAATGCCTGAGGCTACCAGAAGCTAGTTAAGAGGCATGGAACAGGTTTTCCCTCACAATCCTGAAAAGAAATCAACCCTCCACACCTTGATCTTGGACTTCTAGCCTCCAGAATCATGATAAATTCTCATTTTCACTCATTTGTGCTTTTTATGCAACTCTAGCAAATTAACACAACACCGAAGAGAGGTCTTCCCTGACTACATATTAACACAACACCGAAGAGAGGTCTTCCCTGACTACATATTAACACAACACTGAAGAGAGGTCTTCCCTGACTACATATCTATGGTAGCACTCTCCCCGTTACTTCCCTTGGTCTTGCTTATTTTACTCATTACCCACTTTTCTTTATTTTTTATTTTCCCTGCTGGAATTTCTATGAAAGCAAAGATCTCAACTGACTTTTGCACCACTGAGTTTTCCTTACATAGGTATACCTAAGTGATCAATAAATATCTGAATGTGCAGGGTAGCTAGTGTTGCAATTTTTATCTGACACTTCAGAACTGAAAGTAGCTGGAATAGTAAAGTCCACAAGCACAAGTGAATTAACTGAGGAAGAACAGTTTTACAAGATCCGGACTGATTGACATTAATATGAGCAGATTAGGAAGAATTTTAAGGAGTGGAAAAACAGAAGTCAGTCTCTGAAATTAGTATGTATTGAGCTACTATGAACCAATTATTATACTAGGCACTGTCATGTTTTTACTGCTCTGCTATATCCTACCTTATTTAACTTCTGTAAGCCAGTTTCTTCATATAAACAGTGAGGAAAGTAGCAATGCCCAGAATAAACAACAAAATGCCTACAATTTACTCTGCACACAGCCCAGTATAGAAAGTGTGCAATAAATGTGAACTTATGGAATTCACAATGCATTTAATAGAAGAGGAACTAAACACTGAAAGTGCCCAAGGGTCCACCGCTTGTAAGTGGCAGAATCAAGTATTGAATCCAGGATTATTTGGCCTCACTGATCATTCTGCATTTTTATTTATATGTTCTTTCTGGACATTTTTATAGCTATTGGCTTGATTAGTATTCCTTTTGTGAGAGTAGAAGTCTTTTGTATTTTTTAAGAGAAAGCAAAACTGGCTGCTTTGAAAGGCTGCCTCGGCTATTTTGAGAGGTAGTCACAATAGGAGGCCTTGAGGCTCCTGTGTCAAACTCAAATTGTAGACCCCAACGCTTGAAACAACTACAGAAGTTTAAGAACAGTGCCACACCAATTTAAAACCAGTTCAGTAATGACAACATCACAGAGCTCTTTCTGATTCTCTGATTTTACGTACTCAGAGACTCTTTATTTGGAGAGATTTAAAAGTGTTCACTCTAATGATGGAAATTTAGAGATTTTAAATCTTAATAGAAAGATGGAAACAGGATTTTCATCCTTGCCAGCAATGATCTGGCCCATAGAACACTTTTCATTATGATAGATGTCAGTCAGCAGAGGCAAATCATGGCCATCCTGAGTGGTCATGCAGCCTTCAGAAATGAATATACCCTGGTATGACAATCTGGTTGGCATCTAGTATAATATTACATTTCCCTGGTACTGTCAGGGAACAATTATGTTTCAGGTTTGTAGAAAATCAACTTGTTCCTTATTGATTTTAATACTTGCCAAAACTAGGGTCACCTGGGTGGCTTAGTCAGTTAAAGCATCTGCCTTAGGTTCAGATCATGATCCCAGAGTCCTGGCATGAGCCCAGCTTCTAGGTCCCTGCTCAGCGGGGAGTCTGCTTCTCCCCCTGTCCACCCCCCCCACCACTTGTGCGCATGCTAATGAGCTCTCTCTCTCTCTCTCAAATAAAATCTATAAAAAAAAAACACTTGCTAAAACTAAATTACAGAGAAAATAAAGTCCTAATTTTAAAGTAGTGGTAGTACTCTACCCATATACCTAAAAATGTAGCTATGTATGTAAATATACACCTACAAACAAAACACTGATGCAAACAAATTTCATACATTTAATGAGATTTTTCCTTTTTGAGAAGAAGCATATGTTGATAAATTCTATCCCAATACTCAAACCCTCTATAATTTAAGGACATTCATGGTGAGAAAGGAGGTCCAGAATCACCTACTAGGAGTTGTTAACGGTCTCTAGTTTCAGTCAGACCCGGCAGCTGGAATAACAATTTCATGAATGTGTACCAGTATCAGACAATGAATCAGAGGGCATTTGCCATAAAGTATATGTACTGCTAAGTGAAATACTAACAGCATCTTCAAAGACAAGAATATTTCCCACATCAACTCAAGGTTCTAACCTCATGCTATTCTGAGATTTTAACCCTAAATAATGGTCCAGTCTTTCTTTCTCATTATCAACCTGTAGTTGACAAAAAAAATTACAAAGGATTTTAGCTTCACAATATTTCTTAACCAATGTTTTACTGCATTAAGTAGAAATGAAGTCATTTTATATTATGAATATAAACTTTGTTCTATTGAAGAAATATATATACATTGAGAACAACTGGCATGGGACAAATTTGTAAAAAATATGCAATTATATATCTACAACTGAATATCTAGCCCTTCATAGAACCAAACTATGTAAAATCTTTGTGTTTTAACTTCTGAGCTGCTCTTGGCTGTCTGATTCAGTGCTCTCTATTCAGGGACGTGTCTGCTTCCTTTGGGACATTTTCTGCCTGTCGATGACAAGGATGCTGTTCCAAAATGAAATTTGGAGCCCAATTTTAAATTGAATCTCACCCTCCAGAGTAAACAATAGATGGAAGTTGCCTATTAAATCATCAACTTTTAATTAAATCCTTTGCAGCTGTATGATCCCCATACTCAACAAGGTGATAAATGCATTGTATTTTATTTTTTTGTACTAAACGCAATGCAAAAGAGAGAGAGAAAATGTATGATATTTACCAAGTTACCAACAGCAGTAACTACAACTTCTTGACCAAAGCATAGTGAAGTGTTTTAAAACAATGGAGCCAGCAATTTAGAGTCAAATCTTGACCCCAGGGCCTACTAACTCTATGACTTTGGATAAATCAAATGACCTTTCTTAGCCTCAATTTCTTAGGCAGATTAAATCACTGGTTCTAATTCTCCCTCCAGTTCTCCCTATATCCACACTACTGTTATGGCCTAATTGTGGATGGAGGGTATAACTCCTGCCCTTGACTTTGAGCTTGACCATGTAGCTGGTTCTAGCCAAAGAAATGTAGGTGGAGGTCAACGTGCCACTTCTGAATGTAGGTCTGACGAGGCCTTGAGTGTTTCTGCTTACTCTCTTGCATTCTGTCATCACCAAGAGAAAATCTTATCCTAGGTAGCTGCTTCTCTTTGATCCTGAGTTCCATGATCAACATGTGAGGAGTGGAGCCGTCCCTACCCCATCTAACCTAGATGAACTGTCCCAGCTGCCTTGCAAGCACATGAAAAATAAACACATATTTTATGCCATTGAGATATTACATTATACAGCTTTACTGTAATAAGGAATTGATACAATTTCTTACTGATGAAATGAGAATTAAGATGGCCTCTTAGTCATAGAGTTTTGGAAAAATTAAAAAGAGCACCTATTCATTTAAGGAATAATAAATGCCTACTATTCACAAGAGCCTTTGGTACAAGGTTGGGGGATTAGAGAGATTAAGGTCCCTGCCATTAGGAAGTTTGCATTCTAGATGTAATGTGTATATTTGATTATTCATAACATGGTATGCCTAACATGTATTCATAACATGGTAAGCATAGTAATAAATACTAAGATAATAACTATGTAAAAAATGTATTACTAATTAATGTTAGTAATCTGTTCCATGTTGATGTAATGGAGAATGACAAACCTAATATGGAAACCATACTACATCATGAAAATAGAATGCCTAACCACTACCTTCCTGGACAAAAATTTTCAATAAGCAATTTGTTTAGAAATGGATAATAAGTGAAAAAAATATTGCAACATAAGACAACATATAGATCTTGAAATTAGCAGTGTTACTCTACAGGTTGTTGTTGTTGTTTTTAAGATTTTATTTATTTGACAGAGAGAGAAAGCACACAAACAGGGGGAGAGGTAGAGGCAGTGGGAGAGGGAGAAGCACGCTCCCCCCTGAGTAGGGAGCCCCACATTGGGGCTGGATTCCAGGACCCCAAGATCATGACCTGAGCCGAAGGCAGCCACTTAATGAGCTGAGCCACCCAGGTGCCCCATTGTTACTCTACAGGTTTTTGAAGACTGAGAAACTTAGAGAGGAAGTAAATTTGATTTACTGATGTCACATAGTGTGATGGCTAGTTTTAAGTATCAACTTGATGGGCCACAGGTATTTGGTTCATCATTAATTCTGGGTGTGTCTGTGGAGGATGTTCCAATGAGATTGACATTTGAATCAGTAGGCTGAGTAAAGCAGATTGCCTTCCCCACTGTGAGTGGTCACGACCTGTTCAAAGCCTGAATAGAACAAAAAGGTAGGGTAAGGGAGAATTCCTTTTCTCTGCCTTACTACCATAAAGCTGGGATACTGATCTTTTCCAGTCTTTGGACTTCAGACTAGAACTAGACCTTACATGGTTGGCTCTCCTTGCTTGCTGACTGCAGAGCATGGAACTTCTGAGCTTCCATAACTGCATGAGCCAATTTTTATACCCTTCATTTTGTATGTCCTTATCATAAATATCCTTCCTCTCTCTATATTTATATATATTTATATACACACACACAAATATACATATATGTGTATATACATATACGTGTATATACACACATGTTAAGTGGGTATGTATGTATACACACACACACACACCTTATTGATTCTGTTTCTCTAGACAACCCACACTAATATACCCAGAATATGGAAGCTACTCCTTTCTCCTTGACATTCTGTCAAACCACATTTAAACATTGCAAATCCATAAACAAAGATTCCAAAACAACCACAAAAGATATCTCAAATGAAAGAGATGTCATATATTTCCTTCACTGTTTTAAATTCTTATGATAGTGCATGCAAAGAGATAACCTATTTCTGTAATGATGAAATAATAATTTTGAAGTGACACCAGAAAATCTTTGAATGTTATAGCTGAAAGGAAAATAAGAGAATTACTCACTCATCATTTTACAAAAGAAAAATTCCCCCTGGTGGAAACTCAAATTTGCCAAGGTCATAGACAATGTCAAAATTGAGATAATGGTACTAGGAAGACATATCATTTATTGAGTACTTATGTATCTCCCACTGTGATTTATAATCATTATTGCATTTGATAATCACTGAACAAGTATGTAAGTTATGTGTTATGATTATCCTAGTTTTTTAAATGACTTAATGGCTTAGAAATGTTAAGCAACATTGTGTGTGGCCCACAAAGGTGGTCAAATCAGCCTTAAGCCATTTGACTTTAAAGCAGTGCTTCTCAAACCTTAATGTAGGTACAAATCCTTGAAGATTTTGTTAAAATGCCTGAACCTCACCTCAGAGAGTCTGATAGAATTGGTATGGGGCAGACTTCTATAGTATTAGCATTTAAAAACTCTCTCCCAGGTGATTCAAATGTGCAGCCTTGGTTGTAACTCCTACTTGGAGCCTGTATGGCTAAGTTCTTTTTATATCTCCTGTACCCTTTAGAAAAAGCACTGGGAATTAGGCCATTACAAATTACAAAGTACACAATCCCCTTGTCCTTAATATTGGATTTGACTTTTAGCAGGGAGGGGAAACTAGAAAACAGGAGAGTCATTAAAAACATGCTATAATTAGGATGGAAAAGGAAGCCATTTGGGAAAATAGAAATATAACAATGTTATCAACCAAAATAATATCAATAATATTAAGAATAACAATGTTCAGTTGTTTTAGACTAAGTTTTTTTTTTCAACTTGTTTTATTTACAATGCCAATTTTTAAAAGGTCATTAAACTAAAGTTAACTAGACAATAAACTAGGCAGAAATCGCTTTACAAAGGGAGTTTTGGAAAGCCCAAAATGCCACCTTCTACAGAGAACCCACAGTTCAGGTTTATTTAGAGCAAAGAAAAAAGAAACTTTTGATCATACTAGAAGAAACTCAGCCATAAGTTTGGAATCTGTACTCAAACTACACATGCAAGGAGGACAATATTCTGCTTAAACTGATTTGCTGCTGCCATTTGCCTACTGTTTGTCTAATATTAACAATTATAAACAGAGCAGTGCAACTAGTATTTGGAACAATCCTTACAGTGTTACAGTGTCAGGCATAACATTTCACTTCTCTTCACACCACTGGTTCTCTTTGCGTACCTGGGCTTCCTCTTCTTCAGTAAAGTCATTTTTGATATTGAAGGTCTTGCGGATCTCCTCAGGAGTTTTCCCCTTGATCATATTGGCAACAGTCTTGCATGTAACATCAAGCAAACCTTTGATGTCTAAGTAGTTCGCAGCCAAAATAAGTTCAAAAAGTGTTCCTTGGTCAACTTTCAGGAATTCTTGGTCCCAAACAGGGATATCATCTGTCCGCTTTTCTTTGTTCTCATCATCCTCGGGAGGTGGGGGGTCATCCTTGTGGTGGGTGCACCACTGAATGACCTTTTTTAATATTGCTGCATTAACATTTGGTAGAGGAACTGGGTCATCATCTCCTTCATCATCCATTCCCAAATCTTCCAACATGGTCTTGATAGTCACAGACTGTTTGGCAATTTCAACATCAACCTCAAATATCTCTCCATCGGAACTCTGCAACTTAATTGAAGGCATGGTGCTCGGTCTCAGGCAGACTGCGGGCTGTAGGCTGACAAGAACAGAGCGGCCGCAGATAAGAGAAAAGAAAGGCGGAGAACAAGGCCACTCTAGACTAAGTTTTAACACTTCTCTTACTACAGTGGTAGATTGGTTTAGCCTTTCCAATTAATTTCCTCCGTAAAATAGAATTAAACATTCAATACCTTTGTCATGTGAATTTCTAGTACCTCCATCAGAGTAGGCAAAGAATATGTCCTGCCTCCTACTAATGTAGGCTTTGCAGACTGCTAAAGCTTTAAGTGCACTTGCAGCATTCAGATAGGCCCTTTGTGCTTGGGCCATCAATTCTGAGATTTTGCCCCAGGTAGTGACTGGCACCAGAATGAGAGACACATTGACCAGATCTGAACTCAATCCCCACCCCATCCAATTCCTGAAGAATCCCAGCTGATCCACAGAACTGTGAGGGAGAAATAAATGCTTACTACATGCTGGTGTGCTAGAGTTTGTTATTTAGTATTATTCGGAAAAACACAACAAAACAAAACCCAACTAATACAATGATATTTAAATAAAAACATTCTGTGTTACGTATTGATTTTTCTTTTCACTGACCAGCATGAAACACTCCATATCTTCCTAATGTTTCTGAAATTCCTGAATGAGTTCTAGTGGAAGGCAGCCCTCCTTCCTACTATGGAAATAAAAAAGGCCAGCTGGGATATGCGCATTTGACCAGGCTCAGCACTCAATCATATTCAATTGGTAGCTTAAATCTCAATATAAAGAAACAAAGCAGCAGAGATTGTGGCAAACCCCATTTCTGGGGAACAGGAAAGATGTAAGTGGTGGCACTAAATTCTGGTGATGGAAGTGGAAAACTGCGAAGCTCCATATTCAAAGGTGGTCATAACATAGTGCTCTCACTAGACTGCTTCTGGGACATTATATTGGCTGGCCTTGGGCTTCCTCTCCTCCATTTTCTCCTGCTACTTTTCCATGCCTCATTTCAAGACCCTCCTGGGTCTCCTCTGAGCTGTCAATTAATCTTCCAATAAACAGGACTTTTGCTTATATCAAGCAGGGCAATATTTCTCATTTGCAACAAAAATGTCTTCATGTCCTATTTGCCTTTGTTCATTTAATTCTCAAATATTTATCCAGTACCTTCTATGTATCAGGCACTGTACTAGGCTCTAGAAACAAAACAAAGAGTAGGCTCAACTGCTCTCAAAGGATATATACATACACATACAGTTGATTCTTGTTATTCGTCATAATGATGTTTTATCAAGTCACCACAAATGCTGAGTTAGTGAATACTGAACCTGGCTCTTAGGGTTTAATACAGAGTTAGGCTCTAATGAACCTCTGACCACAACATTTTTAACAAATGATCAATATATAGCCTTGTTTTATGTGTGTTTCTGTTTAAACACACCTTATTAGACTTCATTTAATAATATTTATTCAATAAAATTTGAATCATGGCCAATGGCACTATAACTCATGCCTGAACACAGCTTATCTATAACACCTACATTTTCTCCGTAAAGCACAACACAGCTTTCCTGTGCTTAGTGATATTAGATGGCACTTCAACCCTACAAAGCCATTTTAAGCAATGAAATCATCAAGAAAAATCACAAAAAATGTGAAAAATGGGCACTAAATATATTCTGAGAGGGACACTTGTTTATAGTATGAGAACGGAAACAAGAAACCATAGTAGTACCTTATTCTCCCTCAGCTGGGAATGTGCCTATTGGGTGACTCAGATTTTTCACCCATCTGTGCATATCTGTAAATGATCACAAAAGCCCAGTGAGTAATGATTTGGGGATTAAAATAAACTTTACCACATAGATGAATTCACACACATGAAATATGTTAATAATGAAGACTGACTATATATAGATTAGATAAAGAGGCAGAGATATAGGTATATAGACATACATGCAGGGATGTGTGTGTGTGTGTGTGTGTGTGTGTGTGTGTGTATAAATACAGTTGACCCTTGAACCACACAGGGGTTAGGGGAGCTGACCTCATGCACAGTCAAAAATCCACATATAACTTTTGGCTCCCCCAAAACTTAACTACTAATGCCTACTGTTGACTGGAAGCACTTTGATTAACACATACTTTGCATGTTATATGTATCATATGCTGTGTTCTTGCAATGAAGTAAGCTAGAGAAAATGTTATTAAGAAAATCATAAGGAGAAAATACATTTATAGCACTATCTGTATTCATCCAAAAAAATCTGCATATAAGTGAAACTGCACAGTTCAAACCCATGTTATTCAAAGGTCAACTGTAATTTCAATGTATGATGTGTTTTTAGTAAAGAAATGTGAGATGTAAGATATATGAGAAGTGCAGAGAATGGGAGGACAGTAAAGGAAGGAAAGCCCATGTATGGCAAACAGAATAAGGCAGACTTAAGACATCTTCATTTGAAGTACCCTTTGAGATGAATGAGAGGTAGGCTTCTCTCAAAGGAGAGAAGGAAAGGAAAAGGAAAAGACAAAGGAAAGCTTCCGCAAAATCCCAGACATGAGACATCACAAACCATTGTGGGAATGACAGACTGTGGAAAAGGAAAAAGGTAATGTTGACTGAGTAGGAGAGAAAAGGTAAGTTGGACTCTGAAAATATATTTTAAGTCACACCAGTGAGTACAATGTATACAGTAGGACATGCTCAGATTTGAGCTTTGGAAAGATGAATCAACAGAGAATGGGCTAGGAATTCTAGAGAGGAGGAACTCATAAAAACAAGAGGTATGAAGCTGAACTAAGACTGGGAGAATGGAAGCAGGCAAAGGTTTCAAATCCACAGGATCTGAGGACAAATTAAGTATTATAAAGTAGGAAGAAGAACCAATTAGGGGCTAATCAGATTTGGTTTTTACCTTTAAGATCTTTAACAGAGGGGCACCTGGGTGGCTCAGTTGGTTAAGTGTCTGCCTTTGGCTCAGGTCATGATCCGGGGATCAAGCCCCGCCCCACATCTGACTCCCTGCTCAGCAGAGATGCTGCCCCCCCACTGTCCCCCACTCATGCTCGTGCTCACGCTCTTTCTCTTGCTCTCTCTGTGTCAAATAAATCAATAAAATATTTAAAAAAATAAAATCTTTAACAGAGCCTGGGTATAAAGTGGGCAGTTTTGCTAGTTAAAACAAGCCTGGTTTTCTACATGCCCAGATGTAAATAACAATGAGACAGCCAAGTAAAGTATTTCAATCATTAGTGAAAGTAAATAAAATATTGCTCAGCATAATTTTTTAATCTCTTGGTCCATGGTTCCTGCATTATCTGAAATAGGAACAATGAAAAGATACTTACATGTCATTTTGATGATAAATTTGTTATGTGAAAAATTTCCCATAATTCTCCTAAGTATGAGTTACAGTTATGAAATCAACTTTTCAATGTAAAAAATATTTTTGTTCTATTAGACACAATAGCATGTGTATGTGTCAGTATATGAAAAGCAACATGGATGAATCTATTTGAAAAATAGTAATTTATATGCTTATATGTATAAGACTTACTGTTTTTCCAATTCTCAGAAAAACATTCGCCCCTTTATTGATCTCTAGATCTACAGCTGCCCAGATACCCAAAGCATGTATGCAGGGGTGACCTAAGTATGATGTGATACCAAAAAAACCTATTTTTTTAAAAAAGATTTTATTCATCTATTTGAGAGGGAGAGAGAGAGACAGAGATGGTGACAGAGAGCACAAGCAGGGAGGAGAGGGAAAAGCAGGCTCCCCGCTAAGCAGGGAGCCCAATACAGGCCATCCCAGGACCCTGAGATCATGACCTGAGCGGAAGGCAGATGCTTAACTGAGTCACCCCGGTGTCACACCCCCAAATCTATTGATCACATATCAATGGTTTCAAATAAGTATCCAACAGGAATCCCCAGTGGGGAGTCTTGGGTACATGCTTCTTTTTATTTTGTAGATTTACGAAAAAGTAAGCACAATCATAGCATAATTAAAATTATGTGAGCAACACAGTCGTTAGGTACATCATCATCTGAACTATGCCTTGCGGGTCTTTCAAATTAATTAATTATGCCTTTGTTATCTGATAGTTTCCTTAGCCTATCATTTTTTTATTTTGAATAATAAGAAAGCACAAATAAAATAAATACCAATGCCAACAAGTAGACAGACAAGCATCATCACATAAATTTGATGGCTCTCAGAAACGGTGACTTCTATAATATAGTTATCTCTCACAAATCCAAACTACTTCAGCCACTTACATGGAATGTGTCCTGTCAATGCTGATTGGCATGCAAAAATGGGAAACTTGGAAGATTCAAACCATCAGATGATCAAGCCCAAAGCCACTTAGTGAAGTTGTTCCTGGGGCTTCTGTGATTAAAGGATGGAGTAGGAGTTAAACTCTGACATAGTCAGTGCTGCATTTTCTCATTCACTTATGCACTCTGCAACTATTTATCAAATGTGGATTAGTTTTATGTTCCTGGAACTGCTCTAGGAGCTTAGGATGTATCGGTGAACAAAAGAGACAAGGTTTTGCCTTGGAGGACCTTACATTCTACTGGAGGGGGAGAAAATATAAAGTAAGCATAATACTAAGTAAATTATCTGTTAGAAGATGATAAATACCATGGGGAAAAAAAGAAAGCACAGAGCAGAATAAGAGGATTAGGAGTGCTGGAATACAGATTGCAAATATTCAACAGGGTGGTCACTGTAAGCTTCTCTGCGAACAAAGTGCTTCAGCCAAGATGCAAAGGAGAGAAAGAGTGACTCAAGCCAGTAGCTGGAAAAAAGAACTTTCCAGAAAAGAGGAATTGAGCTAAGGATGCAAGGCAGTCCATTCCTAAGCATTCAAGGAACAATATGGAAGTCAGTGTGGCTACAGCGAAGTGAGAGAAGAGAATGGAACTGGAGGAGCTCAGAAAGGTATCTGGGATCCTGATCAAATAGCACTTTGTAGACCCTTGAAAGACCCTTTGTAGAGTTAGGCTTTGACACTGAATGAAATAATGGGCTGCTGATAGGTTCTGAGTAGAGAAATAGGATACATCCTTTAGAAAGGAAACACTGGCTGTTGGACTGAGAATGGACTCTAGAAGAACAAGGGTAAAAGCAGGGAAACCGGAGGTGATTGCAATAAACTTTACTGCCTTTAAGCAAGGTCCCCACCGCTAAAGCATAAGATGATTACATTCTGCCAAATGATTAAAAAATAAAATAAAAGACTGTATACAACTAACAATGATGAAGAAGACCCTGCCCCTCTTCTACATTCAGGGGAGACGCCACACGTATAAATGAGTAAAGGGCAGAGAAGATGTTGTGGCTTCAGGGAGGAGTTAAGTGGAGAATGATTTTAAAATCAGTCAACTTTAAGGTTTTAAAACGGTCCCCTTCCCCCGTTCTGTTGAAATATAATTGACATATAACATTCTATTCATTTAAGGCACACATAATTATTTGATATATTGTATGTATTGTAAAATGATTACCACAGCAAGTCTTGTTAACATCCATCACCACGCATGGTTACAATTATTTTTCTTGTGATGAGAACTTTTAAGATCTACTCTCTCAGCAACTTTCAAAAATATAATACAATACTGTTAACGACAGTCACTATGCTGTACATTCTATCCCCTGAACTTATTTATCTTTTAACTGGGAGTTGGTACCTTTTGACCAGTTTCACTCATTTTTCCCAGCCCCAACATCTGGTAATAACCACTAACCTGTTTGCTGTTTTGGGGATTCTTTTTTCTTTAGATTCCACATATACGTGAGATCATACAGTATCTGCCTTTGTCTGACTTAGTCCACTTAACATAATGCCCTTTATCAAGGTCTATCCACATTGTTACAAATGGCAGGGTTTCCTTCTCTTTTATGGTTGATTGTCTTGACCAAGAATTAGCAGCGGAAGCATTAAAGGTTTAAATTTCCTTTTTTAAAAAGTTTTTTATTTTTTATTTATTTATGAAAGAGAGAGCGAGCGAGCACAAGTAGGGGGAGTGGCAGGCAGAGGGAGAAGCAGGCTCCCTGCTCAGCAAGGAGCCCGGATGTGGGACTTGTTCCCAGGACCCTGGGATCATGACCTGAGCCAAAGGCAGACGCTTAACTGACTGAGCCACCCATGTGTCCCAAGGTTTACCTTTCTTATAAGAACTGTCCCAGAAATGTTATTACCAGTAGGGCATCCTACACCTGTTCCTAGGTTGTTTTGGTTAGCACATGATATTTGTTAGCCTTGTGGTTTCTTCATCAGTAAGGCAACTTCCTAAGTGAACTCACTGGGCACTGATCTAAGTTCTACTCTGTAGAGCCCTGATTTTTTTTTTTTTTTTAGGTTTAGTGAGCATTTAAGCTTGTTAATACATATTGGCATTATAAAACTCCACAGTTTTTCACCACTCAAAATGACCCCAGGAGGAGGTGGAAATTGGATGTACTTTTTAATTCTCTTTGGAGTCCAAATGTAAATACTTTCTTCCAGCCTCCAAACTAGGAGTTAATGATTCCAAAAAGAAGTACTCCTCCCTCAGCTCCTCTTTGGTACCTGCATTCAGAGAAAGAATTCAAAAAAGCCCACTCTAAACCATGTCACCCATACATATTTAATTGATGTACAGTAGGAAGTGATGCTCAACAGACCCATCCATGTATTATCTTTAAGGGCTTGGCTGTGTTTTTTTTTTTTTTTTTTTTTCTTTTTCTTTATCATTGAGTCTCTTCCCATCTTCAATCTCGTATTGGTAGGGTGATCATCACTGCCTGGAGAATCTCAAGGGAGAGTCAACCTGGTATACGTAGCCCACAGTTAAATCCCTCTTTGGGGGAATATGTATGGCCTGGCATATAATATACCCATAGTGCTTTTACCCCCTGTAGTGGTGATTTCTATTGCATTTCTTGCCTCTATATAATTGTCCCAGAAGAAAAGGACTAAATGAAATGTGTGAAGCCCTTTGAGCTAACATTTAATGAAGAGCTTTGAAATTCCCAGGTGTAAAGCACCATAAAAGTTTTAAGCATTATTATCTTCCTAATAAATGACTTTTCCATTTTCTTTCCCTTGTGACATCTTTATTGCTCATTTCCCTCTTCTTTTGAATTTAATTTTTAAATGAATAAGAATGTCTGTTACAGGGGAGCCTGGGTGGCTCAGTTGGTTAAGCGACTGCCTTCGGCTCAGGTCATGATCCTGGAGTCCCGGGATGGAGTCCCGCATCGGGCTCCCTGCTCAGCAGGGAGTCTGCTTCTCCCTCTGACCCTCCCCCCTCTCGTGTGCTCTCTTTCTCTCATTCTCTCTCTCAAATAAATAAATAAACTCTTAAAAAAAAAAGAATGTCTGTTACAAACTTGTTTTTTAAAAATAAGAGAAACACTTCAGTAAACTGCTTATATTAATCAACTGCAATTTAGAAAAAAATACAAATGCTGTTTCCCCCTCTCTCACCCTTCCTCACTCTTGTCACAGCACTGAATTTTCTTTTCAACTTTATGTTAGGCTATTGACAATTACACTAATAGGAACCTTCTCTCAAAGAGTTCAAAGATAGGTTTATCTTGAGTGTAGGACCATAAACTACTCAAATAATGTTTACATAATGCTCAACACTTTATAAATCCACATAAAAACAGCAATTAAAAACAGCACATAGATATATGTGTTGGGAAGTGAAGAGACCAGATTTCAGAATGATTTCATTTTCCTGAAAAACAGTTTGAACTATTGTAAGAAACCTATTGGAAATTAGGTCTTTGCCCTGATTTCTAACACAAATAATGAGTCAGATATATTTTGTATAATGCTAAATAGTGGATAGTATACATAAAATATTACATGTAAAATATGTACTATATGTAAAATGTTACCATTTGTAATAAAAGCTATTATATCCCAAATATTTTTTTCAAATATGACACAGAAGGAAACATTTCAACAAACATTTAAAGGTGTTTTTATATTACTGCATGTATATATTTTTCTAGTTTTAAGTTTGCTTTTCTAGAAAGCACTGTTAAAACAGACTAAGAATCATACAAAACAACAGATAATTAAGAAGTTTGATTAAGGGGCGCCTGGGTGGCTCAGTCATTAAGTGTCTGCCTTCAGCTCAAGTCATGATCCCTGGGTCCTTGGATCGAGCCCCACATCGGGCTCCCTGCTCAGCGGGAAGCCTGCTTCTCCCTCTCCCAGTCCCCCTGCTTGTGTTCCCTCTCTCGCTGTGTCTCTCTCTGTCAAATAAATAAAATCTTTAAAAAAAAAAAAAAGATTAAAAAAAAAGTTTGATTAAGAAACTCTTCTTGAAAGAGTAGTATGTTGATTAGAAAGAACAGTCTAAACAAAGACCTTCATGAGCAGAATAAGGTCTATTTTCCATTCTGAAATGACGGCCATACATTGTGGGTAATTTTCTTCTAAATACTTTCTCAACAGCTAGCCATGGTTGAAAAGATCTACTCAGAGATCAAACAGAGCTCTTGACTTTTTTTCTGCAGCTTCCTCATTTTATGGCTGATTCCACAATCTTATCAATGCTCTAGAAACAAACTTTTGATCTCAACTGAATTTTTCATCGTTCTTTATGTTCTCCATGTAGGCTCCTGCCTATTTAGACTTTTTTCCCTCCAGCATTACTTTTCTAAGTAATCCCTTAAAAAAAGAACTGGTGCCCAAGACCAACTTATACGTTAGTCACACAATAATTTCCTGTCCATTCTATGTATATGCTCCTATCCATATTATCTCGTACATAGACTCCCACTTGCAGTCACTTCTTATTTCATCCCAGATTGATCTCCTTGCCAGCAGCCTTGACGTTTTCCAGATATTCAACCTCTCCTTGCCACTTACAGACTTCCTTTGCTCTGTCCAATTTTGTTATCAGTCCTTGTGCCATATGTTCCCATTCTGAGATATTTAAACACTTCTGCCTAAACATTCTGTTGGAAGCAGAGAAATAAAGTATGGAGGTGAAGAGAGTATACAGAATAGTGGCTTAGCGTTTGAACTTCTGAGTAACAATGTGTCTGAAGCTTGGCTCTAATCGCACTAGCTATTTGATTCTGGGCAGGTTATTTGATGCCTCTATGACTCAATTTCTTCAACTAAGCGTCAAAGAGAGGAAATAACATTATCTGTCTCATATTTCTTGGGTGACAGGATGAGGTTATTATTGTAAAATCCTTGGCACACAAGAGCTACTCAATACATCAGTATTGGTATTATTATCATTAGCAGTGGTAGTAGTAGCTACCATAAGTACTTCCCAAGATGAATTTCTTGATTTCTCCAAGGAATATATATTCCCAAAACTGTCCAACAATATCTACAAAGTTCTCTTTGATTGAGAAGATGATAGGCATGGATACTCCTTGTGGTCATTATTAATACTTATCAACTTTCAAATAGATGGATTTCTCCCATTATTTATTTCTACCTATTATTTCCATAGGGGGGGGCATCTGCTTTAGAAACACAAGATTAAAATAGTGTTGGAAATAGTTACCATATATTAAATAAAAATGGAAATTTACTCAAATCCTTTTTACTTTGGAGTAACATATTTCATTTTCTGAACATTCTGAAGTAAGATGTTTGACTTTGCCAAAACCTCTCCCCATTTCCACATTTGCTATTGAGGTTTCCTATCTTGGAAGTGATTGCTCACACTTATTTTTCAAGAACAGGTATCTAACCCTATAATCCAATAAAGTCTGGCATGTTTAGCTTCACAAATGTTCCAAAGCCTAGAATCTTCCCCTATTCCTTCACTGATAGGATAGAGAAAGAAGAAAATAAGAACAAATTTTCTGTTTACCTATTTGGAGTCTGGATAGTCTTATTCTTTGGAGGTATAATTGTCTAAGTAAGTCATACAGTAAATAGAATGCGGAGATGAGAGAAGTTTAAGGCAGACCTCGCTCTTGGTCATTTTTAGCTAACAAGAATTATAGCATAGGAATAAATTCAGCATCAGTATTACCGAATTAAAAAGCTGGAGAACCCAGTGTTATCACTCTTACCTGGACTATGACAAAGTGTTAATAGCATCTTTGGGTAGAGGGCTGAGGAACTGTTAAAATGCTAAGTAATAGGGGACGCTTCGGTGGCTCAGTCGGTTAAGCGTCTGACTCTTAATCTCAGCTCAGACCGTGATGTCAGGGTTGTGAGATCCAGCTGCACATGGCTCCACGCTGGGTGTGGAGCCTGCTTAAGATTCTTTCTCTCCCTCTCCCTCTGCTCCTCCCGTCTCTCTCTCATCCTCTGTAAACCCTAGTCCAATTGAACACATAGCTGCCACTATTTTTGTACAGAGTTCTCAAATTAAGGGGAAAAAAACCCTTCATTATATTTTAATATATTTTAAAAGTTTTAAAATAGAATTTTACAGAATTTCAAGTGAAAATTAAATAAACTAAAGTGTCCATGGTTCAAAAAGGTAAGAACTGTGTCTGTTTCTCCTGCTAATTTTAGAAAGATGTCAAGAACAAGAGGCCCTTAATAAGCAATATTTGATGATCATCAAAAAACCATACAGTATAAACCAAAGCAAAGTGAGAGCTCTTATGAGAAAGATACTGCAGTTGTGGGTGGAGGTTTAACTATATAGTTGCATAGGATTAAGTTAATTCTTCAAGATCAACAATAGTGTAATGCTGATATTAAGAAGAAAGCTATGCGTGGACCTGACCCCTATGGTTATACTGAACTGAATGTTCTATGAAATGTTTGGTATTATTTTGAAATAAGGTAACAGCATATATGATGCCCTCACTAAAAGTGCATTTGAAGCCAAAGTGATCTATTTTTCACATCTTTTAATGACAAGGTTTTGAATGTTTTCTTGAGAAACAGTGATTTCAGTTTAGTGGAATGACTGAGGGTATAGGACTCAGTACAGTCAGTATATGTAAAGCACTTAGCATATTGGCTGCTAATGTGAAGATTTTAATGTGGTAGAGACCTCTCCAACTTAGCCTATGACACTTTGAACATGAGATGAGCTGGGATTTTTCACAACATCCATACTTAACCTTCTCCCTCTAGAAACTGAGATGAAAAAGATGAGGTCAAGGGTATATACCATGTGTACCAACACTTCCCTCTGTGTCCGTGTAACTCCTGATAATGAACTATGATATTCTTTACCTCTGAATGGGGCCTTGATCTTGGACTTAGTCTTAGATTTGCATTCAGGGAGCCACTATTAATCAAAAGATTGAAGGTAGCATGCAAAATAAAAACTGTTTTCTATCTCTTGGATAGAGAAATGGAGAAGAAAAACATTTACAAAGAAACATATGTTTAAACATGTAAGAGGTTTCATTCCAAAGGTACACTAAATATTGAATGCATGATTCTGCCCTTTATTATAGACTTAACCATCACTGGAAGCTCCAAATACACATAAGCTTTATTTTTAAAGAAGAAAGAAAAGGATCCTATAATTTCAACAAAACTGACATTTCCTTTCCTTTTAGCTCCACTGTAACCAAACAAATTAACATGTCACATGCATGCATCTTCTGAACATATTTCAAAGCAAATGATATGCATTGTATAGCTGCTTAAATACTTCGAGAAGTTGACTAAAATCCTTCCATATGAGGAGTTAACATTAGTTTTTCAAAATGCACAGTCCCTGGGTAAATAGCAATTCTTAAAGTTGGTTAAAAAAATGGCAAAACTGTTACAGCTATAGAATTTAAAAAACAGAAAACATGGATCAATGCCAACGGTGCCTGTGAGATGGAAATGACAACACAAGGTGTGCCCTCCATGATAAGCGTGATACACAATTTAAACAATGTGAAAAAATAATTATAAAAGAGAATAATGAACCTGCCAAAAGTATGGCCCCCAAATATCAAAAGGTTCAGTCAGGTTTGCACTCCTGATGCTTGAGCAATTTAGAGCGTAATTAGGGGATTAGCAACATGTATAAAATTTGAAAGCAGTATTATATTCTTCACTTGAAAAAGATCAATTTATTAAATGGCTCCCAGATGTCTCTCTATTTTGGAACTGCTGACCTCGTATGACTGGGGAATGTTCAATAACATGACCTAACCTTTGCTGAAATATACATAGCATCCTAAGATAACAATAAAAATTTTAACTGGATGAAAATACTAATAAAAGTAACAAAATTCTTTTAAACATTGATTCCTCTATATAAGAGTTCTGATCAATGATCAAATGGACCACTTTGTTTAGTTCCCTGAAGACTACTCAACCAGGAAACTCTAACCTTTTCTAGAAGGACAAGTATAGCAAAAGGCAATTCAAAGGAACACTACATTCTCCTTCTACCACTTAAAAGCAGTTTGATATTGGGTGGCTTACTTACCCCTTCTCAGGGTTACATCCGCTTTCCTGATATGTAAAATGGACACTCTTACCTTGTAAGGACCAAATGGTTTATTTTATGGCACATGATTTGCATAAAGTAGTTTAGCAAATGCTGGTTTCATAATACCCCCTGCCCTCGTTTAGAGATAGAATTAAACTTATTTCTTGCTAGAAGTAGGTCACATCAGCTCCCTAGCTTCTTTATGCATTATATCCTTCAGTATCCTCCAACTTAGATCAAAGATCCAGAGCTGAAAACTACAGGGAGGTAGGTGTCAACTCACTCTAAGGAAGAAATCTGTAGTTGTGTCATCTTAAAATCGATAAGCTTTGGTTTGTAGTGATTTTCCAAGAATGAAGCAGAGACTTCAAGACCTTTTGTGGGGATCTTATTGAGGGCTATTGCTGTAAATCAATTCCTAAGACATCCCAACATATTAATTCTTTAAATTAGTTACCCATGATTCACTTCCTTCCCCAATCACTACTATATTACTTTCCTATTGTCACATAACAAATGATCATAAATTTAGTGGCTTAAAACAAAACACATTTATTATCTCACAGTTTCCATAGATCAGAAATCCTGCTTGGTTTAAGTGAGCTCTCTGCTTGGGATCTAATAAGGCTAAAAATCAAGGCGTCATCTGGCTGGGCTTTTATCTGGAGGTTCTGTGGAAGAACCCACTTTCCAGCTCATTCAGACTGTCAGCAGGATTCAGCTCCCAGGGGCTTTAAGACCAAAGTTTGCTGGGTCTTGGCCTGGGGCTGCTTTCACCTTCTAGAAACTGCCTGCACTTCTCACATGTCACCTTCCATCTTCAAAACCAACAACAGTGTGTCAAATCCTTCTGGTGTTTTTGGTCTCTCTGATTTCCTCTTCTGGCGCTAGCCAGAAAAAACTCTCTGCTTCTAAAGGGTATACCTGCCTAGGTCAGGAACATTCAGATAATCTGTATAGATTAAGATCCATGGATTTAAGACTTTAATTAGATACTTAAAGTCCCTTCATAACAATACTACATTAGTGTTTGTCCGAACAACCAGGAATAGGAGTCTCAGAAGGCCATCTCCAGAATTTTGCCTACCACACCTGCACAAACCTGAATCAAGCTTTTTGTCCAATATCCCATTATAAGACCATGCCACCAACCACACATAGTACCCTATTTACATTTTATATGTGCTAATAAGTACCTCATACCTTTTCTTAATAGCACTTGTCCCTTTTCGTAATTATGCATTTAGTTTTTGTGTTTAAGTTACTGAATACCCATTTGACTGTGAGACAATTCTTTTCTTCTCACCATCGAATCTGCAACACCTAGTATCCTGATTGAGTTATGACAGTTTAGTACACATGTATTAAAAGAGAGAAGAAAGAAAGAGTATTTCTGTTACTATACCTGGATAGCAATGTCCTTCTTTTTGGCTTGACGACTTTAGTGAAGCAGGAGGGGGCAAAGTTGGCGTCCTGCAAGTGGAGCAAGGCCGTGGGGAGTATCAAGATGGCCCCTGGGCGGGGAACAGGGGGAGGAGGAAACACAAAACCCTGCAGCTTTAGCAAGGCAGAGGGAGAATGCTAAAATGGCTCCTGACAGCATTGTCCCTGGAGAGTATCTCTTGCCCCTCAGGCCTACACTTTAAATTAACAAATAAGCCTCTTCACATGGGGTCTGGGTGCTTTTTAAAAAAGGCAGCTCCCGCGCTGGGCCCCTGAGGGACTGAGCCTATGCGAGAGCCTTTCAGAGCCGGTTCTTCTGGACCCGAGCCCAGGTAGGTTTTGGAAAGCTAGATATTTTAGGCACTCGCTCCTCACGTGCAGTTCTTAAAAGTCGCGGTGCCCACGTGGGGTTCAAATACTTTGCTTCTCAGGGAGAAGTTCCGGGTTTTGAGCCCCCCACCTGTGTGTCCCAGCCCCGGGGTGGGGGTGGGGCTCATAGCTGGTGTCTCAGCCTTTCCTTCCTGCTTCCAAGCCGTTTTCTTAACGCTCCGCTTCACCCAGGAGTTGCTCTGCTAATTCTTAGGTTTTTTTCCAGAGGAAACAGTTCCATACCTAGCTGTAGATCCTGTGTCTGTGGGAGAAGGTGGGTTCAGATCCGCCTATATCACCATCTTGAACCTGAATCCTTCCTTATTTTTAGGAATAAAAATTTTTCAGTGAACTACAAAGTTACTACAGGTGAGTTCTGTTTGCATTCTGTTAAAAAAAGCCTCAAATGGAAAGGGGATAAACAAGATTTTCCATTAACTTTTCACATAGCATGAGACACATGGCTGTCACAACAGATTCCCCATTTAAATCTCTTAGGCTGGACAAATCTGGAAAAAAACTTCTTAGGCGGGAAAAATCGTATCATTTCATAACAGACCACAAAACAATAACCCACTCAATGACTCCTCTAGTTTATTTTCAATAAACTAAGAAAATATCTGTCACAATTTGTTCTCTCTTGATCTTTATATTTTGAGGCAATTCCCACCCCTGCACTACTCTCCACTCAGAATTCCATTATTTACATTTGTACTAAGTTGAATGGCATCTTCCCAAAATTCATGTCTACCTGGAACCTCAAAATGTAATCTTATTTGAAAGTATAGTATTTGCAGGTGAAATTAGTTAAGATGAGGTGATACTGGATTAGGGTGGGCCCTAAATCCAGTATTACTGGTGTCCTTGTAAGAAGGCCATGTGGAGACACAGTGACACAGGGAAGAAGGCTGTCTGACTCAGGAGGCAGAGGCTGGAGTTATGCTGCCATAAATGAAGTATCACCAAGGATTCCTGGAAATCACCAGAAATTAGGAAGAGGAAAGGAAGGGTTTTTCCCTAAAGCCTTCAGAGCATGGCCCTGCTGACACAGTGAGTTTGGATTTCTAGCTTCCAGAACTGTGAGAGAATAAATGTACACTGTTTTAAGCCCCGAAGTTGTGGTACTTTGTTACAGCAGCCCTAGGAAAGTAACACAGAAGGATAGTGTGTCTCTTCAAGAGTTAGGTTCTCTTTCATTTCAAGAGTTTTACCCAGCCTCTTTCCTCACTGTCAGTGTCTGGTACTTGTATAGGAATGCTTTGTGATGCCTTGTGCTTATTCTCTGTCTTGTGTGATAGTCGGCATTAATCTTTCAGGGGCACTTACTAAAGAACATTTATTGCTACTCTGTAGACATACCTAGCTCCACTCCTGAGATGTCTCCATGTTTCTGCTCAGAAGTTTTATGATCTCTGCCTTACTGAAAGAAGAGGGGGGAGATCCAGGGTAACTTTTCCAGTACTACACTTAAAAACTCTAACCAAGCATGTGTTGGGGGAGAGAACAAGTAATACTGTACATAGACATATGACACATATGCCATAAAATTCCAGAATGGTGGTTGAATGCCCAACTCAGAGGGATCAAGGACATTTCTGTGAATCACCTTTATTAGTACAAGTGAGTTTCTGAGAAACCAGTGAGGTATTTTTCCTGCTTATTCCTTGGTTTGTTGTCCCAAGTGGCAAATAAACACCGAGCTACTATAATCTACCAAGAAAGGCCACATACAGTTTTAGAGTTGACTTCCAACATGTGGAATATTTTCTAGTTTCCCCTACCTTCTGGCTGACTTCTATTCACTCAAGTGTGGACATAGTCATTTCTTCCTGGAGAAAGTTGTTCCTGACATCCTGAGACTGGGCTGCTTACCTTGCTTTCATGCCTCTCTAGCATAAATACTTTTCCCAAATAGCAGTTTTAATTATTCATTTAATTGCCCATCTCTTCTACCAGACTGTAAGTACCTATTGTCTATAATAATGGTAGGAAAATAGTAAGCACTAAATACACCCTATTGAAAGGAGAAATGAACTGGTCTGAGGTTCAGAATAATGGAAGAATGCCTTTGGCTTTCTGTAAATAGGTCTATGTGCTAATTTTCACGGTACATATAATAAAAACTGGAGAACTCATTTCTTATATATAGTGCCATTGCTGACTGTTTTTCGACGGTAGCTTCTCCAGATGTCTACCCTTAAAAGGGCAATAACACTCTACCCCCACTAGGATAACTATTGTAAAAACAACAACAGCAGCCAAAAAACAAAGAAATAAAAACCCCAAATGGAAAATAGTAAGTGTTGGCAAGAATGTGGGGAAACTGAAAAACGTGTGCCTTGCTGGTGGGAATATAAAATGGTACAGCCTCTGTAAAAAATGTTACGGTGTTTCCTCAAAAAATTAAAAATAAAATTACCATATGACCTACCAACTCCACTCCTGGGTATACACTCAAAAGAATTGAAAGCAGGGACTTGAACGGTTATTTGTATATCCAAGTTCATAGCAGCATGATCCACAATAGCTGAAGGGGGGAATGGACCGTGTGTCCATTGAAGGGGGGAATGGACCGTGTGTCCATTGAATGGTTAGTAGACAAACAGAATGTGGTCTGTACATACAAAGAATATCATTCAGCCTTAAAAAGGATCGAAATTCTGACATATTCTATAGTACAGATGAAACTCGAGGACATTATGCTAAATAAAATTAGGCACTTGCAGAAGGGCAAGTATTGCATGATTCCACTTATATGAAGTATCTAGAGCAGTCAGATCCATAAGGGCAGAAATTACAATGGCGGTTGCCTGGGTGAGAGGGAAGGGGAAATGAGAATAACTTAAACAATAACTTATAAATAATAAATATGATAAATGTCTTATAAATAATAATGGGAACAGGTTTTAGTTTGGGAAAATGAAAAAGCTCTGAAGTTGGATGCCGGTGATGATTGTACAACAATGTGATTGTACTTAATGCCACTGAGTGTTTGCTTAAAAATGGGTGAAATGGTAAATTTCATTTTATGTATATTTTACCACCATTAAAGAATTTAAAAAAAAATTACTGAATAATGATAATGAAAAGAGTGTCACCAAAATTTCAGGTCTCTCCATTGATTCTGCTATTTGAAGGAAGGTGCCTGCAGCTATCCTCCCTAGTACCTAATGTGGCTGGATTCTCTGCTTAACAACTTCATCAATGATGATGAAATGATCAATTTGTTAATAAAATGTATCCAATACATTGAGATGTTTGAACTCCTCTTTGACTAGGTTATTTTGCAAGTACACATTTCAGAAATTGTTGTGGAAGGAAATAAAAGGAAAGCAGATCAGGAAGAGTCACAGCGTTTCTATGTCAGTCCTCTCTGTATGATCTTTCATATTCATATATTCACTAAGTGTTCCCCACGTTGTCAGTAATGTCTTAGCACTGACACCCTATCATTAGATCGCTCAAGAAGAAAAGCTTAATAAACTGAAATTTGAAGTTTAAGTTTCTCAATTTTCCACATGAAATAATTTCCCGAGTTACTTAGGTATAAGCCAAGACAGTCTAGGGAATTATTTGAAATAAATATTGAGAAAGAGAATTCATTTAAATGGAGTTAATCGTCCCAGAAATGGATAGCAACAAGATATTTAATCACTGCATATCCAGTTAAATCACATTCAGAAACTGCTGGAAATAGAGCCTAGACAACCTCCTTAATTTAGAGGCCAGTGTAATGCTTAAGACTTTAATCCCCTTATGATAGATATTGGACTTAGGACTTTGGCACAGTTTCACGATAAAACCTTTACTCTCATTAAGATGTCTAAAATATGAGTTAGTACAAGTCATTTGTAAATCAACTAAATTGACTACAGTTGTCCTCTAGCCTTATCTTCTTGAGAAAACATGAATATTGACTTTTTTTATATGTGATATGATTATTTTTTGGCTTATTGTTTGAAAGCCTGTTTTCTAAGACTGACTTAACATTTTTAAAAAATAGGAGTGAGCTTTTTATCATACAAAATTGGAGATGCCTAGAGTCTACAATTTCTATGTACTTGTTTTGAGTAATAAAGAAGACAAAAAGAAAAAGAAAAAAGCATATCATGGGCAGTCAGACTAGTACAGAGAGACCATATGGCTTGGGCTCCTTTACTAAATAGAATGGAAATAGTAAATTCTGATCTGATATATGTCATGTAAAAGTTACAAAGCATTCTCCATCAAAAGCTCAGAGAATTAAATTAAAATCATATATCTTATCCCTATTTCAGTAGGTAATATAACCTCAGTAGTGAAATAAAGTCCATGAACAGATTTCTGATTAAATCCCTCATTGTATGAAAATAAAAATCACAGAAATAATACAATTTATTATATGATTTGTCATCAAAAATGCTGTGGTAAAGCTTATATACACTTGCATGACTTAATAAATCTTTACCCCAAAGTAAACTTAGATAATTAAAACTCCTCTGTGAAAAAAGTACAGTAATTTATTGCATCATGAAATACCCACATAAGCTGAATAAAAATTACCTTTAAATATCTACAGTCTCTAATGTGTTTTAGGAAAGAAAAAAAAAACTATTTCTAAAGATCAAGTTGGCAAATATAACTAAATATATTTTATTGCTTGGGAGTATATTTTTAGAGAAAATAAAACAAAGATACAGCTTGAGGGTATGCATATTGGATTCTGAAATAAAACAAGTGCTTTTCAATAAACACAGAATTTGCCATGGTACTTCACAGAGTCCTAGAAGTAGTAACCTTTGTATTTGGCAAGAGCACATGCATATGAGTTTTAGTTTTATTTTATGAAACTTTAAATACATGAGTATATTTACAGAGTAGTTATTTTCTTCGATCCAGGATTAATGAAAGCCATTTGCCTAGTAATTTATTTTCAAAGCAAAAGTAGTTTTATTGTTTTGGTTTTATTATGAAGTATAATATGCTTAGCAACTCAGAGAAGTATAAAGGAAAAAGTGACAATCATGTGTACAATATATATGTCACCAAAATTTCAGGTCTCTCCATTGATTCTGCTATTTGAAGGAAGGTACCTGCAGTTATCCTCCCTAGTACCTAATGTGTCTGGATAGATTAGATAGATAGATAATAGATAGATGATAGGAAGATAGATAAATGATAGAAGATAAATAGATGATAGGAAGATAGATAGATGATAGATAGATAGATAGATAGTAGTTTCTCCAGGGTTAACGGAATAAAATCTTAACTTTTCAGATTCAGATTGCACCTCTACATATACCACACTTGGAATTTATTATTTTTTTCCATATTTTCCCCTTTCCCCTTCTCTCCTCAACATCTCAGTTCCCACTTCCTACATCAGTATTTTCCAATAAAATAAATTTAAATTACCATTATTTTATTTCTCAGTCTGACCCTCTACCTTCTTTTTTTAAAACTTTATTTTAGAGAGAGAACATGCATGCACACAGGATGGGGTGAGGGGAGCAGCAGAGGGAGAGAGAGAACCTTAAGTGGACTCCTGACCGAGCATGGAGCCCATGGGGGGTGCTCAATCTCAGGACCCTGAGATCATGACCTGAGCTGAAACTAAGGGTGGGATGCTCAACCAACTAAGTCACCCAGGTGTCCCTATCATTCACTGTGGGATTGTTGTCATATCTTTTACTTCTGTATACATTATAAGCCTCACTTATAGAACTATTTTTACATGAAACATTTTAAGATGTTAATTCAAACTTTAATTTCAAATTTTAATTTAAGATAAATTACAGAAAGTATAATCTTTTATGTTTACCAATTGATTTACATTTTAATCCTCACTAGTCTTTGTTTTCATATTGTCTCTGGCTACTTTCCAACTACAAGGATAGATTTAAGTACTTGTAACAGACACTGTATGGTCCACAGAGCCTAAAATATTTACTGGACATTTTACAGAACAAGTTTTTTGACCTTTACTCCAGAGCATAGTACTTTATCCAAAAGACATGGATTTTGCTGTTTTAGTTGGATGTGAGAGGTATTAATGAGATATGAATAGATTATTTAACTCTGGCATCTTGTTTTTCTCTAGTAATTCTATTCTGCTTTCAAATACAGAGCAGCAATTCCCCAGTAAGCCTCTGTCTTACCCCACCTGCACAGGCACCTACCCCTCAACCATAGACATGAGAAGAAATGCACAAAGACATCTGGAAATCTCTCTCCACACAGATCCTTCCTCCTAAGATGCCTCACTCCACAAATTCCAATTCTCTTGCAGCCCCAATCTCTGGCTCTACAGCGTAGCAAGGCACCATGCTCTGTTCAGGGTCCATCTCTGCCCTCTCATTGGGAAATTTAGCTGCAATTGAGCACTAGAAGATCAAAGAACTCACCCGGAGAGTTTTCCTTCTCTCAAAGATTGCAGTTTGGTGTTCTTCCTGCCTACAGTTCCCTCATATATTCTGTCCAATTTTGAACCTGTTTGTAATGAAGGGAGTAGTGTGGTACTGATTCATCTATAATAGCCAGAAGCAAAACTCCCCTTGATAAGCATGTACTTTATATTATTTCTATCAATTTATTCATGTAAATACTTCAGAGACATATTAGTGTACTTCCATTAATTCCTTAAGATAAATACTGAAAATGTAACTGATGGATCCAAATTCTTTTCCTCTTATAGCTCATCTACAAGAGTTTGTTCTAAATTTTGAAGGATTTAATCAATTAACCTGCCTATTAAAAGTTTTATTTTTGATATTATATTTTGAAATTTCAAGCTTTTTTTTTTTTTTTTGCCTCTAACTTCTTTCTCTCCTCTCTCTCTGTTATTTCATGAGCACAATACCTTCCTTTCTGAGGATTTATATTATAGTTTCTTCTTTTTTCCGTTTTTATTGTTGTTGTTGTTTTGTTTTTTAGGTTTCCTTTCATCCTTACAGGGTTTTGTTAGTAATTATTTTCTGTTTCTTCACATCACATTCTTACATGTTAAAGACTATTCTTAAATTCCTGGTGATCTTTAGTTGTTCTTTCATATTTAATCATGAGCCACTTGAAAGCTAAAAGTTCCACATATATAGGGCAGTTGGTGTTTATACTCTCATGGGTTTCTCTACTGTGTGATCTAATAAGCCAACTTTATTTTTCATTTAGGAGACCCTCAAAAGTCTATCCATAGGCTCGTGTCTTTTGGAGCTCTTCTAGGGGTACAATCTCCATAGCAAGTACTTAAATTTATTCATCATTGTTAAGTCATTTATGGTTCCTCTATGTGCTTTCCATCTTGCCAAAAAAAGAGGTATTTTTTATATTTTATATATATTTATATTATAAATATATTATATATTTATATATATTTATGAGGTATATTTATATATATAATATATATATTTATCCTCTATGTGCTTTCCATCTTGCCAGAAAAAGAGATATTTTTCTATTATATTTTGTTTATATATTATATTTAATATTTATATTATATATATTAATACTGTTATATATTAATCTTTGCTCTTGTGCATTTATACATTTTAAAAAGTACTTTTCTACCTTTTCAGTGGAGTTTTAGAAGGGAATAACGATAAGAATAAATCTTAGGATATAAATCTTTAGAGTAAATCTAAAAAAAACATATACAATAGGTTCCTTCATTGAGTCCTCATAAAAGTCAAAGGAGGATGGTATTTTGATTATTACTCCTAATCTGTTGTTGACAAAACTGAGGCTTAGTGACGGTAAGTCCTTTCCAAAGTCCATACTTTCTGTAATGGGTAGAGCCAAGACTCAGTGTCAAGAAATCTGACTCTGCAGAGCCTTTGGCTAAAATATTGCCAAGTAACTTGGGCTGCAACTCAGTTTCCTCATTTGTAAGCTGCTTAGCTTAGTCTAAGGTTTCATTCAGGTCTAAAAGTAACACACAAGAAAGACAACTGTGGCAAATAACTCAACAACTGCAAGGAGAAGCCAGCTTGAAGGATTTTATATCTAATGTCCAAAGGCAATGCAGAAGAAAAGCCAAAGATGAGCCCAAGTTAGATGTGAAATGCAATATATTGTTTTTTAGTTTTATTTGGTTACATCACATGCCCTTTGGAAAAGTAATAGGAATAAAGAAAAGAAGAAAATATATCTAAGCATGTATAGTAGAAAATGAAAGGAACTGCATACTTTACATTTGACCCAATGACATTTTTTTGTTGTTGTTGTATTTCTTTTTTTAAATTTTTTATTGTTATGTTAATCACCATACATTACATCATTAGCTTTTGATGTAGTGTCCCATGATTCATTGTTTGTGTATAACACCCAGTGCTCCACACAGAATGTGCCCTCTTTAATACCCATCACAAGGCTAACCCATCCCCCCAACCCTCTCCCCTCTAGATCCCTCAGTTTGTTTTTTAGAGTCCATCATCTCTCATGGTTCGTCTCCCCCTCCAACTTACACCCCTTCATTCTTCCCCTGGTGCTATCTTCTTCTTTTTTTTTTATTAACATATATTGCATTATTTGTTTCAGAGACACAGATCTGTGATTCAACAGTCTTGCCCAATACACACCACTCACCATAGCACATACCCTCCCCAATGTCTATCACCCAGCCACCCCCTCCCTCCCACCCCCCACCACTCCAGCAACCCTCAGTTTGTTTCTGAGATTAAGAATTCCTCATATCAGTGAGGTCATATGATACATGTCTTTCTCTGATTGACTTATTTCACTCAGCATAACACCCTCCAGATCCATCCATGTCGTTGCAAATGGCAAGATCTCATTCCTTTTGATGGCTGCATAATATTCCATTGTGTATATATACCACTTCTTCTTTATCCATTTATCTGTCAATGGACATCTTGACTCTTTCCACAGTTTGGCTACTGTGGACATTGCTGCTATAAACATTGGGATGCACATACCCCTTTGGATGCCTATATTTGTATCTTTCTGGTAAATACCCAGTAGTGCAATTGCTGGATCATATGGTAGTTCTATTTTCAACTGTTTGAGGAACTGCCATACTGTTTTCCAGAGTGGTTGCACCAGCTTGCATTCCCACCAACAGTGTAGGAGGGTTCCCCTTTCTCCACATCCCACCAACATCTGTCGTTTCCTGACTTGCTAATTTTAGCAATTCTGACTGGTATGAGGTGGTATCTCATTGAGGTTTTGATTTGGATTTCCCTGATGCCGAGCGATGTTGAGCACTTTTTCATGTGTCTGTTGGCCATTTGGATGTCTTCTTTGGAAAAATGTCTGTTCATGTCTTCTCCCCATTTCTTGATTGGATCATTTGTTATTTGGGTGATGAGTTGGATAAGTTCTTCATAGATTTTGGATACTAGCCCTTTATCTGATATGTCATTTGCAAATATTTTCTCCCATTCTGTCGCTTGTCTTTTGGTTTTGTGGACTGTTTTTTTGCTGTGCAAAAGCTTTTTATCTTGATGAAATCCCAATAGTTCATTTTTACCCTTGC
Source organism: Zalophus californianus (assembly GCF_009762305.2). NCBI lineage: Eukaryota > Metazoa > Chordata > Mammalia > Carnivora > Otariidae > Zalophus > Zalophus californianus. The sequence goes on along the minus strand of NC_045595.1, from coordinate 43,543,739 downwards.
TTCCCTTGCCTTTGGTGATGTTTCTAGGAAGAAGTTGCTGCGGCTGAGGTCGAAGAGGTTGCTGCCTGTGTTCTCCTTTAGGATTTTGATGGACTCCTGTCTCACATTTAGGTCTTTCAACCATTTGGAATCTATTTTTGTGTGTGGTCCAGTTTCATTCTTCTGCATGTGGCTGTCCAATTTTCCCAACACCATTTGTTGAAGAGACTGTCTTTTTTCCATTGGACATTCTTTCCTGCTTCGTCAAAGATGAGTAGACCATAGAGTTGAGGGTCCATTTCTGGGCTCTCGATTCTGTCCATTGATCTATGTGTCTGTTTTTCAGCGAGTTCCATACTGTCTTGATGATGACAGCTTTGTAATAGAGCTGGAAGTACGGAATTGTGATGCCACCGGCTTTGCTTTTCTTTTTCAATATTCTTCTGGCTATTCGGGGTCTCTTCTGGTTCCATACAAATTTTAGGATTATTTGTTCCATTTCTTTAAAAAAAGTGGATGGTATTTTGATGGGGATTGCATTGAATGTGTAGATTGCTCTAGGTAGCATTGACATCTTCACAATGTTTGTTCTTCCAATCCATGAGCATGGAACGTTTTTCCATTTCTTTGTGTCTTCTTCAAATTCTTTCATGAGTATTTTATCGTTTTCTGAGTACAGATCCTTTGCCTCTTTGGTTAAATTTATTCCTAGGTATCTTATGGTTTTGGGTGCAATTGTAAATGGGATTGACTCCTTGATTTGTCTCTCTTCTGTCTTGTTGTTGGTGTATAGAAATGCCACTGATTTCTGTGCACTGATTTTATATCCTGCTACTTTACTGAATTCCTGTATGAGTTCTAGCAGTTTTGGGGTGGAGTCTTTTGGGTTTTCCACATACAGTCTCATATCATCTGCAAAGAGTGAGAGTTTGACTTCCTCTTTGCTGATTTGGATGCCTTTGATTTCTTTTTGTTGTCTGATTGCTGTGGCTAGGACTTCTAATACTATGTTGAAGAGCAGTGGTGAGAGTGGACATCCCTGCCGCGTTCCTGACCTTAGGGGAAAAGCTCTCAGCTTTTCCCCATTGAGAATGATATTCGCTGTAGGTTTTTCATAGATGGCTTTTATGATATTGAGGTATGTACCCTCTATCCCTATACTCTGAAGAGTTTTGATCAAGAAAGGATGCTGTACTTTGTCAAATGCTTTTTCTGCGTCTATTCAGAGGCTCATATGATTCTTGTTCTTTCTTTTGTTAATGTATTGTATCACATTGATTGATTTGCAGATGTTGAACCAACCTTGCAGCCCAGGGATAAATCCGACTTGGTCATGGTGAATAATCGTTTTAATGTACTGTTGGATCCTATTGGCTAGTATTTTGGTGAGAATTTTGCATCCATGTTCATCAAGGATATTGGTCTGTAATTCTCCTTTTTGATGGGGTCTTTGTCTGGTTTGGGGATCAAGGTAATGGTGGCCTCATAAAATGAGTTTGGAAGTTTTCCTTCCTTCTCTATTTTTTGGAACAGTTTCAGGAGAATAGGTATTAATTCTTCTTTAAATGTCTGATAGAATTCCCCTAGGAAGCCATCTGGCCCCGGGCTTTTTTTTCTTGGGAGATTTTTGATGACAGCTTCAATTTCCTTAATGGTTATAGGTCTGTTCAGGTTTTCTATTTCTTCCTGGTTCAATTTTGGTAGTTGATACATCTCCAGGAATGCACCCATTTCTTCCAGGTTATCTAATTTGCTGGCATAGAGTTGCTCATAATATGTTCTTATAATTGTTTGTATTTCTTTGGTGTTGGTTGTGATCTCTCCTCTTTCATTCATGATTTTGTTGATTTGGGTCATTTCTCTTTTCTTTTTAATAAGTCTGGCCAGGGGCTTATCAATTTTGTGAATTCTTTCAAAGAACCAGCTCCTAGTTTCGTTGATCTGTTCTACTGTTCTTTTGGTTACTATTTCATTGATTTCTGCTCTGATCTTTATGATTTCTCTTCTCCTGCTGGGTTTAGGCTTTATTTGCTGTTTTGTCTCTAGCTCCTTTAGGTGTAGGGTTAGGTTGTGTATTTGAGACCCTTCTTGTTTCTTCAGAAAGGCTTGTATTGCTATATACTTTCCTCTTAAGACTGCCTTTGCTGTATCCCAAAGATTTTGAACTGTTGTGTTTTCATTTTCATTGGTTTCCATGAATTTTTTTAATTCTTCTTTAATTTCCTGGTTGACCCATTCATTCTTTAGTAGGATGCTCTTTAGCCTCCATGTATTTGAGTTCTTTCCGACTTTCCTCTTGTGATTGAGTTCTAATTTCAAAGCATTGTGGTCTGCAAATATGCAGGGAATAATTCCAATCTTTGGTACCGGTTGAGACCTGATTTGTGACCTAGAATGTGATCAATTCTGGAGAATGTTCCATGGGCACTAGAGAAGAATGTGTATTCCGTTGCTTTGGGATGGAATGTTCTGAATATGTCTGTGAAGTCCATTTGGTCTAGTGTTTCATTTAAAGTCTTTATTTCCTTGTTGATCTTTTGCTTTGATGATCTGTCCATTTCAGTCAGGGGGCTGTTAAAGTCCCCCACTAATATTTTTTTGTTGTCAATGTGTTTCTTTGATTTTGTTATTAATTTCCTTATAAAATTGGCTGCTCCCATGTTAAGGGCATAGATATTTACAATTGTTAGATCTTCTTGTTGGATAGACCCTTTAAGTAGGATATAGTGTCCTTCTTCATCTCTTATTACAGTCTGTGTCTTAAAATCTAATTTGTTTGATATCAGGATTGCCACCTCAGCTTTCTTTTGGTGTCCATTAGCATGGTAAATGGTTTTCCACCCCCTCACTTTCAATTTGGGGGTGTCTTTGGGTCTGAAATGAGTCTCTTGCAGACAGCATAGTGATAGGTCTTGTTTTTTAATCCAATCTGATAGCCTGTGTCTTTTGATTGGGGCATTTAGCCCATTTACATTCAGGGTAACTATTGAAAGATATGAATTTAGTGCCATTGTATTGCTTGTCAGGTGACTGTGACTGTATATTGTCTGTGTTCCTTTCTGATCTATGCTGCTTTTAGGCTCTCTCTTTGCTTAGAGGACCCCTTTCAATATTTCTTGGAGGGCTGGTTTCATCTTTGCAAATTCCTTTAGTTTTTGTTTGTCCTGGAAGCTTTTTAACTCTCCTTCTATGTTCAATGACAGCCTAGCTGGTTATAATATTCTTGGCTGCATATTTTTCTCGTTTAGTGCTCTGAAGATCATGCCAGTCCTTTCTGGCCTGCCAGGTCTCTGTGGATAGGTCTGTTGCCAATCTAATGTTTCTGCCATTGTAGGTTACATATCTCTTCTCCCGAGCTTCTTTCTGGATTTTCTTATTGTCTCTGAGACTTGTAAGTTTTACTATTAGATGTCGGGGTGTTGATCTATTTTTATTGATTTTGAGAGGGTTTCTCTGTGCCTCCTGGATTTTGATGCCTGTTTCCTTCCCCACATTAGGGAAGTTCTCTGCTATAATTTGCTCCAATATACCTTCTGCCCCTCTCTCTCTTCTTCTTCTGGGATCCCAATTATTCTGATGTTGTTTTGTCTTATCGTATCGCTTATCTCTCCTATTCTGCCCTCGTGATCCTGTAGTTGTTTCTCTCTTTCTCAGCCTCTTTATTTTCCATCATTTGGTCTTCTATATCGCTGATTCTCTCTTCTGCCTCATTTATCCTAGCAGTTAGTGCCCCCATTTTTGATTGCACCTCATCAATAGCCTTTTTGATTTCGACTTGGTTAGATTTTAGTTCTTTTATTTCTCCAGAAAGGGTTTCTCTAATAACTTCCATGCCTTTTTCAAGCCCAGCTAGTATCTTTAAGGTCATGATTCTGAACTATAGGTCCAACATCATACTAATATCCGTATTGAGTAGGTCCCTGGCAGACAGTACTACCTCTTGTTCTTTTTGCTGAGGTGATTTTTTTCGTCTTGTCATTTTGTCCAGAGGAGAATAGATGAATGAGAGAACAAAATGCTAACAGGTTAACAACGTCCCCAGCAAATATACTCTATACAAGTCAGAAAAGTCCTGAAACTAGGGGAAAAGAAAGGGAAAGAAAGAAAAAAGAAAGAGGAGAAAAAAAAAAGAAAAAGAAAAAGATAAAAACAAAAACAGAACAAAACATAACAAAAAAAACAGAATATGATCAAATATGATCAGGCTAGTGCATAGATCAGTGCCACACACTGGATTTTGGGCATATTTTGGTCTGTTAGAAGAAAGTGACTCCTAAAATTTTAAAGGAAGAAAGACTTATATATGTACAAAATAAGGGTTGATACAATGAAGGGATGGAAGATGATTGTAAAGATCAAAATTATAAAAGATTTTATAAAAGGAATTGATAAGAGAAGAAGTTGTTTGAAAAAGGAAAGAAGATTTAAGAAAAAAAAGGGAGAGAATGTGATCAGGCAGGAGACTAAAACAAAGTCATACACAAGTGATTTAGGGTATATTTTTATCTGTTAGAAGAAACTGTATCTCAAAATTTTAAAGAGAGAATAACTTATATATATATGCCAAAAATAAGGGTAACTACTATGAAGGGATAAAATATGACTCTAAAAAAGAAAAATAAAAAATGTTTTTTTTAAAAAAAAAAGGATTGATAAGATGTTGGTTGAAAAAGGGAAAAAGAAAAATTCAAAAAAAAACAGTTAAAAAATTAACTTTGAAAAATGAATGAATCATGGTAAAAAAAGCCATGAATTCTATGTGCAGTATTCCCTTAGCGCTGGAGTTCTCCCATTCTCCTTGATTGGTAAACTTGGTCTTGGCTTGCTGGCTGTTCCTGCTGATCTTCTGTGGGAGGGGCCTGTTGCCGTGGTTCCCAAATGTCTTTGCGGGAGGCGGAATTGCCCCGCCCTTGTTGGTCCGGGGTAAGCAATCTGCTCGGGTTTGCTCTCAGAAGCTTTTGTTCCCTGCAAGCTCTCGGTATAGCTTTGGAGGACCAGAGTGAAAATGGTGGGCTCCCAATCTCTGCCCGGAGGAGCCGAGAACTCGGGGCCCCACTCCTCAGTGCGCCCCCAGAGAAAAGCAGTCACTCCCGTGTCCCTGGTCTCCGGCCGCACTGCGTGCTCACCCAGCCTGTGACTGAGAGTTTCCATGTCTGGTACCCGACCCCGTGTGGAGTCTCCAAACCCAGCAGATCCCTGCGGTGCGCTCCTGCGCCGCTCCTCCCGAGGGAGGAAGGGGAGTCTCCCTGGCTCTGCTGCTTGTTGGGTCCCTGCTGGAGGAGCAGTGGCCTGACTGTGCCACGGATCACAGTTTATGGCAACCCCGAGCTGAGCACCCGCGCCCCGCCTCCGTCTCTGCAGCCGGCTTCCCCGCTCAAATACCTGGGAGTTCTGCTGCACTCAGGCACCCCCGCTCTTTCTGTGACCCCGAGGGTCCTGAGACCACAATGTCCTGCGAGGGTTCCATCCCTAGCTTAGCCACTGGAGGGACGTCCCTCAGCGGAGCTGACTTCTAAAAGGTCCGATTTTGTGCTCTGTGGCTCTATCACTTGCCAGAAGCGGCCAACGTTGGCCCCCTCCCCTGCCGTCTCTCCTCCCGAATATCGCCTCAGATTCACTTCTCCGCATGTCCTACCTTCCAGTAAGCGGTCACTTCTCTGTTCAGAGAGTTGTTACTACTCTCTTCTTCGGTCTCATGTTGAGTTTGTACGTGTTGAGAATGGTTTGATCCCTATTCACCTGAATTCCTGAGACCAGATGAAATCCAGGTCTCCTACTCCTCCGCCATCTTGCTCTGCCCCCCCCGACATTTTTTTTTTTAATTTTATTTATTTATTTGACAGAGAGAGACACAGTGAGAGGGGAAACACAAGCAGGGGGAGTGGGAGGAGAAGCAGGCTTCCTGCTGAGCACCAGCCCGATGTGGGGCTCGATCCCAGGACCCTGGGATCATGACCTGAGCCGAAGTCGGACGCTTAACAACTGAGCCACCCAGGCACCCCGACCCAATGACATTTTTAAAATGGCCATCCGCCTGCAGTTTTCCCCACCTCTAATATTTAAGAGTCCTTCAGATGTACACATAATTGGCTTTTTTATTGGTCAGGACCTGTTTACCACAGAATATTATGTCAGTATATTCTTGTCTTATTGGGAAAATAATCAGTTACCAAACAGTGGCAATGAATAGTTGGTTCCTTTTTGCACTGGCTATTTCAGGAGATATTAAAAAAGGTATTGTCACCAATATGCACATTTTATTTTTATTTGAAATGCAGCCATGTTGTGCATCAGTGTGTGGAAATTATGAAAGTGACAATATTTCAGGTAAGAGAACTTCTGTTTCTGAAACAACACCTTTAGGAAAAATAGAGAAAATATTGATAGTATGTAAAAATGAAATAAATGAAGTTTTCTTCCTTCTCTTGGTATTTAGATTTTAAATAACATATCACATTATATTAAGATATATATATGTTGATATTGACATATATTAGGATATTTATATAATCCTATTGGACATGAATTAATAATTATTTCTAATTTATTAGCAGTGATAATTTGTACACATTCTGTTTCTTGAGGACAACTGGGATTTCCCTAATGGAAACAAAACTATTGCAATAGTTGTAATCAGTAATAGGGAGATATTTTTTATTTAAGAATTAAAAATAGGCCATGCCATGGAGTTCAAACAGAGCAAAATTCTATATGCAATTTAGAATAGAAGACTAATATGGGGTATTTTTAAAAAATTATTTTGAGGGGTGCATGGAAAGGGATACATTTAGTGAGATCACTCTGTTTTTCCAAATCTGGGCCCAACTGAGAGATAGGACACAAGAAATAGAAAAAAAAGGACACCACCATTAGCTTTATTAGCTGGAGATGCACAACCAAATTCACATGCTATTACTCTATCTCTCAATCAAGTAGGTGGATGTACCCAAATACAGGCAGCACTGGAAAACTTCCAGCTTCCCTCATAAGAGCAGAACCTGCCCTAATGAGCTTATTGCATATCTGGGAATAGACCAGAATACATCCACTCTGCCACTAGGCAGATTTCCAAGGAAGGAACCTAGGAGGAGCAGAGCCAGATATACTCAGTACTTCTAAACGCACCCATCTCATTTGTCTTTTCTTGTCCCTTGAGAAGTAATAGAGAAATGCAGTGAGGGGCCGAGCCAGGTCTATTATTCTTGCCAATGACTATCCATATGGTCTCAGGAGCCCATGGAAAAAGAAGCTAGCCTCCAAAATAATGCTACAAAAAAGGGCATTTCTTGCCTAAATAACAATATTTTTGGATTAGAGAGTACTAAGCTTCATCCCACTTGGAACCTCAAAATCAACTATAATTAATTTACATCAATGAAGGCTCTAGAAATTCCCAGGACTTCAGACACAAAACGGGTAAACAATCTCCCAGAATTTGGAGTTCCATCATCCAGAAAATAAGTGCATTGAATCATCATAGTAATAACTTTTATGGTTATTTTACAATGAATTTGCCATCAGCTTAGGTATGGCTATGGGACATTGCCAGAAAACAATGACCACAAGTCATTAGGGGAAATAAGCCTTCATCGTGTAATATCTAAAAATGCCACTCATTTAGATTGATGCCTCAAAATAAATTTGAAAAATCAATAGATGCTGAGTAGCAAATGGGAAAAAGCAATTATGCTATCTTATATCCCATTTACTTATTCCTTTTCCTTTACAAACTATATGAAGTTTGGAAATAATGCAAGAAGTAATACTGAAGCTAAAGTCACTCAAGATTGTGAGGTTTAGATGAGTGAACATTGTTACTGAAAAAATATTAGTCTGATTTATTATATTATATATAATATATAAAAATACTATATCTAAATAGGTTGGTAAAGATTTACAAAAATAATTTGAGTAACATTTATTGGCTACTTATATTTTGTCAGGGAACATGCAATGAACTATATAATGTATATATAATGCCTATGACATAATTACCAGTATGATCTTTGTTTTATAGATCTTTGTTTTATCCTTGTTTGAAAATGAAGTTTAGGGGCACCTGGGTGGCTCAGTTGGTTAAGCATCTCCCTTCAGCTCAGGTCATGATTCCGTGGTCCAGGGATAGAGTCCCAGTTGGAGCTCCCTGCTCAGCAGGGAGTCTGCTTCTCCTTCTCCTTCTACCCCTCCCCCTGCTTGTGCTCTCTCTCTCTCTCTCTCTCATTCACTCTCTCTCTCAAATAAATAAAAATCCTTTAAAAATTATTAAAATGAAGTTTAGAAAAGTTACTCACCCAAATCTCATGACTAGCAAGTGGCAGAGTCACAATAGAGAACAATGCTACATGACCAAAAGTCATGATAGGTTACTGTTATATAAAATATATTAAGATTGAAAACCCATAGATTAAAAAAAAGTATGATTGCAGAAAGTTTGTACTAGCTAAGTATATCATCAATGGCAAGTAACTTTTATTAAATACTTACTCCATGTATTTTCTCAATAGAACCACAGCCTCCACTCTTGTGATTAAATATTTGTAAACAGAGAAGAGAAGCAAAAAGGATCTATTTGTATCAAATACCTGGATGAAAAGTGAAAAATATTACAATCAAGTAAGTTGATTTTTCCAAACATTTATTAACTGTTCAAAGACTGATTGTGTATTTTTTCTTTTTTTCTTCCCTTTTAATTGGTTATTCAGGCACGTGTTGGATTACTTGGTGTACCTGGGTTTGATTCCTGGCATGACCACTTACTTGCTACTGGCCTTGCAGGTAATTACGTTTAGGAGTTAGGAGTTATTTTTCCCATCTGCTGTGATAACAGGATTTTATGACTCCCCTAAAATGTCAGTGGCTTAGTCCTCAGAACCTAAGTTAGGCAAAGTGAAATAAGGTTGCAAATGGAATTAATATTGTAATCTGCTGGCAATGAGAAGGGGAGACTGTCATGGATTAACTCTGAAGACCCAGTGCAACCATAGGACCCTTTAAAGAGCCATAGAAAGATAGGGGACTGTGGAGAACCAAAGAGATAGTGGCTTGAGAAGTACCCCGCCTGTTGTTACTGGCTTTGAAGATGGAGGAGAGGGCCCTCAGCCAAGGAATACAGGCAATCTCTAGAAGCCAGGAAGGGCAAAGAAATGGACTCTTCTCTAGATCCTTTAGAAAGAAATACAGCTCTTGTTTACACCTTAATTTTAGCCCAGTGAGGACTCATTTCAGACTTCTGGCCTTCAGAATCATGGATAAATTTGTGCCGTTTTAAGCCACTAAGTTTGCAGTAACTTGTTAGAGCAGCAATAGGGAACTGATACATCAACTAATTCAGGATATTAAGAGTATGGTTGTTGTGGGGATTAAATGGCATGATATGTGTGAAGTGATTAGTCCAATGCCTGGCATGGGCAAGAAGTCAATAAATGGTATCTACTATTAACATAATTATTTTTATAAATATTAATACATCATTATTATAATACTCATAAAAAGGGTCAAAAGATATGTAGACTGAACTACATTCTGCTAAAAACAGTAAGAATGCTTGGACCCACTGGTATGTGATATTCCAGAGAATGATTGAAAACCTTAATATTTATGGTAGGCAGGATATAAACTGTGATAAGTATTAACATTGAAAGAAAACAGAAACCACAGGAGAGTCCCAGTATTTTTTTTATCCTACTGAGCACTTTAATGAATATATTTAAATACTTGGAATAAATCTGTGTTTATTTCAACAAAACTTGATAGCATCAAAAATCCTAAGGGTATAAGATACTTAGAATTTCCATTTTTATGAATAGCCTCACTTTACAGACAACTGAATATATCTAATCTCCCCCATAGGTTGAATTTTGATAGGAATCATTTTAGATAGCACCTTTTCCCCCTAGTCCCATAGATGAGTGAAATCAATTTTACAAAGAATTTTATTCCAAATGACTTCCACTGTCCACAGTTCAAGAGTGATTATTCCATGATACAGATGAGGTTTTAAATTGTTTTGAAGTAAAACATCTTTAATAATATTTATCATATTCATTTATACAAAAATAGTGCTAAGAGACTCAGATTCCATGTTTTAGTATAATCCTTAGCTTTTCACTTCTGTTTTCTTTGACACATAAGTCAATATTTTAAGCTTAAAGCAGATTTATTTTTCTTTTTCAGAATCGGGGAAGAGTTTTGAGTACTAAGCTTATATTTTTAAATTTCTTTCATGACATTCCTCCTTAGAAACACATTTTTATGGCACTGATACTGGGTAATAAATTCTCTATTGCTCTTCTTTATTCAAAGCATTACTCTGAACAGCAAATGAACTGATGTAGCATGGGTAACATAGATAATGTGTTGCATAGAATAGCAATTTAATGGTCAGAGACTTAATGACTACTCTGTAGGAATTGTCTTTAATCAACCCTTCCACAGGCGACAGTAAGAACTCAGGGATTTACCTTGGGTTAAATTGATATAACACATTTTCATTTACTCGTGTACACAAAATAAGTATTTTTCTTACACAAAAATATTTTCCTTGGTAATATGGAGCTAAGACAAAGATAGGTAAAGAACAGTGAGCAACTGAGTGAGTTTTGCCAAAAAGAAGGTAGGATAAGAGTCAGGATTAATGTGCACCATTTACACTGGAAACATGGTATAAAACCCGTGAATGACAATTATGGAGTTAGGACACTGTTTGGTAAGTAAGTAGAAACCTCAATTCACAATAGAAGTTCTCACAAGTGTTGTGTTTGGGCACATTTTCGGATACTCAAATTAATGCCAGCCATGTGCAATTAGTAAAAGATAAAAAAACCACAATTTTTGTGGTGGTTTCATAGACTCTGTATGAACATCCATAGTTTTTAGACTATTTTTTCTAAGATTTTATTGTTTGAGAGAGAGAGAGAGAGAACATAGAGGGAGAGTGAGAGGGAGAAGCAGACTCCCCAGTAAGCAGAGAGCTGGACTCAGGCCTCGATCCCAGAGCCCCAATATCATGACCTGAGCCAAAGGCAGACACTTAACTGGCTGAGCCACCCAGGCGTCCCAGTTTTTAGACTAGTCTTGGTAGCTTCTCAGCGATGTAAGTTTTGAAAATAACTGTTTACCCCCACAACTCTTTTGTTTACCCACAAGGATATACATTCTTAAATATGTTAGTAGCCTTATCTTGGTGGGGGGGATGTGGATTTCCTTGATATTGTCATATTCTCTTTACACTCCATTGTGTCTTATAATCTGCTCAATCATATTCTCTGTTCTACTTAAATATAAAACATAGAACCATCCTCTTCTTGATTCACGGGTGTATCATTTTATTCTATAAGTGTTAAATAATATTTGCAATTTTTTCTATTTTTTTCATTATATATTTTTTTCGTCATAGTTTTAGTTTTCTGTTTGTCTATTTTCTCTTTCAGTATTTGTGGTATTCCTCAAGTGTCTGGCAATTCTTTGATCATATTTGATATGAGGCATAAACAAGTTCTTTGGAAACTCTGCAGGGAATTTAGACTTGCCCATTTTAGGCATCTATATAGGATGGTCTGGCTATATCATTTTGTTGGTGACCCCTAATGCATATTATCTTAGGTTACTCTTTGGGTTGGTCAGGTGCCCAAAAGGACAATCTTCTAGTCTTCTGCCTGAGTTACAGTACTCCAGTAACTGAGGATGCTGTGATTCTAAGCATAATGTAGACATATTTTTGGAGACCACCAATATTTTGTCTGAGCATAGAAGTAAGCAAATTCCTAAGTGTTTTTGAGGATTTGTGGTACAAATGAGTTGTCACCCTATCCTCACAACTAGCTTGATATTCATTTTCCTTCCTCCCTCTGCTTCCCAAATTACAATTTTCTTTCTTCTTTCTTTCCTTCCTTCCTTCCTTCCTTTCCTTCCTTCCTTCCTTCCTTCCTTCCTTCCTTCCTTCCTTCCTTCCTTCCTTCCTTCCTTCTTTCCTTCCTTCCTTCCTTCCTTCCCTCCCTCCCTCCCTCCCTCCCTCCCTCATCCATTATCCCCTTTCTTATTTTCTTTGTTCTTGTGAGTCTATGCCTTATGATGTAGTGACAATGAAGGATACACCCATGCACGCATGCATTTCCAGTCACTTCAGTGCATTTTAAAATTTTCCTATGCTGTAATTTCATCTCCCTTATTTATTTTATGACTGGAAATTTATGCCTCTTAATACCCTTCACCCATTTCACCCATCCTCCACCCCCTCCTCTCTGGTAAAAACTACCAGTTTGTTTCTGTTTTTTTGTTTTTTCATTTGTTTTGTTTTTTAGACTCCACACATAAGTGAAATCATATAATATTTGCCTTTCTCTGACTTCTTTCACTTTGAGTAATATCCTTTAGGTCCATCTGTGTTGTTGCAAATGGCAAGATCTCATTCTTTTTTTATGACTAATATTTTATATATAATCAATGTGTAATATATCCAATATTTTATATTTTTATATCAAATTATATGATATATAGTATATCCAATATTTTATTATATATACATATATTTAATTTACATATGTGTATATACATACACATACAAACCACATCTCTTTATCCATTCATCTGTCAATGGACGCTTGGGTTGCTTCTATATCTTGGCTATTGTAAATAATGCTTCAATGAGCATAGGGGTGCATATATCTTTTCAAATTAGTGTTTTCATCTTCTTTGAATAAATATTCAGTGTAATTACTGGATTGTATATATTTCTATTTTTAATTTTTTGAGGAATTTCCATACTGTTTTCCACAGTGGTTGCACCAGTTTACATTCCCACCAACAGTTCACAGCAGTTCCCTTTTTTCCACACCCTCACCAACACTTGCTATTTCTTGTCTTTCTATTACTATTCATTCTGACTGGTACGACGAGGTGATCACTTTAGTGCATTTTTATGGAGGGAATAGAAATAAAAATAAGCCTTTTAAATCTCTTTTTAAAAGAATCGTGGGTCTCTTAAAGGTTGTTTTTTTATTATTATTATTAATTTATTTATTTGAGAGAGAGAGAGAGAGAGCAAGTGAGTATGTGAGCTGGGCTGGAGGAGGAGGGCAGAGGGAGAAGGAGAAACTTTAGCAGACTCTGTGCTGAGTGCAGAGACTGATGCGGGGCTTGATGCTGGGCTGGATCCCAGGACCCTGAGACCATGATCTGAGCCAAAACCAAGAGTCAGCCGCTTAAATGACTGAGTTACCCAGGCACCCCATAAGGTTTTTAAATTAGGTATTGATCTTAGAGGTAATGCAAGAATATGACCTTCCTTATGGGAAATGGTGTGGGCTAGGGGTTCTGCATTCTCATGGATACCTATTTCCATTCATATACTGAGGCTCATTTAGGAAGAAAACACAATTCTGTCTTTTCCTCTCACTATAAGGTGCATGGCCTTAACTTCCAGGCTTACACAGGCAGACCTTAATGACTGGTCACAGTGACATCCATCAGATTCAATTTCTCTTGCTATGCAAGGAAACTCCTTCTTCTCTGGAACCTAGATATTTCATATTATGGTTTTTGAATTTAAATTTATATTTACATATTTTGAAAGACATATACTTTATCAAATGTATGTTTCTGGTGGGAGTGGAGGCTTTTCATGTCAAATCGATTCTCCATCTTGATTGCAGTCTTCTTGTTATTAAAATACATTAAAGATTGCAATTTATAATACCACCTCAATTATTAGGCATACAACAAATTAGAAATGAGGCAAGTTTGCCACATGAGAATAGATGGCATTTACATTTATATTTTCAGCTTACGTTGATATGTTTATGTTGCTACTGGTAGCAAGCAGGATCACTGCACTAACTCACTATGAAGTTTAGTCAGCTAGATCTTTTAATACTTTACCACTCTGCTAATAACATTCATGCCATTCCCTGCCTTGTGTCTTGGGTTGTCTGTTTTTATCCCAGATAATCTTTCCAATCAGTATTTTTAAGCATCTTTACCCTTGTATCTCTAATAAATGCTTTCATCATTAGTTTCTGGATTACCTCCAAAATTTCTACAGTTCCATTCATCAGCTGCCAAAACTAGGGTAAGACACATGGGTATACACAGACTAGAATGACAAAAGAGGACAGAAAGAGGAATTATCACATCCTTGCTTTTCCCTAGTAGTCTTTTAGAAATTCTTTGTTTTTATTGTTAGATTTAAATGTTCAGCCAACGAAGTTTATACCTTTCCTCGTGACTCATTTTGATGTTTCACAGTTATATTTGCATGGGGGCTTGTCTGTTAGAATTCTGTTCACTGTTTTTATTGGGAAAAGACAGACATTTAGACAGTTTGATACAAGATTGACCCACAGCCTATGGGAGCCACATATATCCTCTTGATTCACCCCAATTCCATTTCTGAGGAGAAAGTATGGGTACATGAAGAGGGGAACATAAATGAGAAGTAAAGAACGAGGGATGGCTGGACAATTAATTGTTGTTGTTCAGCCAAAAGTGACAATACGTACCTTGTTTCTTGGGTTAATAAAAAAAGATAACCAGGTCATGAGTTATACTGCATTGGTTCCAGTTAGCTCAGGAAATTATACTCAGTGTTTGAAGTGGAGGGCCGAAATACGCATTTTATATCATATTGAAGTAAAAAAATACAATAGAGTGTTTTCCTTATTTAAAACTATGTTTTGAATAGATTACATGTACAATCTGGAAAAAATAGTAATATAATTATTTCCAGTTTATAATGTAATTATAAAAATACAGTATATAAAATTACACACAGATTTTTTTCACTGACTCTAGGATGCCAGCACATAGAAGATGCACCGTTATCTGTGCTGGATATTAAGCTATTGTGTCTTCAGACCGATCCTTTGATGCTCTGCTGTGCTGTTGATGCTAGGACTCTGAGACCACGCTCTCCTTTGCCAGCTGGCTCATTTTCGTATCTCCCTTCAAGAATTGCTGGAGGGAGAGTGTACGTCTGAGGCAGAGGAAGAGACTAGTTCCTTCCTGTTTGTTTTCTTTTCCTCTCCCTACCTCTGAATCCCTTGTCACATAAATGTGTTGAAAATGTTTTCTCTCATCCATGGTTTGCCTTATTTCCTTGTGTACTTTCTATTTTAATATTTTCATTTCAATATTTAATATTTCTAATTTATTAACTTTTCTTCTACTTTATGTCCCAGCCAGGAAATATTTGCCTATTCCAAGGTCACAAAGAGATTCTTCTGCTTTCTTTCAGAAAACAGTATTTCTAGGGTTTACATCTGCAACTATGATCAAACTCAAAAAATGCTTGTGTATAGAATTAGATAGTTGAGACTCTTTTTTTATCTTGTGAATATTCACTTGTTCCAGAATCATTTGTTAACAGAGGTTGCCTTTCCTACTGAATTGCCTTATCATCTTTGTTGAAAATGATCAATATGTATGAGAATTTCTGAAGTCTTGACTCTCTTTCACTTATCTATTTGTCTCTCCATACGCCAGTATTACTGTTGCAATCAGGGGGTGTAACACCTCCACAAATGTTCTTTTGCTTGTTCGTCTTTTCTTCTTCCTCCTCCTCCTTCTTTGATTGTTTTGTGTATTCTAGATCTGCTGTTCAATATGGTAGCCACTTGTTCCATATGGCTTTGAGCACTTGACATGTAGCTAGTCTTAAATGAAATGTCATATAAGTATAAAATGTACACTCATTTCAAAACACAATTTGAAAACAAGAATGTAAAATTTCTTATTGATGACTTTTAATACTGACAACATATTGAAATGATTTTTTGATTATATGGGATTGAATAAAATGTATTATTAAAATTTTAGTTTATTTTTTCCCTTTTTAATGTAACTACTAGAAAATTAAAAATTATATGTAGCTTACATTTATTTCTATTAGATATTTGCCATTCCTAGATCCTTCTGAATTTCCATACAGACTTTTTTAAAGATTATATTTATTTATTTATCAGAGAGAGAGAGCACAAGCAGGGGGAGTGGGAGGCAGAGGGAGAAGCAGGCTCCCCAGTGAGCAAGGAGCCCAATGTGGGACTTGTTCCCAGGAACCTGGGATCATGACCTGAGCTGAAGGCAGATGCTTAACCAACTGAGTCACCCAGGCATCCCATCCATATAGATTTTAACATAACTTATTTTTTTTTCAAAAATCCTAAGTTTTTGACAGGGATTACAGTGCATCTTTATGTCTATTCGGGAAGAATGAGTGTCTTAACAATATTGATTCCTTCAGTCAATATTAGACCTCTGCATTTGTTAAGGTCTTCTTCAATTCTACCAATTATTTATAGTTTTCACTGTAGGGATCTATTCTTTTTTTTTTTTTCTTAGATAGAGTGATAGGCATTTTTCTAAGTAAGCTCTACACCCAACACGGAGATTGGACTCATGACCCCCAGATCAAGAGTCACATGCTCTTCCCGCTGAGCCAGCCAGGCACCCCAGAATGATAGGCATTTAATGCATGTCAGTACTTCGTGAATAGTGTTGTCTTTAAACCTTTCTAATTTTTCTACTCTTATTTGTAGGAAAACAATTTATTTTGGCATACTAACCTTTATCCTATAACTTGAATGAGTTTACTTATTAGTTTCATTTGTAGGTTTCTTTAGATTATGAGCACAATGTTTTCATTAACTAAAGGCAATTTTTACTTTCTCTTTTATATTCTTAATGCTTTTTTTTTTCTCTTACATTATTGTAAATGCTATGACACAGTATAGCAATTTTAGGACAAAATCATTCAACCTACCTCCACTAAATATCACATTAGCTGTAGATATTGTTTAGATGGCCTTTATCAGGTTAATGGAACACCATTTTAATACTAGCTATGAAATGATGTTCCTTTATTTTTTCTTGAAATTGTTATTTTGTGTTCACTCTGCTTTCCTTGTCCTTCTTGCTATGCTTTTATAATTTTTTTTCCCCCAGAGAACAAACATTTTAACTTTGTTGCTGTTCTTTTTTCTCTTCTACTTGATTGATTTCTGTTCTTACTTTTAATATTTCTTTCACATTTTATAGCTTCCATCCCTCTGATGAAATTCTCCACCTAGGTACACAAATGAGCCATTCTTTCTACTATGTCCTTTACTATATTTAGCATATTTATTTTAATGTTCTTATGTGATATTCCAACTTCTATGCCATTTCTCAGTATATTTCAATAGATTATTTCTATTTTAACCATGCATTATGTATTTTCTTACTTTTTCATGTGTCATATAATTTTTATTGTCTACTAGACATTTTGTGTAAAAAAATATGGAGACTGAATAAATCATATCTATCCCACCAAGATGGCAATGCCTTCTTTTCTCAGGATGCCAATATGGGGGACTATAATCTAGACTATAGGGGGAACTTGGTCTGTTCTTTGTTGTAGTTTTAATTATTTTCACTTTACCATTTGTTTCAAATATTCTGAGATGAGAAGAATAAATTTACCTTCAATGTAGCTTGAGATCTGAGCATTGATAAGACTCCAGAATTCTCTTTATGCTTTCCAGTTGATACCTTTCTGAACTGTGGGGTATATCTCTGTTCTTTCCAGCTGGGTCCCAGATTTTGGATCATTGGGGATTTCTTTTTTGCTCCTCAGTCCTTCTGCCACATTTCTGTGCCTTTGGAGATTTTTTTCTTATTCTGCTGTCCTGTCCTCAGCCTTTGACGAATCTCTGCAGTTTTCCCAGTAAAGACTCAGCGAACCATGAAGGAAATTTTCCCAGCTATTATGCACTGACCTCAGTCTTTGCAGGGTGACTATAGTGCACAAAATGAAGGCCCAGATTGACCTGCAGAAGGCTCAGGACTTATCCAAAATAAAGGGATAGCTCTTTCCTCTGCTCTGCTGCCCTGTCCTTACCCTTTCATAATTTGCTGTATATCTGTATATATATTTTTTTTCATCGTGTATTCCTTAAAGTCCAGTTGGCTATGACAAGATTTCTCTTGCTACCCTGAGAGAGACACTGTTTATGTCTCTCTCAACTCTTCTTCCTTGACTCCAGCCCTGGGAGATTACCCCTGGGTACATGCTTAACATCACTGGGGAGAATTGGCAGGGTGGTGGACATTTTCTCAATGGTCAGGACTCCTCAGGACACTTCCTTCATACCAGGCACATGTTGCTATAAAAGTAAGTTTATTAAAAGATTGGCTGATTTCTTAATTTCCCTCTTTTACTCACCTTCAGTCTGAGATGTCTATCTCATTTTTCACCACTCTGGCAGGGATAAGAAAAAGCCATGGGTTTCTTCTTGGCCGTTTTGCCACTTTCTAGAACTGGACTTAACTTAAACTTCTTTATATTCTTAAATTTCAGTTGGGTTTTTTTAAATAAAAAAACTATGATTTTTGTAGTTTATATGGCTTGTTGTCATTGTTATGGTAGAGGTTGGTCACTTGTCATTTTCTGCTTTCTAATCAGAAGGAGAATCAGTCTAATATGATTTACTCTAGAATTACATTTTTAGTTTAAGTTTTTCTTATCTAACCTAATTTACTTCTTTTACTCTTTGCTCTTTATAACCTCAACCTCTTTTTTCCTTAAATTTTTGTATTGTTATGTTAATCACCATGCATTACATCATTAGTTTTTGATGTAGTGTTCCATGATTCATTGTTAATCTCAACCTCTTTTTAACTAAATGCTTCCTATTTCTATTTCAAAGAGGCAATGTTTTCTGCAAATTATAAAGATACAAGAGTTTTATAAAAATTTTTAAATAAAAATATTAGGGGCGCCTGGGTGGCTCAGTTTGTTGGGCGTCTGCCTTCGGCTCGGGTCATGATCGAGCCCCACATTGGGCTCCCTGCTCCACGGAGAGCCTGCTTCTCTCCCTCTGCCTGCCGCTCTGCCTACTTGTGTTCTCGCTCTATCTCTCTCTATCAAATAAATGAATGGAATCTTAAAGGAAAAAAGAGTCTTTAAAAAAATAAATAAAAATATTAATGTTCATTTATCAAACATTTAGGTTTTATATAAGGAACTTTACCTGAATTACTTATTTAAATCCTAATGATAATTATGAGGTATTCATTGTTATTCTTGCTAGTCAAAGTTGTGAACTAAGGTATAAAAGCATTAAGTAAGGGGCACATAGATGGCTTAGTCAGTTAAACATCCAACTCTTGATTTCAGCTCAGGCCCTGATCTCAGGGTCATGAGTTCAAGCCCTGCATTTGAAAACAAAACAAAACAGGGACGCCTGGGTGGCTCAGTCCTTTGAGTGTCCTACTCTTGATTTCAGGTCATGATCTTGGGGTCCTGGGATCACCTCACATGGGGCTCTGCGCTTAGCCAGGAGTCTGCTTGAGGATTTCTCTCCTTCTCCCTCTGCTGCTACCCCTGCTCTCGTGCTCTAAATAAATAAGTAAATCTTTAAAAAACAAAACATTAAGTAACATGGCTAACATCATATTATTGAATTAGAATACAATATAAGTAGGATTCTAACAGAGGTCTGTCCAATTCTGAATCTTGTGTCCTTAAACAAATTACTATATTATCTGTTACTCTTCTTTGTTTTGGGTTCCTATTCAGAGGTCTCTTAGAATATTTGAATCTTTAGAATGCACTTCTATTTTCTTTCTTGTTTTTACTAGAATGACTTGTTAATTTTATTATCATTATTGTTCTTTGTTGTGTTATAAGGAATAATTGATGCTTAAAATGGTTTTTTTGATGATTGGTCAGATACGACATGGAATATCAAAGGGATGAAAATGAAAATGAGTGAGGCAAGGCATGCCACTCAGGGGGCCATGCTAGGGCTATATGTGAGGAGTGCCTAAGGAGTGGACTCTACAAGCATGTGGGGGAAATGAGAGAGAGAGAAAGAGAGAAACACCTGTGGGTAAGTGCCTTTATTGGGAGTCAGGGTAGAGTACATAAACAAAAGGCATGAGGGATCTGAATGACATGCTTGAATGTCACTAGGTGACAGTTGGGAGGGCAAGAAGGCTGTCCTTGTGGCAGGGACTCACCTTATCACACTGGTACACTTGGTTGCATAGTGGGAAAAAAGAGCTGAGAGCTTTTCCCCTAAGGTCAGGAATGCGGCAGGGATGTCCACTCTCACCACTGCTATTCAACATAGTATTAAAAGTCCTAGCCACAGCAATCAGACAACAAAAAGAAATCAAAGGCATCCAAATCGGCAAAGAGGAAGTCAAACTCTCACTCTTTGCAGATGATATGATACTATATGTGGAAAACCCAAAAGACTCCACCCCAAAACTGCTAGAACTCATACAGGAATTCAGTAAAGTAGCAGGCTATAAAATCAATGCACAGAAATCAGTGGCATTCCTATACACCAACAACAAGACAGAAGAGAGACAAATCAAGGAGTCGATCCCATTCACAATTGCACCCAAAACCATAAGATACCTAGGAATGAATTTAACCAAAGAGGGAAAGGATCTGTACTCAGGAAACTATAAAATACTCAGGAAAGAAATTGAAGAAGACACAAAGAAATGGAAAAACATTCCATGCTCATGGATTGGAAGAACCAACATTGTGAAGATGTCAATGCTACCTAGAGCAATCTACACATTCAATGCAATCCCCATCAAAATACCATCCACTTTTTTCAAAGAAATGGAACAAATAATCCTAACATTTGTATGGAACCAGAAGAGACCCCGAATAGCCAGAGGAATATTGAAAAAGAAAAGCAAAGCTGGCGGCATCACAATTCCGGACTTCCAGCTCTATTACAAAGCTGTCATCATCAAGACAGTATGGTACTGGCACAAAAACAGACACATAGATCAATGGAACAGAATCAAGAGCCCAGAAATGGACCCTCAACTCTATGGTCAACTTATCTTTGACAAAGCAGGAAAGAATGTCCAGTGGAAAAAAGACAGTCTCTTCAACAAATGGTGTTGGGAAAATTGGACAGCCACATGCAGAAGAATGAAACTGGACCATTTCCTATATCATTTTAAATATTTTAACAAAATGTATAGAAAGGCTGAATTCATAATTGCCAACCAGATGCTGTTTTAAGCCAAAAACTTTGAATTAGTAAGTTTAGACTATTTTTCTAAGAAAGTCTGAGAGCTCATTGAGGACCACTGAATGAGGGATTTTGGCAATTCACCTTAGCAATGAACCCTGTATTGGAATAACAAATCTTTTAAAAAAAATTCTGAATACTTAAGAAAAACACTTCTAAAAACTCATAGCTCATATCTGGAAGTCAAGTTAAATTCTCATTTTTGCTTAGTTATACTTTGCCTCATTCCAGAAATAAAATATGAGACAACTTACAAAATATTACAAATTTAGGAATTAGAAAAAATTGGTGAATAATTATTGCATAGTAAAAAGAGCATAAAACAAGGGATAAGTTTGCACAGAAATTCACTTTATAATATCTCATACATTATTATTGATAAGCTATGAATATAATCTGTTGTGGCAGTCACAGTGTCTTTATAACAAATATAAGGCATTTTCTCAGGAGAAAATTAGCTTTTCTTGCTCCTGGAGAAATGAAATCATTCTCATGGACTTTCATAGAGACGACCATGTATGATGTAGTGAACATCATTACATATTATCCTTCACTGCAAAAAAATGTCACAATATCAAACCTGTTTCTCAAGAAATAGAAACCACAGTGAGGATTTGCCTCTTTATAAAGATATCTCTAATATGGGGATGACATTTAACATATAAAGTAATGTCTAGATGGCAGATCCTGTTAGGCTCTTTTATTTCTCATGTCCAAGTTTTAGAGAAGAGTTGTGAGATTAAGTTTACAATCTCTGGCAAAAAAACATAGATTGCACATATTTTATCTTGACAAATAAGGGCATGTCCATAAATTTTGATCCTCAGTACTGAGAAGGGAGAGGACTAAGCAGAACTACTCCATAATGGAAACATGATATCCGACAGTTTGCCTAGGGTGCGGATTTATTTTTCCTCAAAATAGTTCTAGGTAACTTAGACACAGAAATTTATTTCTTTGTAATTATTTAGAATTATTAATAAAGTAACAAGCAAAATGACTTGGGAACAAAACAGCCAACAAACATTCCCCAAAATTGTACCCTGAAATAAAAACCTCACAAATATTTTTACAGGTTTTTAGAGCCACTTAAAATCATGTTACCTTTTTTCCAATTTTTAAAATTTAAATACTACATTTACTACAGCAATTCTTTATTTGTGTTCTAGCTATAATCTGGCTTCCGCATGATTTAGAGAGCCCTGGATCTTTAGAAACAGACCCATACATAAAATGTGCATTATTAATGTCTTTCTATCCCTCCCCCAAATTCATATTGATTATGCCATATATTGTAGAGAATCATTGATCACTTAACTTATCAATTCTTTATGCAAAGTGAGAAGTCCAGTCTATAAATCTATGGCAGTAAATTTGTTAGTCCCATTTTTTCACAGGAACTTTGCAGCATTCAAGTTAATGAAGAACTTGATTGTGCCCATTTCCAAACACAATACCATTTACTGACAGCCAGGAATTGATTGGGTGTGTGTCCCTTTAAATCTTAGGATTGCCTGGAGTCCAACGATTTAGGCATCAGCAGAGTGCACTTTAATTAGCCCTGAGGAAATCACAGTGGGGATGAAACAAGTTGGCTTGTTATTTTTCTGTTTGTACTAACGGCAAATAAAAGCATGTAATTGGATTTTTTAAAAGCACTGTCAGTCCTCTAGAGTATGCCCTGTTTACAGTTATGATAGCCTTATCTAATATGAGTGTCACACCTCCCTAAAAAGGGCCTTTTTTCAGAGTTGGAAAGGTGTTGCACCAGGAAGACTGTTTAAATTGTGTCCCTGCTGTTCAGACCTCCACTTTATACATTTAAGAGGAGGGCCTGTCATAGTATTTGGTATCCAAGATGCTGTCTGTCACAGCGGTGC
Source organism: Zalophus californianus (assembly GCF_009762305.2). Classification (NCBI taxonomy): domain Eukaryota; kingdom Metazoa; phylum Chordata; class Mammalia; order Carnivora; family Otariidae; genus Zalophus; species Zalophus californianus. The sequence continues at coordinate 43,520,845 of NC_045595.1, read as the reverse complement.
TGCCGAACCCTGGTTTACCAATGTGTTTCCCACTTGGAGCTGCAATAACAGAGAAAGGGAAATCAATGATGGATAAAAGTTACAGGGGTCTGTTTGGGAGAGTAAGCAATTTAGATGCTTCTCTATATACAAGTCACAAGGGTCTAGGAAAGAAAACTCTCTTGTATCTTCTTGCACACATAGCTAGTATTGTTTTCTTTCCCAGGATGTCAGTCTTAACTGGAGAAGATTGAAGAATGAATATATATATATATTCATATATAGTGAAAATGAATGAATATATATATATATATATATATATATATATATATATATATATATAGTGAAAAACATCTTAAATACTTAGTGAAAAACATCTTAAATACTTAGATTAAGGAGGCACCTGGGTGGCTCAATCGGTTGAGCTTCTGACTCTTGGTTTCCACTCAGGTCATGAACTCTGGGTCATGAGATCGAGCCCACTGTTGGGCTCTGTGCTCAGCGTGGAGTGTAATTAAGATTTTTCCCTCTCTGGGTGCCTGGGTGGCTCAGTCATTAAGCATCTGCCTTCAGCTCAGGTCATGATCCCAGGGTCCTGGGATCAAGCCCCGCATCGGGCTCCCTGTTCCGCGGGAAGCCTGCTTCTCCCTCTCCCACTCCCCCTGCTTGTGTTCCCTCTCTCGCTGTGTCTCTCTCTGTCAAATAAATGAATAAAATCTTTTTAAAAAAAAAAGATTTTACCTCTCTCTCTGCCCCTCCCCTGCTTGCTCTCTCTTTCTCTATCTCAAATAAATAAATAAATAAATAAATAAATAAATAAATAAATTCTTAAAAAAATACTTAGATTAAAAAAAATCATTCAAATTAGAAAGGGGTCAGTATTTCCCCCCGTTTTTTATTTCTTGCTACTAAATTACAAACATAAAGACTAGGTATATGTTAAACTCTAAATTTCTTGGAACAAAACATTTAGGGCTAATAATTCTGTGAGATGATTTTGTTTGGATTTTCTCTCTTAAGTGAAAAATAAGGAGGTTTATTTCTAAAGAAATTGAATTGAATGATGGAGAGAGACCTCTGAGCAATTAATTTTTTTATATGAAAACAAGAAATAAAAGGACAAGAAAACTGCAGACCAATAACCCTTAAGAATAAACATGTAAAAGTCCTTAACATAATATTAGGAAGCAAGATCTAGCATTGTGTAGAAAAGAAAACATTATATGATACCCAATGGGATTTACCCTAGCACTGCAAAGTGGCTTTAATGACTGAAAAATTAATCAGTACAATACACTATATTTATAGAATTAAAGATAAAACCATATGATCATCTCAATAAGCACAAATTATTTGACAGAATTCAATGTCCATTCATGATAGAAATCTTCAATAAACTAGAGGTAGAAGGAACTTTCACAACCTGATAAAGGCTAATATTGTTAGAGTAAGCAGTTAGTTAGTTTCTAACAGGATGCCTGGAGGCCAGCAATGAGGAAGCCATGGCCAAACATGAGGAAGTCAGAGGTCTGTCCGGGCAGCACTCCACAACAAAACCACAGGAGACTGTGTCAAACCAGACAGACCCAACATGGCTGACAAAGTGGGCCAAAGTTCACATTATTCCTTCATTATACTACATTAACATACTAAAAGCTCCTCCATAAGGGTGCCATGACAGGAAACCCCTGACCAAACAAGGAAGAAAAAGCAGGTAACCCTGCTTCCAAGAAATCCTTGCCTCAAGTAATGAATAATCCACCCTTTGTTAACAACTGTCCATAAAAGACAGAAACCCAAACCCCACAAGGCACTGCTCTCCCTTGAGCTCACCCACTCTCATATCTTGAGAGTGTACTTTCACTTTAATACTTTCCTGCTGGTACTGCTCATCAGCCGTGTTGTGTCTGTCTTTGAATTTTCTCCTGACAAAACCAAGAGCCTTCAGCGGTACCTTTTCAATGGGCTAGGTGGAGGCCTCAAGGCCCAAGGTCTCCCCAGTCCACCTGGCAGAAATATCATACTTTACCAGTGAGAGACTAAGATTGGGAATAAGAAAAATATGTTTATTCCTACCACTTTTATACAAGATTGTACTGGATGACTTAGTGCCTAAGGAAAAAAGCAGGGGATGAGTGTCACAGGCAGACAAATTGTAAAGGAAGAAGTAAAACTTTTTCAAAGACAAAATGATTGTGAACAAAAGAAACCCATGCAAGAAACCATTAAAACTAGTAAGTGAATTTAGAAAAGTTTCAGGATACATGATCAATACATAAATATATTTTTATATATTAGCAATATATATTTAGGAAATTAAATTTAAAAAGCAATGCCATTTACAACAGCACCAAAAATATGAAATACTTAGAGATAAGTTCAATAACATACGTAAGACTTGTACACTGGAAAGAAAAGATGTTGCTGAGAGAAATGGAAAGAAACCTACGAATAAATGGAGAGACAAACTATAATCACAGATGGAAAGGTGCAATATTGTTTTGTTGTTTTTTTTTTTAAGATTTTCTTTATTTATTTGACACAGAGAGAGAGATAGAGAGCACAAGCAGGGTGAGCAGTGGGCAGAGGGAGAGGGAGAAGCAGGCTCTCCGCCGAGCAGGGAGCCCGATGCAGGACTCGATCCCAGGACCCTGGGATCATGACCTGAGCCGAAGGCAGCCACCTAACCAACTGAGCCACCCAGGCGCCCAGGTGCAATATTGTTAAGATATCAATTGTCCCCAAATGGATATGTGCTTTCAGTACCATATTGTATCATATCTTACTTTTTTAAAAGAAATTGAGAAGCTAATTCTAAAATTGATGAAGAATGCAAAGGATCTATATAGCAATTTAATTTTTAAAAAAAAAGAATGAAATATGAAATCATGAGTTGATTTCAACATTCTCTATTATGCTATAAAAAAACAGATATAAATATAAGACATGCAGATTAAGGACATAGAACAGTGTCCAAAGGAAACAGAATAGTGTCCAAAACTAGACCACACATATATATTCAATTGATTTCCCAAAAAGTAGCCATCATAATTCAATGGAGGAAAGGATTGGTTTTTCTTTTTTATTTTTTTATTTTATTATGTTATGTTAATCACCATACATTACATCATTAGTTTTTGATGCAGTGTTCCATGATTCATTGTTTGTGTATAACACCCAGTGTTATAATCCTGAATGGATTCAATACACAGTATGATGGGTATTAAAGAGGGCAAGTACCGAAAGGATTCGTTTTTCAACAAATGGAGCTGGGACAACTGGATAATGATACAGAAAAAATGAACTTCAACACTTTTATCATGAAATGAACAAAAATGAACTCAAAATGGCTTACGGTTCCAAATGTAACAACTAAAACACCTTCTAGAAAATCATAAGGAACAACATTTGTGACTTAGGTTAAGCAAACTTTTCTTAGATAGGACATAAGACAAGTACAAGTTGATAAATTGCACATCCTCAAAATTAACTACTGCTCTTTAAAGGCACCATATGTCTTAAAGGTCTTGATTCCCTAATATATAAATAATCCTTAAACTCAATAAAAAGACATAGTCCCCACACAATTGGCAAAAAATCTGAACAAATATTTTACAAAGGAAGACATACATATATATGGCCAATAAGCACATGAAGCAATGCTCAATATCATTACTTTTCAAGGAAATGCATACTAAAACCACAATGAGGTATCACCACATACTCATTAAAATAACTAAAATTAAAGACAGTACAAGTGTTGGTGAGAATATGGAGTAGCTAGCATACTCATACATTGCTGTAGGTAATACATAATAGTAAATTCACTTTGAAGGAAGTTTTGCAAAAAGTTAAATATATACAACTTAATATATACACCAACAAATATACTCCCTGGTATTTCTTAAAGAGAAATGAAAAAACATTTATCTACATAGAAGATATATATAGAATATTCATAGATGCTTAATTATAATACCTCCAAAATGGAAATAACCCACTGATACAAACAAAAGTGAATAGATAAACAAATTATGCTGTAAATATAGAATTGAATACTAGTCAGGTATTTTTTTTTTTTAAAGGAAGAAAATACTGGAGTACACAATGATGGATGAATCTCAAAAGCATTCTGAACAAAATAATCTAACCCCCAAAGGAATACAGGTCTGTTATACATTCTTTTTACTAAAATAACAAAGAAGCCATAAAATTATACCAACATGATAAGGAAAGCATTGCTGATGGGGCACTGGCATCACTGAGAAGCTAAGTGGTGGATGTCCTCTAGGCCATGGCTAACTACAGGAGACACTATTACTGAACTGAGTTATGCGGTAACTATTGGACTGAAAGAAAGTCATACTAGTAGTTTTCAGGTGGAAGTAAGATGGATTACAATTATCTTAGTGAATGGCAAGATCAGACAGAGCCAGACTGCTAGGGGACCTGACAAAAAGCTATAGAGTAGGTTGATGAAATATGGTGTTCTTAGGGTGTCACCTTAAGGATAATATGACATAATCAAAGGCTCAGGTTAACTACCCTAGTAAATGTTTCCAATCCTGAGGCATTTCTCAGGTTAAGAACCCACAGACTGAAGGAGAGGCCAAGCTCCGGAGGAGGGACCATTCAACACTGTAGAAACACTAATGATTCTCCCCATATCTTCCCCAAACAAACTACAGCCATTTGTTGAAGAAATGCATACACTGAAGAAAAAGGAACATCCTGGCATTTTGTTGGATGTAAAATCCAAGTTGACAATGATACTCTGGGACCAAACGTGTCATCATAACCCCATGTTAGAGTAGTGGTAAATGATGACCATGTAATAAATTGAGTTTTGACTCAGATCCAGTTCATTTTTGGATCCATGAATCTAATTAGTGATCTTTTCGCCAGTCTCCAGTATAATTGAAATGGGCATATTTCATAGTTGAAAAAACCTTCATATTGGTTCTTTGGCCTCTAGGGTCTATGATGTAGGAGCGATTATAGTGATGACGGCTATGTGGTAACCTCTGAAAATGCCCACCTTCAAGACTGTGAATTAAAAACAATACCACAGATGAGTGCTATTATTAAGCACTTGAAAGAGTGAGGAATGGTGGTTCTCATCACTTCCTTATTTAATTCAGCTGTGTGGACCTCCTTCACAAAAGGAAGTTGTATACTGAAAGATGACAGTAAACTTAAACAAGTAGGCCCAATTGTAGCTTCTCTTCCAGAGGTGATATTCTTGTTAGAGTACAGTAATACAGCCTCAGGTACATGGTACCTGGCCAATAACTTGGCAAAGGTGCTCTTTTCTACCCTATCATGAAGGATAAGAAGGAATTTGTACTCAAATGAAACAGACAACAGTATATTTTAAGTTCCTGGACCTTAAGCGCTATATTACCTCTTCTGCTCTCTGTCATAATATAGTCTATAGGGATTTGTTCCACAGAACAGCATGTCACTGAAATTATATCAATGGCATCCTATCAATTTGGCAAGTGAGCAGAAGTAGAAAATGTTTTGCAGGTCTCAGCAAGACACATGTTCTCCAGAGAGTAGAAGATAAAAGCTAAAAGATTCAGGGATCCAATGGTTACATCCAAAATGTGGTATGAGCAATGCCAGAGAGCACAAGAAAATTGCCTGAGTGGATTATCAAGAACACCATGTCATTTTTCACTATTGTACTGATGCCTCTCCCTTAGCTCACCCCCGTACTCTCATGGGAGGTTCTTGTGTCAAGTGGATGGAGGAAGAGCAAGGTGAAATTTGGCTCATGGATGAGTTAGCTCAGTATGTGAGTGCAGCCAAATTGGACTGCTGCTGCAGTTTGGTTCTGGCTGGCAGAAAGATAGCAGTGAGAGAAATGCTCCCAGCCAACTGAGCTCTGGACTAGTTATTCATTAGATTCTGGTCAACCATTTTATGTGGAAAAAGAAGTAGCCTAAAGTAAGAATATACATAGATTCATGGACAGTGGCAAGTACCTCACCTGTTTAGAACTTGGAATGAGAAAGATCAAAAGAAAAAAGGATAGGAAAAAAACTTACGAATAGATTTATGGAGTGAGCGGAAACTATAAAGAACATTTTATCCCATTTTAATACCCATTCAAAACAACACACTATGTAAGAGACAGTAAACAACCAGAGACAGATGACTCTGCCAAACGACCTTGTCAACTTCTGTCATAGACCACCTCAGTGCTGGTACAATGGGCTCCTGAAAGAACTGATCATGGTAGCAAAGCATCCATCCATGGATGTATGAATCCAACATCACGAGCTTCCTGATTTAGCTACTCTTGAGGCTGAATATACAATCTGCCAACAGAGACTGATTATGAGGAACTCTTCTATTAAGCCATCTCTAAAGGAGATTAACAAATCCTCTGATGGCAAGTTGATTGTATTAAAACTCTCTATCCTGGAGTGCCTGGGTGGCTCAGTTGGTTAAGTGTCTGACTCTTGATTTTGGCTCGGGTCAAGATCTCAGGAGGGTGAGATGGAGCCCCAAGTTGGGCTCCATGCTCAGTGGAGAAACTGCTTGAGATTCTCTCTCTCCCTCTCCCTCTGCCCCCTCCCCCTGATCATGCTCTCTGTCTTCCTCTCTAAAATAAATAAACCTTAAAATAAGTAAATAAATAAGAAAATCTATCTATCATCTATCTATTTATTTATCAATTTATCTATCTATCCATCCCGAAGGGGCAGCAATTCATTCTGATTGAGACTGAAATATTTTGAAGGTGAGTTTGCCTTTCCTGCCTGCAGGATAGCACCACTATCTGAGAACTTACAAAGCGTTTGATCCATCAACATGGGATCTCGCATAACATTTTCTCAGACCATTAGGTCCATTTTACAGCAAAGGAGCTCTGGCAGTGGGGTACATAAACATGGAAGTCCATGGATCCTATCACCATGTAACCACTATGCACTATATGTGAGTCTGAGAACCCATGGGGGAGATAGAAGTGCTTTCTTCTCTATGACTTTAGGTTCTGGGGCTCTTGAGGTCTTCTTTCTTCTATAACAGATAAGGTTAGAATTCTACTTAGGTTTAGGCTTTGTCTGCCATCTGTTCATTTTAGGCTTCTCATGCCAAGAGATCAGCAGGGAAAGAAAGCAATCATCACACTGGCAGGGGTGTTTGACTCTAATCACCAAAAGGATGTAGGGTTGCTATGACACAGTGGAAGAGAAAGTTTGGTGCTTGGGTGATCCACTGGATATCTCTTGGCATGCTGTTGACTGAGTGTAATGGTCAATGGACAAGGGCAGCAACCACAGCCTGAGAAGTACATGGTGACCATGGTCTCATATCCCTTGGTGAAGAGGTTGTACATGAGGGGCGCCTGGGTGGCTCAGTTGGTTAAGCGTCTGCCTTCAACTCAGGTCATGATCCCAGGGTCCTGGGATCGAGCCCCTCATTGGGCTCCCTGCTCAGCCGGAAGCCTTCTTCTCCCTCTCCCACTCCCCCTGCTTGTGTTCCCTTTCTCGCTGTCTCTCTCTCTGTCAAATAAATAAATAAAATCTTGATAAATAAATAAATAAATAGTTTGAATAGCATTAGCAGAGTATGAGGGAAATAGAGAATGAGAAATAGAGGAGAAAGGTGGGGAGTATCAGCTGCAGGCTTAGAAGAACCACAGCAGTGAGAACTGTAATTCACTCCACTTACTTTCTTCTGGTATGTTTCCATAGGAAAGGAGACTATACTGAATACTGGAAAAACATCTCCCAAGGAAGACAAACTTACTCAGAAGCAAATTCATCTTAGTAGCACAAAGTGTAGATTGTAGTGGATGCCATGGTGTGCCAACCAGATCCCTCCCAAAACTGAGGCACTCATTTGCCCAACTACCAAGAGTGCTGACTCCTGATGGCTCACAGATGTGTTACTCTGCAAATATTATCCTCAGCCAAAAGAAACTGCTTGCCAAAAGTGTCCTCCCTCCAGGGTTAGTCTACATCCAGTATCTACCTAGTATGGGGGTACAAGGACCTGATACCCTTGTCTAAATTTAAAATAACTCTGAAAGGCCATTCTATCTCCAGATCTCCCTGTGGGATAACCTGAAACCTCTGTTGTCAGTGAATTGCTATTCAACTTTGTCCCTCTGCCTGACCCTGCTTGCCTCATTTACTTACAGGTGTTGCTGCTGAGTGAACTCAGTATGTGGCCTGTGCACAAATCTCCATCTTAGGGTCTATTTTTAGGGACCTGACCAAAGAAATAGCGCATGTTGGAGATAGCACTTCCCAAACTCCTGCCATTAAGAGAGGCATATGAGTAGTTTAGGGCAATAAAGATGAGATTGAATGAAGTGTCATTTCCTGGCTGAAGCAACAAAGCCTAGGTTTGATTTTTTGGTCTTTCGAGAGTTTGGCTCCATATTTGTCCCAGATACCATAAAGTATACCTGGGTCTTTATGATACAATTCTTTTCTGTTTACATTTACTTAATTTGATTTCTTTGTGACCAAAAGTGAATATGATGACTGCCTCTTGTTCTGAGGCTTACCTTAATACCAAGAGATAATTTGTACTGGGGAAGGAATTAGAATGTTTATTTTCTCAGCCTTGTTTTTTCTCAGATCATTAATGGGGCAGATTGCCTTTTGGTCAGAGACCAACAGTTTGCTATTGACCAAACCCTTAAAATCAACCTCTCCCTGCCAGGAGTTTCTTGTGGGCCTGAACTAGACTGTCCAGTGTAAATAATGAGAACACTTAGCTCCATTTAAGCTTGGTTCTGCTTCAACCAAAGTTACTACATGAACTTAATGCCTTTCTTTATTCTACTACACAGAGGTCACCACTGTGAGATTTATTTGATTTTGCAGTCTGGCTAATTAATTTGTTCATTCTGTGCCCTCAGCATCAGCACTGGTTTTTGGAATGTGCTACCAAAGCAATAGATTAAATTACATGGTACAATGCAACCAGAATAATCATTACCCCATAGAATTGTTATTGCTTGAATTCTAAAGAGAGAAAAGATGTTTCCCCACTGAGATAAAAAGTCTCTATTGCAGATTTCAGAGGGAAAAAGAAAACAGAAATGTGTATATGTATTTTTTGCATAGCAGAGCTTTCTGGATTTTTTAATTAATATACTATTTCACTAACCATTCTGGACAAATAGCTTTAAGTTGCAAGGACCAGAAACCCACTTAAAGCTGTCTTAAATTAAATATATGGAAGAATCTTCCAGAAATTTATGGAAGATATCAAGTATGGATAACTTCACTGGCAAAAGGCACCAGGATTGCATATTTCTATTTTTCAGTTCTCAAAACTGTATATCTCTTTTCCATGCCATTCATACCTTCCTGTTTCATTTTTATCTCTGTGCAAATTGCTTCTTATTCTACCTCATCTGTTTGGATATGGTCCATAATGGCTTACCAATAAATGGCAGCCTAAGCCCCTTAATCTCCCGTGTCATTAGATCAGCTACCCATTGTCCATAAGTATCTCAGATGACTCTGACTGGCTTAACTTGGATCAGGTGAATACCACAGTCCAGTTGGCTACCAGTGACCAGGGAGGTGGAGCCATGGATTTCAACTGGTTCTGTAAGCCCACTCCTTCAGCAATGACACTTAGTGGGCAGGCATGCCCAAAATATATCTTTAATACTGATCCAGAATTTGTCAAAATTTCTGGGCCCCAGCTAGAAAAAAAATTAAAATGCCTTTACAATTGAGTTTATAGCGGTTTTAATGACAGTTATTAATTAAATTTATGGTGCCAAGTGAGGGTCCATGGTGTGGAATGCATTTAGACTAAGGAATTATATCCACTTTTAAGCAGGTCAGGCTTACAAAATCAGCTGATGTACAATAAGTGGCCAAATGTTTAAAAAAAAAAGACAAGCTGTCACAATGGCATCCATAATTGCACACAGATGCACTAGGCTTTGGCTTTTGCACAAAAATAAAAAATCTAGCAAATTTTTTTCTATTCTAAATAAATCTATATCTTGTAACATAAACATTAATTGACAAAGAGAAATTCAGAACATGATTCAGTTAGAAAGTTTGTTATTTTTTGCCCACTAGAACATTATTAGCACAATATATCGTTGAGGTGTGAAGGCCTTTCCAGAATTTTTCATACTTTGAACTACTATTGAGGTAGAAACATTAAGTGCCAAGGTGGAAGGAAGTCAACACTTCTCATAGATGGTATTACTAGTTGTGTATGGTCATCCTAATCCTGGACCTCCCCATCTTTATCAGTCTGTAGCATTTGTTCATTTCATTTATACCTACTAATTTTATGCTTACAAATCCTGTCTTGCCTAATAAATACAAAAGCAGTGAAAGTGTTCAAGTTGCTGATAAGCAAAGGTTTATAATTACAATTAACCAGAAAAGAAGAAAACAGAACCAAATCTAACACCATCAAAATCCATATAACTTTTATGAAATTTAACTTTTCATAGATATGCATATGTCTGAAATTTATATAGTATCTTAATGGGCATAGGGATAACACATGCCCACACACTTGGGGAACCTATATGTTCATAGTGGAATTTCTATTTGTGTATGATGCATGCATATCTCTGAATGTACTAAAATGCTAAATTTGAGAAAAATGTTCTTTTCTTTCTACAAAATTGTTTTGTCATCTTCCTTAATTCCTCAATTTATATAGTTTTACAAAAAATGCATTAAATACAGATGTTAAATCAAGTAGAAACATGAAATTCTTATACTTACATTTATAGAGAAAAACACACTTCCATTATCTAGCCATTAGCAGTAAAAGTTATTTCTGCATAATATTAGTAAGATGATCACTAGATAATTTCTTAACTTAGTTTATATTATACAGCAAACTAAATCAATGTTTTTCAACAGTAGAATATGAGAAATATTAAGATGCTTATTGTATATATAAATACCATAGAGAATGAAGAAGACTGAAAATCATAGAATTAAAACCACATTTATTGCAAATATATTTTCCCAAATATAATATTGTATGTCAGTTGTATTTCAATGAAAAAATAAAATGTATTTTCCTGCACTAATATGTTCAACTGAACTATTTCTTATTATTTCATTTCTTCAATAAAGCTTTATTGAGGTATGATTCATTTAATTCATATAACAAAAATGCACAAAGTTGCAACTCAGTTTTCTTTAATAAATTCACAGAGCTGTGCATATGTTACAATTAATTTTAGAATATTATCATTTCTGGATGGAATCATACAATCTGTGTTTTTTTGTGTCTGAAGTCTCTTAGCATATTTTTATGATTTATCCATGTTGTAGAATGTATCAGCACTTGATTTCCTTTTATGACTGGTATGGTATATATGGAAATACCCCACTGACGTCCGTCAGTTGTAGGACATTTGGGTTGTTTTCACTTTTTTGACCATTCAGAAAAAATGTTGCTGTGAACAGACATGTAGAGGATTTGTGTGAGCCTATGTTTTCAGTTGTCTTTGCTATATATCTGGGAATGGAATTGCTGGGTCATATGGTGACTACATGTTTAACTTCTGTGGAACTGCCAAACTCTTTTCCAAATTGGTTGTACTGTTTTACATTTTCACTATCAATGCATTGGAATTCCAATTTCTTTACATCTTCATCAACCCTCATTATTTTCCATCTTTTTTATTAGAGTTGTCACAGTGAAGTCTCTGTTGTTTTGATTTACATTTCTCTAATGACATAATATTCATAATCTTTTCATGTACTTGTTCATGTTCCTTCTTTGAAGAAATGCCTATTCAAATTCCCCATTTTAAAATTAGATTATTTGTTATTTATTGTTGAGTTGGAAGAGTTCTTTATATATTTGGGATATAAGTCCTTTAATAGAGATGTGATTTGCAAATATTTTCTTCCATTCTGTGGGTTTTCATGTTTTTGATAGTGTCCTTTGCACAACAAAAGTTTTTAATTTTGTTGTAGTCCAATTTATCTATTTTTTCATTTGTTATGTGTCCTTTTGTTGTCATAGCTGACAAGCCACTGATTAATCCAAGGTCACAAAGATTTATGCCTAATTTTTAAAAGTGTTTTATGCTTTTAGCTCTAAAATTTAGCTCTTTGATCCAATGTCAAGTTAATTTTGTATATAGTAGGAGATAAACATCCAGCTTCATTTTTTTTGCACATCCTAGCATCATTGGCTGGAAAGTTTATTCTTTCCCTGTTAGATAGTCTTGGCGCCCATGTTGAAAATCAATTGGCTATGGATTTGTGGATTTATTTATACCCAAAAATATTTGTGGTATTTTCAATTCTGTTCCATTGATTTATATATCTGTCCTGGTGCCAGTACCACACTGCCTTGATTAATGGTGCCTTGTAGTTAGTTCTGAAATTAGGAAATTCGTGTTTTTCTATTTTGTTCTTAGTTTTCAAAGATTGTAATGGCTATTCTGGGCCCCTTGCAATTATATAATTTAGAATCAGCTTGTTAATTTCAATAGAGAAGTCCGCTGGAATTCTGATGGGAATCACACTAAAATCTGTAGATCCATTTGGGGAGTAGTAACATCTTAACAATGCTGAGTCTTCTAATTCATGAACATGGGATGCTTTTCCAATTACTTAGATCTTTAATTTCTTTCAACAATGTTTTGTAGTTTTCAGAGCATAAGTTTTTATCTCATTTTGGCAAATTATTTCTAAGCATTTTGTTCTTTTTAAAAACTCTAGTGAAGGGAATTTGTTTCTTAATTTCATTGTGAGATTTTTCATTGCTAGTCTAGAATTACAAGTGATTTTTACATATTGATCTCGAATCCTGCAACCTTGCTATATTCATTTATTAGTTCTGTGTGTTTGTATGTGTATTCCTAGGGCTTTCTTATATGCAAAATTATGTTATCTGTTAATAGAAATAGTTTTTCTTCTTTCTTTAACCTGGATGCATTTTATTTTTATTTATTGTCTTATTATAATAGTTAGAACTTCTGGTCCTATCCAGAATAACAATGGTGAGAGCACACACCCTTGCCTTGACCCCAGTCTAAGGCATAAACATTCAATCTTTCATCATTAAGTACACTGTCAGCTGGTGTTTGAGATGGCCTTTATTATATTAAGGAAGTTCTCTTCTATTTTTATTTTGTTGAGTGTTGTCATAGGGGTAGGTACATGGGATCACTTTGTATTATTTCTTACAATTGCATATTAATTTATAACTATTTTCAAAATTTTTCAGTTAAAATAGTAATTATTTTAAGTAATTTCCAAATGTCTCCTCCCTATACATTTTCTCTTATGGATATTACTATGGATTATACTTAATCATAAGAATGTTTTTGCTCTCTTAAAGATCAACATGGACTGTTCACATTAAATATTTATGCCAGATTCCTCCAAACTTTGGCTAAAGTTTGGCTAAAGCTTTTCTAGGCGTATTGATTATTAATTAAAAGGCATTTTCTCTTCTGATGAACCCTAACTCTTGAGAGGGCTTGGATAAGATACTTTCATTGAGAACCAAGTAGCAATTCAGTATTTTACTTCCCTCAAAATTTATCACCTTTCCCATGGTTATGAATTTATGAATCATCTTTCTCTGTGTTTATCAGTCCTGATGGCTTTCCCTCCTTGCCAGGGAAAAAGAAACTCATATAAGCCCATTAGGCTCTGATTTCACAATCACTGGCTTTAGGCTCCTTATTTTTATAGCCTTCACTATTCTGACTTTCCAGGTGCTTTTATAGTCTCCATTACATTTTAAAATGAGAAAGAGGACTTCTCTCTGTGTTATGATGAGACAAGAGAAAGCCCAGAGCAAATGAAGCTGGGCCCCAGAGGCTTAAAGCTCTTTTAGTTCACTCAGCTGATCAATTTAAATCCACTCCATCCTAGAGCACTTGAACTTCTAGGTCAGCTGGGTAGCTTCAAGATAGCTCCCAGTACCAGCTACAAGATTGCTAATTCTACCCCCAACAACATGGAAACCTGAGGTCCTGAGCACAACTAATAGAATCTCGAGAAATAGGACATAATCTTTCTTTTTCCTTATAACTCTATTCTTGGTATTTTTTACATGATCCTATGTATATACACTAAAAATTTTGCAAATAGATATGGACTCTTTAATTACCTTATATTTGAGGATATCTCTATTATCTTTTGTCCATGTCCAGCAGCAACGGATTAGGGTACATGAACACCAAAAACTCATATGTATCAGTTATGGTCAAGGCAAAAACTAAACCACTTATGAATAGAGAAAATGCAGATTCCCATTGATAGTCTCTTTAAATAGGTAAGGAAATTGTGAGCTGGATTAGTGCCTAATTTTGGTAAAAAATACATACAGCCATGGCAGGGCCCTTTTCATGAGGGCCCATCACTCTATAACTCTAGTGAAATGCATGCTTAATGAGTAACCCTGCCCTCCACATTAGCCATTTTAAGTAATCTTCTATATAACTCTAGGAAATGGGAGTTATCTGCATTTTATAATTAAAGAAACTGAGGTTAAGAGTTATTATATAAATAACCAAGACAGGTGATCAATGGCAGAGTTGGGAATTTGAACATAAGTCTTGCAGATTTCAACATGTGTACTCTTTCCATTACATCTCACTGACATCGTATGAATCATTACCAAATGTGAAAGTAGTTGAACTAAAATAAATGAAAAGACAATGAGAAAATGTTGAAAACATTGAGTTTATTTAAGAAACATTTTATCTAGGGCACCTGGGTGGCTCAGATGGTTAAGTGTCTGCCTTCGACTCAGGTCATGATCCCAGGCTCCTGGGATTGAGTCCAGCATCGGGCTCCCTGCTCCTTGGGAGCCTGCTTCTCCCCCTGCTTCTCTCTCTCTCTCTCTCCCTCTCTCTCTCCCTCTGTCTCTCATGAATAAATAAATAAAATCTTAAAAAAAAAGACTCTAAAAAAATCTTTAAAAATAAAAAAAGAAACATTTTATCTAATTTTTAAAGTCATTCAATTTGAATGTTTTAAAATGTGTTGCAAAAAAGTACAAAGGGCTGAAAAAAGAAATTCAACTGATGAGTAGTTTATTTATTATAACTATGGCAATTCATTAGGGAAAATGTTCTCTTTAGAAATGGTGCTGTAATAATTAGGTAACAATATGCAAAAAATAAAATTAACCTCAGACCTTATGTGTAACCATATATTAAAATTAATTTGAAATGCATCGTAGATCTAAACATAAGAGATAAAATAACAAAACATCTAGAAGAAAACAGGAGAAAATCTCTGTGACCTTCGGTTAGGCAAAGATTTCTTAGGAAACAAAATCCACAACACTAACAGAAAATTTGATAAATTGGAATGTATCAAAATTAAAATCTTTTGGGTGATTTCTATTATATATAAGTCATACTTCAGTAAATCTGAATTAAAAAAGAAACATTTACTCTGAATGTACAATGTAAGTTTATAGGCATGGGTAAACAAAGAAACACAATACAATCCTTCCTCTCAACTCATAATTTAATGACATCATCTACACAAGGGTGTGTTCAGCATTATACTAAAGGTATATCACTGGAGCCTGAAGAAACACATGGTCTATTTTGCCTTGCAAGAGTATAAAGTATAGTATCTCCTGCTTTATAAATAAGGAAATTGAAGTGCAGAAATGTTAGGTAACTTGTCCAAGGCTTCATATGAAATCATACAGATACTTAAAAGAAAAAATAGGAAAATGTTATATCTGAACGGATACATGTTTCTTAGTCATGACAAAAATTTCAGAGGCTATAAAAATTACTGACAAAGTTGAATATAAAAATAAAAATTTTTTCCATATGACAAAACATTAGGTAGGAAGTTAATAGACAATTGAGAATTGGGGAAAATATTTTTGTAAAAAATCATAAGCATAGAGACAACTAATTTTCTTAATCCATAAGGAATGCATACATATCAAAAAGAAAACATTCAATAAAAAAACAGGTAAAGATATGAACCTCATTCCTAGAAAAGGAAATGTAAAATGGTCTTAAATATAAACGGCGCTAAACTGCAGTCATAATAAGAATGGAAATTAAGCAAGATGTTGCTTTTTACTGGTCAGCTATGTCAAGTTAAAAAAAATTAATATACTATTTTGATGTGGCATGGTGCAACATGGACAATAGGCATTGATGGTAAAAGTTGAAAATGGTGAACCTAATGGAGAGCAATTTGCAATATTTGTTAATACTTATAATGCACATACTCTGTATAAGTAACAACTTGTAAAATTTAATTTATATTCTCTTATGCAAAAAAGTATGCATATACAAAAATATTTTACATGCTGCTTGTAATAATAAACTACAGTAAGAAAAATTAGACAATAAATAGAAGTCAGGCATAGGCAATCAGGAAGGCAAAATTATCAACATCCAGCTTTAAAGAAAAGATATTTGAAATCTATCTTAGCAGAAAACAGAAAATCACCTAAAAGGGGAAAAATTAGTCTGGCTTCTTTCTGTGCCACAGCCTCATGCCACATCTGAACAAAGGACAATGTCTACCAATAGTGACAAAAGAATGCTTCAGCTGTAAGTATTTTATCTGGCTAAAATGTCATTCAGAGATAAAGATCATAGGCAGAAACATGGAAACTTAAAAAAACAACTCAGGGAATTGTGTTCTAAGAGAACTTCCTGAAAAAAAAAAAAGAAAGAAAGAAAAGAAACCTACTAGACAACAAATTCAATCAATTCAATCCTGCTAGAACCAAAACTCAGCATCAAAGACAAGGCAAGCTGACTTCCAGTTAACATTTCAGATAAAATCCCCAAAATGTGCAGTTGGAGTGCAGCGAAATGGGGAAAAGTATGATAGTGTTCATATTTTTTTTAATCGTGGAGACGAGATGACAGACACATGACAAATTAGGAAACAAAAGAATTTCTTCACCCGTTACAATGGGATATTAAAATATTCTAGGATTTTAAGCATTACTAATTTTGTTAGTGGTTATTGTCAGCTTTTTAAATGATTTTTAAATTTCTAAAACTTTACTTTTTAAAAATAATTATAAGGGGGATGGGGTGATAGGCATTAAGGAGGGCACATGATGTAATGAGCACTGGGTGTTATATGGAACTGATGAATCACTGACCTCTACCTCTGAAACTAATAGGACACTATGTTAATTAATCGAATTTAAATAAAATAAAATTTAAAAAATAATAATTATAAAGAGGCCATGTTCTTCATAAACCTGAACAAAAATTATGTTTATATTTAGACATATAGTATATAAAAATAATAAATTCCATATTGCATTACATATGTAATTATATTTACATATGTAATATGTGTAATGTGTAATCTCTATATGTTATATAAAAATATAACTTAATTATCCATATAAATTACAGTAATATAATTATAAATTCTACACACAAATATATCAAATCACACACATGTAAAACAGGACTTTCTCACTTACAAATAAAAAGTAAACTGGTGTGTATGGTATATGTTTATATATATGTGTGAGTGTGTGATATATATAAATTAAGAGTGCAACACAGCGTGCTTAATATAGTTTAATAGATATTATACAAAAGCATGGACTTTGAGGTAAGAATATTAATGGTTCTAGTTCTGGTTTCTCCAAAACTTCCTTAATCTGTGACCTGTCAGGTTATGTAAACTCTATAAGCCTCAGTTACTCTATCTGTAAAATTGGGTTAATAATATCATCTATATCATAGTGCTAGTACTGGAATTACCTTACATATAAAGTGTCATGCACAATGCCTGATAGGGTAAATGCTTAACACATATGGCAGTTGTCAAGGAATACCACATGCTAATACCATTAGAATACAAGTTATTGAAAGGAGGAGAGAAGGGGAGACCCTCCCTACTATGAAGGTGAATGGAAGATACTTTTAATTTGACAAAGCTTGCAAATGATCCTTATATCCTCTTCGGTCCTCTCACCTGAGAATTATTGGTATAAATAGTTCTTCACCAGAGAGAAGAATGGAGACTACGATTTTATAATACTCTTCATTAGAAGGGATTTTTGTTGTTCTTTATCCATTCATGGTTCTTTGGTCTACATTATCTCAGCATAGCAATAAAATATAAGTGACATGATATAATATTTGTTCACAAGCATTACTTTTAGCTACTGAATTGTATTTCAAAAAAATCTGTTTTTCCCAAATAAATTTTTTTTCCTCTTGTTCATTCAATTCCAGTTCTTGAAAAATTTCTAATGAACTATCCCCCCACCCCTTGTTTTTTGGGCCACCTTATTAATCTTCTGGATTTGTCTAAATGAAGTATTTATTCATAGTGTTTTCTGGTCTAGGTATTTCAAAAGCTGGCATTTTCCTTGCTTGTTTCTGGACACTAATATTTAATCATATAATAATAGGAATTGGACATGTTTGAGACCTAACAATTCAGTCTCCATCTGCCTGCCAAACCTGCTGCTGTTTTCCCTATCATTTGGCATTGAGTTTTTACAAAACCGGTGATTTATCCACCAACATAGATTTAAATGTCATATTTTTGCACATATATCAGGAATATCTACTACCCAAAGTTTTATGTACTTTCCATGGCCATTTTTTTAGATGACTGTACCTCTAATAGTAAATGAGTACTTGTGAGAAGATATATATACAGAATGCCCAAATCACCAGCCATTGTGGTTGGTTTAGTGCACCTGTTATTTCAATGAGCAAAATATATATCAAACAAATGGCTGGGACAAAGATGAATAGCCTATTCAGTCATAATTTCACATCCACCTCCAAGTATCACTACCATCACTGCATGATTTTTTAACAATAAAACACTTTCTTAACATTTAAAGATGCATTACAGATTTTATGGTCTTCTACTTCTAAAGAATAAGTTCTTCCATTTTAAAGCTTCTATCACATTCTGGAGAGACATGGTTCAGGTGGAAGGTTTATTAAATTTCAGATGCAGAGTGGTAAATGGATTTAAAACATCAAAACCAATAAATATTACATTCATCTCCAAATATTTTCCTGCCAGAGACTCACAAACTCCTGCCTCGAGCTTTCATTGCACATCTTAGGCTTCAGTCCACTAAGCAATATCACCACAAAAATATTTAGAAAATTACCTCAAAATATTGGCTTTATGAGACTATTCTGATAATAGAATGTGATTTATATATGACCCCTTCTTGTAGCTCTTATGTATTTATTGGTAGAGAACATTCTAAATCAAAAGATATGAATTGACGGACTGAAGACTAATCCAGTCATCCTCTGATCTCACCTTTTGTCCAAGACTTGGAACAAAGGGTTAAAATGCCTCCTTTTCTTCCACACAAATCATGAGTGTCCCCATTTGAAAGACAGATGATGATAAATCAATACTGAACCCATACTAGTCAGCTATTTGCTGCTCCTGTAGTTACACACACACACACACACACACACACACACACACACACACACACTACACTTTCACCTTAACTTTATTCATTCTCCTGCATTATTTGTGTACCAGTCTATTCCTCACCCCCACTTGACTGTAAGCTACTTGGAGTGTAGGATAGTTTTTACTTCTGCATTCCCTTCATTGTGCACGCTGCTCTAAATGAAAATAACATTAAATAAAATAAAACTCCATCATTGGCTCCTAATGAGTTGTAAGAAATTACAAGATTTCCTGTAGTTCTTGGGTATACCAAATGGTGAAGTGGTGAGGGAAACTACCTATATAATTACAGAAGATTAACCAGTCTTTGGGAAATTTTGTGTACCTGTAGGTTAGACAAGGTAAGACTTGCAGCTGAATATACAAAGCTGTTGGCAGAGAAATTGTGAACTGACAAGCTTTTCACTAGTTTTGAAAATTCGTATTGGGATACCATCACAATCCTATAATAGAAAGATACACTCAACTTACATAACAGATACTTTAAAAGCCTGCCTTGACCTTTAAAATCATCACTTAGGGGGAGCCCAGGTGGCTCAGTCGGTTAACCATTTGCTTTCGGCTCAGGTCATGATCTCCCAGTCCTGGGATTGAGCCCCAAATCAGGCTCCACACTCAGCAGGGATCATGCTTCTCCCTCTTTCTCCTTGTGTGCGTGCTTTCTCTCTGTCTCTCAAATAAATGAAATCTTTAAAAATAAAAATAAAATCAGCACTTGGATAATATCTTCATTCCAACTCTTGGTAACTACCTTCTGTGAGAGAGTCAGTTAACCTCTCTGTACCTCATTTTTCTCATCTACAAAATAATAATTGGCTATGCTTACCTGGTAGGAATGCTATAAACATAAAATAATAAATACAATGATTTTTATCACAATGCCTAGTATATAGTAACTGAGAGCTAAAATTATTAATGTCAACATAAGAGTTACTAAGGCTTGGAAAATACCATCACATTTTCTCTCTGATTACTTCTCACTCTCCAAATAATTGACTAGGGCATGTTAGGGACATCAAAACAAAATATGCTTATTTATTTTAGAAAGCAAGAATAAAAGCATTGCTTATTGAAGGACACAATCCAATGTTATCCCTTAAAAAGTGGTGAACTAGTAGTGAAAAATTATTTGAAAAATAAATAAGAAGAGCAATCACCAAGCAAGATTTGCCATCTTGTTAATTATTTCATCTGAGATGACATCAGCACCTTTCAGTAGTCTTTGGACAAATTCTAGAGATGCGACAAAGGAATTCTACTCAGTACTTGTAATTTCAAAAAGTGAAGAGTTTTAAGAAGTCCCTAAGAAAATAAAAGAGTGTAAGGTGTACATGTTACCCTATTCCGAATGTTTTAACTTAAAATAATTTTAATGGCCCTAATTACTTATAATCAGGGTAAATACTATGTGTTAAATAGATTTCCCAAGAAACTGAAATATAGAATGTAACACTATTTCCTAAAGTAATGCTCTAGGATACTTTTGACATTAAGACATACGTCTTTTATGATGGTCAACAAAAAATGAAAAAGTATGTGTAAGCATTTATTCTAGACATCAAGAACAAATACAGGGAGAAATAGAAAACATTCCAGACAAAAGTATGTGTGCGGCTTATTTTAGATCAGCAAAATCCACAGATATAGGAGTGGGCAAGAAATGTGTAAAGTCGTATCTTGGAATCATATAAAATGTGTTAATTCTTTGAATCCTTTTTAGAAATATTTTTTTGCCCCCAATCTGTCCAAAGTTATAATGTAGTTGTCATCAATACATATTTCATTTCTTCTATAGGGACCACTGATACATTTGATCTAAATTTGGTATTGTCTTTTTTGTGCCTGAAAACTTTCAAAAAAGTATAATTGTAATAGTACATAGAGTGGTTTTATCACCTTATATATTTCCAGAATTTGTTTCATTAAAGAGAAATAATCACCTTTTCACTTTTTGATAATTCTAAACATTTGTTCCAGTTCTGTGTTCTTTCTTAAAACGTTCTTTTTTGGGGGGAAAAGAGGCACTTACAAGCATAGAATAGATGCATAGAGAGATATATATTTATGTATTCTGATCTATAAGCATATGTAAAGAGTATAGGCACTTGTTAATATCTGATATTTGTTATACTGAGCATTAACTACAAATATCTCATTACATTGTTGCCAATGTAATACCCACCACCATGCAATCAATTCATCAGTAAATGTCATATAACCTTTCTGTTTTCTAGAAAAATACTTGACCTATTATAAGTCATCTGCTACTCCAGGTACTGAGGGCACACCAATGGTAAAACAGTTATCCCGCTCTCATCTCATGGATCTATATTCTGGTCAAAAGAGATAGTAAGTGAGGGGCACCTGGGTGGTTCAGTCGTTAAGCAGCTGCTTCCGCTTGGGTCATGATCTCAGGGTCCTGGAATCGAGCCCCGCGTGGGGCTCATTACTCCCACTCCCCCTGCTTGTGTTCCCTCTCTCACTGTCTCTCTCTGTTAAATAAATAAAATCTTAAAAAAAAAAGAGAGAGACAGTGAATAAGTTGTCAAGTAAAAACACAAAATCTCAAGGAAATGTGATGAAGAATATATTTCAGGCTAAACTGATAAGAGTGACAAAGAAGGGGTGCTACTTTAGACGGATGAATATTTAAGATAAATGTAAATACATATGCATATATATACACATGTATGTTTATAGAACAAAATGTACTGCACATATTGTTCCACATTTAAATTTTCTTTTTGAAAATTTTCATAGTTTAAAATCTTTCCAATATTTATTGTGATCAGCATTTGTCTCTTGCCAACAGTGTTGTCGTGAACATGCACACACTTTCTTGGTTCACATGTGTAACTGCTTCTCTATAGTACTTTACAAGAAATGGAATTGCAGGGTCGAAAAGAATGCACACTTAAAATTTTAATAAATATTAATGCCATTCTCTTAACAGAACAATTTCCCTGTATCTTTGGCAGAATATACCAAATTTTCATCTTTGCCCATTTGGTAGGTAGAAAAATGGACATAGCATCTCTTTGTTATCTTAATTAACATTTTTATGGCTGTTAGTGATGTTAAGCATCTTTTTCTTTGCTTTAAGGACCATTTTTATTTCATTTTCTGTGACACTTTGAGTTGTCTGTTCAAATCTTTTACCCATTACTCTTGGATTTTTACTTATTTTTTACTTATATGTGTGTGCATGCATGTATATACATACAGTTTGAATACATACTAATTATATAAAATAAACATACTACATAAAAACTTATATTCTTGTGTGATTATATATCTTTATATTAACATTGATATATATATGAACATATAAACACACACGAATACAACAATTTGTATATATATAGTGCAAATATCTCCTCTACTGTTGCCCTTAACATTGTTTAATGTCTTTTACTATAGAACGATTTAAATATCCTATAGTTAAATTTATTAATTAAATCCATATGGCTTTTGTGTTGTTTGTGTTTCTGTCTTATTCCTATTGTAATGTAAATACTAATGATATATTTTCTTCTCATATATTCACACTTCCGTTTCTTACATACTGAAATTTATATACCTGATTTTTGTGAGTTACAGGAGGTAAGGATTTCTTTTTCTTTCTATTGATAGACAATTTACAAAGCACTGTTTATTACCAGTGTGTCTTTTTCCCACCAATTCAAAATATCACCTTTTCATTCACTAAATTCTCACAGGTCTGTCTCTGGACCATCGTCTCTTTATTTCCACGCCAATGTTACATTACCGTAATTACTCAATTTTTACAGTAAGTTCTGAAATATGGTAAGCAAATCTCTCTCTTCCTATCCTATTGATCTTTTTCAAATGTTCCCTTGGTTATGCTGGCATATTTCCCTTCTAAATGAAGTTTATAAGGAGGATTTTGAGTTTCATGAATAACACTAATAGGATTTTTTATTACATTGCAGTGTATTTACAGGTTAATTTGGAGGAGTATTCTTATCTTTACAATATTGAGTCATCCCATTCAGAATATGGCTTAGCTCACCTTTTATTCAAATCTTCTTTTATGCGCTTCAATAAAATTTTATAGTTTTCTTCATATAGGGCTTATACTTATTTTTATTAGGGTTATTTTTATGCATTTTATAGTTCTGTGGCTATTGTGAAGCAGATCTTATCATCTATGATATGTACTATCACTGCTAGCATACAGGAAAGCTATAGAAAATTGCATCTCTGTCATATGCTGAATATAATGGCATTTTTTCTTCCTCCTTTTGAATATTTATACAATATATTTCTCTTTATTTCTTTCAATACTTACACTTTTTAGTTTTTATTTCTTGGCTTGGTGGATTGACTAGGGGCCCTGGTGCAAACGTTGACTAACAATATGATAGTAAACTTTCTTTTCTTGTCACTGATTTTATTTACTTTATTTTTAATTTTTTTAAAGATTTTATTTATTTATTTGACAGAGAGAGACACAGAGAGAGAGGGAACACGAGCAGGGGGAGTGGGGGAGGGAGAAGCAGGCTTCCCGCTAAGCAGGGAGCCCGATGAAGGGCTCAATCCCAGGACCCTGGGATCATGACCTGAGCCGAAGGCAGACGCCCAACAACTGAGCCACCCAGGTGCCCCTTCTTGTCATTGAAGGGAATATTTCCAATATTTTACCACTATGTGGGATGCTTGCTTTATAGTTACTTGACAGGTAAAATTTATTAAATCAAGGAATTTATACCTTGCTAAGAGTTTTACTTATTAATTATTAAATCAGAATTTGGTGGAACATTTTATAAAACAGCTTTAAACATGGTTTTTCATCCTCTGTAATCATTTAATAGAGTCAATTAACTTGGTTCATTTTTACTGCTGAACAAGCCTTGCCATTTCTTGGAAAACATAAACTTAGTGATGATATATTATTATTTTCAGGCTCTGCTTTATTTGCTAATATTTTAATTAATATATTTACATTTGTGTTCATTAGTGAGATTGGCCTATGCTTTTATTTGCTCTGCTGTCCCTGTTCAGTTTTGTCTACTGGTGGATTTTTTTCTCTTTCACTTCTGCAACATGAATTTAGGAGAATTACATCTTCATCTATGACCTAAGCAGTTTGTAAAACATGGGGATTTTAATCTGTTTTTTAACAGATAAATTACTTTGGATAAATTGTTTAGATCTAACATTATTTTCAGGAGTAGACGTTACTTTGTTTCTTAATTTTCTTTAAATTCTCTATTGATTAATTTGTGTTATCTCTATGAGTTTGAGTCATTTCTTATAACATACTCTCAAACATTTCATCTAAGTTTACACATTTGTTATAAATAATAGCCTATATTGTTTTTGTCACAGATTTTTGGATTCCTCTTGTAATTATGTATGCCTGCTTTTTCATATAACTTTTTGCACCTTGTTTTCTTTTACCTTGAAAGACTTGTTAAGTTTTTGCCTATCTTATAAATCATATCAAGTAATAGGCCTTGGTTTGTTGATATTCTTTATTAGTTTGATCATATTCTCCTAACTACCCATCCATCTCTGTTTAAACTGATCTTATCTTGGAGTAGACAATTAAATTCAGCCTTTTTAACTCTGTAGGACTCCAAATTATTATATTCTCAGACAACTTTTTTGATGGGAAGGGGAGCAGGATAAAAAAATATTCACTTTCAAAGCTTTATGATGTAGCTTTTCTGCTCTCATAAGGGTCATTTTTACTCTAAGCTCATCCCTTTCTTCTGGAGTCTTACTGAACAGTCCAGTAAGGAACCAACACACTTCAACAATGTAATTTTTTTTCTACCATTTTTCCTTAATTTTGCAGCCTCAATGGGTAAATTATTGCTGTCCAAAGTACAAAAGATGTGGCAATTCAACCAAATATTTTGCAACCATCTACAATCATCCTTAAAATACCAGCTTTAAATATTCGGTCTTCAATTACCTTGACACAGATAATTTAATATTTTAGATTATTTTCTTTGTAATACCCCATTCCTTATATTACATTTTTGTAAGGAAACATTCATTTGCTTAAGTGACAAAGACCCTACATATGTGGCAGCTTCAGGATAATAATTAAGCCAGGGCTCTACCTCATATGCTCCATGGTTCTCTTGCTCTACAGTCCTCCATCTGTTGCCTTCATCTGTAGCCTGGTAGCAATAGGCCTGCATGAGTTCAAATGTGACTTACAGTCATGATCATCATGGTGGTCCTAGAACAATCATGATTTCGTTGTTCTAGGAATGAGTAGATTGCTGAGACATGGTGGTAGGGATGGAGTGTGGGGGTGGTATTTTTGGGAAGGGGGAATAGGAGTCTGCTATTATCACCTGTTATAATAATTTAATAAAATCTAAATAAAACCCCTAGGGTATGACAAAGGACTTTATTTTTGCCTTGCATCAGAGGGGTAGCATTGTTTAGTAATCTTTTTTTATTGTTGATTCAATTATTCTTTTATTTTATCTCCATTTAATAATGCTGATCTTAAAAATTGTCAAAGGTAAGCTTCTTCTCCTAAAATGTTTTTGCTTCCTTTACATTAACCCCTCTTGTTTGGAGCCGTACATAGTTACAAAGTTTGCAACACCAGTGGTGGCTTTCTATAGTTCAAAGTAGCCATTCGTTTACAAACAGTCTGAAACCATAATCTAAATTCTTTATATCCTGCTTATTGTTGATAACATCAAGGAACAAATATCCTATCCCTCATTCACCAATTCTTAAGTGATATTGTTGTCCATTCTTCAAGAATCTGACTTGGAAACATCAGAAAAGTTGTCAAGCAGGAAGTGCACTGATGGGTTTATTATTTACTTAAATGCCATACATTTGCAGCTAGTGTATTTAGGCTAAAATATAATCAGTTACGTGAATGTTTTGGCTGTAAAATGATTTAAGAAAACAGTTTTAGGAAAGTCTCCCTCCAGCCTTCTTCAACCTACAAATTCTGCATCGCTCAGACTCTGAGAATAAGTGATTCAGCAGCATAGCTTTGGCTTCAAAATGTCTTTACCTGGCTCAGAAAACTTTCCTCCTAGGTTAGTTAAGCTTACTGTCTTGTTTTCTTTCTCAGTTCCAATGAATTTTGGGGTTTCTGTCTGTGATCCTAGTTTTTGGCTCGTATTATATTTTAATTTTTCATTTTTATGCCTCTGCTTGCCTAACTCTTGTGACACTTAAACTTTTGTTCAAATTAGATAACAGAATGAATGAACTTTCCAGATCATCTGCTTAGTTGCTAATTCCTGCACACCCCCTTTTTCTAGCTTCACAACTCCACCTTGTGCCTTGGCTGCAGGGTTCCTATCTCCTGTCAGGCTTGTTTTATGCCCAATACAGGAATCCCACAAGCCCAGGTGTTTGTGCTTGGGCTCTACAAGGCATCTGCATTTCTATACCTGGCTGCATTCCACAGCCCTGTTGGATGGAATTGATTTGAGTTCACTGAAAGGAACTAATGATTTAGAACTTTGACTCTCAACCCTGGCCATAGGTTAGAATTATGGGGGAGTATTTTAAAAATTTAAATAAATAAATAAATAAATAAATAAATAAATAAATAAGCCAGCCAGCCTCTCAGTCACAGGCATTTAAAAAAGTCTCTGGATAATTATAATGTGTAACCTCTGTTGAGGACCACTGCTTCAGAATTAGAAATGAAACAGGCAGTCAGGGAGCACATTTGTATTCCCTCTGTTTAAAGGGACAGGAATACAACACTTTTGAGAGCCTCCTCATCCTTCTCTCACTACCTATTCCCGCCCTTTTTTTCCTCTCTAGATCATACATTGACACTGTTTATAGAAGTCACATCAAAAAGAAATAATGAGTGACAGTAGCCTGGGAAGGGAAGAAAAGAGGGTCTCTTTTTATTCTCCCCTCACTCACCTGAAGCCTGAACTATTACTAGCATATACAGCTATAGAAGGCAAGCTCCTTAACTACAATATCCTGTGTGAATAATATCCAAGGAGGAAATTTTAAATCCACCCCTGAATATAAAAGAGCATCGCTAGAGAGAAATAATTTATGAGTGAGACACCAAGGGATACACACCATAATTTATTTTTATATCATGATCTTTGTTCAGACCACTGCAAACTCCTCTTCAGAAAGAGTGCATCAATTATGAGCAAAAAGGAAAAGGGGGAATTTAATACTAGAATATATATCTTTCATACTTACTATATGCTTATGCATACACACTGATAATAGATACTTTGTTGGTTCAAATCGTTACAAGCTGTGAACCATGAAGAGAAATGAGCAATAAATAAAGGTCCCTGCTTCTTTTAATAAAATGTCCCCATGTCACAGCCTAGGGAATGTCTTGTAATCACAATGAGCTCAAATATGCTCTACCCAATTCTTGAAATGTAAATATAATGTAACTTCTTTAAATTAATTTTTGGAATGCCTTTAAAGTGTCTTACATATCCATGATCAGAAAATTTAGAGGATGACTATATACACAAAATGAAGTGATTGGACTGTTGGTCTATAATTAAATCAAACCTCCACATGTTTATGGAAAAGTTCTTTTAGTGTTATTAATAACAGTTAATATCTATTAAGTATTTTCTATTGTTAAACACATCCCTGAATATTTTAGACATATTAATTTATCCACAACTAACAATAACTCAATAATACCAACTATAGACATGAGGGAACTGAACAGAGAGAAGTTAAGTGACTTGCACAAAGTCACCTAGGCTATGGGGCACCTGGGTGGCTCAGTTGTTTAAGCATCTGCCTTCAGCTCAGGTCATGATCTCAGGGTCCTGGAATTGAGCCCCATGTCCGGCTCCCTGGTCAGCAGGGAGTCTGTTTCTCTCTCTGCACCCGCCCCACCCCTGCTCATGCTGGCTCACACTCTCTCTCTCAAAAAAAAAAAAAAATAAAATCTTAAGGGGCACCTCGGTGGCTCAGTCGTTAAGCGTCTGCCTTCAGCTCAAGTCGTGATCTCAGGATCCTGGGATCGAGCCCCGCACTGGGCTCCCTGCTCAGCGGGAAGCCTGCTTCTCCCTCTCCCACTCCCCCTACTTGTGTTCCCTCTCTTGCTGTGTCTCTCTCTGTCAAATAAATAAAATCTTAAAAATAAATAAATAAATAAATAAATAAATAAATAAATAAATAAATAAAATAAAATAAAATAAAATCTTGGGAAAAAAAAACAAAGTCACCTAGCTCGTAAGAGTTGGAACTGGGCTTCTGATCCAGGCAACAAAACTCCAGAATCTGTGCTCTTATCTACTGTGATATATACTGCCTTGGATTCAATAATGCTATAAAAGCAATCATTATATTAAGATGTTTGGAAAGGATTGTTATTATTTTTTAAGGTTTTTATTAATTCCAATTAATAATATCTATCCAGTCTATGGTAATTTGTTACAGCAGCCCAAACTAAGACACCATGTAAAACATGGTTGTTTCATCCATCACTTAGCTGCTCCTTTTATACAAGCTGTTATATACCCACTCCAAAGAAGCAGCAGAATACCTGGCCTATAGTAAATGTGCAGTAGGTTTGGTGTATGAATTACATGATGATCTTAAGCTTAGCATATTCCAAATGGATTTAATTTCCCCCCCAAAACATGCTTGTGCACCTATATTCTCTATCTCAATGAATGGTGCACACCCACTCAGGACTCCAAGTTAGAATACATATTTCTCCTGCCACCCTTATACCCCATATCTAGTCAGACCTTACATTAGATTATATCTAAGGGAAGCCTTCTTAACCTCCCTTGTCCTTCTCATCTCATGGCCTTTGCCATAGAGCTCACAATTCTATTTAGTAACTCAAATCTAGATAACCCTTCCCCTGTACGTCTTAATTGAAATTTATTGGATTCCAAGTATGTGCCATACACATTTAAGGCCTTAAATGTATTATCTCCTCTAATCCTCAACATAATCCAATGAGGAGAGTACTATTATTCCTATTAATTTATTTTTAAAGGAATTAAAGTTTAGAGAGTTTAAGTAACTTTCCCGGATTTGGCCAGTAATTAAGAAATGGGGTAGCTAGGCAGGAGGGAGGAGAAAGATGGAGGAGTAGGCCCCCGGAATTCAGGCAGGAGGGAGGAGCACAATGGAGGAGGAGTAGGCCCCAGGAATTTAGCTAGATAGTTACCAAACCATTCTGAACACCTACAAAATCAACAGGAGATTGAAGAAAAGAAAAGAATAGCAGCAATTCTATGAACAGAAAAGTGACCACCTTCTGGAAGATAGGACATGTGGAGAAGTGAACTGAGGTGATATTTGGGAAGATAGATGGCGGGGGGAAGTCACCTTCCTCCCCAGGGAGGAGCAGCATGGAGCACACTGCAGGAATTTTCTGGGTTTGGAGACTCCAAACAGGGTCATGGGCCAGAGATAGATGCAGAGTGTGGCAGGAGACCAGGGAGACAGGAGTGATTGACTACTTTTCTCTGGGTGCTCACTGAGGAGTGGGGCCCCAAGTTCTTGACTCCTCCAGGGCCAGAGATTGTTGAGGCTGCTACTTTCATTCTCGTCCTCCAAAGCTATTTGGAAATTTGGGGGGGAACAAAAGCTACTGAGAACAACCTGAGCAGATTACTTAGCTTGGCCCCTGGCAAGGGCAGTGCAATTCTGCCTCAGGCAAAAACATTTGAGAATCACTGCAACAGGACCCTCCCCCAGAAGATCAGTAAGAACATCCAGCCAAAACCAAGTTTACCAATCAATGAAAACTGCAAAACTCCGGTGCTAGGGGAATACAGCACATAGAATTCATGGCTTTCTTCCCCATGATTCTTTTGTCATTCAAAGTTAGTTTAAATTTTCTTTATTTTTTTCTTTTACTATATTCCATCCCTTCAAGTATTTACTCTTATTTTTGTATATATATAAGTTTCTCTTTCTTTAAAATTTTGGGAGGCAGTTTCTTCTAACAGACCAAAATACACCCCAAATCTAGTCTGTGGCTCTGTTCTATTCACCAGCCTGATTTTATATATATATATATATATATATATATATATATATATATATTTTTTTTTTTTTTTTTTTCCCCCCTTTCTTTTCCCCCTGGTTTCAGGTCTCTTCTGATTGGTTTAGTGTATATTTTTCTGGAGTCATTGTTCCCCTTTTAGCATTTTGTTCTCTTATTCATCTATTCTTCTTGGGGTAAAATGACAAGATGGAAAACCTCACCTCAAAAAAAGAACAAGAGGCATTACCGACGGCAAGAGAACTAATCAATATGGACATTAGTAAGATGTCAGAACTAGAATTCAGAATGACGATTTAAAGATACTAGCTGAGCTTGAAAAAAGCATAGAAGATACTAGAGAATCCTTTTCTGGAGAAATAAAGAAATAAAATCTAATCAAGTCAAAATAAAAAAGGCTATTAAAGAGGAGCAATAAAAAATGGAGGGTCTAACTGCTAGGATAAATGAGGCAGAAGAGAGAATTAGTGATACAGACGACCAAATGATGGAGAATAAAGAAGCTGAGAAAAAGAGATAAACAACTATGGGATCATGAGGGCAGAATTTGAGAAATAAGTGATACCATAAGATGAAAAAATGTTACAATAATTGGAATCCCAGAAGAAGAAGAAAGAGAGAAAGGGGCAGAAGGTATACTGGAGCAAATTACAGTGGAGAAGTTCCCTAATTTGGGGAAGGAAACAGGCATCAAAATCCAGGAGGCACAGAGGCTCCCCCTCAAAATCAATAAAAATAGGTCAACACTCTGACATCTAATAGTAAAACTTACAAGTCTCAGAGACAAAGAGAAAATCCTGGGGGCAGCTTGGGACAAGAAGTCTGTAACCTACAACCACAGAAACATTAGATTGGCAGCAGACCTATCCACAGAGACCTGGCAGGCCAGAAAGGACTGGCATGATATACTCAGAGCCCTAAACAAGAAAAATATGCAGCCAAGAATACTATATCCAGCTTGGATGTCATTGAAAATAGAAGGTGAGATAAAAAGCTTCCAGGACAAGCAAAAACTAAAGGGATTTGTGTACACCAAACTAGCCCTACAAGAAATATTGAAAGGGGTCCTCTAAGCAAAGAGAGTCTAAAAGTAACATGACCAGAAAGGAACACAGACAATATACGGTAACAGTCACCTTACGGTAGGCAATACAATGGCATGAAATTCATATCTTTCAATAGTTACCCTGAATGTAAATGTGCTAAGTGCCCCAGTCAAAAGACACAGACTATCAGATTAGATTAAAAAACAAGACACATCAATATGCTGCCTGCAAGAGACTCATTTTAGACCCAAAGACACCTCCACATTGAAAGTGAGGGGATGGAAAACAATTTACGATGCTAATGGACATCAAAAGAAAGGTGGGGTGGCAATCCTTATATCAGACAAATTAGATTTTAAACCAAAGACTATAATAAGAGATGAGGAAGGACAAAATATCAAACTTAAAGGGTATATCCAACAAGAAGATCTAACAATTTTAAATATCTATGCCCCTAACATGGGAGCAGCCAAATATATAAGCCAATTAATAACAAAATCAAAATAATACATCAATAATAATACAATAATAGCAGGGGACTTTAACACCCCCCTCACTGAAATGGACAGATCATCTAAGCAAAAGATCAGCAAGGAAATAAAGCCTTTAAATGACACACTGGACCAGATGGATTTCACAGATATATTCAGAACATTCTATCCCAAAGCAACAGAATACACATTCTTCTTTAGTGCCCATGGAACATTCTCCAGAATAGATCCCATTCTGGGTCACAAATCAGGTCTCAACTGGTATCAAAAGATTCGGATCATTCCTTGCATATTTTCAGACCACAATATTCTGAAACTAGAACTGAATCACAAGAGGAAAGTCAGAAAGCACTCAAATACATGGAAGCAAAAGAGCATCCTACTAAAGAATGAATGGATCAACCAGAAAATTAAAGAAGAATTAAAAAAATTCATGGAAACCAATGAAAATGAAAACACAACTGTTCAAAATCTTTGGGTTGCAGCAAAGGCGGTCCTAAGAGAAAAGTATATAGCAATAAAAGCCTTCCTCAAGAAACAAGAAAGGTCTCAGATACACAACCTAACCTTACACCTAAAGGAGCTGGAGAAAGAACAACAAAGAAAGCCTAAACCCAGCAGGAAAAGAGAAATAATAAACCTCAGAGCAGAAATCAATGAAATAGAAACCAAAAGAATAGTAGAATAGATCAACGAAACTAGGAGCTTGTTCTTTTAAAGAATTAATAAGATTGATAAACCCCTGGCCAGACTTCTCAAAAAGAACAGAGAAAGGACTCAAATAAATAAAATCATGAATGAAAGAGGAGAGATCACAACCAACACCAAAGGAATACAATTATAAGAACATATTATGAACAATTATATGACAGCAAATTAGACCACCTAGAAGAAATGGATGCATTCCTAGAGATGTATAAACTACCAAAACTGAACCACTATGAAATAGAAAATGTGAACAGACCCATAATCAGTACGGAAATTGAAGCAGTAATCAAAAATCTCCCAACAAACAAGAGCCCAGGGCCAGATGGCTTCCCAGGAGAATTCTACCAAACATTTAAAAAAGAATTAACCCTATTCTTCTGAAACTGTTCCAAAAAATAGAAATGGAAGGAAAACTTCCAAATTCATTTTATAAGGCCAATATTACCTTTATCCCAAAACCAGAAAAGGACCCCATCAAAATGGAGAATTACAGACCAATATCCTTGATGAACATGGATGCAAAAATTCTCACCAAATTACTAGCCAATAGGATCCAACAGTACATTAAAAGGATTATTCACCACGACCAAGTGGGATTTATCCCTGGGCTGCAAGGTTGGTTCAACATCCACAAATCAATCAATGTGATAAAATACATTAATAAAAGAAAGAACAAGAACCATAAGATCCTCTCAATAGATGCAGAAAAAGCATTGGACAAAGTACAGCATCCTTTCTTGATCAAAGCTCTTCAGAGTATAGGGATAGAGGGTATAAATCTCAATATCATAAAAGCCATCTATGAAAGACCCACGGCAAATATCATTCAGTGGGGAAAAATGAGAGCTTTCCTCCTAAGGTCAGGAACGCGGCAGGGATGTCCACTATCACCACTGCTATTCAACATAGTACTAGAAGTCCTAGCCACAGCAATCAGACAACAAAAAGAAACAAAAGGCATCCAAATTGGCAAAGAAGTCGTCAAACTCTCATTCTTTGCAGATGATATGATACTGTATGTGGAAAACCCAAAAGACTCCACCCCAAAACTGCTAGAACTCTCATAGGAATCTAGTAAAGTGTCAGGATATAAAATCAATGCACAGAAATCAGTGGCATTCCTGTACACCACCAACAAAACAGAAGAAAGAGAAATTAAGGAATCGATCCCATTTACAATTGCACCCAAAACCATAAGATACCTAGGAATAAATCTAACCAAAGGAGCAAAGAATCTGTACTCAGAAAACAATAAAATACTCATGAAAGAAATTGAGGAAGACACAAAGAAATGGAAAAATATTCCATGCTCATGGATTGAAAGAACAAATATTGTGAAGATGTCAATGCTACCTAGAGCAATCTACACATTTAATGCAATCCCCATCAAAATACCATCCACTTTTTTCAAAGAAATGGAACAAATAATCCTAAAATTTGTATGGAACCAGAAACGACATCAAATAGCCAGAGGAATGTTGAAAAAGAAAAACAAAGCTGGCGGCATCACAAATCTGGACTTCCAGCTCTATTACAAAGCTGTCATCATCAAGACAGTATGGTACTGGCACAAAAACAGACACACAGATCAACGGAATAGAATAGAGAGCCCCGAAATGGGCCCTCGACTCTATGGTCAACTCATCTTTGACAAAGCAGGAAAGAATGTTCAATGGAAAAAAAGACAATCTCTTCAACAAATTGTGTTGGGAAAATTGGACAGCCACATGCAGAAGAATGAAACTGGACCATTTCCTTATACCACACACAAAAATAGACTCAAAATGGTTGAAAGACCTGAATGTGAGACAGGAGTCCATCAAAATCCTAAAGGAGAACACAGGCAGCAACCTCTTCGACCTCAGCCACAGCAACTTCTTCCTAGAAACATCACCAAAGGCAAGGGAAGCAAGGGCAAAAATGAACCAAGGGGACTTCATCAAGATAAAAAGCTTTTGCACAGCAAAAGAAATAGTCAACAAAACCAAAGACAACTGGCATAATGGGAGAAGGTATTTGCAAATGACTTATCAGAGAAGGGGCTCGTATCCAAAATCTATAAAGAACTTATCAAACTCAACACCCAAAGAACAAATGATCCAATCAAGAAATGGGCAGAAGACGTGTACAGACATTTTTCCAAAGAAGACATCCAAATGGCCAACAGACACCTGAAAAAGTGCTCAACATCGCTCGGCATCAGGGAAATCCAAATCAAAACCTCAATGAGATACCACCTCACACCAGTGAGAATGGCTAAAATTAACAAGTCAGGAAACGACAGATTTTGGCAGGGTTGCAGAGAAAGGGGAACCCTCCTACACTGTTGGTGGGAATGCAAGCTGGTGCAGCCACTCTGGAAAACAATATGGAGGTTCCTCAAAAAGTTGAAAATAGAGCTACCCTATGACCCAGCAATTGCACTACTGTGTATTTACCCCAAAGATACAAATATAGGGATCCAAAGGGGGTACACGTACCCCAATGTTTATAGCAGCAATGTCCACAATAGCCAAACTATGGAAGAGCCAAGATGTCCATCGACAGAAGAATGGATAAAGAAAATGTGGTATATATATATATATAAATATATATATATATATACATACAATGGAATATTATGAAGCCATCAAAAGGAATGAGATCTTGCCATTTGCAACAACGTGGATGGAACTGGAGGGTGTTTTGCTGAGCGAAATAAGTCAATCAGAGAAAGACATGTATCATATGATCTCACTGATATGAGGAATTCTTAATCTCAGGAAACAAACTGAAGGTTGCTGGAATGGTGGGGGTTGGGAGGGAATGGGTGGCTGCGTGATAGACATTGGAGAGGGTATGTGCTATGGTGAGCGCTGTGAATTGTGTAAGAGTAATGAATCACAGACCTGTACCTCTGAAACAAATAATACCTTATATGTTAAAAAGAAAAAAAAAAACAAGAGGGGCGCCTGGGTGGCTCAGATGGTTAGGCGTCTGCCTTCGCCTCAAGTCATGATCCCAGGTTCCTGGGATCGAGTCCTGCATCAGACTCCCTGCTAGGCGGGGAGCCTGCTTCTCCCTCTGCCTCTGCCTCTCTCTCTCTCTCTCTCTCTGACTTTCAAGAATAAATAAATAAAATATTAAAAAAAAAATGAAGAAGAAGATAGTAGGAAGGGAGAAATGAAGGGGAGGAAACCGGAGGGGGAGACAAAGCATGAGAGACTATGGACTCTGAGAGACAAACTGAGGGTTCTAGAGGGGAGGTGTATGGGAGGATGGGTTAGCCTGGTGATGGGTATTAAAGAGGGCACGTACTGAATGGAGCACTGGGTGTTATATGCAAACAATGAATCATGGAACACTACATCAAAAACTAATGATATAATATATGGTGATTAACATATCATAATAAAAAAATAAATAAAAATAAAAAACCTTAAAAAAAGTTTTATAGTCTTTAAAGCAAATATTAGACAAAAAATTTAATAAAATAAAAAAGAAATCGGGCGGCTGTTCATACAATCAGTCTTGCCTATGGCTCATGTTTCACATATTCTACTCTTCTCCCATCTACGGTTTATTGCAACTGTAGCAGATTCACCAGGGTCGATTCACTGATTAGTTTGTTCTTTCACTCATTCCTTCCTTCCTTCCTTCCTTCATTTTTTTACCCATTCACTTACATATACATTTAATGAATAGTTACTTACTTTTGTCTATTTTACATGTTATACAACTCAGGTGAAATCTAGACATTTGTGAAGCATACCATCTGGTATGGGGCAAACATTAAGCCAAAATTACTCAAATAATCATTTAATGGCAACAAATGCTAATCCACAATAAGATCCTTTACATATAAATCTGATCAAGGCATTCATACCTCTGCCATTGAAGAAGTCATTTCCTTTCCCTCAAAAACCCTTCCCTTTTCTCTACTAAAAAAAAAAAGTGTCATCTTTAAATACTCAAATGTACAACTTTCTGTCACTTCCCTGTCAGGATTCACAGTTATCCCCTTTGCGTCTTCAAAGATAATATTTATTAAAGCCTTCATTGCAGTAATTATTGAACATTACAATTAGGTAAGTTTCTCAGCCCTCTTCAACTTAGGAATTTTAGTGGTATTTCACAGTTTTGTGGTTTATAAAAAAGATAATGCTTTGTAAAGCACCTGGCATATTATAAACTCTCAATAAATGCTAACTATATATGCATCTATATTACCTATTAATATGTCTAAGCTCACCATGGGTGCAGTTTGTCTTCATTCACACACACACAAAGTTTTCTACTATACATAAGACACTATAACTGTAGGTGATGTGGATAAATCTATGTAATCATCTTTGTTGAAGTGTCTACATTCTATTATCTGTTCTTTTTCCTTTTGTCTTTTCTATTCTCATATTAATGCAGACAGCACAACAAAGGCCAGTTACCACAGAAGGTAGAAATTTGGTAATAATCCCTCATTCCTTAATTTTTCTCTGCATCCCTTTAAATCCATCAGAAAGCCTTGTGGCCTCTTAATAATTACATCTCAGATCTTCACTCTAGATTTCAGAAAGCATCTGATAAAAGCTGTCAAAAAGAATAACAGATCCTCGCAGACTGACAAACACAGGTCTAAGAGATATGATTAAGGAAATATCCTTTAATTTCAAAATGTTATGTCTAGTATTCAAATCTGAGAGAATGCATGAGTAAATCTTTTTTCTTTGCATCTTGATTGCTATCATCTTAGTGCAGGTAAACAAGGATCTCTTCTTGTAACTGATTTCTATCTCCCTATTTCTACTTTGTCTAATCTGCAATCATTTTTCCATCCAGGGATGAGAGCGATTTCAAAATATAAATTAGATTATGTTCCTTCATTGCTGAAAACTATTCTATGACTCTCTATTCCATATGGAAAACAAAACACAACAAAAAGGTCTATAAATATCTGCCTTTCACTGTTTCCACCTAGCCCTATTACCTTATATTGTGCCCCTTTTCCTAAATCATGCCACTCTCAACTTCTTTCAATTCTTCAAAGATGCTGAACTGTAATTGTCCTGTAATAACTTCTGTGCTTCTCTTCAAATGACTATTGCTTTTCTACTCACAGGTCTTATCACCTGTCACCAACTTAGAAGGGGCTTCCCTGATCATCCTACCCAAAGGAGGGAAACTCTCACCATCATTTTATTGAAGGCTTTTATTTGTTACCTTACAGTTCTCAAAACAGTTGGAAAATATTTAATCCATTCACTTTTGGTTCTTTTAAATTAATTTGCCACTTATCTTAGTTTGGGCATTCCCAGAAGTAGACCCTGAGTCAAGGATATGAATTTAAGTAGCTTAATTTGGGTATTATTCCAGAAAGCGCCAATAAGAAAATGTAGACGTGAAGGATGGAAACTAATTCATGGGCATGACTGGACAGGCCACTATTATGGGCGGATGATTCTTAGTCCCACAAAGGAAGTTTGGGGGATATTGTAGACATGCCTCGAGTGGGGTGAGGAAGTTGGGGTATTTATGTATTCAGTCTCATTTCATTGAGAGCTGATCCCTGATGGTACAGGGGAGAAATCAGCTCCAGTAGTTTTCAACAGCCAGAGAAATTTCTGAAGCAAATCATTGCAGTACTTGAGTCAGTGTGCTTGAGAATAATAAGGGTGGAGACAATATGGCTGGGGAATGAAGGCATCAGCTACCATGTCTCTTGAGAGTCTAAGTTCCATGGAAGCAGTGGCAGAAGTCTTGTTCAAGATTGCATACCTGGTACTTGGCACAGAGCTCATGCTCCACTGATTAAAATGAAGGAATAGAAACCAGGGCTAATGGATACTAATAATTTTTTATAATATAGAGTTTAAAAAGATTAATGAAATTGGTTTGGTTTTATAGCTTATCTAGATCCTGTTCACTAGAAGAGAATCAGACAATTCAACTTTGTGATGTAATAACCAGAGCTAAATCTAGTAACGACTCGCTTATGTTACAAATCTGTATTCATTTCCTTGAGCTGCCATATCAAAGTATCACAAACTGGGTGGCTTAAAACAACAGAAATTTATTGTATCAGAGTTCTGGAGCCTGGAAGTCTGAAATCAAGGTGTCAGCAAGGCCATGCTCCCTCTAAAACTTATAAGGAAATCCTTCCTGTCTCTTCCTAGCTTCTAATGTTTGCTGACAGTTGTTAATGTCCCTTGGCTTGCAGCTGCATGTCTCCAACCTCTGCCTTTGTAGTCATAGGGCGTTTCCCCTGTGCCTGCCTATCTTATAAGACACCAGTCATACTTGATTAGGGGCCCATCCCACCCCAATTTATTCTCTTCTTTACTTAACTAATTATATCTGCAAAGTAAATTTTCAAATAAGGTAACATTCAGTGGTGTTAGGGATTAGGATTCAGCGTAAGGTTTTTAGAAGAGACAGTTCAACCCATAACAATATCCTTGAAGTTAAAGTCCAGGGAATAACTTAT
Source organism: Zalophus californianus (assembly GCF_009762305.2). NCBI lineage: Eukaryota > Metazoa > Chordata > Mammalia > Carnivora > Otariidae > Zalophus > Zalophus californianus. The sequence continues at coordinate 43,481,744 of NC_045595.1, read as the reverse complement.
TACCTGGTCAAAAATAGGGCTGTTGTGTTCAAGTTTCAAATCAGCCTTCAAAGTCAACCAAAAAAGTGTGTGTTCCAGGAAAGGGGGAAAAAAATCTTTCAGGATATTAAAGGGTCTAAGCGCACATATAACGTAAGGGTATGTTGGTTGCATGTCTGCTTGCCAGGAGGAAATCTGGTCTGTGCAGTGAGTTCTGGTTCCAAAGAGACAATATAGGGAATATGTGGAAAGAGGGCCAAGATTCAAGGGCAACTCTTGGATACCCCTGTGATCTCATTAAGGAGACAACTCCAGGGCTTTCCCAGAAAGAAAAAAAAATCTTTATTCCTAAATTCCCACATGCTTGCCATAGGTTTTCAGGAATCAGATATTCTAGTATTCATTTTCAAAAACTATTGTTTCTGCTCATAATAATTTGTAGATAATTACTCTATGCTTGTAGTATTTATCAACTGTCTGTAAGTCTTATTAGAGAAACAAATAGAAATATTTAGTCTTAGATTTACTACATAATCAGGTGTTTTTCTATCCTTAGTAATTTTCATGAAATATAACAAGAAAAGACTATTTTGTACTTAGCTGCTAAGACTCATTGTGTCACTTTATATTATACCAAAATGTTTGATCATGGATCTCAACTTCTCTTAGAAATCAATGTGACACTTTAGATAAGAGATACTCAATGTAAAATAGACACAACTCTATTTAATATGCCAAAGCCCATTCTTGTTCTATACGGATTGCCGTAATGATTCTAATTTACCATTTAACCCATGATTTTCAGGCAAATGGAACTGTCTTCACTTCTCTAAATTATTAATAGCAATGTTAAAAATAATATTAATGTGTGATTATATAGGCAGAATGAATTGATGAATAAAACCAAGTGTATCTATGAGTCAGGATTTAGGTTTTGTGTTTTGTTTTTAATAACTGAGACTTGTTTGGGTCAGATGGCTGATAGCTCTTCCCACATATCTATTAATCTATGTTTTATAAACCAAGTAGCAAAATTAAACTTGAATTTGAAGAAAAAAATCTTGTAATTTTTACATATTTTCAACTATTTAATATCTTGAAAGTAATACTTGCATGGAAATAAATAAGGTTATATTTGAACAAAATTTTGCATGCAAGCTGAATGAGTTTATTCAAAAGCAAAATCTTCTACTTGTATGCCATAGCTTTAAGTATACAAAAGCCACAAAATGCTTATAGAAATTAAATAATCCTTACTAAGAATATGCTGTGCCATTACATTTAAAAAGAAATATGTTTTCTTCACAATCTAGAAAAACACAGATGGGGGATTGACGGACAGAGAGAGAGGAGAGGAAAATCTTCTGTGTAATACCTACTATTTTTCATTAAAAAGTTTAATGTCTCACTCTATTCTATTTTAAATATTTCACTTTCCATCCCCCTAAAGAATTTATATCTGATACACAAATATATAAAAAGTGAAAAATCTCATTTCATTCTTGATCTCATAATAACCACTGGAATAGTTGGTATATATTTTCCAGGATTAGGTATACATGTGTGTCTATGTGTATTTGAGTGTGCATTTTCTAAGTTTATTATATGGTTTCCCAGATTTAGATCAGTGAAAATAATGTTTGAAATCATATTTTTTCTAAATAACAATGCGTCCTGACTCTCTTCCATGTAGAGATTAAGAGGAATTATTTTGCCACTTTACCCTCTACTTCACATATTATACACCATTCACTTTATTGCATATTGATAGTGAGATTTTTTTTTTAAATGTCATACCACATTTGATCTTTCAACATTATGGGGAGATAGACACATAAGTTTACCTTGCAATTGCAATTGGGAGATTTGTTTCAAAATGAGAGTTAATTTGAATCATTGTCCAGTTTTCCTAGGGCTTTGCAGTGAAGGACGAGAATCCTGGTATCCAATTATGCCTCTATTACCTCACTATTACCACGCTTGTTTTATTTAACTCATTAACGAGAGAACCAGAGGATGACAAGCAGATTCAAAGAAAAGAGAATGTGAGAGACACCTGGGTGGCTCAGTGAGTTAAGCATCTGACTCTTGATTTTGGCTCAGGTCATGATCTCAGGGTCCTGAGATGGAGCCCCGCATTGGGCTCCATGCTGAGCCTGGAGCCTGTTTAAGATTCTCTTTCTCTCCCTCCCCCTCTGCCCCTCCCTGGCCCCTGCTCACATGTTCTCACTCTCTCTCTCTCTAAAAAAAAGTAAATAAATAAATAAGAAAAGAGAATTTAAGAAATGGGATTTTTATAGTTGGGGCCAGGTTGTGCAGGGGAAAGCTATAAAAAACAAATGAGGTTAATATCTACAAGGCAAAAATAGCAAACAAACCAACCATAATGTTTTGGTAAAATCCTATCTAATGAGTATCACAGAAAAATAAATTTCCTGGGTCTTAACCTACTATGGAAGCAAAGTTCTGTTTCTCTAAAGTAGCAGGTGGGTCTTTAAAGTGGATTTATAACAAAATGCCCTAGAATGCAAAAGAAAAGACTTAAAGTTATCCCTTTTACCTTTTTCCTTGGTTTTGGATATTTGCCTTACTATCATTAATGATTAACTTGTTTTTCTGAGATATGGTGTCTCCCTGTCTTGGCAACATTAAAAACTATGGTTATCAAAATTTTGTTTGATTTCCAGAGTTTTAAGGCCTATCAGAGGAAGTGTGTTATGGGTTTTCTGGAAACACAGCTACATATTTCATTTTATGGATGCATTGTGTAATAAAAAATAAATGTTCCACTTAAGTACATTCAAGTTATTTCTAGTATCTCACCATTTTAACTAATTCTCATTAAATAATATCATTATTTTTAACTTTGTACAACTGTGTGTGTGTGTGTGTGTGTGTGTGTGTGTGTGTATGTGTATTCATTCATAGGCTAAACCCTAGAAGTGGAATTACTGTTTCGTAAGTTATATAAATTTAAATATTACAAAAATTGCCATTTTTTTCTCTAGTGTATTTTTGCTCTCATAATGAATTACAGATATATTTTAAATAGCCATGTGGACCATCTGTTTTATTGTTTTTGGGTGTGTCTTTACATAATTAATCAATTGGCTGTCTAAGATCCTTGGTCATTATTAAAGCTAGTTAGGAAATAAGATCAATGAGAAATGAAGGTGGTTAAGTCCAGAACTTCAGGAAACATTGGAAAGCAAACAAACCAATATGCAAACAATGAATTTAAATGGAAAGGCAAGGAGTTTTCCATAGACACTGCAGAAATGCTAGCCAGAAAGTAACAGTAGGAAGTTAGTACTTGAAACTTATAAAAAATAAAAGACAAATAATCAAACCTCCTCTAATGTAATAGTCTACATGATGAGAGGAGGGACTTGCAGGGTGGGGTTAAAACTAAAGAAAGAGGAAAAGAAACCACAGACTCTTTTCAAGTGCAGATTCACTTGACAAGCACTTAGCTGCTAACCATAGGGAAGATTCCTGCCAGTGAGTGAAGGAGACTTCAGTACCTAGCAAAATAAAGAATGGGCAGAGAAGACAGGTAATAAATATGTGTGAACTGGAGAAAATTATTCTAACTTTTGGTTCAAGAATTCTTCTAAGATAAGGAACTGCTTTTCCTTAGGAAAGTAGTTGATGACATGGAATGCAGGGTAAAGCTTTAATGCCATTGATTGAAAAGAGATAGTAAAATGAAGAGATACATAAATTGAGTTTCCTGTAAAAGAAGAGGAACAGATATGAAGAAGGGGAGAGATAAGGGGGTTCAGTCTTGAGAAAAGAGAAGGAGCCAGGCAATAGGAAGTCTAGAGTCTGCAGAAGAAAATGATCAGTCAAGAATTGACATTAAAGGAGTGACTGTAAGACATTAAGAACAAATGTCTATAATCCAATTTTAAGTTTCAGTTGCCTAAAATCTTCAGAAACGCCTCCAGAAACAGGCATATCTGGATTAGAACAATGAGAGAAAGCAGAAGTAGGATGTAAAATCCAAGTGAGACGAAGCTCAGAAGCAGCAGAAACTCAAAGCTATAGGCAACTGTGAGAATACAAGGGGCTCAGAACTATCACAAAACACAAGGAAGCTTCTGTCCAACATTCTTAAGTTGTTCAATATTCCTAAAACTGAGGGCAACCTCAGTAAGAACCTAGATTACAAAAATATTCATTGAGATTCAAAAATAAAACACAAATGCAGCCAATAGTATGTTGTAAATGAAAGAGCAGTGAGCTAAGAATTGGAAGAACTGGTTTCAGTGCTTTGTTATCTTCCTTCTGATGGCAATGTAGTCTTGAGCCTCATTGGTAATAGGGATACCATAACATCTGTCCCTCATTGGGTGGCTGTGAGCAATAAATCTAAACCTGTATATAAAGTCTATATAAAACATAACATCATTATATTAAAAGTAGTACCAACAATAGCTAATTTTATATTTGTATTTCCTTATTTGCAGCAAAAGAACTTGTATCTTCAACCATGTCTGGACAGAGTTAAAAGTTAACTTTGAGTCCCCCTTCACCCCTAGCATTTGCAGATCTCTAGAATAATAATGGACACACATCAAAGAAGGACCCAGAAAGGTTTCCTAATTAGTGCTTGCTTTTTACAAAACCACTGCCACCATCACCTAAGCTGTTTTTGAAGCCTGTTAGAGAAGGAGAGTCTAAATTTATCTTCCATACCCTATCCCAGGGTTAACAGACCTCAACCATCATCAAGCCTTCCTCCATCAAACTCTAATTATTAGGCATTAGTGTCCATTCAAAAGGATTGGGAAATACATCATACACTTTCAAAATTAGACTTCAGAACCCAATGGCTTCTATTTCCATCTTTATGCCATTTTCTTCAGTTTCTTAGTTTGAAAATCATGTGACAGTCCTAGTTATGAAAGGGGATTTCTTTGTACAAGTTTAATATACAATCTCTGTTCCCCTCTGAGAAAGCTTAGAATGTAGCTTTGTTTTCTGGATGTTCATATAATTGTCGCAGCAACACTCTTGAAATTTGTTTTATCCCTGTACAAATTAAGCAGAAACTAAAGAAGCTCTGTGAAGTAAAACAGACCTTCGGAAATGTAAACACTTCCTGTGGGAATATTAAAAGATTTCCACTTTTTTTCTTCAAAGCAGCATTACTTTAGATTACAATACAAAATAAATGAGACATGGGATTTACTCAGCACTATCAGCTCTTGAAAGAAAAGAGAAAAGCAACTTCATCTCAAACGCCTCTCTACATTCCTCTCTGTGTACTTTCTTTACCATGTCAAGAGTGATGACAAACTCTATTAGACATTTACATCCCCAGGGAGGGAAGACAATTCACACCTCTTCACAGTTGGAAGGAATTCTGAGGAAGCAGCACTATACAGTTGGGGATTCCTCTCAGTAGGGTTTCCATCAACCCTGGGATGCATTATTCCATTGAAAGGATGCTTGAAGTTATAATAAATATGTCAGCAAGGTTGACTCTGGTTATCAATGGAATAAGAGGAAATACAACCACCATTGCTCTATTGCAAAGAGTACTTTCTCCATTACACTGATTTTCTATATTCTTTTATATCAGTTAAGCTTTCTTACATCCATTCTCCATCATCAAAGAGGGAAAAAGCATTATCCAACATGGAAATGTCTGAATGACCTTGGCCTGTCTTGGAAAGTCCTAACTATCTTATGAAGAGTGACTTAACATTAGTACAGAGCCAGCCTCACTAATAATGATTCCTATATGTAAGGCATAATTCTTTTATACTACGGGAAATACTTTACATTGATCTTCTTTATCTTTGATTTATCATTGATCCTTGCAGCATTTTTGTCAGAGGAATGAAACATTTCTCAGGCAAAAAAATGGCAGAGCTTTGAAATGCTGGCCATAAAATAACTCATTGTACCTAAACAGTATGATTTGTGCACCATCAGTGTTGGCGATAACAAGAAATTTGTGTTATTAAAGAGCATTATTACTCATTGCTTAAGAGCTTTGTGTCAGTGTTGCTTTATAGCAAAGTCCTCCAGCTAACCACTGATTTTTAAACAGGAGGTTTATTTCAAAAAGTGGATGTCTCCAAACTCAATCTCACTCAACCCCAAACAATCTACTGTGAATGTAGTCATTGTCAATAACTGCAGAAGGCTCAGAAATTGTGGATGCAGAAAATCTGCTCTTTGCCATGTTTGCTATTCCACTAAAGCTGGGGTTACTATTTTAAGATTTATGTTCATTTTCAAACATCATTATTTCATAAATGAATCATTGCAAATATGATAAGTGATGTCCATTTTGTTATCGAATAAACATTAAAAATCAAGAAATGTGGGTCAAAATGTTGGGCTGTTTGGCAGGTGTGTGCCTTGAGAATTTTTTGGAGTATTCCTACAGTTTGAGTAAATGATCTCTAAATTTCTGTGGAGGTCTCCAATTCCATGACTCTCAGATTCAACTTGCTGGTTCTTGCCATTGAAAAGTATTCTCATGGGCTCAAGTTTTGTCTGCATTACATAGTAAAGATAAAAGAAACTAACAAACCCTCAATTCAATATGTTAAAGCAGTCTTTCCCTTTGAATGGAAATAAAATAAAAAACACACTGGAACAAGCAAAACAAGTATTTTTCCAAACAAAATCCTTAATTTTTTGCCACCTGCTCTATACCCCCCATTTACTACAAATTTCTATGGCTTTTAAATCCATTTGTAGAAGACCTGTTTACCTAAAGCAGCCCAGTCAATAAAAGTGCCATATAAACAAAATGGAAATAATCAGTTTAAAGAGCTGGTAATTGTGGTAATTACACACTGCCTCTTTTGTTAAGTAAGGAAGGGTAAATTTTCAGAATATGTACTGGGGATTCAGCCATGTGTCACCCATTAAAGTTAATTGAAATCACAATCTAAACCTGTCCATTTCATTGAACTTTATTTCTAAAATTTACTTAGAAGGCTGGTGAATGACTTGCTTTTCATCAAAATTTTCTTTAATAATACCAGTATATATTTTTAAATTGTGTGTTTACACACATACACACACAAATATCATTTTCGCCATATTGATTAATATGATCCTCATTTATTTTCAGATTTTTACCTCAAAGTATATATGCACATACACACACACACACACACAATCCATATATAAAAAGAGTAACATTTAAGATATTATTTTAGTATTTAAAGGAAAGATACTAGAATAATTTATAACCCAGAGGCCATACTAAAAATGATTGGCAGATAATATTGTAAAATTTTAAAACTTTATCATGACCCTCATTTTTAATGTTAATAATTTAATCAGTCAATTTTAGGAAAATTTGAAGTGATAACTGATATCTTTTTACAACATTAATTCATAAAATATGTGACTGTGATAGGTGCAGTCAACAAAAGATGATTCTAATAATTTTAAGTGTTTAAAATGAAAAACACTACTAAGAAAGTAAATATAAAGAAAATGTTGTATAATAAGTATCTGTCAGGGTTTTATGCATAAATAATAAAGAATGCATGATATGAACAAGACAAAAAAGAATGCAAGTTGCATAGGCTCTGGGATCTTGCTGGTAAAACTGTTAGACTATGCAAAAATAAACATTAAAATAAATTGCTGTGTGATAAAATATTTAGAAAAGGAATATGCACTGGTATCAATTGTTTACTGACATACTGTATTCAAATTTCTCTCTGGAAATTTCCTAGTTCCAAAGGTGAATAAAAACAATAGAAGTACTGAAAGATTGATTCCACATACATGAAACTGAATCAGAAATTACAGGTTTATGTGGAAGTGGAGTGGTTTTCATTCCTTTATTGGCAAAAGGTATAACAGATAGATACATACATATATGAAGGCATATAGATGTATATATAAATAGATATATATTTATATATTCAAGATATAACTATTGTTTTCACTATTGTATAATCACATACACGTGATTCTCTTGACTCATCTACAAATGTGGTAATTCTCTTAAACACCTAAAAGAATTTGATTCTTATTAGGACAGTGCTAAAAAGGGCTGAAAAATTAATTAAAAATATAATTTCTTGAGACATGGGTCTCACACTGCTTTTTCTTCATTCCTTCTCTCAAAATTCCAGTTACAAAATGTAAAAAGAGAAGCCAACCAAATCCCATTTGCATGCATAGTAAATAGGACTCAGCAAAAGATAGTGTAGCTTATTAAATTTGCAATGTCTTTTATGAACTGGTCTGTTCACTGTCTGTCTTGAAGAGCTTTGCATTTCCTGTAAAGGATGATAAATATAGCAGTAGTTTCCTTTTAAATGTTTAAGTTCTAGAGACCAATAAATAGCTTCTCTGTTTCCTACTGGAAATTATAAAAGTAATCATCATGCAGATATAAAAATGGCTGCATTTTTCCCTCTAAATGGGCTCTACTAGATCAGCTGCAGGAAGCTGAAGAAATGACAATAAAATGGTGATTAAAAAAAATTTTTTTTAGTCTAGCTCCACACACTAGCAAATAATCTCAAAACTAAGCCTTTCAAAAAATTTAATATACAAAACTAATTCCTATATTTCAGATAAAAATGAAGCAGAGATCACTATTTGTCAAGAAAAGTACAATGAGGATTCCCTCAGTGGCAAAGTTCAGAATTTTGGCAAGAACTCAAGGCCACTGAATACTGTTTATGAGCTGTCCATGACAGGATAGTGAACGAGACTTTAAAGTGGTGTTTCCCAAAGGATGGACAGAAAGCTATACGGCTCCTCCTGGTGGATTCTAAATTGACATATAAACCAATTGAAAACAAACAAAAACTTGGTTCAGATAGACAAGGATACAAAACAGAGTACTGATTAAAAGAAAAGGCTTCCATGACTCAGCTGACCAGGTTTGAATCCTGGCACCGCCACATTTGTTCTACATGTGACCCTGGAAAGGTATTTGATTCCTCCATACCTCTGTTTCCTCTTCTGCAAAATGGGAAAAAAATAAACAGTATGTAACTCAGAGATTTTTATGAGGATTAAATGAGATAATAAATACATGGTACATAATGCAATCCCTATCAAAATACCATCAATCTTTTTCAAAAAAATAGAACAAGTAATCCTAAAATTTGTATGGAACCAGAAAAGACCCCGAATAGCCAGAGCAATGTTGAAAAAGAGCAGCAAAGCTGGTGGCATCACAATTCCGGACTTCCAGCTCTATTACAAAGCTGTCATCATCAAGACAGTACGGTACTGGCACAAAAACAGACACATAGATCAAAGGAACAGAATAGAGAGCCCAGAAATGGACCCTCAACTCTATGGTCAACTCATCTTTGACAAAGCAGGAAAGAATGTCCAATGGAAAAAAGACAGTCTCTTCAACAAATGGTCTTGGGAAAATTGGACAGCCACAGGCAGAAGAATGAAACTGGACCATTTCCTTACACCACACACAAAAATAGACTCCAAATGGTTGAAAGACCTAAATGTGAGACAGGAATCCATCAAAATCCTTGAGGAGAACACAGGCAGCAACCTCTTCGACCTCAGCCACAGCAAATTCTTCCTAGACACATCATCAAAAGTAAGGTAAGCAAGGGCAAAAATGAACTATTGGGACTTCATTATGATAAAAAGCTTTTGCACAGCAAAAGAAACAGTCCACAAAACCAAAAGACAACCAACAGAATGGGAGAAGATATTTGCAAATGACATATCAGAGAAAGGGCTCGTATCCAAAATCTATAAAGAACTTATCAAACTCAACACCTAAGGAACAAATAATCCAATCGAGAAGTGGGCAGAGGACATGAACAGATATTTCTGCAAAGAAAACATCCAAATGGCCAACAGACACATGGAAAAAGTGCTCCACATCACTCGGCATCAGGGAAATCCAAATCAAAACCTCAATGAGACACCAGTCAGAATGGTTAAAATTAACAAATCAGGAAATGACAGATGTTGGCAAGGATGCAGAGAAAGGAGAACCCTCCTACACTGTTGGTGGGAATGCAAGCTGGAGCAGCCACTCTGGAAAACAGTATGGAGGTTCCTCAAAAAGTTGAAAATAGAGCTACCCTATGACCCAGCAATTGCACTACTGGGTATTTATTCCAAAGATACACATGTAGTAATCCGAAGGGGTATGTGCACCCCAATGTATAAAGCAGCAATGTCCACAATAGCCAAACTATGGAAGAGCCAAGATGTCCAACAACAGATGAATAGATAAAGAAGATATGGTACACACACACACACACACACACACACACACACACACACACACAATGGAATATTATGCAGCCATCAAAAAACCCCCGAAATCTTGCCATTTGTAATGACATGGATGGAACTGGAGGGTGTTATGCTGAGTGAAATAAGTCAATCAGAGAAAGACAAGTATCATATGATCTCACTAATATGAGGAATTCTTAATCTCAGGAAACAAACTGAGGGTTGCTGGAGGGGTAGGGGTGGGAGGGATGGGGTGGCTGGGTGATAGACATTGGGGAGGGTATGTGCTATGGTGAGCGCTGTGAATTGTGTAAGACTGTTGAATCACAGACCTGTACCTCTGAAACAAATAATACATTATATGTTAAAAAAAAAAAAAAAGAAGAAGATAGTAGGAAGAGAAAAATGAAGGGGGGGAAATCGGAGGGGGAGACGAACCATAAGAGACTGTGGACTCTGGAAACAAACTGAGGGTTTTAGAGGGGAGGGGGGTGGAGGAAAGGGTTAGCCTGGTGATGGGTATTAAGGAGGGCATGCATTGAATGGAGCATTGGGTGTTATATGCAAACAAGAAATCATGGAACACTACATCAAAAACTAATGATGTATGGTGACTAACACAATAAAATAAAATTAAAATAAATAAATAAATACACGGTATAGTCCAGTGTCCCAAACATAATAATAAATAATTGTTGTTATTGCTATTGCTGTATAATTACTTACAACAAAGGGCTACTTTCTAGTACCTGAGTGAATTATCAGAATTATTAAATATATTATTTAAAATGTAAAAGTCATTAGAGTTTATGGAGGACTTCTTTCCTTCTTAGATGTCATATTGCCACACAGTTTTAGCAGTATTGCAAACATGCTTACATAGGTGATTGAAATAGTCACCATTTTTAGCAACTTTATGATCATTGTGGTGTTGGACAGATCATGGTTTTCCATTGCTATTATACATATATTAATTTTTAGTCATCATTTGCTTTTAATTTCTGTGGTATTATTACCTGAATGGTCATTGAAACTCTCTCTATTCTTTATTATAACTCACTCTTTATTCCCACTAGAAAATGAAAATTGTGGGATAGATGGTCTCTGTAGTTCATTATCTCACCTATGTTTGTCTTAAGATTTTTGCTCTTCCTAAATGGTGGAAGTCAGAAAAAATTAAGAACCAGTATTCTAGAGACCTAAGGGAGTCAATGGATTTTCAGAAAACACAATTTTTTCTCTAGGGGAATCAACACAATGTGACCTAGCTAAGTATTCCTTGAATAGAGATCTGTTATAATTTATTCAATTCTTAAAATTCATTCCACCTGCTAGTGACTTCATTTTTGTCCTCTTATGCTCTCTAAACTGAACTGCTACAAAGCCCTATCTTCCCTTTCCACTGCTAATCTCTACCTCATCCTTTCCACCTATTCATAGGAAGCACTTTCATTCCCAAAGAGCAAACCCTTGATATTTTAGTTTGATGGCTATTATCATATATGATGAGCTTGGCAAATGCAAGCAGATATAAAGACAATGACCAACAGATTTTGCTAATTAACTATAGCAATTTTTACTCCATAAGCCAGTATATTAGATATTCTCAATAAAGCAATTATCAGGCAATCACTACCAACCAAAAAGGTGAGTGGCCATCTTTATGAAAGATATGAAAGTAGAGGAGCAGATCTTTCTAGCTTACTAAAATGTTGCAAGATCATAGTTTAGTCCAAAATATTTTAAAAAATTCCTTATCTCCTGGAATTCTCTACTAAAAGTCCTATTTTCTTGGGAAGAAAAATATAATACAATGAACTATTATTAGGCATTAATGTCTTACTTGAAATCAATTTCTATATTAATCAGTCACTTAGCAATATCCAAGCAGAAAGAATATCTAGAAAAACATTTCATTCTAGAAATTTCCTTCCTTCTTTCCATCCCTACTTCCTTCCTTTACTTCCTCTTTTACCTAAAATTTTGCTTTCTGAGCTCTAAAATGTACCAGCCATTTGGTATGAATTTTTTTTTTTTTAAGAAAGAACACATCCAAGTCACTGATTTCTAAGAACCTTTTTTTTTTTTTTTGAGGTTGAGAAGACAAAGATTACAGATATAGGGAAGACTTCAGAGGTAAAGTGACATTTTGCCTTGTTTTAGAAAATGGCAGAATTGTCAGGTGGCATCAGGGTAAAGAATGTACCAGGTGAACAAAACAGCTATCAAATTCATAGTCAATTCTCTTATCTTGTGTACCCCTTAAAAGAATTTGTCACTGTTTATCAGTCCTTCCCTTTCGAAACCCTTTGTTGGCTTCCTGGTCACTGCTCTTCCTTCATTCTCCTCTCATGTAACTGGTTGCTCCTTAGGGGTCTCATTATCTGTTCCCTCTTAAATGTTTGCCTGCAGCCCAGACCTGTCCCCTAAACCCTCATCTAGGATATCCAAATGCCCACACAACATCTCCATGTAGATGCCTAATAGGCAACTTGAGCATAATTTTCCCCAAACCGAACAAATGTAAAGCCTCTAAGGAGAAAAAAATGCTCATTACATTCACGCAGCAGCAAGAAAGCCAGTTTTGTTGGAGCAAAGTTAGAGTGATAGCAGAGAAAGTCTGAAAGTGACCCAGAGGCATGATTTTCTTTACCCAGCCCATCCCTGCTTAAAGCTGCTTGATGACTGCATAATACTGCCAAATTTAAGAGATGGTAAAGTCAGGTTTCCACGTGCTCAGGGCAAAAGTTTAGAGATATCTTTGAGTCCCCAGTTTCTCTCTTACTTCTGTCCTCCAAACAAACAAACAAAAAATAAACAAAACAAACAAACCACAGCATTGGTTCTTACTTTAAAATGTATGCAAAATCCAACCATCACTAACCACTCCACTGTTAATACTTTGATCCAAGTCACAATCATCTCTTGCCCAGATCATTGAAATAGCCTCCTAGTTGGTCTCTCTGCTTCTGCTCTGGTTCCCTGGCACTCTGTCCCCTTCACACTGGCTGGAAAGATCTTTATACAACCAGACAATGTCAATATTCCATCCAAAACCTTGTGGGGCTTCACTCAAAAAACCAAACTCTTCACCATACAAGCTCCTATATGCTCTAGCCCCGTTTAGGTCTCCAATCTCACTTCCCACCCTTCTCACTGTACCCACTCTGCTCTCATCTTTATGGCCTCATTGCTGTTCCATGACATTCAAAACCTTAGAAATTATCATCTCCTTGGATTTAATTACTCTTTCTCCACATATTTTGTTTTCATTCAAGTCCCTCTGAAATGCATAACATTCTGCATTAGAGAACATTATCTGTATTTCTTTATTCTCTATCCCCTTTATCCTGCTTCATGTTTCCAAATAGCGCTATTGCCATATAGTATATAGGTATAGTTACTTGTACATTGTCAGTAGTCCTATCACCTATAAGGTCTTATTAATCCTATAAAGTCCGTCAGGACATGGGCTGTTCTATTCTCTTCTGTATCCAGGTCCTGGATCTTTGCCCAGCTAATAATAATTGCTGGAAAAAAAAAAAAAACAGTGTCTGAATAAATTTTACCATTGTAGGCATGAAGGTATAACATGGAATTATTTGAGCAGTACTGTAAAGTTTGGAAGCAGAGGGAAGGTCACACAAGGCATATGAAACTTTGGTCAGGCAAAGGAATCCATAGAGAGCTTTAGGTATCATGAAAATACTGGTTCAGTGAAAGTGGAAAGTAACAGAGGTACAAATATAAGGGAAATAAAAAAGGTATTGTTCATTTGAAATTGTGCCCAACTTTAGCTCTAGCTGTTCTTATAAATAAATCTAGCATATCCATGATCATATCTAAGGGCAGGTATGCTGCCCCATCTTCTTCTCTTAATTTCTATTCACCAAAATTATTCCTTCATACTAGCATGGAAGATGACAAATAGAAATATTTCCAAAACATGATTTTCATCCTAAGAAACTTAACTGAAGATTTACAATTGGCTTGCAATAAAATTAATAGAGGAGATTTATTGCCAAACCCCTTCTTCTGTATTATGTTAGGCTGGTTATGATGGCTCTAAGGTCTTTGAGCAATTTACTCTAAGTACCTCTTATTTTCCTATGGCTCATTTATTTCTACTATATCTTGCTTATGCTAGGAATAATTTGGTTTTCTTCCTCTGTACCTGCTGATTCTTTCACAATTAAAGCAGTTTCTTTTCTCTGTCACACCCCTTCTCTTTGGTAGTTATGCTGACATTCTTCCAAAATGTCCATAACAAAATTACGATGCTATTATAGCCAATGGGTCAATTAATGTCAGAGAATTCTATTGATTGTTTTTTTCATATACAGATTGACATCATCAATTCTCATCCCTGAGAGCAAGATGCCACTTCAAAAAAGTGGCAGTGAAACCACATTTTATTTTTTTGTCATTAAAAAAATACCTGAACTCTTTTGGTTATGTTCCACCTGCCAAGAACTAGATACTCACTATGATATCTTCCAATCATAAACTGATTGAATGAGAAGAGATCATTTAGACTAATCATCTCATTTAAGCTATGAAGACACCGAGATGTGAAGTTACTTGCCCAGGGTCGTATTAACAGAAACAGGAGGAGAAAAAGGTAGCTTCAGATATGATAGCTGATATGGCATCTTTTAGGGAACTAAGTTGCTCATAGTGTTTTCAGATAAGAATTAGGGGTGCCTGGCTGGCTCAGACAGAAGAACAGGTAACTCTTTATCTCAGGGTTGTGAGTTCAAGCCCCACGTTTGGTGTAGAGATTACTAATAAAAATAAATAAAAACTTAAAAAAATAAAAATTAGAAAGTCACCTTGATTGAAAATATTATGTAATATATAAACATATTTTATATATAAAGGTATAATGATCATGTTTTTTCATTACTATGTGCATATATTACTATATGTGTTTATGTGGTAGAAAACAATAATACTAGTGCTATGACTACATAGGCAAATGAAAAGGAGAATGCTGATCAATATTTAATAAGCCATTCATTGTGACTAAATCTGAAGTCACTGTTTTCAGTCTTCCAGTTTACTGTGCCCTTTAGACATATTCTGTATCATGCGTGTATTGGTCTGCATGAAGGAGGCTCCATGGGTAAAAAATCTGTTTAATTGTGTTAACATTTAAATTTAAGCATTTTATAAAAGGAAAACAGGTTTGTTTTTGCAATTTTGTATCTACTCAAAGTCTTTTTACAGCTGTTGGAACTGTTGAGTATAAGCTGTTGAGGTTCAAACCTATCCATTTATAAAACACTTTTTTTAAAAGATTTTATTTATTTATTTAATTGACAGAGAGAGAGAGTGAGAGAGACAGTGAGAGAGGGAACACAAGCAGGGGGAGTGGGAGAGGGAGAAGCAGGCTTCCTGCCGAGCAGGGAGCCCGATGCGGGGCTGGATCCCAGGACCCTGGGGTCATGACCTGAGCTGAAGGCAGTCACTTAACCGACTGAGCCACCCAGGTGCCCCTATAAAGCACTTTTATATTCAAGTGGTCTCTGGTCTCAAGTTTTAATTTTTAGTGCATATACCTATAAACTCTATTTGCGACTTTATTGACACTCATTTGCATTTCAAAATGACAAGACAAAGTTATAAAATACCCTAAATTTAGCTTATATCCAAATTTAGATATACTTTTGTTTGAAGATCAAAGGACTGACAAAATGATCCATGATTCTTCAGGTAGTGTAATGTCCTTTGTGAAAGGATTTCAATCTAAAATGGAAACAAAGGATATGAAACAGAAAATCTCATACACGTACCCTCAGAACAAGAGGACTTAAGAACTGAGAGAATGATTTTTCCTAAATGCCTGATTTATAGCAGATGGAAACTTGTCTCCTGATCAGTGAACATCCACCAACAATCTCGTCCATCCTTAAGCTAATGAACTTACTGCTTGGGCTCTGACTGGACTTCCTTGGTTTTGTACTCCTTGCCCTTAATTACAGCTCACTTCAAACCCTCAGTGGATTCACTGTAGCTTGCTCCCAGCCTGTGTTTTTCGAATTGCAATTCCTTTGCTATTCCTGAATAAACTCAGTTTCTGGTAATTCACTCTTGCCTCAATTTAACTATATATTTAGGTTGACATCTTATTTCTTGGTATAAGATCCATGGACCTGTCGACAAGGAAAAAAATTCCCAGAAGATAGGGACTGTGTTAACTTCAAAACACATTTGAAAATGTTTTAAAAATAGTTTTCTAAAAGTAAAATGGAATAATATGTGCAGGAGAATCATACAACTTGGAATGAACATATATTAGTCTCTGCAGGAGTGACAAGAAAGCATCTCAGTGTAACTAACATAAGTAATTAAAAACTATTTCTTTTAGTATATACCTCCCTAAATCCTTATTCCTCCTATGAATCACCTTATTCTCAGACCAATTCCCAGTCCTTCTTTTTCCTCTCAACTTTTCAGTATCTCTTTTCTTGATTTTGCATTCCAAAAGACCAGAGATTATCTGCAAAGATAAAACCCTCATTTGGAAATAGGGAGAGGATAGGGGCTGAAGTCAAGGGAAAGGAAGTAGAGACTCATATTCATTAGTCAATCATTCCTCTTCTGTCAAGTGGGTTTGCCGATGCTTGAATTATTATGCAAAAGAAGTGGTAATAAACCTCAAATGGTATGTAAGGAAAGACTGTAATGTCACTTAGAGATTTGCTAATTTGTCCCAGTATAGCAAATACTTTACATGAATGAATCAAATTCCAGAGAAAGATTTCAACTGACCAAATGTAATAATGAAAAAAATTTAATAAATAACCATACAGTTTGGAGCATGAGATCAACAATTAGACCATTGAAACTGTGGCAGGAATACGATTTGAGTAAGGTAATTTAAATAGATAAGAAAATTAACTCTTTTTTGTTAGCCAAGGGCATGATGTGATTGACAGTACCTGTGACCAGGAAAAGCAGAAGAAAGGAAGGAGAGATGGCTGCCAGATGGGATCCTCTATCACAAACTGTTTAGGTATTGTGCCCACTTCTGTAAACATGAGCACACTCAGTAGAGAGGTACTAAGAGGCTGACTTGACTAGAAACCATGATAAATTAGAAAGCATGTCATATAAAAAGAGAAGAATTGAAGGAGAGATTTAATAGCTGTTTTCAAAATCATGTCTAAAGTTTCATCAGATGGAACTCAGAATAAATTTATTTTCTATGGCTTTCATGATATAGAACTAGAGTCAATTAAAGAGAGAGCATGATTCAAGTGGAGGAGGCATTTTCTATTTCCAGATACTCCAAGAAGGAAAGATGTACATCAGGGAGTACTGAGTACCTGGACCCTTAGTGAGAAAGTTCAGCTAAAATAAAGAGAGACAAGGTTGGAGGAGGAAAAACCTGAAAGACTAACAGTCCCTACTATTCATGAGAATTTTAGATTAAGCACACTAAGATGATCACATAGAATAAAATGTTCTTTATTCTAAATAGAATTTCTCTTCAAAAGTATGTGCATTTTTGAAAGACTTCAAAATTTTAAAATTTCATCGCCATGAGATAAACATATCCATCTATTTTATGCCATAGATATCTAAATGCATAACTGAAAATATAACCATAGCAACAAAAATAATAACAAAATTTATTACATGTGGAGCCCTCAATAAATATACATCAGGCACTAAGCACTTTACATTCATTTCCTTCATTTAACCCCCACAACCTGTCAGGGAAGGATGGGATTAATGAATCTGACAGGGCACAAAGCTGGTAAGTAGCAGAGCTAGAATTTCAACTCAGGTTTGATCAAATTTAATCACTACAGCTAACTATTATATTATTGTTATTCCCTGTTCCATAATGCTCCTTTAAATGAAACGTGAATAAATGGAGCATGGAAACCAATATTATAAAGAAGAGTACTTGTTATACTACCCAGATATCCCCAGGTATAGACCTGCAATTCATAAATTTTCAAAAGGCGTTCCGTAACAATGTGGACACCTATCTTTAAATAAGCCTCACAAGTGAACCAAATGGGCATTTTATGATACAAAAGTCAATTCCTAAGATATTACCTCCTAAGCTTAATGCTATCAATGCTTATATGAAAAATCAGGAATAATTTATTACAGTTCCCCAATGAGGTGAACTAGTTCATCATAATTCATAAATATAGAAAGGTTTCTACATCTTTTAGACAAAACTAGTTGTTTCTCTGCATCCCTGGGAATGAAGCTAGTCATGCAATAAAAATATCTTTGTGAAACTTTATAGAATAAGGGGCAAAGTGAAAGAGCAATACTTCTGCAATTTTTTGCTTCATAAAAGAAATTCTTGTTGAACTTTTAGTAAGGTTCAAGGGGCAGTGATTGTGTTAAAGTAGCTTTTTCTTTGAATTAAACCCTAATTAAAAGAGTAAAAATAGAAATGATGATAGCATGTAGACTGAACGTAACATAGCCATTCAGCAATGCTTTATTTACAGTAATTTTTCATGTATACAGAAAGTAATTAATAATCTGAAGTGTCAAAAATATAATTGAGAAAGAGTAACAACAGCAGCAAAATGTGAGCTCAAAATCTGGACTGAGTCATGGCTGAGTCACTCCACCCTAAGTAAACTTAGCAGGTCCTCCTTAGATCCCTTTATGCCTTGAGTACTGATTCAAAGAAATTTGTAAGACATAAAATTATTGCTATTGGCAGTCAAATCAATAGTCTAAAATCAAGAAGGAAGAGAAAAATACTATACAATTGTCCTCAACAACTTAAAACATTCATTTTTACATAACATAAATTTGGAAAAATAAATCCATATTGGCTGATGTGATTTTCCTTGGTCTCCCTACCTCCCCATAGCAGAGAGAGGCTCAAGACAACATTTCAAATTAAGCCTTCTCCATCCCCGAGCTGGAAGACAGGTTGTTGATTCGCTTCAGTGACGCTGCTTTTTGGCACTGTGAAAGCTGTCTGTACATTGGCCAGTACACGAATAAGCCATGAGAAAAAAACATCCACCATGTATAAAGTGGGCCCTCACAGCCAGAGAGAGGAAGAACAAGAGGAACGCTCAGAACAAACATATCACAAAATTGAGCTGTAGGAAGCAAAAGATAACAACTGGAGCAAAAAAGTAGTCAGGCCAGGGGATGTCTAAGCCAGCACAAAGAAACATTTTAGAACTATAATATCTGAATTTGGCAAAAGCACTCAGTAGGCAAACAGAAAGCCAACGTATTAAGAAATAGTAGTAACAAGGACAAAAATAATTCAAAATAAACTTTCCAAAAATTAAAACAGTTGTCATTGCAAATACATAGAGATGGATGGATAGAACTCTGATAAAGTGATATTTAAATAAGTTCAAAGTTTGGCTCTGATATAAGAAGACAAGTGGTTTCATTTCTTCATCTGAAAATGGAAACTATATCTACTCTGTCTTCCCTACAGAGTGGTTGGGAGAATCATATGAAGACATCTCAAAGTGCTTTGAAATTTGCAAACTGTTACAAAAATGTGATGATGATGATGATGATGATGAAGAAAATATGGCACACAGATGGACAGGGCTCCTCGTAGAATATAATGCTCTCTGGAAAGTTGAGTTATGCTGGTGGTAGAAATGTAAAGCCAAAGTAGTGAATTTATTTATGTATTTATCAGCCATAAATACCAAAACATATTTTAATAGAAATGAAATATCTTACAAAGCAGGGTGAAATAAACTTTTAACAGTTTTCTTTCTTGATTGGGTGTAAATGTTAGAGTCAGGACCACACGTCAAAAAAGTGTGTTTTTTTGTAATTCAAATTTAGAAAATATTATTCTAGGAAATGCAAGATGAAGGGAAGTTTTTCTAAGAAATAAATTGTTGGAAAATACTTTTTTTTTTCTTAAGAATATGCTTCTCGGATGTGAGAAATTCTGTCAGGAAAAAGAAATATTTTGAATTTGAACTTTCCTTGATGTAGCTTCTGTTTTGGGTCACAAGAAATGGAAAAAGGTCACATGATTATTCCCTATTCCTTTCTCCTTCAATTGCAATTGATTTTTATTAGTAACCATGAGCATCAGAAAAAGAGTTTCTGTTTCTATTAATGAACTGAGGTGTGCAGGTGCATATGATAATGTTCATATGAATCAGGGCTCTAAAGTGTGCCAATTCTCCCCAATTTTCTACAATATTTTCTGTTTCTTATCATTATGACTAAATAACGATGGCAAAACTAATGATGCCATTATCTTGTAATTGGGAATTGAGGCTGTTTAGCAATGATAAAGCATGCATTGAGCAGAGTTAATGGGCCAACCAGGCAGCCCCACTGGGTAGCTAGTCCACAGAGCAAGAAGACTGAACATTTGCAAGGTTGGATGTTGTTCATAAAAGGCAGTGAGCATCAGGAAATGTTTCTTCCTGATTATTGTCTACTGCTCTATCAGCCTAGGGAAAGTTAATAGAGCTCAAATAAAGATTTGAGGCAATTCTTGATGTAAAATGTAAAGAGCCCTTTTCTTCATGATTCAACCATTTACAAATATCTCATTGATATTAGTTTCTATAAAATAATTCATTGTTTTAATCCAACCATATTCTGTACATTTTACTTCCTAATTTGTATGGGGATGATGTTATAGATTTTAGGGCCATAAGGCATATGTGTTTGCTTATGATACTTGTTCCAGCATAGTCCCTGGAACATAGTAGGTGCTCAGTTACCTATTGGTTCAATCAATTTACTTACACTTTTTATAAACAAAAACTAAAGTAATACCTATGCTCAGAAAAATACCATTGCTCAATTTAGTGCAAGAAAACTGAAATTCTTGGGGATTTTAACATTAAGAATATGTTTTCCCCACACCAGTCAGGTTACAATGAAAGCAGGATTCTGTTGATTCAGAAAAAAAGACTAGGAGCCATAGAGAAAAAAAGCATGTACAGACTAGCTTACCCCTGAAACTGTTCCCACGATTCTGATGAAGCAATAGCAGGAGGCATTCCCCAAAGGGGCCATTGCCTTTTTACAAACAAGCCATGTTCTATAATTTTTTTTTCACCCAGGTTAAGAGAAAAGTGAAATGTCATTAGCATTATTGAAACAATGCCTCCCATTTAGTAATAATAATAATTATTTTTTGAGGTTTTATGCCAGGCATTATGCTAAACACTCTAGATGAATTATTTTATTTGATCCTCACAACAATCTTGTGAAGGGAGCTTTATTAGCTTCCCCATTTTTCAATTTGGAAACATGGGGCTTAGAGAGGGAAAGTTAATGTGTCCAGGGATATATTGTCAGTAAATGAAAAAAAAAAGAGAGATTAAGAGAAGTCTGATTCAATTCCATGGTGTTCCCATTTGACCATATCACAGCACATCATGCAAAGTCCTTTCTGTGCATTGCTTCAAGTGAGTCCCTCAATGTTTCTTCAGTTAGGTTGAACTGGTGTTGTGAGCTTCATTTTACAGACGGAGGTTTAAAGAAGTAAATAACTTGCCTATGATTTACACAGCTATCAGATCACAAAAACAGGTCACAAACCATCTTTTCCCTCTCAGAAGCCAGTGTTCCAGGATGTGCAGTGCATTACATAACTCCTACACAATCCTCAGGCCAAGCCTTCAGCACTAAATGTTAGAGGAAAGGTCCTCATTTACGAAACCTCTAAATGCCTTCCTTCCTCTAAGAAGGGACATATTCACCTCTGTGTCATTCTTTCCTTCCAACAGGAGAGGATGATGCAGCCTGGGCCCAAGGCTACCTCTCTTGTCTCTTTCAATCTCTTCACTTAAGTCCTTTTTCCACTCTCTTCCCACACAGATCTGAGTTGATGCATTCATTTTTTCAGGTCATTTTAAGGTGGATCTGTTATCACAGCTTCTAATTTTACAGAATGTGAAAGGACATTCTGCTCTCCATTATACCCACCAGAATGGTTGCTCTTCATCCTATAATCCCTGGGAGGCACCTCTCTGTGGTTTGGGGTTTTAGACATTAGAGGAAGCAGCTGTGAATACAGTAACATTCACCCAGTTGCTACTGTCACTCTAATAACCACAGAAGCAAGCTGCACCACATGCTACAGAAGCAGAGAGTCATAGCACAGATCCTGGGGACCTGGGGGTGCATGCAGCAGCCAGGGACAGCCCTATTAACCTTCTCCAAATCTCTGATTTTTTTGTTGTTGTTGATTTCATTCAGGTTGCCTAAATTAAAATAGTATGTTCCATACTACTCCAGAAATAATTCAGCCAAATGGTAGAGGTCAACACAAAACTTCTGACAAACATGTTTCTAACCAGGGAGGAGATTCAAATACATTTTCCCTCCATTGGATTTTCCAGGATTTAAAAATATTTTGGCCTCTATTATAGACATGTGTTGACACATTCTGGGCATGTAAATAAAGAAACAGTGAGAGTATAATCAAGTACTCATGGATGTGTATGTTTGTAGCTGGGCATATAGATACCACATAGGAGATTTTATTATAATTCTTCTTAACCTAGGAACTTTTACAGATGGAGACCTGACTGAGATCCCAGGGAAGCTATCACAGATTATGAGAGTAATACAGCACTGCCCCAGGCCCATGTAGATAAAGGCAAGTCAAGTGTCAGCAAGGGGAAGGCTAAAAATGTGACAGATGTAAGGAATTGAATGGTTTCTTCTTTTTTGTTACTTATTTTTTTCTTCTTTCCTCCCTTTTTCCCTCCTTTCTTCTGCATTTTCCTTTTTGAGCTAACACTGATTAGGAAGTTTCTGTCTCCTTCACCTCTGTTGTTTGATGAGAAAAGTTCATTTAAGAATGCCTTTATAATTTTTTTCTTATAAACATATTTTTCCCTACTCCTTTTAAATAAACTAAATCAAAGAACCCTGACTATAGGTTACTATTCAGGATATCATGGAGACTTAGTTCCAACCATTCATGTGTCCCTCAAACCATTGATTAATTACCTACTGTATTTTGAGCAGTTTCTGAGCATTGAATAATGATTCTCAAACAAGCATTACTGACAATCAATGAGTTTCTTATCAGAAACTTACTTTTGTACTTATTTTCACTTACATATTCCAGAGACAATTAATCATTTATTTACATTCTAGAGAGCCCTGGTATCATTTTATTAAGATATACCATTCCAAGAGGGGTAGTCTTGCCATTATGGCTAATGATCTGTGTTCCAGTTGAAGGAATACTTTGAGTCTGCCATCTTATTACAATGTTTTGCTGAAAGAAAAAAAGACGCTAATTTAACAAGAACCCTGCCATTAGGAAGTGTTCAGTTTATAGCAGATATTACAATCTGGAGATGACCTTTATTCATTGTCTGACTTATCACAAGTAAAATGTGGTATGAAGTTTAATAATCATTTTTCAATGGTAATTTACAGTGATAATCTTATCTGGGTATTGAAAAAATTTTTTAAACTACGGAAGGAAGTTATCATTAGTGGCAATAATAATGGTGCTAGTAATACAAAATGGAAGCAAGAGGAAGAGAACTTGCACAAACTTTCACCCCCACAACTACCCCACCCCCTGGGAGCAACTATACCTACCTTCTCTGTTTCCATTCTTCTTACCTAAGATACATTGTCCATAGACTAATCCTCAACATGTGTACAATGTGCCAAACCTTCTCATCTATTCAAAACCATCACTCTAGCAAATCCTCTCCTTCTCTAATTATCACTGCTCTCCTCTCTCTATTGAATCATGCCAATAAGTGTATAAATACTGTGTTATTCCTGATTAAGCTCCCCTGTTCTAGTTACTGCGATTTTATTTGCTGTCATACAGCTTTTTGAAATAGCTTATATATTCTGGCTCAGTGAGATGCTTACCCTTACCACCCTCTCCCCGACACAAAGTTGGCTAGTTATGGTAGCTGTGATTTCATATTAATGAACCCAAAGTCAACTCTAAGCCATCTTATTGATCCAGCAGCAACATGTGCCACAGCAGAGATCCTTATTCCCAGAAATACTTTCTTCTTTTGACATATTAAATCTCTTTTTCTTCCTTTTCTTCCCCACCCCTTCCTCTTCTTCCTTCTCCTCCTCTTCTCCTTCTCCCTCATTGGCAGCTTTTTTTTTTTTTTTTTAAAGTAGGCTCCACACCCAACGTGGGGCTTGAACTCACAGCCCTGAGATCAAGAGTCATATGCTCTACCGACTGAGCCAGCCAGGCGCCCCATCATTGGCACCTCTTTCTAAATATTTTTCTCTTTTCCCTGACCTCTTAATGGTGGATTCCTCCAAGAATCATTTCTGGGACTTCTCTACCTATTCCCTTTGTGACCTCATACAGTCTGAAGGCACTAATCACTATTTGTATGTTAAATATTAACAAATTTACAAGTACAGCCTGGATTTCACTGGTGTATTCCAGATTTCTTCCTTCCTCTTTTTGCTTGATACTTCATGGATGCTAACATATATCTCAAGCCAAACATACTCACATCTGAGTCTCCACTCTTTCCCTTAACACCTTCTTCAACTATATCATAGCTAATGACAAGTCAATCTTTGCAGGTACTCCCTAAATTGAGTCATTCTTGATACATCTCTTTTTCTCACACCACATAGTCCATCATTATTCTGCTGGTTCTACATATCCAAAGTCAAATTTTTCCCCACTGCTAACAATATCAACTCTCCGTTACACTAGTATAAACACTATCTCTGCATCTACTCTTGATCATCTTTCACCTTTTTCAGTTTTTTCCAAACACAACAACCAGTAATCCTTTCATAAACACCAATGACTCCTTTTTTCAGAGTAAAACCCAAGTCCTTGAAGTAGCCTCTAAATCATAAAATAATCTGTTTCCTCCCCTCCTCTGTTACCTAACCTCTTCCAATATTACTTTCCACATATTCATTCCACTCCAACCACAATTTTCTCTTCTTTGTGCCTCAGGCACACAGGACATATTTCTATCATAGTACTGGCTAATCCATCACACAGGAATATCCTTCCCACAGATATAAACAGCATTGAAGACTCATTTCCTCACTGCTTTTTAAAATAAAATTTATATCTTAGAATAGTTGAAGATTTATAGACAAATTGTGAAGATAGTACAGAGAGTTCCCTTATACCCACACTCATTTTCTCCTATTATTAACATCTTACATTAGTATGATATATTTGACACAATTAATGAACCATTAATGATACAGTATAATTAACTCAAGCCCATACTTTATCCAGATTTCCTTAGTTTTTACCTAATGACCATTTTCTTTTCTAGGATCTCATCCACAATACCACATACATTTAGTTGTCATGTCCACTTAGGCTCTTCTTGGTTGTGACAATTCCTCAGACATTACTTGTTTTTGATGACCCTGATAGTCCTAAGAATTTTGTATGTGTAGGGTGTCCCTCTATTGGGATTTGTCTGATGCTTTTCTTATGATTTGATTTGTGTTATGGGTTTTTGAGTGGAAGACCACAGGGGTAAAGTGCCATTTTCTTCATATCATATCAAGGGTACATATCCTAAACACAACTCATCAAAATTGTTGTTCACTATGATCACCTGGCTGAGGTAATAATTTTCAGATTTCCCCACTGTAAAGTTACTCTTTTTTATCCCCTATTTGGTACTGCGCTCTCCAGATGGAAGTCACTATGCAGTACACACTTAATAAGTGGGGAGTTATACTCTATCTCCTTGAGGGTCAAGTATTTACATAAATCCTTTGCATGGGAGATTCTTTTGCACAGGATATTTGCCTCTTCTCCCTCATTTATCTATTTGTTCAATCATTTATTTACAACAGTATGGACTCATGGATATTTACTTTCTGCTTTGGATTATAATTCAATACTACTTTATTTAATTTGTTAAATTGTTCCAGGTTTGTCCATTGAGAGGTCTTTCAGTTGGCTCCTATGTCTCTTTTGTAAGTTCCCTGTTTGTGTTTATGTATACATGTATGTGTGCATTTTGAGTAATTCTTTACTTTCTGGGACTACAAGATGCCACAGGCTTGTCTTGTATATATTCTGCCCCAATTCCAGAATCACCCATTTTTCCAAGGAGCCCTTGTTCCTTTCACTAGAGAATCATATAGAAACCAAGAAATGGGTGCTAGGTGTACTCACTATTACCAAGAAGACTGATTACTTCTACACTTTTTCAGCTGACAGAGGAGGGAAATGTATGTCTATATATTAAACTGTGTATATATACATATTTGTATATTTAACCATCTATGTCTATAATAAGATAGATTAACTTCTGGCATGGCAGCAAGAGGGGAATTGCTGACCTGTTCCATAGTGAAACTAGAGGCAAAACAAAACAAAACAAAACAAAAACCTCTCAAAATAGTCCTAAGGGCAAAGGGCAAATGAAGAAACATTTATTCAAGCAAACCTATTAAAATTCATTAAGAAAGTTGAATCTGGAGTATTTGGACCAAGAATGTTACTTGTACCTTAACAGCTCAGCAATGTGGGGAATCCACTCTATCTGTAGCCACAAACACAGGATTCCCTCACCTTCTAGCAAACTTCAGCAAAACTTCAGCATTTCTCATCCTGCCCCAGGTGCCTGTTGCTGAGGCTAAGTCTCAGGAATTACAAACAAGAGGTGGGTGTTCCCTTGTTTTGCAAACTCTCACTCAAGGAATGAAGGCTCTATCTTGAATATGGTGCACTGAGAATACCACTGCCCCAATCTCCTTTGTCTTGGCTCATGACATAGAGATTCCATGCAAGGAGAAGCAAGCCAAAAAGATCTCAACTGCTGCTTCCCACCACTCCACCTGGAGCTCAGTGACTAGATTGTGGGTGTAGAGTAGGAAGAAATTTACCATTGTTCCCATCCCTGGCTTCAGAGCCCTAGCTCAGATTTTGCCTGGGTGAGGAAGCCGACCTTAAAACAGATAGCTGTTATCTTCTCAAAGGAACAGACTTCAATTGCAATAGAGTGTAGAAAAGTTTAAGCATGCAGACATTCTCAAGAACACTAGAGGTTGTGGTGAAAGGAAATTAGGAAGAAATCTGTAGATTTAATGATGATACAGCCTAGATTATAGTCTGGCTAATGTGTAGGGGAGAATTCACTCAGTGAATAAGACTGAGTGGGGCCCTCCTAAGGTCAGAAAAATTAAAATGCACTGACCTCAGAAATTATTCCTTCAAAGGAGACACAATTTAATTAGATTCACTTGTAGAGCAATTTATATTCCAGAAAATCATTGAAACAATAGAGCAAACCGCTGACCAATTAGTGGAGATTAACAGCTGGGTGTGGTCCGGGAAAGAGAACACTACCCAAACCACTGTTATCCTACGATGACTGTGGTCACACCCAGAACTATACATCACAGGCTTACAATTATATATGTTTGAGTGGAAGAGTTAGACTTCACTAAAATCTTCCAGGCAGTCATTAAAAATAAATAAGCATATTATAAAAAACCAAGGACCTTGGCATGGAGAGTGGGTGTGGGAGGGAGGAGGGAACCAACAACAAGTTGCTACAATATATTGTCTAAAAATTCCAGTTTCCAACAAAAACTTATTAGACATGCACAGAAATAGGGAAGTATGATTTTTACATTGGAAAAAAAAAAAAGCAGGCAATACAAACTGTCTGTGAGAATGACCAATTATACACATCCTTAGAGTTTGTTGAGGAAAACTCAACAAACTCTAAGTAGGATAAATTAAAAAAGATAGACAAACAAACACATCATAGTAAAAATGCTGACTGTCAGAGACAAGTAGAAAATGTTGAAACCAGCAAGAGAAAAATAACTTATCACTTACAAGGAGACCCCAATAAGATTAACACCTAACTTCTCAGCAGAAACAATGGAGGCTATTGGGCAGTGGAATAACATGTTGAAAGTACTTAAAGATAAAAACAGTCCACCAGGAATCCTATATCCAGCAAAACTATCTTTAAAAAATGAAGCTGAAATAAAGACTTTACCCGATAAATAAAAACTTTGAAAATGTGTTGCTACCAGAACTACCTTACAATAAATACTAAAGAAAACTCTTAGGACTGAAAGTAAGTGATTCCAGATAATAAATCAAATCCACATGAAAAAAGAGCACTATTTAAGTAATTATGTAATTATGAAAGACAGTATAAAAACATCTCTTCTCTTAACTGATTTAAAAACTCTTGGATCAAATAATAGGTGTACAAGATATTGCTGGTCATATAAATGATACAGAATTGCAATATGTAATATATTTGCAAAAAACAGTACAAAGTAGGAGGGCAGGACCAAAGCTGTATTGGGCTAAAGAAATGTCTGCAGATGGTTCAGTAATAAATATAACAATATACTGTTCAGTTTGTAACATTAATAGGTATCATGTATTTAACCATAACACACAATAAAAGGGGAAAGGGAATAGATCTATATGGAAGTGGTGCTTCTATATGCCACGGGAAGCAAACTAGTATAAAATGAAGTTGATTCTGATAAGTTAAGATGCATAAGATAAATCATAGAGCCACCATTTAAATGTTTTAAATATAGTGAAAAATCATTAAAAAATTAAAATGCTATATTGGAAAATATTCAGTTAATGTAAAAGAAAGCAATAAAGTAGAGGGACAAAAAGAGATATGTACAACACAAAAAGTAAAAATGGCAGACACAAATCCAACTATATCATTAATAATACTAAATATACTTAAACATTCTAATCAAAAAGCAAAGACTGTCAGATTGGATTCAACTTAGTGTCACCAAAGGAGATATACTTTAGACTCAATGATACAAATAGAATGAAAGTAAAAGCATGGAAGAGACCTATCATACATGCAGCATTAGAGTAAAGTAGAATGGCTCTGATACTCACATCAGACAAAATATACTTCAAAACCAGAAATGCTGGAAAGCACTTAAGATGGTGGTGGAGTTGGGAGACCCTAGGCTTGCCTCATCCTTCGAACACAGATAAATATCAAATGATTTTGAACACACAAGAAATGGATTTGAGGACGGAGAGAGAGTAAAAATGCACAACCAGAGCTGAAACAAAAAAACAAAAAACCAAAAACAACAACAACAACAAAACACCACCTCGTAGAAGGTAGGAACTCTGGAGAGTTGATCTGGGGGAGAAGAGCTGTGGGTACTGCAATGGAAGGGAGCCCTGATCACAGAAAGAGGAGCCAAAGAGAAAGAAAGAGAGAAAGGGAAAGAGTGGAATTACACCCAGGGAACTGCACAAGAAAAATTCTCCCTCAACACCACTGATGGGGAAAAGGAGAAGGGTGGACTATCACAAGTCTTTATAAATAGCAGAGTGCAGAGTCTGAAGTTTTAGAGGACTGCAACATTGTCAAGGTCATGCCTGTCAGACTTAGCAGTGCTCTGGTGGGAAAGTAGGGAAGAGACTCAGGAGCAGACAGCGTGGTCTGAGGATCCCCTGGGTCACAGGGGGAAAGGCACTTCCCCTCCTTGGAGGGCCTTTGGGAGAGGGGTGTGGCCTCTCTGGGGACAAGGGACCGGGCAGGTGACATTGAGCTGCTCTGATCACTAGCATAGGATAGGGGGCACTGGCTAAGGGCAGTAAGCCTTAGTACTGGCTTTCTGCTGTGCTTTGCCAGACATTTAAAGAAGAGTTAATACCTATTCTTCTCAAACTGTTCCAAAAAATAGAAATGGAAGAACTTCTAAACTCCTTCTATAAGGCCAGCATTACCTTGATTGCAAAACCAGACAAAGACCCCACGCAAAAGGAGAATTATAGGTCAATATCCTTGATGAACATGGATGCAAAAATTCTCAACAAGATACTAGCAAATTGAATCCAGCACTACATTAAAAGAATTATTCACCACAATCAAGCGAGATTTATTCCTGGGCTGCAGGGGTGGTTCAATATTCAACAAATTAATCAATGTGATACACCACATTTAATAAAAGAGAGTATAAGAACTATATGATTCTCTCAATTGATGCAGAAAAAGTATTTTACAAAATACAGCAACCATTCTTGATAAAAACCCTCAACAAAGTAGGGATAGATACAATATACCTCAACATCATAAAGGCCATATACAAAAGACCCACAGCTAATATCAACTTCAATGGGGGAAAACCGAGAGCATTTCCTACATGGTCAGGAATAAGACAGGGATGTCCACTCTCACCATCACTATTTAACATAGTACTGGAAGTATTAGCCTCAGCATTCAGATAAGAAAAAGAAAGAAAAGGCATTCAAATTAGTAAGGAAAAAGTCATACTTCCACTATTTGCAGACATGATACTCTATGTAGGAAACCTGAAAGACTTCACCAAAATTTGTTAGAACTAATACATGAATTCAGCAAAGTCACAGGATATAAAATCAATGTTGCATTTCAATACACAAATAATGAAGCAACAGAAAAAGAAATCAAGGAATTGATCCCATTTACAATTGCACCAAAAACCATAAGACACCAAAGAATAAACCCAATGAAAGAGGTAAAAGATCTGTATTCTAAAAACTATAAAACACTTATGAAAGAAATGAAAAGGACACAAAGAAATAGAAAAACATTCCATGCTCATGGACTGGAAGAACAAACATTGTTAAAATGTTTTTTTTTTTTTTTCTGTACTACCTAAAGCAATCTACACATTTCATGCAATCCCTATCAAAATACCAACAGCAATACTCAGAGAGCTAAACAAACAATCCTAAAATCAAAAAAGACCCCAAATAGCCAAAGCAATCCTGAAAAAGAAAAGTAAAGCTGGAGGCATCACGATTCCAGACTTAAGCTATATTACAAAGCTGTAGTCTTTAAGACAGTATGGTACTGGCACAAAAACAGGCAGATAGATCAATGGAACAGAATAGAAAACTCAGAAATTGACCCACAATTATATATTCAATTAATCTTCAACAAAACAGGAAAGGATATCCAATGGAAAAAAAGACAGTCTCTTCAACAAATGGTGCTGGGAAAACTGGACAGGATAATGAACCCAGACCACTTTCTTACACCATACACGAAAATAAATTCAAAATAGATGAAAGACCTAAATGTGAGACAGGAAACCATCAAAATCCTAGAGGAGAACACAGGTAGCAACTTCTTTGACCTTGGCTGTAGCAGCTTCTTACTAGACATGTCACTAGAGGCAAGGGAAACAAAAGCAAAGGTGAACTACTGAGACTTCATCAAGAAAAAAAGCTTCTGCCCAGAAAAGGAAGAAATCAACAAAACTAAAAAGCAAACTTAGGAATGGGAGAAGGTATTTGCAAATAACATATCTGGTTAAGGGTTAATATCCAAAATCTGTAAAGAACTTATCAAATTCAACACCCAAAAGACAAATAAGCCAGTTAAGAAATGGACAGAAGACATGAATAGACATTTTTCCAAAGAAGACATCCAGATGGCTAACGGACAAATGAAAAGATGCTAAACATCACTCATCAACAGAAAAATGCAAATCAAAGCCATGATGAGAACCACCTCACACCTGTCAGAATGGCTAAAATCAACAACACATGCAACAACAGGTATTGGCGAGGATGCGGAGAAAGGGGAACACTCTTGCATTGTAGGTGGGAATGCAAACTGGGACAGCCACTCTGGTAAACATTATGGAGGTTCCTCAAAAAGTTAAAAATAGAACTACCCTATAAATACCTCAATATCATAAAAGCTGTCTATGAAAAACCCACAGCAAATATCATTCTCAATGTGGAAAAACTGAGAGCTTTCCCCCTAAGGTCAGGAACACAACAGGGATGTCCGCTATCACCACTGCTATTCAACATAGTACTAGAAGTCCTTGCCTCAGCAATCAGACAACAAAAATAAAAGGCATCTGAATCAGCAAAGAAGAAGTCAAACTCTCACTCTTTGCAGATGATATGATACTTTATGTGGAAAACCCAAAAGACTCCACCCCAAAATGCTAGAACTTGTACAGGAATTCAGTAAAGTGGCATGATATAAAAATCAATGCACAGAAATCAGTGGCATTTCTATACACCAGCAACACGACAGAAGAAAGAGAAATTAAGGAGTCGATCCCATTTACAATTGCACCCAAAACATAAGATACCTAGGAATAAATCTAACCAAAGAGGCAAAGAATCTGTGCTCAGAAAACTATAAAATACTCATGAAAGAAATTGAGGAAGACACAAAGAAATGGAAAAATGTCCCATGCTCACGGATTGGAAGAACAAATATTGTGAAAATGTCTATGCTACCTAGAGCAATCTACACATTTAATGCAATCCCCATCAAAATACCATCCACTTTTTTCATAGAAATGGAACAAATAATCCTAAAATCTGTATGGAACCAGGAAAGACCCTAAATAGCCAGAGGAATGTTGAAAAAGAAAAGCAAAGCTGGTGGCATCACAATTCCAGACTTCAAGCTCTATTACAAAGCTGTCATCATCAAGACAGTGTGGTACTGGTACAAAAACACATAGATCAATGGAACAGAATAGAGAGCCCAGAAATGGACCCTCAACTCTATGGTCAATTCATCTTCAACAAAGCAGGAAAGAATGTGCAATGGAAAAAAGACAGTCTCTTCAACAAATGGTGTTGGGAAAATTGGACAGCCACATGCAGAAGAATGAAACTGGACCATCTCCTCACACCACACACAAAAATAAACTCAAAATGGTTGAAAGACTTCAATGTGAGACAGGAATCCATCAAAATCCTTAAGAACACAGGCAGCAACCTCTTCGACCTCAGCCACAGCAACTTCTTCCTAGAAACATCGCCAAAGGCAAGGGAAACAAGGGCAAAAATGAACTATTGGGATTTCATCAAGATAAAAAGCTTTTGCACAGCAAAGGAAAGTCTACAAAACCAAAAGACAACCGACAGAATGGGAGAAGGTATTTGCAAATGACTTATCAGAGAAAGGGCTAGTATCCAAAATCTATAATGAACTTATCAAACTCAACACCCAAAGAACAAATAATCCAATCAAGAAATGGGCAGAAGACATGAACAGACATTTCTGCAAAGAAGACATCCAAATGGCCAACAGACACATGAAAAAGTGCTCCACATCATTCAGCATCAGGGAAATACAAATCAAAACCTCAATGAGATACCACTTCACACTGGTCAGAATGGCTAAAATTAACAAGTCAGGAAATGACAGATGTTGGCAAGGATGCAGAGAAAGGGGGAAACCTCCTACGCTGTTGGTGGGAATGCAAGCTGGTGCAGCCACTCTGGAAAACAGTATGGAGGTTCCTCAAAAAGTTGAAAATAGAGCTACCCATGACCCAGCAATTGCACTACTGGGTATTTACCCCAAAGATATAAATGTAGTGATCCAGAGGGGCATCGAAAAAAATGAAATCTTGCCATTTGCAACGATGTGGATGGAACTAGAGGGTATTAGGCTAAGCGAAATAAGTCAATCAGAGAAATACAATTATAATATGACCTCACTGATATGTGGAATTTGAGAAACAAGGCAGAGGATAA
This sequence comes from Zalophus californianus, assembly GCF_009762305.2. Lineage (NCBI taxonomy): Eukaryota > Metazoa > Chordata > Mammalia > Carnivora > Otariidae > Zalophus > Zalophus californianus. The sequence continues at coordinate 43,448,068 of NC_045595.1, read as the reverse complement.
TAGGGGAAGGAAGGTAAAAATGAAACAAGATGAAACCAGAGGAGACAAACCATAAGAGACTCTTTATCTCAGGAAACAAACTGAGGGTTGCTGGAGTGGAGGGGGGTGGGAGGGATGGGTTGGCTGGGTGATGGACATTGGGGAGGGTATGTGTTATGGTGAGTGCTGTGAATTGTGTAAGACTGATGAATCACAGACCTGCACCCAGAAACAAATAATACATTATATGTTAATAAAAAAATATTAAAAAATAGAACTACCCTACATTCCAGCACTTGCTCTACTAGGTATTTACCGAAAGGATACAACAATACAGATTCAAAGGGGTACATGCACACAGATATTTATAGCAGCATTATCAAAAGAGCAAGCTATGGAAAGAGCCCAAATGTCCATCGACTGTTGAGTGGATAAAGAAGAGGTGGTACATTCCAGTAAATGGAATATTACTCAGCCATCAAAAAGAATGAAATCATTGCCATTTGCAATGATGTGGTTGGACCTAGAGTGTATAAAGCTGAGTGAAATAAGTCAGTCAGAGAAAGATAAATACAATATGATTTCACTCATATGTAGAATTTAAGGACAAAACAGATGAAGAGAGGAGGGAAACATACCATAAGAGACTCAATGATAGAGAAAAAACTGTGTTGATGGATGGAGGTGGCTGGGGGTTGGGCTAGATAGGTGAAGGGTATTAAGGAGGGCACTTGTTATGGTGAGCACTGGGTGTTGTATGTAAGTGATGAACCACTGAATTCTACTCCTGAAACCAATATTGTGCTGTATGTTAACTAATTAGAATTTAAATAAAAATTTGGAGAAAAAAAATAAAACCAGAAATGTTACTAAAGATAAAAAGGGACATTTCATAAGGACAAAATCTCAGCAGCAAGCAGAAATAAGCATTTGCTTATTATATATAGGCTGGTTTGGGCTGCAGCAGCTTCATTGGGGGAAGGGGTCTGTACCACATGTTCACTCCTTTTTCTCAACCAGCAGGCAGTCCTGGGTATGTTTTTCTCACTGAGCTGATAGAGTTGAAGCCAAGCAAGTGGTTATACAAGAGGTCTTTTAAGGTGTTGATACAAAGCCGGTTCACTATCGTGTCTGTCTTTATTTATACAATCAAGTCACAAGGCAAAGCCTAACGCCAAGGGGCAGAGACTAATGAATAATAAGTGTATTTAACTTGGACGAACTAAAAAGTTACATTGCAATGTGCTTGAATATAGGAAAAGGATGAAGATTTGGGCCAATACCACAATCCCTTCCCAGGTGTCCATAGCGCACTACCTCCACTATTGAAGTGGTAGTGGCAATGGAACCCCTGCTCCTCAGGGATCCTCTCCCCGCGCCCAATTTTTTAATGTATCAGGCCAGAAACAAAGCTGAAAGCAGAGGGAAACAAGAGAAAATCCCAAGCCTGTGTGAGGATGGCAGTAACCAAGTTTCCATCAGGCTTGCTAACTTGTCTAAAGCAAACAATGAGGTTTCTCTATTTCAGGGATCTTTGCCCATTGCACCTATGTTGGAAGCATCGTGGCTTCCCAACAGAGAGCAATTTCATTTAGTGACCTCCTAACTCAAAGATGAAAACTTTCAAAGAGAGCGGGATGCTATTCTACATTAACAATCAGTCAAACTAAATGTATTTCATATTACATAAAACTAAATTTACTGATGCCATAGGCCATAGGCTGTTTATTTTCAGTATGTAGTAGTCAAATTAAATATTTATTATTCTATTAATCTAATTTTTAAACAAATAATATAGTATAGAGTTGACCCTTGAACAACACAGGCGTTAAAGGCACTGACCCCCATTCAGTCAAAAATCCCTGTATAACTTTTGAGCCCCCCAAAACCCGACTGCTAATAACCTACTGTTGACCAGGAGCCTTACTAATAACAAACAATTAAACCATATTTTGTATGTTGTATGTATTATATACTGTATTTGTATAATAATATAGCTAGAGAAAAGAAAATGTTATTGAGAAGATCCTAAGGAAAATATTTTTACCATATTGTACTGTGAAAAATTCATGTATAAGTGGACCTCACAGTTCAAACTTGTGTGGTTCAAGGGTCAACTGTATTTCCTTTTAATACATCTTCTGCAGATCTTAAATTTTTCAAAAAAGAGAAAAAAGAAAGAGTTACAAGTATAAACAATGAAAAGCTACCACTAACAAAATGACATTTGCTCTCAAATGAACATCTCTTAATAAAATTGCAAAAAGTGAAAATATAATATTTTTCATATGGCATTTGATATAGGACACAAGTATCTGTTGTTATAAAGCAATATGGTTTGAACTTAAATTCTTTTTTTTTTTTTAAATCACGTAGTTTTAGTTCAGCTCATAGACTATGAAAACGTATGAAGGTTACTCTGGTATTCTTACCAAGTATAAAATATGAATCTGGAACATTTAAAAGATAAGACCTTGAGAATTTCATTAAGAGCCCACTGTATACTTCAAATGACACTTCACGTATTTGAAAGTGAATTGAAGCTTGGGTGTTGCAGAAGTGCAAAATCATCCATAAATTATCTATGAATGTGGTAAAGCAAATGAATTCTCAGCCTTCGATTATTTTTAGAGTCTTCAACTCTACAGTCTAACATGCAACTATGAAACAAAACACAGGAGCTTCCTAAAATATACTTGTGTATAATGTAGTTTTTCAGATATCATTTTAGAAATGCTATTTTATATCTGGGACTTCTCATCAAGATAGAAAACTCTTATCTTAATCTATGTTAACTTTGGTACTGTTAATTTCTTAAGAATGTCACCTATATTAAAACACAGAGATGCCAATGTTTTTGCTTAATTATGTGATCTTGATGGTAGACACAAACACCTACACAAACATAAATGAGTAAAAGTTTCTCTATATACTTATTTTATCATTTAGCCAGTTAAATCAATGAATTCATGGTTGGCTAAATTAGTTTGAGTTAAGAACAGATGCATTTTCAGAGGTAGAAATGACTTAAATGATTAGACTCTCCAACTTTCTCATTTTACAGTATGGAAATTGTGCCCAGGGAGGGATGGTGACTTACACAACACCAAGCCAGAACTACAATCCAGATGTCCATATCCAATTCAGCTTTTATCTTTATGGATACAGTTTATGTTTTGGTTAAGATTTTACTTTTCCATATTTAATGATTTTTTTGGTTAATACTTATAGTAACTTAAAGCATCACTGTAGAAATAAAAACTGGAAGCGAAATTCCCTTCCTCCTTTAAAAAGATCAGTGACAGTAAAGAGCACCTATATCCCAACACCAGGCATTTGATTCAGATATTAACTATCCAGATTCTAGAAATTACTTGTTAAAGTGCCAGTTAGAATATATACTCTTTATAATTATTATCCAACTTATCCAAGAAAGTGATATTACAGTAGATGAATGATGGTTACACATGTAATATTATTTTATGGTTACTATTATTGCCTCTGATCTATTTTCACTATTTTATCTATTCCTCCCACATACTGTAAATACATTATTATGTTATCTCAAATTCAGAAATTTTCAATTCTCTTTTTGGCTTGCAGCACTGAGTGATGCTATCCATGTTTATAGTTATTCGGTTCCAATCTACTTCAAACCTCAGATGTGAAAAGATGACATTTCTTACACATTAAGATAAACAGTGCATTCTTCCTATCACTTCAGGGAATATGTTATTCAAATGCTATAATTTTTGCATTTTGCTCTTTATGATATTAATAGCTATGCAGTAAGAAGGTTACTATTGAACTGTCAAGAATGATTTGTTCCCAGATGTTAGCATAATTTGCCAGCTGTCAAATTTTAATAATTTTTATTTGCCTAAAATGTGACACTGAACTTTCATGGTAAATCAAAACATATAGCAGAACTTACTTGATATTACAGAAGCTGAGGGAAAACTAGTGTGTGGCTTGAATTGAGCATACACTTTGCACATGGTACTTCAAGTGCATCTTTTTGTCATAAGTTAGGAAGTTTGTGCTTTGTGTAGAGCTAGACAACTTACAGGTCTTCAACAGCAATAAAGTAACAATGAAAATGTACTTCCAGATAATCTCATGAAGGTACAAAAAATGATCTCTTAAAATAAACATGTATTAACATTTCTACTGTTCAGCCTCCAAACATACCTCAAATTCGTCCACATTCTTCCATCTCCACTGATGTCATCCCAAATTCAGCTCACAATTTTCTCAGTGTTGCTACTCTAAAAGCTGCCTAATTTTAAGTAGATTTTCTTTGTTTTTATTGAAATATTCTTACTGTCTCTTTTACTATACTTACTTGAGTTATTTTTCTAATGGTTTCCCTAAAAATTAAAATTAACATTTTAATTTATAACTTTCTTGTTTGGATTATTACCAACTTGATTTCAATAGTGTATAAAACCTTATTCCTCTATAGTTTCATTCCACTCCTCCTCTTTTGTCCTTTTTTTTTCATGTAACTACATTAGGTATATTTTAATCTCATTAATGTAGCTTTATATTTATTGCTTTATGAAGTTATCTTCCAAATAAAATAGGATGGAAAGATTAGAAACAAACATATATTTTCCTATCTTTTATCTGTATAACTACCATTGCTTTTATTTTTTCATGTGGATTTGTGTTACTGTCTAGGGTCTTTTCAATTCATCTTGAAGTATTCCTTTTATTATTTATTTTAGGTTAAGTCTATTATTCATAAATCATCTCTGTTTTTGCTTGTTTGAGATGCTTTAATTTCTCCTTCCCTTTTTTGAAAGCTTTTTTCCCCAAATATTAAATTCTTTGTTCACATTCTTTTACTTCAGTACTTGACTATTATCATCCCACCGTCTTCTGGCCTCTGTGGTATCTGAGAAGGTATCAGTTGTTAATTTTGTTGCCATTTCTCTCTTGTTGTTTTCAAGGTTTCTCTTTGCCTATGGCTTTAACAACTTGATTAGGATGTAGTTAGGTGTGGCTCTCTTTGCATTTATCCTGTTTGGAGTTCAGTGAGCTCCTGGTTGTCCAGACTAATGTTTTTCATCCATTTGGGAAATTTTTAGATATTATTTCTTCATCTATTCTTTCTACATCTTTCTCTTTCTCATCTCCTTCTGGGACTCACATTTATGCATATGTTGGCATTCTGGTTTGTGACCCAGAGGCCTCCAAGTTCTTATTCATTTTTTTTCTGTTCTGTAGATTACATCTCCTAACCTATATTCAAATTGTTCTTGCTTTTGCTAGGAAAAAAAGAAAAGTCTGCTATTGAATCACTCTGCTAAATTTTTATCTCAGTTAGTATATTTTTCAAGCCCAGAATTTCTCTTTGCAATATACATACATATATATATATATATATATATATATACATATATATATGTGTGTGTATATATATATATATATATATATATATTTCTTTCTTCGTTGACATTCTCCATTTGGTAGGGAATCATTCTCATAATTTCTTTTGGCTCTGTAGGCATAATTTCCCTTAGTTCTTAAAATAGCAAATTTAAAGTCTTTGTAATAAGTCCAGTAGATGGGCTCGTCAGGGATACTTTCCATTGATTACTTCTTTTGTTGTATGTCAGCTCTACTTTCTCATTTCTTTGTATGCCTCATAATTTTTAGTTGAAACCTGGATATTTCAAATAATATGATATGGCAACTCCAGAAATCAGAATCTTCCCCTTCACTGGGGTTTGCTTTGTTGTTGCTATTGGTTTATTTAGTGACTTTCTTGAACTAATTCCGTAAGTCTGTAATCTGTGTCATATGGAATCTCTGAAATCTCTGCTTAGATAGCCAAGTGGTCAACTAATGATTAGACAGAATTTTCCTTAAATGCCTGGAACCAGTAAGTCTACCATTCTTTGCCAGGTATTCTTAGTATTTGTTGTGGGCATGCCTGTAGGGAGGGAGTTTACAATTCTGCATTAGCTATCACTTCCTGCTTTCACATGGCCTCAAGGTCAGCCAGAAGTGAGAGATTAGGCATCCTTAGGTCTTTTCTGGGCATGGGCACAGTTCTACTCATTTTTTTAACCTACCAGATCCCCAAATATCTTGGAGTTTTTCAAAGACTTCTATGGATATATTACTTCCCATTTTTCCTTGTAAGATTTTGGTCAGCTTCATGTTTGCTGTAACTGTTATCACCACCTTTAACAGCTGCAATACTGATTGTTTTAGATAAAAATGTCCAAATGCCCTAGGAAAAAGGTGTTTGCACTCAATGAGTTCTTAGGTCAAATAATGACAAACTCTGTAAGCTGGGGTTTCTAGGGAACTGCCAGATAGGTCAAATCATGACAGTTTTCTGAGGATGGGACTTTGGGGAAAGTCAAAACCGTTTACTCTTTCTAGTGGCTGTTATACTGCTGTTTTTCATGACTACAGTAATTGAAAGGTTGCTCATTTTCCAAAGGTACTATGGAGCAGGGCAGTGGGGGATAAGAATAGGATGAGCTAAGATGCCACAAATTTCACTGCTATTACTAAGATTTTCTTGAATCAGTGTTCCTTAGATTGCTGCCTTTGGTTCACTTCCAGAGTAGATTTTGACATTTTTTGCTAGTTCTCATTGCTTTTATAGATGAGTAGGTTTTGGAGGTCCATACTTTGCCTTTTCTGTTGATATCACTTCTCTGCATGGTTCGATTTTAATCCACATAGCTTCTTTATTTAGAGTGGTTGGGTCTGGGGTATCCACTTCCAAGATGGCTTCTTCACTTACTGCTCTGGCACTTCAGTGTACCGAGGGTTTATCTGTTTCTTCACATACTTCACTTCTTTTCATACTCTGGAGCCTCTCCACATGGTTTGGCCTCCCCACAGCATGGTGACTCTATCAGCTATATCAGAAATATCTGGGGGTACTCACTTGAACCCTGGTGAACTTCCTACAGATACTTCCCTGTCCAAACCAATGTTATGACTGGGCCTAACTTTGGCATTCTTATTATAATTAAAAGGTGACCTTCAGCAGTAACCACTAGGAAACTCTGAAGAAAATAAATAGCTTATAAGCCCTGTAGTGTAAAAGGCATGCCAGAGGGCACACCTGTAGAGAGGGAGAGGGGGAAGGAAGGGCAGGGATGGAGGAGGGTAGGGGAAAAAAGGAAGGGGAAGGTAGAGGGAGAGAGAGTGACTATGAATTTGAAGCTTTGGGAAGAGGAAAAACAAGTGGCCCAATGGTCAGTTATGGAAATCAACCTAGATCTCTAAAACAAAGGAGCCTCCAAGGGAAGGCAGCTTGGCTCTTTATCTAGTTTCATGGCCTACAACATGTTTTTTTTTGAGATAGGTTTCACTGAAGTGCATGCCTCTTTGAAACGGATGCCTCTTTGAAGTGGATGCCTCAGCAGTGAAAGCTGAAGTGAGGCACTTGTATTACAAAACAAAAGCCAGTGGTCAGGGCTTACATTACAGGGTATCACAGTACTTTTATACCATGACGGATGACTTGCTTTCACAACACCAAGTCAAAAGCTGCTAGCCTTTTTGAAGGAAAATCAGTTTCCACCATACCTTATTGGTTAATGCAGTTAGTTACACACTAGCCCAGACCCATGAGACTCTAATTGAAATTAATGGAAAGAGTAGCAAATAATTTGTGGTACTCCACAAATCTGCCCCATATACATTGCTAATTTTAATTTTACAAAATTTTATGGAATACATATTATTGTTACCACTTCATAAAAGCTTAAACTGAACTAAGTTAAAATATATAAAAAGTATGAAATAGTGATTCGAATCTACGTTATGTTATTTTAACTGAGATTTGTCTTCTCTAGTGATTATAGAATGGAGAAGCATTTTTCCAAAAATATTTTTGCAGAACACAATACTTAAAATTTTTCTGAAAAAGAAAAGGATTATGTAATCAAGTATTTCAAAAACCAAAACTGAAAAGCAGCCTAGTTGAACTCCATTTTAGAGGCTCACAATGTCTATTTTCAGGGTCCCTCTCTCTCCACAAAATAACGACTGTGTAAGTAACATCTATTATATTCTCATGAAAAATTCATGGAACACACTTTAGGAAAGGCTCAGTAGATGATTATTCTTAATATTTACTGAATTAGCTTTAAGGGTGGCAATCATTAGCAAACATCCCTGAAGTTTTAAGACTTAAGAAAATTGTTATGTTTCTAGGCATAAAGGTGAATTATATGTTTTAAAAAAAGGAGGTGGAAAGGGTAGTGTTTATGCACATATTATTCATTTACCTAGTAAGTAAGCTTAGCAGAACTCATTTATTGTGGAAAGGGATTGTGTTATATAGGTGACTGGGAACATAACACTTAGGTATATAGACTAGTAAGATGATAACTGCCACTTTTCAAATCCTGGCTTCTTTGAATAGAAGTATTAGCATTGGAAAATTATTTAAATTTCTGCCTCTTATTCCTCGGTGTAATATGGGGATAAAAATAATATTCACTTCATAGAATATTTTAGGGTGAAAAGCAGAAATCCTATAATACTCTGGGCACACTGTAGGTAGTCATTAAGTTTATATGAGAGTGGTAATTACAAATTTGGGTATTCAAAAGTCTAACAGTCTATTGTGTTTACAATACAATTAGCTTGACACAATAAAGTCAATAAACAAAAGCCAGGACAATTTTTAAGGCAGATTTCAACAAGCACACAGAGAGAAAGGCAAATTAGTTTATTCAATGGCCTCACACATTTCAAGATACATTTCATAGATCAAGAGTTGCTTACTCTGGGTGTTTATAAGAATAAATTGAAGACTTGAAATTAGAAAACAGAAATGACTTTTTTCATATTTAGAATAGCCAGGTAAGTCTCAGGCTATGCTCAAACTAATCAAGTATTTTTAAAAATCCAATAAATATCAAATTTATTCATGCCTAAAATATATTACTAAATGAAAGGGATCAGCTGCAAACTAATATGTACATGACACTATTTTTATTAGAAAATAAAAGATGCATATATTAAAAATGTGGAGAAATATGGGTCAAACTATTCAAAGTTCTGTATCTTTGAGGAGAATAATGTGGAAATGCATGAAATTACCTTTGCTAATATTTCCAAAGTATTTATATTTTTAATAATTACGTAGATACTTTTAGAATTTTAGAAAACATTTATTTTAAAAATTGGCATTTGTTCAAATAACGACTTAGAAAAAAATTAAAACCCAATTGCATGCATTCAAATATTAACTAGCTGCACCCTCCAAATGTCCAAACAACTTCCTCTCTGGTTAAATCCAATTTTTTTCCCAATACTTTGAGAATAAAAACATAGTGTTGATGTGTGATTATTAAAGATGAAATTTAAAATGCCATCTTTATTATTATATGCAATCAGAAACACAGAAACCCTAAAATAGCTAAATTTAAAAATATGTTAGTAAATATTTTGTGAGTCATATGAGGACCTACCTCTTAGGAATAATTAGTGTATAAAGTTTCTTTAGCTAGGCAGCATGGTTTAGTGCCTTCAAATAAGGGGATAATTCAAGTAACTGATGTCAATAATATTATTTTAAACATTAAGTTGAGAAGCTATGATATTTGCATATTTCCTACACACAAGTGGTTATGGAGTAACAGAAAAAATAGAGACCTACTAAAACAATTGGCTGAGTTCTATCAAATTTATTGGAAAACGATCAGTTTGCCCCCAAAGATTAAAGGCTTAAGAATTCATAGATTTAGCAATTTTGCTTCAATTAAATGAGGTTGGGATTTGCATGTCATTTTAATTCATGTCAGAAATGCTCATGATAATGAAAGTTAAAAAAAAAAAATCCAGTGGTGAAATAGTCTCAGGAACATCAAACACATTTATTGCTTACCATAAAAATATGACATCATATAAAATGTGGTGAATATATTAAAAGGGCATCTTATTTATTATAACAATTAAAATAGCAAAAGCTTAATAACTAATAATCCCTGAGAAAACTTTGTCTTCTAATAAATTTTGTGATAAAGATAATTTTGACAAGCATGTTCTCCATGAAATACCTACAACGGCAGCTATTTATTGTACTAAGTGAGAAAAATACATTTCCTTACATACAAATAGCTTAAATATGCATTCTGCAATCATCTTGAGAAATTTTAGCCAAGTTTAATTAAATGTTTCTAATTAAAATTGTGTAGATAGGAAGGAAATTAATGGCTTTGTTTGAACTATTTGTTTATTTCATTGTCAAGTGTACTGGATATAATTGCATGCCAAGAAGAAATCATCAAAATTATTCTTTACTCCGTTGATTTTCTGTTATATCAATTCATTTCAGAAACTTCATTTTTCTAGCTTTAAAGGAAAACAGAAACAGCTAAATATAAGACCATGAACCTAAGGGATTTTTTCCCCCAAAAAAACTATTAGCTAGAGATAACATGTATTCAGCAAAATAAAGGTTAAGCTTCAATTAAGCATTCTAAACATATTTAGTGAGATACTGAAAAACTCATAATGCCTCTATCTACACAACTCACCAAAAGCTTTGAATAAAGTAAATTATAACAAAAGCCAAAAGAGTGCTCAGATGGTTTATTGCATCATGTGGCTTTCCACAGTAAATTATGATTGCCCTTACATTATATATAGTTGTTTCTATGAAAAAAAAAAATGTATTCTAAAAATAAATAAATAAACCTGCTTCATACAAGCTGCCGACATCGCAGAAAGTCTGTGATGGAATAGCTGAATTTAAATCCACATAAGTACTTATTTTCTCCTCCCCAGATGTGAAGTTTTTCTCCAGAACATAAAGCTTATGTGGAAATCAGCTCCTGGACTTGTTACATTTAAGTTCATCGTTGCAACTAGCATAGTAGAGGTTTATTCAGTGCCAGAAATGGGGCGGGGGGGGATTAATCTATGACTTCAAAATCAGAACAAAAACTCAGCACTAAAATACAGACTGAGGAGGACAATTTTCCAAGGAGGAAGTAGAGATCATTTTGTGGTCCTGTAGGGAACCATTGTTTCTCTCTGCTTTTCTACTTCTGAGAAAGATTCATGACAATGGCTAGAACGATTTTCTGATTCCTAACTGTGAGCTGTCTTGGCATGTCTTTTTCCAACAAAATTCTTCTTTCTTGTCTGAAACAGGTGTTGGGATTTCAGCTGCCAGTCACAGAGTGTAGTGCAAGGCCTTCATTAACATAATAGTCTGGGAAACAGTGACTGAGCCCTTAACTAATCCCTCTCCAGTTGCTTTGGGTCTGTGTTTGTGCCACTCCCCAAATTGCACAGCTCAGTAATTTTGCTAAGAATATCCAATAATTCCGTGGGGAAAATGATCCAAAGAATTATTTGGCAAAATATATCTGCTTACTTACTCTCTTATTCTGTGGAAGTTACTGTTATTAATGTTATAGGTGTGTGCAAATCGAGTTTAAAGAGGTTAAGTCACATACCTAAAATCCCATAAGTAATAATCAGAAGAGTCAGGAATTCTAACCCTGGTCAGTCTTATTTCAATAACTGTGTTTTCGCCAGTATATTTTATCACCATAATTAAAATTTTTTCATGTTATATGTGTATGTGTGTGCATATGAGAAAGAGAGTAAAAAGGAGAGAAAGAGAGAGAAAAAAATTTTTCCTTTTCCTAATATTTGGATTTTCTTTACTTTTTATAACTACATCTGGATATCTTTTTAATTTATGGAATTTAATTTTTGGAAAATGTGTTTATACCTGGAATCCTTGAATCATTAGCTTTCAAAGATATACATCTATTTAGATGTGGCAGTTAGTACTCTAACATGTTGTGGTGGCTTTATTTTGTGTCAGTTTAGTCAACCTGGGACAATGTTTTCCAGATTTCTGTCCCTTATATGTATAGTATTTGATTAGTATGAAACAAAGGAGACATTTTACACAAGATTTGAAAGGTAAAAGTTGAGGCATATGTGTGTATGTGTTTATTTACAGACTTTATTTTTTAGAACAGTTTTACATTCACAGTGAAACTGAGTGGAAGGTCCAGAGATTGGCTAAAACCCCCTGGCCCCACAAATGCATGTGTGAGTCTCCTTCCCTACTATCAACATCCAACAACCAGGAATGTTACATTTGTTAAAACTGATGACTCCATATGGATTCTTCATTATCATCCATAGTTCACAGGTCACATCAGGGTTCACTCTTAGAGTTGTGCATCTATGGATTTGGACAAATGTCTAATGACATATATACACCATTATAGCATCATACAGAAAAATTTCACTGCCCTCAAAATCCTCTGTGTTTCATTTATTCATCCTTCCACTCCCACTAACACTTGACAACCACTGATCTTTCCACTGTCTCCATAATTTTGTTGCCATATATTTTTTCCTACACTGAAGTTTGGTGCAGGGCATTTGGAACTGTTGTAGCTCTCACAGGCTGTTGCATCTCTTCTATCTTATTTCTTTGGCATTGGGCAGAAGCAGGATTCAAGTTCCTTCAGCGTGTGCATTATTGCCTCCTTCAGCTTCTCTGACTCTTGGGCCAGGTTTGTGTTTAGATCTGAGAGGAAGGGCGCCAAGTTTCTCCTACAGGACATTCCCCTCATGAAATCTGGAGGCTTGGAGGTGGTGAGAGCCTTATGTTCGTTCTAGTCATTCTTCACAGGTTCCTGTTTGTTCATGCCTTTCCTACATCACGTCCATCTTTCCTCCCCAAATGCCTGCCTTGTGGATTTTAGATTCCAGCATCAAAATAAAAAGTTTTTTTTTATTATGTTATATTAGTCACCATACAGTACATCATTTGTTTTTGATGTAGTGTTCCATGATTCATTGTTTGCATATAACACGCAGTGCTCCATGCAGTACGTGCCCTCCTTAATACCCATCACCAGGCTAACCCATCCCCTCACCCCCCTCCCCTCTAAAACCCTCAGTTTGTTCCTCAGAGTCCATAGTCTCTCATGGTTCGTCTCTCCTTCCAATCTCCCCCTTCATTTTTCCCTTCCTTCTCCTAGTGTCCTCCATGCTATTCTTTATGTTCCACAAATAAGTGAAACCATATGATAATTGTCTTTCTCTGCTTGACTTATTTCACTTAGCATAATCTCCTCCAGCCCCATCCATGTTGATGCAAAAGTTGGGTATTCATCCTTTCTGATGGCTGAGTAATATTCCATTGTATATATGGACCACATCTCCTTTATCCATTCCTCTGTTGAAGGGTATCTTGGCTCTTTCCACAATTTGGCTATTGTGGACATTGCTGCTGTGAACATTGGGGTGCATAGGGCCCTTCTTTTCACTACATCTGTATCTTTGGGGTAAATTCCACTTTGGAAAACAGTGTGGAGTTTCCTCAAAAAATTAAAAATAGAGCTACCCTATGACACAGCAATTGCACTACTGGGTATTTACCCCAAAGATAGAGGCAGCCATTTTGCATAGAATGTTAACCAGCTCTCACAACTGCATAGCATAAGGTCAAATCCATACAACATATCTCCTACTAGATTGGGGGGAGAGAGAAAGTGAGCACAAGAATACCTATAAGAGAGAATAAACTGTCCCACAGTGATTCCACTTCTCTATTCCCTGTTTGATACAATGTCTATTCATCTCTCCATTCCTCAACCTCCACCACATACTTTGGTTGGTTTTATCACTATTTTGTTTCCTCCATACATGTAATAGATCATTTTCTATTTGGTTTCTTCCTCTCAGGGAATTCAATTGTTATCTCTCTTCTATCTTCTATTTCTGTTATTTTTTTCCATAACATTGTAAGCATGTCTTTTCTTAAACTTCATATCAATTTTCTGAAGCTGACCTTATTGATCCTTGCTCTGGTTTGGAGAGTGCCTTCCATTTTTTTTCTTTCACTGTGATTTGTGCTTTCATTGTCTAACTCTTCCATTGCTTCACTAATCCCTTTCAGTTTACTTTTTATGCTCTAATTCTGTTGTGTCTTTTTGTCTTCTTTAAATTTGTTGAAACTTTGAAATTCTAATTTTCATTATTTTTCAGATATTTTAAGCTAAGCTTATTCATTATTTATTCATAACTCTCAATTTGTTTTTATTTTTTTAAAGATTTTATTTATTTGAGAAAGAGTGAGAGAGAGCATGAGCAGGGAGGGAGCAGCAGAGGAAGAAGGAGAAGCAGACTCCCCACTGAGCAGGAAGCCTGACATGAGGCTCAACACGGGACTTGATCCCAGGACCCCAGGATCATGACCTGAGCAGAAGCTTCTCCGACTGAGCCACCCAGTCGCCCCTCATAACTCCCAATTTAAATCTGCTTTGCTACACAGCTTTCATAATTCAAATTGTTTCTCTTCCTTCTATTTTCCACGTCTTTTATTTCTTGTGTAGAAATTTACATAGGTTCTTTGCATTTGTTGTTGTGGTTACTCATTTTTAAATGAGAGTACTTTTTGTTCTGGACCAGATAATTTTTGGAGAATAGTGTCAGGGAGTAGGTGGGAGTGTGAGGTAGATCAGCATCTTGGGACTTAATCTGTTGTTTTAGAATACATTTTAAGGAAAAATCTGCTCAATCTCTATTCTGGCTTTGCTCAGAATGAAACCTCATTTGTTAAAGGTCCCTCTTGTTTAGACTGATTGCTATCCACTTTTTAAAAATTATTTTTTCAAGATTTTTTTTTTTTGAAGTAACCTCTATGCCCAACATGGGGCTTGAATTCATGACCTCGAGATCAAGAGCCACATGCTCTACTGACTGAACTAGCCAGGCATCCCAATTGCCATCCACTTTTAATGATACTCTGCCAAACTGACATTCTGATTCCTGCCATGACACCTTATCTGTATGCTTACTCACTTGGCCCCTGACACTCACATACTATGGTGTTTGAGGGTAGGAGTTGAGTTAGGAAGGCTCTATCAAGACAATTAGTAGTTTGATGTTCAATAAAAGGAATTTCTTTTCCTCCTGAAGATAATAAGATAGTTTGGGAGAACTCTAAAATATTCATAAACAAAATTCTGGTCTTTTCCCTTGTCCAGTTTTTAATTTTTAAAGGTTTTTTAGCCCTCTCTTGATTGTGTATTATTTCTATTTTCTATTTTATGAAAAAAATCTCACTTTCTCTTTTCTTTTCTTTCTCCTTTTTATTATTAGTTGGCTTAAAAGATGAAAGCTAGACAGAAACTCTTTACTTAGAAATTTTGACTAAAGCTCATGCTATTTTTAACCATAAAATAGAAATAATTAACATGACCAACTGTTGACTGTTTCCTGTCCTTACTATACTTACTCACTAGTAGTCACTTAAGTCCTTCAACCAGCAGTTTCTGTGCCATTGAATCGAATCAAAATGAAAACTGATAAAAAAAAATTAGGAATTCAAGCTAACAAGAAATTAAGCTCCTAAATCAAAGTCTATGATATGCCTGGAGATGAACTACTTGTCATATCTAGGGCCTTTCTTCATATTTCTGATTGTTGGCTAGGATCCTGCTTTCATACAACCCAGACACATGGCTGGTAAATTTGTCTATCACAGAGTGTTTAATGGAAACCTGAAATAAATGAAGATGTTGCCCATGACTTGAAGAGTATCATCAATATCTGGAATCTTCTTTTGACATGTCTTACGAATCTCATCATTATGCCTTGGAGAGCTATACCAGTTCAAATGGGACAGAAGTTTGCCAATCAGAAATTGTGGCTTAGCCTGCTTGTCAACATCACTGGAAAGACCGATTCTAAAACCAAGTTGTATCTCTCACTTCTGGCCTATCACTCCCTTTCCTCACCAGCTATTTTCTGAGGTTCTTGGAATATCCTGAACTAAATCTCAGCAAGCTTTATCTACCCTATTGTAATGGGGGGGATCAAGATCAGAGTTATAGCATCATATAATAGACACCTGGTAGAGAGCAAATTCCCTACTGCAAAAGTGTTACTTCTGATAAGAAGAAAAATTAAAGTGATGAGTCCAGTCTGGTATCATTCTGTGTAAGTTGGGAGTTCAGCTATAGCATTTCTCATGAAAAGCTAAGTTGTTTTTAAGTCAGTTCCTCTACAATGCTACTGGCTAACCCCGGCACTTGTAACTCCATTCTTGAAATTGCTTATTCTTTTTTTCCCCCCTAGATATAAGGAAAAGGTGATAGAGGACTATAAGCAGTGAATCTCTTTTTTTTGCATAAAAACATTTGAATAGTATTATACTGTTTGTATACACATACATACAGTATACTATTTAGTCTGATTTAATGGAGACTGCCTAGAGCTGGCATGGATTACCCATCCATGATAAACCTTGTAAGAAGCTCAGAAAGAATTTCCATTAGCTTATTTAATGTATAATTACTTCAGTGAGAAAGAATGTTGTGACAATATGCATCCTTGTCCATTAAGAAATTTTAATAATTACTATTGGCTAGGATTAGTGATAAAATCCTGATTCCGGCATATGTTATCATGTGAGTTTGCCAAATTCATCTAATTTCTCATCCCTAGTTTCTTTCATGTTAAAAAAAAAAGGCATTCTTGACTCAAGGATCATATCAATGGTTAAAGAAGATGCTTTGATTAAAAAATAACCATGTATCATTAAATAAGTGTAAGTCAACACCTGGAGAATGTCAGAAAGTCTTCAAACAGGAAGTGCCATCTGAACCAGATCTTGAAGGCTGAACACAATTTATGCAGATGTAGAGGTGTGGAAAGGGGATTCCAGGCAGATAGAACAGTCTATGCAAAGGCACAAAGGAGTGATAAAGTTGGGTAAAGGGAAAATTTAAACAGCTGGGTGTGAATTAGACTGGAGGGTATATTCAGAAGGAATGAGGGAGTTAGAAATCAGGTAAGTAGAGAGTCAGAATGTTGCCTTATCTCAAGCCTACTCTTTTAGGCTATTTTTACAAATTGTGTTCAAATGTTATTATCTTTTTAATTAATTAGTTTTATATTGAGTTATCTGTAATTCCAATCTGGTGATTTGTGTGTGTTTGTTCTACAGCTAGTACTTTTGTTTGGTATAACGATGTAAAAGGAATGCTGTAGCAAAGTAGCTATAGGCAGCATTGAGCTGGATCTTGCTTGCTTCTTTTTAAATACAATTTGACATGGGGTGCTTGGGTGGCTCAGTTGGTTAAGCGACTGCCTTCAGCTCAGGTCATGATCCTGGAGTCCCAGGATCAAGTCCTGCATCAGGCTCCCTGCTCATCAGGGAGTCTGCTTCTCCCTCTGATCCTCCTCCCTCTCATGCTGTCTGTCTCTCATTCTTTCTCTCTCAAATAAATAAAATCTTTAAAAAAATAAATAAATACAATTTGACAATCATTGCTTTTAATTTGGAGTTTCATTCATTTATATTTACTATGATTACTGACAAGCTTTGGTTTCAATATACTATATCTTGCTTTTTTTTTTCCTATGTGATATCTGCTTTTAAGTCACTTTTTTCTTTTATTGTTTTCTTTTATATTATAGTTTTTATAATTCCATTTTATTTATTTTGATTAACAACACCTTGCTTTGGAGTTTACAGCATAAATTTGTATTATAATAAGCCTATGTTTAAGTACTATTATGCCACTTCAGTATATTATTTTAAAAATACAATGGATATATTAAAGAACTTATAAAACTCAACACCCAAAAAATGGTAGAAGGCATGAACAGACATTTTTCCAAAGACAACATACTGATTGTCAACAGACAAATGAAAAGGTGCTCAACATCACTTGTGATCAGGGAAATGCAAATCAAAACTATCATGAGATATCACATCACATTTGTCAGAATGGCTAAAATCAACAACACAAGAAACAACAGGTATTGGTGAGGATGTGGAGAAAAAGGAACCCTTGTGCATTTTTAGTGGGAATGCAAACTGGTATAGCCACTCTGGTAAATAGTATGGAGGTTCCTCAAAAAGGTAAAAACAGAACTACCCTATGATCCAGTAATTGCACTATTGGGTATTTACTCAAAGAATGAAAAAAACACTAATTCAAAGGGATACATGCACCCCAATGTTTATAGCAGCATTATTTACAATAGCCAAGAATGGAAAAATATGATACATAGTGCAATATTATTCAGCCATAAAAAAAAATGATACTTTGCCATTTGCAATGTTATGGGTGGAGCTAAACAGTACAATGCTAAGCAAAATAAGTCAGTCAGAGAAAGACAAATACTGTATAATTTCACTCATATGTGGAATTTAAGAAACGAATGAGCAAAGAGAAAAAAAAAGAGAGAGGCAAACCAAGAAACAAGACTCTTAACTACTGAGAACAAACTGATGGTTATCTGAGGGAGGTTGGGTGGGGAGATAGGTTAAACAGGTGATAGGGATTAAGGATGTGATGAGCACTGTGTGATGTATGGAATTGTGGAATCACTATATTGTACACCTGAAATTAATAACACTGCATATTAACTAATTGTAATAATAATAAAAAACGTATAGTGGTATATATACTTTCTTTACCACTCTTTGTGCTATTGTTTACATATTTTACTTCCACGTGTTATAAACCACACGCTATATATTGTTACTCTTTTTGCTTTAAACAGTTATCTGTTTAATAGCCTTTTAAAAATAGGAAAAAATATAATACATTTACATACAAATTTCCCATTTCCATTGATTTTCATTTCTCTGTGATGATCTAGATTTCTATATGGCATCATTTCCCTTCTGCCTCTAGGATTTACTTTAACAGTTTTTTTTTTAACACATGTGTGCTAGTGATAAATGCTTTCTGCATATTTATTCCCAAGGAGTCTTTATTCCATCTTCATTATTGAAAGGTATTCCTGCTCTGTATAGAATTCTAGGTTGACAGACTTTTCTTTCAGTACTTAGAAGATGTTGCTCCACTGTCTTCTGGCTTGTTTTGTTTCTTCTGAGAGCTCTTCTGCCATTCTTATCTTTGCTTCTCCTTATGTAGTGTGTATTTTTTTTCTCAGACTGCTAATTAGATGTTCTCTTTATCACTGTCTTCCAGCAACTTGATTCTGATATGTATTGGTGTACTTCTCTTTATATATCACATCCTTGGGTTTTGTTGTGATTCTTAGATCTGTTTTAGTTTTTAACAAATGTTGAAAATTTCAACCACTGATATATATTTTTCTTCTGTTGCTCTTTCTCCCCATTCTTCTTCATGACCACAATTACACATACATTAAGCTGCTTAAAGTTCTCTCAAGATCAATGATGGCATGTTTCTATACTTTTTAGCTTTTCTTCTTTCTCATTTGGGAGTAGTGGCTGTTTCTACACCTACATTTCACCAATCTATTAATCTCTCACTGGCATCCTTGGACTTCCAGCTCCATTTCCTCAACTCAGGGTCTCCACCAGACTCTGTCTTAGTTTCCTCCTCCTCTATTGCTAGGTACACACACTCTCCATATAGTCAACTGTTGCAATTTGGAACTCACTTCACTTGTTCACTCTGTCAGGTGTTGCTGATCTGCACTGAATAATGTTCAATGCAGAAAAAGTTGTTTAACATTTTGTCCAGTTTCCTAGTTGTTTTTAAGAGAAGGATAAATACCTTAGCTGGAAGTAGAAGTATTATTTTAAACCCACTTAAAATATACAAATTGGTTGACAGTATATGGATAGAAAAATAGATATCATTCCTACATTAATCAATACAAAACTGGAGGACTTATATTATATCACACCAAATAGATTTCAGAACAAAAATGTTACCTGGGATAAAGAGGGTTATTGGATTATGAAGAAAAATCAATTCAATAAGATGGTATAACAATCCAAATATTTATTTATTTGGGTTGGAAACAACCAAAATTTCCATCAACGGTAAATGGATAAACAAACTGTGGTATGGGATATTTACTCAGCAACAAATATGAATGAACTATTGATACATGAAACAGCATGGATGGATTTCAAAATAATTATGTTGAATGTAAAAAGCTAGGCCAATAAAGCCTACACACTCTATGATCCCATTTACAGGAAATTCTAGAAATGAAAACTAATCTTCAGTGACAGAAAACATACCAGTGTTTGTCTGATGATGTGTGTGGGGGAGGGGGGCAAAGGAGAGGGAGTGACAAAGTGGCAGTGGGGGGAGCATAACTTATGTTCATTAGCTTAACTGTAGTGATGATTTATGTCTGTAAACAAATATCAAAACCTGGCAAATTGTACAATTCACATATGGAACCACTTAATCACAACTCAGTAAACCTGACCAAAAATTTAAAACATATATTAGAATAGCTTCAGAATGTCACACCTCTTTGTATTCCCCCATCTCAGCTCCCTATCTGTAATGCTAATAATTCAGACTCATTGTGAGGAAACACTTCACTTGCTCATTCAACAAATATTTATTGGTTCCTGCAATGTACCAGTCCCCACTACAAGGTCTCTAGACTCACGAAGATTACATTTTGTTGGGAAAGACAAAAAAGCAAGTAAAAATAAAAATACTTGAAATGAATGACACATGCAGTACAATAATAGATAATAGAGAATAACAGAGATCTATATTAAAATGATCAGGAGGAGACTTCTCTGACTCTTTACTTCTCTGAGGAGATGACATTGGAGATGAGCTCTGATGTGTGAGGAATCGTGCACACAAAGATAATGGAAAACAAAAGTCCAGGTATCAGGCTAGAAAGTGTTAAGGCTTGCAAGGAGAATAAGCTAGGCTTTTTTTTTTTTCCAAAAATGGGAGAAGGTCATTGTGACTCTAACTCTAGCAGCAACACCTACAAGATACTGATTCTATGCTAATTATTTTACTGTAATTTTGCAGACTGGGCCCTCTTCTCAGGGTCATCCTAAGTATCTTTTTTTTTTTTAAGATTTTATTTATTTATTTGAGAGCGAGAATGAGATAGAGAGAGAGAGAGCACGAGACGGGGGAGGGTCTGAGGGAGAAGCAGACTCCCCGCTGAGCAGGGAGCCCGATGCGGGACTCGATGCGGGACTCGATCCCGGGACTCCAGGATCATGACCTGAGCCGAAGGCAGTTGCTTAACTAACTGCGCCACCCAGGCGCCCCCATCCTAAGTATCTTTGGCAACCATTTCTAATGTTGTCCAAAGCATACATTCCAAGCTTAAGAAAAAGTCACTGTGAAAAACTAGAAAAAACAAGAATCCCAGATCTTTGAAATATTAATAAAGCCACATATGTTGGAAGAGAGAAAAATCTTGTTTTTATATCATTTTTGCTATACCTGGTGTATAATCTTAATTTAAAATGAGAACAAAGATTATTTAATTAAACCAAAGTTCCACTGTTAAATTTCTGTAGGGCATCAGAGCCAATACCAGAGAGCATGGTAGGAAGGAAGGAAGGAAGGAAGATAAGAGAAGAAACATCAAGGATAGAATTAAAGGAATAAATTTACCTTGAAATACACCTTTCAGTATTGCCCATAGTACCTTACCATTACATTTCCAAGAAGTGATAGTAGGTGACAATGGTGTAAAAACAGCAGCCTATCTATACTCCTTATCAACAGGAAGGAAGCATCAGGAATAGTAAGGATATCAGCACTTGTATTCCTACTAGAATAATCATACATTCATTTGTGGATGTGCTCTATGAAAGATGAGGATGCTAAAACTGTTTGCCAATATTGTAAGGTACAATACAAGGATGCCAGGTGGGTCTTAACTGGTGAAAAGCAATCAATAAAGTCCAAAGGTTGCCTTCAAGGAACTGAAGTAATGATTATAAATATATGTCCCAGCTGCCAGGAAGCAGGATCTGCAAGACCAGCAGGATTGGCTTCCAGAGCAATGCAAAGATTAATAAAAATGAGAAACATTCCTGTAGAGGAATCAAACTACAAGATGAGTAATTTCTAAAAAGTTCCTAGATGTCCCTTCATTTGGTAAAACTTGATCTTAAATATTGTCCAAATCCAAAGTTAGTAAACTGTGGTGAGAAGGCAATTATCGAAGGAGAAATCTCTAAAACAGCCATCCGTGTTGCCTTGCTTTGAAGTTTCTCTTGAGGACTAGTGCCATAAGATCCTCTGTTCCTGTTAGCTCAGTAGGGACAGCAGTTTGGAATTAACCAGTTAATTTGGACTGACCCATTACTCAATGGGTCAACAGGCCAATGTTCCCCAATCCAGGGTGGCTAAATGGAGAGTGTGGGCTGGTATGATTCAAATGACTCCTACTATAGGCAAAAGGTGAATTTCCAGCATAACACATGCCACAAAATAAAGAAGAACCAGTTGGAGTTTCCCACAGTTATTAAAATAAGCATAGATGAGGATGACAATGATGAAGAACCATACAGAAGCCAGATAGTTCTACATCCATCATTGAATCTTGGACACGCCACATCAAATCACACATACCTGTTTCATCTTTAAAATTAGGCCACATTTTCCTACTTTACAGTTATATTGTAAGGATTAAATAAGATAAATAATATAAAAGGACATTGTAAATTGTAAAGCCCACACAGATGTTAGCAATTGCTATGGTAATACAGCCAGGATGGAACAGTGTTCTGTTTGCCATCGCATTACTGTGAGGCAAGGTTCTGGTTCAAAATAAATTTGGATGGTGACAGAGTTTAAGTCAACCAGTACAGTGGCAGAAAAATAAGAGCTGGCTGTCTCTATTAGTCTCTTTCACTGTTTTCTTCAGTACTGATTTCTATCACAGATAATATAGCCCCTAATTATCAATCAGCATGTGGCTTGGAAGGGCTCAGTGGTTCGTGGAATGAAAAAACCTTCCTGAAGACTCACCATGATCATAAGCTCAAATGGATCCAGAGGGGCTTGTCAAAAGGCAATATATGCTTTAATAACTTTTTAATTTGCTTTTTTTCTCAAAAGAACTGGATTCTTGTGTCTTATTGAGCAAATAAGACTTTGAAAGGAAATGTGGCCACACACACAAAAATGCTTATTAAGAGGTAAAGAAAACAAAAGAGAGCGAGATAAGCCTGTCAGGGTGAGCTACATGTGTTTAACACGGCAGGAAAACTTAGACTGAGCTCCTGGGATTGAGACCTAAAAGAGATCACGCTGTGGGCAATTATGCATTTTTATAGAATTGGAAACCCTATCAAAGCTTTAGCACTATAACATTTTTGAGGCTACACAAGATATTTTGCCTTAATCAGAATTCCTGTGATATTGGGAGATATAGGGGAGAATTGATAGAAAGGCTGGGTTAGTTCCCAACATAACCCAATATCTGATAATTGCCTCTGTATATTCTTTCCAGGAAATCTGTATTACTAAATTCCAATCTCAGTGAAAGAAAGCTTAGGTGGTTTTTATCTATAACATTTCACTCGTTTAAACACATTTTGAGCACCTGATGTGCCTAAGATCCTGGGTCTTGTATGCTTTGTTCAGGGGTTACAAAGATACGAATGCTTAAGTGGCATCCCACAATAAAAGCTGATTTCTAACATAATTTCTACTGTTACCTTGTCTTGGGTGTACAGCTAATGTAGAGTCAGGGTATAAATCCCACATTGTGACCCAACGCATACACCTAACTACTAAGTTATCCTGCTTCTCACATATTCTGGAGAATACCATGGACTATGAACCATTTATAGGATTACCCCCATAAGGATGTCATGGCCAAGCATAGCTATAGAATAAGTCAGAAAGTTACCAATCAACAAACATTCATATAAACATAACTTGCTGGAAGGAAGGTTATTTGTCAAGGGGGAACCCATGAAAATACAGCATTGTTAAAAATCACCAGCATCTGGTTAATTATCCAAGAAAAGCCAAACCTCAAGGATAGAATGAGATTAAAATCAGCATTACCCCTCTCTAGCGGTGTGCCTTGAGACAGGACAGTGCTTCAAGCTTCAGTGTGTTTTTATTTAACATGGGGGAGAACAACACCTTAGTTAACTATGTAAACTACAATGTACATGTAAGTTATAAGTAATTTTAATATAAGATATAAAAGGCTAAACATATAAAGGTACAAGTAAATTGATACTCTAGTCTAATATCAGTATGGATTTGTCTGGAGTGACAAGCAAAAAAAAATACCCAGATAAAGGTGACTTTAAAATAAAGATTCACTCTTTCTATGTAATAGGAGTTTTGGGGGAAGGTGGCACCTGGATTGGTTGAATGGCTTAATAATGGTAGGCCTCTGAATGGACATCTCTGAGATTGTCTCAAAAACCCCATGAGAGTGGCAGGTTGGCTAGAGAAAATCCATATGACAGTGTCTCAGTTCTACAACTGAAGAAGTAAGGAAGGGAAAGGGACTTTCCTTATGCATGTTAATATTACCATGGAAGAAATTCTTTCCTAGCAGACTTCTCCTCATGATCTGTTGGCCAGAAGATGGTCACACAGGTAGATACCCTAGTAATAAAGGCGGCAAGGCCAGCATGTATCTGAAATATTCGGTGTCTTTAAAACGGCCCTATCCCCAAAAAACAAAGGTGGAATATCAGCTGTTGGCGATGCTATCAAAGTTCAGAGACAGGAAGGAGGTACTCTCAAATCATCCAATTGTAGAGGTGAAGGCACAGATGGAAAGGAACCACAGAGGCAGGGTGGGGGTAGTAGTAATTTCAGTGTGTGTAATTTGAAGGGAAATAACAGAATGAGATTTTTGTTTTTTCTTTCACTTACCAGTTGCTAATTCTTTTTATACATAGGAGGGTATAATTGTACCTATGGTCAGATCATGGAAGACCTTAAATGCAAGGTGAAGGAATTGAAATGATTGTGTTGTAAAGGTAGCATTTAAAGTTTTAATATATGGAGAATCCTAAATCCTAGGGCATAAATGTCAGTTGATTGATGCCAAGATGTATACAGCAATTAGTGACAGATTCATGACAAGACTCAAAGAAAAAAGGGGCAAGAAAGTTAGTCTGTATTTATAACCACTATTTTCTCTGAAGAGCTAAAATTCTCAACTTTCTCAGTGTGCTGACATATTAGACAGGACTGAGCCGTGGGGCACGCATTGTGTAAATATGCTCTCCAATGCCTTATGTTGTATTTCCCTTTCCTGTTGTTTTCTGGGAGACAGCTGGCTTCTCTGCATTCTATGGGCACCAAACTATACCTGTGGCTTCAGCACACCATTTTGTATATTCATGAACTTTATCTCAGGGAGGACCAACAAAAGAGATACATTTGTACAGATCTATCCAGACTACCAGAAAAATTCAAAAGATCTTGACTACACTGATGATAGAGTATAATTTTTTCAATATAAATGTTGTGAGTTCGGACACCTCATTTGTCTTGGGCCCTGCTATATCTCTAGGCCCTAGAGGGCAAATAGCACATAGTAGGAAGCCAGCCAGTGAATGATAAATATATTACTAAGAGATCTATTTACTAGTTATTAGTTTCCAACTCTGATATTTTAAAGGATAGAGAACTGCACTGAACAATGACCTCAAAATGAGCCATTGCCTGGGAATTTGGAGGTCTGTGTCCTTTTCCTAGCTCCAAAATGAATTCTTTGTGAACTTGGACCCACAACTTAACTTCCCTGGACCTCAAAATCCTCACCTATAAAATAAGGAGTTTTGACCAATGATTTCTGTATTAGCTTAATTTCATCAAACAGGTAAAATTTATAAGGACATAAAGAAGTCTCATAAAACTCAAGGGCAGAATTTCAGCAGGGCTTCTGAAAGCAACTAAACCAAGGGTTGGGAAACTCAGCAAATAGTCTCTCTTTTTTGAACATTTGTTTCCTTTCTCTCGTATTTATTGATCTGCCCTATCTGCTTCCTAGTTCATAAGCCAGAAAGTCTGGTCACTCACAGATTCTGAACATAATAAGATGCAAGCACCTACAAAAATGGATTTATTCACTGAGCCCAAATTCAGAAAATGTTTAGGAAAGAGATTATCAACACATCTAACTTGAATTAATTATCCATATGCGTATCAGAAATGAGGGCTCGGAAGATGGATGATATATTGTGCGAAATGGCAGGTTGGATTCCACTTGTGCTCAGGTGTGCACAATCACCAAGGAGGCAGGGTTATTAAGAGCTAATACTTGAACACACTGAGGTCTCCTAACCCAAGTAGCTAAAACTGCAGGATAGACTTCTGTCCAACCTGTATCAGCTGTCCGTGTAATGCTGTTCTGAGCACCACAGAAAACTGAAAGGAAGAACATGTGACAATTAAGAATTTATAACCTCAAGTTATAACAGTGTAAGCACAGAGATTATTATACTCTTGATTATCAAGTAAATGAGCCATTGCATTACATAATCCAAAATATCTGATGATACAGAGATGATACATATTTGTCTTGGGGAATGCATTGATTTTTTTTTTTTTTTTTTTTAGAAAACAGGTTTAGCCTTCTCAGTGTTTGTTCAGGCTAATGTTAAAATTTGTCTGCATTCCCTAAGCACATATCAATCGCTGGAACAGAGAGTGAGATCAGATGTATGCTGGGAGGCAAAAAGAAATCAGTCTGAGATTAACCAGTTCTGAATAATTCATACATGCGTAATTGAGAGATGATTGACAACTGGCAATTGACTGACAAATAACCTTTGCAGGTATTTATAAAACTTCTGTTATAAGCACGAGATATATTTGAAATGGTGAAGTACATGGTGACATTTTCCCCATTTATCACGTATTGTATTTCTCAGGGTTCTCCAGAGAAAGAGAACTGATAGGGTAGGATCTCTCTTTCTCTTTCCCACTCTCTTTTTTGTCTCTCTCTGTCTCTGTCTCCATCTGTCTGTCTGTCTGTCTCTATATATTTAAAAATAGTTGTAGAGACACAGAGAGAGATTTATTATGAGAAATTGGCTCGTGTGATTATGGAGCTAGGAAGTCCCATGATCTGCCATCTATGAGATGAAGATCCAGGAAGGCAATGGTGTAATTCAGTCCACGTTGGAAGGCCTGAGAGCCAAGGGAGCCCATGGTGTAAATACCAGTCTCAGGGTAAGAATTGATGAGATGAGATGAGATGCCCCAGCTCACGTAGTGATGCATGGGAAAAGGGGGCTAATTCTTCTTCTTCTGTCTTTTGTTCTCTTCAGGTCCTCAATGGGTTGAAAGATGCCCGCCCACATTGGAAAGGACAATCTGATTTACTGAGTTAAACGTTTTCTCATCTGGAAACAGCGTCAAAGCACACCCAGAAATAATGTTTAATCTGGGCATCCCATGGTCAATCAAGTTAACATATAAAGTAACCATCACACCTATGGTCCTGGTCTTCTAACACGAATTAAAAGAGGTTGAATAATTTGCTGGTGTGCTCAGAAGTGTAGGGCATTTGACAAACTTTAAGCCTTATATGACTTGGTTTTGTTTTATGTAGTGGAAGTATTTCAATAGGATTGTAAAGTCATTTTAGAGATTGTGTGAGTTTACTAGGGCTGCCATAACAAAGTAGTACAACCTGGCTGGCTTAAACAACTGAAATTTACAGTCTGGAGGCCAGACATCCTGAAATCAAGGTGTGGGCTGGGATAGTCCCTTCTGACCACTGTGAGAAAATCTGTACTGTGACTCTCTCCTTGTGTCTCCTAACATCTTCCCTTTATGTGTTTCTCTATTTCCAAATTTCCTCTTTTTATAGGAACCAGTCATATTGGATTAGGTCCTATCCTAATGACTTCATTTTAATGTGACTGTTTATTTTTTCTTTTTAAAATATTTTATTTATTTATTCATGAGAGACAGAGAGAGAGAGAGAGAGAGAGAGAGAGGCAGAGGGAGAAGAGGGACTCAATCCCAGGACCCTGGGATCATGACCTGAGCTGAAGGCAGACGTTTAACCGACTGAGCCACCCAGGGACCCTATGTGATTGTTTCTTTAACAATCTCCAAATAAGATCACGTTTGGAAGTACTAGAGTTTGGGACCCCAATATATCTTGTTTGGAGGAACACAAATAAACTTAGAGGAAATTAATGAATCAAAATCAAAACAAATAATAAAGCAAAACAAATATCCACACAAAGTATGTAGTCCAATGAAAAATACTATCAAATATCAACCCCATGTGCAGCACATAGGTAATGTAGGGCATATAATATATATATTATTATGTTTCAACTCTGCCCTCAAAGAGTTTATGTATGTGAAAAGTAAAGCAATAAGGCTTAATTTTTAAGACAAAGGAGTTTTTAAAAATGGGTCAGGGAAGTTCATGTATAATAGACTAATTAAACATGCAGCAGTGGCTGCCAGAGTTCAAATAAAGGGAAATACCCTGTTGATTGGGTGGTGAGATGTTCAGATGCTTTCCAGTAGGTTACAGGCTTTGGCTGTAGAAGTCTAAAATCTATAAAAAATATTATTCAGCTGTCCAGTGATTGATGCTGCTGCTATACTGACCCATTGAGTTTGCTTGCCAGTGTCCCACAAGTGCTGTGTTCTCACTTTATTTCTTTGCCTTTGCTCCTATCTTTTTAGATTAAGATGTGCTTTTCCAGCTTCTCTCATCTCTTCTTCTTTCTCCCCATTTTCTTCATCTTCAAATTCAAACTCATTCTTTAAACTTATAAAGCTCTGATTTCCTCTTCACCTATTTTGTGATATGTTGCCCTACATATATATCAGCACATACACCTCCCATCAGACTAATCTAATTATTAGATGATATAATATGATACTATACTAAATAACGTATTATAAATAAGGAGTTCTCAATTTTAGTTGCCTTAAAGTTAAGGATATTTTACTTGTATCTCCAAAGCCTAGCATCCTATCGGGGAAATGATTCTAAAACATAATTCTTAAATATTCTGCATGGGAAACTGGAGGAGCAAAAGTCCCTTCAATTCACAGATTAAAATTCCACTTTTGATGTCTTGGAGTGGGCCTGGAATTGTCTACATATTGGCTAGATGAATCAAAGCTCCTTAGCTGCTATTGGCTTGAGAGAGCTCAAATGACCCAAACTCAAAAGTCCTGGTTACTAATCCCAAACCTATCCACATGTACAAGAATGTCTGCTCTGAGGGAAAGTGATAAACTGGTTTGTTTTGTGACAATCACTGTTTGCACTTTTTAAGAATAAAGTAAAAGAAGAGAATCTTTGAAAAATTTCCCTATGAGAACATCATATGCCTTATCTAGAATCAGATATGTAGCTTGAAATATATTGAGCAAAGACTTCAGAAAAGGAAAATAAATTTAGCTTATTGTGATATGTTATGTGGATCTAATTCAACTCCCTTATTTCATAGATAGTGATAATAACTAACATTTAAGGGCCATTCTATATGCCAGGGAGCATGCTGAGCACTTTCAATGGATGGAGAAAATGCTCAGGTTTCATAAAGTTATTTGCAAGCATATGATTAAATGCAAATGCAACTTTAAGAAACATTTTCCATTTAGATACAACTATTTCTTGTATACCTGTTAATCACATACGTAAGAAATGTAATAAACCAGTTAAAAATGTTACCTCATTTTTATATATCATGAAATTCTATCAAGAGAGATTTTCCTGTGTTTTTCAAGGACCAGATGAAGTTTTCACTAGAAGAGGAAACCGAATGTCAAAAAGCCTATGGAAATGAAATATATTTTTTTCTGATATGCAAGCTATAGCTTTTTGAACTATATTATTTTTCAATATTAGCAACTCTGGTTTGGAGGTAAAACAGATCAATACATTATAATTTCACTGTATATCACTGCTCTGATGTTTCTGTCCTATTAAATCACATAATCTATTCCTCTTTATATTTAGAATATGACACAATTAATTTCTCTAAATTGGGAGTTTTATGACTAGAGTATTTTAATGGTGAGACTATAAAGAAAAGGGGGTATTTACAATTTAACAGACTTGGTAATCTCAGTAAAGATAACCAAAAAGTACCAGAGAAAATCACGTATGTTTCCAATGCAGATTTTTTTAAATAAACTAACTTGACCCATTCTAAGGTATACACTGATAGAGATAAACTGAGGGACCACGTCATCAGTAATTGATTGAATCTACAGTTATTCACCCATTCAGGCATCATCAGATTACTTAATTTGGGCAGGAAATTGTCCTGAATTATTTCACATAGTATAGACAGCTAAAGAGTAAAAATCCGCTGAATGCTTATCTAGGGAAAATATTTCCTTAGAAACAAGAAAATATCTATCTTTAGAAAAATAAATATATTAATGTTATAGATGTTGCAGTGGTAAGGATAGGTTTTCCTTGATTTCAAATTATATAGCCAGACATTGTGAATTATTATAAAATCGTTTTCTAATATTTTCCCCTTTCATAACTAGTTTAGGTATTAAATCAGAGCATACTAACACTCATTCAATTCAACACCCATTTCAACTTACCCTTAGAAAACATAGTGAACTTGAGTACCAAGTAAAGCCATCATTTGAATATTGAGCCATCAGGATATTGATAGATTCATTATTTAGATCTCTTGACAGTGTGGAGTTATTATTGTACATGAAATTGAGAGCATTTCCTGGCCATGACATACAAGAAAACAACAACCAAAATAAGCTGAAGTGCCCAGATACAGGTAAGGCCAAAGCTCACATGATTCCTGAAAAAGTATGTCATCATTAAAGGCAAGAGCATAATGGCTCAAGCACTTACACTTGGGTAAGTGACTTCACCTCTCTTGTTTTCTTGCGTGCAAAATGAGGAAATTCAAATGAATAAAAGCAGATTGTCTCACAATTTGAGGAAATCCCTGAGAGCAGTCAACCCAACTTGCAGCTAATATAGATCGACTACGGATAACCATCATGGCTCAAGTTAAAGATAACCTATTACTTGGTTAACTGGCTTATTTCATGAAGAGACAGTTCTAATAGGTATTAATAACACATTTTAACAAAGCATTGTAATTTATTTCTTTTAAAGATTTTATTTATTTATTTGACAGAGAGAGACACAGTGAGAGAGGGAACACGAGCAGGGGGGAGTGGGAGAGGGAGAAGCAGGCTTCCAGCTGAGCAGGAGCCCGATGTGGGGCTCCATTCCAGGACCCTGGGATCATGACCTGAGCCGAAGGCAGACTTTTAATGACTGAACCACCCAGGTGCCCCAAAGCATTGCAATTTAAAAGATGCTTTCATCCATATTACTTTTGATATTCATCATTTGGATGGATAATCATTTGATATATTTTAATATAGACAACCTTTCAAATATAGGCTTGACAATCCAAGTGTCCATCCATAGAAGAATGGATAGACACACACACACACACACACACACACAGTGGTATATTACTCAGACATAAAAAGAATGAAATGTTGCCATTTGCAACAACATAGATTAACAAATTATAATGCTAAGTGAAATAAGTCAGAGAAAGACAAATACCATATGATTTCACTCATATGTGGAATTTAGGAAACAAAACAAATGAACAAATTAAAAAGAAACAAGAAAAGAGACTTAACTATAGAAAACAAACTGGTGATTATCACAGGAGAGGTGGATGGGGGTTGGGTGAAACAGATGAAGAGGATTAAGAGTACACTTATGATGAGCACTGAGTAACATGTAGAATTGTTGAATCACTGTATTGTACGCCTGAAACTAACCTAACATTGTACATTAATTATACTGGAATTAACTAATTAATTTTTTAAAATATGGGCTTGATTCACTGGAGGATCTCTTTAAGGAGCCATGTCCCTGCAACATGTAGATAATTGTTAATATGCTTATAAGTATTATTTAATGGAGAGATTGTGGTGGGGAAAGGAATTAGAAGGGAAAAAACTATCTTAAGTGTAATTTAGAAAAAGCCACTGTTAATTGTAAATACACAAGAAATTAAGAAGACCCCATTCTGAATGAGATATTTAAGAAAACATAAGGTAACATTGTAAGAGTAATGGTTTCACTTAGTCTAGGAAAACTTCATGGCATGAATTAATATTTTGGGGTATTCAAAATAGAAAATATCCTATGCAGTGGCCTGTCATGCTTATGAACTTTGCAATCCTATCGTTAGACTTCAAAAAAAATTTGTCAGACATAGGGAACAAACCGAAAGGATCTTTCAGGTGTGATGAAGCTGGAAGGCTGCTGCCATCTTGCTTCTACCTGTCGCCGAGAAAACTCCATGATTTTCATGGATGACATCTCAACTTGGCAATCTTTTTCCCTCCCAGAAGGCAGTCCAAACAAATGTCATCCTCATCCATTTACTCCACAAATACAAATATAACACCTTTTAGGAGACAATTCTGTCACAGACCGGTAGCCACCCACCAAAACTTATGTTACTCCTCCACAGACTAGAGTAAAGGCTGGGAACTGGCTGTCCAGGCAGAAAGCACATCTCCCAGCCTCCCTTGCATTTAAATGGAGTCAGATGAGTATTTCTTGCCAATGGAATGGAAGTGAAAGTGGCATTTATCATTTACGACACGGTTAAAACGTGTGAATGCCTTCTTTACCCTCTTTTTCCGCCTTTATTTTGCTTGAGCACAGTAGACTCTGGAACAGTAGAGAATAAGAAAGTCCCAAGATAGAAAAATCTGAGTCCCTAAATCTTTAGAGGGAGTAAAGCCATATTCTGAGTAGAAACATCTGCATCTGAACTGTTATTCAAGCAAGAAATAAGCTTCAATTGTATTATGTCAAGAAATTTTGATGTTTGTCACGTCAGCTTGTATTACTCTAATTAATATAGGAAGGCCCTGATGAATGAGACAGATAAAAGCTGAATTGAGCAAGAGTGGGGGAAAAAGTTCTGGGTTATGTTGTAGATTTCTTACTCAATATTGGTCATCATTTCTTAGGATGAGTTTCCCAGTATTCAGGTCATTCCATATTATATTTTATTTTTTTTAAAAATGTCAAATCAGCAAATTTTTAAAGTTTAAACTCCCTTTTTGAAGCTTTAAAAGGTGAAAATAATTAAACATGTCCCATTATTTAATTTGTCTTGCTCGGGTCCTATTGAAATTTCACATGCATAAAAGCACCAGAAAAGAACATGAATTCACACCTGTCTCCCTTTCATTATTTCATCCAGAAAGCATTTGTACCATGAACAATTCCACTAACTTTGGATTCTTTCCCAGGTTTGCTCTCCTACTGTTATAATATTGATTACTAGAACACTCTCCTAATATACTCATTATCAGAGAAGCGCAAAAGATTCTGAAAACAATCCTTAATTGTGTGAGCATTTAAGGTTAATTTGGTCTTCATTACTCCATTTTAAATTAGGCTTCATTTTCATACTAAAATTATTCATACCTTGATTTTATAACATAACTCCTTCACCCCCTTAAAGGAAAAAATGTATTTTATTTTTTAATTTTTTAAATGTATGATCTATCAAGAGATCACAAAAGTACAGCAAATGCTACTTTAACATCTTATTGGCCATCTGTCATTCTGTGAATAGTAGTCAATAATGATTTGTCAAACAATTAACAAAGTTAATAAATAGTCACAGAGTAACCTAATCTGCCTGCCACCAGTAGTCACTAGTTGGGAATTAATGTCCTGAAACTATTCAGCATCACACCTGATACCCAACCAGATGGGGAGCAAACATGACATAACAGATGATGATTAATGATAAGGATAATATAATTCACTAATAACATTTTAGGTCCTGGAAATCCTTTCTCTTCTCTCTCCTCCAAGTTTGTAAACATGTATCATACAGTAGAGACTAGGCAGAATGGTACACAGTCCTAGCAGTTTTTGCAAAAACATGTCTATTAATATAAAAGATGGAACTGAGGTCTAAATTATTTAATTATCAATTCTCCACTTGAATTGTCCCATGATAGGAAAAATTAGAATGTATGTTATTAAAAAATTAAAATATTAACATTTATCTAAGTCATGAGAGGGCCCAGAATTCATGTTGATCAAACTAAAACTTTTTACAAAAGAAAACAATCAAAAGAGTAAATTCTGAGAATGGGAGAAGAAAGAATAAAATGAAAGAATTAGTCCCTAGTCAAGCCAGCTATTTCATCTATATCATAGAATCAGAGTTCAAAAATATTTTCCAGATTATCTAATCCAAATAATTCCCACTAAAATAATTTCTCTAATAGCACCTTTGAGATACATGTATATGTGTGTGTGAGTATATATAGATAGGGAGTGGGAGGGAGGAAGAGGAAGGGAGAACAGACAATATTGCTGATTATTCAGAGATATGGGCTTTCAATCAGGCCATCTCAGTTCAAATCCAAGTTCTGCCATCTTTGCTATGACCTTGGGCAAATTATGTGTTCTCTTTACCTTCCATAGTAAAAAGATTAATTTAGTTAATACATGTAAGTGTTAAGAAGGTTGCCAGGCATATGAAAAGTACTGAGTATACTGTTATTATCCAAACTCTTCTTGAACATTTGCATGTCTGAGAGAACTTCATTTCTGCACAAGACAAATTATTCATGAATGAAAATTCTCAGTTGTTAGACACCTCTGTCTCGTGTTGTGTTTAATATTTTATCCTGTTAATTGATACATGTTGACACATGTTCTATCCTTTAGTAAAGCAGTTCACAGCGAGATCCCTAAACCAGCCGCCTTAGTATCACCTGGAAACTTGTTAAAGATACAAATTCTCAGGTCCCACCCCAAATGACTATTATCAGTCAGGGTTCAACCAGAGAAGCATGTGTACATTTGTATGTATATATACATATACATATATTTATATTTATTTATATATTACATATACTATATAGAGACATAAATTTATTATAAGAAGTTGGTTTACACAATTGTAGGGGTTGGCTAGGCAAGTCTGACATCCTTAGGCAGGTAGCTGGGAAAAGAAGATCACACACGGGCTGGTAACCCATGGGCATGGGCTGAAGTTGTCCACAGTGGGGGTCTCATTCTTTGTCTCTCTCTGAGTCCTTGTCTTTCCCTTTCTTTTCCTAGCTCTCTCTCCATCTCAGGTCTAAATGCTCTTTTGAGGCCTTCCAGCTGTGTAGGTCAGGCCCACCCCAAAACAATCTTCCTAATTTAGTCATCTAATTAGGGTTTTAATTATATCTGCAAAGCCCCTTCACAGTAACACCTAGATTAGTGTTTGACTGAGTCACTGGGTAAGGTGTTTGTGTTTGGTACAAGTAAGCCGCCGCTCGCATTCCTTCCTCCTACTCTCCCATGCTATCTCTTGTAGCCCACCCTAACCAGAAACACACGAAAGTGATTCTGGGGGAGGCAGTTTAGCACAGTCAAGCTGACACCCAAAGCCTGTCTAATGATTCAGAAACTCTGGGGGTGGAGCCTCGCAGACTTAAGCCCTCCCGGTGATCCTGATACAGGATGAAATTTTAGAACTTGCTCTAGAGCAACATAGCAATGTTCCATTCTTATTTTCTATGACAACCATTAAATTATTTGAACATGGTTAGTATATGTTCTTAAAATATGTGCTTTGACATTCTGTATGTATGTAAAACCCTTCTGAGCTAGTCAACAAGTACAACATTTTGTCATATTGTTTCAAAAGCACAGGTTTTTAAAAAATATACTGTTTTTCACATATGCTCTCTGATTCACTCTGTACTTCCTACATATTACCTATAGTATTTTAAATTTGGTTAAAATATGTGTTTCTAAGAATTCATGACAATGTGACTTTATTATTTTTCCATAATAAATACATTATTTGAATTAAATTTCACACATTATATAATCTATGTTCCTATCATCATATATCCAGAAATGTCAGCCTCAAAAACAAAAATATATCAGTATCTCCATTCAAATATGCAGCAGTGATTTTGTGTGCCCAATTATGTGCTAGCATCTGGAGGTAGGGCTTTATATTTGAAATGAAAATCATAGAGTCTGTTGAAAAAAAGGAGTAGCCTATAACCTGATCTATTAACAACACTTTCCTTATTTTTGAGATAGATACATTAGGCTGAATTAGTCTGATGCTTTTCAAGCATTAAATTCATATAATTAATGTCCCCTGTTTTATTTCTATTTTGCCAAATACTTTTCTAGTTATAATTTTGTCATCTTTTAGAGCATTGCCTGTGGGAAAAATGTATTATACCTACTGATGTAAGACTGTGGTACACTTGATAGTTATATTTCTTACTGGCATTTAACAATTCTCATAAAGTGATAAAGGAGGAGCATCTGCCTTTACTAAAAATCGTAGAAGTAGGAAATGAACTCAGATCTATGGAGAAATTATCAGTACATTATTTCTAAAAATCAACGGAAAACATTCATGTGCAAATACTTGCCCTTGTGCAAAGTTTGGGAATTTTGGTATTGTTTTGATGTTAAAAATGAGACAAACCCTAATATCTATCAAAACATAAGTGGTTTATACAACAATAATCCATACTATGGAATATTATCTTTCAGCCAAAAAGAACGAGATAGATTCACAAAAAGATCTCTAAAACATATTTTTTACATGAATTAAAATATTTTGGAAAACAGTTCATTCTATATCAAGGATTGGCAAACCACTTCTTAAAGGGCCAGATAGTAAATATTTAAGACTTTGCAGAACAAGAGACAAAAGTGAGGTTTTCATGTGGGCTCTTATATAACTATTTAAAATGTAACAGTTAAAAAATGTAAAACCACCCTTAGCTCACAGGCTATAAACAAACAGATGGCTGACAAGATTTGACCCAGAGGATTTAGTTGTCTGATCCCTATTCTATATGATCCTATTTCTGTATCTTCATAAATGACACAAAAATGTCTATGTATAGGTCTGCAAAAATACACACCAAATTGATAGTATATGTACCGGGGGCAGAAATGATATTGGGATAAGAATGTGGTAGTCAAGTAGATATTGCTTTGTCTACATTACTTGAAATATTCACATGGATTTTACACAAACACACACACACACACACAGATCAACATTCAACATTCTTGGGAGATGACAGAAACAAGAACACCTAAGTAGCAAGCTGCCTGGCTACTGCACAAATCCCAGCAGTTTAGAGCATTAAACTCAACTTTTCAGCTTTTCCTCGAATATGGGACTCCTATAGCAACCAAAGAGCAGAGGGGAAACGCTGTGAAGATTCATTTTCCTCCTTCATTACCTAATCTGACTTAATAGCATCAAGGGGGAAAGCAGCAAGAATTGATAAAATCTCTCTTGAGGGCAAAGACTTAACTTCATCCCTGAACATGTAACACAATTCCTTCTCCCTCAAGATATCCCTGTTTCTCTGGAATGTAACTCCCTTTCAAAATCCTTTCCAGACTTTCGCTCAGGATGTAGCTAACTAGACTATATGCATGGTGTTTCTAATTAGTATTTGTTTCATATGCATGATGTTATCTTCAGTATATTTTTATGCTCATGAGTTAGGATCTGCATTGTGCAGCTTTAACTTAGATTTAACTCAGCTTGGTCAGATTTCTGCTATAATCTCAGTCTTTTTCACTTTTGTGATTTAAAAGATGCAAACTATTTGACAGTTTTGGTTGTCTTCTTATTGTGTTTTTCACTTCTCCATAAGTTTCTTTTGGCCTATAGATTTTCTCTGGAATTAACGAACTTGATTTCTCTTATTTCCAGAAGCTAACCATAATGACTTCTCCTTCTCTTAGGCAGATTTTTCCATTGTCTTTCCATTCTAAACAGGATTTCACACTTAACATTGCAAAAGTTCTCTCTCCTATGAAATGAGCTATGAAGTTAAGAGGTGGTTATTTCATGGTTCTTCCAAGGTGTCAACATACAACATGGTGCAGATCCTCCAGAACATGTCTTCAAGGGCTTTTGTTCTTGTTATCTGTGATTCTCTTGAAGAAATTTCAAGAGAATTTGGCTGGGGTTAATCCTAATAAGCAGGGCTTATCTTTACCCCACTCAACTTAGGTTATACTCTAGTTCTTTTCCACATTCCATCAGGATCTCTACTTTGCAATCTTATCTCAAACTCATATATATATATATATATATATATATATATATATATATATATATATATATCCTCAAACTCCAGTATTTAAAAACAAAAGAATGAAACATACATGAAGCAACAGATTTTTTCCTAGCACTCTCTATTAAAATTATCAATCCCTACAATGATTTCAGAGACACTCTGATAGGTTTCTGGAATCATATGAAAAAGAGGTTAAAAACCTCTAGATTATAACTTGTGTGAACAAAAGAGTTTCAAAAAAACCCCTTCTGGATCAGTGCTTCTCAAACTACCTGTGCTGAAGAATCAGGATGTTGAGAAACAGTATCTATGAAACTGTCATGTTCCAGCATGACTTATGGGTGAACAAGACAGCCCTTTATTCACCATCTTTTCAAGGATGTTTGTATAGTAAATAGCCTTGTTGGATAAAGATAGAGTCTCCTTTTGGAATAAAGCACAAGTTTGCTTACAATCTGGACTACAGAGATAGCATCTCCCTTTGGAACAAAGGCGAGGTATCCTTATTGTTCATTATAAAAGATGTAGGTTCACTAAATTCAGAATTCCTGTAAAGCATGTGCAAGTGTAATCTGACACTCTTCATATCATCTGGCAAGAACTGAATCAATGAAACAATACAAAAAAATGCTAATGCTCTGGCTACTCTTATTGTTTGCTACGAGTGATGAGCTGTCTTAGTCTCTGAGCCCATAGTCTTTTGTCTTCTTACCAGATCCATGAAATTATGGAAGGCTAACCTGTTAAATGGCATACAGACACAGCGTAAAATCCCAATCCCTTCACAATTCTTAACACAATATTGTTTTCCATTTAAAATTTTCTATTTGGTCACATACTGGTGTATTTTTAAAATTTAAGGCTGTGGTAGGTAGCTTCTAAGATAATTCCCAATGATCCCTGACTCCTGTGTCATCTTCCCAAAGGGTGGGCCAGGTATTATGATTTTTTTCTAATGACTGGAACATAGTAAAGGGATAGGATGTGACTTCCAAGATTATGTTACAAACAGATTCTGGCTTCCATCCTGAATACCATTTTCTTTCTCTCTTGCTTGTTCAGTGCAATGAAACCCAGATGCCATTATATGCTTTTTCTTATAGAGAGATACACATGGCAAGGAACTGATGATAACCTCTATAATGCAGCCAGTGATCACTGAAGTCCTCAGTCCAATGACCCACTAGGAACTGAATCTTGCTTAAAATCATGTGAGTGAGAAGGGAAGCAGAGCTCCTCTGGTTGAGCCTTCAGAAGAGACTGGGGCCCTGACTGAAATTTTGATTGCAACCTGGTGAAAGACTCTGAAACAGAAGACCTAGCTCACCAATGCGCAGATTCTTGATTTGTAGGAACTGATAATAAATATGTGCAGTTTCAGTCTGGTACGTTTCGGAGGTAATCTATTAAGCAGTTACACATTTCAAGGAGTAGCATCAGTTCATGGAGCACCCTTGCCCTCCTCTAGATAATAAGCTCTGTGAGGGAAGGAATCTAATCTGTCTTACTCATAAATGTATCCCCACATACTGTATGGTAGATGAAGGTACTAAAAATTATTTTTGAAAAGATTAATGAAACACTGGCCAAATTCAATTATGGTGAGCATATCTGATAATGAGATATAAACTGAGGATTAAGAAGGATGAGGGAAGGTGAAAGTCATGTGGGACAACTATAGTATAATTAAGATGATGGTAGGTGACACGTTAATGGATGGAAGAGGAGTCTGGAAGTAATTGTTTAAGGAGTAATGTATGAGATATATTCTTTTTTTAAAAAAGATTTTATTTATTTACTTGACAGAGAGAGAGACAGCAAGAGAGGGAACATAAACAGGGGGAGTGGGAGAGGGAGAAGCAGGCTTCCCGCTGAGCAGGGAGCCCGATGCGGGGCTCGATCCCAGGACTCCGGGATCATGACATGAGCAGAAGGCAGACGCTTAACTACTGAGCCACTCAGGTGCCCCAAGATATATTCCTGATGCACACATAAGCATAAATGAACCTAAATACACATATAAGAGATTTGGCCCAGAAACTTGTATATTTAAACAAATCCCTTGTCCTTCTCCTTAATTTTCTAACATTTTTAACTTCCATTTATATATATATAGCTTCCAGAGATTACCATTTTGGCTACCATTTTGATAACAAAACAGTGCTTAAAAACAACTAGAGTTTCAGACTGTTGCTATTGATTGTGTGACTGAGGTTATTTAAACTGTGTAATTCACAGCGACTGCAACTGTGAAAAGATCACTCAGTTAAATGGTCTCTAATGTCTCCTCTAAAAAGTAAAAATTCTAAGAATCCCTGATCCTCCTACAAAAATTAAAATAAGTCAGCACATAATGACTTGAAAAAAAAACATTTTACAAAACTCTTTAAAAAGCAGGTCTAATTCTAATTTAAGGCAATCCCATAAATTTAATAAACTGGTGTTTTAAAAAATATATCTAAAATATTCAGATTAGTTCTTAGGGGTGCCAGGGTGGCTCAGTCAGTTAAGTGTCTGCCTTCTACTCAGGTCATGATCCTGGGGTCCTTGGATCTAACCTGCTTCAGGTTGGGATTCCCTCCTCAGCAGGGTGTCTGCTTTTCCCTCTCCCTCTGCGTCTTACCCCCCACTCATGGGCACTCTTGCTCTCTCTCTCTCTCTGTCTAATAAATAAATAAAATCTTTAAAAAACAAAATACTAAAATTAGGTCTCAAGGCTAGAGGAATTAGTTTCAAAGGAAAAGTAATTATTCAGGATCACTGCAATTTCACTAATTCCACAGAGTCACAAGGAAGAGCTCACTAAACTTGACAATTTCCTTAAAATATTATCATTTAAAAATTTCAATTCATAACTTATTTTAATTTTATGTCTTTTGAGGGGTTTTATGTTTACTTTGGATTGATTTCAGCTGACAGAGTCTGTCATTTTAGCTTCTAGTTTCTTTATTGCCTGATATCTATTAAAGTGAATCTATGACTTGTAAATAATAAATCAACTAAGAAATTCCATTATGTATTGGCATATTTATAAAGAAATGCATATTTTGTACTAATAAAATTATACATTATTTCCAATTTTCTCTAATGGATTTTCTTATTTTATATATTCAAGTTTTCCCCAGTGGATTTCCTTAATGTAAGATACAATGATATACTTGCTCAAGCTGAAAGTGTTAAAAAAAAATTATGAAGACAGATAGATAACTTGCTACCTAGGAAAGCAAATCTATTTAGGTAAAGGCTTAAAAACTGCCTGAAATGGACTATCACATTCTAATTCAATAAGAAAAAAGAATATTTATGCTTTAAGAAGTAAATTGCTGATTGTCAAGAAATATTTCAAATTATCAGTGAACCAAAATTTATAAAAGAAGACAACTGTAATTTTTTATGAAATATAATTCACAACAGAAAAGAAAAATAACAAATTTAAGAGTCTATAGAAAAATTTCATTAGTAGAAGCTTGTAAATTTTCAGGGTTTAATAAATCATAGAATGAAAAGTGCTGATTTAGTAGTGATAAAGGCACTAAAGTTGTAAATTAAAGAAGTTTCTATGGCTTTTACTTTTTTTAAAACAGTTTCTTTGCTGCTATAAAGTAAATAAACATTGAAAGTATTTATATGCATAAAATGGCAGATTTTGATTCTATCCACAAAATTCCTTGATACGTTGGTTAGAATTTATAGAAGGTGCCTTCACTGGGTCCCTTTACTTTTATTGCAATTCAGTTATTTCTTAGGTTCTACAAAACCACATTCTCTTACTAGGATATAATTGGACAAACTGAATTTGTAACTGTGAACACAACCAGAAATGTCACATTTTAATATAAAACTCAGCTAATCTGCTGTGACAAGTTCACCATTAAAGGACCTGGTTGTACTTCAAATGTGGAAACAATGCTTAAAAAGCCTCTCATGAAACTCTGAGGCATTAAGTATTACCTCCTGGCCAATCAGGGTCATTGGTGAATTTGGAAGGCCTTGGCAGAAAGGGGAAAAATCCTCTTGTAAATACTGAAGACAAAAATTGGTGGAGATAGATGGTTTTCTATTCTCAGAGAAGCTAACTTTATAAAACTTTATAAAGGAAAAGGAAAGAGAAAGACTCTTATGATACTCAGACTCACCATAAGGATATTCTACAGTGCTTTAGATTTATTGATCATAGAACAAGGGGGCTTTTGTGTGTTAACACTTTTTGCACCTATATAGATAAAATTGGCCACAATGGATAAAGCATACACCACGTGATGACATAAACTCATAGACCATATAAAATAGCTACTGAGATTATTCTGGAAATTACTCCCAAATGTGGGGAAGTTATTCAAAGGAATAATACCATTACACTTGTTAAAATACACGTTTTATTTTCCAAAATCAGGTATGAAAATGCAATATAATGAATGCTTTAAAAAGTTCTTACAATAATATAAAGGAGACAGCATAGAAAAAAAAGAAGAAATAAATCTATAGAAAAATATTATACTAGCATAGAGTTCCTTTCAAAGCTTGGATTTTAAGGTTTCCAGATGGTTGAAGAGCAAATTCTGTAGTGGTTAAAGACTAAAAGTCTCATAATATAAAAAAAAAAAAATTAAATGCCATCCTGTGGATGGGCTGGCTTGTGTGAAAAGAATTTGAAATGAAGACAGTGAAAAATAAATTTTCTTAATTATATTACAGTTTAAGGTACCACATATGGTCAAAACTTCAGTTTTTAGATATTATGTTAGTTCCTTAGATATTGTGAAAGTAGGGATTTCTTTTATTTATTAAACTATAAAATGGTCATAACATTATTGACCCAGTGTTGAAATGCATTAATAAGAATAGTACAGTTTATTACCCTAAAATTCAGCAGTAAAACTGTGATATATCTGCTCAACAGGCCATAGACAATTAGAAAATTGTACTGAAACTGATTTCTCTATTCCTGACCCTCTTGCACTTTACTTCAGTCTTTGGAACAGAAATGCACACTTACTGGGGCACCTGGGTGGCTCAGTTGGTTAAGTGTCTCTTGGTTTCGGCTCAGGTCTCAATCTCAGGGTCTTGAGATCAAGCTGCATGTGGGGCTCTGTGCTCAGCAGGAGGTCTGCTTGAGATTCTCTCCCTCTCTCTCTCCCTCTGCCCCCTGCTCCGGTTCTCTCTCTCTCTCTCAAATAAATAAATCTTTTTTGAAAAAAGAAAGAAATGCACAGTTACAAAATCTTTTTTTTTATTTCTCTATGATATTTAGATTAAGGCTTCCAAATCTTTCAAAAATAAGAGTAGGTTTCAAAGATAAGCTTATTATTACACAGAATACAAAAAGTGTTTCCTGAGCT
The DNA here is from genome assembly GCF_009762305.2 of Zalophus californianus. NCBI lineage: Eukaryota > Metazoa > Chordata > Mammalia > Carnivora > Otariidae > Zalophus > Zalophus californianus. The sequence goes on along the minus strand of NC_045595.1, from coordinate 43,404,876 downwards.
CCAGTGATTCTACCAGACCTGAAATGGATTCATTGCTTGCCATAAAAGAAAAATGGCCAATTCTGCGTGGGGGGAACTCAAAATCTTGCTAAGTCTTGATGTACACATATAAAACAAAACAACACATAATTGAGCATTATTAACCTCATACTGAAAAGAGCATTTTGATTATATTTTGTGATACACTTCATAAATCATAGTAAAAAACCAGAAAAAATATAATTGTGAATTTCAGGATTAGAATTATTAAATAGAACAATAGTCATTCACCTCCACAAAACATTGCTTTATGAAACCATCAAAACTGACAGTATCAGCAGTAGACTCTATGACTGTAACGTGTTTTGAGATATTTGAATAAAATGCATTAAATCACCATCACTAATGAGCATAATTACTATTTGTCTTTTTTAAAAGTCTAGGAGAAAATATGTGAGGGTATAAAATGAAAAGAGAATTGTAATGAACTACAGTGACCACTGAACATATCACATCTCTCCCTACTTGTTTCCTCTCTATGTTCAAACTAGGAATCAATATGAAATTGAGTGGGCTAGTATTTACATGAAGGATGATAGTCAATTTTTAAAAATCTTAATGTCTTACCACAGCAGTTTCTAAAACTGTATTTCATAAATGAATAAAATAATATTTTTTATTATTATGTTATGAAGGGGCAAATCAGAGGGGGAGATGAACCATAAAATAATATTTTTATTTATTTATTTTTTTAAAGATTTTTAAATTTATTTCTTAACAGAGAGAGAGAGAGACAGTGAGAGAGGGAACACAAGCAGGGAGAGTGGGAGAGGGAGAAGCAGGCTTCCCGCCGAGCAGGGGGGATGTGGGACTCGATCCCAGGACCCTGGGATCATGACCTGAGCCGAAGGCAGACGCTTAACAACAACTAAGCCACCCAGGAGCCCCTAAAATAATATTTTTAAATGGGTCTTCCACAGACTGAATGTTGTGTCTTCTCAAAATGCATACACTGAAATTAAATTCCCATGTGATAATATTTGCAAATGCGGCCTTTGGGAGGTGATTAGGTCATGAGAGTGGAGCCCTCATGAATGAGATTTAAAGCTTTTATTAAAAAGGCTCCAAAGGACTCCCTCACCCCTTCCTTAATGTGAGGACAAGGCAAGAGAATGGACTCTGAGCTAGGAAGCAGGCCCTCACTAGACGTCAAATTTGCTTGTAACTTGATCTTGGACATCCCAGTCTCTAGAACTGTGAGAAGTAAATGTTGTTTATAAGCCACTCAGTCTATGGTATTCTCTTATAGCAGCCAGAACTGACTAAGACAGGGCGGTTGTCATAGTTTTGCTCATTAAAAAAATCATCAAGTAGAAACATAATCTGAAAATTGAAGGCACTTCTTTAAATTAAACAAATTTAACTCTATGGGAAAACTTTCACTGAAGGGTCCTTATTTTTCTTTTTGCCACAAACCTGACTCAACTGGGGCTGGATTTAAGGGATTCTACTGCTTAAGAGCTCTTTCTCCCATAATCCATATCTTATCTTCCTTCTTGATGAGGACCAGGCTTTTCACTCCCTGATTTATGATGCACAATTAACCAGGGATTTATGAATATTAGGCAATGTGAAAATGCACGTGGGCTTTAAAATCAGCACCATCAAAGGGCACAACTCTAGGAATCACCTTCATATTGTGTTCTATGTGAATGCTTACCGGACTCCAAGAGCACTGAGAGTATACAATGTCAACAATAGTTTTGAATCTGAGCAACACTTAACCCGCCCCCCTTGAAATGTAGGGCATGCTGGAATGTGGACAAAAATCACCTAATTGGTAGATTTGAATTATTAAGAAATAACACATTTCCCTAAAGACAACAGAAATCTTTATATTGCCTCCCCCCCCCTTTTTAAGAACACGATGGGACAAATGTTGATGGAGAAGCAAAAGAAAAACAGCTGGGAAGAAATTATAGAAGATATAGTTGACCCTTGAACAATACAAGTTTGAACTGCATGGGTCCACTTATACATGGATTTTTTAAAAAAAAATACAGTACTGTAAATGTACTTTCTCTTCCTTTTGATTTCTCAGTAACATTTTCTTTAAAAAATTTCTTTTCCCTGGCTTATTTTATTATAAGAATATAGTATATAATACAGAGAACATACAAAATATGTGTTATTTATGTTATTAGTAAGGCTCTAGTCAACAATAGGCGACTAGTAATTAAGTTCTGGGGAAGCCAAAAGTTATACACAGGAAGGGGGTTGGTGCATCTAACCCCCCTGTTATTCAAGGGTCAACTGTATTTTGCAAATGCAATATTGAGATGTTTCTATTATAGAATTCTTTGTATTAGTCAATGAAAGGAACATATTCTGTGCTCATGATGTACTCCCAGGTGTCACTAAATCAGGGGAATCTCAAAGATTCTGTGAACCTGAAAAGGTTTTATCATGTCAGTGTTATCCCAGTGGTCTAAAAACTGATGACAGCTTGTAGAAGTTATGTAGTAATACTACGACCACTGTTTACATATTTAGCCAGGTAAGCATCATAACATGTCATTAAATTACTAAAAGAGATGGGTCTTTATGGCATCAGTAACAGTCTGAAGTAGAATTGCTAAAAGTCTTATATCTAAAACCAAATGGTTTACATAATCTGAAACCCTAATCTTAGAGTTTATATGTGTGAATATATCTATTTCAGAAAACCTAGGTTGCTTAGTAGACTCTCCTGCAACATTCTAAGTAGTTCTAATTGGAAGTTACTATTGGATAACACTCAGTTATAAAAATGATTTAAATACTTAACTGAATTTTAAGTAGAACACCAGGAGAGAAAAAGATTTAAGCAAATGGTTTCTTTTTGTCAAAAATACATAAACCCTTTGAAATAGTACCAAACAGACTCTTTAAAACATAAATCCCTGAATGCAGTGATGAACTATAAGTGTGACTGGTTTTGGCATAAAATTGAAAAAGGACCATGTACATTAGCTATTAAATGAAAACAATTTTTCCTTCATGTAATAATAAAGCTATCACCCACTCTACCTAAACACCTTTCAACATAAACTTTACCTGACATTGGAAAGGATATCTTTTGGGATATTTTGTGGACAGGCAAGTTTCAATGCTTATGTATAGGGCAAATATACACCTTGAATTTGTGGATGCTTTGAATGAAGGCAAAAGCTATCACTGAAGTATAAACAATTTGTAGATCCTCATAAAATATTTAATCTTGTTTTCTTTTCAGAATTAGAGGATTAAAAAGTAGATTCTACAAATATCACTGTAGTCTTATATAGAGAATTATCAAGAAACAATATTTTTAACGTACAGTTTTAAGTAATCTACCCCAAGGATGTCCTTGGTCACTTCATTTCATTTCCATTTTCAACATTAAGGTGTTTTTTGTAGAATTTGTCTGATGTGATGAAAATGCATTGCTAGCTCAACTGAAGCTGAAGTCTCAAAAATGTTCATGAATAAATGCCCAACTTCTTGATCAGAAATGGTGTCCTACCGAAAAGACTAGCATGCGGCATTAAGGCCATAATTTCTCTGTGAGAGAAAAGAAATAAAGATAAATAATCTCTGAGTGGACCCAAAGAGGATGGGAGCAAATGATGTCAGATGCCTTCTGAATGCATGGGAGATAAAAGAAATTGAATCCCATTATATGATTATTGTTAATGTACACAAGTGAGAGGAAGAGAATAGTAGAGGATGAAGGTCGCTAGATGAAGAAGGATGATTTGAGGCAAACACTGTTGAATTGAATTGGAAAGAACTAAACCAAACAATGTCATACATCTGCTGCTTAATAAATGAAAAGTGAATGAGAAAGAGCCATGTCAGAAGACAACTGCTGAGCAAATGTGAATCAAACCAAGATAAATAATGTTCAAGGACTGTTATTGAGACCAGCAGGGTGAACTAAGACAGATGATATAAAGTACCAATCTATAAATGAAATAGTGACAAACAAAGATCAATGTTTCCAGATATGAAAATAAACAAAAAAGGGAGTATCTTGTGGTGGAATTTTGAGAGGTGCAATTACAAAAGCTGTACCTAGTGGCTTCTAATGACTGCCTACCCCAAATGTATCCTCTATCCTCCTTCTTAACATAACTTCAATCTGGTTCAATTAGCTCCTCCACTTCCAGCCAACCCTTCTTAGCCAGGTGGGGCAACAGAAGACCTAATTTCCAAAGACCCTGTAATATGTGATGAATTAATATTTCCTATTCATATAGAACTGTACCGGCAATATCGCCTCTGGGAAAATTGAGAAATTGTTCACTCAAATTAATTTCTGTAGGGTGTATATGTCTCCCACTGGGTATAAGCCAGGAAGTGTATTTCCCCAATAGCTATGGGCAGTCATCTCAAAACCCAAAAGACACCAGCTTTAAGATGAAGCCAAGTAACTAGAGCAGAGTATTTACACAGAAAGCATCATTAGCCCTGAATTAACCAATCCTAGCCTTTTAAGGCAGTCTGAGTTTGTGATTTTTTTGTTGTTATTTACAGTAGAAAGAATTCTAAATGGTAAGTCTCTCTCTTGAAGTAAAAAAAATACCATCTACTGTCACCCTTCAAAATACACACACACATACACACACACACACACACACACACTTTGGTGATAAACCACCTCTATTTGAAAAATAATTTTTTACAATGCTTTTCTTTCAATTGCTTAACATTCTTTCAATTGCTTAACATTAATTCTCTTAATTTGGGCTGATTCTTTAAAGCCTACCAGTATAAACTGTGAAATCTACTGCTCAGATGTTTTGAGACAGGCAAGAAAATTATTTAGAAATAATCAATTTCTGATGAATATGTTCTAGAATATCCTACCCACTAGAAGACCACATTGTTACATCTCTAGGAGCTAACCATCATCAGTCCCTCTTTCAAGTTTTTGATTGAACAAAGACTTTATTTGAATGTTTATCTAATACACATAAGCAGTCAAAGTTATATAAAGTGATTTCTGAAAAAAATCTTCAGAATCTTATTTGTCTATATGCCATATGATGAACTATCTATATATGAACAGAAATAAATCTCAAGCCAAAGCAATTTTGAAAAAGTAGAACAAAGCTGGAGGTATCACAATCCCAGATTTCAAGATATATTACAAAGTTGTAGTAATCAAAACACTATGGCACTTGCACAAAAATAGACATATAGATCAATAGAACAAAATACAGAGTCTGGAAACAAACCCACACTTATATGGTCAATTAATCTATGACAAAGGAGGCAAAGATATACATTGGGAAAAAGACATTCTCTTTAATAAATGGTGTTAGGAAAACTGGACAGCTATATGCAAAAGAATGAAACTTCCACTTTCTTACATCACCACACACACACACACACACACACACACACACACACACACACACACAAACCTCCAAAGAGATCAAAGACCTAAATGTGAGACATGAGACCATAAAACTCCTAGAAGAAAACATAGGCAGTAATTTCTATGACATTGGCCACAGCAACATTTTTTAAGATATGTCTCTCAGGCAAGAGACACAAAAGCAAATATAAACTATTGGGACTACATCAAAATGAAAAAGCTTCCTCAAAGCCAAGAAAGATAGCAATAAATTGAAAAGGCAACCTAATAAATGGTAGAAGGTATTTGCAAAGACATATCTGATAAGGAGTTAATATGCAAAATATATAAAGAATTCATACAACTCAACACCAAAAAATAATCTGATTAAAAATTGGCAGAGGACCTGATTAGAAATTTTTCCCAAGAACATCAAATGGTGGCCAATAGATACATGAAAAGATGCTCAACATCACTAATCACCAGGGAAATGTAAATTAAAACAGTAGTGAAATATCACCTCACACCTCTCAGAATGGTGAGGCTGTAGAGAAAAAGGAACCCTCATGCACTGTTAGTGGGAATGTAAAGTGGTGTAGCCACTGTGGAAAACAGTATGGAGGTTCCTCAAAATATTAAAAATAGAAATACCATGTGATCCAATACTTCCACTACTGGGTATTTGCCCAAAGAAAATGAAAACACTATTTCAGAAAGATATTTGCACACTTTTGTTTAGAGTGTCATTATTTACAATAGTCAAGATATGAAGAAACCCAAGTGTGCATCAGTAGATGAATTGGTAAAGAAGATGTGATATATATACACAATGGAATATTACTCAGTCATAAAAAGAATGAGATTTTGCCATTTGCAGCATGGATGGACCTAGACAGTTTTATGCTAAGTGAAATAAGTCAGAAAGAGAAAGACAGATACTATATGATTTCACTTATATGTGGAATCTAAAAAATGAAACATGTGAATAAACAAACAAAAAGCAGAAACAGACCCATAAACATAAAAAACAAAATGATGGTTGCCAGAAAGGAGGAGGTGGGGAAATGGGCAAAATGGGTGAAGGGGAGTGGGAGATACAGGTTTCTAGCTATTGAATGAGTAATTCATAGGGATAAAAGGTACAGCATAGGAAACATAGTTAATGATATTAGCATTTTATGGTGACGGATGGTAGCTACACTTGTGGTGAGCATAGCGTCACATATAAACTTGTCAAATTACTATGTTGTACACCTGAAACTAATGTAACATTGTCAACTGTATTTCAGTTAAATATATATATATATCATTAATATCTTTCCATAATAAATTACTACAATTTCTGCATAGTTTTCCATGATGTGGAAATTTATTAACTGATCCTCTTTTCTTGGACATTTAGATTTTCATTTTTTCCTATTTCTAATAATATTTCCATAAATATTCTTTTTAAAACTTTTATTTAAGTTCCAGTTAGTTAACATACAGTGTAATATTAGTGCTCATCACAACAGGTGTCCTCAATAAATATTCTTATATCTCACATACTTCTACCATTTCTGCTGACGGATACGTTCCTTACAAGTAGAATTCTTGGATGAAATGACATTAACTACAAATATATTTTTTAAGCCTCCCGAAAAAAGGGAAATAAATCTCAGCATAGGCTCATTGCAGGAGTCTTGGAGTATACCAGTACCTTCACACTCCTTAGATTCAAAAATCTAGGCATACCCTAGGAATTTTCCGCAATTTATAAGTTACACTATTCTCTTGCATTTTCTTTAACCACACCAACATCTGACACAGTTGATGACTTTATTTAATTTTCCTTTTCTTTGACATTATGGTGAAATGTAAAGAACCTTGGCTTAGTTAGAGACAGAAGGTTTTGCATGTGGTCCCATTTCTACCATCCTAGCAGTATAACTTTCAGGAAGTTTAACTGGAAGACTCCCAATCTATGACTCCTCTTCTGAGCTACAGATTCATAATTCTAATGAGCTGGATAACCTCAGGGAAGAAACTAATTTCCAAAGCCTCAGTTTCCTCCAGTGACTTGACAACTTTACAAAGTTGCACCAGGTATCAAAAAGAATAGGCAAATGTCATCTGAAAATTGTAAAGTTCTATTTAGAGCTATGTGATTATTATGAAATACTTCCTTGAAGCTACATTTCCTCTTTTTCTCAGCTCTGATCACAGATTGGGTTCTTAGGAAGCACATGCTGAGTGGAGTTTGGAGTGTAATATTTTTTTTTCATGAATCAATACCTGTGAAGGGAAGGAGGAGGAAGCGGGATTGTGCAGAAGAACCTGAATTGCAGTTCAGGCCTGTCTGACCTAGTCTTGGCCAACCATATGGAGTACAGGAGGCTCTAGAATGAGTATTATCTATTGCAAACACCCCCTGTATAGCCAAGATGGCAGATGTCTGCATGTTTGCCTTGTCCAGTCACTGTGTTTAGGCTATTTTTGGCATGTTGTGACCTTGGGTAGACCAGCTTTCTGAAGCTCAGGCAGATCTTGAAGAAGCTGACAGCTGGAGAATGTCTTCTGACTGCCCACAATAGGACGCCTTCTTTTGAGGAGGAGCTGAGGGACACATCTCCAAAATATACCTCTTACATAAGTGTGTTATATCGTCTGCTTTCTCTGACATCCTTGATACAGGTCTCTGCAACTGTTCAGTTTGAGTCTTCAATTTCTCTCATTCTTTGTTTTCTTCTGTGAAGGTCGCTTTCACTTATTGGGTTTGAATTCTCCAAGAAGATGAATTTTAATCTATGTCTGACCTCTTTCCTGGGTTCCAGTCCATAGTTCAGTATTATTGTAAACACCTTCAATTTGATTCCATTCTGAAAATGAAATCATTTTAACAGTTCCTTCCCATCTCTTTCCATTTCTAACCTTATCATCTAAATTGGCACCAAATACTACAATAAACAGCCCAAATATCTTATCACCCCACATTCTTCTGCCTCCATATATACTTCCCAACAAATTCTTCCCACATGAATTTAGTTTTCCCATTCATTAGCTTGACTTAGATGACCTTTTGCATTCTGATCCAAATCTTCCCATTCTTAATTTCCCCCCAAAAATTCTCTAGTATAAAAAAAAAAATTCTCCTGTCTGATCAATCTGGTCCAGATACCACTACCTGGAACAATCATAATTTACTACATTTGCATATTGGCTCTTGCCCATTTTTTTTAAGTAAGCTCTGTGCTTGAACTCACAACCCCAACTTCAGCAGTTACGTGCTCTACTAACCGAGCCAGCCAGGCACCCCACTGCCCTTCTTGTTATGTGAAGTCTCTACACATTCTTCTTTTAGAATAGTTTGTGTCTTCATTATCCACCTTAAAAAATGCATTTTTGGTGAGACCAATCTTTACCCTTTTGATTTTATATTATTCCTTCATCCTCTAAATTTTTATGACATTATTTTTACTATTCATCTGAAGAAAATGAAGAGTATTTTGATTTTGAGATCAAACTCATATTTTAGTAATTCTAAAAATTCCTGTAGAATGATTAGAAACCACATATTATATTAGGTCTCAATATTCTAAAGTGCACATGTACAGGGTACAATCCACTGGGTAGAGAGACAATCAATAACCAGATAAATAAACATAATACTGCTATTATGTCATTAGAATTATATGCTCTTAGTATTCTGAATGTACATAAGAAGGAAATTTGAAATTATCAAGAAGGCCAGAGAAAGCTCCCCTTAGGAATTAACTATTGAACAGAAATCTACATAATAAACAGGAGTGAATTAATTGACAATGGTAGGAAAAAACAAGGGTAGAGAAAATCACATATGTAAAGATACCATAATGGAGGCTAGCATGGGACTTGGGGGAGTACACAAAAGGCTGGTAGTAGTGGAAGAGCAAGAAAACTAACATATGAAATGAGTCTGCATATATAGGCAGGAGCCAGTACATGGAACACTTTGTGGAATACATGAAAAGTTTTTGTTTGGTCTTAAACTAAGGGCACTAGGAAGCCATTGGGAAATTTTAAGTAGGGGTATAATAGCAGATTTTCAGAGTATAAGTAAAAATGAAACAAAACTCCACTCACATCGTCTCTGGCTCTGGTGTAGAGAATAGACTGATGGGGTGCAAAGATGGACCTGAGATAACTATTTAGGAAACTATTACCTTGTATGCAGTGAGAGGTGATGGTATCATGACTTAAAAGTGGAGGTAGTGGAAAGGGAGGGATGCAGGTAGATTTTTTTTTTAAGATTTTATTTATTCATTTGACAAAGAGATCGAGAGAGCCCAAGCAAGGGGAGTGGCAGGCAGAGGGAGAAGCAGGCTCCCTGCTGAGCAAGGAGCCCGATGCGGGACTCGATCCCAGGACCCTGGGATCAGGACATGAGCCGAAGGCAGACCTTAACTGACTGAGCCACTCAGACACCCCAGATTTATGTTGTATTTAGAAGGCAAAAGCTCCAACTGTTGGTGTTCAATTGGTTATGGGAGTTGGGGGGAGTAGAGATTCATGAAGTCAATGCTTTTGTGTCTGGTTTGCCTGACTGAATGTTCCACCAGTGTAGGGAAACAACCAAAAAAATGATCAGGGTTACAAAGAAGATCAAGAGATAAGATGTGTACTTGTCGAGTTTGACATGCCTTTACGACCTACAATAAGAGATTTTAAGTAAGGCAGAAGAAATAATTAGTATGGAGCTCAGAAGAGAGATAGAGCCTGGAGATGTAAATTTAGGAGTTAACTACAAGCAGAAACAAAATTTCAAAATTCAACTGCATTATTATTGTGAAACAGTGAACAAATATGGCAAATGAATGCACTCCCTAAATCTATGTTTCCTTATGCTTGGACATATGGTCATGTAGCTAGTGTTACAGACCCACTTGTATCTAAGTGTAACCATATGAGTAAATCCTCACAAACAGAATGTGATAGAATCAATGGGCCAACTTCTAGGTGGTTTACTTATTTAGTTTGTTTTTCTTCATAAAAATACTTGCCCTGAACTTATTTATCCTCCTCATTCTAGTGGGTGAAATTAGGTTTAAGGAGTCATAGAGCTGACCCATCATCCCATTGCTGAGATCCCTGAATGACTTTCTGGAGCAGAGACTGCTTACCTGCCACCACCCCTTTAGAGAAATAAACTTTTGTCCTATTGGATCCACTGCAATTTTGGGTCTTTCAGTCATATCTTGTCAGTGTTCACTTAAATTTTCAAGGGCTCAGTTACAATATAATGAACCTACACATTTGGAGAAATGTATAGGTGTGTGCAAACTGCAAGTGAAGTTTTTAGCTTATGGCACCATGTAAATAATTGTTTATATTTAAATCAGTTCTGCAAGTCAGGTTTCATTATTCCTATTGTACAGATAGTAAAGTGAAATTCAAAGAGTAGTCAATTGCTTAATTCAAGGAGGTGATAGGTGATTCAGAATTCAAATACAAACCCAACTCCAAAGACAACAATATTTCTAAGACTTCATGTTACCAGTTTATATCTCTAACTGTTCCAATACCTTGAACATCAGTTCTACGTCTTTTACTTTTTATTTTCCTGAGGGCCTAACATGAGACCTCACACATCGTTGGAACTCATTAAATATTCATTTATTTCCTTAGAATACATGCCTAACAGTCCAACTAGAGAATTCACTTCCTTCCATAAAATTCAGTAGCAAAATGAGCCCAAAGAGACTTAATTTTATTTTGGAGAATCTATATCCGACACTATATCACTATATATTATAATCATGGTTTACTTGCAAAAGGAAGGCTCTGTTCTAATCTGTCTGAACTCTCAGCTTTTTCCATTTTGCTCAGGCATGTAAATCAGCATGCAAGCAAACAAAAAACTTTCAATAACCTACATAGTTGTACTGTTGTAATATTTGTTCTGTTTTTATTTTAACCAGCCGGCCTCATTCCCAAGGAGCACATAAGCACTGAAATCAGCATTTCTCCAAACCACTCACTCAACAAAAATAATTAAATAAATGCTCCTCACCTTTGAAGAATAGCCATTTTTTAAGAGTAAATCATTTACATACTTATTATTAATATCCGACCACTGTGTTTATTGGAATTATTATAATTCCATGTGGGACTACTGAAAACCTTTCAGTATTAGATTCTGCATGTTTACCCATCTTGACACCCCTTTGCTTTCATTAGTATTCATGCAGCCTTGCAAATGGAGAAATAAGGTAATGAAAACTTAGCCTAAATCAGATCCATATTCACATGGGCAGGCATGGACTAGGAAGTTCATTTTGGCTGAACACACAAGCTCTCTGATTTGCTTCTTTATTAATGTTTTCCTTGTAATCATTAATATACTTTTATTGCATCCTGGGAACAATGTGGGAGTTAAATATGGTCGTTAAATAAATTGAGGCATGTGGTTCAGCTTCCCTGCTACTGTACAGATGGCAGGAGAAAACACAGAAATAGATGTATAAATCATATGTGTGCAGTCATACCTGCTTCTTTATCCCAATACCATGACTTATCAACAGTTCACAGTTGGATATTTAGGGGACTTTCTTCAATAGTGTACAGTGAATTAGCACATCCTTTATACCAAATACTAAAAACACTAACAAAAAGGTGTCTGGTAAACAACACACACAGTAAACAAACGATTGCCTATATTGTTTGAACACTGATGGAAGTTGCCTTTGATATTCTTTCACTTTTCCATTTGCAAAAAATGTAATTGCTTTTCCAACTTACACAGAGTGTCAAATATTGCCTGGTTAATGATATGAGTGCTATAAAAGAAACTAAATTTATTAGCAGTTTCAAATCAATTGGTATCTTTACATTCAAGTTGTAGGATGATACTGTTTTGGTCTTATACAAACACCCTCATCTTATCCTCTCAGGCCAAAGATTAACTCAGAATCATATAGTCAATTCCTCTAGTAAGAAAAGTTACCAATGGATTTGAACTCAGTTTATCAATTAGATTAAGACCTCTCTTTTATGAGGGATCCCAAGAGGCAACAGATTAACTCTGGCAAGCCACCCCCAAAACCCATGAATTTGGTAAAATGTAGCATAATATTTGAGACTGCATAAATCCAAGGAAAATAATTAGTATATCAACTAAAAACAATAAAACAAATATTAATAACAATTTTATTATTGTTGAACACTTTTATATCAGTACTCTTCTTAGTGCTTTATATATACTCAGATTTACTCATTTAATCCCTAACTTGACTCAAGGGGTAGGTAGGTACAATTCACATGACCACCCCACACTTGATGAAATCAAGGACAGAGAGCTTCACTGATTTTCCTCGAGCTAATAAGTGATAAAACAATGATTCAGACCCAAATAGTCTGACTCAGATTTGCATTCTCATTCACTTTTACATTTCCTTTCTACACAATATGCATCCTACCATCTCAATGATTTCAGTGATGGTTACACCACAAAGAGCATATGTCCATAGTTATTCATAATCTATAATGAATTTGAATGGCTGTACAGATAATCACTGAGAACATAAATAACTGCACAAAATAGAGATGCCGTAAGATCAAGAACCAGAATCAGGGATGCATTTTTCAGTATACACTGGATTTCGACACTGCACATAGGGAACTATTTAGTTAAAATTGAAGGGAGACTAAACTCTATTAGGAAGGGAAAACTTTTAGATTGAATGCTCTTTGGATGGGTGAAATTTCGACAGCAAAAAGAGGAGGTCTTCCTTCTCCCTTAATGGGGGCAATGACACAACATAAACCACAAAGTGCATGAAAAGTAAAGCAGAAACAAACTGAGGGTTCTAGAGGAGAGGGGGTTGGGGGGATGGATTAGCCCAGTGATGGGTATTAAAGAGGGCACATATTGCATGGAGCTTTGGGTATTATACGCAAACAATGAATCATGGAACACTACATCAAACACTAATGATGTAATGTATGGCGATTAACATAATAAACTAATGATGTACTGTATGGTGACTAACATAACACAATAAAATAAAATTTGAAAAAAAGTAAGCAGAGAGCAACAAAAAAATTTTTTTTCCCTCTTCTTGGCTCATAATGGCCTTTTCAAAAATAAGAAGGAGAAAGGAAGGGAGATGAAGGAAGAAAAAAATATGCAAGCTGATGAGATTATAGAATAAACACTAAACCAAATTGGTGTTTAGTAAAGAAAATATTTACACTTCATTGTGCTGGCTTGATCTAAATGCAAATGTATTAGGAAAATAAAATTTAACTTATTTATTCAAAGAACCTCACATTAAAAAAATTTTTAAATATACTTCCATGATTTATATTTAATATACACGGATAAATCTAGCCTATCCACATACTTTAAAAGTGCAATCATGATGTAACTGACAAATGGAATGGTAAAAGACAGGTGCCTTTCCAGCCTATTGTTTTCTGGTATACTTCCACCTTCTGCTTTGGATGAAATATTTGTAAAATAAGAGTTTGAACAGTAGAATTCCTTTAAAAATCTGTGCCTATGGTTGTACTCAGAAATATATATATATATGTAAATATATATGTATGTAAATATATATTTATGTATTTAATGTGTGTCTATATGTATATATCTATATGACATGTATATCATATATATATATAATATGATCTTCTAATAAAAAGAGCTTACCCTCATTTACTGTTGATTCTAGTTGTCTCACCTAAGACCAGGAAGATAGGCAAGATTCAAGTTGTCTTACCTAAGACCAGGAAGATAAGCAATAAGTTTAAATCAGGAACAGCTAAACAGGACTGGGTAGATAAGAAATATATGTGGCATTTATAACCTCTGTTTTGAGATACACTTTTCCTTTCTGAAATCAGAAAATATTTTGTTGACTTTCCTTATCTGTTCATGACCACCACTTATCCTGATTCTTATCTACAAGAGTATTTCAATGAAGCACAAAAAGGCTATCTAGCTATTTTTCATTTATTTTGGCCACTGTAGGTCCAACAGGGAAAGTTGCATATAATGGAAAGAACACTGGATTTAGAATCAGACCATCTGGAAATAAAATTTCAACTGCAACAATTACTAGCTGTGTCATTTTTCAAGTTATTTAAAATAGCAGTGCTTCAGTTCCTCTTCTATAAAATGGCAATACTTTCTACATCTTAGCATTATTGTTAGGATTCTCTGAAATGAAATATGTGGAAATTTAAAAGAAACTTTTTCAGACAGATGATCTTGAATAAATATCCATTGACCAAAATCCAGACTAAATAGCTATTTATAAATGATGTTGGATTTAATTGTTTGAATTAAAAGTTAGCTGTTTCCATTTTTCAAAGGGCTGGAAAGTTTTTCATGTTGTGATCCTAGTGTCTCTTTTGAAGATTCAATGTGCTGTATTCTCTTATTTTTCTTTTGGGTGTCTGCCTATACGGGACTTAATGAGTGTCAGATATACTGTCTACTTCCTGCCTTTTTATTCTGATAATTCTGCATTCATCTAACATAGGAAGTTCATCGGGTCGCTTTTCTTCTTTGCACCCTCCCTCATTGGCAAATTACTTTTGACTTTCACTTTTTATTAAAAATTGTCAATCAGAGGCATGATTCCCTATTGTTCTATAGTAGGTCTTCAATAGGGCTGCTCTCCAGAGTCTAAACGAAGACTGAACAGTTAAATAAACATTACTGAGAGCTGCACATTTGAAACCACTCTTAGAAACACAGTAGCAGAAATGCTTTGGCAACATGATTTATAACAAAAACAATGTTAGAATAAAAGTAGGAAACAAAACTTTAAGATCAAAAGTCCCCCTTATGATAAACTAGGTACAACCAAAACCGAAAGAAAATACGGAATCAAATTTTAAAAAAGAAAGAAAACAGAAATAAAAGAAAATTTGAAACTGCTTAATAGCAAATGGCTTTTTAGAAATGGTACTCTCTTAGGATATGTTTATGCGCATTCTCTGCCAAACTTCAAAAGCACAGCATACTCTTTAATGCTTTTGAAGTCAGATCAATGTTCAGGAATGGTTAGAGTGTGGCCAGAAGCAAAACTGCCACTTTGTTGTTGTTAAAAAAAAAAAAAAAGTGCAGAAGGCCACAAAGGTACATCCCATTAAAGTAGTTAGGAAATTTTTCTAAATGAAGAATTTTATATAGGTCTTTTAGGCCTCACTCTACTGAAGCATAAGGCATAAGCAATTAAATATGACACCTTGTACTACAGTCATAGAGGCTAAGGATACAATTTTAAATTATTAAAACAAGGCATATCTGGATCAAAATTACACTTGGTTAACAGTCCCAATAAACCTTCTTCCTACTCCCCACTAAAATGTCTTTAAAGTTTCTAGAACAGATGAACATATAAAAAAATCACAGAAATAGTGTGATGGTCTTCCTAGAAAAATTCCCAGAAAGAACCCAGGGTCTATGGAATTTAATAGGAAATTAAAAAATTCAAAGATGAGACCTTTGAAATACTTATCTAGACACAGAGCAACCTTGATCATTTGAAAGTTATGGGGAAGATTTCTGGATTTGGTTCACTCACACAACACATACTGAAAATCTATTATGTGCCAGATACTTCCTAGGGAGTGGAACAGAACAGATAATGTCCTGGTACTGAGGGTTTACATTCTGGTGAAGGGTGGCCAAAAATGAATAAATTGATTTTGTGTCAGTTCTTTGAGCAAACATGAAACAAACAGATACAGCTGCTCCAGTGAGAGTCATTTAATGTAATCCCCTAAATATTGTCCCAGAACCCACTTTACTCAAGGGTCACTGATTCTCAACTTGAGGACTTTTAGCATTTGTCCATGTGACAATGTCCCTATTTTTGGAGAAGTGTTCTCCTGAGCCTGCCATGCAGGGATATTGTTTTGTTGACCAAAATCCTATTCTTCTGGTTTAAAATTATTTTTTTGTTTTCCAGTTATTAATAAAAACTGCATATCTTCTAACACCTTTGTCCAGTCAGCATATGTAATATTCTTTTAATGGAGAATGGAGAGGGAAGAGATTGGGGAGAGAAGGGGACAAATTTGTATGTCCCATTCACCCTCTGATACACAAAGAGAGCTGATGTTTATTGTTTTACTTCTTAAGGCTCAATCACAAAGTTTAAAAAAAACCTAAAAATGCATTTCTTTTATAATCAGAAAAATTAAAACTATTGAATATTTTAATAATTATTATTTTAAATTTCAGGTACATTTCATAGACACTTGCTTTTATTTCCAAAAGCAATGCAAAGGACAAACAGTGGGTATGTTCTCCTACTAGTTTTACTGTGTAAAATATTTCAAAGAAAAAATTAAAGCTATGCAAAAATGTAAGGCTATTCAATCTATGTTAACAGATAACAATTATTAAATAAATACATGGTACAATATTAAAGCCTTGTTAATAAAAAATTGTAAAATAAAACAAAATTACACTGTATAGCTTAAATGATCAAAATACATCCTCTAATTTTTAACTTAGCTGTTCCTATTTGTGAAGCTATTAAAACCACATACTGTTGATTAAAAGTGCAGCTTAACATAACACTTCAAGAAGGCAAAATCATTCAAATGTTCATTCCTTTGATATTATAAATCTATTTTTCATTTTTTCTAAAATAAGTATCTTAAAAAGAAAAATAAAAACAAATGTATAAAGATACTCTTTAAGAAGAAAAAGATATACAACTTAAATTTTTAACAAGAGAATAGCTAAGTAAAAAATTTCATGGTATTTCAAGGAATAATAGGTAGCTATTAAAATAACCATGTAGACTATGGAGTAACATGGAAAATTTTTATAAATTGCAGCCCAAATTAACTATTTTTGTATGTATGCACATATATGTATGTATATGTTCACACACATATATTTTAGGCAAACATGATGCATAAAAACTAAAGTGTAGACATGTGAAAATATTTAATTTTCAACAGGACATAATTATCAGTGATTTCTCATTCTATTCTTGCCTGTTATTCCTCCTGTTGCTATATCCTCAGAATGTTTACATAATTATACTTTATTAAAATGATAAAACAAATGTCAATTTATTCTAGCTTTGGGGCCTGTGTTCTCTATTCCCTCTCTTGGAATCCTCACCCCCCAGATACCCACGTGGAATTTTCACTCACCTTCTTCAGGTCTTCTTCTACTTTTCCAGATGCACCTGTCGCTAAAAACCTTCTTACATTCTCCATTCCAGTCAAATATTTTTGGAAATCTTCAAAAAAAAAGAATGGTTGAAAAGAAGAATCCTTGGATAGATATTTTGTAGAATACATCTAATAAGATGTTAGTTGCTAAATCCAGTTGTAAGTCTGTTCATTTTTTTTTTTCCCATCAGCTTTGTAGGTCTGAAATTTTTCATGCAAAATGCTGGGGAAAATCCCATTAAAGAAATGTCATGTAGGGAACTTATTTTTACCTGACGAGAACAAACTAACTACAACAATATTGTTTTAGCCAACCAGGGAAATATGAACACTGATGGTATATTAGCCAATAGTAAGAAAATAATGTTATTAGCTTTTTAAAGCATGATCATTTAATAGCTCTTGTGGGTTTTATTTATTTATTTATTTTTAAGATTTTATTTATTTATTTGACAGAGAGAGACACAGCGAGAGAGGGAGCACAAGCAGGGGGAGTGGGAGAGGGAGAAGCAGGCTTCCCCGTGGAGCAGGGAGCCCGATGTGGGGCTCGATCCCAGGACCCTGGGATCACGACCTGAGCCGAAGGCAGATGCTTAACAACTGAGCCACCCAGGCGCCCCAATTTTTTTATTTATTTTTAAAGATTTTATTTATTTGAGAGAGAGAGCACGAGTGGGGGAAAGAGCAGAGGGAGAGGGATAAGCAGACTCCATGCTGAGGGTAGAGAACAACACAGGGCCTGGTCCCATGTCCCTGAGATCATGACCTGAGCCAAATCAAGAGTCAAGCCCTCAGCGGACTGAGCCACCCAGGTGCCCCACTTGAGAATTTTTTTCTAAAGAACTCATCTTTTAGACAAATATATTGACAGTTTAAAAAAGATTTATTTATTTTGGAGAGAGAAAAAGAGAGAGGGAGCATGAACAAGCTGGTAGAGGGGCTGAGGGAGAGGGGAAGAGAGAGAGGAAGAGAAGCAGATTCCCTACTAAAAATGGAGCCTGATGTGGGGCTTGATCCCAACCCTGAGATCAGGAACTGAGCTGAAATCAAGAGTTGGATGCTTGGGGCACCTGGGTGGCTCAGTCGGTTAAGCATCTGCCTTTGGCTCAGGTCATGATCCCAGGGTTCTAGGATCGAGTCCCACCTCTGGGGTCTCTGCTCAGCGAAGAGTCTGTTTCTGCCTCTCCCTCTGCCTCTGCCTGCAGTGCTCTCTCAGTCTCTCTATGTCAAATAATTTAATAAAATCTTAAAAAATAAAGAGTTGGGTGCTTAACCAACTGAGCCACCCAGGTGACTCTATACTGAAATTTTTAATGGAGGAAGTGCTATTGTGTCTAGGATAAGGTTGAGGAGAGAAGAGAGGGTAAATCATAAAATGAGAGTTTGCTATATACTGATAATTGATGGAGCTGGGTGTTGGATAACTTGGGGTTTAATTTGCTGTTCATTTGAAAGCTTCCATAATAAAAAGATTAAACAACACTGATTTTTCTCTTCTTTATCATGTCACATGGGATATTTAATTCTACCTCTTTTGCAGGACTACAAGTACAATTATTGTATCTCCAATCCCTAGCATAGTAACTGGAACTATGAAGGAGAGGCTCAGTGAATAGTCATCAATTACTGAATTTGAAATATCAACAGTAGTATAGCATTATAAATATTAATTGACATTTTAATAAAGCTACTTCAAAATCTTTCATTCTTCTCTCATTAAGTAATACAGATGGAAGTCACTTTGCTGATTAGGACTATTAATAATCCTCAGAATTGTCAGTGAGTATAAATATGTTAAGAACCGTTACATAAGGTTCTTAAAATTCTTGTCCAGTACTTTTCCCAATGATTCCCACTTTCTTTGACTTCATAACCACTGTGTTAACTTTCACAACATATCTTTACTAAGAATCAATTAAGTGGTTCTCTATACTTCTCCTGATAAAACTATTTTTTTCTCATGTTTTCCTTTCTCTTTTCCCCACCTCCTAGCTAAGAAGGTATACACTATTGAGCTGCATTAGAAAGTCAGAGCTAAGAAAAGTGCAGGCTCCTTCCCTCCAAACTACAAATGAGCAACTATCCCTCCACTTCCTGGATCTTAAAAAGGTGCTGGAGTTCATAGGACAAAGAATTATGCTAAATCTCAGAAAATTGCTTCCTGATAGAGAGTTGCTACTGCACACACACATAGTGTGTCTTTATAATGCTTTTGACTCTGTACTCTTTGAGTTCTGCTATACCTTCTGCTCAGTACAAAACTGAAGCCTGAAAAGAAACCATGCCTGAGTAGCTCTAGGGAAGCAAACATAAAGTAAATTATGCAACTCTTATCATCACTAATGCTACTGCATGGACAAATTACATTAGTCAGACTTAAGATACAATTGGTTGTTGATGTGTACAGTTGGTTGACAGAAGATACTGATTTTCTTTTTCAGAACAAATAAAGTGCATAAACCTTTCTTTAAGTCTATGTGGTTAGAATGGAAAATTCTAACAATAATGTTTTTAGAGAAAAGAAAGTTGCTTAAATCCCTGTATGACAAACAAATGTACAGCATGTAACATTTCCTGCAAAGTATGTTATTTCACTTTTAATTACACATTTCATCATTTGTCTCAGATGTGCAGTTTTCTAAGACACATAACTTTAGTCCTTCAAAGTAAATCAGGAATTAACTTTATAGTGCTGAAAACTAGAAATTAGAGAACCAGATGATTAATGAAAAACAAGTAGTACGCGTCAATACAAAACCTTGATGACCTTTCTTACACTCATAGGAATGCTTCTGAAATGAGTTCTACTCTGAAGACCTTTATAAATCTCTAGTGAACAAACAATTGGGATTTTTATTTGGTTGCTGGCACATTTTAGAGACTTATGGAATGAAGTGTGTTGTCTGTTTTCTCAACTGAGCAATTCATAAAAATGTTCCTTTTATTACCTCCCCTCCCAACAAAACAAAACAAAACTCTAGAGAGATGAGCTTTATATTTTTCAGTAAATTATAAGTGGGAAAAATTATCTCTGTCCTGGAATAGCAATATTTAACATCTAGAGAATACACACCATTGTATGATGTTATATTTTCCTTATTCCACAAATGGAACTAGTCATGTTTAAAAATTTAAAAATATATCCCATCATCCCTGGATGTTGTCAAATGACCAAATGTTCAAATCAAGCAAGAAAATATCAACATGACTGATTAAATTTTGATTTTTAATCAGTTTGATATTTTATAAATCCAACTATATGTGATCCTATCCTTATTATATATACACTATATACATATATGTGTAAAGAACACAAGTCCTTATATATAGGTTAAATACAATTTGGAAAAAAATCATTTTTTACAAAGAAAATTTTTTACAAATATTATTGAATTTAATATAACAATCAAGAACATAAAAGCAATCACTAATGAAAAGAAGAAATTTTGTCATCATATGTACTTGGGAGGAGGAAAAAGAATTAGCCTACACTGAACTTCATATGTTTAAAGATAAGACAACTCTTAATGACTGGTTTGCAAACTTAGGAATATGACCATGTTAATTTGAAGTTGCATATCGTTGATTTGTTTAATAATTTTTTTGGAGAGGAAGAAGAATATACGATTTTGCATTCTATTGTCCCTTATATTATTTATTTCCCAACTTTCAAAGGCTCTGAAACCATTGATAGATGGACACTAATTTATTCATTAGTTTATCTTAAAAATAGAATTCACACAAATAAGGTTGTAGTATCTCAGCCTTTAAACCTATAATGAGGGCATGCAAGAGATTGTAATCAGTAGAGTAGGATTCTCATCTGGAACCTCCTGTGACACTGGATGGAACAAATCTCAACCTTACTTAAGGAGAATTCAGAGGTACAAGTTTAGTTTGTGACTTTCTTGTCATAATTTCAAGCTGGCTTATAGATTCAATTTTCCTTTGAGCTAGAGAAGGCAACAAGTTTAGATCATACTTGTAGGAAAGCAAAATCTGAAAAGAAGGGAAGGAATGTGGTATTACAGAACAATAAAGATTAACAGTATTGCTTCTAATATCTAGAAAGTAATATATATTATTTAAAATGTTATCTTAAAGGAATAAATATCACTTTTTTTTAAAAAAACTACCACTTTATGTGTCTATATAAGCTATGTGTATATATAAGCTATAATATCAATACCGTTACCTGAGAGCAATTTTTAACTATAGGTCTTTCTGCATATGGAATTGTTTAATTTCTGTTTTGAATTGTACTAACAAAGTCATTGCTAAACTTAAAAACAATTTAAAGTAGCTTGCAATTGCAAAAGAAAAATGTTCTACTCTAACGGTTTACACAAGTAGTTGTTTTGCTTTTTGTCTGAGGAGACTTATTTTTACAACTGGAGAAAATGTTAACAAGTCAAATTTTATGTGAGAAAGATGGAGGATGGGGGACGGAGAAGGGAGGGTGAGAAAGACAGAGAGACAGAGAGAGAGAAAGTACAGGAGAATGCCAAAGAGGAGTACAGGGTGTCTGAAGGAAATGGTGTTTCATCATTTGTGATTTGATATCACACTTTGTGATGCCTTTCCATCTCCAAGGGACCATGACTTTCTAAATTCTTGATGGCACCATTAAACAGCTGTGCAACACGCATTCTGAAAAAAAATACTCAAGCGGGAACACTGGAATTAACTGTGGAGAATACAAATTAGCTAACAGATTTCTTCCTCATCCTGACATAATAAACAAATATTGATGGCTTCCTGTGGTGTAATACATCCTTATTCATTGCTTCACAACTCACTCATAGCTCCTTCATTTTCTCCTCAATGCTTCTAAATGGGTGATTCATCCTATATTTCTCGAAATATTAGTCTGTTTACAGTGTTCAGATAGCTAACAGATTGTATATCATTAAAGTAGCTCTGTGATGGCTCTCACTGTAGATTGTTGTTCTCTTTCAATTTATTTGCTTTTTTTTCTTTTGAAAGTTTTTTAAAAAGAAAGGAAAATAAGTGGCATCTTTTTATTTAGCAATAATGTTTTCATTGTACATAGTGGTAAGATCCTTTTAATAACTTTTAGGTTTCTAAATACATCTTGCATGGCTAACATATAAACAATTCAAAGTAAAAATCCATAACCCAAATGAATATCTTTTCTTCCCTTTTTATGTAATATCATAATCCTTCCCTAGTTGTATAGTCAATTTGAATGGAAGAACTCTATCCATCCTTCTATTTAGAGCAGTGTTGAGACTGAGAAAATGCTCCTATTTCCCTTAGGATTTTTTTTTTGTATAAATGAAGTTTTCACATTTCTACATTATGAAAAAGAGTTGGCACTAGAAATATGTATTATATTGGCCATCTCTGAATTTTTCATAATTCATCTAAGTTAGAACTGCTCTTAAAAATTGGCAGGCATACCAGAAAGGGATAAGACAACACCAAAAAGAGGGAAAAGTGACATATCCCAAATTATGGAATATATCAGATCAAGGAATAACACAAGGTTTAGAGTTTACCACATAAATTCTGATAGGCACATATTATTTGTGTTTTAGATGCTGAATACAGACGCCTTGGAATGGAAAATCCAACATTCCAACATTCATGCCTTTGTTTCTCAGTTGTTTATCGGTTAAACATAGACGGATGCCATCGTTTGCAATTAAATTTGTATCCTTTACAGATTCTACAATGGGAGTCACAAGCAAATCTTTCCACTAATAATGGATATTGAAATAAATAATTGCATTCATAATTTATCCCTATTAAATTGTTTACACTATTGTATAGCCAAAAAAAAAAAAAATCTCATTCTACAGTGTTACTGGGTCTAAATTATTGTTAAATTGTGTTTTGCTTTGGAAAAGATGACAAGATTACACCTAATACAGTAAAGGGCACGTCAATCACAATTTGGTTGGAACTAATAAAGTTCCCACAGATATGGAAGCAAGAACTTTATAAAGTATCACATTTGCTTACAATTCAGTATTCTCACTGTAATACCAGGATTTCAGTGTGATGATGCAAGAGCATTCAACTGAGCTCAAAAAATTTAGATGTTACATTGGAGTGACATATATTATTAACTGTTCATTGATAACAAGGCACAGGAAAGAATCAATTACATTTTTTTTCAAAAGGAAGTTATCAATATTTTTGAATGCAAATACCTGTATAGCCAATGTCATTTATGCCAAGAAATAACAATAAGTAATAAGATAATTGAAAGAATAATCACATTTATAGAGGTAATGGTTTTATAACAATCTAAATGTGGCATCTGAAATGGTATGTTATCAAATATCCAAAGACAACATTAAGGGGACAGCTATACTCAGAGGATCAATAAGAGTGCTGTAATAAAACGAACTAGATTTTGACTCAGACACCCCAAGCTTATGACCCACCTCTGCTATATACTACACTGTTTGACTTTAGGCAAGTGGCTCAACTTCTCTGAGCTCTACAATTCAACATTTGTGAAATGCACAATAGAGCAATTCATAGGATCATCGGGTAAGGAAACATATATGAAACCTATTGCAAATCATAAAACATATACATAAGGACAGTCATTTACTTATATCATTATATAGAATCTTGGCATAGAAACATCTCATCTTTGGTATCTTTGTCACATTCCCCATTAGTATGCATGTCCTCTCTTCTGCAGAATCCACCCTCCTCATGTCAGTAGATTAATGGGGAACAAAGGAGGATGATATTTTCACATCACAGAAAGCATTGTGTACTACACAGAGATACTCTTTAGCAACAGCATCTTATTGGGTTAATTATCTAACCTTTATAGACCTCAATTTCCTTGTATATAAATCATGAGAAAAAATGATCATTTATGATTTGAACAGACTAAAAATAATATGTTATGATTACAGTGTGGTCCTCCAAATAATTGATAGTTATAATTTTGTGCCAAATTCTTGCTGATAACTGATCACTGTTAAAATACATTAATGATGTAATGTTTGGATTCATAGCAGAACAGCTGTCAAGATTAATTTTTCGTATGACCTCCTTTTATTAAAGTTAGTCTTGATCATAGCAACCAACATGATGAGAGGCAGGCTGTGCTTGTAACCATTCCAACCTCATCTCCTACAGACTAGGTGTCCTGCTGGATAGGAACTAGACTCTCCAATTGCTATTTATCTAAAGGCCAATAGGTTCTACATATCTGCTAAACATTGAGACGTGCGGGTGCTATATTACTATAATTACACTCCTTACACAAACACACATACATGCACATTTTGCAAGATACGAATAAGGATTATAGCACTTTCAAACAGCTTTCACAACAGTAATCTGATTGTCTTTAAAACAACTCTATATTACAGAAGAAGAAACTAATGCCCTAGATATTAAGTAATTTGCTTAAGTCACATAACTGGTGAGTAACAGAGCAAGATATCAAAACCAAATTATTTATCATTTCAGTTTTTATTGCAGTAGGTTACCAGAGCTTTTGAAAAATCTTTAAGATTATAACATATGTAATGTAATATATAAAAGGTATATAATATATTATGTATTTTCAAAAAATTGTGAAAATCAAGATTTAGAGATAAAATAAAATTAGGTGCTTTATTCATGTTTTAAGAATTTTGAATGCAATCTCTTTAACTAGAAAGACTTTCTAAACCATTTAGATACATGTGTTTCAATGTTTCTGCTACATTATTATATATCATCATCAGGATTCCATATTAACTTTCAAATGCTGAATCTTAAAGTGAGGGATGTGTAATTTATAGGTTAACGACCATTCCTAGCAAAATCAATTTGTTCAGTATATTGATTAGTTTACCTACACAAAGAGCTGATTTTTTTAAAAAGTAAGGAGGGCACATATTACATGGAGCACTGGGTGTTATACGCAAGAAACAATGAATCATGGAACATTACATCAAAAACTAATGATGTAATGTATGGTGACTAACATAACAAAATAAAATAAAATTTAAAAAAAACTCATGATGTCCTGTGTGGTGACTAACATAACAAAATGAAATTTAAAAAAAAAGTCACTTTTTAAAATGACTAGCTTTGGTGCCTGGGTGGCTCAGTCGTTAAGTGCCTGCCTTCAGCTCAGTTCATGATCCCAGGGTCCTGGAATCGAGCTCTGCATCAGGCTCCCTGCTCAGCAGGAAGCCTGCTTCTCCCTCTCCCAGTCCCCCTGCTTGTGTTCCCTCTCTCACTGTCTCTCTGTCAAATACATAAATAAAATCTTAAAAGAAGAAAGAAGAAAGAAAAGAAAAAAAGAAAGAAAGGAAAGAAAGGAAAGAAAGAAAGAAAGAAAGAAAGAAAGAAAGAAAGAAAGAAAGAAAGAAAGAAAGAAAGAAAGAAAGAAAGAAAGAAAGAAAGAAAGAAAGAAAGAAAGAAAGAAAGAAAGAAAGAAAGAAAGAAAAGAAAGAAAAAGAAAGAAAAATAGACTATATGTGGCGCCTGGGTGGCTCAGGCATTAAGCATCTGCCTTCAGCTCAGGTCATGATCCCAGGACCCTGGGATCGAACTCTACGTCGTGCCCCCTGCTCAGCCGGAAGCCTGCTTCTCCCTCTCCCACTCCCCCAGCTTGTGTTCCCTCGCTTGCTGTGTCTTTCTCTGTCAAATAAATAAATAGTGACTAGCTTTATTATACTACTAGCTCTATTATGATACTTAAAAAATCAGTCTTATAATATTATTAGTTTATTTCATTTTATATAACCTCTGTGGATTTAAAGAATACTAAATAAGAGCTAGTTGACTGAACTGTGCTGATATATCAATAGGTCTACCATTTCAACCCTGGTGCAAGCCATGATCATCCCCTATCTAAATTATTTCAAGTGCCCCCTAAGGAGACTCCTTATTCTGTCCTTGCCCCATTCAGTTTTTTTTAAGATTTTATTTATTTATTTGACAGAGAAAGATACAGCGAGAGAGGGAACACAAGCAGGGGGGAGTGGGAGAGGGAGAAGCAGGCTTCCCGCAGAGTAGGGAGCCCGATGCGGGGCTCGATCCCAGGACCCTGGGATCATGACCTGAGCTGAAGGCAGATGCTAAACAACTGAGTCACCCAGGCACCCCTGCCCCATTCAGTTTTAATTACAGCAGCCAGAGTGATGTTTTATAAACCTTAAACTGATCATGTGCCTCTTTTTCACAGAACCTTCCACTGGTTTCTCATCTACTTGGAGTACCAGCCAAGGTTCTCACCTTCATAGCCTCCAATTAGGTCTCCACTCCCTTCTCCTATTCTTATACAGATGCTACTCTTTTTACTATTCCCTGAAAATTCCAGGCACACAGCATCATCAGGACATCTACACTTCCTGTTTTCTATACTTTGAATGTTCTTTCTTCCCAGGAACCCATATGACTCACTCCTTTACCTCCTTCATGTCATGTTTCCAGGTCTTATTGAGACATTACCATCTTATTGAGACATTCCATGGACACCACATTTAAAACTGTACCTCCATTATTGCCTTCCTTTTTCTGTATTTTTTTTTCATTTAAAAGACTCCTGGAATATGTTTTTTTATTTGCTTTTATATTTTCCTCCCTCTACTAGAATGTAAATTCAATGAGGGCAGAAACTTGTTTATTTCTGTATTCTCAACATTCAGATCAAAACCTGATACATAGCATGCACTCAATATTTACTGAATAAATGAGTCAGTCTACAATATATACAAATATATATTAAACACACACACACACACACACACACACACACACACACACACACACACATATAAAATCCACATATTTTATATGTATACAAGCCCTAATACAATGCTGGGAGAATCTACTCATAAGTTTTGATCTGAGACAAAGTTCCAGTCATCATCATTTATCCTTACTCTGGCTACAATATGGGGACAAGCATTTCAACAGCTGCTGTATAGACTCTGAAAAAAATACTTTCTAAGCCTCCCCACTATCTACTGGGAAATCTATTGTTGGAGTACTTGGATATGGTGGCTGGGAATCCTGCTAAAGTTATAATTCTACTGAACTGATTAGGCTTTTTACCTTTAGAGTTATGCTTACATTGGCATGGTTTGACTCAAATCTGATCAGAATTTTCCTAATCAAGACAGTTCATGATTAGCTCCCTCTGTCATTTCAATCTTTATGCTCATCTTCAGAGAAATTCAAAGCAAATTCAAAGAAATTCATGCTCTAAGGCAATTTCTCTTACAGAGGAAACATCATTCCTTGTGTATCCCCTCAAAATCAAAGGTTGTCTTTAAAGTCCTATAAATTATAGATAATATAGCTCTTGTGTTCCCCGGAGAGTTAGTTCTGTCATTGCTGCTCTTCTTTGAACTTCTAAGGTAGACTCCAAATGCCAAGCCATAGATAATATCTTTGTACCCATAGCATCTGACTCTCTGGCAGCCATTGCTGACATTGTCTTGGCAGGCTGTATATTCCCTCCAGGTCCCCCATAGCCTTGGTGTCTCTATAGGGCTGCTTTCTTGGATGAATTGGTTTTTTTTTTTTTAATACCTTTATAGACTTTCTAATATGAGGTCCTCCTTTTTTCTGGACTATGTATGAAAGAAGCAAGGCTGCTTAATCTTGCTCTTACCCTAGAGGTCCTGTCCCCAGACTGCCATTTCACCTCCTAGAGCTCTAGCCAAAATTCTACTCAAGAGGCACACATTACATTCTGGGCATGTCACATAAAGCTGTCTCCTACCTTCTGGGTCACTTTCTGGTCTTAGAACAGGCACAGGGCAGCTTGCTTCTCTATTAAATTTAAGTGGTCCTCATCAAAGTGCAGCACCTCTGCTGTGAGTGAAATTAACAGCACATTTGATGCATTGCCGGCACTCCACTAATATGGATTTTTGGCCGCACAGCAAAGTGAATATGACTGAAGTGTTCAGAAGGTAAACCCTGTATGCAAGTTCTGTTCTTGTAGTCAGACAAGATCAGTATCTGTCCTATAGGTTAAGCAAAACCTATGAGGTTGTGACTGTCATTGTTTCAATTTGGGAGTATGATTTTTTTTTCTTTCACAATATATAATCAGTAATGTGTTCATTAAATGCTATCTTTGTACCTAAAACTGTAACAGACTCTATTTTTTAACATAATGTTAGGTCTCAAGGTGTTCTGAGTTTCTTGAGAGATATACAATGACCTCAGAGCCAACAGTCAGAAATAGAGACAAGATGAATTGTAATTAAGGCAAAAATCTATGTTAGATTAGAAGTGTCATAATAAGGAGATGTCATTATGGGCTATAATAACAGAAAAGGCTTTATTAAATGTATAGGATTTGAACAGATCCTTGAGTTGGCGAAGCAGTGAATTCTGAAATAAAGGGTATGTACTCTTGAAGTCAAATTAATAATTCTGAGTCTGTTCTGTCCGACATATTTCATTTTGAAACTAAAGCACATTTTCATGTACATATATTTTTATCACTTCAAACTGCTTGCTTGCTTCCAGAGTCCTGTGGTTTCCTATTTTTCCATCTTTTCACAACCCAAAGTCCACACATTGTTTATTCCTACTTTTTCCATCTCTTCCCAAACTCAAAAATTTCAAGAACTCTTTCTAGATAATTTGAATCTGAGTGAATTTCTTCTCTCCTTATGCTCATCACATTCAATAATATTCCTGTAAATCTCCTTGCGTTTCACTTGGCAGGACATTCCTTTGGTACTGTCTCCCCCTGACCAGATAAAATTTGTGAGTGTTTGTGTTTCTATTGTTTTTATAAAAGATTGAAAATTTCATGCATTTCTGTAAAATAATATGTCCTATGTATGCAGGAAAAATAGGAATCTGTTTTTTAAAAGATTTTATTTATTTATTTGATGGAGAGAGACACAGAGAGAGAGTGACACAAGCAGGGAGAGTGGCAGAGGGAGAAGCAGGTTTCCTGCTGAGCAGGGAGCCCGATGCAGGCTCCATCCCAGGACCCTGGGATCACGACCTGAGCTGAAGGCAGATGATTAACGACTGAGCCACCCAGGCACTCAGAATCTCTTTAGATAATAAGCAAATACATCTTTTCCTTTTCTAACCTTGTAGACACAGAAACATTACATACCTATTGTCTTGAGCTTGTTTTGGAAAATGGCTACACAGGAGTGAAAGAACAAGGAGATTTGCAAATTGTATTAGGATAAGGCCACCAGCCCTGTATTTTCCTAGTTCAGTTCCATTCTGTAGATGGTAAAGATGAAACATTTCCAATAAAGATGAAATTTTACAATGTCCATTCCTTTTTTTTTAATTTTTTTTTTATGTTATGCTAGTCACCATACAGTACTTCATTAGTTTTTGGTGTAGTGTTCCATGATTGTTTGCGTATAACACCCAGTGCTCCATGCAGTACGTGCCCTCCTTAATACCCATCACCAGGCTAACCCATCCCCCCACCCCCTCCCCTCTGAAACCCTCAGTTTGTTTCCCAGAGTCCACAGTCTCTCATGACTCATCTCCCCCTCTGAATCCCCCCCTTCATTTTTCCCTTCCTTCTCCTAATGTCCTCCATGCTGTTCCTTATGTTCCACAAATAAGTGAAACCATATGATAATTGTCTTTCTCTGCTTGACTTATTTCACTTAGCATAATCTCCTCCAGTTCCATCCATGTCGATAAAAATGGTGGGTATTCATCCTTTCTGATGGCTGAGTAATATTCCATTGTATATAGGGACCACATCTTTGTCCATTCATCTGTTGAAGAGCAGCTTAGCTCCTTCCACAGTTTGGCTGTTGTGGACATTGCTGCTATGAACATTGGCGTGCATGTGCCCCTTCTTTTCACTACATCTGTATCTTTGGGGTAAATACCCAGTAGTGCAATTGCTGGGTCAGAGGGTAGCTCTATTTTTAACTTTTTGGAGAACTTACATACTGTTTTCCAAAGTGGCTGTACCAACTTGCATTCCCACCAACACTGTAAGAGGGTTCCCCTTTCTCCACATCCCCTCCAACATTTGTTGTTTCCTAGCTTGTTAATTTTTACCATTCTAACTGGTGTGAGGTGGTATCTCAGTGTGGTTTTGATTTGAATTTCCCTGACGGCTAATGATGTTGAACATTTTTTCATGTGTCTGTTAGCGATTCGTATGTGTTCTTTGGAGAAGTGTCTGTTCATGTCTTCTGCCCATTTTTTTTACTTGTTTTTTGGGTGTTGAGTTTGAGAAGTTCTTTATAGATCGTGGATACCAGCCCTTTATCTGTAATGTCATTTGCAAATATCTTCTCCCATTCCGTGGGTTGCCTCTTTGTTGACTGTTTCCTTTGCTGTGCAGAAGCTTTGGGACTTGATGAAGTCCCCAAAGTTCATTTTTGCCTTTGTTTCCCTTGCCTTTGGAGACATGTCTTGAAACAAGTTGTTGTGGCTGATGTCACAGAGGTTACTGCCTATGTTCTCCTCTAGGATTTTGATGGATTCCTGTCTCACATTGAGGTCTTTCATCCATTTAGAGTTTATCTTTGTGTATGGTGTAAGGGAATGGTTGAGTTTCATTTTTCTGTATATAGCTGTCCAATTTTCCCAGCACCATTTCTTGAAGAGACTGTCTTTGTCCATTTCTAAATATCATCAAAACTTTTGTGGTCAGTATGCTTCATGAAGATCCGCTTCTATTAGCAAACTTCATTTCATGCCATGATAGATAAAACAGAATCCTTCCTTTTGTGGAATTATTCCTCAAAGAGGAAATCTCAATTTTGCTTTTGAGACTCAGTCATTGGCCATTAGAATCTAACCTAAAATCCTATGGATAGATCCTGTTCTCCTAAATGCTGGGCCATATCAGGGTTAACTCTGGAAAATCAGTCACTGCTTTGGTGCACCCAAAGTGTATCAGAACAAAGAAATAAGGATCAAGCATGTAACTTCTTTTACTTTTTTTTCTCTTTTTAGGCCTGAGGTAGAATCTATAACCTACATTAAAGTGTAATGCCTGCAATAAACAAGACAAAGATTCTGCAGCCCCATCCTAATAGATCCTTAGCAGCTATGTCAATGATATTATCAATATAAAAATATTTAAAAAGACTTAAAAATAAAATAGGCTTTCCTTTCTGTTAATTTTCAAAGGACGTTACATTGATATAATAATAAATGAAAAAATACATGGGCAAAAAAAACACAAGTACACACACACACACACTGGCTTCATCTTAATAGCCCTCATTCATCCCCTCCAGAGCTGACAAAGTTAAGTAGGACAGCCCCATAATGGTTACTGTGACATACATCCTAGCTTGTATCTTGGAGAGGCTGCCTTGGCAATTGATACATTTTTCTTGGAATCCTCTCCCTGCAGACTTCAAGGTAGCCCTCCAAGGCTTATAAACCCTTCATTTACATTTGAGGAATGCTCATGTGAGGAAGTCTATAGGCTCATATAATGTTAAAACAGGAAAGCCTCTACAAGTCATTAAGCCAACCCTCATTTCAGAGATGAAAACCAGAGCTCAATGATGGGAGGGATTTGCCTAAGGTAACCCAACAAATTGATGACTGCCTCTTTTTGGTCTACTGACTCAAAGCATGGCATTAGTCTGCCATTCCCATGGCTGCC
This sequence comes from Zalophus californianus, assembly GCF_009762305.2. Taxonomy (NCBI): domain Eukaryota; kingdom Metazoa; phylum Chordata; class Mammalia; order Carnivora; family Otariidae; genus Zalophus; species Zalophus californianus. The sequence goes on along the minus strand of NC_045595.1, from coordinate 43,372,768 downwards.
TCTTCACAAAATTAAGAAGCAAGTTAGCCTTAAACATTTTCTTACCCTTCCTCAAAAGCCTAATGGTTTTTTACACTGTATTTGTTCCTTGTACAAATTCCTAGATAGGAAGTCCAAGCAGTTTCCTTTATCTATCTGACATTTATTTCTCTGCTTCGCTTCAAAAATATCTAATTTGGGTTCCATTCCCTCAGGATCTTATTAGGTGACCACATACTCCTGGCCCACAACATCACTCATATCTCAGTAGAGTGCAAATGACAAGATACCATGTCATCTCTAAGTAAGCATTCAGCCTTTTAGCAAAGTCCTTACAGAGACTGTGCCTTAATCAAATATTAACATCACCATGGGAATTTTGAGCCGTTAATTCTCCTGTTTTGTACTCAAATCATACTTTGTCCATCACCAGCACGTAATTATTAAGTTCCTTCCATAGGTTAACACCTAGGGATAAAGTAATGAAAGAGACAACTATAAATCTTACCTGTTTGGAGTTTATATTCTAGTTGGAAGAATTGGGAAATGAGGTAGGAGTATGCTATATTAGCCAAGGATATTAGAGGAGGCACCTGGTTATGGTGATGCATTTCATTAGAGATCTAAAGAAATGCAAGGGAGGCAATCATACAAAATTCTGGAAAAAGAACATTTTGGGGAGGAAAAACAGAGTCAACAGCTTCAGCTGGAAGGATGTTGGGTTCCTGACTGACATAGTGAAGTCTGAATGCAAGGACATACATGTAATAAGTGACGGGGGTGCAGAGAGAGGATAGGTCAGATATGGAAGGGGTGTTGAGCAGGGTTAGGAGTTTAGACTAGATTCTTATTGCCTTGAGAACACCCTCTTGAATCAGAAGAATAATTGTTGGGTAGATTTACTCTTTTAAGAGAGAACTTCAGTTACCATGGAGGAAATAGCATCTAAGAGGACAAAAGTAGAAGCAGAGAATTTATTTGGAGGGTTATTTTAACAACCCATTGAGGGATGACGGTGGTTTTGTCTAGAATTATGTCCTCAGAAATAGAGATACATGGACAGGGTCATTATCTAGTCTGGGGAGAAATCAACTCCTATTTTGGGTGGATTGTGCAATTTACTGATATAGGGAAGATGGACGTTATAATAATCAAAATGATTATTTTTTTTCACCTTATGTCCACAGACACTTACTCATGTATCGGTTTCTTACCAAGCAAGCCACTATAGAGAGGAGAATTGGATCGAGCCCCACATCGGGCTCCTTGCTCAGCAGGGAGTCTGCTTCTCCCTCTCCCTCTGTCCCTGCTTGTGTGCTCTCTCTCACTTGCTCACTCTATCAAATAAATAAAAAAAAATCTTAAAAAAGATATATGCCTTATTAAGAATTTGTTATGTGTAAGCATCATGCTAAGCATTTTGTATGGGGTGCATCTGGTAGTTACTGGCTTTTGCCTGCCAAAAATCTCTCCTCTTTCTTTCTGGTAACTTTGTGATTATAGTCAGAAGTGGGTACATGACATAGATACAAAGACAAATAAAGTCCTTCCCTGGGATTTTTCTGCTAGAGCTTGAAGGGAAGATAGATTCTTCTTTTGGGAGCCCTTCCCCTGATATAGGCAAACGCTGAAGAAAAAAAGCTGTAATTTTTTTTAAAAGATGCAGAAATTAGAGGCCCATAGACACAATTCTGTTGGAAATGAGTTTAGAAATACCTGAAGACTCCTGAGGTTCCCTGGGCTCTAGAGTCCAGTGATGTGTGAGCTGCCCTAATTCCAGTCGCCTTGCCAAAGCTCACCCTCCGCCACTTCCATATATTTTTGCTTAAGAGATTCAAATTATATTCCTATTCCAACCAACAGAGGTAGGACACACATATCTCATTTCACCCTACAGCAACCAGTTACACTGTAATTATTCTCCCATTTCACAGAAGGAGAAGCAGAAATAAAAAGCCTAAGTCGTTGTCTAAGACGAGCCTAGTTTTCACATGGTGATCTAAGTTCTGAATTTTGGGTCTTTGTCTGATCAAAGTCTGTGTTACTTATAATCTGATGGTATTATGCCCCGTATCCTAGGTGAAAGGTGGATATTTGTGTGTGTGTGTGCGTATGTGCGTGTGTGTGTGTGTAGGGATCAGGGGATAGAAACAACCAAACTCAGTCAGACCTAGGTCCTGTCCTCAAGGACATTATAATTAAAATGTTATAAACATAGCATGTAAATAATAATAAAGTGAACATAAAATAATTGCTCTAATAGAGGGACAATGAGAGTGAAGAAGAAGGATGATTAACTCTGATCAGGGTAACAGGAGAAGGTGTTTGAACTGGACCTTGAAAGACAAATAGTCCGTTTATGATGCCTCCCCTGTCTATGCAAATTACCTATTTTGTAGCTGCTTTGTCTCACATCCTCATCCATCGTTCATGTCTCAAATACAAGTTTTTCTACCAATTATTTTTTTTTCTAATATGCTCACATGCTTGAATCTAAATGTTGTATCTGTATGCCCCAAATTGAAACTCGAGAAATTATCCAGTTCATTTGATCTATAGAAATAAATGACAAGAAAATGTACTTTGATTCAAGAACAAATTAAACTGATAGTTGTCAAAGCTGTGCTTTATGTTATATTGCAAGATGAAATCTCAGTTGCCTATAGACCCTTATAGTTGTTTTCCCCTAGCCAATTCCTTTTTTTCATTTCCCACTGCTAACTACATTTTTCCCCCTTTGCCTCATTTCTGATTCTCATTCTCTATTCCAGCCCTTTTCCTGGCTCATGCTAACACTCTTGGCTTATTTGGAAATTGCTTCAGGAAGATAGCACTGCTTCTGCCCTTGTATACTATTACTTGGTACTAAGGAGGGAGTAAAGAGCTCATGAAATGAAACTTATTTGGAACTCTTTCTATTCCACATCTGACAGTGTGTGGTTTTTCAAATATTAGCATTATCAGTGATTTTTGTTTTGTTTTGTTTCTGCGTGCATTGGTGATTGATAATAAATCTCCCTTGAACATCACTGCACATTTCACATTGCCTGTGGCTCCCATGGGTGACATCATTCTATACATACATTTCGGATTGTCCTGAGAGAAAGTAAGGCAGATCAAGGTAGGAATTGCTGGGATGCGTGGGTGGCTCAGTAAGTTAAGCATCTGCCTTCGGCTCATGTCATGCTCCCAGGGTCCTTGGATCAAGTCCTGCATCGGGCTCCCTGCTCAGCCGGGAGTCTGCTTCTCCCTCTCCCTCTGCCTGCCTGCCACTCCCCCTGCTTGTGCTCTCTCTCTCTCTGACAAATAAATAAATAAAATCTTTTAAAAAATGATACAAATAGCTTCTGGCACTTCTGAAAAGTTACAACTTGGAAGAAAACAGTGCAGACATTCCATACCCTGCATGATAATTTTGTCTGTTCTCTCTGACTTTTTTGCCACTCTCCTTTTTTCAACCTCTCCAAGGCCTTGAATTCCCTCCATCTTTTTATCCTTATTTTGTGTAATATTTGTCCTCATTTTCTTGACATTAAGCCCAACTGAAAGATACTTTGAAGACAGGCTCCTAATAAAGGTTCAGAGTAAGAAAAGGGCACTGAATGACATCAGGTGTTTCCCACCATATCTTGAATGTCACAGTTTCATTTTCCTATCAATTTAATATGAAATTCATGCACAACTAGACTGCTCTGAAGCTTCATTAACAATATTTGGTGGTTGTTAGGTGGCCTAAAAAAAGTTAATATGCCTTTCCCAGTCTCTCAGCTTTCAAATCGACAAAAGTAACATGTTTTCCCCTTCTTTGCTCATTGCACAAGGAAGGCAGTTATTTTTATCTTTGTAATGAAATAGAAGAGTGGGAATTGGATTACTCTGGATCTTTTATACATAATTACAATCTAACCCTTCAGGTAAGTATTTCCAAATCCTTCAGAAATGATTCTGAATCTGATTATCAAATCATTCAGCAGTCTTATTGCAACTGACCAACAAACAATCCTCATGAATTTAGCCCTCATCTGCTATGATGCCCTCAACATAAATGGCACTTCTTTGTCAGTGGATGGAAAGCAAATATTCTCTAAGAAAATTCCCTCATAAATCTCTTCTAAAAGATTTATTTAGGCCAGAAACACAAAGAGGATATTATTTAAAAAAATCCACAAAACCAAACATGCAGTGGAATCAGTTTTAAATACACACTCCTCCTGGTTCCCTTCTATCCAGCATTTAACACTGCTTAGTATCAGACCCCCAAAGGAGCACTTCCTGATCCCCCTGCCTCACCTGGATCAACTTTCTTGCCTCTTAGTTTCAGCAGGACCCTGTCAATACCTCTAAAATGGCCCCTATCATAGGATGAGATTCTCTATTTAAATACCTCGCTCACTGAACCATGAGAGACTAAGGACTCTGGGAAACAAACTGAGGGTTCTAGAGGGGAGGGGCGTGGGGGGATGGGTTAGCCCGGTGATGGGTTTTAAGGAGGGCACATATTGCATGGAGCACTGGCTGTTATATGCAAACAATGAATCATGGAACACTACATCAAAAACTAATGAAGTACTGTATGTTGACTTACATACATACATACATACATAAATACCCTCTCTCCCAAAGAGAATAAAGTATTAGAGGGCAGGAAGTGGGTTTTATTTATTCACTTCAGAGAAAATTGCTGACATAAACTTGCTCATTCTCTTCTCACATGAAGTTTGTGCTATTAATCCTATTTTACAGAGAAAGACGTTAAAATTTTGAGCCTCAAACCAGCCATGGACACAGCTAGTAATAGCAGTTACTGAACCCAGGAATGCCAGACTACAAAGTCTACACCTTATCTCTTATAAGGCATTACAGTCATCAAGGGTCAGAAGGATTAATGCTACTTTGGTCTGTCTGTGATTTGAAGACATAAGTTGGTAAAAAATAAGCCTACACATCAGATAAAGTATTTGTATCTACAATTTATAAAATTAATAATTTTATAATAAAGGACAAAAATCCAGGGACGCCTGGGTGACCCAGTTGGTTATGTGCCCCACTCTTGATTTTGGCTAAGGCCATGATCTCGGGGTCGTGAGATCGAGCCCTGCCTCGGGTCTGGGAGCTCAGCATGGAGACAGCTTGATATTCTCTCCCTTCCTCTCCTTCTGCCCCTCCCACCACTTGCACCTCCACATGCGCGCACACATACTCTCTCTCTAAATAAAAAAGAAAATCTTTTTTTAAAAAAAGACAAAAATCCATTTAAAAATGGGCAAAGGATTGAGTATACATTTCACCAAAGACAACATGTGAATGGCTATTAAGCATATGAAACATCATTCCTTATTATTAGGAAAACACAAATTAAAAGGAAATACCATTTTACATCTACTAGAATGGTTAAAATAGAAAGACAGATAACAACAAGTGTTGGTGGAAGTGTGAAAAATGAAACCACCACATCTCACTCTTGGGAATGCAACATGGTACACTTTGGAAACAGGCAACGTCTTAAAAATTTAAGGATCAACTTAAGATAATAAGCATTTCCACTCCCAGGAATCTACAAAAGACATGTGAAATTATATCTTGTTAACACAAGGGCTTGTTAGTGAATGTTAATAGCAGCAGCAGTGTTATTCATAAAAGTCACAAATGGAAAACAATGTGAATGTCCATCACTGGTAAATAGATGAAACGTTTGTATACCTATATGATGAATTACTATTTAGTAATCAAAAGGAACAAAATATTAATCATACTTGTACATGAATGGACTTTAAAAGCAATATCCTAAGCAAAAGAAGCCAGATACCAAAGGTGATGTATTATGTGATCCCATTTTTAGGAAGTGTCCATAAAAGGCAAATTTATAGAACTAGAAAGGAGATAAATAGTTGCTTGAAGCTGGGGGATGGGACTACAGTTTGAATGCAAATAAGTACAAGGGAATTTTTCAGGGTAATGGAAATGCTTGAAAATTTAATTGTGGAGATGGTTGTGCAATTCTATATATAATTGTGTGAATGTATTATTGAATCATGCTTAAAATAGTGATTTTTATGGTATGTAAATTACACATCAGTAAAGCTTTAATAGAAATAAGTGTGGCCTCTTGGATAATTTACTCTTTATGAACCATTTTCAAGATAAATATGTCTTCATTTTTAGTATTAAATCAGCAGAGGGTCTTCCCAGCAAAACCTATTCTTAGAATTCACTTATCTTCCAAAACTATATCTAACTACTGGTATAATTAGGCTTATCCAAACTCGTTCTGTAAAGGGACAGATAATAAATATTTTAGACTTTACAGGCCAAACTGTCTGTTATGTAACTATTAAACTCTGCTATTATAGAGCAAAAACAGCCACAGACAATATGTAAATGAACGAGTGTCTCTGTGTTCCAATAAAACTTTATGTATGAAAGCAAGCAGTGGGCAGGATTTATTCTGTGAGCTCTATTCAGTTATAGATGCTATAGACTAAGTGACTTCTGACCTTCTAGTAAAATTTGGAGTTGCAGTAAATTATATCCTAGAATTTAGAACATGAGGAAACAAAGTCCTCAAAGGATTGTAATTGTGCTTTGTCTACTACTTTTGATCAGCTCTTGTTAAAAAATCATAGAATTCCAAGGCTAGAATAACAATAGTTATTAATAAAATTATTGAGGGTTTTCCAGAGGCCAGGTACTGTTCTAAGAAATTTACATTCATTGTCTCATTTAATCCTATCAAAAAGCCAATGTGGAAGAGAGAGAGAAGTTGTGTTATTATGTCCAAGATAAAGGTAGAGTGTATTAGACCCAAGAGATATACTCAGGTGGTCTAATTGCAGAGGTCACATTTTTCCTAACTACTATGCTGTGCTGCCTTCAACTCTAAATTGGTAACTGTTTTTGAAGAACAAAGTGGTTCTGGTTTGTTGGATAGGAATGAGCTCTTTCACTGAAGAATTGGGAAAACAAGCAGCTCACTATGAGATCTAGAAATTCAGATTATGTGCTACTTTCACTTGGAACTAACAACACTCAACACAAGTAAGATTCCAGGTAAGTGGGCTTTGTTCCCAATTAAGGCCCCTTTTTTCAGACTATAAAAAGGGATTTAAGTTCAATTTTTTAAAAACATTGAACAGTGATCTCAACCATCAGTTAGAATAGAACTTTGTCTTCAACAATCTTTCCTATTACTATTTTCTGTCACATTATACCTTAATAACAACACTCCCCATCAGCAGATATATGCTATATACAGTATATTCCAAAATATTTTGTTATAATGAGTGACATCATAAAACAACACCAAAATGCCAATTTACTCATTTTGTTTACCAAATGTAATCAGGGCAGCTACTTTGCAACTCACAGGAGAAGTGAAGCATTTCTAATTCAACAAGTTAATCCTGTGATTTGAGGGATTTGAGGAGAAAAGAAGGAAGTGGTTAATACACTGCATTAGTAAGACAAGCATCCATGAAAATAAAAAGCTATTAAACTGTTCAAATGCAATATTAAAATGCAACAAGTTTATGGATTAGGGTGGAGTGATTTCAAAGAGACAGCTATACTGTTTAAAAAATACATAGTGCTAGACAGAGAACCAAGGTAGAAGCCCATAGGATATAATCACAATCCCTACTTTTTGGAGATGCTGAAGATTTCTGACCCATTATGACTGGTTTAGAAACTGGAGTAGCCCTAGTCCTACAGAGGAAGCTCATTGATGAATAAATTGTGATAATGACATGATCATGGAAACTTTTAGAGCACTCATTATGTGTTGGCCTAATCTCACCTGGGGATGTCAAAGGGAAGGTGATAAAACAGGGACAAATATCTTCAGTCCTGTCTAGGTGTCCATCATTCACTCAGATACTTGTTTTGAATCTAAATTGAAACAGATGGTATGGTAAAATGGAAAGTAGATTGCAATTAGAACCTGGAGATTTGAGTTCTAATCTTCTCATCTTAAATAGGCCAATTCTCATCTGTAGTGATAATTAAGGGTAAAAAATTTTTTTATTCTTAATGTAAGATTTAGACTGGGTGATCTCCAAAAGTCCTCACAGATTTATCATCCCAGGATTGGATTGTACAATATCAAACATGTGCTGTCACAGGCTATGTTGTTTTCTCTATAAAAACTTGAGAACTTCATATAAGAAAAAAATCTCCTCCCACTTTTATCACATTGTTTTTCTCAATACTCATCATGTAAAAGAACAATCAAGTCTTTATTGGCCATATTTAGATTACCTTTAACAATGTTTAATCTCAGACTTTCCTTTTCCCTAGCCTCACTAGAATCGATTGATAAATACTGGGGCATAACATCTCATGTTTAAATATAACCTTAGGCAAAGAATTTATCCTGCCAAATAATATCACAATGACTTTGGAAAAGAGTTTTTGAGTGATCTATGGAATTATTTATGAGCATTTATAACCATAGGTTGACCTGATATGATTCTTATGTTGATATTTTGTCATGTTTAGGAAAGATACATTGTTTTTAAAATAGATTAAACAGAACAGAAGGGCCCTAATGTATTGCCTTAGTTTTCTATATAACAAAACTTTTCTTTTTGCATCTAGAGTCATAATTACCATAAACAGCACAAAAAACATTCCTTATTAACATCCACCTTGAATTATGAAATAAAGACCTTGCCTGTATCCCAAGAGACCCAATGCTCATCATATTGAGGAATTAACTTTGCAAAAGTTCAACCACCACATAATGCTCTGCTTGCTGAGGGACTGTCAAAAAGCCACCATGAAAGGATCCTCTTCAACCACCTTGTGTAATATCATTGTAATTAAACACCAGCAAAAACAGAACATGTAGACCAAAGTCTATATGGGGTGATCTAAGGATATGACATTCACCACAGCTTTTCTTCTAAATTGTTGTTCATTTCAAAAATGTAACCACATCGACATTCCACTTACACAGTTTTACCAAGGAAATTCTGCACTGTATTAATGACATGTCAATTGCATCTGCACCAGGTGAAAAACTTCAGATTTAACATTAGAGTCTTGTTATTGGCATGAGTTTCTTTGGATTCTGTAGATCTTTTCTTTTTCATTTTAGAGTAATGAGAGATGCCCAGGACAAAAGCATGTGGGTTATGAGAGAAACAGAAACAAATGTGACAGTTTTCAGGAGTTGCCAGTCAGTTGCTTCCCTTCCCATTTTCTTCCCTTCCTGTTAACCTTTTACTTGAGAACATCAAATAAAAACTTTTGCAAACAGCATTTCAGTAAACACTTTAAAAAAATCTACTTCTTCCATAGCCCCTTCAATTGATTATGGCTTCTACTTCTGGTTCAATTTTTCTTATTACATGCTAGTACAAGTCAGAAAGTTTCTAGAATCTTGCACCATAATCAAATCTCAGTGTCTAACACTCCAACATTCACAGTTTTTTTACTTGTCTTCTTCTCAATGGTCTCTTTGAGAAAGCCACCTGCAAGGTGGTATTTTTTTTTTTTTATTAAACTCCTGTTCATTGTTAATAAAGTGACTATTTCTAGGGTCAAAATGTTTGCTTTTACTACTTGAAGAGTTTTTTTTTTTACTAGTTATATCTTTTAGTTATTTTTTAAGTTTTTATTTAAATTCCAGTTAGTTAACATACAGTGTAATATTTGTTTCAGGTGCCCAATACAGTGATTCCACACTTCCATATATCACCTGGTGCTCATCACAACACATGCTCTCCTTCATCCCCAACACCTGTTTCACCCACCCACGCCCACCTCCCTTCTGGTAACCATCAGTTTGTTCTCTACAGCTAAGAGTCTGTCTCTTGGCTTGCCTCTCTTTTTTCCACTTTGCTCATTTGTTTTGTTTCTTAAATTCCACAAATGAGTAAAATCATATGGTATTTGTCTTTCTCTGACTGATTTAGTTTGCTTAGCATTATACTCTCTAGCTCCATCCATGTTCTTGCAAATGGCAAGATTTCATTCTTTTTATGAACATACCATACATCTCACATCTTCTTTATCCATTCAGCAATCAATGGACACTTGGGCTGTTTCCATAATTTGGCTATTGTAGATAATACAATATTGCTGGAATGCAGGAAAATTCTATTTTTAACTTCTTGAGGAAACTCCATACTGTTTTCCACAGTGGCCACACAGCTTGCATTTCCACCAGCAGTATAAGAGAGTTCCCCTTTCTCCACATCTTCACCAACACCTGTTGTTTCTTGTGTTGTTGATTTTAGCCATTCTGACAGGTGTGAAGTAATATCTCATTGTAGTTTTGATTTGCATTTCCCTGATCATAAGTGATATTGAACATTTTTCATGTGTCTATTGGCCATCTCTTTGTCTTCTTTGGGAAAATGTCTATTCATGTCTTCTCATTTTTTTTAAACTGGATTGCTTTTTGGATGTTGAGTTTTAGGAGTTCTTTATACATCAAAGATACTAATACTAATCTACTAAGATACTAATCTTTTATCAGATATATCATTTGCAAGTGTCTTCTCCCATTCCATAGTTTGCCTATTAGTTTTGCTGATTATTTCCTTCATTGTGCAAAAGCTTGTTATTTTGATGTAGTCCCAATACTTTTGCTTTTGTTTCCCTTGCCTCAGGACACATATCTAGAAAAAAGTTGCTAAGGCCAATGTCAAAGAAGTTACTGCCTGTGTTCTCTTCTAGGATTTTTATGTTTTCAGGTCTTACATATAGGTCTTTGACCCATTTTGAATTTACTTTTGTGTGTGGTATAAGAACGTAGTCCAGTTTCATTCCTTCACATGTTGCTGTCCAGTTTTCCCAACATCATTTGTTAAAGATACTGCCTTTTCCCCAGTGGATTTTCTTTCCTGCTTTGTCGAAGATTAATTGACCATATAATTGTGGGTTCTTTTCTGAGTTTTGTATTCTGTTCCATGAATCAATATGTCTGTTATTGTGCCAGTACCATACTGTTTTGATTACTACAGGTCTGTAATATAACCTGAAGTCTGGAATTGTGATGCCTCCAGCTTTGCTCTTCTTTTTCAAGATTGTTTGGTTATTTGGGGTCTTTGTGGTTCCATACAAATTTTAGGATTGTTTGTTCTAGCTCTGTGAAAAATGCTGTGGGTATTTTGATAGAGATTGCATTAAATGTGTAGATTGCTTTGGGTTGTATAGGCATTTTAACAATATTTGTTCATCCAATCCATGAGCATGGAATGTCTTTACATTTCTTTGTGTCATCTTCATTTTTTTAAAGAACCAGCTCCTGCTTTCATTGATCTGTTCTATTCTTTTTTTCAGTTTCTATATCACTTATTCCTGCTTTAATCTTTACTATTTCCATCTTTCTGCTGGCTCTAGGCTTTGTTGTTCTTTTTCTAACTCCTTTAGGTGTAAGGTTAGGTTGTGCATTTGAGATATTATTCCTTCTTGAGGTAGGCCTGTATTGCTGTATATTTCCCTCTCAGGACCATTGTTGTTGCATCCCAAAGGTTTTGGACCATTGTGTTTTCATTTGTTTCCATGTATTTTTTTTATTTCTTCTTTGATTTCTGACCCATTCATTATTTAGTAGCATGTTCTTTAACCTCCATATATTTGTGATCTTTCCAGATTTTTTCTTATGGTTGATTTCCAGTTTCATAGCTTTGTGGTCAGAAAAGATGCATGGTATACCTTCCACCTTTTTGTATTTGTTGAGACCTATTTTGTGACCTAATATGTGATCTATTCTGGAGAATGTTCCATATGGATTTGAAAAGAATGTGTATTCTTCTGTATTATGATGGAATGTTCTGAATATATCTGTTAAGTCCATCTGGTCCCATGTGTCACTCAAAGCCATTGTTGCCTTATTTTCTGTTTAGATGATCTGTCCACTCATGTGAGTGGAGTGTTAAAGTTCCTTATTATTGTATTATCAATTAGTTCCTTTATGTTTATTATTATTTCATATATTTAGGTACTCCCATGATGTTGAATATTTATAATTGTTATATATCCTTATTGGATTGTCTCCTTTATTATTATATAGTGCCCTTCTTTGTCTCTTGTTAGATTTTGTTTTAAAGTCTAGTTTGTCCACTGTAAGTATCACTACTCTGGCTTTCTTTTGACATCCTTTTGCGTGATAAATGTTTCTCCGTCCCCTCATTTTCAATCTGCAGGTGTCTTTAGATATAAAACGAGTCTTTTATAGGGAGCATATAGATGCATCTTATTTTTTTATACATTCTGACACCTTTGTCTTTTGATTGGAAAGTAAATATTGATAAATTTGTATTTATTGCCACTTTATTACTTGTTTTGTGGTTGTTTCTGGAGATTTTCTCTGATTCTTGTCTTTCATGTTTTGCTGATGTTCTTTAGTGATACATTTGGATTTGTCTTTATTTTTTGCATGTTTATTAGTGGCTTTTGATATATGGTTACCATCATTTGTATATAACCTCTTCTGCAAATAGCAGTCTATATTGATGGTCGTTCAAGTTTGAATACATTTTTTTCTCCTCTCCTCCCCATGTTTTAGGTATATGGTATTATACTTTATATCCTTTTTTGTGAGTTCATTGACTGATTTTTACAGAAATACTCATTTTTACTGCTTTTGTGCTTCCTGCCTTTATACTGTCACTTTTGGTCTCCCCTTTCCACTCAAATTGTCCCCTTTAATATTTCTTGCATGGCTGGTTTAGTGGTCATGAACTGCTTTAGTTTTTGTTTGGGAAACTCTTATCTTTCCTTCTATTCTGAATAATAGCCTTGCTGGATAGAATATTCTTGGCTGCATTTTCTTTTCCCATTCAGCACTTTGAATATATCATGCCACTCTCTTCTGGCTTGCCAAGTTTCTGTTGAGAAATATTCAGCAAGCCTTGTGGGTTTTCCCTCATAAGTTAAGGACTTCTTTTGTCTTGCTGCTTTTAAGGTTTTTCATTTCTCAATACATTTTGCAAATTTAATTTCAATATGTCTTGGCATTGGCCTGCTTTTGTTGATTTTGATGGGTGTTCTCTGTGCCTCCTTGACCCGGATATCTGTTTCCTTCCCCAGATTAGAGAAGTTTTCTGCTATTATTTCTTGAAATAAATTTTATTTCTCTTCTTCTTCTGGGACTCCTTTAATATGAATGTTATTATGTTTGATGGAGTCACTGAGTTATCTAAGTCTATTCTCATGTTGCATAATTCTTCTTTCTCTCTTTTGTTCAGCTTCATTGCTTTCCATTACTTTGTCTTCTAGGTCATTAATTAATTCCTATGCTTCTTCTAGCATGCTGTTCATTGCATCAAGAGTGTTTCCAGTCTCATATATTGCACTCTTCATGTATGATTCTTTTTTAGTTCTTTTATCTCTGTGGTAAGGATCTCACGGATATCTTCTATTCTTTTCTCAAGCTCAGTGAGTATTCTTATAATAATTTTTGCTTTTTAAGTTCTCCATCAGACATGGTACTTATATCTGTTTTACTTAGATTCCTGGCCATGGCCTTATCTTGTTCTTTCATTTGTGATAAATTCCTCCATTTTGGCGTTTCATCTGAGTCTCTGCCTTCTTCTCTGTGTCAGAAAACCAGTTATGTCTCCTGATCCTGAAAGTAATGGCCTTCTGAAGGAAAGATCATGTAATAAAGTCTGGTGCTTCAGGGAGTGTCTCTGGTGTCTGCTACATGTGCTCTGCTGTTGTGTTTTGGCTCTTCTATCCTTTAGGCCAGTCATTGGCAGAGGCTCTCCTTGCCTGCTGTGTGCAATAGTTGGTCCCTGGCCTGATTGTGGCAAGTTTTAGCTAGGTGTGCTCTGGTCTGCTTGTGATATGAAATCTGTCATCACCACCAGAACTGAGGCTCTGGTCTGGAGACATAGGGTGGGTGGAGGTTTGTGCTAGTCTTCTGGGGGAGGGGCTTGCCACTCTTGGACTGAAGAATGCATGACTGAGAAGGGCATTTCCACCAGCCACAGGGGAGGGGGCTTGGTGTAAGCAATTTAGGCAGCCAGTGTAGGCACTGCACTGCTTCTTGCAGTGGTTCTGTGTTTATGCTGAGGTTTGGGGGAGGGAAATGGCATAGGCCAGCTGCTTTGTTCCCAGAGAGGTGTCTCCATGCATGCCACCTGTCAGAAATGCACTCTGAGCATATAATCTCCCCACTGTGTGCCTCAGGGGCTCTTCAGATCACTGTTTCCATGCTGTCTGCCCCTGGGTTGCCTGCCTTCTCTCTAGGAGCAGTGCAGTGTCCTGTGGGCTCTATTCTATCCAAGCCCACTGATCTTTAAAACTCCTGGTTTTAAGGGGCACTTGGGTGGCTCAGCTGGTTAGGTGGCTGCCTTCGGCTTATGTCATGAACCCAGGGTCCTGGGATCAAGCCCCACATTAGGCTCCCTGCTCAGTGGGGAACCTCCTTCTCCATCTCCCTCAGCCTGCTGCTCCCTTTGCATGTGCACGCTCTCTCTTTCTGTCAAATAAATAAATAAAATCTTTTTTTTTTAAATAAAACTCCGGGCTTTAAGCCCCTCTGGTAAAAAGAACTCATGAAATTCAGCCCCTTTCCTTTTCCAAGCCAATAGCTTTGGGAAAACATTCTCCTTAGGCAATCCCCTGTGTGCTCCCCTCTCTCACACTCTTCTATAACCACAGCTTCATCCCCTCCACAGCAGCTGCAATTCGTGTCTCCCCTAAACCATGTCTCTGCACTTCCTACCTTTTTGATGGGGCCTCTTGTCTCCCTTTACACCTGTCAGTCTTCAGGTTGATTTCTGGGGTATTTAGGAGGATTTGATAGTTATCTGTTTGTATTCATGGGATGAGCTGAGCCTAGGGTCTTCCTACTCCACCACTATATTCCTGCTCCACTACTTGAATATTTTACTTCTCATTTATTGTAAGAGGGTGAACTAAAGAATATCATGTGGGAACACAGTGATTAAAAAATTCTTAGTTGGAGAAAAGAAGAATACATTCAATTTCCAAAGCAGATTTTAAGCCAGTCATTTCACAAAATTAAATCTGCAGTTTTGAATGTAATGAGAATTAAGAGTTTGTGAAAATTACAGATCTTTATAGGTCTGCTAAATGTTGCCTAATTTGAAAATGCCTTCTGGAAATGAATAAATAAAACCAAATCCAACAAATATCCCTCAAATCCTAGTTCTTTCAGTGTAGGTCAGCAGCATTTATTTTTTTATTTATTCTTTTATTTTTGAGAGAGAGAGAGAGAGAGCATGTGAGTGCAGGGCAGGGGCTTAGGGAGAAGGAGAGAGAGAGAATCTTATGCAGGTTCCACGCTCATCATGGAGGCTGATGTGGGACTTCATCTCACAGCCCTAAAATCATGACCTAAGCTGAAATCAAGAGTCGGATGCTTTATCAACTGAGCCACCCAGGCGCCCTGGTCAGCAGCATTTAGTGAATAGGTCATAGAAATTATAAAGTGGTTTTGACCAAGACAACCTTAATATCTCCCCCAGCTTGACTAAAGTTTAGACAGATTTCTTCCTGACACTGGACTCTTGGTCTCCTGTTTCTTAAAGAATTAACTTAAGAGAACTTACAACCACAAGTTCTTTCTCTTCTCTTTTGAGTATCAGTCCTCTCTCAGCTTATTGCCAGTTTCTCAATCCCATAATTGCCTTTCTCAAGGACCTGGACGCTCTTCCTTTGAGCTGTAATCATCAAGAAAGATAGTGACCCTATTTATCAGTCTAGGGGAGGATAGGAGCCCAACTTCTGTCAGCACCATTTAGCAAACACAGATGACCTAATCACAGTGATCAACTTTCTTCCTTCCCAGTGCTTACAAGTTTTCCCACCTTTCATTTTAGCAGAGTTGCGTTCAATCTCCCTTCCCTATTGCAATAGACCTGAATAAAGTCTTCCTTGTCTGTTTTAATTTGTTTGTTGCAATTTTTCTTCAAGAGTTTGGGTGGCTATGTTGCATTTGCCTGTTTTGGCTTTCATTTCTCCCACTCCCCCCACATTCATTCCATACTTAATAATGAGAGAAAGGGAGAAACAATTTAAGCAAAGTGGAAAATATTTGTGGTATGCTGTAAAAATAAAATTGAGAACACTTTTACAATCTTTATATAGTAGAAAGCAGGACAATTTTTTCCCTAGAGCTATGTTTGATCAGTCCTTTCCTGACCACTTTCTTTCTACCTCTACATTTCATTTAAAACTTCTTACACTTCCTCAAATCTCACTGCAGTTATTTATTCTTTCATGTGAAGGCAGTGTAGTTCTTTTTTTTAATTATTATTAAAAATGTAACCAATCATCAATGTGTAAATTTCAATTAGTTATTTATACAATTAAGCTTCTTAGGAAATGATTTACAACACAAAAGGATTTGCATCATTCTAATTGACCACTTTTTCAATAGATACTAAGAGGGTTGATGTGGTTCTAATTTGCTAAAAGGGAACATGGTGAGTGAGCAGGATATTAATTCCCACAAAATATTCTAAAGAACCTATTAAAAGCATGGTTGGTAGGCACAAGAAGTATCTCTCTCCTCTAGAAGGAATGGGGAAAAATTTTTACCTGATCGTTTTACAGAATTTATCAAATCTGTAAGGAATGGGTAATTCTTGTGCCATTTAAATTGGTGAATAGCATAGAAAAGAGAGAAAGCTCTTGTACTCATCTACTAAATTAGCATAGCCACACCCCAAATCTGATAAGGCAGAAGAAAAAAGAAAGCCAGAGATATACATTTATAAGAGAAATAAAACATGAATAAAAATAGCAGCATGTTTTTAAAAATACCCATGACTAATTTTGTTTAAGAAATGCAAACATGATTAAACTTTAGAAAAATTATAGTAATATTTTACATTAATAGACTAAAATCAAAAGATTATCTTGACTTATATTGAAAAAGCATTTGATTAACTTCAACATCGATTTCTACTTTAAAACATCTCTTAGCCAATTAGGAATGGAAGGTTGCCTCCTTGACATAACAGAGTGAGCACACAGAAACCAAGAGTGAACATTCTTAACAGCACCTCATTAGAGGAATTCTCTTTATTTTTGACCCATTGCTCACTAAAATGGACTGGAAAGGGGCCAAACTGAGCAGAATAATGCTCATCTAGATTTCAGGTCAACCACATATTTCTCTCCTTTGGGAACAACTATCTATTTGTACCATTTTTAAGAATTATTGACTTAAAAATCCATATTTCTGGCTAGTTTTCACCAGTTAGAAAGATCATATAAAACACCCTCGCTGTTTCCAGACCTGTTCCAGAAGCTTCAGACCAGTGACTAACTCTTGTGATTTTATATATGCATATTTTATCTGTTTTTCTATTAAAAAGTATTTTGGTTTTAAACTTATTGTAGGCAATACAACAACAACCTTAAATATAAAAATATCAACTGCAGTTACTATGGTGATAATGTAAATCAGTGCCTTTCCGGACCTTTTTTGCCATTTATGTTCAATATGAATAAGGAAACTCTTCAAGTTCCTTTGACCTAATTAACTACATGGTTTACAAATGCCACCTGGGGATGTATGGACAAGTGAACAAACGGTTCATGTGATAAGAGTTTAAATTCTTAGACATCTGTTGTTATTTAAAGGCCCTGAGATTTCATTGTTTCCTTGAATTCTCTTAACCTTCAAATACTTCTAGATATTGCATGAATAGACTGTTACAAAGTTTGACACTGCATGTACATTTGGGAAACAAATATGGTGATATAAGACCACAATAGGAAAAAAAAAAGTTTTGGAAACATACATTTAATTTTTAGGAATAAAACTTTTAGTGCTACAGAAGAGGGTGGCTCATCATTTTAATTTGACTCCACCTCTGTCTTTCTCAACTGAGAATATAGATTAGTTTTGAAGTTTTAATCAGGTAAGTTACTTACCTCTGTTTCATTAGATTCCCCCCCTCCCCCACCCTGAGATTTTTGTCTTTTTTTTTTCATTTGGAACATATTCCTCTGTTGCTTCATTTTGTTTGACTTTGTCTTAGTTTCTATGCATTAGATCAGATAGCCACCTCTCCCAGTCTTGAAGGAGTGGCCTCCTGTATGAATCTTAACTTTCAATCCTGCTCTAGTTCTTGGTTATTTCTCAAAGCTTTGTGATTGTCCAAGCAGCCTAGGTTATTTTTAGTGACTCCCAGTAGTGGAGGGTGTGCCAAGACTGGTCAGTCCCACAGGGGAGGATCTCAGTCAGCACCTACATTCAGTCCAATTAGAAGCTATACTTTCAAGCAGCAGCTTTTAAAAAAATGTAAATATATAGAGTCCAGTGGGACTACATGTTTAAGCCCTGTGGACTACAAGAGCCAGGCTATCTGGAGGTGCCCCCTGGACAGTAGTCACAAAACTTGGGGCTCCAGATGAGTGTATAAGTTTCCTTTTGGGAGATATTGGTGAGCTATACTTGGTGGCCCTTGGCCTATATTATTTGAGAGCCCTTCTGTAGCTTCTAGATGTGTCCCAAACCTGAAACCTGCCCTTTAGGCCAGAGCTCCGGGACACATTAATAGCCTCTTTCTCAGAAAAACTGGAAGGTGTATATCAGTCTGTTGTCTGTACAGTGACATGAGGGCGGTAGCCTGCCAGAAACAACCTGTCCTATTGTTATAGTCCCATGGAACCCAGGAACAGAAGACCCCCTGATCACTGGAGCCAGGCAATCAAGGGACATCCCCTGGGGGCACACATGAAAACGGGGTCACCGGATATAAAAATTAGGACACTAGACACGTGTCGGATTTCCCTCTGACACACACCCCCAGAGACACTGGTGCTCTAGAGCCCAGCAGAGCATGCAGTGCAAATATGGCACCCTCTGGAAAAGAAAAAAATAAAAAAAAACAAGAAAGAAAAGGAAAACAAACTCGCCAGCTTTAGCAATGCAGAGAAATAGCAGGAACATAGCACCCACCAGCCTTTGTCCTGAATATCCCAGACCAGTGCTTTAAAATTAGCAAATGAGTCTCTTTCACATAAAATCAGGCCCTTTTCAAAGGGTTGTTTCTGCCCTGGGCCCTGAGGTGAGGGAGTCTGCGCACTAGCCCTTTATGAGCTGGTTCTCAATTTGCCACAGCCTTGTAGGTCTTATGGAACAGCCCTGTTGTTTTTTAAAGTCAGATGTTTTGTAGGCTCCCCTCAGGTGCAGGTCTTAAAAGCTGATGATGCTCAATGTCTGGTTCAGTGCTTTCTGCCCTCGGGGAAATAAGTCCTGGTTTTGACTTCCCTCTTACTTGTGGATTGCTGTGCTGTCATGGTGTTTACGGCAACATTGTGTCCCAGCCTCTTCGGCCCACTTTGATTTGGTCTTCTCATTTGAATGATGTGAACATGTCACTCTCCTGGTTTTTAGTTTTTTGTTCTTGTGTTGTTTTCAGAGAAAATTTTTCCATCTATAGGTGTAGATTCCATGTGTCTATGGGAGGAAGTGAGGTCAAGATCTTCCTAGTCATCATCTTAAACTGGAACCAAATATAGACTTAAGTATAATTAGCAGAAGTATAGTTGTTATTCCTATCAGAATTAACTGGTTTATTGGTTTGAAACCTTGGGAGATTCCTGGGTGAAAACTGAAACTGGCCCCCATACACAGAGAGCAGGGAGAGACTGAAGAAAAAAGACAACTCTGGATTGTAGGTGGCAGATTTAATAAGCAAGATAGTTTAACATAGGAGGTTTGATTTGTGGCTGCAAGAAGAGTAGATCTCTGTACCTGCCTGCTTGAATTTTAAGTTTATACAGAGACTTTAAATGGGTTCACTCACATATACCTCAAATGTCCTCAACAACACATCACAATTGCAAAGCTGCATCCTGGGCCAACTTCTAGTGCAGGGCAAGCACTGGGATACACATTCTAAGGACAGGGGAGTGGGTGAGGAGCCTCCGATTGACTGGGTTCTGCTCATAGGTCACCCAGCATCACAGGTTTCCATGATCACTTCCAATGTTATAAAATATTACAAGTATTTGTTGTGTATTTGTTTTCTTCTCTCAGACTATAGGAACTCTGGAAATGGAGAATGTGCCTTATTCATATTTTTATAGTTCAATACATTTAACTGCAGATCTTGCTTTCCAAACATTTTTTATACAGTTTCCATATTAAAGCTTAGTATGGAGTTGCTACATAATAGGTACAATTAACACTTATTGAATGAATAAAATTAGAATGGAAGCCAACAATTATTGAGTACTAATTTGTGCCCCTCAATGAATGAAGAGTTATGAGATTTAAATATCTCATTCTAGACATTAAATAATACATTATCTTTCTAGTAGCCCTCTAGCATATGAACTAGACTATAAGAATTCCCACTTTTATCAAGAGGAAGAAGAAAATGTGACATGAGTTTCTCAAGGTTCAGAAAAATTTCCTGATAGGAAATTTCAGAAACTAAAATAAATTATTTTAAGGTAAGAATCTTCTTCTTTAATAGGGATATTCATTCAGTCGTTAGATATAATTGTGTCAAGCTATAGATATATGAACATTTTCTCTCACTGTCCTTTGAATCCTTCCGTTCTGTTATTGCCATTCAATACTTGCTACTTAGTTTTCACTCTAGCGTGGTAGCAATGAGGAGCTGATGTTTCCCATGACTTGCAGTGTGGATGGTCTCATTGAACTGTAATCCCTTGCAAGTATGCAAAAAACTTGAAAAGCAAGATCTCTACTCAGATGTACTGTACAAATTCCATTCAGCATATAATTTCTATTACAGTAGTCCCCTCCTATCTGTGGTTTCACTTCCTGTAGATACAGTTACCCATGGTCAAAACTGGTCTGGAATTAGATGATCCTCCTGCCATATCATCAGAAGGTCTGTAGTAGTTTGTTTTTGTTTTTGTTTAGGCTTCCATTTATTTATTTGACAGAGAAAAAGAGAACAAGCAGGGGGAGCAGCAGAGGGAGAGGGAGAAGCAGGCTCCCTGCTGAGCGGGGAGCCTGACTCGGGGCTCCATCCCAGGACCTTGGGATCATGACCTCAGCTGAAGGCAGATGCTTAACCGACTGAGCCACCCAGGTGTCCAGGTGGTCTAATGCTACATCACAGTTGCTACATCCTTCGCCTCAGTTCATCTCATCACATAGGCATCTTATCCTCATACATCATCACAGGAAGAAGGATGAGTATAGTACAGTAAGATATTTTGACAGACAGACCACACTTACATAACTATTATTAATTACAGTATATCATTAAAGCTGTTCTATTGTATTATTAGTTATTATTGTTAATCTCTTAATGTACCTAATTTATAAATGAAACTTTTTTTAAAGATTTTATTTATTTATTTGAGAGAGAGAGAATGAGAGCCAGAGAGCGCGAGAGGGAAGAGCATCAGAGGGAGAAGCAGACTCCCTGCTGAGCAGGGAGCCCGATGCAGGACTCAATCCCAGGACTCCAGGATCATGACCTGAGCCGAAGGCAGTTGCTTAACCAACTGAGCCACCCAGGCGCCCTATAAATGAAACTTTATCATAGGTGTGTATGTATAGGAAAAAAATATGGTATATATATCAAAAGAGGGGCTACTGTATTGACAATCTCTGTATTGACTTTCCCCAAACAGGGCTCAAATTAAGTGAATCTGTCTTACTTATAAAATGATTATTGAACTCATTTTAAAACAGTTTTATTGTCACATGCATTTGTACAATAGTCATAACAAATATCTTATTGCAGTATAATTGTGGGCTATATCTGATAACAATTATTCCTGTGTCTTTAATCAATCTTAAAAAAATAATCAAACATACACATGCGTGCGCGCGCGCACACACACACACACACACACACAAATCCAGGTTGTTTTATTCTCCAGGATAAAGGCTAAGTCAATTCCTGCTTCATCCCTGAATTCCCCTTACATATTCTCTCCTCTATTCCCCTCTCTTTACTTGCTGTACCCCAGTACCCCAGCTGGTCATAGCATGGTTATTTACTACTTTGCAATAGTTTATGTCATTTTAATTCTTTCCTGAAGAACCAGATACAGGATCAAGTTTAATCTTGCTAGAGATTTAGACAGAATTGAGTGGCATGGTTTAAAATTTCTTAGTAAAATAGGTAAGAAATGTGCTCACTTGCTGGATAGTTGAATATGTTTGTCTGTGTATGTGAAACATCCTAAACAGCATATCAGTCTCTAGTACTATGACAATTTTACCCACAATATATATTTTAATTTTATTTTAAATACATTTCAAAGGGACATGCCAATTACTTTTCTTTTTTTTTTAAAGATTTTATTTATTTATTTGAGAGAGAGAGAATGAGAGATAGAGAGCACGAGAGGGAAGAGGGTCAGAGGGAGAAGCTGACTCCCTGCCGAGCAGGGAGCCCGATGTGGGACTCGATCCCAGGACTCCAGGATCATGACCTGAGCCGAAGGCAGTCGCTTAACCGACTGAGCCACCCAAGCGCCCCAGTTACTTCTTTCTAACATGTGAAGTTGACTGCATGTATGGCAGTGAGATAATTTTCAGGATATTCTGGAATCCTGAGAATAGTAATAATACCACTTTTTAAAATAAAGATTTTGGTCAGTGTAAAAAATAAAGGACTAAATGCAAACAACATTCCTCAAAGGTTATCCACTGATGCATTATTTTTAATAGAATACTGGAAAAATCTAAATGCCTTTCTGTTGAAGGCTGGTTGAGTAAGCCATGATATGACTGACATACAGTAGAACATTGGGCAGCCATAAATGAAGAGTAAGGATGATCTGATAAGGAGTGATTCCCATTACATAATATTAAATAACAAAGTAAGAGTAAAATGCAAAGAAGTATATAGAGTAAGCTACCTTCTGTGGAAAAAAGAGAAGGTGATCATACACACATACACACAAACGTATATACATATATATTATGTGTGATATAATAAATACATAAATATATATTTTACATATATACAATCATATTTATTATGTGTGTTTATATGTGTTTGTGTAGCTATACATACCCATTACCTATTTTATAAAGAAACACAGAAATGATAACACAAAATCTATTTTAATAGTTACTTCTAGGTGGGTCAGTGGGAACAATGTAGAAGGAATACAAATGGAAATGAGGCTTTAAAGAGTTTACCTTTTTATATTGTGTTGACTTTAGGATCAGGTAAATGTTTTCCATATTCAAAAACAAAATAAAATCAAGACAAATGCAAAAAAGGGAGCTCCTAAAATTAAATACAAACAAAAGTAAATGAATATATATATGCATAGTATAAACACACAGGAAAAAAGAATATTTCAAGTTACATTTCACCAGAGTACAGCCTTAGGTTTTTTGAAAAGAAATTTTGAGCTTTATGGGGGAGTTTTGTTGTGAGTAGAGAGAATGAATATATTAATTTTGAAAATACTTTGTATGAATTAAGTGATAGAGCAAATGAATAAATACATCATTTTGCTTTGGAACCAGTTTTTTTTTTTCAATATGAGGAAAGAGGAGAAAAAACTGTGCTGTTAGAATTGAATTTTCTGTGATACATAAATTTGTTTTTTTAAAATAGGAATACTTTGTAATCTTTACCCTGAAAGGTCTAGGTGAAATGATATTCAATAACAATAAGGACACCTAGTTTCCAGAACTTGATTTCTAATGTTATTCCCTGTGGTGGGGGAGAGGGGGCTGGGGATGGAAAGCATGAACCAAACCTTTTAGGGAAAGTGATGGTTTTGTGTCTTGGACACAAAAATTACACACTGAGTCTGAATTTAGGGCCAATTGAGACATGTTCTGAGAACATAAGATCTCATCAAAAGTTACCATTACAAAAATGAATAGAAAAGCCACAGATGGGGAAGAAATTCCTAATACATATATCTGACAAAGGACTCCATTCCAGTCCATTTATCTGACAAAAGAATATTTATATATCTAAGAAACTCCTTCAAAATAACAATAAAAAGAACAACTCAATTTAAAAAAAATGAGAAAAGAACAGTTCAAAAGAGAAGATACAGGAATAGTCAATAAGCTCAAAAAAACAGTTCAATATCATTAGTCAATAAAGACATGCAAAGTAAAACCACAAAAAGCTACTCCCTCATATCTACTGGAATAGCTAAAAAAATAAAAAAAAATAAAAAAACAGAAAACAAAAAAATCCTGATAATATCTTATTTTGGGAAGATGAGAAGGAAGAACTCGGCTCTCATGTATCGCAGGGATGAAACCATTGTTTGATAGCTTAACATGGAAAGCATCTATCTGTCCTATCCTGTAACACAGAAACTCAACTCTGAGGTATTCACCCAAGAGAAATGAAACTATTTGCCAATAAAAAGATTTGTAGAGGAATGTTCATGACAGCTTATTTATAATAATTAAAAATTAGAGTAAATACATATGTCTAACAGTAGGATAATGTATTAAAAGTTATGTTATAGTGACATAATAGAACACTACACAACAATAAAAAGGAGCAATATATTGATACATGTAACTGACATGGATACATCTCAAAAACCACTATGTTGAGTAAAAGAAGCAGACACAAACAAGTACATGCTGTATGATTCCATTTATATGATATCCAAGAACAGGCAAATTAATCTATAGTGGTAGAAGTCTCCTCCCAGGGGAGATGGTTAGATTCAGCTCGTATAAATAGATGTTTTCACCTTGGTGTTGATTACTTTCCCTTCATCGCTCCAGAGGTACCTAGTGTTGGTTTGTTCTGTTGTTGGTGATGCTAAGTTTGCTCATTTGAATAAGTTGGTGTCTGCCAGATGTATGCATTGTAAAAGTATCTTTCCTCTTTTGTAAATGTAGTAGAATATTCAGAAAGTATGAGTTTTGAGTAATTACTTTCATTTTTTTCTATAACGTATTCATAAATTAATATAATTTAATATTTAGTAATGATCATGTTCAACCACTCACAAAATTCCTGATAATTTTTTTAAAAAGATTTTATTTATTTGACAGAGAAAGACACAGTGAGAGAGGGAACACAAGCAGGGGGAGTGGGAGAGGGAGAAGCAGGCATCCTGTTGAGCAGGGAGCCCGATGCAGGGCTCGATCCCAGGAGGCTGGGATCATGACCTGAGCCAAAGGCAGATGCTTAATGACTGAGCCACCCAGGTGCCCACAAAATTCCTGATAATTAACAACTGGGTCTCATGAGATAGTATGAACTGGCTCCAGCACACTCCTGTGCCTATCTCATTGTTGTCCCAAATAGGTAAATGAATTAATAAGAACACTGAGAAAGACAAAATCAATAATTATAGTTCAATGGTTTAATGAATCCCGCTTGGAACCAGATAGAATCAAATAGACAGAAATATGCAAAGATAGAATGTATGACCAACATGACAAATTGTGTCATCTAATATGTGGCTACCATTCTTGATAAGTAGTCAGAAAGAGAGAGAGAGATCATACATACAACAGTGAAAACACATTATGCCTCTAAGGACTGTGGCCCATTCAAAAAAGGCAGGCATTTAAATTTAACTCAACCACATAGAAAGTCTCAGTAAATTCTAAAAACTCAAGGCAAAACAAAACAACAACAAAAAAACTCTACATTGATTATGTTCTTTTACTACACTGCAATAAAATTAGAAACAAATAAAACAATAGCTAAAATTAGACATGGGAATTTGTTTAAATTATATTTTAAAATAATTCTTGGCATAAGAGAGAAAACACACTGTATAGAAAAATACACTTTAAATACACTTCACAGAAAAAAGTCTGAAACTTAATTTTCAATTATGAAATGTGTTAAATTTTCAATTTTTAAACTAGGGAAAAAAACGGGGAAGGAAACAACAGGTTTATTTAAAAAGTAAAATTTAAAGTTAATAAAGTATTAAAAATAATAAAAGCAAAAATTAATGTCTTAGCTTGCAATAACAAAAAATAATAGAAATGATTGTGAGTACTATAGTATAGACAAACACTGGACATGACTTAGGAAGGAAAAAGAGAAAAAAGATGCAAATATTGTGCAGAATGGGAAAAAGAAAACAAGGTATAGACTTAAAATTTTAAATATGAATAATTGCACACCGATACACTTTAACACCTAGAATAAATGAATAGCTTTCTTGAAAACCATAAAATGCCATATTTAACTGCCCCCCACATAAAATCTTAAACAAATAAAAAGCTATAAAAGACACCAAATAGTGGTTTAAAGTTTCTGTCTTGAAAAATTGTCCAGCTAGGATGACTTCAAAGTGATTTCTACCAAAATTTCAAAAAGCCTATCTTATGCAAGTTTTTTCAGAATTTAGAAGATGAAATGAAATGAAAGCCAATTTCATTATAAACAGATTTTTAAAAATTAAATACAATATTGGCCAAGATATGTCTCTATATCATTGATGTAGTTTGCAGCACTGATAATTCTGCTTAATCCTGTTTCCAATGGTGTTCTAAGTATGCTAGTATGTTTTTTATTTCCTTGCGAGTATTTCTTCCTTTTTAACTCAGGCAGTACTATTCTCATATCAATCTGTTTCTCCTTTGGCTCTCTGCTCCTGTATTAGAAATCATGTCTTTTGAATCATATTAAAGGTATTAAGCCTTACTTAAGATTTTTCTTTTATTTCCTACAGTAACTCTTAATAGTTCACTCACAAAAGTTCATCACTTAAAGGACTGGCCCATGAAAAAAGAACGTAAAAAAGTGGTTGGGTTTGTTCCAAGAAATCATTAGTGCTAAACATAAGAACAAGATTTACAGAATATAGTCTTTGGAAAGCATATATTTCAATAATATTAATAATATGATAATGATTATTATGACTAAAATTTTAACCCTCCTAAACTACCAGTTTTAAAGTGCTTCCTACATTTCAGAAACAGCTTTGTTTGCTATTCACATTATACATGAGAACATTGGAACTTAGTCAGATAAGGACCTTGTTCAAGATCAGCTGACTAGTTAGTGGCAGAGCGAAAATTTATATTCATCCAGACCTTCTGAACTCCACACATACTCTTTACTATTAAATAATGAGCTCTGAAGTATTATTGGACATACAAGTTACTTACTCTGGATAGACTATAAAGTTACCAATATAAATTCATATTTCTAACATTGATTCATCTTCACCCATTTTATACTTTTTGTATTCTCTTGTTTTTCCCAGAAGGCTCAGACAATTTTGAAAATGAAATCTAAGAATTTAACATTTTTTTTCTTTAGGTTAAAAGTGTATGTACTTTTAGAGAATGATTCCTTACATAAGAATGTATAATAAAGAAATAATGGTGAATATTAAAGAAAGATAATGCACACATTCTTTTAAATATTGTAAAATATAGCAAAAACATGATAAATAACAAATGTCTTAGAAGATAGAATTAACTACAGTATTTAAATACAGTCAATGGAATACTATGAAAGCATTAAAACTGATATTGTAGGACATAGGTAACAACATGAAAAGATACTGACAAACAACCAGGTTGATGTTTTTGTTTAAAAATATTTTTCAATAAAATAAAATCTTTAAAAAAATAAAGGGCGCCTGGGTGGCTCAGTTGGTTAAGTGACTGCCTTCGGCTCAGGTCATGATCCCGGAGTCCCAGGATCGAGTCCTGCATCGGGCTCCCTATTTGGCGGGGAGTCTGCTTCTCCCTCTGACCCTACCCCCTCTTGTGCTCTCTTGCTCACTTTCTCTCTCTCAAATAGATAAAATAAAATCTTTAAAAATATTTTTCACTGAAATGTACACTTTAAAAGGGTGACTTTTATCGTATGTGACTTAATTTTTTATTAAAAATTCATTCTCCTATGGCACAAATTAAATAAGGGAACATTGGTTGAAGTTTATGTTTTCTTTACCTCTAAGAATCAAATATATCCTTCTCTTTACTTACACATTTTGAATTAAACATCAACACAATCTCTCAAGCATTTTTGTGTGAGAAACATATGCTATCCATGAAATAATGAAATATCCCAATAATGACATTGGCTACCTGTTTGTACCTCTACCCATGATTTCTGTTTTTATATTTCCACTTAAACGTATCTTCTAATTTGTCCACCTTAAGTGTTGCCTTGCTTTTCAAAGTACAATCTAAAAAATTCTATTCTTTACCTAACTGCCAATCCTTCTCCCCAGAGCGCTAGTTGAGAGCAAGAGTTCTCAGTTACAGTTATTGTTTGTTTATTTTAAACATATTTCTTCTGCTTTGCATAAAATAATAGGCAACGCTTGCTTATTTTTATTAGTGGACTCTTAATTGGCTGGTTGGTTGAAGCTCTGGTAAATGTGGTACATGGAGGTGGAAGATATAAGTGTGGGTGGATATGGGCAGGGCCAAGGGTGGATTCTCAAAAATTGTAACAATGCATTTTCAAAATTGCCAGGCAGAGGTGTACCATTTGGCTTTCCCTTTCCACTGGACACATTGAAACAAAGGGCAGTGGGGTGAATTATTTCTTATTCCTGCTTGAAATTAATCAAATACCCCTTTCTCCTCCTCTACAAGATGGGAATTAAGTAATAGCAACATAGGACTGATGTGAAGATTTTATAAGATAAGGCATATATGAGACACATCTATAATTTTTCAGCATTTATGATAGAAATCTAAAATGAATATTCTGTAGATCTGAAAAGATACTCTTAAATATTTTTCTGTGAAAAACTTGGCTAGTCCTCAATGGAGTAAACATCCCTTAAACCTCAGTCAAAAATGATTTGTCTATTTATAAATTGAAATGTTTATCTTCTGACCTGGTAATACTGATGCCCAGAAAATCTGGATTGGGTATGGCAGTGAGTGTTAGGAATAACTATCCGAAGTAAACTTATTAGCTAGGTGGCCAATGCTTTCCAGTTTCTCTGAGCTAATCTGGATTCCCAAGCCTACTCCTCAATGACTGAATCAGAATCAGTGGGGAAGATTTTTTTTTTTTATATCAGGAAAATTTAGGAAACAATTTATTCAGGAATTAAAGAGATTGATGATGGAGTCAGAGGAACAGGCTAGATGAGACTTCCTTTAGCACCCTTTTAATGTCTTTGGGTCTCAGATTGTTCATCTCTAAAATGAAAATCACAAAGAATCTAGATGATTAGGTAATTATGAGGATGGAATTAATCTACATAAAGCACTTAAGATAGTACCTATACAAACTATATTCGATCAGTATTTGCTACATCAATTACTGTTATTATTACTTTTTTAGTGTGTAAAGGCAGATTATTGTACTATTTTCTCTTTCTTAGAAGGTGTTCGGTATGGAATATGCCATAGTAACAATGGCAGTTAAAGTTACCCCATCTATGGGTGGCCTTTCATTTAAGACACCCCATCAAATAACTGCCCCAGAGATTAACTCTTTCATGCTTATATCTTTAAAAGTTCCTGCAATTAATGTGTGCCAG
The DNA here is from genome assembly GCF_009762305.2 of Zalophus californianus. Lineage (NCBI taxonomy): Eukaryota > Metazoa > Chordata > Mammalia > Carnivora > Otariidae > Zalophus > Zalophus californianus. The sequence continues at coordinate 43,343,425 of NC_045595.1, read as the reverse complement.
TGGCTTGTCCCTAAATTATATTTTAAGAATGCTTTATTGTATCTCAACTTCATCTGCAGAATCATTTAAAATTCACAAAGCCTTGCTTTATCACACATCAAATGTCACAGTCTGGCAGTTAATCTTATTGAAAGGTTAGTTATGTGTAGCACCTGCAAAGGTGTCTGAACTGAAGATTCCCAGGATTTGATGCTAAATGGGGATGAAGGTAAAATTAAATTGGGGATTGGAATGGCAGCTGCATATTAACTGAATTTTGGGTACCTCACTGTCTTAAAACTTCCAGCATATTTTTCACTGGTTATTGATGACAAAACCAACAACAAATATGTAACAAATATCAACATTCTCTCTAAAAACAAGGTAGTTTGGGGGTTTGCTTCTTTCTGTAGATTAGCAGAATAAGGTTGAAAATTCTTTTAAATGTATTTGTTAATAGAATATTTGGTTCCTGTTCATCCACTAACCTAAGAATTTTGTAAAGGATGTCTAATGCCATAAATACTCAATTAGAGATATGTAAATTATCTCCAGTGTACAGACAGATTTAAATATTAGTCTATTCCCACTATGCAGAGCATCTGTGACCAGTTTTTGCAAGGATATGTGCTCAGGGAATGTAATCTTTAATATCTAACTCAATCCAAATATAATTATGAAGGACAAACTGCTGGGAAAATGAAGGGAAAATTCAGCCTCTTTTGGATTACACACTTTTGATTACTTCTTGGACACAAATATCTAGAAGGACAGACAAGGCAGTTAACATAAATGAGTGTAATGGGCCAGCTCAGATGTGTGTATTCAGTTCAATGGGAATGGCTGCCCCCTTTGCCACTTCTATTCATGGTCACCTAGAGGGAATGTTAGACCAGCATTACTAGTACTCCTTGATGTGACTCATTCCTTAAAAACATACCAGGATATGTGCTATGGTGAGCGCTGTGAATTGTGTAAGACTGTTGATTCACAGACCTGTACTTCTGAAACAAATAATACAGTATATGTTAAAAAAAAAAAAGAAGAAGAAGATAGTAGGAAGGGAAAAATGAAGGAGGGGAAATCGGAGGGGGAGACGAACCGTGAGAGATGATGGACTCTGAGAAACAAACTGAGGGTTCTAGAGGGGAGGGGGCTGGGGGGATGGGTTAGCCTGGTGATGGGTATTAAAGAGGGCACATACTGCATGGAGCACTGGGTGTTACACGGAAAGAATGAATCATGGAACACTGCATCAAAAACTAATGATGTATTGTATGGTGATTAATATAACATAACATAATTAAAAAAAAGAAAGGAAAAGAAGAGAAAAAAAAATACCAGGAGGGCCAAACCAAAGCTATCTGAAGACTGAATGTGGCCCCGAGGCCATTCATTTATTACTTCTGGCAGAGATTGTGAGGGCTAACCATAGGGCAGATGCTTGATTTTAGTGAAAAATACACTCAGAGTCTGTAGAAAATTATTGTTCTATGATTATGACCACAGCACAGTGTTCTCTGGGGGGCTATTTGCCATAAAAATAATTTTATTCCTTCATAACAATGCTTCTCATGTCTTTATGTGATAGCAAGTGGTCACTAACAGCATCATGTGTATAACAGATACTCCGAAATAGGGGGTTTGGCTTAGCACTTTCCAAGGGACTCACCGTTGAAAGAGAGGAATGTTAAGGCATTCCTTGTTCGATTCCACCAAGGTAAAGGGTTTATTTGAGGGGGGATATATTTTCCTTTCATGCCAATTCTCCTCCCACCCCCCCACCACACCCATGAGTCTAAAGTCCTTTATGGCAGGGTGCCTGGGTGGCTCAATTGGTTAAGTGTCTGACTTAGGATTTTGGCTCAGGTCATGATCTCTTGGGTTGTGAGATCAAGCCACATGTCAGGTTCCGTGCTCAGTGGGGAGTCTGCTTGGAATTCTCTCTCTCTCTCTCTGCCCACCCCACATTAGATGAATAAATCTTTTTTTTTTTTAAAAGTCCTTTTTTGCAAGTGTCCTAGGTCGTTGAGTAGGGAGGTTGCCTAATGTTTTGGTGTTGTAGACTGTAAACATAGTACAGGGACAGCATTTTTACTAAAAAATAAAAAAATCAAGCTGCTATTACAGGGATTCCCTTCTTAGAAACCAAGGTCAAGTGTGGCCAACAGAGCTTCTCTGCTGGGACAATGTATAGAATTCACTAAAATTGTGACGGGCAGATTTTTGCAGTAGGATCAGGTCCCATTGTCATCGCTGACCCCAGTTTTGGAATCGATTGCTCTCTCAAGCAAGACTTGAATGGTTTCAACTTGGTTTCTCCAGATCCAAGAAGTCCTACAAGCACCGTCTTTATATTCCCCCTTCTCTTAATTCATCTAGCAAGAAATGCTCTCTTCAATCTGTTTTTCAATGTAATGGTTATAAATAATCTTGGTGTCCTGGGGCGCCTGGGTGGCTCAGATGGTTGAGCGTCTGCCTTCAGCTCGGGTCATGATCCCAGGGTCCTGGGATCGAGTCCTGCATCGGGCTCCCTGCTCCTTGGGAGCCTGCTTCTCCCTCTGCTTCTCTCTCCCTCTCTCTCTCTCCTCCTCTGTCTCTCATGAATAAATAAATAAAATCTTAAAAAAAAAAATAATCTTGGTGTCCTGCTACCTCAGAGTTTTCTGATTTGGACAAAAAGTGTGTGTGGGGGGTGTTGTGCAGGAAAGAGTGTGTGTGTTGAGGAAGCCATGGATTGTGCCACTCTGATCTCTCTGAAGAGAACTGTTGTGGGGAGCACAGTAGACTGTGAGCTTGAGGCTCACTTCACGGAGAGCAGACACCTAGACTTCTGGGGGTGGGGTGCTGCTGCCAGACAGCGACTGAGGAGGGCAAGGGTTCAAGTGTCAGCCTACTTCTGCTAAGTAGAAGATTCTGTTCTCAGGCAACTTGCTTAAGGACTCCCCATTGTTCTAGCAAAGAATTTCTCAGGCCTCAGCTGTGGTTTGAGACTCTTCCTACTCAATGCTTCCTCCACTTTCTGCTTCACAGAAGCCAGACCTGCTCAGTGACTGAAAGACTCTCTTTGCCTCCTTCTCCCTTTCTCCAGTAAATCTTTTGAATGAGGCATCTGCTTCTTGTAGGACATATGTGACTGACATATGTGTATACTGTATATGTAGGTATGTGTTTATGTATGTGTACATGTGTCTTTTCTGTTACAATGTATGTTTCTATAACATAAGCTAGATCACATATAATTGGCATATAGCAGAAAAAAATAACAGTAAGATGCAGAAATTGCATTCATGTATATTTGATTTTCCCAGAATGTGGATATTTTGAAGCCATCTGGGATTTGCTTTCCCAGAATTAAAAAAGTAACCAGGAAATAGGAAATGCTACATAAGTGCTTTCTGTTAGTACCATGGTGGCTGGTTGAGTGGCTTCAAGAACGATTAAGGTTTCCACAATTTCTCTGCTGAAACTGCAAACACAAATGAATCTGTAAAGATATTTCCCATGTGTTTAGGAAAATAAAAACAACCCGATTGTCCCAGAAGTCTACACTGTGCATCACATTTTTAATTTTGATCAAACTGGTCTCAACTGGGGGTATATCCCTCTACCATGAAAGAAGAGGCATGAGCCCTGGGAAAAATTGATTATTATCTCAGGTGCCAAAGCCAGTCAAGATTTAACTATATTAATATTTATATTAGGATTTTTATTGTTTTTATTCGTACTTTGGTTACAAAGTTTAGATAGATTTTAGTATTTTGCCTTTTCTTCTTTGCCAGTATAAGATCATCTTTCTGTGTGATTCTGTAGAACACAAGGTTTCCCACATTATATATTTACTCTATATCAATATAGATATATATTTGTTCATTTGTTTTAGAGAGCCAGAGTTTGGCAAATTAAAATCTTTGTTTTGCTAAGATTGTCCCCCAAATGAGCTTGAGGGCTTATTTTGGAATTTGAAAGCTGAACACTGAATTTTTCTCTCTCATTTGTGCTCTAGTAATCCTCTTTCCATGCACACAATGGATAATCCAACTGAATTTAGGAAAGGCTGGCATTAAAAGTACAAGGGAGAAGCGAATAAATATATTCAAAGATAAGCCTTTACGTTAAGTTTATTAGCGATGTTGACTAGTCACTATTTCACCCTTACTTACACTCGAGCTCACAGAAATCAAATTCACAGAGCAGAAGGGGAGAATATATACCAGTTATGGAATCAGGATCACTTGGTAAGTTGACATAAGTGAACACCAGGAGTCTCCTGTATTAAGCAAAGAACAGGAGGAGGGGGAAAAAAAGACTTAGAAAAGTGGAGAAGGTATTTTATCAAATGTTCCTCTCTACATTTTCACAGATGCAAAGTATTTTCTCCTCCAGCCACTTAAATGATGATCTTTCTCTAGGAAATTTTCATTCTGATTACCTAAGAGAAATATCAAAACATAAATGTATTTTTGGGATTGCAGAAAAAATAAATCTCATATATAGATTCTTGTATCCTCAGATAAATTGTATGTTGTCTCTAGGAGGGAAGTCAGAGGTGCAACTTCATTAAAGTGAAATCTAATAGTGAAAAATAGCTTTTCTCCTGCTCCAGTGATGACAAGAGAAATAAGGGGCATATATCATGACATAAGGGATTTGGAGAAAATATAAGGAAGTCTTTCTTGATGGGGCAGTCCTGAAATACTACAATATTAAAAAGGATTACCAAGAAACAAAGTCAGACATTACAGTCTTTAGAGCAATATGTCCTAAATGAAGATGGAAGGAAAAGAGAATGGTCATGGCTCACATGGTCCTAGCACATAATAAATCTTATCTCTTATCTGACTTTAATGATAGGTTAACATTCTCAAGACCTCTGCTGTCTCATTCTGTTCATGAAATATTTGTTTTGTGATTTTATATTTTCCTATCCACATGATTGAGAAAAGAGAAAAATTAAAGGTGAATTTAATCTCCAACAGTTAATCTGTTAACAGTGGCTCTAAAACAATGGTAGACAGTAGAATCACTTGAAGGAAAAAAAAAAATATATATATATATATATATAGGATGGAGCCTTACCCACCACTTAATAAATCCAAATTTCTGGATTTGAGCCCAAACCACTATCTTTGTTTTTAAAGTTTAAAATTCTGTATTCTTTCCCCAAAGATTGACTTGAAATGCCTATCAAGAACAGTCATTTTAATTCCTTTATGCAAAATTAAAGAGAAGCCATACTATGAAAATTCAAGGCCATCTGGAGCTTGTAAGTTGCATCATGGTCACCTAAAATCCTTAGTGGAAGAGTTAGGGCCTGAATCAAATAAAACGAATTTAAAAGTCACCTTGGTCTTTGTAAAAAACAGACATGACAATGGAAATGTCAAGAACAGATATCTTAGGAAGAAATATAAGATGTTTTTAAAGCTGTGATTTATATTCAATTAGAAGTAGGCTTCAGCCGAAGTAGTCACATTTCTTTATGAAATAGGTAAAACTAAATGTCACATTACAAAATACCTCGTGATTGAGTAAACTGAGGATCTCTAGTGTACTAACAAGAATTTACAAGGTCAGATGGAAGGCAGGGTGCGGCCACTAATGAGAAGTCTCAGGCTCCAAACATTGTCCACCAGAGTATAAACTACTTCTTCCCCGTCCCCCACGACGACTTCCTCAAAATAATTCTTAAGTCACTGAGGATGATAAAGGAAGACTTTGGGATTACAAATATTTAAGTAAATGATCATCTGCTTTGCATTTCAAACGTTAGTTAGAGGTGAAATAATTCCCAGCACATCATCGGAGCTAAACGGTACCCTAATGTATTTTTCATTTTCAGGAAAACCATTCCTGCATTCAAGAGCCGCAAGGAAAGACAAAAATCAATAAAATGTGGGATGACAAAAATCATTAATTATCGATGGTTTTTCCCATATAGGTGTCTCATAAAAAAGCAAGTGTCTGCATTGCCTTCAGTTCTGGTTATGGGAAGTACCGCCCTCCGGCCGGAGTTTGACAATCTCTAGCCCGCTATCCTGAAATTCAAAAGGCGTTTGTGAAGATGGACAGTTGCCAGTTTGCAGCCTGCTTCCATCCTCCTTTAATATTAGTTTAAGAACTGGAAGGATCAGGCTGTTTAAATATTAAACACATGTTCAATTATTAAAGAGTTAACGTTCTTCTCCTGATTATTAAACCTGTACAGAAAGAGCAGGAGCGCTAATGTGCAGTCAGCGCTGCCAGTTCTGCAGATGCCGATGTCACATATGCTAAGTTGTTTCTATACTGTCTGGGGCATCAAAACAAGGCTCAAGAACAACAAAATCTAATGAACATGCAATTAAAACTACTGCTCAAAGTTTCCAGTGGGCACAATGGATCATTTCCAGGAGGGATGTTCAGATTATTGCTCAGGGCAAAACGACTACAGATTATTATTTTGCCATTGATCTAACAGGGAAGCATTCCCAGCTAATGAACCCCAGGAAAGAGATTAATTAAAGGAATAAAAGATAGCACCCACCCCCACCCTTTTCAAAATGTGAGCGAGTCTAACAATAGGATGTGAGATTCATTAAAATTTGACAGTAAGGAAAAATAAATGTGATAAATACTGAATTTCTGTGTGAGTAACAGCATTCCATAAATACTAAGTCAATTAACTAATGAAGTTCAATACTTTATAACCTTCATGAAATTTAAATATTCAAAGACTTTAATTAATGAGTCTTAAAATTCATTTAGTAATAGGGACTACCTCATTGCCGTTGTTCATATGAGTAATTTTAGGGGTCCACCCCCTTCCTGAACAGATGATTGTGATCAGTGTAGTTTACCTTTTTGCTTTACTCTCTTCTGCTAGAAACTGGGAAGGGAAAATAGAAATGATATGTGGTAGGACTAGATTTAGAAATAGAATTCCTTGATGTTGCTGCCCAGCATCCAGCATTTCCTATACACAAGAGCATTCAGCTACCTGACTAAATTACTACTCATATATTTTCTTAAAATAAACATTGTATGAGGTAAATCCAGCAAACGTGACATAAATTCTCAAGTACTAATTAATGACTTGCTTACCTTTAAAACATACCCCTAGTCATTGCTTTAGTTATTACATGATGACTTCCTATTTGCTGTGTTTCATGATTACCGTTAGGCTGGGCCATGACATACAAAAAGTATCAACCTGAGAAATGACATTCACCTCTCGGGAGACTGTATATATAGTTTTGGGTGGGATAGTCATGTACTGGAGGCCGGTGATACCTGTTCCAGTCCTTCTGCTGGTGTTATGTGTCTCTGGACAAACCCTGTCACCTCACTTACAAAATGAGGTAGTGGACTAAATGCTCTCTATTGCTCCTTTTCACACTAAAATTTTATAATCTATAAATTAATAAAGGGAAATGTGCCTGAGATAATGTACATACCTGGAAAATAATAAGTCATTGACATATAGCCTTGGGATGTAGCACTTACAGGAAATTACTTTCATATTTACATTTTGCTCGGGTTAGTGTTAAAACTAGTTTCCATTCCCAAGTCACATCACATGAAGTCAGATGACTCAGCTTTATGCTAGGAGAAAGGGTGAGCCAATCTAGGAATAATTCACAAGGCAGGTAATAATATAAGTTAGAGATGGCGTTTTATGGGTAAAGAACATGAATTCCCATGTACAAAGTGAAGACTAAGATATAATCTATAAAGCAAACATTTATTGAGTGCCTATTTTTTTTTTACCAATTGTGTTTGAAACTGTGAGACCCAAAACAGAAATTAAAACTTACAGTCCTTGCCTTAAGCACATTTACAAATTAGTTGAAAACACTCCAAATGTCAATACCCCATGTTATTCAAACACTAACACTACAGTTAATTAAGGAATAGTTAAATTGATAAGCTGGACAGTAAGCTCATGTTTCTTAATGAACCTATAAAACAAATACACAAGAGAAAGTAGGAGTCATCCTATTACTATCCAAAAGGAAATATCTTGTAATACAGTGAAAAATTAAGCAATTAACTGAAAATCTGAGGAAACTTGAAATGGTTGAGGATGTTCAGATATTAGGATGACTGATCTCTAATATGGTATAGAATCAAAGTGCCTGATTCAATTTAAAACTTACCTCTTAAAATAATTTCTTTGTGTGGACTGTGGTATGAATTTGATAGAAATAGGAAGAGGCACAGTATAACCTCTACCAGAAATGGGAATTTTACAATGTCTATAAATAACATAAACTTACATGACAAAAATCCTCAAATATTGATTAATGACTTGCTTACATTCATGTCATACCCCAGTCATTGCTTTTGTTAATACTTGATGAATTCTTACTTCATCCCCACATTGGTCAGAATAAATTTGTTTTTGCTATGGCAAAAAACCCTAAACCTAAAATGATAGAGGTGTCTTACTTGCTTCATATCCACTTACTCTGGGACCCAGGCTAATAGAGCAACCTTAGGGTAGAACATCACATGTCATGACAGAAGAAAAAGAATGGCAACCACATTTGGTTCTGAAATATTCATCTGTTAAAGAAAGTATCATGCTCAAATTTAAGGTCAAAAGCACAGGGAGGTGAAGCGAATATTTATAAACAATAGTACTTTTTACAACCTTCCACTGATTTCTTCTTACACAATCACTTCTTAATTAAAATTTTCTTCATGAAAGTAATGCATGCATGTACTTCAAAAGAGCAATGCTATGAGAGATTTTTAATGGTAAAAATAAAACAGATAAAAAACAAGGGTTTCCTGGGACACCTGGGTGGCTCAGTCGGTTAATTGGCTCCCTTTGGCTCAGGTCATGATCCCAGGGTCCTGCGATTGAGTCCCACATCAGGCTCCTTGTTCAGCGGGGAGTATGCTTCTTCCCTGCCTGCTGCTCCCCCTGCTTGTCTTTGCTCTCTGCCCCTCTCTCTGTGTCAAATAAATAAATAAAATCTTGAAAAAAAAAAAAACCACAAGGTTTTCCTGCCCAAACTTCCCTTCACTGAGCCATTTCTCAGAGGTGAATATCTTGTGCTTTCTACCCACTTGTTCTAATCTATGTCTACATCTGTATCTTTATCTATATATCTCTCCACATTTCTAAATAGTGAACATCTTAATCTGTTCATTTTTAAATTGATTTATTTTATATTAAAGGTAGTGTATTTGCCTTCTATTGCACAGGCAAAGATTTATCACTTTTAAACCAGCCTGCCTGCTTTCTCTCCCTAGTCTTCCCAATCTAAGTTTACATCACAAGTATCTACTCAACTGTCAGGGCATTTTTGTATCTACAGAATTAGCATTCACTGTTGGACAAATCAGGCACCTATGATTATGTTTGTTTTTTACTTAATAACTTTTGTTTTAACTTGGAATTAATAATCACCTCTTTTTTTAATTTGCTTGATGTACTATGCATTAATTGATGACTCCCCCACCCCTAAATTCTCCAGAAGATATGTTATATGATTATCAATAATTCTTTTCAAATATTCAAGACAATCAAATAATGTTTTCATTCCCTTTCTGGAGACTTTCCTCCTGGATATCCACTTATAGATGCTTCAGTTTGAATAGTTTTCCACACTGGGGCAATTCTTGAATTGTTACTTTGGGACTTGTCTTTGTTTCTCTCTTAGGATGGATTGCACGTCTCCTGTGTCCCATGTCCTTCCCTCTCTTGATTTATTCTTTTATTTTTCTGACACTCACCTTTCAGTTGTTTCCTAAAAGGGGGAGATGGGCACATGAGATTTTCCTGGTTTCTCTTCTTGCATGTCTGCAATATTTATATAAAATGTCCAAACAATTGATTAATAATTTAGCTGGCTTTATGATTCTAGGTTCAAAGTCATCTTGATCAATTGTCTTCTGCTATCCATTGTTACTCTTGGAAAGTCCAGTGCAATTCTGATTCTGGTCCTACGTATGTGATTTTTCCCTCTATGAAAGTGTATTTGACTGTTCAGGCTGCTAAACAAAATACTGTAGGCTGAGTGGTTAAACAACAGAAACTTCTCTCTCACTGCTCTGCAGCCTGAAAAGTCTAAGATCAAGGTTCCCACCACTGTGGTTTCTGGTGAGAGCTCTCTTGGCTTGCCGACAGCTGCCTTCTTGCCATGTCTTCACATAGCAGAGAGAGAGAAAAAATGAGCTTTCTGGTAACTCTTACTGTAAGGTTGCTAATCCCGTGAGGTCAGAACCCCACACTTAGAACCTCATTTAACCTTACTTATTGCTTTAATCCAAAGATAGTCAAATTGGGAGTTAGGACTTTAACATATAAATTTTGAGGGTACATAATTCAGTCCATAGCAGAAAATATTTAGAATCTTTCCTTTATCCCTGGAATTATGAAAATTTCATGATGTGGGCTTATTTTTGGCTAATCCAATCCATCCTTTAGTTCTGGAGCATTTTTATTTTATATATATATATATAAAATTTACATATATATATTTTCCTTTCTCTCATTTCCTCTACTATAATTTCTATCCCTCAAGTGCTGCATCTCTTGAACTCATCTTTCTCATATTTTTTATTCTCTGACTCTTTCTTTCTCTGCCTCACTCTATCTCATTTTGACTTTTCCTTACTTATGTGAGGATGTTAATTTTAGCTTTTGAAAACATCTTGTCTCACATAATTATGTTTGTTTTTGCCCTCCTTTTTTTCTGGTAGTTTGTCCTTAACTCTATTCTTTTTCACATTGGAGATTTTTATTAATTGTCTGCACATTATTGTAGACCTGTGAATATTTAAGAATGAAACAAGGAAAACATGATTAAAACATTGGAGGTTAGTGTGCATAGGGGAGTTTATGGTTTGGTGGACTTCACAACTGAATTACTGCATGATCTGCTGGCCCTCAATGATAGTACAGGAAGTTTGTTTTTCTGGGACTATGAAGTTCTTCCAGAGAAACATTTTCTAATTTTCAATTATGTTAATGCTTATATCAAGAGGAGGACCGTTAGCTTTTTTCCAGTATCCTGGGAGCAGGGTCCTACAGTTTGGCATTGAGACTCCTCAGGACCCTACCTGCTCTTTTGGTCCCCTACTTCACTCTGGACTTCCACTATACGTTGTGTCCTCAGACCAGGAGTCTCTGTTAGTATCTCTAACATCTACATCCTGCTTCCTGTTGGATAGAGATAAGATGGATCATCATAACCTTGTGGCACACAAGAGTGTGGAGAGGATCACATGGTACATCACTGGTGTAATGCTCTTGAAACCAATTCTCTCCTGGCTTTACCATACCCTATAAGCTTTGGGCTGTTACTTATTTCACCTTGCTAATAATTCAGGTACCACCCTCCCATTTATTTTCTTTCTTTCACAAATTTGTTTGCATTTCTTATCTATTGTTTTCTCTTTTCTCCATCCTTCTTGTAGGTTTGTTTGTCACAAAGTATTCATATAGGTTGTGGCTTTTGGAAAAGTTTTCTTCAGTGATGCCAAATGAAGAATTTTCATTGGTTACTGTTAGAAAATGTACTGTTAGAACTAATTATTTCAATGGTCATAAAAAGCCTATCATAAAATAATCCTCTATCTGTAGAGTAATATGACTTCTCAGTATTATGCTTGTCCTTTCCTTTTCAGTGAGCAATTAACAATCTTACAAAAGAGTTACCTACTTTCATATAACGTTTGACTCTTAACATATCTTAGTTATTGCATTGTTTTCAGGGATAGAAAAATTTATAACTAAATAAATTAAGGGAACCAAATAAAAGTAAATATATTTTATATTAGCTAATATTTGTGTGGTATTTTACTATCTAATTTTCTTTACTTTTAAAGATTACATTTATTAATTTGAGGGAAAGAGAGTGAGCAAGAGAGAGAGCACAAGCCGGGGGCGGGGAGAGGCAGAGAGAGAAGCAGACTCCCCCCTGAGCAGGGAGTCTGATGAGGGTCTCAATCCCAGGACCCTGGGACCATGACCTAACCTGAAGGCAGATGCCTAACTGACTGAGCCACCAGGCAACCCTACTATCTAATTTCCAAGATAAGATTGATATCATATACATTGTTGATAAGTTCTTAATTATTATATGGAAATATATTTTTCATGTATTTGGAAGAAAATTGAACTTGAATACATCAGTAGGGGGAATGATTAGGAAAGTGAATTTTGGAGTTAGACAATCCTGGGCTTGAGTGCTTTGCAAGATGAGCGACCTTGGACATGATACTTAAATACCCTTTCTTTCTCTCAGTTTTCTTATGTCTAAAATGGGGATAAATACAATAAAGTATTTTCGTCATAGAATTATATTGAGAAATACCAGAGATAATTCAGGTTCATCTCAAAGCATAGTGACTGACATCAAATAAATGTCCAATAAAGTTTTCCAACATTTTTCTAAGTTATTGTAATTAATATTAATGAGCTATTGATTAGTGTAAGACTCCTGGATCTTGAAAAGAAGATCCAGAGAAAGCTTAAAACCGTCAAGGGGTTCTGCAGAGTAAAACGTGAAATAGAATTTGACAACAGAATGAGTGTCTAATTCTAGAGATATGTGGGCTGAAGATATACTAGATATATCTTCATGGGAATGATATATATCACAATGGGAATGTCAGGACACTAAAGAAAATTCAAGAAGAAAGCAAGCCCTAAAGACAAAGTAACTTAAATTATCCATATTTTGCAATTTGTTAAAAATTTTTGAGGTCTTAATACATTCATCATTTCACAGATGAAGTTTTCAAACTACATGATTACTTGAGGTAAACCAATGTTAGGAGTAAAATTCAACTTTATATTAAAAAGGGAGGGCGCCTGGGTGGTTCAGATGGTTAAGCATCTGTCTTTGGCTCAGGTCATAATCTTGGGGTCCTCGGATCGAGTCCTGCATCGGGCTCCCTGCTCCTTGGGGAGCCTGCTTCTCCCTCTGCCTCTCTGTCTGTCTGTCTGTCTGTCTCTCATGAATAAATAAATAAAATCTTAAAAAAAAAAAAGTGAGGGTGCCTGGGTGGCTCAGTCGTTAAGCATCTGCCTTTAGCTCAGGTCATGATCCCAGGGTTCTGGGATCGAGTCCCACATCGGGCTCCCTGCTCAGCGGGAAGCCTGCTTCTCCCTCTCCCACTCCCCCTTGCTTGTGTTCCTGCTCTCGCTATCTCTCTCTGTCAAATAAATAAACAAAATCTTTAAATAAAATAAATTAAATTTTTTTAAAAAAGTGAATACCCACATTTCCAGCAGAACACCAGGCCTATGCAGAGTTATAACTCAAATATATATTATGTGAATAGAGCACCCGCATTGACTATGTAAAAAGGGAGGCATTTTCTTTGTTTAGTTGACACTTTCATTTATATGGAAAATTCAGTGCTAAGCTTCCATCTCTTCATGTTGTGTCACCTTTTGATTCATCTCTTGTAAAAGTCAATATGTCACTATTCTCTGTATGTCAGTGGAGAATGATTGGAGTGCTGACTTTAAAGACAGGTCAGAAAGTCATTGCAAAAAAAAGGCAACAACCTTTACTGGAACAGAATGATGCTAAATGTCAAGAATAAAAGATTTAGATGCAATTTGAAGACTGACATGCAAAATGTTTAACTGTATTGCTGGGATATTAGGTTCCAAATCATGTAAAATTAACTGAAGCTCATGGGACAGCTATGCAGAGTCACTCTGGAATACCACTTCCTTCCCAGTTTCTCCAGAAAAGGAAGAGGAAGGAGAAATAACTGGGTATCATTTTATGGAAGGAACACCCATCTATCCTAAGGCAGGTGAGAAATCTCAACACAAAGGGAAAAAAACAATTCCAAGTTCAAATTCTGGGCTTTCCATTCCGTCATCAAGTTTTATTTTATTTTTTTAATTTTTATTTTATTATGTTATGTTAGTCATCAAACAATACAAGTTTTAAATGAAAAACAGTCCTTTCTCTAGAGGAGTGGGGTCATCATCATCATCTTCTTCTTTTTGTGGATACTATACCCATCAAAGATTCATATAAAAGAGACATAATATCTCTAACGTGGGTAAAATTATTATGTACCATTTATGACACTTTGAAGAAGCCTACAGCAATTCATGAAAATTTCCTCATGATTCCTGGAAAAGGTGTTCAACTTAGATCATCCTTGAACCTTGACCCATTTTGTAGACTTGCCCCGTGTTGAGTAGGTAAGAATATTGGAGAACCAAAGTGAAAATGGACTGAGACTGAAGGATAATGTTGGAAGTGAGTTAATGTTATCTTGATACAAAGCAGACTAGCCAAAAGTCAGATATATCTATTACTTACATTAATTTTGTTTATTTAATTTTTTATTTTTTTTAAAGATTTTATTTATTTATTTGACAGAGAGAGACACAGTGAGAGAGGGAATACAAGCAGGAGGAGTGGGAGAGGGAGAAGCAGACTTCCTGCTGAGCACGGAACCCGATGTGGGGCTCGATCCCAGGACCACGGGATCATGACCTGAGCCAAAGGCAGACACTTAATGACTGAGACACCCAAGCACCACTATTACTTAATTTTAAAATTTGAAATGGGTATTCTGTTTAACAAAGTCAAGAGAATTGCCTTGACTCTTTACATGATTTATTACGTTTTAACAAATATGTATTAGTGTCTATCCTACATGCCACATATTGTGCTTGGTGCTGAGAGAAAAGAAAGAAACAGACCTTTGAACTCAAAATTAACTGTCGCATAGGAAGTCAGGCACAAACCAGGTAATAGTATCATTGTGTGGTAAGGTACAAATAGGCATAGAATGTCTTAAAAACACTCAGCTGAACACCAGAGTTCAAAGTTGCCTTCCTCAGGAAGGCAACATCTTAGCTGGGTGTTAAAGAATGTGTAGTGGTTATTATCTAGGGAGACGTGAAGAGCATTCCAGGCAGAAGAATTACAATGAGCAAAGCTGCAGAGACATGAATATGCATAATTCACTCAGATACTACAAGTGATGGGCATTATTGTGAGAAAACAGTTGGATAGTAAACAGACATGAGACCACAGAACAGCAATGTTTTATGTTCTATTAGAATTTTCTACAATGATGAAAATATTCTATATTTGTACCATCTGACACATAACCACTAGCCACATGTGGCTACTGAGCACTTGAAATGTCGTTAGCAAGCTGAAGAAATGAATTTTTAATTTTATTTAATTTTAATTAATTCTGATTTAAATTATCACGTGTAGCCGGTAGCTACCATTTCATGCAGCAAAATTAGAGAAGAGCATGCTATCCATGTACAGCAGGCAAAGGCCCTTGGATATTATTCTGACAACATGTGAAGAACCCTTGATGATTTTAAAACAAGGAGGTGGTATGGCAGAATTTATGTTTTAAACAGATTACACTGACAACAGCATAGAAAATGGATTGAAAGGGAGAAGCCATGAATCAGAGAGAATAATTATAACACCATTGTTTTTACCTAAATGAGAAATCGGGAACAGGGATAAATGGATTGATGTGAAAAATATTTAAGAAGTAAGGGGCTTGGTGGGAAGGAGGGATGACACTAAGATTCCGGGCAGGGGGATCATGTTTATCCTAGTACCAATGGCATGAAAGAACTCCATGGTGACAGTGGTAAGATGGTAGAAAGGCATTTATTTTACGGTGAGTTTGCTGAGAAGGGGAGGGCTCCAACACTGATAACCACGGATCCCCCCAAAGACAACTGTCGTCAATCAAAAAATCATGGCACACTAGCATCTGCTGTTTCATCCTACCTTCTTTTGGTCAAAATATTATTTTCCTAGGGGTGATGTTATTCCTTGATTCCATGGAGAATGTTCTGAAAATAAAGCTAATGTAGACAGAAGTACGGTTGAGGGAGATTTCTGATGACATTTTTTTTTTTAAATATCCGGATCTAGTATTGCCTAAAATCAGACGCTTACGGAATTTTTAGTTACATGACTCAATAAATTTCCTTTTTTTTGGTTTTTGGTGTCTATTTTTGACTAGATAATCTGTGTTGGGTTTGTGACACTCATCAATGAAATAATACTGTCTGAATTCTGAACCTCAGTCAATTGACAGCACTATTTTGTTGCCCCCACGCCCTTCAATGCAGGAAATGATGCTTTGGACACTGTAAATTGCTTCCCAGTCTTTTCTGTTTCTCTTTGGTGTAGGGCATTTTTGGAGCCCTTGGAGATGTTATTATTTTTGATCAGGATTAGATGCCCATGCAGAAAGTTTCGAGCAAGTTTATTTCATCAACAATTGCTCAGTAATTGAGACAACCTTTGCAAATGGAGGCAGGTAATTCTCCATTGTAATGAAATTCAGCATTTTCTGTCATACTAAAGAAGAGAGTAACTACAATGAAATCTTTCTTCCTTCTTCATCTACTTTCAAAAAAGGCTCACAGGTCTTAGGGTGATGTTTTCATACACAAAAATAGACCTGAACAAATAAGTTCTTTTACACAGCAGCATTGATATTGTCTTAATATAAAATGGATTCTACTCATGCTTTCAAAACTGTTAACAGTTTTTTAAAGTTATTAAATGGCCAAATGAATGTTTGAGATACGTTGATATTTCAAATGTTTAACTATCATGTTATCACTCATTACTAGGTTTGGAAGGTGGGATCTGGAGTCCTAGTGCCTAGATTCACATTTCAGATCCACCACTTACTGTGTGATATTGGGCAGGTCACTTAACCACTCTGCGAGCTATTTGTTAAATGAACAGTTTTGAATAGCGCCTTACAAATAGAAAGTACTCAAGACATACTGGTTCTTATACTAGGTATATTACAGAGGTTTGTCAACTCAATATAAGCTTTTATAACTATGCAAGTTGGAAGTAGGTAGGTATTACTGATTTGACTACTTTGGGAGGTAAGAGGTATAGGGCAAATCATTTCAGTTCAAATGATCAAATAATGTGTCTAGAGAGTTAAAAATATCGGGAAAAAATCCTGCCTTGAAGTAAAAGAAGCTAAAAGGATAAAAATCTCACCACTCATTCAGCAATTAATTTAAAAATTCATTCTATGCATTATGGTTATAATGTGACTAATGAAATCAAAAGGAAGAGAAGATTCTAGTATACCAGTAGGTAACAGGTGGACAAAACGAGGCCTTGCCCCCTCAGTCATCAACTCAGCGGGTCTAGTTTTCTGTTTCTTTTTTGTCAGGAAACATTAGTATCTGATGATCTATGTGATGATTACTCGCTGGTAATCTCAGTGAAATGTGTTTGCCGGCTTATTCCGGTTTTAATTGATTGATGTTCCCATTATAGAAAACTCGGCTGCACTCCATCCGAAGTGATGTACTGCTGGCAATGTTTGTACAAAGGCCAATGAGTGAATGGACCACGGAGATAGCCTTTTAGTCCAGATGTTGCTCCGTTCTTCTTGGGCAGGAACAGGTTCACAGGTGAAGAAACAGAACACATCTGGCTGCTGCAGCTGCCTTTGATGTTTATTTTGTATTGGCAAATTTCAAATACAATCAGTGATTAAAATACTTGCTAGTGTCGCCACTCTGTCATTACTTGGCAGGTTCCAGTGGTATTCCTGGATGCCCTTTGTTCACATGTTATATACAGAAAATACGGACCTACTGAATCATTTGAAAGCAGTTTTTTTTATAATGCAATTCCTAAGTAGTTGGGCTCAGGACAAGGACTTTGAAACCTGGCTCCTGGTTAGCCGGAGGATACTGGTTAATTAATTTAAACTCCTTGAGCCTCATGGAGCTAGCTCATTTTTTTATTTAAGATTTTATTTATTTATTTGACAGAGAGCACACAAGCAGGGGAGAAGGGGGGTGGCAGGTAGAGCGAGAGGGAGAAGCAGGCTCTTTGCTGAGCAGGGAGCCCGATGAGGGGCTCCATCCCAGGACCCCAGGACCGTGGGATCATGACCAGAGCTTGAAGCAGACGCTTAATGGACTGAGCCACCCAGGCGCCCCCAGCTAGCTCATTTGTAAACAAGTCAAAACTACAATACCTATTTCCTAAAGTGATTGTAGAATTAAATTAGATAAGACATACAGATTACTGGCATATAGTATGGCTTAATAAATGGGAGGTAATAATAGTATCATCATAATAAATTAAAATTTTTGTAAATAAAACACAGTTTTGTAAAAGAATTATTGTGTATTTCAATTTGGCAGGAGTCGTATAATCTCCTTTTCTTAATGACATAGCTCAGAATTTGCCATTTTCCTTGTCCTGTTTCAGAGAGAGAATGATATAAAAAATTAGTAAAAAGGAGAAAAAGAAGAAGATGTGAGTTGGTAATCTTTTCCCAATGTTTTATTACAAAAAATTTCAAAATTCAGTGAAGTTGAATTTCTCAGTGAACATCAAAAACCACTACCCATCTGTTTTCTTAGAACTGAAGTATTTTAAAAGGTATTGGGGGAGCACCTGGGTGGCTCAGTCACTAAGCATCTGCTTTCAGCTCAGGTCATGATCCTAGGGTTCTGGGATCGAGCCCCGCATCGGGCTCCCTGCTCAGCGGGAAGCCTGCTTCTCCCTCTCCCTCACTTGTGTTCCCTCTCTCACTGTGTTTCTCTCTGTCAAATAAATAAATAAAATCTTTAAAAAATAAAAAAAATCTCTAAAGGGTATTGGGATTGGAAGCCTCATTCTAATCCAAGGAAGAGCTAAGTCTTGTAAGTTAGAAAAGTCAATGCCAAAACTGCCTGGCCAAGTCCAGGTTGAAGAGCATGCAGTGGCAGAACCTTGGGCATCCACGTTGTTAAATGTGGGGGACTTGCCAAACCCAGATCCCCGAGACCACCAATGGAGGGGGACTTCCAGCTGTGTGGGTGTGGAGAGTGAGGGTCCCCTACATGCACACTGGAATAATGCAGTATTTATCTGTCTCTGGTGGGAAATAACAAACGAGTGAATAAGAGAGGGCAAATCACAGTTACTTTGAAGAATGAGAGAGCAATCAGTCTTACTTTTTATTTGTATTTTTGGAGGCATCTTCTCCTATATTTCTCAACTCCTGCTTACTCAATTCCTGGTTACTGCCACTACTTCCTCCAAGTGGACATGCTACTTAACCTTTGAAATACTTGTCCAACCATAAATAAGCCCTGCCCCTTACTACTTTCTAAGATAGGTTGGTATTTTCATGTCTATATTTATATCTGTGTCTATATCTATATATGCATATGTGTGTATGTATGTATCTACATAGCTATTTATTTTATCTATCTAGACATACACAGTTGTTGTTTTTTAAATTAAACACTAAGGGAGAAAATTAAAAATGCAAAGAACTCATACACAACAAAATAGTTGCATTAAGTATGAGTGCTAGTCCTACAATAGTGACCAAGGGCCAGGATAAATCACAGTCATTCCTGCTCTGAGTTTCCTAAAATAATTACTCTCCCAAATCAAAACCTTAGTATGTTTACAGCTTAGCTCCTTCTACTTTTCCTTCCTGTTAACCATGAGAGACCTCCACTTTCTTCCCACTTGTGATGGTCTAAATTGTTTAAAGGACACACATTTTTTTTTTTTTGGACACGCTAGAGGATTAACTTTGTAGAAGATGTCACTTACAGATTTTCTTTAATTTTCAATTTCAATTTTGAAAACTGAGTAAATTTCTTTAAAAGTTTTTTAAGATTTATTTATTTATTTTAGAGAGAGAGAGTATGGTGGGGAGGGGCAGAGGGAAAGGGAGAGAGAGAATTTCAAGCAGACTCCCCACTGAGCGTGGAGCCTGACATGGGGCTCTATTTCATGACCCTGAGGTCATGACCTGAGCGAGCCACTCAGGTGCCCTGAAAATGGAGTAAATTTCTAACAGTGGCAAAGAGCAAGTACAATAATGAGTTATATTTCATTGTTTGTATAATTTATTTCATACTCTTTTAGCAGTTCTATGTCATTTTTCTGAGCCTGTACATGTTTCCCTTGAAAGGTGCTGGTGAGTGGTACACCAGACCCTATGCATGGACAACAACCTATTTGTTCCTTCACTGACAACTTCAAAAGACCACATTTCAGCTCAGTCACACTTCAGACCCTTTAGCTGAGTGTGGGTTTCTTGGAACCATTAGAATTTGCACAGTAATTGAAGTGGCATTTTCAGTTCTCCACATTAATCATTCTATGCATAGAAAAGCAGCTTTCTCTTTAATGTGTCCCATATATCTGTCTCCATCACCAACACAAGGATAGTACAGCCAAAACACATGCTTCCTGAGTGGATAAATGTGTGTGTAACAATAGCTTCAGCATGACCTTTGTAAATCCATGTAGTTCATGCTATCACAGATTGACATGAGGTCATCTATTCAAAACACTATTTGGGGCATCCCAGATTTCTTTACCTTTTTCACTTTTACCTCCTTCCTCTTCTCCTTTTCTTTTACCTTTTTTTTTCTGCTGTGTGGTAAATATGTCTCCTTGATGGTTCTGTGGAACCCCTCACTCTCCCTCCCCGATCCTGCAGCAACACTCCACCCAAGCGTTCTTTCTACTCTCTAAGATATCATAAGCAGTACCTGTGATCCTTGTGCCCTTGAGCTCCTCAAAGTGCATCATGGTGTTAGCAGCATTATCTCCACCTCAGTTCTGTGTGTGAAAATGAGGAAACAATACTTGCTGTCATCCCTAGACAGATGATGATTTCGGGGTAAACAACAGCCACTTTGTACCCAAACCATGATAAACTGGCACTAGTCTAATTGGTCCTCTCCTCTGACCTTAATTCTCATTGATTTTTCTCTTGCTTTTACAAATAACTGAAAGGACTTCAAGTTGTCTTGAAGATAAGGGGCATGATCTGGACATGAAGGTTTCTCTTTTTCCTTTTTTTATCTTTGATCTTTTTCTAAGCCTGACCGAATATCCTGATTTACAATTAAGTGGATTGGAGGAGAGTGTCACTATTTTCTACATTGCAAAGTCAAACTAGATAATGGACACAGACCCCTCCTGCATGGGGTTAATAGAGGAACAGAGGGACACGCGTGCCTTTTACATCCTCATGTGTATTCTGTAGCCTCATGTCAGATAAATTTTAGCAGACTATAGCTTTCAGGACAAGATAAGAAGCAAAACTTGAAAAATTAAAATTTAGTCAAACTAGACCAAAGGAGTTGGTTAGATGTACTATATAATCTCCCTCTTTCCCATCTTAATAGTGTTGAATGAATAGTTTATTCTGATGATTAGTTAGTTAACAGGTATTGAGTAAGTGTCTTATATTAGTTATTTCAATGGATTTCAAGGTACAGAAGACTTAACTTGAATCACCTTATATTATAAAATTAGAAGGTCCAGAGGTAGGTCTAGCTTTAGGCCAATCTAGAGAAAAAGGCTCCAGATATGTCCCTCATATACAACATTTCTTCATCTCTTAGTGTTACTTGAGACAGTTTTTCACTCATGATTGCAGGATGCTTACCAGGTCTACATCTACATCTAAATCCCTAAGATTTAGCCTATGAACAGCTTAGGTCATGCACCCAACCTAGAGCCAATCAGAGAATGGGACACACAGGATGACTTAGAGTCACATGCTCCATCCTTAGGGTTTAGGCCCTCCAAAACCATGTGGATTAAGACTGGGTGGCAGATTTTCTCAGGGAAGAAGGCAACATTGAAATATTCATACCATTACTTACTATGTTTTGAGATGTGTGGGATGTAAAGATGAATCCAAAATAGTCCCTGCCCTTAAACATAATGTAAGTTACAAAAAGAAAAACTCCATCAGAGAGATTAGGAAAATGTGCTGTGGAGATCTGGGAGGGAGACACTGAGAGGAGAAAGGCATCAGTGAAAGCTTTGGGGGATTGTGTTTCAGTGGCCTTGGTAGGATTTCTACATTCAGGAATAAATAGCAAAGATAGGAAAAACAGAACACAGCTTGGACTTAATCACAAAGTAAATGGAAGACCCACATAGAGAGGTGTAAGGCATAAGCAAAACCACAAAGGATGAAAGCAGCCAACTTTCAGAAAACTATGGAGTTGTAAGTCTCTTTAAAGGATGTAAAATGAGGTGGGTTCGTCAGAGGTAAGTTTAGAAAGGTTGCTTAAGACTTAGTTATAGAGGTCTTGGTAGCTCTGGATGCAGGGTACTTAACCTTAGTCTGTAGGCAGCGAGGATCACTGAAGCTCTTCAACACAAGAATAGCATGATCAGAGCTGTCAGTGAGACTAATCTAAAAGTGGAATGTAATAGCTTAGAGGAGGAGACAAGCCAGATAAGAAATAAGAAATCAGTGAGGAATTAATGAAGCCTTGAGAGGATTATTTCTAGTTTTTTTTTTTCTTTTTTCATAGCTACCAGTGTATATTTGAGACAGAGTATGCCAAAAATATTAGAAAGTATTGGGTAAAGAAGTGGGAGCTAGAGGGGCGCCTGGGTGACTCAGTCAGTTAAGCATCAGCCTTTGGCTTGGGTCATGATCCCAGGGTCCTGGGATTGAGCCCCACATCGGGCTCCCTGCTCAGAAGAGAGCCTGCTTCTCCCTCTCCTGCTTCTGCTCCCCCTGCTTGTGCTCTCTCCCTCTGTCAAATAAATAAAATCTTTTTTAAAAATTAAAAAAAAAGGAAGAAAGAAGTGGGAGCTAGAAACAATGCCACATATGTGTCAGGACAGATCTGAGTTTAATTAATTTGGAAGCAACCTGGCAGTGTGGCTGTTTTTGTGAAATGATCCACTTTGCACCATTTGGGTCAAGGTCAGTGGTTCTTAGCATTGACACCTTCGAATGAGGAAGAAATAATTAGTGTGGGGGAGGGCAGGTAAGTGTATTCTTAAGATGCACTCCCCAGGTAAATCTATTGTGTGGCTAGGGATGAGAATCACTGATCTAGTACAAAGAATATTTAACTGCTCGCTTAGCAACTCCAGTTCTAGTCCCAGCTCTGCCTAAATTTGCTATAACAGGGCATGAGACATTTAACTTGTTTCTTCATTGACCAAAAGTAATACATCCAGACATGCTACATAAAGCAACTTCTTGACATTGTAGGAGGACAAAACACTCATCTTAGAATCAGACCTACTTGAGTTGAATCCAAGTTCTGCTTCCTAGTTGTGTGACCTTAGATAAATGACTCAACCTTTTTGAGTCTCTCCAAAAGATTTAGGAACTTGCACCGAATCATAAAAGAAATGAGAGGTAGAGCTGGAATTTGAACTCGGGTCTGCCAAAAATGCCCCTATACTCAAACTTTCTTCAGTCAAGGGGAAAGTAAAAGTGGACTCTAACGGCCAGAACACGTAAGTTGGTTATTTTATGTTTCAGCCTCAGCTTACCCATTTGCAGAGTGGTGAAGCATGGGTACATGATCTCTTTCAGATTTACAAAAGCAGCAGTAAGCCTTTATGGATGGCTCAGTGTGTACCAGATGCTATTTAACATGGAAAACACGCATAAACTTGAACACTCATGAGTTACAAGCTTGGCGTTATCACTATCTCCATGTTAAACGAAACACTTGAAAGAGTGGTCAAATAATTCACCAAAGATCACACAGCATTTAAGTACAGGTTTTGAAGCTATGTGATCTAGTGCCAGAACCCTCACTTTTAATCACACACTTTATTTTTAAAGCTTTTGCTACAGCTTATATGCTGTATCAGGTGAAGTCCATTTGAACTGGGAAATGGTATTAACAGAATGTGCTTTTGAAGTGAAATGCTACTGTAGGCAACAAACGCCTCATGAAGTATCTTAACACAGTGTAGGCTCCTGACATGACAAAATTTCAGATCATTTTACAGAGTAACCTAGTTCTTCTTCCTGGAAGGCAGCCTCTCACTTTAAGGGGTCATGGAATCAGAGTCTAAAGTGATATTAACAGAAATGTGTAAAGAACAATAAATCTGCCTCCTGTGCACAGATACCACAGAAAAGGTTAGTATGCAATGGCAATCTCATAAAACCATTATTAGCAGATAAAACAGCTCTATGAAATCTAGTGGGATTAATGGATGGGCAGTAAATCTGACAGATCTTGAATGAGGAGAATTTGGATTTAATGTCATTTAGAATTTGCCTACATAGAAACAGAATCCCTCTGATAAATTATACTGATGCTAAATGAAGTTTATTCTCTTCCTCTCTAGGAAAGGGACAGACAGAATGCTCTGTAGGGAATTGTTTTTGTTTTTGTTAGGGGAAACAGAAAGCAAACAAGATGAGAGAAGAATAGAACTAATTGCTTGTTCCATCTTTAGGCTAACTGACCCCAAATAGTCTGTGGCTAAGGAAATCCTCTGGTTTTACAAAGAAACAGATTTACTCGTGTTCTTTTAGGGGTAGAGACAGAGCATCTAAAAGACCTCATATAAATTCCCTTATTGACTTTCTCAGTTAAAGAGAGCGGAGTCATTAAATGGAATTAGAGGTATGAGGCAGGTGCTACACACACATAAAGTCAGGGCAGGGAACTCTGTATTCTTCTAAGAAAACAATGTTTATCAGCAAAATCCACAAGATCAACATCTTCCTAGTTTACCAAGATTACATTTGGAAATATGTCATTCATTACTCATGCTATACTTTTGAATGTCCAAAAACACATATTAAGATGCTTTGTTAAATAATAGGAATCTTCTGAGATTCTCACTATTAGTGACACAGAAAAACACTGCAGAGGCATCAAAATTATAATCATTTTCCCCAATTCCCATCAGTTGATGGAAGTGGAAGAGAAAAAAAAAATATGTATTTGTAAACATATTATTTATATTATATGTAAACATAACATGAATTATACCATCCCACTTAGAAAATAGGTGCATACTAGGTATTTACCCCAAAGATACAAATGTAGTGATTTGAAGGGGCACCTGCACCCCAATGTTTATAACAGCAATGTCAACAATAGCCAAACCATGGAAAGAGCCCAGATGTCCATTGACAGATGAATGGGTAAAGATGTGGTATATATATAATGGAATATTACTCAGCCATCAAAAAGAATGGTATCTTGCCATTTGCAGTGAAGTGGATGGAACTAGAGAGTATCATGCTAAGCAAAGTAAGTCAATCAGAGAAAGACAATTATCATATGATTTCATTCATAAGTGGAATTTAAGAAACAAAACAGAGGAGCATAGGGGAAGGGTGGGAGAAATAAAACAAGATGAAATCAGAGAGGGAGGCAAACCATAGGAATTCTTTATCATAGGAAACAAACTGAAGGTTGCTGGGGGTCGGGGAGGTGTGTGGGGGGGTAACTTGGTGCTGGAAATTAAGGAGGGCCCAGGATATAATGAGCACTGGATGTTATAGAAGACTGATGAATTACTGAACTTTACCTATGAAACTGAGAATACACGATATGTTAATTAAAAGAATTTAAATAAAAAAGATAGAGAAAAAAGAAAACAGGTGCAAACCCTAAATTTAAAATTTTCCTTTCTAAGAAAAGAAGGAATATTGATACATAATTATTTGCAATTATAACTATAAGCACTTCGAGTCAGAGGCACATGTCCTATATATCTTTAGGGCCAATTGTGCCTTTGCATAACAAGTTCTGAGTAGATGTTGTGGAGTTTTGTTAAGTGGAGGCAGTTCGGAATTAAATCTACAAGTCAGTGTTTGATTACTCATAATGAGTAAACAGAAGAAAACTCCCAAAGTTTGTATTTTTATAACTTGACAAGGGTAAAACATTATAGATGATATTAACATACATTTAATTCATTGGGCCATACAAAATGTAAATCAATAAGAGAAAATTTTATATACTTCCTCTGACTCCTTCCTGTTATCAGTGCTAGCCAAGTGCATCTCTACTGAGCAGACTTTATAGCGTTTCTACTCTAATTAGACTCTATCAATTTCCTTCCGCAGTGAAATGACCTTGAAACATAGAAAGCTCTTTCATTGCTAGCTTAAAAAATGCTTTCTTTTGAGATTTCAAGTCCTTCTTCATTTCTCAGACCTAACATCTTTCCAGCAAGGGTATTCTTAAGAATACTCTTTGGAAGGAATATGCCATAAATAAACATGTCTAACCTTCACCTCTTAAAAAAATTAGAATTTCTGAGAAAACTGTTGTTTTTTATCTGAACACTGGAAATTTTTGAGAGGGAGCCAGGAGGTAGTTATTATTTCATCTGCTCTGATTGATCTAATCTAAATTCTCTCAAAACTGATAAGCACAACATTATAAAATGTTGGTTTTAAAATGAAATCTACATTTAAAAACATGATCGAGTAGTGTGACCTCAATGAATCTAAAGACTAAAATTGATTACAGATTATTTGTTTCTTAATTCCTGGAAGAATACATTTATTTTTCAGAAATATAGTATTGTGCTTTGTTGCTAGAGAGACAAAACTTTAAAATTCTATGAGTTGTAAATGCCAAATGTCCACTTGTCTTTAAAAGAAATCCAAAATAGATTATTTTCAAGGAATAAATTGAAGAAAACACCCTACATTCTCAAATCTACTTTTTTCTGAAATATATAATTTTTATGTTCCTTTGTAAGTCAATAAAATAAAATGAGACTGAAAATCTCTTGGATTTATTCATACAAATATAAAATTAGTGTTTATTGGCTTATCAAAATATGGTTGATTGAAAAGCAGACTTTGCTTTGGTTTTATATGATAATACATATGGATATAAGAAATCATTCTTTCAAAAAAGAACAAGGACATCTTTTCCCCATTTTTCAAGAAGGGACAATACCACCTTGTGCCCCACTGGATATACACTATCACGAGAACCCATCTGCTTTTGCTAGAACAAATAATTGAGAAAGAGTTCTTAGTACAGCTTGACATAGGTCCTTGAATTTGAGAGACAACAAATAGAAACAGAGACTGGCATCTGCTCTTGGTCTAAAGACTCCTGAAAGCGAGAAAAAATACTGGAGTAATTTGTTCCAGCAGGATATGAAAAGGCCCTGTGTGCCTGGGAATGGAAAGGGAATGAGACCCAACACATCCCAAATCTTGTAGGCATTTGGAAGGTATGGAAGGAATACCTAAATGTGGAGCCACTTTCACTCCAGTGAAAAGATAGATGAGGGTTACAAACATATAACCTGGAAGGGAAGAGAGAAAGTACCAATGTTGAGGCTAAAGGGAGACATGGCTGGCCATTTCAGAGCACGCTGTGTAGTGGATAAAGCCAGGAGAAGCTAAAGACTTACTGCGAACACACACACACACACACACACACACACCCTTGCAGAGGCTACCACGTTAGATGGAAACAGAACAAACTAGAGAAAAGCCTTTTTACCACTGACTAGAGTCCCCATGTTAATTAACAATATCATTACCAGGGGATGCTCAGTGCTCCTACAAACTATTTCTTGTCTAAGAAGGTAAGCATATCTTTCACCATCGTTTTAAGATAACACAATATGAGAATTATCAGGAAGCTTAGAAATAATTTAACTTTGCTTTTTCCTGAATGTCTTACATGAAAAGGTTTTGGGTTACAAGATGTAAACAATTGTTTCAAAAACAAAATAGTTAATTTCTGTGATCAAATAATCCCACTGAACTATGGGATAAGCAAAGTTAAAAAGGATTCTTAAATTATTAATTTAAAATTATTTTTTGCTAACATGCTACTATGAATTGGGATCCTCCACGGTATTGATTATTAAACTGTAGTGTACACAGGAATCACCTGAGGATTTTGCAAAAGTGAATTAGTATGCGGTGGGGCTTGGGATCATGCATTTCTAACAAATGACCAGGTTATGCCGATCCAGTGTCTGGGAGCTACAGTCTGAGCACCAAGGCTCAGAGGGCTTTGAAGGAAATGGTTGTCTATTAATCACCATTTCCCAAATTAATTTCAACACAAAACTCATCATTATTATTTTTGTGAACATTAAGGTTCCCTCGTATGCAATCTGGAAGATATCTATAAATCTAATCTCCTGGTTAAAGTGGAAGCTAGTAAATCTCTTTTACACCATTTCCAGTGCAGTTGTAAGTTTGGGTCTAATTCTGGTGAACGTATTTTAATTTCCAATTAGTAGAATCTGGATGAACAAGGTGTTCTGTATAATTAACTAAAGACAGGGCAACAAGAAACATTATGAGGTTAGAGTGAGTATTTTCTATTTTATTTTTTTAAGTAGGTATTTTATTTTTTATCAAATAGGAAAGAGTTAAGCTCTGTTGAGGGCTCATTCTTTTCTCTGATGGAAAATAACTAGTATTCCTCAGGGCAGAAACTAAACTCTAACAAGGAGAAAGAAAGGACATGCTCCTACTTTCTCATCTACGTAGGCATTCTGATTGATCCCTGGGGACTTTGCTTCATCTGGGCAACTTTAATTGGCCGCACTTGGAAATTCTTTTCTCTTCACCTGGAAGAGAATTCAGATCTTAAAAAAAGGAGAGAAAACATTTTTTAAAGGAAAAAGAAAATAAAAAGAAGTGAGAGGGGAAAGAAAGAGCAAAGGAGAGAAAGGAAGGGAGATTGAAAGAGACAGAAAGAAGGTATATGATTGTCGTTTTCCTTAGGAAGTGTACAGCTTCCTAATTCCCCAGGACTACCAAAAGATAAAGGATTATCTCAGGTTCTCTCGGAAAGAATTTAAAAAAAAAATAAAGAAGGTAGGGGAAGAGGATTATATATTTGGCCTTGTTAATGATGGTATTCTATTCTGTATTTTATGATTTTAGCATCTACATTAGAGATTTTTTTTTTCAAAGACTCCCTCTGCTCGTTACTATTAAGTAGAGCACTACAAGGACCCTTAGATTCTAAGCTGAAACCCTTGGCCTCATTGACTTTTCATTTGTCCTTTTAACACCGAAAGGCAAGGCAGAGAAAAATGAGCATTAGAGAGACGTGATCAAGTAGCCATTCTTAGAATATGTTGGTGAGTTTTTTGCAGAAGGCAAATAAATGTGATCACTCGTGAAATATTTACTGTCCAAAGCAGTGGTTCTCAACCTTGGCTGCAGGGTAGAATCACCTGGGGAGTTTTTAAAGTTCATGATGCTCAGACCACACCCGACTTATTAAATCAGAATCTCTGAGAGCAGACCCCAATGTTTTTAAGCCTCCCTGCCCCAGTATTATTGTGTAGTCAAGGAGAACCACTGAAAAAGAGAGATATAACTGTATCAGCTACATATGTAATACATAGTGTTAGCCACTGTGCTAAGCACTTTACATAAATTATTTTACTTAATTCCTCAGAGGATCCTAGAAGACAAGTATATATTATCTTCCTTTAGAAATTACAAAGACTGAAAAAGGTTAAATCATGTATCTAAGTTTATACACTTAGCAAACTAGGATAAGCACCCTGGTCTTGTCTCTCAACATGACATACCCCTCTCCATGGTTCCTGGTGGCCATTAACTTCAAACAACAATCTGGAAGATGATGTAGGATAATCACCTTGATCTCTGTTGGTACTTCTCTATGTGTGATACCCCTGTCTTCACATTTTGACTCCCATGACTATGCATGTCAGTCATGACTCTCCTGAAACCTCAGTTTTTCCTGAAACATGATGTGTCTTATGAAAAGCCTTCAGATGTCACTGTAACATTAATCCGTAACCAGAAATTCTGTATGGAAAATTAAGTCAGCTAATGCGTCATTTTAATACTTTAATGGTACCAAGTTTGTATGATCTTTTTTTTTAAAGATTTTTATTTATTTATTGAGAGAGAGAGAGAATGGTAGAGAGAGAGCATGAGAGGGAAGGAGGTCAGAGGGACAGGCAGACTCCCCGCTGAGCAGGGAGCCCGATGCGGGACTCGATCCCGGGACTCCAGGATCATGACCTGAGCTGAAGGCAGTCGCTTAACCAACTGAGCCACCCAGGCACCCCCAAGTTTGTATGATCTTAATGTTAGTTCATCACTGATGGTTTTCCTATACTACTTCTCCCCAACCCTACACATTACTTTCTTTAAACTTCACAGAAAAATAATGACTAAAATATAAACTCTGTACACTATCAAAGAAATTTCTTTAGCCTAGTGATGAACTGAAAGGAATTTTATAAAATTGACACCAAGCCACAAAATTTCATCTCTAATTTTAATTGTTTATTTTGAAAAGGAGTACCAGAGAAGAATCTCAGTATTTATCTTGAAGTGTTAGCATATTTGAAATACCTTGAACTATCTAGTCTCTGTGCAATTTCCGTGATTAAAGAAAAATCATTCTATTTTCCAGGGTTTTTAAAATATAAATGGCCTCTTCTAAAAACCCAAGCAATATTAGCAATATTAGCTTTCAGCTATCCACCCTAGTGTCCTCCAGTGCTTTGTTTTGTAGTCAATTCAGTGTTCAAGGATGTTAATGGACTTCTGTTATAAAATGGAGCAAATCTCTGTCATCCATCTACTTAAAGACTTAAGGAAAAAAGAAGATATTCCAGAAGTGAACACATTTAGCCAGTGATAGCAGCTCCTGTTGTTTAACTAGTGTTAACATTACCTTAGCCCTAGGGCAGCAGCGGTAGTCTGCATGGCAGGTAATGGCCTGATTTTAATTTATGCACCTGTTTATTTACAAACTCCATGGCCATGTAGGAGGGGCAAATGGGATGGTGACTAGAAGTGTTCCAGGACTGAATTTTCCCTTTTGGCTTACTCTTCTGTTTTTTTCTTTCCTGCTGTTAGCTACTTTCATCATCAACCTGGATTCCCAGCTGTCCTACTTAGCAGGCATTCACTTAACATTTGGCCTTTGCTTGATTCTGCCTTGGCCAAAGGATTCAGTTGTGGGAAATAATGGCCAGGAAATGTATCAAAGTTGTTTTTCAGCGACTTAAAACAGAACCCCAAGTTTGCTAATAGTTGAAATATACTTGTGTTGAAAGTAGGGATTCTCCACCACTACATTATACACCTTTCGCCATAGGGTTCTGTGGAGCGTCCCTGAACTTTTTTTTCGGTGGATGACTAGTGACTGAAGGAGAGAAAGGTAATGGTATAATCCCATTATCGAGCATGGCTGAATAACTGAAACCCTGGTAGATTTCCTAAGGATGAAAGAAAACAAAGTTTCTGAAGGTATAAAAGTGAACCAGACCTGACCACATTTTCCTGCAGTCCTCACACAGGTGAGCTGGAGACCTTCCCGGGACATCAACAGGGAGGCTTCATGAATGTGTGACATACGCAGTTGTGCAGGACCCACATCAGTTTAATGTCCTGCTGTAGCCATCTTGAAATTCTTAATAACTTTTGAACCAGGGTCCCCACATTTTCACTTTGCACTGGGTCCCCAAATTATGTAGCTGAATACAAAGAGTGCTGAACTATCTCTGAAATACTTCACAAATACAGTGTCAGTTCACAGGTTTCAACACTGTTAGTCCTTATATAGTGGGTGGAACAGAAGGCTCTGGGAGGTAGAAGAAAATAAAAACAAATACCTCCTTGCTACCACTGACCTATCTGACGCTGATGTTCACATTGGGATTCTGAAGGCTGGATGGTGATGTTATTGGGCACAACACTGCAAATGTGTCAATCTCGAAGTCATGTCAGTCAAAATTTGGAAATTGAATAATATCGAATAGTGTATCATTTGCTAAAAGGCGTCATGACCTCCATGCTTCCCTAGTCTTTTTAGTAACCGCTGAACCCCCTTAGCTTCCCACCAGGGTCCCCCAGATCCCTTAAACTCTCCCCGGACCCTCCCTCCATTGACTCAATGCTCCTGTAGTACTTACAGCACCTCCAAATCCATCATCTTCCCCTGTAGCCTCCTTCATAGCTGCTCAGCTCCCCAGAAGGTACCCCAAGTTCCCTGAAGGCCTGAAAAATTTCCTCAGTCTCCCCTGGGCCCCAGGTGCCCCCTGGTCCCTCAGCACCTCCCACAGCAAGGTGCCCCAGGCTCTCTTCCTATATGGAAACTGTATAGATTATCCCCAGGGGAGGCATCCCAGATAGGGCAGCGAAGTCCTTGGGCTTGTTAACAAGGGAATGACTATTGGCTGCTTCCTGTTTCCTCCAGGAAATGTTGAATGGGGAGGAGGGCAATTAAAAAGAAAGGGTCACTGTTTCTTAGGGCTTATTTGGACTTGGCATATGGAACAAAAATGTTAAACTGCTGTTGAGGAATTATGGGCTTTCAAACGCAATGTGGGCTCATTGTTGCCTGAATGGAGTGTGTTTTTCTGAATCCCCAGAAAACCTTTCTCATGGAACAAGACGTTAAGGAGTTAGAGACAAAAGGGAATTGGGTCAGAAAATCTTCAAGCGACCTATATTTAGATGTTTGACATTTTTTCCAAACATTTTGTCAATTACGAGTATGTTAACATATTTAACACAAACACTTAAAATACTTAATTGCTGTGACCCAATTTTGTTATTTCTTCATTTGTAAATATATGTTGGAAACCTCGAAGCTGGAAACTGCAGAATTTTTTGGTCATTCTCCACATCTGAGGGACTCCATCAGCAAATTCCGGTGCTTAATTACCACTAACTAACAATTAAGAGCACCAGCTCTATCCACTCACTCATTTACTCTTCCTTTCAACAGGTAAGTCCCGAGAACACACTGTCAGCAACAGTAACAAAACCAAGAAAGGATGCTGGCATCTTTCCACACATGGCACTGTGATTGAGACATGCAATTATATGCTGTACTGAGAATGTTGAAAAGGGGTGCAGAGGGCTTGGTGGGAGCCCTTAGAAAGAAAGCCAACCTAGATTTGGGGTATCATGTCTTACCAGAGAAAGAAAGAGATGCTGGGTCTGAGATCTGAAGTCTGAGTGAGAGCTTCCCAGTGGAAATGGGTGGGACAATTACAAGTGAGAGAAAAGACTGTGTGTGATTCATACTCAAGAGAGAGCATAACACCTTCATAAAACTAACTCTTCATTATGTCTGGACCTTGGATGTTGGTTGGTGGGGAGGTGAGAAAAAAATTGGGATGGGGTCATATGCCAATAAGAAGGCTTGGCTTTATTTGAGGGCAATACCCAATGTATTTCGTGTTGAGCCAGGAAATGAAAATATTCTCGACTCTTCAGCAACCAACTCCGGACTCAGAATCATAATTGTAAACACTAACAACCACAAAATAATAAAGTGGATATTTTACTCAGTCATTTGCAAAGTTGTATTGCATGCCTGCTTTGGGACAGAGAGGATGTTAAATGTTGGGGATTACAATGGTGAGCCAAGGAGTCCTGTCTCCTGGCCCTCATGCTGTTGCAGTGCAGGTAGCTTCTGGGTCAAGTGACAATGGAAGAAAATTGAAGCCCTCTCAATGTCTTGGTGCTGATTGCCCCAGCTGGCTGTTAGTAGCCAATTTTGCTCCCCTGTATCGCATAGATCAATGGAAACCAGGGGACCTTCTGCCTTAGTTACCATAGTTCAGAATAAACTGAAGAACAAATGGCATTCCCTGCTGCCTTTTTCAGTGTAGAGAAAAATTTCCCATGCTGAAGAACAGCTAAATGATTCCTTTTGTGTTTGTCTGATTGTGGACAGCAGTGACCAAAGCTGTGAAATCAAGCCGGAGGGAAACAGGCAGACTCACCAGTGAACTAACAAAACATTCCCAGTGGGTGCAGATGACATGGCACATTTTCAGCACGAAATGAAATCCTTACATCCCACCCAATAGGGAATCTTATCTAATCCCTGAAATGTTCGGTCTCTTATTTCCTTTTGATCACACTTTGGCAATTTAACTTTGGTAGAAGGATCCCTGCCACCTTCTGAATTTCTCAAAATATACTTCTCGGGTCACCAAGTGAAGAGGACCACCGGAGATATGACAAACCAACTTTTCTACACTTGTATGGATTTTTACTATAGTTATAAATATTCATTAAAATACACCAACTTAAGTAGAGTTCTACTTATTTAAGCTTGAGAAAATAATACTAGGCATATACAGTGTAATGATACATGAGGTAATTGTCCAAGCTTTGGATTTCAAAGAAACCTTTTCAGGCTTTTAAAAAAGAGAAAAATTATTACAATAATATGTAAAGAGACTAGTCACTGAATTATAAATACAAAAGGCTTTTGGGATTCCAAGTTTCAAAATGCTATTTTCATTATGATTTTGGTGCCAGCCCGTAGCAATCTAGGTATGTGTGTGTACATGTGTATGTGTGTGTTTGTGTTGAGTGCAACTATTTCTCAAATTTTAAAGTACTAAGCCTTTTCATTCTAAGTGGGATGGTGGAGGAAGTTATCTGACAAGCTGAGGGAGAAATGTATTTCATCTTAAAAAAAAAAAGAAACCCAGAGATTTCCATCTTTACACTCAGAGTATATAAACTTGGATTTCAAAAACAAATTATCCACAATTTGCTTTGCTTGAGTTACCAGGATACTGAGAGAAGAGAAAAAATTAAACTGGATCTTACTACTATTTATTAATATTTCAGATACTGAGGGAAAATATTTTGATCTGAATCTTACTGCTACATCTTGATTTTCTAGTGAGTGAACTTAATAGTGGATTGATAAAGTGTTTTAAGTTCTCCACTTACAGAACTGCATGTATGCAGCTTATGCATCATTATTTTCAAGAAATGATCCTTTTAATAATAAATAACACAATTATATTAATAATAACTGGTATTGACTTCTATAAATGAACTACTCATTTTAATTCTGATATATCATCTTAGTTACCCAGACCACTGAATCTTAGTCTCAGCAAAAATGGAAACATTATCTTTTTTGAAAACCTATTCTGAGAACATTTGCAAACATGTCATACAGTCCAGATAAGTCAGCTCTTGAAAAGCCATATATAGAAATACCAGCTCTTTATTAGATAGGGTCTCCTAATGAAAACTTTCTACCCTTTACTGTATTTCTTCAATGAAGACATTTATCAAGAAAATGTTTTCCAATTGTTTACTACATTAACTAAAATTGACAATCTACAAATATACTTTCTTGTCTCTCTCTTGGTGTGTGTGTGTGTGTGTATATATATACACAACAGACAAATATTTATATTTATATATTTGTCTGTTGTGTTTATTTGACATACAGAAAAACAGAAGTTAAGGTCATATTTCATTGAGTTTTGGTCAATATGTATGTGTCTATTAGCGTATAGCTAATTTGTGCCCAGTTACTTTTAACACAATATTTAAAAAATTTCTCCATAGAGGCACCTGGGTGGCTCAGATGCTTAAGCGTCTGCTTTCGGCTTAGGTCATGATCCCAGGGTCCTGGGATCGAGCCCCACATCAGGCTCCCGGCTCAGCCAGGAGTCTGCTTCTCCCTCTCCCTCTGCCTCTTCCACTGCTCATGCTCTCTCTCTCTGTATCTCTGTGTCTCAAATGAATAAATAAAAATCTTAAAAAATAAAAAAAATAAAAAATTGTTCCATATTGCATGGCTGAGAAATATTTTCTCTATTTTCCTGAATAGTTTCCTACTTTATGAACATACAAACAATTTATCTATTACATTGATGGTAATTTGGGATGTTTCAAACATTGGGCTTTTATGGATGAGTCTCCTATCAACATTCTTGTACAAATCTTTTATGCACATATGCTTTCAAATTTCTTGAGAATTGTTGGATCATAAGATATTGTGTATTTAGCTATATTAGAAATGGAAACAGTTTTCTAATATTGTATTATTTTACACTCCACCTTCATTATCTAAGAAGTTCAGTTTTTCACATCCTCCTTAACTCTTTTAATTGTCAAACTTTTTTACTGTTAACCATTCTAGTGGATGTCAAGCAGCATCTCATTTTGGTTTTAATTTATATTTCTATTATAACTAATAATGCCAAGCACCATATGAAGTCTTTGTCAGCTTTTTATAATCTCCATGATCTATTCATAAGTGTTTTCTCCACTTTTTAAATTGGGTTACTCTGTTACTATAATTGGTTTGTATTCTGGATTATAGTCCTTTGTCAAATGCCTGTTACACTTTCTCTCAGTTTGTGGTTTACCCCTTTATTTTAACTGTGACCTGAGCAAAGATTCTCATTTTGGTGAAGTCTGATCTATCAAAAATTTTGCACTGTTATTGTTTACAGAAATCTTTAGTCTCTGCCAACACTACAGTTATGAAGATACACTTTCACATTTTCTTCTAGAAGTTTTATAGGTTTAGCTTTTATGTTTACATTTATGGTCTAAAATTTATTTTTTCTGCATAGTGTGAAGTAAGGTTTAAGATTCCCTCCACCCCCAATCCCCATAAAAGTTGCTTTGACATCAACTGTTGAAAACACTTTTCATTTATCCATAGAATTGCAGTGACATGTCAAAAACCAGTTTACCATATGTATGTGTCAATTTTAGCACCTTAAATTAGACATCTTTGATTTATTTGTGTAACCTTTTGTGAACACCACACTCTCTAATAATTGCAGATTCAAAGTGAGTCATGAAATCAGTTACAGGAAGTCCTTCAGCTTTATGGTATTTCTTCAAGATTGTGTCCGATATTCCAGGTTCCGTGGGCCTTCACATAATTGCTAAAATAAACCTGTTCATTGCCTAAAAAAAGAACCCAAACAAACAAACAAAACTTTGGGGATGTTTATTGGGTCGTATTGATTCTGTAAATCAACTTGAGGAGAATCAGTATCTTAATATTGTATCTTCTAACTCATGTCCAGGGAGATTCTCAATTCTGTATTTGTTTTGTCTATCAGTAATATTTTACAGTTTTCTGTACAAATATCTTCTTGCACATATTTCATTACATTTATCCTTGGTATTTTTGTTTCTTTTTTGATGTTATTGTTAATGGTATTTTGAAATTTTCATTTCCCAATTGTTTGTTAACTCTGTGTGTGTGTGTGTGTGTGTGTGTATTTCATTGATTTGCATTCTGTGCCTATGCCAGATTCACTTATTAATTCTGGTAGTTTCTTGATAAATTCCTTTGGATTTTTTAACATGCACAGTCATGTTACTGTCTTTTAGCATTATTTATGTCTTCTATTTCTTTTTCCTTCTATTACATTAACCAGGACCTCCAGCACAATGTTGAATAGAAGTAGTTTGAGGAAACATCTTTGTCTTTTCCTGATCTTTTTGAGGGAAAATACCTGATTTCTCAAGTTTAAGTATAATATATGCTTTAGGATACTTAGGGATGCACTACATTTGAAAGATGTTCTATTTTCTGTTTGCTGAACATTAGTATTTAGTATGAATAGGTGTTGAATATGTCAAGTGCTTTTTCAGCATCTATTGAAATGATATGGTTTTTCTCCTTTATTCTGTTAACGGGGTGAATTCCACTGACTAATTCTCAAATATTAAATTCAACATTGCATTCCTTACTTGGTTATAGTGTATTATCTGATGTATGTATCAACAGATTTGATATATATGTATATATGTTTATTTATTTATTTTAGAGAGAGAAAGGCAGCACAAAAGCAGGGAAAGGGACAGAGCAAGAGAGAGAGAGAGAACCTCACGCAGACTCCTTGCTGAGCATGGAACCCAATGTGGGGCTTGATCCTAGGACCCTGAGACCATGACGTGAGCTGAAATCAAGAGTCGGACACTTAACCAATAGAATCACCCAGGTGCCCCTATATGCCTATATTTTTAAAGGAATTTTGTGTCTATGTTCATAAATTGTATTGGTTTGAAGTTTTTTTAATCTGTTATATTTTATTATTGCACACATATTTGTATTATTTATGATGTATTTATAAACATGTATTATTTATTATATATGATATGATGAATCATATATATATATATTTCTCTTAATTCTTTATTATTGAATATGATACCTTTATCAAATCAGGTGAGAAATTTTGACTTTTCTTTTATTGTCTGAATTAAGTTAAAATTAGTATCATGTCTTCCTTAAGTATTTGGTGAATTCAACAATGTAGTCGTCTGGACTAACAGAAAAAAAAAAGAGAGAAATAAGCAACCAAAATGATAGGAAGGACACTAAACAAAGCGGCTCAGGAGGTCAGAATGAAGGTCTTGGTTGCAGAAAGTCATAAGCAATCTCAAATCTCAAAATAACTCTACACATTTTTAAATTCTGTGTCCCTTTGCTCATGGTCTAACTTTCTAAGTTGTTATTATCTATGTTTAAGTCAAATGCCAGCGTTTTGGCCAAAGGTTAGGAAGTGGGCGGGGGGGAGGGGGAGGAAAGTGACTGAGATTGGTATTCCCAAAAGGAAGACTTTGAAAGATGGAAGGCTGTTCCCCCCAAAAGTAAGTGCTATTACAGAGATGAAAGAGGGAGAAAGGAGTGAATGAGCAAAACAGTAGAAGTTCATTATAAACCCCAGTTAGTCTGGAGTTATTTTATCAAGGTGCTTGGTTTTCACTACTGTAGGATCTGAAAAGAGGTTGAAATTCACGTGTTGTTAGGGGAGGGGAGTCGTTTTCTTGTATCTAAGGTGTTAATATCACAGTATTTCCCAAAAGCAGTTTTGGTGAGAAGTAGTTTTGGGTCCCCAAAGAAGGTACACTGGCCGTAGCTATACATCTCGAGTAGATGAGTTCCTCTTAACAACCTGTATTTTTTTAAACCTCAAAGTAACCTACAAGCATTTTAATTGCTAGAGTTGCTGGAGTTAATCCTCCAATCACTTTCTAGCCATTGTTGTAAATAGTAATCTTCATTAATGCAATGACACTAAACACTGATCTTCTAATTTGCAGTAAGAAGTGCAAGGAAAGCATAAAGATCGTTACTCAATAGAATAAAGAAAAGAGGAAAAAAATGTCATGCAGTTTGAAACCTTAAAGCTAAGAGAACCTCACACATTATTTAAGATACTTAATTTTCACAACATGCATGGATGCTAATCTTTAAAAGTCTCATACGTTAAATGGAATTTTAACTCTCTTTCTCAGTTCTTTCTCTCTGAGATTGTAAACTAATTTTTCCATCAAGAAATGGACCTTGTTTCCTAATTATTTATTTTCTTAAGCAATTTGGATTGTTCAGCTTTATATGAAATATGAATTAATGGTCCTTGTATGATGAATTAAAAACCTTGATGGTAATGAGAAAGACAGTTGGTGATGGCAACAAAGAGTGTTCTGATGTTTGAATGTAACTGTTAGAAGTTCATATGTTACAGAAGTTACCGACTTTACTAGTCTTCAGTTCAAGATTCAGAGAAAATTCCTTCTGAGATAAAACGCTTATTGTGGGAAAGCACAGATGAAAAAATCATTTGTTAAGTGTCCCAGAATCATAGAATTTGTGAGTGAAAATGGATCCTAGTGATCATCCTAGGTCAAACCTCTCACATCATCAATGAGAAAATATTTCCTGAAATACCAAATGATTTTTTCATTTTACCCAGTTAGCTGCTGGATTGAGAATCAAGAGCTTTAGATTCTCTCTTCAATATTCTTTCCCCTTGACTTTTGTATGGATGATAAATAATAAAAATGACGTCTATAAAATGCTTTTACCATGACAGGCAATGTGCTAAGTGGTCGATATGAAGCTCTAAATGAGTCCTCACTATAAGCCTAGGACATGGGAATGCCAGCTTTGCAGATACACATATTCGGCACCCTCCTCTTCCTCTCAAATGCAAATCCTCTTCCATAGCTCAGTGCCATCCATTCCCCCGCCATGCAGTCTCTTTTACTCATCCTAGCTGAAATGATATTTTTTAAAATTCTGACCTACTATGAATGACTCTTAACAAATTTTGTTGTCTTTTCCGTATGAGGTTATCATATGAGACTAGTATGCTACTCCATCTTTTTCCAGGGGTCCCTTTTCTGCCAGCTCGAGTGTAAGCTTCCTGAGAGTGACGGACTGTTTCTGTATCTCATTAGTGCTCTGCACAGTGCTTTCCCTGCATGTGGTAGATGACTGGCAATTCCTCTTGTGTGGCTTAAAAGATAGCATTGGCAAGAAAGCCAATAAAATTCAACTGGTCCTTTCAGACACAGTAGTTTGTTACCTTTCACGTGTTTGGTATGTGGCTCAGCGTGAGATGGGCTAATTTCTAAGCTCAACTGCCCT
The DNA here is from genome assembly GCF_009762305.2 of Zalophus californianus. Taxonomy (NCBI): domain Eukaryota; kingdom Metazoa; phylum Chordata; class Mammalia; order Carnivora; family Otariidae; genus Zalophus; species Zalophus californianus. Next base: position 43,303,512 of record NC_045595.1, on the reverse strand, counting down.
TATTCCCCAGCAGCTACTCCAAGGACAAGGAACAGACAACTGGGGAACCAGGGTAGGATGAGGAAGAGGCTTTCTGGTCAATACCAGTGATTATTACCAGAATTTTTTTAAAGTACAGTTTAAGGGCACAGTCTTAAAAAACACATTCTGGAGAGCTGGGTACCATAGTACAAACCACTTAATGTTTATTACCTAGTTCTGCCTACATGGACTGGGAAATAATGACTTTTACGTCTAGTTTTAGTCTCAACACTAACTTTTTGTCACCTTAAAGAATTGACTTGCCTCACTGGATCTTAGTTTCCTCTGCTGTTAGATTAGGCACGTGAACAAGTGAATCCAGCCTCATATGGCTCCTTTGAGCCTGCAGTTACAGATGAAAGCAGGCACTGCACTGAATGGGAGACCTGGGATCATACTATGCTTTGAAACCTTTCTCCACACCTTCACACCTGGCCCGATGCTGCTTCCAACCTCTCTGGCTGGCACCACTGCTGCTTGTTTTTCATTCTGCGGCACAAAGTTGAAGCCTGATCTGTGGTAATTGGCACCGAGTTGAAATTTAACAGGGTGAGTGACTGTGTTCCAGGCAGTTATCTGAACTTCAGACAAGGAAGCCAATATTTAAGTAGAATCTCTTTGACAGCCACTTACTCTCATTTATTCAAACAAGGCACCTCTGAATTGAAGCTTCTTTGAAATATCAACTTTCACATCACCTTGTGACCATCGGCACTTGGTAGGAATAAGTGTTTTATCATGTTAGCTAATACATCATGGAGCCACGGGGGAGATAAAATCTGCTAAGTGGGTAGGAGTTCTGTTTTAAGTATAATTAAACCTTCCTTCATTATTATAACATAGGAGAATACAATGCAAATTTGAATTATTCCTCGTGAAGTGATTTGGAGTGTGACAGGACAATACCCCTCTTCCATACCCACTTCCATCTTAACATGTTCTAAAAAATTTACTGTCTTTTTTCTTTCTTTCTTTCTCTGTGATCTTTAGAAAAAAAATGTTCTGCTTGGACTTAAGTTCTCAAGCTTTAAACTCCTAAGACAGATGAGCAGTTGAACAATAAGACATCTGGTAAGCAAAGATGCTGCCAGCCAGGGAATCACCATGGAAACCACTAAAGACATGGATTATGAAGATGAACAACTGTGAGTTAATTTCTTCTCAGGGTTGTGGCATTTTGGTTCATTGATTCATATGTTGAGGTGTCTTTTAGAGGAAATGCTGTCAGAGACACAGAAGAATCTCTCATGATTCATTATGGAGTAAAATTCAGGACAAGTCAGACTCAAGTTCTTCAAGTAAGAAAAACTAATGTTCAGAATATGCCAAAGAAGCATAAATTCTTGCTAAAATATAATCAGGTATGATTTGTAAACTGAACCACTAAGTATATCCCAAGGAAAGCATTATCGTGGGACTGCAATGATTTCTGTCATTTCAGGTGTTAGATCATAGAATTCTTCCATTTAACGAATCATCAGATGGAGTCCCCTGTCCAACTCCCCATGCTTATTAAATAGCAGTTAATGCCAAATGCAGAATGTAGGTTAGATACAGCTATGGAGTATTATACCTATTTTGTATTTAGATTATATAAAATATAGTCAATGGCAATGACTTTAAAGGTTAGAAATAAGCTATACTTTAAGAAATATAGGGAGTCCCTTTTGAAGACTGAAAAGTTGTCAGATGGAATATAAACGATTAGTAAGAAAACAAGCTGGAAGGGACCTTGAAAAATCATCTGATCCAGCTGGAAGTCTTTAATCTGCACTTCTAGAACAGATAGATGCCTGTTCTCTACCTGACGTTCTCCAGGGAGGGAGTCTCGACAACTTAATTCAATAACCCTTGCCAAGGTTTTATCACCTTGACAGTCTAGAAGTTCTTCTTTATATTCCACAGAAACCTCTCCTGGAGCCCGTTTTCTGTAGGTGGGCTTTTGGTGGACATAAAACAGGAAGTGTTCTGTGTCCTTCTCAGAAACATTGCTCACATAGCCAAGTTGTTGCCTCTTAATAGTATCTTCTCTGGGCTAAATTACCACCATTCTCTCATGCTTTGAACACATAGGATATATTCCTGGGTCCCTTGGAATTCCTTTTTCCCTGACCATGAATTTTTGAAATAGGAAATAGCTTCACTCTATCTTATGTGAAGCTCCAGGGAAAATAATAACAGCTAAATTTGTACAGTACTTTGCAATATACAATCCATTTCACATGCATTATTTCATTAGATCTACAACATCAACCCTGTTAATTAGGCAGAGAATGAAATCCTCATTTATATTCTCAGGATTATGTAAACTAAGATTCATGTGGATTAAAGTACTGGTAAATAAACCCAACTGAAAATATTGGGCCCCTGGAGCATTCCAGACACAGAGGTATCTGCTTTGCCATATTAGTTGAGGTATTCACATGCTATTTCACGTATTCATCAGAGACCATATGTGCATTTTATACTTAGCAAAATTAATTTTATTGTATTTATGGTATATGTTTTTACAATATTTTATTTATAGTATATGTTTTTCCTAAGGCCATATAGCTGGCAAGCAGCAGAGCTGGGATTTGAACTTGTGTTTCCACAATTAAGGGGCAAAGATTTTCTTGCTTCTAAACAGCTGCCTCTTTCTTGGCATTTTTTTTCTTGGTAGGGAGATATAAAACATAACAAAATAATAAAATACTATAATGAATATATTAGACAATGTCTGAATCAATGCTTACCACAAGACATATTACATAGTAAGTGTTCAATTAACATTAATTCTTAATATTATCAGAGCTAATGCACAATAGAGGAATAAAGCAGTTAGATCATTAAAATCAATAGAAGTGATTACATCTAATGTTAGTCCAATAACACTTTAATAAATCCTTTTTACAGAACATTACTTATAATGCAATTCATATTACTTAGGAAAAACTTCAGATTGACTTAGAAAACTAAAAGTCAGAAATGCAACACAGGAATTCTCCAGGAACTGAAGAAAGCTTGATATTAGAAATAACCATGAGTCTATATTTCCAAGTATAGGGCTGCAGATAAATTAGGTAAATTATTGTGGTGGACATTAGATACAAATGTCTACTGCTGTGAAATGTCTAATATTTCAAAATCAGTTCTTTGATATTCTCTCAAAGAGAATAATGAATAATTTATTCATCTCTTGACTATTATCATCATTATGTGATGCTTCTGGAATAGAGACTTCTCATTTTAACCCTTTGCTTTTAAAGGTACTCAATCTAATGTGATAAGAAATTCTTTTCCTTACCGTTAAAGAACTGCAACTGCGTTATTTCTTTCTCCAAAAGTAGGACAAAGCCTTCTTTCCTACTATTGAAAGTATAAGTAGCTCTTTATACTATATCTACTGAGAACAATGAATCGAGGTTTAAGGGTTAAGGGTTCTGAATTCTAGTTCAGCTTTGCCATTGGTTGTTCTACCAACAACTTACTTGAATAGTGTCTCAGTCCCTGTGGTGCTATGGACAGAATGTTTGTGTCCCCCCCGCCCCCAGTTCCTATGTTGAAACTTAATGCCAAATGTGATGGTATTAGGAGGTGGGGCCTTTGGGATGTGCTTAGGTCATGAGGGTAGAACTTCATGAATGAGATTAGCATCCTTGTAATAGAGACCCAGAGAGTCCCCTTGCCTCTTCCTCTGTAGAGCACACAGCGAGAAGCTGCCATCTAAAAGCAAGCAAACTCTCACCAGATACCAAATCTGCTGGGGCCTTGACTTTGAACTTCCTAGCCTCCAGAATTGTGAGAAGTAAAATCCTGCTGTTTATAAGCTACTTAGTCTAAGGCACTTTTTTATAGCAGCCCACATGGACTAAAACATTTGCCAAATAGCAATGCTTCTATACACAGGGTTTTGTGAATCAGGTAATGCAAATGAAAGCTCTTTGAAGATAAAGCATTATCTTCCCCTGACCTCTCAATAGATGGAGTTTTATATATATAAAGCACTTTTCTTTTTACTGTGCCTTTTATTTTTAAGCCTCCTTATGATATTTAAACATGTATATTTATGTTGATTAATCAGCACCATACTCCTTTTCTTTCTTCCCTGTCCTTTATTCAACACCTTCTGTCTGCAAAACTCTTATACAATTTTCAAGTTTTAGCCAAATGTTTTCTCCTCTGAGAATCCTTAATTAAGTTTCCAAGACTGAGATGGTTATTTCCTCAGTCGGTGATCATCTCTGGCCTAGTAGTTATCCTGCTAGAGTTCACATCATATATTTAAATATCTGTTTCTTTTACTATACTGAATGCATCATGTTGATCAGGTCATGTTCCTATCAAATATATCTGCTGTTACAAGGGCTTATAAAGAGTCATTCATTATGAATGCTAACCACTATACTTACCTTCAGGAACATAATTTTGAATTTGAATTTGAATCTCCCTCTCATTCCTCCCTGAAATAAGTGTATAGCCATGTTATCACAATCAAAATTATGCATATATTGTGCAGAAATTGTCCCACTGCCCCACCCACCTAGCTTCCAAGACCTGTGCCTGCTCAAAGATCTCCCAGAAATGCCATCAACCCCTCTCCCTGTTACTAAATGTTCTTTTTCCCTAGGCAACAATGAGGCTCACATGGGCTGCATAGGTAAGGGCACGCTTTTTCGGGTCAGATGGTCTTAGATTTGAACCTTGACTCTGCCATATGTTTTTACAAAACCTTGAACAAGTTAACCACTTTGGGTCCCTGTTTCCAGATCTGTAAAATGGGGATAAGGACACCAGAGTATTGAAAGATATGTAAATCTTTGCAGTGGGCTCAATACATAATAGTTTTTTTATAAATACGAAGTATTATTATTATGGGCTCTCAAGTCTGACAACTATGAGATCAAACTGACATCCCCAGTAATCAGCTGACTTTGGATAAATTTCAACTTCTGTGTTTGTGTGTCTGCGAAACACACACATATACACACACACACACACACACACACACACACACACCTATCTTCTGTGCTACGATACAAAGGAATAACACCATTACAAAGGAGGAATTTATCTTTGAGTGTATGGGATACAGGGTATCCCCCAAGGTAGGAATTACAACTTGCAACCCTTCTCTCAATGTTTGTCCCCCTAAATGTAATCTATTTAGCATCTCATTGGATCCAGGCCCGCTAGACAGTGATGTTTGATTAATAGGAATCTGTTGTTCCACTTCTTGTAAGTAGAGATGCACCTTACTTTGAGCCTTAAATACCTTTCAACTCTGTATTTCCTGCAAGGTGCTTATTTCTTTTGAGCCTCCCATCCACCAGCAAGGTGAAGGAGAAAAGGCAACACATTTATTTATGTTCATTTAAATAATAAATTCCCCAGAGTTCAAGTAGTTTAGAAATTTGCCTAGGATCACAGAACTCTTGTAACAAAATAATAGCAAGCAACCTCAATTAACATTCATTGAGTTTTTACTGTGAGCTGGCCAGCATAATTGGTGTTTCAAAGGTTTTGTCTCAATAGTAGGAGATAGGTATTATTTCCATTTTAAAGCTAGAGCAACTGAGGCTGACAGTTGTGAAGTGCTCTGCCCAAAGACCCAGAGGCAAGATTCGAAACTAGAACAGATCCCAAAACTTATGCACCATCAAGCATTCTCACAGGCAGCAATGTCCCACAGACTTGTGGGCTCCTGCATGTAGCTGGAGTGTGGCTGCCATGGTTTGAGTCCTGAGCCCATCACACAAGCTGCATGACTGTGGGAAAGTTTATCCAATTCTGCACACAACCATAAGACAGCGATATAGTAACAGCCTCAGTCTTGAGGTTTTGGAATAATGCAACACAATAATACGTGTTTAGTAATTAGTACTTTAAGAAAGTGTTTAGTAATTTAACAAAGTGTTTAATAATTAGTAATTTAATGGAGTGTTTAGTAATTAGTAATTTAATAAAGTGCATATTGCATTCTGAATAATGCCTTTTATTATTATTTTATCTATTGCTACAGCAGTTGTCATCCCCATTTCTTGTTCATTTTCTTTCTCGTAGACAAATGGTTTTTCAATTCCTTAGATTAATACCCTTGTAGTAAGGGAGAAAATCGTGCTATCACACCTCTCAAGGAGGAGGGGGCAGGTTGCTTTTATGCATTGTTCTTATCAGCCTGCCCAAAAGACCACTGCTTTACCCCAGAATTCCTCTACTTCTGCACAGATTTGATTGTTCATTAAAGCTACCTTCCTCTGAGAGAAACTTGCTCCTCTTAAAATGGAAAAGAGGATGTCTATAAGAATGATAATAAAAATGGAAAAGATTATGGACCGTGTCTCAAAGGAAGGTATCCCTTTTATTAGAAACAGATTAAAGGAAAGGAAATCAATCTTGTGAGATCATGAAAATCTGGAAGAGTCTAAAGTTGATTTATTTATTTAAGATTTATGCCCAGTCTACTTCCATAAAGGATGCAAGGTAGTGGCAGACTGGGCTAAAATCATTTTCTTGTTATATGTTTCAGACTGGAATTAGAAGTTCGTTTTCTAGCAGATGAAGTTAAGCTGATTATACCAAATGAGCTATTGAAAATCAATACCATAAAACCATTCCATTAGTACCTGTACAATCATCCCAGGATTATAAGTAATATTTATATTCTCAAACATTGACATTTTCAGGAAATGAGATGCAGAATATTTGCATGAGGCACAGCCACCTGTGGTTGCTTGGCTTTGATGATTAAAACATGTTGCTAATGAGGCCAAGGTCATGGGCTCGCTCCCTACATAGCCCAATTATCTCTCCTCTGCTCCCCCTCTGTTCAACTGTGAATGGAACCCGATTCCTGCAACAGCTGCCTTGCTATAATGTGCGGGGGGTCACTGAAGCTAAGAGAGCATTCCTGGATCATGACAAATACGTCCCCACTGTTGGATGAGCACTCCCAAGTATGTGGCACAATGGCTATGTTTTTCCTACGGAAGAGACCGAGTACACACATACACACACACACACACACACACACACACACACACACACACTCCACCCTGGGAGAGGCAGGGTGATACAGAGGAACAATACCTGGAGAAAAAAACCTCCACTTTGTGCAGTCACAGGAAATTCAGATCAAGTCCCAGCTTTGACACATAATGGCAGCAAAGCTTTGGATAGTTAACTTGCCTCAGTTTTCAAAATCACAAAAATGGGTGGTATATTTACTTCAGAGGGATGAGGGAGTATTAAAAGGTATAATACATGCATGACACTTGTATTAGACACACCAATGTTTAAAAAACTTATTTTACTTTTAGTAGAACCAGCTATTCTAGTAAGTTCCTTACATGCATTATCTCATTTAATCTTCATAACACCTCATGAGGTAGGTTATTGCTATCCTTTTTTTCTCATAGTGAATTAAAGCAAGAGTTAGATTCTCAGTCACTTGCCTAATGCCACAGAATGAGAAGAGTTCATAACTAGCATCCAGATCTAAGTCAGTCTCAGTCCTGAGCCCACATGCTCAGGTACTATTCTATATCCATGCTGCTCTCCCTAAGGATGAGCTGCTATTATTATTCTAGCCTCTATTACCTGGCCTATAATGATGTGGTCCACTCTTTGACACAAAAATATAGCTTTGTCTCGTCTGGGCTGCCTTCCACTTCAGCACAAATCCTTTAGTGGGTACCATTCCTATCACACTCAAGGAATCTGCTAGAGTCTCTTTTGGTGGTCTATTCCCTCAGGGACCTATGTGACATAAATTCTCCATCTCCATCTCCAAGAGGAGACTCTTGCAAGGAATCTTGCAATGTTAATGTTAAATATATAAAATAAACCAGAACCACAGATTATTCCCTGCTCTATTTGTATACATCTATTTTTACCTCTGGGAGGTCTACAAGATGAATTTTCTAAAGCAGATTTACTGGAAAACTGCACAAACCCTAGGCCATGGCTCATTATCCAGCTGTACCAATGACTGGAAACTGCTACTTTTTTTTTTAAGTAGGCCGCATGGCCAATGTGGGGCTCAAACTCATGATGCCAAGATCAAGAGTTGCATGCTCCACCAACCGACCCAGCCAGCTGCCCCTGAAATTGCTACTCTTGAAGGCTAAATAAGTTATATCCACCTGATAATGTTGAAATATGTTACTGTTGTGAACATAATCCTTTTTTCTTAGAGAGAAGACATTACAGCTTCAGAAAAACTTTCATAGAATGGAAATAAAAAAAAAATGGAAATCCAGGGATTCCCAAGTTGACAGAGTTTGTGCTCAAGAATATTGTTGGTTAGCTACTAGAACTAAAATCTTGATTTCTGAGATTGATGAAGTAGAAAGAACATGAATGTTGGAGTTAACAGAGACCGATGTTTGAATTCTGAACCTGCTACTTACTAGCAGTATACTGAATTAATTGCCCTACTTCTTTTAACTTCTGCTTTCTCATCTACAAAGTTGGCCTATTAATATAGAATTCCAGTCCATAGTGACAGTTATTAGAAGTAATGTAAGCAACATGTTTGATGCCAAGTAATTGTTGTATATAACTATTAACCATTATAGTTAGAACTTCCTAGAGAATTATGTCTGTTGATTCAGGAGTATGAGGAGATAGAGCCTAAGCCTGTCTTCTTCCAAAGAAGTCTCTGATTATTTATTGAACTGTTATGGTAGGGAAGTCAACCAGGGTCCAGATGGCATAATCAAAGACAGATAATTTGATGAGGGTTTATGTAAAAATGAACTATTGATAAAAACATGGGATAGGTCAGCTACTGTATTAGTTAGCTATTGCTGCATAACAAAAATACCCTAAAACTTAGTATTTTTTTTAAGATTTTACTTTATTTGGGAGGGAGAGAGAGAGAGAGAGATTGAAAGAACAAGTGTGAGGAGGGGCAGAGAGAGAGAAGCAGACTCCCTGCAGAGCTGGGAGCCCAATGAGGGACTCAATCCCAGGACCCTGGGATCATGACCTGAGCCAAAGGCAGACACTTAACTGACTGAGTCACCCAGGCACCCAAAACTTAGTGTTTTAAAACAACCATTTATTTGTTTGTGTTTTTGTGTAGGTATTTAAACTGGAATCAGCTAGGCAGTCCCTATTCTGGTCTTGCCTGGGGTTACATATTTAGGTGCAATGACCTGGCAGATTGAATAAGATTAGATGGTCCCAGACAACCTCATTCACATTTCTGAAGGTCAGTACTGGTTGTTGGCTGGGTCAGCTTCTTCTTGTGGCCATTCATGCTCAAGTAGTCTAACCAGGCTTCCACATGTGATGCTGTCAGGTTTCCAGGAATAGACGGGGAGAAGCTATAAGTCCTCCTGAGGTTGATGCTCTGGGACTTACTTTAAGAATGTCACTTTTACCACATTTACTTGGTCAAAGCAAGGGACACTTCAGACCAGATTAACAGAATGGAGGAGAGAAAGTCACATTGCAAAGGGGTATTCATACAAGGACAGGAGGAATACTGTAGCCAATTCCTGAAGCAATCTAACACACAAACCCTTGGCTCAAAGGGAAAAGGAACCATAAGTGAGATAGAATCTGTTTCCTTGAGAAAGACAATGATGGTGGAAGAACCTTCTTCCAATTTTCTTATGGTGTCTCCTATTGGCCAAATTTAACTGGAAGCCAGAGACAAAGTGACTAATTTACACATAATTCTTAAAGATCATCCTCATGGAACAGAGAAAAGGGCAGAAAAGCATAGAGAATGGGTCTGGAGGAGCAAATGGAAGATACCCAGCACGGAAAAGGACATAGTGTACCACAATGGATACAGAATATAGATTTTGTAGTTGGCTGAACCTATTTGAATTCCTGGTCTGATATTTTCCTACATGGTATTCGTGGAGCCTTTTCTTCTCTATCAACTTTGATTTTCATTTATAAAACCAGTATTAAAGAATACCTTCTTTGAAAGATGACTGTGAAGAATAAATGAGATTATACATATGTTACTTAGCACAGTAAACAGGCAATGCATGGTTAGCAATTAAAGACTTGAGTGTTGATAATCGTTAGAAAAAGCCAACACATATTGTCTTTGCTAAAATCTACCTCTTGTGACTTCCACAGATTGCTTAGAGGTTGGATCTCAATTTCTGATTAACTGTTTCCTTTCTCTTTTGAACTGTGTCTGAGTAGGCAAATCCTGACTGGAAGACTCTGGGGTTCATTTCAAGCCCAGCAGCCTTCAGAGCCCTCCTCTGCTGCTCATTGCCAAGGCTCACATCCTCCAGCTGAGGCTGATGCATCCCCTGGCCTGGTGAGAGAAGTTGGTAAGCCAGGGCTTTATATAACCTTGTTTATGCAAATATCACAGGTTTCTCATTTACCAGCAATTTCTCTTCTCAGCCTTTTGCTCCACATGAAGGGAGTACATCATCCCCCTGTAGTGGCAAATACAGACACCCCAGCTGGCAAGAAGAATTGGTGTGCAGTGAGATGGAGAAAGAGGAAGCACTTCTTTGTGAAAATTGGTCCCCTAGAAGCAGCCTCTTCCCTCCAGTCTATTCAACCTGTACTCTGGTCCTGTACACTAATGGTCTAAACCATACTTTCCAGTGGGGTTGAATAGTGCTATCAGAAAAAAAGGCCTCAACCCTGAGGACACAGAGTCACCAAGCCATTCCTGCATCCTCTGAGGGAACCATTTATACTCCGGGAATGGAAGAGGTCTAGGGCAATTGGGATATCATCTCATGGAGCATTTCCTTCACGGGTTTGGGGACATTATAGGGATATTTCAGCGAAATTTTTGTAAATGTCTTGTATATAGTGGTTATTGTGATCAAAGAATTTGGGAAATAATGTATTAGATCAAGTTAATGTTTCTTCATTGTAGAACTTCTAGGATCTTTTAGGTTGATAAAGTGCTTGTGAAACTCCCAGAAGGGAGAAAGCAGTACTTCCTAAATATAATTGACCATGGAAGATTCCCTTTGGGGAAGGATCTCCCAGGTTCAATATTTCACAGTTAAAATGTTGGGGGAGGTGGTGAATAAATAAAACTAATTAATCTCTCTGTGTGTCTCTGTTGTCTCTGTGTCTCTCATTCTCTTATGTCCAATAAAGAATCCTGTAGAGAAGAAGGGACCTATGTGAGGTTTCCTGACAAAATGTTGGGAGTTATGGGACAGATGGTCTTATGACTAATTTTATGCTAGCCTATCTAAATGGATTAAAATTCGGTGAAAATTCTAAAAGAGCCTGTATCCCTCATGCACCAAACTCTACTGGCTCTTTCTTAAATGTAGGACATTTGTTCTGAGCTGAGTTATTTTCCCACAGAGATAATCCGGTTGTGTTCATTCATCCCCAGTCTCTCACCTTGCGGCCTCTGGGGCCAGTGATGCATACTTTTTCTTTGCTTTGACCTACCGAGGTCTTTAGGAGCCATCAGCAACATTCCTTTCACATGATGGAGCAAATGGCAGGTCAGATGGTGCAACAACGTAATACTAATCTCACGCTTGTGTGGTGCTTTTAACTCTACATAGTACTTTTGCATATGGAGTGCAATTTTATCCTCATGACTCTCTGTGAAACGGACCATGCAGGTAGAACAAAGTTCTTTAAATACTATTTGTTTGCAAGTCAACACAACCATGAAACAACAAAGATAAAGCTCTAAGTTCCTATATCTTGAAGCTTTATTCTGTTTGTTTTTTTGGTCTAAATGTACACTTTTATTGAATTTGTCTCCTATGATTCTATGAAAAACATTATGTTGTCCAATAAAATTTGGAAATGCTCCTTATTATATAATGTATACGCCTCAAAGAACCACAGTACATACTGAAGACTCTCAAAAGTCCTGCAATAAAGAAATATAATTAAATTCATTTAACAGTTTATTAAAAAATGGACAAACCCTATGTGGTATGTCATCTATTTATTTATTTATCTATTTATTTATTTATTAAAGTTTTATTTATTTATTTATTTGACAGAGAGAGAGAGAAGAGCAGGGGAGCAGCAGAGGGAGAGAGAGAAGCAGGCTCTCCGCAGAGCAGAGAGCCCAATGCGAGACTCGATCCCAGGACCCAGAGATCATAACCTGAACTGAAGGCAGATGCTTAACCGACTGAGCCACCCAGGCCCCCCATGGTAGGTCATTTAAAAGTGCCTATTTGACAAAGCAAATTTAAGGATATATTGCTCTAAAGCATACAAAGTATCAGTGAGATGGCAGCGACAACGAAAGGAAATAATATTTGTTGAGCACTGACACTGTCCTAGGTGATTTACATGCATGGGTTCATTTAATCACCACAACAGCCTCATGTGGTAAATACTAATGTGCTTTTTTTATGAGAGGAGAATCAAGTTCAGAGAGGTTAAGTGTATGATTCAGTATCATCCAACTGGAAAATGATGGCATTGCAAATTGATCTCTCTTCTTCCTGGCTCCAGGAAGTGGACATTCACTCTGAGTCTTTCCAAACATTGTAAAAATTGCCTGTAAATTACTTCAAAGCCTGGTTTTTGGGAAAGCTTCCCCACCTTTCCATTTACACATGTTATCTAAGCTCGTTCTGGGACTGGCATATCCTCCTGTTTCTTCACACATTCCTCAGTTCCTGGTTGTCACTTTTTGCCTGGTGCCTTTAGTTTTGATTTCAAGATTCCTCATGTTTAAATTATGAGTAATTTATGAACAATCATTAGTAGCAATTACAGTTATAAACATTCTCAATACTTTAAAAGAAGGTAGATACATACAGACACACACACACTCAGAGTAAAGAAATCCATGATCCACAATCAATTGACAATCTGAGGATAATGCCGGCAGAACTGTAATTTCTTTTATGTGTTATGTGTGCAGTACATTTTCAGCATCTCACAAAACAGGCTATATAAACAGTATTTAGTAGCACTTTGAAACCAAGTTTATCTCTGTACTTTCATTATCATAAAGCTATGCCATTTCCAAATAATCAAAATGAATGGAGCAGCACAGTATTGGTAATGACATGCATGTGTGTGTACACATACATGTATGCAAATGTAGAGTTGTACATATATGTATGTGCTATGTTTGTATATCCATCTTTCTGTATGTGCGTGTTTATATGTACACAGTTTTGGGTTTGTTTTTACATCGCCAGTTACATAAAATGCGTTTTTTTGTTAGATTGTCTGGGTTTTATTTCTAACCCTCCATATTCACTGTTTGAACTTGGCAAGGTTTTAACACTCATTATATTTGCTTCCTATTACCGCTGTGCCACAAACTTAGTGGCTTACAAAAACACAAAATGGATCTCCATGGGCTAAAATCAAAGTTTTGGCAGGGCTTCATTCTTTCTGGATGCTCTGGAGGAAAATCTGTTTTCTTGCCCTTCCAGTTTCTAGAGGCTGCCTGTATTCTTTGGATTGTGGTCCCTCGTATCTCCAAAGCCAGCAGTGACCCATCTAGTTTTTCTCCCACCAGAAAACTCTGCCTCTACCTCTTCTTCTGCCTTTAGCTTCCACTTTTAAAGACCCTTGTGATTACACCGGGCCCATCTGAATAATCCAAGATAATCTCCTCACTGCAAGATTAATAATTCAATCACATCTTTAAAGCCGTTTTTTCCACGTAAGGTAACATATTTACAGGTTCTGGGGATTAGGCTACGGAATGGGGTAGGAATGGAAGAATGGGGAAGGTTATTCTGTCCATCACGCTGACTGTTCTAAGATATCCTATTATCTAAATGATGGGGCCCACATTTTAGGATTTGTATTTAAGAGAACTGGAATAACTGAGACAATATCTAATATATATTATGAGAGGAAAGAAATAAAATCTTTGTGTGAAAAACTTTTCATAACAAAACTACAAAAATTTTTTAAAGCTATTCTTAAGGTATGGTTGGAACTAAAGCAACATGGTAGTTAGAAAGTATGTTCTCCTCATCATAGTTGCCCAGAAAAGTTTATCTTGCTGATAACAGAAAAAATGGGGCTTGTTTTTATTTACTTCTTTAGGAATTACAAGTCAATTTCATTTCATGATGCCAATAAAGTTAGTTGATAGTTGCCCATGGCTTGTAGTAAGGACAATTCTGATGTTCAGCAGGAAGGATTGTCTTGGGTGTAGGAAGTTGGGTTATACATGCCACATATTGCCACCTTTATCTCACTGGTTTGATAGGGGGAAAAAAGTGTAGGTGGATACAAGATAAAGAAGCATTACAAATAGAATTTACTGAAAACTTTTCAGATTTCTTATTATTTTCTGTTGTTAGAATGATGAGGAAATCTGAGAACTACCTACTAATTTTGAGGAATTAGTAGCATAGCAAAAGCTCCAAGATGAGTTCTGTGAAGAGAAAAATCCTTTAGAAAAGATATAGTGATCATTAACTCATTAATTTAACTTCTCATAATTAAATAACTTATGTTTGTTTTATTAGATACTTATTAGAATTTATTAATTGTTACTCATTTGTTTCTAAATAAATCCCATTCATTGAAAGCTTCCCATGTGCCAGGAACCCTGTTAGGTTCTGGGGATATAATAATCAACCAAAACCCACATGGTCTCTATCCTCATGAAGCTTACAGTTTATTAGAAATTATAGGAATTAATTTAAAAAAACACGAATAGATTTTTTAAAACTATAGGTTTTGATAAATGTTAGGGGGGAATGTATTGGTTCAATGGGGGCATATAAGAGGAGAGTTTTATTTAATCAGAATTAATAGCAATTAATTTGGTGAAAGAAGCAAGAGTAGATGAGTGAGGGCAATAGGAAATTCCAGGGAGAGATAATAGCATGTGAAAAAGTCCCATGGTGAAATGGGCTCATCATGGTTGGAAGGGAATGAAGTTCTGTTGTGTTGGCACCCCAAAAGCCAAGGCTACAGTGGTAACAGATGAGTTTAAAGAGATTATTAAAAGAGAAGGTAAATAACAGAGAGATAAGGTAGGAAAATTCTGGAGAAGAGTGGAAAAAACAGTATATAGCAGAAGGTGTTTCTCTGATAAAAGAGATTTCACTCATAGGAAGCTCTTTCCTTACAGTTCTTTAATTCCTACAACCTGGATCTTATGTTTCTACTTCTCCTCTCTTCTTTTACTGGAGCACCTGTCCTATACCATGAGAGATACCATACCAAGTGTGGAGGTCATGGGGTCCCTGTTCCCACTGTGAAGTTGCAGATATGGGTGGAGGAAGATGTGCTTTCCATAAGCCAAATAAGAATCCTAAAAGCACTTTCTCAGAGAACTGGTTTCATCCTAAGATTTCATTCCTGAGTACCATCAATGCTATCATGTCGACTTATTATGAAGACTTTAGTGGGCTGCAGAAGGGACCATTTCCAGCAATAGTTCTATGAAAAAAAGTGAGCATTATGTCTTCACCAAATGACAGGTTTCCTAGAACAGTACAATTTATTCATAAGCTGGTGACTGTCTATACCTTGAAAGTGTCATATTTTATCCTGTCTGGAGACTACAGTTTGGAAACAGCTAGAATTATCCCCCATCAAGAACTCACCTCACTCTCTAGGCATGCTGAATGCCAAGAGTGTATAGCAGGTCAAAAGGGGAAAGAAGAATCCATTTAGGAGAACAAATTAAACATTGATCTTGGTGATAAGGATGTCTAAATCATTTTACCTTTGGATATTAACTTATCTTCTGGACAATGGAGGAAATAGTGTGCAATTTTTTTTTGCCTTGAAATGTAAGTTTACAGAAAAGAACTGTTTCTTTAATTGTCACAAAGCCAACAGAATTGTGTTATATACAAATTTCAAAAAAAATAATTCATGTACTGTCACTTGACACGATATCTTAAAATGTTTGTCCATCAGCTTGCTTGAGATAAGCTAATAAAAGATTCATGTTGATAATAGGCTTTTTTCTTCCTATTTCAAAAAACTCTTTTTATAGATATTATAAAAATGTTTTGCAGACAAAACAGAATATTTAATATTATAATTTTGAATTCTTGTATTTAGATTATTCTTGTGCTGAAATATACAGCTGGCAAAATACTCTCAGACCTGTTAACAAGCAAACAAAGAAATAAAACTTTTTTCATTTCCTCCCTGCCTTCTTGTCTTCCTTGTACATTTCTCGAAATCTTACTATGTGCTCAGCATAATCATTAAGTGCCAGAAAAGTCAGTGTTCAATTAGTTCACCATTATGTGAAAGAAGATGGAAAGTAAGCCAACAGTTAAAGATGTAGTGCCAAGTGCTGTGACAGATATGTATGTGAGGAGCGCAAAGGATAAGTGAAGGAGAAAAGTGCATTCGCAGTCTCAGAAGGAGTGGGAACTCTGTGCCAGTGACTGGCACTAGGGCTGGTTACTGAAGACGCTGTCAAAAGATAGGAGGGCATTCCAAGAAAAAAGAAGAGCATAAGCAAAGGTCTACAGGAACAAAATAAAATATCAGGGAACAGCAAATCATGTAGTTACCCAAAACTTACTAGTTCAGAGTTTGAGAACTCTTTTTGAAATGAAGTCAAAGTAATAAAAAACAAAAAAACAAAAAACAACTGTAGACATTCTCTTTATTTCCCATTTTGGAATTTGGCTAAACCGGAAAAATCTTCCTGTTCTGAATCAATCAGTAATCAATCTTAATTGCCCAAAAGTATTCTGCAAATGGACTTTTCCAATTATTTTGAATTGTAGTTAACTTTTTCTTCCCAGTATCTTAAGGGTAAAAAACATTTTTAAACTTAGTAAAGTCAAGATGGTAATCTGAATTTACCTGATTTGATGGTTGGCTCAGGATCTTGCAGTGTTTAGGGTTCTTGTTATAAAATAGCAACTATTCATCATTTATACCATTCGAGTACTACCAAATTACTTAGAATTATCCTAGACATAACAGTACATTATAAGGAAGAAAAATTTGAGACTTAGAAAATGAAGTAGGTCACTTTGAAAATTGCCTCAGAGCTTAAGGGTCACTAAAACCCATTAATGAAGAAGCTGAAACCCTGAGGGATACCCAGATCTCTTGACCCTAATTTCAGTGATGTGGTCCTTTGACATCTTCATTCACATTTTTCATAGGCATTTCTAACTTACCATGCCCCTAAATCTTTGTTATCTCCCTATCTTCTGTATGCCTAGGTGTGCTCTTTCTTTAGTCTTTTCCATCTGATAATATGACAAAAAAAATTAAAGGCATTCCTTACCTTTATTATATCCAATCTGATACTACTTTTTAAAAATTTTATTTTAATTCCAGTTAACACACAGTGTTATATTAGTTTCATGTGTACAGTATTAGTAATTCCACACTTCCATACATCATCCTGTGCTCATCATGACAAGAGCACTCCTTAATCCTCATCACCTGTTTCACCCCTAGTAACCATCAGTTTGTTTTTTATAAAGAGTCTGTTTCTTGATTTGTCTCTCTCTCTCTTATTTTTTCCCTTTATTTGTTTTACTTCTTAAATTCCACATATGAGTGGAATTCTTAAATACCATATGAGTGAAATCATATGGTATTTGTTTTTCTCTGACTGACACATTTCACTTAGCATTATACTCTCTAGCTCCATGGCAAGATCTCATTCTTTTTTATGGTTGGATAATATTCCATTATATATATATATATATATATATATATATATATATATATATATATATATATGAAGTGAGATATATATATCAATGGATACCTGTATTTATATATATATATATTTTTCAATGTATACCTGTAGACTTGTCAAGAATTATCAATTGGGGGGTGCCTGGGTGGCTCAGTCATTAAGCGTCTGCCTTCAGCTCAGGTCATGATCCTAGGGTCCTGGGATCAAGCCCTGCATTGGGCTCCCTGCTTTGTGGGAAGCCTACTTGTCCCTTTCCCACCCCCATGCTTGTGTTCCCTCTCTCGCTGTGTCTCTCTCTGTCAAATAAACAAAATCTTTAAAAAAAAATTATCAACTGGTGATGAATGGATAAAGAAGTGAGATATATATACCAACCTAATCTAAGCCACTATTATCTATCACATGGACTGCTATGAAGAGCTCTGGTTCCACTCTTGACTTCCTGAAAAAAAAATTACCACACAGTAGCAAAAGCAATCTTCTTAAAACATACATAATCAAAACTTAAATCCAAATTCTTCCTCATGACCTGCAAAATCCAAGAGGACTGGATTTCAGCTTAACTCTGCAAACTCCCTTTTTGGCTCCATTCTCCATCTGTACAGGCCTTCTTGGAAAAATTAGAACACCTGGAGCTCTTCCTCTTTCTTAGGCATTTGCAAATGCTTTTTCTTTTTCCTTTTCTGTCTGGAATACCCTTTCCTCCCATTCTTTACATGTCCAACTTCTCTTCCCTTTTTGGGTCTCACTGTAAATGGAAATTTCTCTAAGGAGATGTGTCTGATCACTCACACTAAGGTTGGCCTCCCATTGTGTTCTCTATTACAGCACCTTCCTTATTTCCTCCTAGTATTTACCACAATTTGTGGTAATTGGGGTGATTATTATTTTTTTGGTGGTGGGGGTGGGAGTTGGTTGGTTTATCACCTGCCCCCGAATATATCTCTTTTTTTTTCTTTTTGTAGAGCCAAGCACAATATATTGAACATGGTAAACAATAAATAAATGTTTCTTGAATGATTTGATAACTTATAAATATAGATCTATTTGATGAGTAATTATGATGTTTCTAACCTCAATATGAACATAAATATAGATGTAAAAATATATAATTATATAATATAATTAAAATATAAATAAATGTATAAATAATTATATATAATTAATATATACAATTATATAATTATAATTATATTTTCATTTTATATAAATATTAGTTTTTCTTACATTAAATACTCATAGTTCATGAGAGCGAAGATGATGTAAATAAGTATAAGGTAAGATGCTATAAAAAGCAATGACAATATTTATTACTAAGCTTTCAAAAACAGAATAAAACTGGAAATTAACATAATTAAAGTGATAACAGAAAGACGTCATCCCCACTACCTAATTTGAAAACCACAAGTAGTGTTCTTCAGGACTAACTACATTTCATCAAAAACAGTAAGTAGCTCACTAGGTTAGTGCCATGCAGGAAGGCAGATACAGAAGTACCCAAGGAAAGCTGGATTCACATGAAAACTAACTTCTGAACACTGACAACTATTTCAATTATCAAACAAATGAACACTAATGACATCTAACCCGTGTGGGGGGCTTGTGTCTTGGGTTGAAAGCTTGCAACATCTTTAATGCCAAAGGATTATTTTTTTCCCCTGAAATTTCCAGTAAATCCATCAGGTATTCAGAACAAAGCTATCTAAATCTTACAAGTGGCATCTAAGAAAAGAGTATCATAACTTTGTGCTGTATCTGCCAACTAAAAGTACTCTCCTGGCCAAAACAAACAAACAAACAAACAAACACCTCTCCTGGCTAAATATATGGATTTAATATTGTAGCATGACAAGATTATTACATTTCATTATAGTGTATGGTCAAGGGTATAGCCTTTAGTTAATTTGGCTACAGGGAAAATAATTACAACGCAAACCTTGGAATGAGTCAAATGGCTTCTCGACACTATGGGTGTTGCTCCCTAGCTTGATTGTACAATTCTGAGTCGTGTTTCTACAGACAAACTTTTGAGTATTTTGCTCAGTAAAAATCTTTTACTGGAAAGAGAAAGTTTTACATAATTCTGTAGTGTTTTTGATTAAAAAATGTTGTCCTTAAAATTTGTTTTAATTTTGGAAGATTTGAAAAAATATTTTATATGAAGACAGAGCTACATCAATTATATATCACATCAAATTATACACCACACAATATTGTAATATAGAAGCTTTACTAAAAGACAACATTACTAAGGTAAACTTTGCCATTTTTGTGGGAGTGGTAACGAGATTCTATCAATTTATGCAAACAATGTATGCACAGCCATTTATGCTTCTTTTTGGTTGTTTATTCATTCAAAATCTGTATTTTGAGCAACTATTAGATATCAGATACTCCACTGGGTGTGATGGATGCAAGAAGGAATACAAAGATAGAGTCCAGCTCTTCAGGAACTCATTTTATAGAAAAATGAGACAAGAGATAAATAATATATATATAACATAATTGGTATGATATATAAAAATAATAATATATATGATATATAATATGACATAAGACAATGTGAAATAATAGAAACCATAGGAAGTTTTCTGGTGCAGAAAATTAATTTCAGATAGCTACATCCAGGATCAACAAGTATGGAGTGAATATTAATTTCTTTTTTTTAAGATTTTATTTATTTATTTGAAAGAGAGAGTGAGTGAGAGAGTGAGCATGAGCAGGGGGAGGGGGAGAAGCAGACTCTCCTGCTGAGCAGGGAGCCCGACGTGGGGCTTGATCCCAGGACCCTGGGATCATGACCTGAGCTGAATGCAGTCGCTAAATGGACTGAGCCACTCAGGCATCCTGAATATTAATTTCTCTCCTGTCAATTAACAGCAACAGGTTGTAGGCAATTCAAATTGTCTTTAACTCGTTACAATGCATTCTTCAGTAATCATCCAGCTTGAAATACCAAGGGATTCCAAACATTGCTCCAAATAATTTAAGCCATGTCCCTGCTTTGCTCTTAAGAGTCTCTTTAGAAACTTTTATACTCTCTTAAGAATTTAGAAGGATGAAAATAGCCCCAAATGAGTTTGCAAGTCTAAATATAACAATAATTTAGGATGACAACACTTTCACTTTTAAACAAATAAGGAAAAAGATCTGATTTAGAAGGCCTATAATATATTCAATTATGCTTTGCTGTCAGCAGAAAATAGGCTGAAATTAATCTGCTCAAAGTTGGGAGATTTTATAACTACTGCACTTAAAGGTAATAAAAGTTGCCTACACTCATTATTGTTAGTATCTGAAGCCCTTCAGAATACTTGAGGTTTGTTATGAGTAAATATCATTTGAGAAACAAATTCTGTTGCTATGACATTTACTTCACATGCTGAAAATTCCATCATGGATGGATGTAGATTATTTTGTTTGAAAGAAAATTATGCGATCCATGCAGGCTATTATGAATTTGACTAAAACTTCAGTATCTCAAAATTATTACCTTTCAAACTTTCCAATTACTGTTTTCCTCTAGGCATGGTACCTGGTCTCAGTCACTAATGCATGCTTTTTCAAAGAGCCATTGCAAAAAGTCAATATACTTCTGGGAAAAAATCATCATAATAGAAATCACTAGAATTTATGAAGTGCTTTCCATCTTCAAAGTGATTTACAAACATTAATTAATCACCACTGAAGAACGGGTACCTACCCAACACACCACTGAGTTCCAGGAATAAATGACAAATTGGCCGAGATTTTATCCAGCACACCTCTTAGTCTTTGATGGGGATGGGAAACAAAACACATCATTACATCAGGATTTCTTTTTTCTCTCATTGAGCTGCACCTTACTGCCTTTATTTAAAGTCATCAAATTTGCTTCTCTCCTGAGCTTTTCTCTGGACAAGGTAAGTATCTTCTAAGCCATGCCTAACCAGATTGTAAAGTATATGTTTTTTAAAACAGGAAAATAATTCTGATGCTTTCTCAAAACTATTATATTCAATGAATTTTATTTTTATTTATTACTTCTTTCAAGAATATATTATTTGCCCACCCAAATCTGGAGTTTAGGCCAGCTTATTATTTTAGTCAGGCTATAAAAAAAAAAATACTTATTTTCCTAAGGGAACTGGGGGAAAACAAATTGTCCTAACAGTTGGCTGCATAAATCTGTCCAGAAAGCAAAATATGTGTTGTAAGCATCATTCTCTCTGCCCAGGACTGTACTGAGTGCTGTCAAGAAGAAGAATATTAAAAATAATGGAGCAGACAAATTTACCTTTTTATAAAAATTATTTTGCTATGTAAAGAAATGAAAGAAATCCTAACAGCTATTATATATATTTTCATAAAGAAAAGAAATGTTTATATAGAAAAGAAGAAAGCAAATAACCTCTAAATTTTAAAATATTGAAGAGGGGCACCTGGGTAGCTCAACTGGTTAAGTGTCTGACTCTTGATTTTGGTCCAAGTCATGATCTCAAGGTTGTGAGACTGAGCCCTGAGTCTGTCTCTGCGCTGGAACGTGGAGCCTGCTTGAGATTCTCTCTCTCCCTGTGTCCCTCTCCCTTCCCCCCCCCGCAACCCTGAGCAGCTCGAGAGCATCTACATGCACTCTCTCTCTCAAAAAAAGAAAAATAATTAATTAATAAAATAATGAACAAATTCAGCGTTTTGATATTCTTTTTTTCATTATTATCTTGATTTATTAATAGCTTGTTATAAAAGGTTGACCAGACTTCCTAGACCTAAGGTTTATGTATATAAAAAACAATTCCATAGAACACAGAACCTTGCTATTCAAGGGATACAGGGTAAGACTGTGACATACAAACTAGAAGTCAATAAACAAAGCCAAGCCCACTAATTTGATGGTAATGAGATAAAGAAGTATAAAAAAAGATAAACTAATCATCAGTTATTTTCAAACTTTGGATTTTTCTCTAAAGATAAAAGCTTTAAATAAGAATACTTGATTTATATAAACTAATCTACTCTTTTTCTGCCAAGTAAGAATATTTTAAAATTGGACATGTAAAGCAAACCAGTATTCATACTCAACTTCATGTCATCAAAGAGTGGACATTTTACCACAAAAAGCAGAAGAAAGCCGTAATCTCTTAAATAGCTCACAAATTATTCATTATTAAAATCTCATCACACTGTATGAACTTTTCTCATTTTTCACTGAACAATGAAAATTTTATCACAGCTTTGCACTTGGGGACCTCTGAAACACACCAGCAATTCTCAGTGGAGAGTAGAGATGGGTCAGAATTTCTGAGGGTTCTTTGTGGCTTGAAAAAGCATACTTAATATACCCATTGTTTTAGTAATGAAAATTCAATTAACTCAGAGTTAAAGAAAGTTCAAGAAAGCTCAACACAATTACTTAGGCTAGTGAAAATATAGAAATAAATTGGAAAAGCTGTACAGAGTGTGTGTGTGTGTCGTGAAAGGTAATGAAACACTGCCTCATACTAAAAGTAGTCCACTTTGCGGCTTGATAGAGAATTGCAGGGTTTTAAAGGAACTCAGAGATCTTGTAATCCAACATCTCATTTTTACAGATGAAGAAACTGAGAAGAATATTTTGATAATTCCATTTCAAAAGTTGATGGGGTTAGAATTGAATTATTTAAACTCATGAAGAACAACACCATAATGGTTAATTTTATGTGTCAACGTGACTGGGCTGCAGGGGGCCCAGATATTTGGTTAATATTCTGGGTATGTTTATGAGGGAGTTTCTGGAGGAGTTTGAATCAGTAGACAGAATGAAGAAAACTGCCCTTTCCAATGTGACTGGACCTCATCCAATCCATTGAAGGCCTAAGTAAAATAAAAGGCTATGGAAGAATTATTTCTGCCTCACAGTCTTCGTGCTAGAACATTCTTCCTCTCCTTTCATAGTCAGACTCAGAACAAAAATTATACCATAGGCTCTCCTGGTTCCCAGATCCAGACTGGAGCTATGCCATTGGCTCTCCTGGGTCTGGAATTATTCGCCTCCATAACTGCATATCAATTCCTTATAATCTCTCTCTTTCTCTCTCTTTTTATATATATTTATACATGTGTGCAATTGTGTATACACACTCCTGTACACAAACACACATCCTATTGGTTCTGTTTCTCAGGAGAAACCTAATTCAAGTACTGAGTTCAACAGTGATGTGATGACCAAATTCTTGAATTCTATTGAATTAAATATGTAATTCTACAGCAAATAATATAATAATTATGGCATATGGGGAGTGTTTAAAAGTTAACATCTCAAAGAGTCTAGCCTGATAAGATCTAGAGGCTTATAAAGAGTAGATTCACTTATGGGAGAGAATGATTATTTTACCACATTTGAAATCCAAGTAGATTCCAGATCATCTTTCACTGTTTGTATTTGCTGTTAAACACAGCAGGTATGTTCTCTTATTGACCACCTTCTGGTGTACAGTTAGAAAAGGGACACTGGCCTGGGAGGATTTTAGTGTAAAGAATAGGAGAAGAGAGGACATGGAGCTGATTTGAAGTTAACGTTACCTGGCAGCCCATGGCTTTATAGGGTCATAAATCTGCTGTGTCAAGTCTCCTAATGCTTATTATTCCCTTTTCCCCCTTAAGCTGTTTCCGGGTGCAACCACATTTTTTCTCCTTCCTGTAAGAAGGACGGAAATAAGTTATCATCCTTAAAACAGTTTTTAACAGCAATATACTCGGTCAATAAAGGGAACCACTAGAAATCTTTCCTAAATACCAGGCAAGTACATACATCACACAGAATATCTTCCTGAAATGGACTGATGGAATCATCATTGGTTCCATTCTTTAGTCCCATTTAGTGTCCAGAGTAGGTGAACAACTCATTTTTCTTGTAACTTATTTGGATTTTGACATAAACATAGGCAGGATCTGTTTTCATAGTCTACTGGGCACTTAAGGAAATACAGTAACTTCTTTCATTAGGGGTTTAGTTCATAGCAGCAGATACTGGCAGCTCCATTTGTTGACAACTTACAACGTTGCATTCATTACACTAAATACTTGTGCACGTTATGTCCTTTAATCCTGATAATAGCAATATGGGGACGTTAAAATATGTGTCCAAGACTCACTAAGAATAGAGATTCAAATCAGTCAAGAGCCAAAGCAGATGCTATTTAATATTAATGCCAAGTTAGAGTCCAAAAAAATTAGTATGGATTGATAAAAAATAAATATTAGATATTGAATAATGCATACTTTTAATACTCCAACAATCATGAATGAAAGCACAACTTCAAACCTTTAAGAGTTACTGATAAGAACTGCCTTAGCCTTCTTCAGACTTGTACACATATGACCATGTATCTAATTCACTTAATCAGTGGAAACAAAAATCTCATAGTATATTTAACTCTCAATACCTGCTTTGAGGAGGAAGATACAAATCTTGTCTCTCACCAAGTTGAGAAAACCATTAAGATCATGTGGCCTTGGTATTTCTGGTCAATACAGATGTGTCGTGGACAGGCAGCTGTTAACATGAGTGTGCCAAACAGCATTTGCTATTGCTTATTTATTTTGCTCCATCAAAACACAACCATATCTTAGGGCATGGAGGAGAATAAGGCTCATTAATTTGTATTGTATGCTTGACACACTATTCAGGCAGGGAGAAATTCTGAACTATGAAAAGTCATTGTCCATCTGCTACTGACTACACTGGGTATTTTAAACAGCTCTAAAATACATTAGAAATGAAAAGAACAAAATCCAATTTTGAGGACTGTGTGATTTGAGGGTTGTGAGGATAATTCAAATATTTTCAACATAATTAAGAGGTCGCACCATGTGAAGAAGGCAAAACTAGTGTGACCATTTCTCAATCCTAGCTCCCCAGGACTCAAGTCTGATTGGCTGGGAGTGAGGGCAGACTGCCAGGAGGCCAAACTCCTCAAGGCTCTTCGTGAAGGAAACGGATGGCCACATGGAATGGCATTAGCCCACTCATTAACCTTACCTTCTCTTGGACTGCTTTTTCCAGAATGCAGTTCCAAGAAGTAGGACTACTGACTGAAATAGGTTCACCTTGGAGAAGAGTTGACCCGCAAACATCTTTTTAAGTCTTGGACAGTGTAGGATTATTTTTATAGTTGCAGGGAAGATTGATTATATATATATATTGATTATATATATATATATGTATATATATATATATATTGACCAAAATGTCAAAAACTTGGTTAAATAATTCTGTTACTAGATTTATTTATTGTATGAAACAAGGCCACATGCATTGCTAACAATTTGTAATAATTACCTGAGATTTGTTCATGCAACTTTTTCCTTAGGAGAATTCAAAATTGATTTAAAAAATTAAATTTTGCTGTGAGAAATTGCCTATTATATACCAGAGTTGTTAGATTGTTTTAGATGGGTGCTTATTTCCCTTTTCTCTTTCTTTGCCATAAAGCACTTTTCCCTGCCATTTTTCCTCCTAGAAAAGTGAGTTGAAAAGAACATCATGTATATACATATATTATTGGGTACAAATATTTCCCAGCCTCACCTCATTTAGAGGTAAAAGCACATCATCACCCCTTGGAATAGCTTACATTTTTAAAGAAACCCAACTATAAACAAATAATTACATTTTATTTCCAAGTAGGGTGAAAATTTTTAATACTGAAGTAAATTGCCTGGAGCATGTAAAAATATACATCTTCTCTATGATAACTGTAACCTATCTCATATTTATCATTGTCGTCAAGGGGAGCTATTTATATTTTCCATAGAAGTTGCTTAAAAGCCATAGCAGTTACAAATCCACAGATTATCTGGCACTTTCTGAATGTATGTAATCATGTGTGAACTTTAAAATTCAAAAATGTTTAAAATTGTTTTATTAATGTACTATAGATATTTACAAGATCTTAATAATATACACTTTTGTTTTTTCCTTTCCAAACAAGTCTGTATCAATAACGTATTTTGTGATGGGGGCTCGAGAGCTTATTTACAGAATGATTTGCTTTCAAAAAATTCTCAAAGACTTATGGTTTTATTCATCGTGTACGTGGCTGAATTGTAAAACAGTAAAAAATGATGACAACTGACAGGGAGGAGATGCTAGGTTCTAAGGCCGGAATTCCTCTGGAACTCAAACCTGCAAAACATAAAAACAAAACAAAATACCTTGAGAAAAAATAAAATTGCTTGTTAGATTAAGTTTTCGTGCATACTATCATTTCTCTTCTAATAACGTGTGCTAACACA
The DNA here is from genome assembly GCF_009762305.2 of Zalophus californianus. Classification (NCBI taxonomy): domain Eukaryota; kingdom Metazoa; phylum Chordata; class Mammalia; order Carnivora; family Otariidae; genus Zalophus; species Zalophus californianus. Next base: position 43,276,652 of record NC_045595.1, on the reverse strand, counting down.
CTAGCTGCACTTACATTATATTTAATTTTAGGAAGTGTTGTTAGCCTTCTGTCCTAGGATAACTGTTTTAAATGTAAAAATGAACAAGAAAAATGCCTAAACTGACCAAGTCTGACCGAAGGGCAGATTAGGATTTGCCAATGTGTGGTGGCTGAGGATTTCACCCAGCTACCACCTCAGGCAGTTGAGGAAGTGATTCTTCCGAAGCAGAAATAATAAAGGATTATTACGTGCTAAATCTGTTACCTGCTTAGAACACTGTATTGAGAGGATTTGAGAGTTGTGACTCAGCTCAGTATGCATGTCATGATTGATTAGTGATGCCTGCCACAGAAATGGGAATAGAGGTACAAGTACATGTGTTTCATAAATTTTCTATCCCTGCTCCCAGAAGCCTATGAGTACCCAGAAAAAAACTTTCTGATTTTTGTGCCCACAGACTGAATTCTGCACCAAAGACACACAGTTGTGTGTGTTTTCTTTTGCCTTTTTTCTTTTTGAGATTCAAATGAAGAAACATAAAACTGTTTATAATATGTAGGCATGTTGCAAATTTGAGGGATTATTTAAAGAAAACTTGACTCATCACCTCTTGTTCACAACTGTAAATGGAAACATAGACCTTTTATTTTTTTCACCCAACCTTCAGAGATCCTAGATCTCATGCTGCAACTGTCTAGATTCAAAATCTACAACAGCGATGGTGATTCAGCTTACTTGACATTTTTGGAATTCTAATTTCCTCACTGCTGCTTCCATCCCCGCCATCGCTAACTGTTCTTATTTCAATCAAGTAGTCTTCTTCAAACGGAACCAGAAGCTCAGCCGATGTATTGTTTGTTTCCAAAATATGTGTTTTACTCTGTCTGTTTTGCCGGTACAGAATCTGAATAAAATGGTGAATCAAGTTAAATGGACAAGTCACTCTTTTTAAAGTCCAGACACTCTCATGGAACACTACGAGACATATCATCATAAATGCTGTACTCCTTGAATGGGAGTATCCAGTCCGTGCATTTTCCTTAAATTTAGTCATTAAAAAAAAAGATTTTGTCTTTGGCCAATGCTTCTGAAATGAGAATAGATTTATCTCTACTAATTAAATGGCTTGAGGCTATTATCTTTGGAGCTCACAGTGAAAAGTCACTGGTTAGTTTGGGCCCGTTTCAAACGTCTGAATATGTGGATTTGCCAGGAGATGTTGTCCATTACCACTGATGGAAATAATTTGCTCTGGGTACTTGGTTATAATCTTGTTAGATTCTTTGTATGTTGTTAAAAGCTCACATCCTACTGCAGCCTAAGTTCTAGAAATTCTACTTGAATATATTCTTGGACTTCATTCTCATCTCACCTTACTACCCACACACACACCATCATATTTTGATGGCAAGGGGAGTCACTTGAAGAAAAATTGTTGCGTATTATTGAGTTTTATTCTTGTTGTTCCATGACACGTTACTGTCCTCAGAATATAAAAATTTTCAATGAAGAATTTGAAAGCAGCAATGCTAAGTATTTTTCAAATATTTTTAAAAAGATTCCTGTATTTCCACATGCATAAATTTGTTTCTTATTTGGTTGTAACATTCTTGGTTCCTTAGTAACTTAAATGATATTATTAAAGAAAAAAACAAAATACTCACCTTGTAGCCCAACACTTCAGACTCATTTTCCATTGTTTTTACGTGCTCCCAGTTCAGGCATAATTTAGAGTTTGTCAGCTTCCAGGCAATGTTAGCTGGTGGTTGGCTTGGAGCTTTAAGGAGAAAATCAAAGATCCAAATGAATATTAATTAGCTCATGGTTACTTTTGACCCATCAACATGAAAAGGGAAAATAAGTCCTGGATGATTATCAAAGAAGAAGCAAAAATGTTTTCAGTGTCATCTGAAATATCATATTAATTCTAATCAGAATAAGCAAATTCATTTAAATTCTGGTCATTTGGGACTGTCTTTGTGACAAATTTATGAATTAATAATGTCTTGTTGCATGTCCAGTATTAATTTATTAATCATTGCTGTTGAGTTTGTTTACTTTACCATACATAAATAGATGGAGGGCTCTGTTATCTAGAGTTCCATTTGGTCATCAGTCAATGAGCATGTCAAGCAAATTCAGGTTGCAAACCTTTTATACATATCAACACAGAGGTGTTAATTCCTGGTAGTCTTTCCCTTTTTAATCTTATATTAGTTGGGTCTCTTTGACTTTAAGTAACACAATCAACTCAAGATATGATAAGCAAAATAGTAAGAGATTGTGAAGCTTATTGGGGAATTTCTTAGAACTCCTGGCAAAATGCAGCAGAGCTTTAAGAGGACAAAATAAAAATGTCAGAAAGTCAAGAAGTTCTTTCTGTTTCCCACAGTAGTGTTTGCTGCATGCTCATCTTGCTATAGACCACTACTTTGTCATTCTCAGTGTATGTGGCAGAAATCATGACTGTTCTCCATATCTGACATTTGAAACCTACTCTGTTCAGAGATAGTCCAGTCTAGAAGTCCCAGGAGAAAGATGATGATTGACTTAATTTGGCCATGTTTATCTTAGCCTAATCAACTGTGGCTAGATAGTGAGAAGAATGCATGTAATTTAATTTAGAGCTGTTGGGAACCCAGAAAAAAGAAAACCATTACAAACTGGGTGATCATCCCAAAAGACATTCACTTTAAATCCAAAATGCAGTTTTTAGTTCCCTGAAATTAACGTTGTCTCAGAGAAAGATGGTAAGTAAAAGGGACGATGGCTCTAAGGTAATGGACCTAGTCCAACTGGAGAATTCTACACATGAGAAAACTAGAGTCCAGATTGGGAGGCCACTTATCCAAAAGCTAGCAGTTAAAGGGTGACTGAGTCACAACAGAACCCCAGTCTCTTGATTTCCAAGCTGGTGATCCTCCATGACAACATGCTGCTTCTCAAAGATTTGAGTCCACATGATTATTTTTGAGATTCAGAAAACTGGAGCAATTAAAAATAATTCAGCTGGAAGGCAGAGGCAAAGATAAAACTACCCAGCAAGATGTTTTTGGCATCTTATTTGAATTTGTGAGGCTGAATGAGCATAATATTTAACTCATTATAACACTGATGGAAGTGGAAATGATTTCTTTTAGAGTTTTGACTCAACTGCTATTTATTCTCTTATATGTCACTGGAAAAGTCTCAGGGTGTCTGACATTGCATTATCATATATTCCCCTGTTACCATAAACCCACAGGGACATTATTCTTGTTCACCTAGTTACTTACACCTCAGCTGGGACATGGCCAAGAGATAAATGTTTCCCCCTCTTCTCCCAGTGGGGCTCAGTTCATATTTTATAATGGATTTGTCACTTAGAATTATAGTTATTCTTGATCATGTGTTTCTTTAAGTTTATTGAGGTCATGTGCCTTGTCCAACTCTGTATTACCAACTACTGGCACAGGGGTTGGCATATGAGAGACATACAATCATATATGTTGAATAAATGACTACAATAAGATGGCTAAGGAGAAACCATGAGGAGTCCTGACTGTTTTTCTCAGGTCATATTGACTATGTGCTGGGCTGTGGGCAGACACATAGGTGACACAATGTGGCCAATCCATTCATTATGCTTTCCTATAATCAAGGTCAATTGCCATGGCCAAACCTACAGTAACTCGTATGATTTATAAGATAGACAGGCCAATTGGATTAAACATGCCTTAGGACATTTCCTGACAATATAAGTCCAATCGTAATTAAAGGCCCAAGAGTTTTGCACTTAGTAAGCACTCAATGCATGTTTGTCACTGTATTTATTTCTGAAGGACTAGATGTCAACAATAATTGTTTTGTAACTATTCCCCCTCAACTATCCCAGAGTGCCTTCTCTAATCTTTTTCTCAGTTATAAAAGAGGTAATATAAAAATTCTCACAAGATTTCATAGTTTTAATATCTAGTATGCTCATGTGGCACATTTCTTTTACCTCTGTTCTTTAAAAAGAAGCACTAACATTAATGACATCATAGAATCAATACAGAGAAAATATAGATTTACTCCTTTGATGTCACTGGCAGTGATGGACTCTGAAGTTTTCATCTATTTCTGTGTCTATTTTGTTTGCTTATTTAAAGTAAAAGCACTATTTTCAACACTATGAATCCACTGGTGAAGCTCCAGGCTGGGAGACAGAACTGACTTCTATCAACTATGTGGACAAGGAGTTTATGACTATGGCCACAACACCAAAATGTTTGTACTTGTTTCTTCATCTACCAAAGCACAAGTAAAGTATTCTGTTGACATAAAATGAGAAGAGATCTATCAGGAATGAGTTCTTGTTATGAATGGCCAATGGCGCAGATCACTTAGAATGAAATGCTTTACTCTCTTGCTATCTGGGAGGTGGAAAGAGTTGGCCTTAAAAGTCAGAGAGATGTGAATCTGTATCTAGTCTCTTCCAGGAGGCCTGGTTTTCCATCTTTGGAATGAGACAAAAATCTCCTAGTTTTTAAGATTTTTAGCTTATCTGTACTAAAATATGAAAGGTTCCTCACTTGGTTAATGGTACATGCTAAAAAACTCAGTAACTGCTAATTCTACTTCCTGAGAGTAACAATTCTCCAACGTGGTCTTATGACATAATCAATTTTTCAATTGTGTTCAAAGTGGTTTGTTAGTAATAATATAATTCCAAAGTTTGCAAATGATCCACTTCTTAAATATAATTAGGGTAAATTTAAGATTTGCCCTTAATAATATTGCTCTTCTTGGGTTCTTTAAATGCTTTTTGAAAGACAGATAAAGTGGTAGGGTTTTAGTTAATTATCTGGGAAATTATCATAGTCTATCATCTTTCTTATCTTTGTCCATAAGGATGACTCCAATGCCAATGCTTTTTGTCTAGTATTTAAATAAAAATTTTCTGAAAGTTGCTTTAGAAAGTTGCTTAATACGAACACTATTAACTGTTCTGGTTTCATGAGCTTAATGTACTTGATTAAACTGGATTTCAAATACCTATGATGACATTGAGATTTCTATTACCTTGAACATCTAAAACACTGTCACATGGATAATATGAAACACATGCCATGGATGTTTGTACCAAGTTGGCCAATGGTAAATTCAACAAACAAGCATTTTTCTAATTTTAAAATCTTTCTGGGCAATTTTCAAAGACTAAATCATTTTCTATTAATCAAATGACAGAGCAACATTAAACTAGCCCTCTACAGCTCTAATGGTTTCCCTGTGATCAATTTTTCTGTAGATGGCATTTATATTCAACTGTAGTTCACACTGTGAACTCAATTCAAAAACAACTTCTTATGTTACACTTCTAAGTAACAGCATGGGGTTGACATTTGGGCAAGAGAGAAAGAACATAAGTGCAAGATGAAATAAAAGCTTAATGCTTCCTTTATGTCTAAATATGGACTGATTGCAAATTTACAGCAAGAAAAATCCAGTACAGAGTACTAGTCAGTCAATGACAGGGGCCAAATTGAGCCAAAATTTACAAACACTTTGTGTTGCTGCGTCTTGAGTATTTCTTTCTATACAAGTAGTGTTGTTGCTGTGTTTTTTTTTTTCTTTTCTTTTCTTCTTGGAATTGATGTAAATATTTTTATCCCTTTGATTGTAAGTCTAAATTCTGTTTAAGTGATATCTCTGTGGATCACAATACATTTGCAGTGCCCCTCAGTTGTCTTTTGGAAATAGATCGTTTTCACTAAGCTGTGATACTGTTAAATCACTGATAATTACTTTTTTAAAAAGGGGGGGGCAACAACATCACCAATGACAATAATAACAAAGTTTTCATAAGCTTTGCATATGTTGTTCTTTCTGTCTGGAGATCCCTTTGTCCACTAGCTCCTTTTCATGTTTTATGTCATATCAAAATATATACCTTCACTTCATAGGTCCTCCTTTTTATGTATATCTCAGCTTCTTAATTTATTTGTACCACCTTTCATAATCTATAATTATTTTATTTTTGTTTTGTTTTGTTTTGTTTTAAGTTGCCTCTTCACTAAAAGAGAAATTGCCTGAAGTCAGAGATCTTGGCTGTTTTAATCTCCATCAGGCACTAACCTATGCATAGCTCATGGGAGGCACTATTTTCTTTAGTGATCGACTGAATCATCATATTTCCAAAAAAAGTTTCTGTCTTCTGTTAAGCTTACCCAATCAGAATAGGCAGATATTTTGGTAAATGTGAGCTTTGCTTTCTGGGAATTTACAATGGATGATCAAGTATCAGACTGAAAACCTAGACAGTGACAGTATGACTATATGATGGATGCAGAGTTTTCTGCTGTCACCACTATTCCAAGGTAATCCTGATGTCATCTCAAGGACATGGAAAATCAAAGTTAGATCCAGGGATAGCATTTGGAATCAGAGCTATATTCAATGTCTCATTAAAGCCATTCCTCATTTTCACTTTGTTGTCCTTTCATGACCCTTGAAGAAAATTTCTGCAATGATTTATAAAGAGAAAGAAAGTAGAAAGTGCTTTCCTGTTTTAAGAAATGCAAAGAAAGTGAAATCACTACAGAAGTATAAATACATGTTAGCATGCACTGAGCTCTCGTTGTATGGCAGCCTCTGGGGCACCTTGGTGTTCATAATATCCTTTAGTTCTCAGAACAAACTCCAGAGGAAAGTATCCTCATTTCTGTTTTTCAGATGACAAAATGGGTTCTGAGTTATGGGGGAATTAGAACTGCTAGACTACTAGACAGGTAGTACCTGGCTTAGCTGAGACTCACAGCCAACCTTCTTTCACTCAGGAGTCCCTTTCTCTTTCCAACACTATCTCAGACTCAGACTCAGTTCCAGAGTCATGGAACACCCAGAAAAATGTGAATACATTAAAGGGGAAAATATGGGAAACTTACAGATCAGTAGGAAAGACGTAACTGCTGACAGGTATGGCAGGGGCACAACACACTGAGAGAATACATTAAGTTAGACAAGGGGATGTTAAACTGTAGGTCACTAAGTCTGGGGCTGCCAAGGCTGGACAAGGAGAGAAAGGGAGTTTGGCACAGATGGGGAAAGATTCTCTTAGCTTTTGTTCTGTGGAGTAGACAATAAAATTTTGGAAGAATAGGGCATGATTCCATTTTATGAAGAAAAATCTGAAGACCATTTGAGGTTTGGACTGAAGATTTGAGTCTGGAGAGAGAGGGACTATTTGGATGGTTAGAGATGAAGATTATAAATTAGCACAGTGTTCATGGGATGAAGAGATTCAGGGAACCCATATTCATAGTGTCTCTGTCTCACAGATGCCCAAAGAACATTTCTAAGCATTTGTTTTCTTATATCTAGGAATTAAAATATGAAATTCCTTGATTTGTTGTAAGAATTAAATGAAATAATGTATTGGAAAATTAACACAGGGCTTAGGATATAGACATGCTCAGTATTTTGTAACTGTGGTCAACAGAATAAGGCCCCCTCCCTCAAACAGTTCCATATCCTAATCCCCAGAACTTGTGGGATTAGTATTTTTAATCATCCCTCTCTTTTCTTGACTAAATCAAAGAAATAAAAACCCTTGTAATTCCTAATTTTTTATATGGCAAAGGGGACTGTGCAGATGAGATTAAATTAAGGATCTTTAGAAGGGCAAACAAGACCGAGGCAGGAGGGCCAGAGTCAGAGGAGATATGATGACAGAAGCAGAGGATTGGAATCACAGGCAGATTTGAAGACGCTAAGCTGCTGGCCTTGAAAACAGAGGAAGGGGTCACAGCTAAGGTGTGTAGGTGGTCTTTAAAAGCCAGAAACCACAAGGAAACACATGTTTTTCTGGACACTCGAAAAGGAGCACAGCCTATGCCAACACCTTAATTTCTAACACTGAAACTCATTTCTGACTTCTGACCTCTAGAAAGGTATGATAATAAATTCAAATTGCTTTAAACCCCTAAGTTGTAGAAATCTGAACAGCAACAATAGGAATCTAAAACAATTTGTATCCCATTTTCACAATGTCAATGCTATAGAATGTTACAGAATGAAATTAGAGGTTTAATTTGTATTCAAATATGATGAGATGGAGACTTGTAGAACTTCTTTTTCTCAAGTCCTGTTGGCTATTTTGATCACGACACTGAAGCCTACAGATTGGTAAAAGCCAAATTCAAGAAATATTGAAACAAATTTGCCATAAAGAAATTAGGAATTATAAGGGTTTTTGTTTGATTTAATCAAGAAAGAAGGTGAATTCTTAAAATAACTAAACTTCGTTTTAAATTTTCTGACTCTCATCTCATTTTTCTCTCAGCAGATATATTCTAACATTACATCTTGGGGAGATTACTCCGTGTTAATCAAACTGTTTTCAAAGGATATGTTCCACACTCTTTGATGAAGATGATCATGTGTTAACACTCAAACTACCAATAATCTTCTTGGCATTTAATCCAAATTTCAGTTAAGCCCACATGAAGTATCAAGTACTTCAAGTAGGTCAACTGGACAAACTTGAGATCACCATGTCAAAAATGAGTTTTCTACCTAAACATGGAGGATAGGTTAGCATAAACTAATACACGGTTGATTTAAGTTGTACGGACAATCAAACTAGCAAATTCAGGTTGCAAAAAAAATTATTTTTTAAGTTTTTAAAGATATACACAGTCTTTTTAAAGTAGTTTGTTGTTCAAGTCTCAGTCCACCTTAAACTGGTCAATAGGAATACATATAATATGACCTGACTTAAACATTGCCTCAACAACTGCATTATCATGTTTGTCCATTTATCACAATACAAATCTGTGAGGTTTTTTTTAATGCTATCTTTACACGTTTTTAATCACCCTTGATTTTGCCTGAGATAGAAACTGAATGACACACAAGATGTTCTGTGAGTTTGGCATCTCTCAGTCAGCTAGAATGAAATTCCTGGACAATCTTAAAACCACTGAATGACTGGAAATTCCGTCCAGATTTGCAGATTAGTTGGAAGAGGCCAGACTCCAGGACTCCAGAAGCAAACCATTCTTACCAGCATATGGCAATGGCTTCATTGAAATGATCAGCACGGGATAAAACAGGAAGAGGAATAGAACTATATTTCTAGCTAGTCAGTTCTTGAGGATTGTTCATGACCCAATTTCTTTCCAACTGGGTGGAATGGAAGAGAGCTGGGTTAAGAATTGTTGGTCTCACCTACTCTACCCTTGAAATGGACTGATCCCAGAGGCTTTTTGTTCATCTCTTTGTTTTTTTCTTAGCAAGAAACTTTGTATTTTCCAAGGTGCTCCTATAATCAGCACCACATTTGTGCCTCACCAATGATTTGGGAAAGGAGTGAGGGCAGAGAGAATTTTTACTTAGTAGATAAGAAAATTAAAGAAGGAAAAATGGAATGTCTTATTCTGTTTCAGTTCATGAGTCAGAGATGTATCCAGAAATAGAACACAGGTCTTTGGCTGCTGGCCTGCTGATGTGGACAGAAGTGGACTATGTATTCTATAATCAGAACTTTAATAACTGAGATGGTTTCTAAGTTCTTTTTGGATAGGACAAATATATGTATATGGGAAAAAAACTTTATATCACTTAATTTTCAAACTATGTTCCAGCACTTATTCTTTTTCAATATACAGGAGAGAAAAGAATACTGCATTTAAAAGCAAGCTATACGGGGGCGCCTGAGTGGCTCAGTCGTTAAGTGTCTGCCTTCAGCTCAGGTCACGGTCCCAGGGTCCTGGGATCGAGCCCTGCATCAGGCTCCCTGCTTGGTGGGAAGCCTGCTTCTCCCTCTCCCACTCCCCCTGCTTGTGTTCCTTCTCTCACTGTGCCTCTCTCTGCCAAATAAATAAATAAAATCTTTTTAAAAAATTAAATAAAAAGAAAAGCAAGCTATATGTTTCCTGTGTATCCATTTAGTCTTCCTCAAAATTCAGCAACTATATTTGAACTATATAATGTTTGAACTGTTTCTCAAAATTCAGCAACTATATTTGAATCCTCTTTTCCATCAGGGTTCAGAGACCAAAGAATGTGTTTTTAAAAGCCTGTGAGCACAAATAATTTATGTTCATCTATAACATGTAAGGAATATACAAATATTATACAATCATAAAAAGTACATATGGCAGCTATTACTACATCATATTTGATCACTGTGTTTCATATTACAGAATATTTGAGTGATGCCAGACTCACTCATAGGACAAACACAGCAGCAATGCACTATCCATCCTTTATTCAGTAGGCCTTGCCTATGTGAAAGACAGCTGGCTGGCTATTAAGGGAGTTAAAAAGAAGCAAAAGAGTTAATTCTTAAATTTGAGGGACTTCCAAGTATACTGCAATGATAAGCTATTCTAGAAAGAAAGATCTAGACATCTGGCAGTGCTAGGATCACCTCAGAATACAGTCTAATACTAAGCATTTTCTAAAGGATATACTAGAATGCCTGGGTGGCTCAGTGGTTAAGCATCTGCCTTCAGCTGCTTATGGTTATGATCCCAGGGTACTGGGATCAAGTCCCGCATCCAGCTCCTTGCTCAGCAGGGAGCCTGCTTCTCCTCTGCGTGCCACTCCCCCCTGCTTGTGCTCTCTCTTTCTCTCTCTGACAAATAAATAAATAAAATCTTAAAAAACAATGAAGGATGTACTAGATACTTTCTTTATGTCTTTCCTTCTTGAAGAGAGCCCTGTGAGGAAATAGGTACTATTTTTCTCTCATTTTCCAGGTGAGGCTATTGAGACCCTGAAAGTTTAAATAACCACCCAACAATCCAAGGATGAGAGGTCAGGTTTTGAACTCAGGTCAGGGGAGGGCATCAGAACCTATGCTTTTAAACATTACACTCTTCTGTCTTTAATCTATATACTCAGAATATTTTCTCTTTTGGAATTTCCAAAAGATCAAATGGTTTCTTTTGATTATTATGAGAAAGTTTCAAAAATTGTCCATATTTAAAGGACAAACTAGCTAAACAAAGCAATCAGTAAAATGATGAGGTGGGAGGAATGAAATAGAAATTGAGCAAGAATGTTTCTATTTATAGATGAGTCTTGGTCCTTGCTGTGGGATGCATACTTACGAGACTTTTTGGTGGTAACATTGACTGGGGGGCTTGAGGGCCCTGCTCCAGCAGTGTTGTAAGCTCTCACGGAAGCAAAGTAGATGGTATTGGCTTTCAGCCCTGTAATGTTTTTGGTTGTGACATTCCCACTGACTCTAATTTTCCTAATCATGGATTCTTTGGAGTCATCTGTCCAGTATAATACCTGATCATTAAAAACAAAGAACAAATAATTGATTATTTCTCAGCAGCTATCAACCATGGTAGGGTATGGGAAGAAACAGGAACAAAAATAGAAGAATATTTTCTAATTATAATGGTTATACAACAACAACAACAAAATAATCAAGGTCTAATGTTTATAGGGAGGAAATTTAAAAATACAAAATCACAATGGAAATTAGAGAAACTAGAGGTTTTTTAAGAATACCAAAATAAAGTGGGGAACATGGGTGGCTCAGTCAGTTAAGTGCCAGACACTTGATTTTGGCTTGGGTCCTGATCTCGGGGTCATGAGATCGAACCCCATGCTGGGCTCTGTGCTCAGTGCAGTGTCTTCTTGGGATTTTCTCTGTTCCTCTCCCTCTGCCCCTCCCCCTCTCAAATAAAATAAATAAATAAAATCTTTAAAGAAAGAAAAGGAATACAAAAGAAAGTATTTCATGAGCTCTCTAAAGGTTATCAGCTTAAACAAAGGGTATATAATAACTTGGACCAAAACAAGATTCATACCATCAATCAAGGACGTTGGTTATGATGTTTTACTCTTGACATTTCCTCCAGAGTTCTTTGAATGACAGGTTAATTAATAATTCAACTTATATCAAGCTCTTCCTATACATTAGCACCGACTTAGGCACATAGAAAAAGACAAAAGAGAATAAAGCTTGGTGCCTGCCTAGGATTCCCTTAGAATCTCGTTAAGAGATTAGAATATATAGGTGAACAAAATTCAGGGGATGCATTCCAAAGAAGTGATATTGGAAAAAAAAAATGCTCTGGGAATTTGAAGAAAGACAACATCGGGAAGTGATTAGAGAAGGGTTCAAAGAAAAGAGGAGACTAGAGATGAGATTTCAGAAATAAATAGGATTCAGATAAGAGGTAAGGCATTTCAGGATTACAGTAGGAAGAGAGATGTATCATATGAACAGAACTTTCCTTTTTTTTCTTTTCCTCTTTTCTTTCTTTCTTTTTGGACCAGAAGTTGCATTAAAAACAACAACAACAACAACAACAAAAAGTACAAGGCAAAATTAAAAAGTTTAGAATTGTTCTTTTAACTCCAAAATAAAATAAATGTATTATCCATTTGGGGAATCACTGGATTTGCAAGTTAAAGAGTAATAAGTAATTAATAAGTCTCATCGCTTGACTTTGTGAGAGTTAAGGCCCATAAATGTGATTTACTGCATTCTACACAGACTATAAAGGACAGATTAAGGAGAATCTAGGTATTTTTCTTATCATTTAACTGCCTTTTCCAAGATGACTATATCTATTCAAGTCATGCTCCAACTCAAAGACAGCTTTCCCAGTAAAATTCTTCTATGGTTTAAGATCATTGAGGATTAGACATTTATTATTTCTCAAGAAACAAATATGATGGTGATTTGAATAAATAAATAAGATAATCATTCAGTCACCTTCAAAATGGCTACCGTATGCTAATTTGCTTGCCTGAAATCACCTAGAAAGATCCCCTCCGCTCAGTCCCCTTGATAGCTATAGACATACAATGTTATATGTTAAGAACTAGGTTAGTAGTATAGGGCTGCTGAACAAGAATTGCTGTGTGGTTAACTGGCATAGCCACAAGGGAAAGTGAAATTAATGTGGATTACCTCATAGCCCAGCACTCTTCCAGTGTTTCTATTCCAGGGAATAGCATTCCATGAAACCTCCATTTCTGAAGCAGAAAAACTCTGGACAGAAGTTCCCCTTGGGGCCAGTTGAGGTTCTATCATTTAAAAAAGACAAAGTCATCTTCAGCAGAGTGCTTCATGGAAAATAAATGCCAAATATACATACATGCCCAAGTATGACCATTCCAGGGCTGACCACAACTTACCATCTTCCCCAGAGTAGACAATGGACACGGTACTCAGAGATCCTTCCCCTTCGTTATTATATACACCCACTTTGACTTCAAAGGGAGAGAGGGGCGTGATACTTTCATTTCTGTAAACAAACCTTGATGATTCTACAGATGGTACTCTTTCCTTGGTCCAGGCTGTTGAGCCAACTGGCCGCAACATGATGATGTACCCAAATTCCTCTCCGTTCTGTAGTTCTTCTGGAATTGACTTGGGCAGAAGTGACCAATTACTGAGTATTTACAAAAATATTTTATAGAGCTGTTATAATTTTTATTGATTATTTGGCATTTCTTTTAATGTAGACAAACATGGATATCAACACTGTTTAATGAAACATTGAAAAAATAATAATACTTTTATTTGGAATGCCAATTAGAAAAATGATTCCAATTAAAGATATTCAGATAAATAAATGAAAAATTTAAATGGAAATGTAAAACAGGTTCTACATGTTTATATCTCTTTCCATGATTATTCATTAAGTTATAATAATAAAATGTAATAAAAATGGTTTAGAAGATTTCAAGATTTTATAAGTTAAAACATAATTTGGATATGAATTTTTTAAACTCAGCACAAAATTAACTTATTAACTATTTCAAGGCTAGCTATGTTTTCTTTTCATAAAATTTTCAACAAATTCTTATAAGATACAGATAATATAACTGTTATGTAATAATATTTGCTTTAAGACATATAGAGTATTACTCAAACACAAAAGCATAAAAGACCTCCCAGTATTTTTTACCATACATCTTCATTAGTAGTAACATCAGCATGCACTTTTCCTGACATTTAAAAAAAAAAAAACAAAAAAACTTTGTTTATTCCCACAGAGACCAAATTCTGTAAGATTCATTTAAAACCTAACTTATCATTATTAAAATTACAAAACAAAAATAGATATAAGGTCCCCAGAACTCTACAGATATTACACATTACAATCACATAAAATAAACACACAAAAATGAACTTATGCTTGAATTTAGACAAACATTCCACCTGTTTACAAGAAAGTTGTATTTAAAAATCCATGAAAATTTAGGTTTTTTTAAAGAAAAATGTTTTTGTTTTCTTTCCTTTTTCAAATATTTTGATAGACTAATAAAGGCATACCTGATAGGACATTAATGTTTGAGTCCCACCTGCCTACAACTCCTTTTCTGAGGGTTTCCTTTACCCATACATAACCATTCATCGTACCAAATAATCCTGAGACTTGGACCACATCTGCTTACCCAGCAATGGGCACCAGAACCAATGGTCCCATCTTAATCACTATGCATAAGATGTCCTGGTGCCAAATCTTCATGTTCTAGAGTGACTGACAGACCCCATCAATTCCTCTCCCCTACAGAGTTAGAATATGAATCACAGGAGGGGACAATCCAAGATAAACTTAGAGTAGGCAATAAGTAGAAAACATACAATGAATATAGTAGGGACAATGAAGCAGTAGAAGCCCAGAGAAAATGGAAGCTGTAACTCACATAGAGAAGAGATAGAATGGAGCTGTTAGTGAAGTAGGAAGTCATAAGTAAAGGAAACAGGTAGAACAAGGAGAAAGCATGAGGGACTACTGTAGCAGGAGCTGGATTATCAGAGTAGCTGGCAGCAGACTTAGAGCCACCGTGCTCTGAACAGTGATGAACAATGTTCCAGTTCTTCATTTGACCTGCCTGCTTGGTTATTGAGATTTCTTTCATCCTCATTACCTCCCACATAGCTTTAAAATAAATCCCCATTAACTGAGATGACCTGAGCTGGTCTCTGTTTCTTGCCATGTGGAACAGTCTAACAAATACAGAAAGTGAAAAGAGGAAGAAAAATATAGGTCCTCAAACCTGGGGAAAGAAAATGTTTCCTTGTATTAGCACTTTCACAGGGAGATCAGAATTAAAACTGTTAATTTTTAGTGGAATCGAGATTTATGAGAACTTAAGCTACTTGCTAGAGCATTTGCTTTTTGATGCTTCTCTGATCTAAGATTTAATCAAGATGTTTAGCTCATCTGAGAAAATGAAGGACTTTAGTTTTTGTTAGTCAAGTACAATTAGTGTTTCTCATGATGTTCCCTCAAGAAAGATCCAAGTCCGACAGATTCAGTTTGGAAAGGGGGGAGGGGAAGATACTTATTTCGGGTCTCCATTTTATTCTCCCCATATGCGCAGAGGGGAAAATGATGGAAAAATACATATAGCTGTTTAAGATGGTCAGGATGAAAGTCTCCTTCTTTAAGCAAAGGAAGTGTCCAGTAGAAAAAAGAAATTCAGAAATTCTTCTGGTAGTAAAATCTATTACAGTTGGTAAAGACTAAGAACAGAATCTTTAGTTTAGACCAAGGGCAGCAAACTATGGCCTAAAAGCCAAATCTTCTGCAGCCTGGTTTTGGAAATAACAAACACAGTCACAACTGTTCATTTATCTATGATATGTGGATGCTTTTGATGACGATGGCAGGGTTGGAAGTTGTGAGAGACCATGTGGCCCACAGACTGAAAACTTTCTGAATACTTTTCCTGATCTGCCCTTTACAAAAAAAAAAAAATATATATATATATATATATACACATCAACTCCCAGTATAGGTGTTTATCTCTTACTCCATAGTACTATATCCTATATTCCTAACCTTATAGTCATATTTTATATGGCATATTCACCACAAGTATCTTAAACTTGAGAGTATCTGGGAGTACAAATTATGATAAGATGTGAATAAAGATACCTTAAAAAGGAATTGGCATTTACTACATGCCCAAAGTTAGATATCGGGTCTAGGTTGCTGGAAACAAAACAAATAAACAAACACAAAAGACACATTACCTTGGTACTGGAGAAAACACAAGGAGGATGTTTATTTCAAGCAGCTTATACTATGGTGTATTTACATGAGCAGCAATCTGGGGTGACCAGTAAAGCTGTCACTTATAAACCATGATGGTGGATTCTCACTGAATTTAGAATGGTCATTGGTTGTGCATTAGTTCGGAAAGCCCGTCAGGTACTATTTCATCTGCAGTAGTGCTGACTTTGGCCATCTCTCCACTCCCAATTTCTTTTTCAAAACATAGTTCTGGTAGGCTAGGGTGGTGCCTGGTGGTACCTTCCCTGACCTTCTTCCACGCTGGGTTAAGGCTGTCCCTGTCCTGTCCGCCTCTGAACATTCAGAACTTTTTAAAAATTTATTTTTGTACCCCCACGGCTTGCAACAGAGTAGCTCTTCTTCATTGAATTGAAAGAGTTCCTAAATGCCTTCTGGTGGCTTGAACTAATGTATGCATCGCCTTCTAAATATACATAACCTGTTCCTTAAAGAAGTTCGGGCATCAGAAGGATTTGGCTCAGTAACTGCGTGTATGTGATGCCAAATGTGAATGATACATGGGAAACCGCATCCATTAGTGTAATTTCTGCAAGTATCTATCTATATATCTGATACCCAAGAAAAAACACAGGGAGCAAATGACTTTGACTTAATTTTTTTTTTAATTTTTTAAAATAGAGGCCAACAAATGTTTTCTGTAGAAGGCCAGATAGTAACTATCTTAAGCAATGGGAGACATATGGTCTCTTGTGACAGCATGAAAGCAGCAACACTTTATACCTGAGAGGATGGGTGTGGTGGTTGGGGAATTTGTGTATGAAAACAGGAAGCAGAGCAGGGTTGGCCCATAGGTGATGGTTTGATGAAACTTGCTTGAAAGAAAAGGACCTTATAAATCATGGAAATATGCATATTTTATATATATATATATATATGTATGTATATATATATATATTTGTAACTCACATCCTCTCTGTTTAAGAATAGTATACACAGGATTTCCCATTCCTCTCACATATTGAATGTGCTAAAACAATTATTTATCAACCTTTAGTAATTTCCTACCTTAGAGGAGAAAAAATAATGCATGATATCAGGCAAAATTCCCTATACACTATGATGAAATGTTTATTTGGCCTTCGAAGAATATTGAAGCCTAAATAACCTACTTAACCATCACACTAAAGCAAACCTCTTGTAGGCTCATGTGGGAGTCACTGGTTTTGTGGGAAATGTGTTCAGAGGACAGGAATAATTTGATTAACTTACTGCTTAAGGCAGATATATAAGGACTCTTGCCCACCCTGAACCATGACACCTGTAGAGATACATGGAATTCAAATTTAGGACAAAGTAAAAGAGCATGGAGTGAGAGCCCTGTGTTCAAATGCTCCCACTGCCCACCACCCAAATCTTTTTTAAGATTTACTTATTTATTTTAGAGAGCAGAGAGTGGGAGTGGGGACGGGGAGTGGCAGAGGGAGAGGAAGAGGGAATCTCAAGCAGGCTCACACTGAGTGCAGTCGGTTGTGGGGCTCAATTCCACGACCCTGAGATCATGACCTGAGCTGAAATCAAGAGTCAGACGCTTAACCGACTTAGTCACCCAGGAGCCCCCCATATCACATTTTTAAACCTCTGTTTTCTTATCTGAAAGTGGCATTACCCACCTCCTAGCATTGCTGTGAGGACTGAATGACATGAAATGCCCAGCGCATCACAGAAACTCTGTAAGTGCTCTGTGAGTGTAGTCCCTTCTGCCTCAGGCCTCTGAGAGCTTCTTCTCTTTCAGCACCATCCACCCATCCAACAGTACTCGGGCAGGCCATGCCACATTCCAGGCACTGTGCTGGGCTCACCATGTCTGTGTGAAACTTGATGTCCAGAAGAAAGGACACCTGGTTTCTGGCTCTGTCACTTACAACGTTGAGAAAACAACATCTCTGTGCCTAAGTTTACTCACAGATAAAAAGAGTTTACTACTACTACCACTCTCTCTCTCTCCATCTTTAATGGAATTTTGTAAGGAATAAAATGGACCTTTTACTACTGCAAAACCATTTATAGATACAATGAATACTCTCATTCAACAACAGTGTTTCTAAACCTCAGCACTATTGACATTTTGGGCCAGATAATTCCTTGTGGTGGGGGCTGTCCTGTGCATTGTAGGATGTTCAGCATCATCACTGGCCTCTGCCCAAACACAACACTCTCCCAACTTAGTTGTGACAATCAAAGCTGTCCTCAGACATTGTAAAATGTCTACTGAGAGATAAAATCACCCTGCCTCCCAGTGAGAACCCCCCCTTGTACGTGTCAGCTAGGATGATTTTTAATTAAAACATCTATGGCCATCATGCTTTTAGGTATAATATTAAAATGTCCGAGGAAGTGGATGTTTTGGCAGTATGAAAGTTATTACCAAAATGTCAAAAACATGTACACAGGCAATGAAACAGGGCAGGGCTCTTTTATCAGTTATAGCTGAGGCTCAAAGCTGACAACAAGGGTATGACATGATATGCATTCCAAAGAGAGACATCAAACCATTTATAGGCAAAATTTAGCCTCTCCTCTATGACAACGGTATATCAAAGGAGTGTTCGGTTTTTTAGGGAGACAACAGTAGGAAAATATTTCTTCTGAGAGAGTTGTTTTAAAAAGCTGTGCATTCCTACCCCTCTACCAAGGGAAAGTAATGGGGCCAATTCTCATTCTTTGCCTAACCAAGTGAAGAGGCCTCACAAAGAACCACTTGGTATGTGCTCTCCGGAATTTGGGACAGATAGGTTCTTTTAACTGACAATGCCTGAGAAACTTCTAAAGGAGAGAGAGATCTGGACAACACATGGTAGCAGAGTGAAGAGAGAGGCTAAGAGGCATGCACTATACTCCCGTTGAACATAGAACAAAGATATGTTTGCTGAGGGTAAGTGTGGATCCCATGCAAGGGACCCATGAGAAGCTTTGAAAGGGACTCTATCTTACAGAGACCATCTAGAAGAGAAAGACAACCTCCACCAGAAGGGACTGGCCATGGACCACCAGACCCCAGGCACTGAGACTTTTCAGCAGCCAGCTGGGCTTGCACCAAGGAATTGTAACTAGAAGTTCCCTGTGAGGGATCTCCTGGATGCCCCACCCCCCAGCCAAAAAACAAAACCAAACAAAAAAACAACTACCCTATAAAATAACAGCATCTGATGGTTACCAGAGGGGAAGTGGATGGGGTGGGGGGATGGGCAAAACCAGTGATGGGGATTAAAGAGCACACTTACCATGATGAGCACTGAGTAATGTATAAATTGCTGGATCACTACACTGTACATGCAACTAATTTAACACTATATGTTAACCATACTGGAATCAAAATTAAAAACTTAATAAAAAAAAAAAATAAGTGTCCGGCCATTTGCCACTTCTGGAGTACTCCAAAGTCAAATTACAAATGTACCAGCCATCAGGACCTGTTCAGTACTCTTCCTCTTCTCTCAGCCCTAACCCACCACAACTCCGGAGAAGCAAGAGGTAACATAGGGATTAGGTAAGGAGAAATTCAACAGCAGAATGGAGACTGACTATACATTCCCTTTCACACTGTGGAATCCTCAGGCTGTGGCAAGCCCAAGCTACTGGAAACGAAAAACATTAGGTTGGAGAAAAGTCTAGAGTTTATGATAATAAACCAGGCTGAAATTTTTAATAAGTATAAAAATGAGCCTATATGTTAATTTGTAAGGATAAGAGCCATAAAAGCTATACCATCTGCCTAAGTTTTTGTCTGGACGCAGGGGTGTTTAAAGAACAGTGATAGGAAAAGAGTTATTTCCACCTGCACTCTATGGAGTCTAACTGTGTGTAAGAGCATTATTTCCAGAAGTAATAAATACAAAAATGTCTAGTCCATCAAGTAACAATTGAAATGCTACTGACAAACATTCAATAAACCCTGAAGTTGTTTTTCTTATATTTGGGAGAGAAATGTGTTGAGTTAGTTACACTCTCTCACATTAGTAGAAATAAAAGTTTCTAATACCTCCTCTAAGTAATTCATCATCAGGAGTCTTTCATACCATGTATTTTTATATATTCTCAGTAGTGATCAAATAAATCTTTTTGTTTTTCAGTATTTTTCCTGGCCAGCTAAATCTTTTTCTTTCAAAATAACTCAGTTGGACAGAAAATTACCTCCCACGTAATGACGAGTTCCGACCGACTTCCTCCACCTCCATTGATGTTTGTTGGTGCCACAACAGGGACTGAAAGCAACCAAGAGAAATGTGGGATGGCAATTATTAAAGTACATCTTCATTAGGAAGAATTTTGTTTTTAGATTTCACCTTTGAAAATCTCATGCTGCACATTGTGAGAGTCTTGCATTTTTAATGAACATAAATTATGTTTACACATATCCAAATTTCTAAGAGAGAGGACACAGTTGTGTTTGATACATGAGCACCCTGGCTCCAAAATTAATTAAAAATCGAGTAACATCGTGTATTTGACATTATTATGCATCATCTACTAATTGGCAAAATGATGTTCCATTCAGATGGTAACAGTGACACTGCTGATTTAGTGCCTTATTATACAGTTGTGCTGTAAACAAGTTACTGAGGCAGCCTATTAATTAATTCTTTTTTTAATAAACAAACTAAAATGATTTTTCTTTTTTTGTCATCAAGATAGTTTAACATTTAAAAATGCATTCTTAAAAATAGATAAGTAAATAAATTCTTGTTATTCTAACTTTATGTTTGAATCTCACATTCTCTCAGTACAGAACAGAAAAGACTTTTCCTCTAAGCTTTCACGTGCCATCCTGTCAAGGATGTGACAGAGGCGATTTTCTCCCTTTAACTCTAGGACTCTAAGGCTCTGTGGTAGAACATTCCAGACACTGATCAATTTTATGAATTAGAAAACCAATTATGCCCTTCACGTATACCCTTGTGAGAACTAGTATGACAAATAATAAGTAGTTTGAGGTAAATTACAAAATTAATGAGAGCTGTATGTGTGGGTGTTGTAGTATATAATCAGAACGGGGTTTTACTTTATATATGTGAAAGTGTTGAAATGTAATCCTTTTCACAAAATAATGGCAGATGTATCCTAAATCTGTGATAATGGATATATCTGCATGATATACTTTTTAAAGGTTGAATTATATGTAATTATCTATATTTGGTCATTTTTGATCAAGATCCAAAGGTGGGGGGGTGGAAGTGCCTGGGTATGCTGGGTTTTACTGACTGGTAGGCAGGAATTAAAATATATAATATTTAATTGCCCACTTCAAAATTTTCTCCCACTGTGGAGACCATGCAGACAAATTTAGACTGCTTATTTTAATTATTGCCATTTGATACAGATTTTGATACAGTTTAACTTTATAAACAATATAGTGATATAATAGTCTAATTGTTCTTTTTAATAATAGCACCTATCAGACATTACCCATTTTCATACTCAAATTTGCCCTTTGTCTGCTTTGATCATCACAATGCACTTAAAAGATTGCCTTGTATTTACACCCTATTTTCTAAGTCTTCCATGGCCTTTGGCCAAAAACACATAAATCTGTGTGGGTTCTACAGTTGCACGGTTTCTGGTACTTGACAACTTAGAGTGACACTTTCCCAGGACCATTAAATAGTGTAGATACATAAGGAAATTATTTTAAATTATACTTTAATTTACTCTCTACACAGTTTCCAATATTCTGGGCAATAAAACTCCTTTTTTAAATTATTTTTTCAAATGAAACATACTAAACCCAAGACCATATTGAGAAGAAGTGTCTTTAAGAAGCTACCAAAAAAAAAAAAAAGGACACACTTCAGTATGATTTGGAAACTCGGGGTAATTATTATGAACACCAGGTCTCATCATGCTACTGAGACAAGAGTGTTAGTGGTCAATAGAAGGTAGTGCACAAGCTTTACTGTAAAATTTTACAGTTAGAGACAACCCTGCCCAAAGCTACCGTGATATAAATCAGCTGTAAAAAACAACCTAAAACTCAAGGTAACAGCGAGTCATAGGCCACCTGGGAGAGTCTTCTCCAGCCAGTCTATGGTACGGTCTGGGACTTTCTATATTAACACATTTCCTTATGCCAATCTCTTGCTCATCTAGGTTAAGACCCATGGTTATGGAGAATGCCAGTGCCCAAGTCTGAAGGTCTGAGTTCAAATCCTGACTATCTGAAACAGTCAGCTAAGATCCCAGTCTTCCTTTTCCTCTTCTGTAAAATGAAAGATTCTCCTCTCAGCTCTAAACTTCTAGGATGATCTCATTTAAGATTGTACTGTCAAATATGTTGTTTTTCAGTCCCAATCCTATAAGGAAAATACTTACATTATCTTTAATTTGAAAAAAAGCTTTAATGACATCTGACAGTTGTGCACACTTAATTGAAGTACTTTGTGCTTGTTAAGCTAAGCCAGTGACAACAGAGTGATCCCTCATTTACATGACTGAATAAGAATGTGAACTTTGTTAGCTGCATGCAGCAAGCAGATCAAATGTTACCCTGAATGTAAAGTTTAGGGGTAGAACAAAGAGGATCCATTGAAAAAACTTAAGAAGGGGTGATTTCTGACCAGGTTCCACTTGTATTTTGCTGTTCAGTGAACCAACTGATGCTCAGTTAGTGCTTCTGTTAAATGAGCTTAGGATTTACCTCATTTGCATGGGAAAGAATTTATACTATTGCTCAATGAAGCTGCAACTAGGTCAGAGTTGAGAAATAGATGGAAATGTGTGGCTGATTGCACCTACAGAGTCTCAATTAATTCTTGGCTACAACATTTAATGAAACAAGCAGTAACTCATTTGCATGTACAAATCTACAGATTCTCTGTTGCAGTTTGGCTAGAAAATTGATGAGATGAGAGGACAGCTTCTGAAAAACTCTTATTTTTGACATGCCTGCTTAGCTACAATCATGTCTTATTGAACTTATATTTAGGAGAAAATACTCCTTGCTTTGTATATATAAAAATGTGAAAATGAAAGCTGCTGGTTTCCTGCCTCTGATTTGGGGCCCAATATACCACAAGACCCATAAAAATACTTCTTATTTGTTTTCTTTAAGAACTATACCATAAAGGATCTTCCACATGTTTAGAAGACATTAATTTCTTACCTGATGCTTTGGTTCTTAACAATTCTGATGCTTTACTTGGTTCTCCAATCCCAATGCTATTCCCAGCAACAACACGAAATTCATATTCCACCCAAGGACTCAAACCAACCACTGTTGCATTGTAGGTCTTGCCACTGAGAATTTCTGGAACTAAAAAGGGGGGGGGGGCACTTCAGGCATCAAAACTGGCACCACTTAACATCAATCAGTCGATCAAACAAACAAATAAATCTGTTTTAAAAAAATCACCCGAAAACACTGGTGTCACTTACCAGTCGAAACAGCCTGCCAACCCACAGAAAATGGTGTCCGAGCCTGAACAGTAAATATTTGAATGGGACTATTATTATCTGAGCCTGGTCTCCAGCTTAGTTGAGAAGTAGTACTGGAAATGTGTTCCACTCTTACATCCTCAGGGGGACCTGGCGGACCTTGAAAAATATGTTCATTGATAACTATATTGAAAATTATTAAATTCATTATTTGGGATAGGGGCAGTTTATTCTTATCTGTTAGAAGATAAAATACTGAACATAATGTACTTTTAGCAAATTATTTGAGATAAAGCCCTATTAATTCAGTTTACATGGTGATAGACTAATTTAGAAATCTTCCTTTGAAGATTATAAAAATTCTGGGGTGCCTAGGTGGTTCGGTTGGTTAAGCAACCAACTCTTGATTTCAGCTCAGGTCATGATCTCAGGGTGGTAAGATTGAGGCCCATATTGGGCTCTGTGCTAGGCGTGGGAGCCTGCTTAAGAGTCTCTCCCTCCCCCTCGGTCCCTCCCCCCCTTCCTCTTAAAAAAGAAAGAAAGAAAATTCCAATCATGGAACGGATGATTATCATTAGTTAGGGAGCAAATCTCAAAAACTGAAAACAACTTTCATATATTCCTTTTTCAAAAGGTAACTCAAGTAAATGCAGCTTATATAAAGGAGAACTGTAGAAATATATGACTTTGACCCTGTTCTGATGAGAATGGTTTATCACAAATAGAAGGCATGCCTAACTTTTAGGGACTGGCACTACCCACTGAGTCTGACCATTCCTTAAAAATACACAAAACCTACTCAATTCAATATCCATATCCACACTACATATGCCATGGAGTCTTAAAGTTTAGAAAATAAAAAAAAATCTATATTTTTATCTCACTTCTTTATCATGATGTAGTTGGTTACTCAAAGATCTACCGCTGACTTATTAACATTCCTGTCTGTGAATAAATAATGTGCTCATTTATTCCCATCATTAGGCTTACCTCTAACAATGATATCAGCTACAGCAGATAAACTTTCTAGAGTTGTTTTTACAGTGCATAGATATTTTCCTGAATGATTTAACTGAATATTCCTTATCATCAAATCCCCAACAGATTCCTGCAGATAGAAAATGAAAGGGGGATAAAAACATAATAATTCCCAGCAGGTCCCATTTTTTTTACAGCTGGATAAATATTAAATATGAGACACCTCTGAAATTAGGAGATATACTAGTATCATTGTAGTTGCTCATATATGATCCCTTTTCCTATCCCGTTTTATAATTGCTTCTAGAACACAAACATTTCTATGAAAGACAGAAAACAAAATAAAACAAAAACAGATGCAGCTTCATAAACAGACAGTGGTTATCCATGCAAATAAGTATGGGGAGAATAATTATGAAAGATGTTGATTCATGTGAAAGACTTGATTTATTTTATTAAGTACTTAAAAATTTCATCAACTTACTCCTCCGATCCTTTCAAAATGAGCCACTCCTTTTTTTAAGTCTATGACATCTCCATTGAAAGACCATATAAATACAACTTCAATGGAAGGGTCATGGGACACCTGGCATGGTAGGACTATACTCTCTCCAACTGTAACGTCCATTTTGGAAGGTGGAATGGTAATAACAGTCCTCTCTGTTGAGAAAAAGTATTATTATTACAAAAAGCTTATAAAATGTGACATATGGCAACAAAATACATATTTTAAATGGTTTTGCGATTGCTTGAAATTGTATAAATATAACTTGGAGTTCTACTATATTCAGTATGAATAATTCTATTCCCTTTTCAAATGTTTCTGCATTAATCAGTGTGGCTTATTACTTATAATAAAAGGACATGGTTTTACTCATATTTTATATAAAAATAAATAGCTGATAGAAAACCGTGGACTTCAAAAGACAGTATTCCTTCATGAAAAATGCACCACACAGTTTTTATTGTTTTTTTTTATTCTGAAATTCTAGGTGCAACATTACAGTCCACACATTGGTTGCAGCTCTAGCCCGTGTTAATTTCATATACTATGAGAAAAACGATGCCATTAAGATCTTAACACAATAGTTTATATAGAGATTTATAATCATAAGTGTATATTTACTAGTGTGAATATCATATTTATCCTATTTCTGACATACCTCTAATAATAATTTTGTATTTTATCTAAAGACACAATGTGAAGAGGAAAGATGTATGTTTTCCCTCTCTTATCCAGATTTTCCAAGGCTAGAATTATACATCTGTCATAAAACACTTCCCTCTAGAAGCATCAGTCACAGTGCCAACCGCTGTTCTACAAGTCCTAGCATTTCACTGACCAAAGTTTCAAAGGTCATTTCCAAAAGTGTTCTAGTTGGACTCGAGAGTCCTATATTTCTCTGATTAAAAGAGACTCATAGTGATAGATCCTATCTGACTACATTTTTTAATAACAAAATAAATAGTTTCGATTTTAGAGGGCTAAGAATTGACTGAAAGGGCAAACTCAGTAACCATAAAGAAGCCCTGCGCACACATTTCGATTCAGATACACACTATTTTACTAAAAATAAAATATATTTTAAGGAATTTACATTCAAGAATTAGGGGTTTGTGCAAATAATACTGAAAAAATATCGTACTAAAGAAGTTTCAAAATTGTGACATGAGAACTTAGAAAATCTCTTTCTCTAAAGATCATTCGTGAGATAAAGTTTAACCCTGTAGGATCTAATAATTTTGGGTTTTAAGGTACATATTGATAAAAAGAGCCATGGAAAAATAAAAGCACATTTTATATTTCTGCATATAATGCAGAAAATCGAACTCAACTGACATCATGTATATCTTTATGTTCGTGTATTTATTTTTTATGTTTGCATAATTTAAAAATGCTCTTTCCTTTATTGTATTAGATGCATACACTTTGTAATTATTTTTGGAGAAAAGTTTGAAGAATGATTTTGTGGACTACATCCATTCCTAATTCCAAGCCTTCTTCACTTCTCTCCCCGAGTAAGGGTTTCGAGAACCCTTTTTAGAACTAGAAAATATTTTTCTTCTTGTAGTTTTTTGGAAAAGAATGTATCACTAATGTCTTATTTACATTTATGGGAGGATGAGTTGGCTAATTGGATGTGTTGGTAGTGCAAAACTGCTCTGATTTAAAGTTTTAGATCATGCAATTAAAGTAATTTTCAAACATTAAAAATTACAGCAACTCCTTCCGTTTATGGCACCACAAAATAGCAAAGTTAGACAAATCATTCCCTGCATACATAACTCATTGGTAGTACAGTAATAATGACTAACATTTCATGAATAAGAAATATTTGTATTATAATTTATAATGTTTAGATGTCATCACTAGTTAATTCATCTATTAACTAGTATTTACTGAGCACCTACCAAATTCCAGCCATCTGTCGGGAGGGAAAAAAAAACAACATCAAATATAAATTAAAATGGGGGATCCTGAGGGGTCAGTTTATTGAAAAAGAGTTGTTTTGGCTGAGGGTAAAAGGCAAATAGGAATTAGCTAGGTAAACATGGCAGGTGGGGGAAGGATGCCTATGTTGGCGAGAGGCAGGAGCATTTACAAAGAGTCTGTGTGAAGACGAAACGTGGATGGTAGATGCAGAGCAGTCGTTTTGCTGGAAATCCTAGTATTAGACAGAGTATAATACAGGAGTGAAGATGGGAAATAGGAAGCTGGGTGATAGTCACAATAAAGACATAAAAAGTGGGCAATCATCACAGTAAAAGACATAATTAAGATGTCTTCAGGATCAGCTACATAATCTGTGAGTCACAGTGTGAAATGAAAATGTAGGGTGCCTTGGCCAAAAAATAAAGAAGTTCTATTAAAGATACTAAATATAAAGCAACTTGCTTTAGAAATGTAGCATAACTTATAAAACGTAATAGGGTAATAGTGATAATATGAGTCACAGCATAAACTTGCAAATTGCAAAAATATTTTTGGTGTTAGTTTTATATAATACATTAAATAATGCTTTATTAAAGTTATATCTTGCTTGCTCTAAGCTTTTTCTCACATTTCTGTAAATTTACTTACTGGAATTTATGTTTTAAGCAACTTCATTTTCAATTGATTTAATTGGCATCAGTCGCTCATGACAAATGTAAAATCACAAATATTTTTCAATAATTTTTTATTTTGCTAAGGATCTTTCTCTGCTGATATAAAGGTTACCAAACTGTAAAGAGTAGTTTATAGGATTGACAACATTGGAATACAGTGCTGATAAATTATTTTGAAATATAAATCTTAGAACATCTAGAGCTGATAATTCCACAGAACAATTTTTTCTAGATTTAACTCTTCATACAAATCTGTTTTGTGTAAGTCTGAATTAAATTTTAAATGTAAATTTAAACAATGGAAATTTAATGTTCTTCTGACATACCCTGTAACTTCTGAAGGCTATACAAGAAACTGAAAGTGCCTTTATGACTTGTGTATAATCCAAAATGCCTATTTATGCATTCTGTTGCCTTATCTTCAATTACAAGGTAACACTCATTAATAGTTGGTTCACCTGGAGCTTTGTATAAAAATAGTGTTCTTTTCCATTGAGTGGAAAAACCTTTAAATTTAATTTCTGTTTCTAAGCTTCTGGATATTAGCTTTGCAATGCTGGACAATTTTTTAAAACCAGGGATGCTAAACTCTTTGAAGAATGTGAATAACTCTGTGATACGCCTCATTGCAATGCTCATGTGCAGGCTTTTATTTTGTGAGTCTTTACTGACAAAGTTTACTGCCTGAACCCTGGCAGTTCCTGTCCTGGTGCTCAGGTTGAAGAGTTAATATTTCTGCAAACATCACACAGATCACATGGACAGACTCTGGGGACAGATGAGCAAGCGGACCCCTCATACTGGATCCCAGCGCTGACTGCTTTCTGAGTCCCTTGTTCTCCTGAGGCCCTTGCAGCTGGCCATGGAAGCTTCTGAGGCTGCTGTGACCATCCCCTCCACCAGTCTGGGCCCAGGTCCTGATGTGCCCACCTTCTCAGGGCCTCAGCACTCCTGACTGCCATGAGGCATATGGGTGTACATGGTACCAACTCTTAACCACGTGGACACGGTCTGCTTGGTGAACAGGCCTGAGCCTGTCCTGCTGCTGCACCCTAAGCAGGTGCACCTGCTACCACCCAGCATATTTCCTCTGCCTACAAGCATGCTCCGCTGTCCCATCGGATTTCACTGACAAAGTACAACCTCAGAGACAAGAGCACTAAGAATTTCAAGACAGTGACATCAGGGCGATATGCCAAAATGGGGCATTTCTCAGTACAGGGTCCTATGTGACTGAGCCGCACACCGATGTAGCCAGACCTGGATGGCATGTTAAGGAACGTATTCTTTTTGCTGACAGAAAATGGGAAGCACTGAAAGTATGCAGCAGAGGCAATGGTATAAAGACATACCAGTATCTGTAGGGTGAAAAAATAGATTATACATAAAAAGAAATAGCTTCTATGAGAATCGACTTTTTATCCAAAAGAAGGGGATACATGATTATCTGAGTATAGTTTCTTGTGAGTATCTGTGTGGGTGAGGGGGTGCTTGGGCAAGGAATCTTTCAACTACTGTCTCCTCTCGCCACACCACATGCAGACCTGTCCTAATCCTGTGTAGGTGGCTCAGCAAGAGCCACAGGGCTGCTGATTGCTCCCCAAAAGCGTTCTTTTCGACAACCACGCACAGCTCTGGGCTCAGAATTCGAAGTGGATACCCCACAGAGACAAAAATCACACTTGTGGAGAATGGGAGAGTGGTTCTTGTGCGGCAGAAATATACAGAATCTTCGATGCTATTTTAGGAAAAGAACAAGGACTATGCTTTAGTTCATTAACAAGTCCTCCTGTGCAAACACTTAAACTCTTAAGAAACTTTAAGATCAGAGACTCTTTTTTTTTTTTTTTCAAATCATTCAAATCAGTCTCAGGGAGCAGAGGGATGTATATACACACATCTACTCTACTTCCGTCCTGGGAGTCCATATTTACCAGTAGAGTAGGTGTAATAACATGAAGCTCATGATTAACATGAAAGCACTTCTTGGTTTTTATGGATAAGTGAGATCATTATGGCCTGAATTATAACAAATTAAAAAGGAAAGAAGTCAACTGTGCTAGACTTTATCTAATCTATGAGACTTTGAAATTCTTTAAGCCTCTTTCTCTTAAAACAAAATATAGTTGTTTCCTTTTCATTCTGTATCATTTCATTCTTCTTGCAAATTCCTTAAGTATTTGTAGAAATTCTAGTCTAGTAATTTAAACATTTTAGCATGCAAAACACCTTCTCAGAGAACATGTTAAAAATGTGAATTCCTTTACTCCTACCAGAAATATTGATTCAGTAGGTCTGTGAAGGAAACAGAGAATATGGATTTTTAACAGGCCATCTTTTCCGTTGATTTTGATGTAGTTAGTCCAGGGACCATGCTTTGAGAAATACTGCCTCAGGTTTTGAAATTTGAATCTGAAATTTCTTTTTAAAAAATCCAACTTATGTAAATATATGGTTAGAAAGTCTCTAATGCTTTAGATCCAGGAAAAAGTCCTATCAAGTAAAATGTCATTGGTTGGTAATGCTTCAAAAATAAATACACAAAAATGGACTTTGGAGGTTATTTAACTTTAATTAATTCTGTATACCGTATCTGCTTTTAGAGTTTCACAGTACATTTTAGCATATTGAAAGCTCAGAGAAATTCTGGATTAAAGAAACTTCTTAAAGTGTATTTAATCTAGGTTCCCTACACTAACTAGATATGGAACAGTTTAACACCTCTTATTACATCTTAGGATATAAGAGGGGTGCCTGGGTGGCTCAGTCAGTGGAGAGTCCAACTCTTGATTTCAGCTCAGGTCATGATCTCAGGGTCGTGATATCAAGTCCCAAGTTGGGCTCCAAACTCAGAGGGGAGTCTGCTTGAGATTCTCTCTCTCTTTCTCCCTCTGCTCTTCACCCCACTCATGCACGTGCCTGCGTTGCACGCATTATCCCTCTTTCTCTCTCAAATAAATAAATAAATCTTTAAAAAAGAAATACATTTTGGGATATAAGAGATCCTGAAAAACAACGTTTGGAAATATGACTGTCATGGTTGAAGAGGATTAACACACATTCATATACACATGTATATGTGCTTATCTGAGTGTATTTATTTGGCACACATATACATATAGAAACACATATTTATGAGACAATCATGTAAATTTGAGCTCTAATTCTGGAATAATTATTAACTTTGCAATATAAGAAAACTAGTTTTACTTTTATATTAAAAAGATTCCCTTTTCTGTTAAAGATACATTATGAAATATTTATACATGAAATTATGATGTCTATGATTTGCCTCTAGATATTTGGGGTGGATGTTGAGGAAGTAGTAGGTGAGGGTATGGATGAAACAAAGTTGGATATGAGCTGATGATTAACAACCCTGACTGAAGGGTGCATAGGAGTTCCTTCTACTATTTTTTCTACTTTCCTGTTTGTTATTCTTAATAATAATAAAAGAAAAACAGAAAATGATGAAATTAGTAAATATTTATATACAAAATAAGGAGGCATCTTTCCCATTCAGTTTCTAAAGAGATGAGGATATGTCACTTTTTGAAGATTATTCTAAATATGAATGACATACATGAAGAGTTCATAAAATTACATAATATTAATGTTTCCATTTTCAATCTATTTTAGTGAGATACAAATCATATAAAAATAGCTTGACCTAACAATCCTATTCTTGGGGCGTCTGGGTGGCTCAGTGGTTAAGCATCTGCCTTCGGCTCAGGTCATGATCCCAGTGTCCTGGGATTGAGCCCCATGTCTGGCACCCTGCTCAGTGGTGAGTCTGCTTTTCCCTCTGCCCCAGCCCTGCTTGTGCTCTCTTGTTCTCTCTCTCCGAAATAAATAAAATCTTTCAAAAATTATTTTTAAAAAATCCTATTCTTAAGAAGTAGAAGGAAAGGTTTAGTAAGATATATAATGCTTTTGATGACTAGCCTTACTCAAATTCACATGGTCATCATAGCCAAAGATGCTTCCAGAACACATCTTTAGTTATGAGTACCTCAGGACACATGAGAACTGATATTAAAACTTCTGTCAGAACTGTTTAGCATGATTTCTCTAAACACAAATGAGACTTGTTCCTTGTATCAATGGCCAAACACACTATTACATATTTTGATCCCTAACTACAGTTTTAGAAACTAAGGGATGGCAATTCAATGTGTAATTGGATTGGCCTTTCCTGACTATCCAGAACTTATTCTTTTTGGTCCCTTTTTATGTGTTTCTTTTGTACCTTCAACTCAGTTGAAACCTTCATCTATGAGTAATAATCTTTCAGTGTCACTGTTCAGAATAATAACTTCTCAGGTGTTTCTGAAGTTACCAACTTCTCTCAAACAATGGACAAAATAGGGAAAAAAAAATCACCAAACCATTCTTACTCTGTACAAACATAGAATTCAGCCTTCATTTGTCTATGACATTATAGGAAAGGTTGCTAAGATACCAATATAAAGGCAACTAGTGTATAAATAGCACTTCAAATAGGTGACAACATTTTCTGATATTTTCTCTCACTAGTTAATTTGTGAAGACTACAAATAAATACTTTAAATTTGGTCCTCTTCCCAATTCCTCAGAATCTCAATTTAACATACCTATTAACATACTAGCCCTTTCTATGGTTCTTAATGTCTTCTTCCATTCACATGCTTCAATCTGGGATCATAGTTTTTCTAATTATAGGAACATCATCAGTGTTTCTCTTAGAGTGGAGTTGATAGTGATGGAATCTCGGAGATTTTGTCTGTGCAAAAGCATCTCTACTTTGTATTCATTCAGGAGGATATTTTTTTGCTGAGAAGAGAATTCTTATTACTAGTGTCTTTCAGCCCATGAAAAAGCCATTCCACAGTCTTCTGGATTTTCTTATTTCTGTTGCTATCACAACTGCCAGTCTTATTGTTGTTCTTCTGAAGATAATGTATCTTTTTTTATCAGGATAGTTTTTCTTTTCTTTTCTTCTTTTGGTTTCACTACTATGTGCTTATTTAGACTTTCCTTCATGTTTATTCTCATGAGGGCTCATATAATTCCCTGACTAGGATGACTGCTGTCATTTTCAGTTGTTTTTTTTTTAATCTCTGACAAATATTTCTTCAAATACTGCTCATCCCTCATTTTCTTTCTCCCCTCTCCACTGCATTTGGAACTACAATTTCGCATATTTTGGAATTATTCATATCTAATATACTCTTTTTTTAAAAAAATGTTATTTATTTAGTTGAGAGAAAGAGAATGAGAGATAGAGAGCACGAGAGGGAAGAGGGTCAGAGGGAGAAGGAGACTCCCCGCTGAG
This sequence comes from Zalophus californianus, assembly GCF_009762305.2. NCBI lineage: Eukaryota > Metazoa > Chordata > Mammalia > Carnivora > Otariidae > Zalophus > Zalophus californianus. The sequence goes on along the minus strand of NC_045595.1, from coordinate 43,243,856 downwards.
CAGGGAGCCCAATGCGGGACTCGATCCTGGGACTCCAGGATCATGACCTGAGCCGAAAGCAGTCCCTTAACCAACTGAGCCACCCAGGCGCCCTCTAATATACTCTTTATGTTTTGTTTTTGTTTTTGTTTTTTTGTCTTCCCCATTGCATTTTCTCTTCATGTTGCAGTCTGGATCTTTTCTATTCACACATCCTCCATTTTACTAATTTTTTTCTCTGCCGTATCTGATCTGGTATTAAATCAATCTATATTGTTCTTAATTTTAGCTTTTATATTTTTCAGTTCTAGACTTCCAGTTGATTCTTTTTTTATTGCAGTGGAGTTGACACACAATATTATATTTGTTTCAGGTGCACAACATAGTCATTCAACAATTCTAGACATTACTCAGTGCTCACCACAATAAATGCAGTCACCAGCTGTCACTGCACAGTGTTATAACACATACCCCCTAGGCTGTACTTCTCATTTTCATGACTTATTGGTTTTATAACTGGAAGTTAGTACCTCTTAATCCTCTTCACCTATTTTGTCCATCCCTCCGTCTGGTTTGTTTCCTTCTTCTGGTAACCACCAGTTTGTTCTCTGTATTTAAGAGTCTGTTTGTTTGTTCCTTTGTTTTGTTTTTTTAGATTCCACATATAAGTGAAATCATATGGTATTTGTTTTTCTCTGTCCAACTGATTTTTAATACATGCCATTTCCCTCCTGAAATTTTCTATCTTGTCATCTATTTTTAACATATTAATCACAATTATTTAAGAACCCCTGTCTAATAACTTTCATATTCCTATCAGCTGTGACTTATTGCTAATGTCTGATGTTCTTCTGGGTCTCGATCATTTGGTCCCGGTTCCAGCTCTTCCTGGTAACATTTTACTGAATACCAGCATTGTGCATTGAAATGTAAATGTTTTTATTGTTATATTTTTTTCCAAGAAAATTTACTTTTTTAATCAGTCAACTAAAAACAGCAGAGTGCTGTCGGGAATGGATATGAATGGAGTCTGAATGTCGGTCATTTTAAACACTGGTCAAATTTGTTCTGTTTCCATTGCCGGGACAAAGTCTTTTAGGTGTCTCCACTCAAGGTCGAGTTGTGTAGTAGGCTTCATTTAATCTGGCTAATTCTGAGCCCCAATTTTTGTCTTCCTTGCACTGTGAGGCTACCGAAATTTCTGCCTGAGGCATTTTCTGCTATTTTTTCTTTTTCTTTTTTATTCCTAATTTGTAGTGCTTGGGAAGTGGCAAGTTTCTGGAGAAAAATCCTGGGGAGTTCTGCTTTTCTTTTTGTGCTTTTCTTTTCTCCAGAATATTGTCCTTCATGTTGCAAACATTTTTATGTTAAATCCTTAACATAAAAATATACCAATTGTTTATTCAATCTTTTATTCAAAACCATTTAATTAGTATAAAATCCTTACCTTCTTCCAGATGTACATCTGTATGAATACTAAGCAAATGAAAAACACTGAACTGAGGAACTATTAGAGGACTTCCATCTAAGAGGCAAAACATTCTAGTTTCTAGAAGGGAGACATGATAGAATCAAGACAAATCATGAGGTTGTATGAATGGGTTTCTCAACCTCAACGTTATTAACGTTTTGAGCCAGATAATTTTTCGTTGCATGTATGTATGGGTGGATTCAGAGTGAGGTGAGGAGGCTGCCCTGTGCATTCCAAGATATTTATCAACATCCTTGGCCTCTTCCCACTAGATGTCAGTAGATCCTCCAGTTGTGACAACCAAAAATATCTCCACACTGTCAAATGTCCCCTTGGAGGCAAAATCAACTTGGTGAAGCACCTGTGTGCTACAGCAACACACTGGGAAAGAGATGGTGGTGGTTTAACTGAAGTTTAGTAAGTGCAGTGGTGAGAAGTAGTTAGATTCTGTACATTTATTGGTGCTGAGGCCATCTGTTGGACAATTGGAGATGGGGTTTGAAAGAAAGCAAGGAGTAAAAATGACTAAAAGGATTTGACAGGGCAAACGTCACTATCGACTATTACTAATAGAGAGGGAAAGACTGCGGTAGGAGTAAGTTTTGGGAGTAAGAATCAGGAGGCCAATACTAGCATACTGTAAATTGGTAAGTGAAGGTGATAAATTTGTGGGTGGATTTGGGGAATGAGGTAGGTATCTGAACTGAGTGTATCATTTTGGAATTAGCTTGTGGATGGTATTTAACATGTTGAAACTGAATTAACTCACCAAATGAGTGGGAGTAGATATGGCAGAGAATAAATTCAAGAACAAATCCCTGGCACACTCCAAATTTAGGAAATGGGTAAGATTAAAAGGAACCAGCAAAGTAAACGGAAAGGGAGTGACTTAAGATGTAAAAGGAAAACCTGACAAATGCAGCGTGTAGGCAGCCAAGCGAGGAATGTGTTTCAAGAAGGATGTGATCAGTAGTTTGACAGGTTAAGTAAATGAAGATGGGGAACTGACTGCTGGATTTCACAATGTGGAGGTTACTAGTCACCTTGTTAAGAGCAGTGCTGATGGAATGGTAGGGGAAAAGCCTGGTTGCATTGACTCAAAACAAAGCTGACCAGAAGGACTGGAAAAGCAAGCCCACATAGAAAATTTTTGAAGAATTTTGATATAAAGGAGAATAGTCAAATATGGCAGTAGCTGGAAGGGAAGCAGGGTCAGAAAAGGTCTTTTTTTAAAATGATGAGAATAACAATATGAAAGTATTCTGGTGGGGATGGTGTGTTACACAAAATAATAGAGATGAAAGAGAGACTGAGGTAGACAGAGACAGAGAGGCAGAGAGGAAATTGTCCCCGAACATGAAAGGGAATCATACCTAGAACACAAGTGGTAGATTTGAGTTCATGACCTATTATGTACCAAATTGTGCTTTATTGATTTCTTGATAAATTTTGTTTAAGCAAGAAATGACCAAATCTTGACTTTTTGTAAATGTTAGTAGAGAAAAATAGTATCACTATAAAATATAAGATATACAATATCCTGATGAAGATAATTGATTAAACACAGTGTTTATTTTCAGTATTTTATAAACATCTAATAAATGAAGCCAAAAGAAGTTCTCCATAAGACCTAAATCCACCAAAACAGAGATCAAAAGGGGAGACAAAATTTGAGAAACTGGAACGAAATGAAATGATTTCTAACTGATCTACAATAAAGCTCAATATCCTACGCTGGCTGTGAGGAAGGCAGAGAAGAAAATTCATTGAACATGTCAAACTCCCTTTTGGACTTTATGAATAGGAAGCACTTGGGTCTCTGTAGTGTAGTAGAAGATTGGCAAATTATTCTCCTGAGAGGATATGAAATGGAGAGTCTCCGAACTGCTTGGTAGCAAGCATAGTTGAAGATGAGGGAATCTTAACTAAAAACAGGGAAATTAAGGAACATGTATATAGTAAGGGCTGAGATCCATGTCTTGTAATGTCATATAGCTCTGAGGATGCTGGTTGCTGGGCCTTTGCTCTCTGGGCAGGGAAGCGGGGTGGGAAGTGGGCGACACTTGTCCTAGGGCTCTGATAAACCTAAGAGAAAATCCTAAACATAGTGTGTTTAAGTTTTCCAAGGATATATACTGGCCAGATCATCTTAGTGTGAAGTCCAATATTAAATGCTCCCCCCCACACACATACACTTGATCAGAGCTTTCTATAAGATTTTTAGTGCCCTATTCTTAAATGTGAGCAAATAACTAAGATTCACAAAGTATCTTGGTATATCTCTTACTAAAGGGTAGGGATTAAAACAAAGAAAGAGAAGAAAGCAGTTTGGGACCACAGAGGCCATTCAGGAAAAACTAAGCTAGATAAAAGAAAAACTATGAGCAATATTTTCAGAGAGGGAAAAAATGCAAGGTATTATATAAAGGAACAGTCAGAAAATAAAAGGACACTTAGACATTTAAAAAAAAATAGCAAAGTCAAAAATTCCCTGAGGTAGAACAAAAAGGATATAAAATGGATACTAGGAGAGAGAAACAAACAAAAATATACACAATTCACACACACACACACACACACACACATATGTATAAAAACTGTATCTACTATCCAAATATATAAATATATAAAATATAATAAACTACACACACAGATACATACATGTATACATACACATACACACATAAACTAGAGTACCAGTTTAGGAAATCTAACTTTTTCAATAATAAGGATTCTAGACAAAGCAATGGAATAAATTATTAAATTATCCAGGAAGACATTCCAGGATAAAGAAGTATGAGTTTTCAGGATGACAAAGTGCACCAAATGCCCAGTATAGAGGCTGAAAATAGATTTCCAACACAGCACATCATCAGGCAATTGTGGAACGCTGGGAAAAAACAACCAAGAGAGAGAGAGAGAGACATGCAGACAGACAGAAACGATGTCATAAACAACAGATCAGGAATCAAGATGGTTTCAGCTTTCAGAACACAGTAACATCTCCATATTGCTAAGAATAATGATTTCTAATCCAGAATTCTGTTTCCAACTAAGCCATCAATCAAATGTAAGCATAAAATAAATACATTTTCAAACATGAAAGAACCCCAAAACATTGCATTCCTCTTGAATTCTTTCTCAAAAATCCACTGGAAGATGCATTCTACCAATATGAAGGAGCATGTCGAGAAAGGAATGATGTTTAGGCAACGGGGCTCTCATACACAAAGACAGGTTGATAGTGAAGGGAGGCAACAGAGATAAAATTGAGGAATGAACTATTGTCAAGTCCACAGAAAATTAAGCAAACAAAACAAGAAAATTACTAACTCTAGGGAAAGCAAATAGAGGAAAATCAAAGCTAATCTCTGAAATAAACTCTTTACAGAGATAGCAAAAAAACAAGGAAATCAGTGTGATGGAGTCTTTAATTTCCTCCTCTAGCAAGCCAGCAATGGAAGAGTTTTTAATCTTTATAATATGTTTTTCCTCTTTGTACATATACTTGCATAAGGCTAGGATGTTTTCTATCCTCTTAGTCAAGTGCAAGCTTTATCTGCTCAGACATGTGTTTTACAGATTAAAATCTGCATGCAGCACTTGGTATATTCCAATACAGGCAGAGTATAGTTTAATTTCATAATTTCAATTATACATAAAATAACCACAGCCAATATATTCCAGTTTACCTGCAGATACCATTACCCATTTATCTTTTACCTCAAAATTTAAATGATTTGGAACAAATATGAAAAGACGACCGAAACCCCCGAGTAAAAGAAATAAACAAAGAACAGTCTAGAGAAAGTAATTGTCTAACACTGGAGTTGTCTAAATGAGAAAATATGTCTAAGTATCATGCAAGGTAGCACTGAGAAATTCCCTAGCAAGTAATAATGTAAAATGTAAACAGAGATCTTCTATATTAACAAGTAATCAAAATAGGGTCTGACATCTATTTAAAAAGAGCATGCACCCTAGATTCTGCTTAATGAATTAGATATGCCAACTACTCAGTTTCAAAGCTGTTAATACCTAATAGGGAATGACTATTTATGGCATCGTATTTATATTTCTTATAAATAGATAATGTTCACCCTGTCCTCCGACTGTAACTCTGTGCTGGGCCACAGTAAATCATCAGGTTGAAGAATTCTGTAGTTTTATAGGAAATGGAATGAGGAAATTTTATTTTGCCTGGCTACAGGATTTAGCAGAAAGAGGATGTTTTCTTCTGAGCATTTATGTGGAGGTGAGGGAAGACAAAATGAGAACATAAAAGCGAGAAGATGAGAATCACTGTGAATTGTATTCATCTGATTCCTCTTTTCCCTTTCGGCACCGCCCTCCTCCACACCCATCCCTCACTTGGGCTTGAAAGAATTTGGTAGCTGCTTCCTTGAGCATTCAGGATCCACAGACTGAAAACAGAACTTGCACCCGAGGGTCTTGTACATCGTAATGATACACATTATCCCTAAAAAATGGCACTAGAACATAAGTGACCACCGTGCCACTTTAGAAATAGAAGGATCAAGCAACAGAGGAGTCTAATAGTTTCTTTTAGCATCAGAATGGAATCAAGGACATATTACTAAACTCCCAATTCCTAACCAAATACAAAGGGCACACACGTGTACAGGTTGGGGAAGGAAACTGAAGACAAAAATACTCACAGTTCAAGATATTTTTTACTGCACAGACTAAACCTGCTGTTGGTTAAAGTTTTGTTTCATTCATTTTTAATAAAAAGAGAAAGTAGATACTAGTGGTTTAAGCCAAGTGAAGGAAGCCAAAACATATATACTGTATGATGGCATTTGTATGAAGTTAGTGGCAGAAAAGAGCCCTAACAGTAGTTGCTTCTATAAATCGGGTGGGAGCAGGAATTGAGGGATTACAAAGGGGCATGAAGGAATGTCCTAAAGGGTGATGTTAACATTCTATATTTGGTAGAGTTTGGGGTACTTAGGTATAGGCACTTGCCAAAATTCAGCGAAGATAAACCTAAGATTTGTGTATATCTTTATGTGTAAAGTTCACCTCAAATGGAAAAAAGTATAAACAGATACTGAACTCTAATAAGTGAAAGCTGATTTAGGAAAAGTACTACTTTTTGCAAATTACTCTGTTTTTATTTCCACTGGACTTGAAATAGTGTCATGTAAAACTGCATGTGTCTCAGGCAGTTATTATTACATATATTCAACTCTAAGATGAAAAAAAGTTCTGTCACTTACTAATACAAGGGCCATGCTCACGTCGCTTTAGCAATCTATGCCTCAGTCTCCCCTTGTGTGAAAGAGATAATGATACTTGCTTCACAGTGTTGTGAGGGATCACTGAGATAATGTACATAAAGCACCTACCACAGTGCTTGGAACACAGTGTATATTTGATAAGTGGTGGTTAATAATAATAGTAATAAAGAATACATCCCCAGTAATGGTAAAAACAAACTCTTCAAGGTCTCATGCCAGTTAGTAATAGAGCTAGTTAATTTAATTCCAAAGTCTGTGCTCTTTGTGACTTTAAGTGGTGTAGACGCATCTGTCTGGCTTCCTCTACTTAGCTTGAAAGACTAGCCATACGCTCCCTATTTTTATTAAGAATAAGCAAAACTAAACAAAACTTTAACCAATTTAGATTGAATTTGTTCAATGAAAAATGTCTGGAACAATAAAAAACAAAAGGTGAAAACCTGAAGTTCATTAATCTCTCTCCTTTACATTATATATTATAATAATAATTAAAAAAAAACGCTGTTCAACATACCTGGAAATTTTATCTGAGTGGTATGTGCTACATTTTTAAAAGATTGTGGACTAAATTGTTACGAAGACCAAAATAACATTGATATTGTATTTGCTTAAATAAATGTTTTGGGGGTTTTCTTTGTTGTTGTTGATCTTTCTTTCTTTCTTTCTTTCTTTCTTTCTTTCTTTCTTTCTTTCTTCTTTTTTTATATTTTTTCTTAAAGGGATTATGGAATTCAAGCGTCAAGAGTTGACTCAGCATTATTTTCAATATTGGTGGGGGAAAGAAAATTCCTGGCCAGTATACAAATTCACTATGTATTTTTTCACCTGAAAAATTAAATGCTTCCACTAATAATTTTTAAATCAAAGCTTCTTTTCTATAAAACTGCTTTAAATCATTCTTTGTGCAAAACTGGAGTGCATAATTAAACATTCTGAGGAAAATATTAGCAGTACTGGGAGACTTCTCCTCAGTGCTGTTTTCAGTCACTAAAATATGACCAGTGTATTCCAATGTGCTTTGTCATTTCTGTGAAATTGTACTTTTGGTTTACTCAATAAAGCTGAGCTTCTCAATAAAGCTGGGCTCAACACCTCAAATCCTTTAAACTGCCTGTTGAAGCCACAAAGCCTCCAATTATCTACCTATCTTGGTGTTTCTCTTCGTAAATATAGAACCATAATGGTGCACACCATTCTTCTGCTAGAGAAAACGGATAGGCCACTCTCCATGCTGGTATAATAAAGACTTCTATCACAAAGAATAAACAACTAAATGAACAGCAATAAACTTAATTTGCACATTAGATATGCTTTTCCAAGTTCTGACATTTCAGTTGAAAATAATGCTGAAGCAATGAGGCCTATAATTGAACATCCAAAACTTCTCCAGTGGGGAAACAAAGACAAATGTTGCCTGCAAACAAGATCATTTTTATAGCCTACTGTTACTCTGCTTTTTAATAATTTTTCAAATGCCAGATCAAAGAATTTCCCCTTTTATGTGATTTTCATATACTTCTTAAGGGTATGTACACACTGTAATTTTAGGCAAGTCCTCCAAAATGAAAACACCTAAACTCTCTCTCTTTTTGATTTCTTGTTTGTGCCTAAGGAACACGTCCTCAGATTACACTGGGCATCTTCTGAGGCTCTGGCAAGGCTGATGCTAATTGCACTCCCAATGTTTGAATGGAAAATGGCTTTATCCCTGCTGCATGAGTGAAATAGAAATCTCTGACATACAGTGCAGATAACTTCAGAATCCTCTTAACACAGATAAGCCATATCAGCTAAAACTAAGCTGGAAAATATCTTACTCTTGTAACTATTATCTTTTTACATGTTATCTAACAACAACATTTCTTGCATGACTGAGGCTGATAAGTCAATTCAAAGAGAGATGATTGTTTCATCAGCTTTACTGAAATTTCTCATTTGCTCCTTACCACCTTATTACCAGTAAGGTCACTCTATGCTGATTTGGTGTGAGAAACAAAATTATATTTGACTCCGTAATGACAATCAGAAGAACATCATAGACTAGAAAATACAAACACACACACACACACACACACACACACACACACACACATTAAATCATCTTAAACAACCAGATGACTACACTCTTAATAAGAAAATGGTTGAATCAATGCCTATTATTATAATTCTTTCTCAGATTAAAGCTTCAAATTTGTAGGTTGTAAAATAATAATTCTTTGTCAGGAATAGCTTTAACATTCCTACTTGAAAGAGAATTAGCAATAGAAGTCCAGTTAAGAGGACATGCTAATGACAGACTTATCTTAGACCTGTATTTACATAGCAATCCCACAGTTTAATAAAAAGAAAATCATAGAACACAGATCAATAAAAAATCAAGTTTCTAAAGATGCTTTTATTTGTACTGTACACATTTTGTGTTTATGTAGTTATTTTTAAATATTTGTTTTTGTGTTACTGTGTATGTACGTGTTTCTTTATAACGTGGTTCTTGTCAATGGCAAAGAAGCAAATAGATCCCCCTTAAAATGGAATGTGGGTATTTCATGAAGATTAAAAATAACAAACACAATTTCCTTCTCATTATTAGATATAAATGAGTGAAAATTACTTGATATTCATGCATACTGATATATGCCCTGTTTGCATATGTAAATGATTCTCTTCTTTGTGCTGAAAATATTGGAACAGTGAGTTCTCTCCATGAAGTCTGTAGGATTTTCATGTAGCTTCACATTTGTTCCCCCTTGCCAAGTAAGTTCTCTTTGTGTTAGAAATACATAACTACAAACCCTAAAATAGGGAAAGTGAAAACATTTTAGAAGTTCATTATTTTCCTTTGATGTTCTTCATTACAAAGTATCCTAAGCTTAACCCCTGAGAAATAGAAAACCTTCATATTTTAGAGCAAGGAAGTCAGAACAGAGATTATCTAAGAACTTAAGAGTGTAAGATAAAATCATTTCACTCAATCAATAATTATTTATTGAACACATACAGTTCCCAGGACTATTCTAGGATTTGTGACATTCCTGCCTGCTTTATGCTTCTTTCTAGAGGAAGGGAAAGAGGGAGAAAAAAACATAGACATGACAAATAAGTGAAGTATATAGTATATAAGAAAATGAAAAATCCTACCAAGGAAGGAAGAGTGGAAAAGATTAAGGTGACCAGGAATGCAGATTGTGATAATTTCATTTCAATAGCCCCAGCAAACAACACTAGAAATAAATAAAACTACGTCGAGTTTTTGTGTTTTGCTTTGTTTCATTTTGTTTTAAACTGAGCAATCTTATTTAGTTATTTTCTCCCTTGTAGAGAGAGTTGATCGTGTGTTTTATGGACTACCCCAAATTACAGATGAACTTGTTTCTATCCAAAGAACTGGGAAAAAACATGGCTATGTTACATATCTGGAAATATTCAACTGCTACCTTGAGAAGTAAGCATGGTCCAGCTTCTTCAGAGTTACATAATTATGTGAGTCTCCTCCTTTTACTTTTCTCCCATTTTTTGCTAAAGGACAGAATCATGATTCCAAATGTTTGAAACATTTGAGGAAGAGAAACTATTCATTCAGTCCAATGTATCCAATAACGTTTTTATCACCAGAATCTCTGGGATAAAAAGATGCCCGTCACTGTATTTTAGCAGTAAAACCATTGGTCCACCTATTGTATCACCAGTATTCTGCAGAAACTTTCATTGAGAAACTACATTTCTACTACCAATACCTTCTATCCTTTACATTTTATGTTTTAATTCCCTCTGGATTTCTCCATTCTTGGAAAAATTAACTGTAATGTCCTCCACCATATTTTAACCTTCTTCCTATTTTTAAAATGAATGCCTACAACCTGCACCTTCTTAATTTGAAATGAGGGAATAAATCTCCTCTTTTTTTTTCCTTAATGCTGAAAAGCATTTATGTTTTTCAATATATGGGTAGTACCAAACATTTGCTGGAGACATATCCTATCATTAGATATAGTTACAGCATATTCCTTGAAATGTTAAGTCCATCTCTGTCTTAAAAATCTGATGACAATACAATCTTAAGGAAGTAAAGTTTTTCAAAATGTGGCACACTGGTAAGATTTTGACACAAGTTACATCAATCACATTTCCCCTGAGTGTTTCAGACAATTGTCAGCAGGCATAATGTAATACGCTAAGACAATGTTGGCAAAAATATCTTCCAGGGATAAAGGTAGGTATTATTTTTTTCCTTGAGACATTTTAAAGGGTAGTTGAAGTATAGTAGCTAACTAATTTTTATTTAATATATTTATTTTTAATAGAAATGCTGATAAAGCACTGATTGCTGAATTTAATTATTTGGGCTTAATTAGCTGTTCAAACTATTTTATCAAGACAGTCATTTTAATCATCGAGGAGGCAATGAAATGATAAAAGTGACATGTCTTCCAGTAAACATACTAGTTTTATGAGCTGAGATTCAACAAAGTAAAGTAGCAAAGATGGGGAATAGATACTTGAATACTAATTATGTCCCTTGGTGATATATGGAGGTACATTTGTATTGACAGTAGCTTAAAAGTCTGAAGAATAGAGTATGCAGTTTTATCATCACAAATTATGTGAGCTTATAGGTTTACTGTGATGGGACTATAATAATGACTTACACAGACACAGATACTTTAATTTTTTTTTCTCTTTGAAACAAACTACTCATTAAAGTGTATGCAAGAGGGTCTGCATCTCACTAGCTATGCACTAGAGTTATATCAATAAATGAACTGGTTACGTATTTGACAACCTTATATCCATGGTAAAAATTTCATACAAAATGAGAGTTTCTGAAGGAAATTTAACCAAGAAAAATATTATCAACGGACTTTATCAAAATGTCCATAGCTTCCTACACTAAGGCATTCAACTGCCAAAGTATTCACATCTGCCATGGTATCTCACTGGCAAAGTAAACATACTATTAATGAATATGGGAACACAACTCTTAAATAAATCGTGAAATCAAATATTTCACATATACACTATGATACAGATTTGACATTATGATAGAGGTTGTGATATGCATACATATCTCCAATGTTCATCAAGCACAAATGAAGACAATAAAATACCTTTTACGACTAGGCTGCCAGTGTTCTTTGCAATGCCAAACTGATTTGTAGCTATGCAAGTATATGATCCGGCATCTGACCTAGTAACGTTATATATCTTGAGGCTGCCATCTTCTGAGAGAAACACTCTAAAAAGAAAATACATAATTAACAGAAGTAAGGCTCTTAAAATAAGTCTTAACCATTTATTTTCATTTTAAAACATTACTAAAACCGTGGGCATATTCCCTTCCTTTTATCCTCTTCTTGATTAGGAGCAATCTCTGAACCCCCATAGTAGAATAAATGATATTTGCTTTTATTCTGACACAGTATTGATAATTATCATACTATCACTTGAATGATTGTTGATTTTGAAGCCCATTAAAAATAAAATGGATGCTTGACGCTACAATGCCCATTTGCTTGTTAATAACAAATGCAACTATTCACTATGCATTTTGAAAAGTCAACTCTCTGGTGAAAATTTTGAACTTGGCGTTAGAGAAATGCAAGCTAATTTTCACATTGTTTAATCTAGCTTTATAAGCCTGCTCTTACTTAGCACTTTCAGCCACCAAACAACAGGATTCTCAATGCCAGTATTTACCAGAGCTAGTGAATTGAAGGAACCATCTACATGGTTTCATAGCCAAAGGGCCCAGACTTATCCTGTTATGTGGCCTATCATAGAGAGAATGAAGCCTTCATGAATCAGACTGCATTAAATCGTCCTAATATACATGCAATCATATAGCACATAATGAAGGGATAGCTGTTTAAGAAGTTCTCATCTTTCATAAAATGATTCTTATGTTTTCTCTGAAACTCAGAAGTTATCAAAAGCAAATTATCAGACCACTGATGTCATCAGGGAAAGCCCAAGATTGGTTTCTTGACAAAATCACCATTAAATGTTTTAATAAGGAGGCAAAAAAAAAGGAAAAAAGGAAAAATTAAAGCATATGCCCAATTTTATGTCTCATAAACATAATTAGCAACTTTTTAAAAACATGGCTCTTAAAACACTAATAGGTAGTCAGGGTTGTACAAAAATAAGTGATGAAAACTAATTGGTCACAACAATAATTTTAAAAGAAAGAAAGACATAACAATTGCCATGCATGTCATATCCATTAACAATACCAAACAGTATCTGTTTCATTGCAAACATATCATTGTGCCTAATATGGGTATTACACAAAATGTAGCTAATATAATTAATTACCCAATTTGAAACCAAGAGAATAACAGCCAACTACAATTTGTATGAAGCCAGCTTCTGATGTTGGGTTTATTATTAATGATGTGTTCCACATTCTGTCATCAAGTGAGAAGCTGGGGCCACATCTGGGTTTAAATGTTTTATAGCATATAATCAGATTTTTGTTTAAGTTATTATGTTGGAGTACTCTCCAACAGCAGACATTTGATATCTCATTTATTTTCTGAAATGTCTAGATTTCTTGGTCACAATTTACATTAACAGTTGAATCATACCATTAATGACACGGTAGTAGTAAAGCTCTTCTAATATGCAGCAAACTCCTGGCCAAATATAATTCTGTATCTGACTTAATTAGAAGAGATCAATGTGAGAAGTATTTGGGTGCATCACCTATTTCTAGAATTTAGGAAAAACTAGGAATTTTCAGCAACATAGAAATGTTAAATTTTGGCCAATAAGACAATTTAAGTGATATAAAATATGTATCTGCTGATATCTAAAGGCCATCAGACAAATGTCCCAGCTAGGAAAGCCAGTGTTCATATGTCATATAATTTTTCACTTAGCTTTCAGAGAAGAACAATTCATGTAAAAAGTGGTTTGATATTACTACCCTTTTCAGGCTTATGGAATATGTTCAATAATGTTTGTTAAATTGAAATTGTCATCACTGAAATTGATTATTTCTGTTGAAATCTTAATCAGTCAACCAATATTTCTCAAGTGCCTAGTACTGTTCAAAATACTGAGAATGCAGACCAAGAAAAATTACAATCTGCCCAAGAGTAAATAGTTAATAAGTATTAGAGAATGAATTGAAAGTTATATATCTCTATATTTTCTCTATATTATCTCTAGCACTCATCCTCTTTCCAGAACCATCCATAATTACTTGAGTAGACTAATTCTCCATGTTAATTTTGATGTTCAAGAAGTTCCTGTTGAGTCATCGTTAGATGCCCTTAGAATAGTCATCTGTGTTTGCTTCTCACAATGTGGTCTCATCCCAGACCTACGGAACCAAACTCTGCATTTTAACAAGATACCCAGTGATCAGTATGCACAATAAGGTCTGAGAAGCATTGATCAATTAATTATAAGTTAAACTTCAGTCTGTAAAGATAATCTTTATTTCTAAGCAAGAATCCATACTGTTTTCCTAAGATCAATATGCAAAAATGTATAAAAGATAAAAAAGGTTAGATTCAAATATTTTCTGAAAATAACCAAATTAGCAACCAAACTGACTTATCACTTATTAAAAACAGACGATTAAAAGAAAATAATTCTCCATAACAACCTAGGATATCGAAATCAGAGATTTAACTATAACTAGAAATTTTATAATATTATAAATAGTATGAATATTTCAACTTATCATTTATTTTTTAAATTAATAAGAGATGGTAAAATATAGTAAGAAAACTTAATCTATGATAACATAGATGGAATCAAACCACATAATTATAGCCCTAATTTTATGCAGAATTATTAAACAAAAAATAGTAAAAAAAAAAAGTGAGAATTTCAAGTTCTGTCATATGTTAAAATATGGCTTAGCAGAAATGATTAAAATAAAAGAAAGAAAGACCAACCAACTAAAATCAAACTGTACTAAACAGCTGACATTTTCAGGTAAGGAAGAAAGCACCTATAAATTTAGCTGAAACATTTTAATTCATGATTTTGGTAATATTCATAGAGAAAGATAAAGACCGACTTTTTTTATTCTTCTTTTGAAATATTCTAAAAGGTAGTTTAAAATGGTATCTGGAGGGATGGAAAGAACATATTAATAAAATATATTAAAATATTCTATCTTGATTTCATATAAGCTTCTTTGGTGTTTAAAACAAAACACAGCCACAAATATAGATAATGTTGACTATCAAAAAATTGGAGAAAACATTCTAGTATTAAAAATAAAGATTTTTGTGAATAATTAGCAAAGAGAATATAGTTATAGAGAGGGAAGCATAAGGCAATCAAATGATTGATTACGTATAATATATATTTTTATTTATATTAGGACCTAATACAGAGATCATACTGCTTATAGACAATAAAAGCCTAAATGAAAATATGTGAGCATCATTTAAAGTGGTACAGCTTCTAAAAATTCAATAGCAATTTAGAAATGGAATAGAAAGCCCAGGAACAAACCTGTGATTATATGGTCAATTAATCCATGACAAAGGAAGGAAAGAATATGCAATGAGGAAAAGTCAATCTCTTCAACAAATGGTGCAGGGAAAACTGGACAGCTACATGCAAAAGAATGAAACTGGACCACTTTCTTACACTATACACAAAAATAAACTAAAAATGGATTAAAATCCTAAATGTGAGACTTGAAACTATAAAACTCCTGGACAAAAATATATTCAGTAACTTCTATGACATTAGTCATAAAAACATTTTTTTCACTATGTCTCCCCTGGCAAGGGAAACATTAAATTAGAAACAAGGGAAACATAAAATTAGACTATTGACAATACCAAAATAAAAAGCTTTTGCACAGCAAAGGAAACCATCAATAAAATGACAAGTCAACTACCGAATGGGAGAAGATATTTGCAAATGATATAACCCAATAAGTGGTTAATACCCAACATATATAAAGAACTTATACAAATCAACACCAAAAAAAATCCAAATAATCCTATTTAAAAGTGGACAGAGTACCTGAATAGACATTTTTCCAAAGAAGACATACAAATAGCCAACAGAAACATGGAAAGATCTCAATATCACTAATCATTGGGGAAATGCAAATCAAAATCACAATGAGACATTACCTCATACCTGTCAGAATGGCTAAAATAAAAAAGACAAGAAATGACAAGTGTTGGCAAGGATGTGGAGAAAAATGAACCCTCGTGCAGTATTGTTGGGAATGCAAACTGATGCAGCCACTGTGGAAAATAGTATGGAGTTTCCTCAAAAAATTAAAAATAGAATTATCATATGATGCAGTAATTCTACCACTAGGTATTTACCAAAGAAAACAAAAACACAAATGCAAAAAGATACATGCAAACTTATATTTATTGCCGCATTACTTCCAATAGCCAAGACAGGGAAGCAACCCAAGTGTCCATCCATGGAAGAATGGATAAAGAAGGTGTGGTATATACGCAATGGAATATTACTCAGGAAAAAAAAAAAGATCTTGCCATTTGCAAGAATAGGAATGGACCTACAGAGTATAATACTAAGTGAACTACTCAGAGAAAGACAAATACCATATGATTTTCACTCATATGTGGAACGTAAGAAACAGAACAAAGAAAGAAAGAGACAAACAAAAAAAGCGTCTTAAATACAGAGAACAAACTGGTGGTCACCAGAGGTGAGGCAGGTGGGGGGTGGGTGAAATAGATAAAAGGAATTGAAAAGAAAATTAACAGCAATTTAAATATATAAATGGAAATAGAGCAATGCTAACACTTTCTTTCCTCTAAACTTACTCAGCAAATACTAAAACTGCGTTCTAGGCACAATGTTAGATGTTATAACAGAAATAAGAGAAATAGGGTGATAATTACCAAGGACATACTTCTCTATGAATAAACTCAGTGGTCAAAATCCAAGGAGGTTATTATTACAGGTCAACTCTACACAGGTCCTCTACTAATTGAATAAAAAATGTTAGCTCACTGAATCCTTAAGTCAAACCTCTGGGCTCACTATTGTTATCATCCCCAAGTTTCCTGATGGGGAAATTGAGACAAGGGAAGAAGCAATAATGTACTCAAGTTACCAACTAGGTAGTGTAGGGCCCAGATTCCAACCTGTCTTTCTCTTTGGACCAGAAAGCAGCTATTTAAGCAAGTGCTCTTTCACTTCAGTTTCCAAAGCATAGTTTACTAATAATATAGTTACTAAGAGCACAAACTTGAGAAGTTTACTTATTTTATATATGTATATAGCTTTAATATTGGAGACTAATACGCTCACCTTCAGAGAGTCCATATGCACATTTTCTCATGAGCGATAAACACCCTTCCTCCCCAGTCTCTGTTCTCAAATATTCACTTAATTAGAATATTTCAACTGTTTGCACTATTGAATAGAAAAATTTCCCCGAAATTACCAAAGCTCAGTACTCTATTTAGATGATTAAATCACAAATTAAGGCATCTGCATTTAAAATGTTCTGTAAAAATTAGAATTTAAAGACATTTACATGTGTAGATGTATCATGACCATTCAACTTTTGAAAAATTAATAGTTGGCATTTGTAATGTACTAAACTACTCCTCTAATTGCATTCTGGGCATAAAATGGTAGAAATTCACTAGTACAAACTGTGTCTGACAGTCAGGTGACATTGGTAGATTTTATGGTGGCATTAGAAAATAGAACATGTGGAAAACTGAACTACCAATATATGTAAACATTTCAAGGTTAACTGATAAGTTGAAGGCACACTATATGAAGTGATTGAACATCAAACATTTCATTCTTCCTACTATCAGGGAATATTAGGGGCATAAACAGAAAACAAAAGTTATAGTCTACCCATTTGCCTGATTTCATATCCTTTGCCTTCTACTTGATGCGTTATTATGAATGAAATACCAGGAAGATGGACTACCAATGAAATGAACTTATAGGACTCTTTTACCTGAAATGTATGTCAAATTTTGTGTCAATATGAGGAACTACAGAAAGACTAATGTGGAATGTTTTTATCCTTGCTTTCCTGTGTTGCATGTGATAACCTGTTTATTATAAACCTCCTAAATATAATAGAGATTAGTATTCACATCTAGTTATGACCACAGTGAATCTAATATATACCCAATCATTGGTTAACCTACATACAGAAAATAAATCTGTATACATAGATCCCACATGATTCAAAAATGACGAAGTCTCTATTTTTATTTCTTTGTTTGATATCAACCATAGCCCATCACAAAGTTTGAGGATGCAGAAGATTAGCAATAGCTAAATTTCTTAAACTAAAAGAAATTAGGACATTGAGCAATTATAATTTCTTATTGCTGAAACTAGAGCAATACTGCTATTTTTATAGTTAGATTATTAACTGGAGTATTGCTTCCAGTTCTGTCTAAAGATAATACTGTAGACCATGAAATTTTAATTGACGGTCTAATTTTACTGATATCTAGAAAATGTAAAATAGATTGGTTTAAAATGAGTTAGATATGAAGTAGAAAAGTGTGTATAAATTCCGACTCTACACAATTTAGGTTTTAGGAAAATGTCCCACTGGAATCCACTTTAGATCAAATATTGATATTACATTTTAATAAGTTTAGCACCTGATTATCATAGCTAAGGTGTAATATCTATGCCAATTTCACTGTCATTTAATAAACTATCTCTTAAAAATTCCTTATTTTAACAAGCTACAAAAAATGACTGACATGATCTACAAACAAGTAAATATCAAAGCTAGCTCATTTAAATCAAAGTAGATTCTCTTTCCCATCTTTTTAAGTCAATAACTTTAAATGGCTCTAATGGTAATTATACACAGAAAATAGCTCACACCTCTAGCCAAGGGAAATTTAAAGATGTAATCAATGGATTAATGCAACCTTATTTTATCATTCTTTATAAGACCATCAGAGCAGTAAAAAAAAAAAAAAAGAATGAGATCACACACACACAAATAACACACACACCCACAAAAGAGAAAGAGATGACCATAGAACAAAAATGAAGTGCTATCTTGAGAGATGATTGAATGGGTGATAGAAAATAAAGTCTAGCCTTTCCACTAAATGATGTAGATCATTTTCAGTAAAGCGCAATACACTTACAATCTTCAGTCAGTTCTGAATGAGAGAAACATATACTAGAACATTTAAGAAAATTAATGGAAGAAATTATTAAATATGTTGTCTCTTTTACTTCTCTGCCATTCAGGACAGAGCACAGATATTCTTTTCAGAAAAGAGTTGTGTAAGTCACAGAGAGAAAACTAATGTGCATAATTTGAAAATCTTTTTTTTTATTTTGTTATGTTATGTTAATCATCATACATTACATCACTAGTTTTTGATGTGGTGTTCCATGATTCATTGTTTGCGTATAACACCCAGTGCTCCATTCAATATGTGCCCTCTTTAATACCCATCACCAGGCTAACACATCCCCCCACCCCCCTCCCCGCTAGAACCCTCAGTTTGTTTCTCAGAGTCCATAGTCTCTCATTGTTCATCTCCCCTTCTGATTCCCCCCGCTTCATTTTTCCCTTCTTACTATCTTCTACTTCTTTTTTTTTTTTAACATATAATGTATTATTTGTTTCAGAGGTACAGGTCTGTGATTCATTTTTCTTAAGAGTATATCTTCACAGACTTGCCAGATGAAAACATGGATAAAGGCTTTTCCCAAGTACCTAGCAGAGGATTTGCCCCACATTCTGCTTATCTGAATCCCATCCATCTTCCCAAGCCTACTCTGGATTCCCACTGTTAAAGACCCATCTTATGCATTCCTTCAGGTTCTCTCAGTACCACTGGCTGTCAAAAGTCCAAATAATACAGCCCCATCATAAAATGGCAGCTAGCATATAAGTCCCTTTTTCTTTCCTTCCAAAGACTGTTCCCACATAGTTTCTGTCTGGAGATAGTCTATGTGGTTGACTGATGCCAAACTACCAGTTGCATGTTTCTGTTCTTAAAATGAGTCCATAGCCAGCACAATAAAATATGATCCTGCATTGTTGTCTGTATGTACCTGCCTCACTCTAAGCTGTTCCCAGGGAACCTGGCTAAAACATGCAGCTTCTCAACCACACTGCAGTACTCTCTCTTCCTCTTTCACCAAATATTAAAAATTAGTAATTTTCTGCATATCAATAAACAGATACGCAAGGAGGTTTCATACTTTACTTAACCACAGCCAGGATGCAAGACTTCTGACCTTGAGTCAGTCCTTTTTCTATTGAATCATTATCTGAATCATTATGCTACCTTGTATTTTGAATTTTCTTTTTTTTTTTTTAATTTTTAGAGCAGTTTTAGCTTTGTAGTAAAATTGAAAGAAAGGTACAGATTTCCCATATACCCCCATACATGCATGGCTTCTCACATTATCAACATTCCCACTGGTGGTACATTTGTTACAACTGAGGAATCTTTATTGGCACATCATAATCATCATCATCATCCAGAGTCCATAGTTTACTTAAGATTCACCTTTGGTGTTGTCCATTCTTGGGGTTTGGAAAAATATATAATGACATGTACCCATAATTATAGTATCACACAAAGCATTTTCACTGACCTAAAATTCCTCTGTGCTCCACCTATTTATTCTTCCCTCTTCTGACCCCTGGCAACCACTCATCTTTTTACCATTTCCATAGTTTTGTCTTTTTCAGAATGTCATATAATGCAATCACACAGTATATAATCTTTCAGATAGGCTTCTTTCACTTAGTAATATGCATTTAAAATTCCTCCATTTCTTTTCATGGCTTGATATCCCATTTCCTTTTAGCACTGAATAATATTCCACTGTCTGATGAACCCCAATTTTTTTATTCATTTACTTACTGAAGAATATCTTATTTGTTTCCAAGTTTTTTCAATTATTAAAATACTATAAGTGATAGTGTGCAGGTTTTTGTATAGACATAAGTTTCAAGTCCTTTGGGAAGATATTAATGAATGTGATATTTGGATTGTATGGAAAAAGTATGCTCAGTATTGTAAGAAACCTCCAAACTGTTTTCTAAAGTGGCTATACTCTTTTGCATTCCCATTAGCAATGAAAAAGAGTTCCTGTTGCTCCACATCCTAGCCAGCATTTGGTGTTAGTATTCCAGATTTTCGCCATTCTAACACTCACATAGCAGCATCTCATTTTAATTTGCATTTTCCTGACCAAATACAATGTGGAGAATCTTCAAATACATGTGCACCATCTCGGTATCTTGTTTGGTGAGGTGTCCCTTAAGGTCTTTGACCCATTTTTTTATTGGAGTTGTTTTCTTATCCCTGAGCTTTAATCATCGTTTGCATAGTTTAGATAACAGTTCTTTATCAGATGTATATTTTGCAGATATTTTCTCCTAGTCTGTGGCTTGACTTCTCATTCTGTGGGCATTGTCTTTCACAGTGCAGCTTTTTTTTTCCTTTAATTTTAACGGAAGTCCAGCTTATTCTGTGTTTCTTCCATGGGTCTGCCTTTGCTGTATCTGAAAAATCATGGCCATACCAAAGGTCATCTAGGTTTTCTCCTATTTCCTTATCTTCTGGGAGTTTTATAGTTTTGTGTTCTACATTTAGGTATACGATCCATTTTGAATTAATTTTGGGAAAGGGTTTAAGGTCTGTGTTTAGATTCATTTAAAATTTTTTTTTTGCTTGTGGCTGTTCAATTGTTTCAGCATCATTTGCTGAAAAGACCATCTTTGCTTCACTGTATTGCCTTGGCGCCTTCATCATAATTTTCTTTTTAGACAAGTTTTCATTCTCTAAGTAGCCTGTAGAGCTAAGTTTTTTGAGGCAAGTGAT
Source organism: Zalophus californianus (assembly GCF_009762305.2). Classification (NCBI taxonomy): domain Eukaryota; kingdom Metazoa; phylum Chordata; class Mammalia; order Carnivora; family Otariidae; genus Zalophus; species Zalophus californianus. Next base: position 43,222,326 of record NC_045595.1, on the reverse strand, counting down.
ATAGGAGTTATAAGACAATGGACTCTAAAGTCAGCTTGCTTTTTTTTGTGTTCTGGCTCCCCCTTTTTGCTGTGGTACGTTGGAAGCACTTGCTTGATTTTCTTATAAAATTTACATGTAAATGGGGATAATGGTGATAATAACAACACTGGTTTGTTTGGGAATTAAATTTTAACATCTATTAAAAATATAGAGCATAAGCCTAAGGATGAGAGCCCCCAAAAATGGTAACTATCACTCTTGACTTCTTTGTATTCTCTAAGAATATCTACAATTCACAGGTACTTAGTCAATATGCTTTCTGACTATATTTACTCTGAAATCCTTAGCCTTTTCTTTGTAGGTCTACAGGTACATTTATTAATATTATCAGTAAATTCAGCAAACCAACATAAAGTCACTTAAGACAAATAACCTCTTTGCCTAAAAATAAATGCCAGGCATAGGTATAAGCAAACTGCTTATTTGGCTAATTGACTTTCTGTTAGTTTGCTGACACTGTATAAGGTAGCGTAAGAACTGAAGAAATACATTCAAATCAGTCTTACCAAGGGTAAGACTTGAGTATGTAGAGCAAACCTTAATCATTCTTTTGTACGATTCCAATCATGAAACTAAAGTGTTAACAAAGGCCATCATGAAATCTCTTAAAGTTATTATGTTGATAGGGATCGTGCTGGGGGTGGAGAGGGCGTTCCTAATTAACTGATGTACAGAAAATGCAACAATTATATCTGGAGTATTTTCTTAGCCTCTGTCCTAGCTCCAGACAAATAATAGTGTTTCTTTGGTCTCTTGAACTGAGTTACATTAAGCACGGTGTGTTTAAATTTATATGTGCAATGGGAGGTGGGTAAGGTAGGAAAAGTAAAAAACGAAAAGCTACATGAAGGGGCATCACCAACTGGCAGCACAAATAAATTCAATTTTGCTATGTTTTGTCAGAAAGCACATTTCTCTTGGTGCCTAGGGGAAAGCAGGCATGCATGGATGTCTTTATGCTGCCCCTTTTACACCACTCTCAACAAATGAGAGGAACATCTATTTTAAACACATTAAATAACTAAAGATATGCTTCCCCAGAACTGATTAATCAAACATGATTTGAGGGTCATTACACAACTAACTGAAAGGGTTTAACTCACAAAGGATTGTATAGAAGTCCTACCTGCAGATTAAAATGGGCTCAAACACCTTTTAATTTACATGGAAATAAAAACATCACTGATGCCAGTGTCTAATTTTTTTTTTTAATTTCTGGTTTTGGTGGTTGTATTTTATGCCTAATATGTAATTAACCGGTGTGAACAGCCAATGTTTCAAAGTTAAGTCCTTGGTTCAACTGTCCTAAACTCCAAAGCAGAAACCAAGCATCAGATATTCAGACCTTAGATCATCAAAATGTGACTCCTTGTTTAATACACCCAAATAATTTAAGTACCAGCTTTGTAGTGGCTGACACACAACACAAACACAGATTCTGGGGGACTGAATTGTGACACAAATTAGGAGATGGCAGATAAGAGCAGTTGCTAAATAACATAATTATTTGGTGTCATGATGTGTCTTTATTCCGATGGCATGCCAGTGTGCGCTGCTAGGCTGATTCCCATGAAATGTTACAGAAATGTGATTTAACATTAACAAAACAGCATCAGATGGAAAGCTTAGCTAAATTAATCCAGTGTAAGAGGCCTAAGAGGAGTATTTAGCTGTTCGGTAGAAGAAGGGAAGGAAAGATAAAAGTGTCTCCACTTGCTGCAGTATTTTGGGATGCCTGAGAAAACACAAAAGCAAATTAATACAGATTCATATGCTAAAATGCCTTACAACCCAAGCAAATTAAAAAAAAAAAAAGATGGGAAATTATAAAGTTGACAAAGGACCAAAAAAGTTTGTAACACAGGACTTAAAAAGACTTTTTTTTTTTTAAAAAAAGTAGGCTCCTAAAATAACTACAGGAGAACCAATTGAAAACACAATGGGAGAGAGAATTGTGCAGAAAGGAATGGAGAAATTCAAACATTGTCAGGACTTTTGGCTACACTTCAATTACATTTATGATGATGAGCTGATTGTGTGATCTCCTTGAGACTTTGAAAGTTTGCAAATGTGAAGTTGTATCTGCAGCATACTTTGAGATAGACAGACAAGATTCAAATACAGGCCTGTGACCTTAAACCAGTAACTTTATCCCTGAAGTCTTTGGTTTCCCTCAGGTATAAAAAAAAAAAAAAAAAAAAAAAAAAATGGGTGAGGGAGTTGGGCTGGAACATTTAGGATTATTAGCCCTTTTCATTCTACCTCTGTCCTTTGGTTATTTCAGAACATGGTATATCTGGGAAATGCTTTCTCCTGCCATCTTGAATGTGGTTTTGGTGGTAGATGTGACTGGAGTTTCCAATTCTGGATCCCTGCTGGCTATTGAATTAATATCTTCTTCAGAGTCTACAGAAGTAAGCTTACAAATGTGGCTGAGAATGGGATACCAACTTGGATGTGACTCCTTGTCTGCTAACTCTAATTATTCTTCTTCTTAATTATAATACATAATTTCATACCTAGATCAAGTCCTTCATAGAGCTTAGGGAGTTTATCCTTATTTATTGAATTTGTATATCTATGTCTATATGTCACCAAAAATTATATTGTATGTTACATTAAAAATAAATCAGTCATTTGAATATTGTAGCTGTAGGAAACTAAGCCACTAAGAGGACTGATTTTATTTTGTTGGTGTGAGTTAAGACTCCATCTATCAGTGCTATGACAACATATAGACTTATACTATACCTTTTATTGATGTAAAAATAGAATTTGACTGTATATATCACTGTTTTTGTAAGAGCTGTAGTTTAAACTGAAAAAAATAATGAACAAATAATGTGTATGGTATGATGGTCTGCTTTTAGCTTCACAGATGGACACCATACGACATTGGAAAAGTAAACTGAAAGCCCACATTGTGGTGTTTAAGATTACATGGAGCTTTGGAGTCAGAGCCTCCTGGAACTGAATGCATTTGTATTACTCACTAGCAGTGTGACTGTAGATGTGATGTTTAACTTTGCTAAGCCTTAGTATTAACCATCTAAAAATACCAATAAATAATAGACCCCCTCATAGGCATCTTGTAAAAAGTAAATGAAATGATGTATCTAACATCTTAACACTGGTACTATAAGTTGATATTATTACTATTGTTATTATTATTATTATTATTTGATGAGATTCAGGGTCAACAATGACTGTATTAGTTAATTTAATCTGAGATAGAACGAAAAAAAATGTGTATAATTATGTGTCTCTAAGCATTCCTAAGCCGTCAAAGAGTCAATCATTGGATGGCTCCCAAAATGATTTGTGTCTGTACTTAGAGGAATCATATCCTGCGCTGAGGAAGGTAAGTGCCTATCCAAACCTTTCAACTGGCATCACGTAGGACACTGACTATGCAGTAAGATAGCCACATAAAAAAACCAGGTCTTCCCACCTTTGTTTTCTAGGAAAACTTCCTACCTACCCTTCAAGTGCCAGCTTGGTTACGTCCAACCTGCTGAAGCCTTTATGAACTCCTGTAAGCCGAGTCAGTCGTCACCATCTTCTGTCTGTGATGACACATACCCCGCTGCCCTGGAGCTGTTGACCTGTCTGCTTCCCCCGCGAGACGGAGCTCATTCAAATTTATAAACCCAGAATTTTTTCACAAGGCCTGTCAAATTGGTTTGCAACTGTGCTTATAAATAAATGAAGAGTTTGACAAGTCACACTTGAGAAGCAGATTTGTCACTCCAAATCAGCACTTCTCGGACTGTGCTCTCAGGAGATCTAGAGCGTTCTGAGGGCGCACCACGGGCTGCTGGGAGGAAGCCAGCTCGGGGCTGCGGGGGAAGTGGGTGGGGCATGGCGAGGGGCTCTGGTTTTCCCTCCAGGACGTTAGCCAGATTGGTTCAGTTTTATACTGTTTTATGAAATGGGCTCTAGCATAAATTTCATTTGGAAGCAAAACAAAAACAAAAACATCCCCCTCGACCCCAACCAAACACAATTCTACAGTGGGAAAAAAAGAAAAAAAGATAAAAGAGAATGGTAAATAATAGCCAGTGACTAAAACATTGTTCCGACAAGCCTAACTTCATTGTGAAAATATTAACAAGACTGACTTTCACACAGTTGATTAGGATTTTATTTCTTCAACTGAATCATAATTTCTATAAGACAGCAATTCTGTCCTTCCCATTTATTTCTATTGGTTAATTTTCCATATGCCCATCAGCGTCTATGAGGAGGTGAAAGTGTAACACATACCTGGAGAGCAAACATTTTCTTTCTAAGTAAGGAGCATTGTACTTTAAGTAAATCAAATAATCAGATCTCTCCTCAAAAGTCAAACTAAGAACAAAAGGTCATTTGTATAAATTGCACTAATAACTGACCTTTTCTGTCTATAAAATTATTGCTGTTGAATATTTATGTAAACTTTGAAAGATATAAATGTCACTCAGAAATTAGAAGCAAATACACTAAAGTAAGTAGATATCATTCCAAGGCCAATTGTATTCATATTTTCAAAAAGTAACTGAACTGAGGACTTATAGCTCCTCATCAGTGAGAAAAGATGAAGAATCAAGCATTTAATATAGGAAACAAAGTTCTGGGGGGAATGGAGATAAAATGAATTTTCTATTTTTCAAGTAACATGTTTGCATCAAACCAGTGTTTCTCCAAGGGGTATTCAGAAGTCTCGGCTTCTCTTGAGAGCAGAGGGCGTGAATTTATATTAAAAAAAGCAGATTCCTCAGCCCTGCTTCCTACCTACTGAGTGAAAATCTTGGACGTGGCTCTGGGATCTGCATTTTTTCACAAAGATCTTATGCACGATCAAGTTCAAAGCCTACTGATACAGATTACAAATCCACAGCAACTGCACAACAAAGCTGATGTATTTCTCACTTTAAGATACAGTAAGTGCCAGAATATAAGATGCCATTTATTTGTGGAACTTCTTTGCTTTGTCATATTTGCCCTTGGTTTAAAGCTACAGGATGTTATTACCCATCACTAAAACACTTTAAATAGGGAACTACAGCAATAATATAGTCTAACCCAAGGCAGTGGTGTAAAAGAGCTCACACCCAGCTGGGCAGGCTGAGTTTAAAGGCAGGCTTTACATCTTTAATGAACTGGAACCTTTTTCCGACCATGGCAGGCAGGTGGTTTTGCATGCATTGTGCTAAAGGGTCAGTGCTCCAGGCCCGTGGAGGCCAGTGGGGATAAAGAATAGAGGATTGGATGGCAAGAGGGAAAAATGAGGGCAAGACTGACAGGAGCACACAGGATCTTAGCTTGTTAAATCTTTGTGTGACAGAGGCAAGAGTATCAGATGCTCTTGACATCTTCAGCATGTATTCCCTTGGAAAGGCTCACCTTAACAAGGCTCTCAGGAGTTGAGTATGAACAATTTAAAATTTTATTACAAAGAGGCAGCACAGAAGGGAGATTGTAATAAGCCTGGCATTATGCAGACTGTCATTCTTCCTTAAACATGGGAGCATATGGTTCATTTGCCTATTTGATATGCTACCTGATGTACTAAGCACTATTACATTAAGTAGTTGGTGATACAAAATAAAATTAGGTTTATTTGCTTGTTCCATTAGGAAGCTTTGCAAAGGGGAGGAAGAGATAGAGAAATTTGCTTGCCGGTTGCTACATGGTGGTTAAAGTTGCATTGAATAGACATGTGTGGAGGGGATGTTTTATTAAGGTTTAGCACTTGGGGGTAAAGGTAAAAGAAAAAGGAACTGTGGTAATTTAGAAAGCAGATAGTGAAAGATACATAGAGAAGGGTCAAACAGGAAGGGGACATCATATGACTGGCTCCCTTCCATTCAGGCAGATGGACCCCCATTAGCTGATGCCCTACAAGGTAAGATGTTCGTGAAAAGCCTCCAAGGAGAAAGTGGAATTGGAGCAAAGTGTTGGGCAATGGGCTACGTAGTGAAAGGAACCACTTTGTCTAACTCATTTAGCAAAGAGTGGAACAAAGACAAACTAATTTTTATTCTGTTCATCTTCTGTGTCGCTCTGCTAAGGAGTTTCAAAAGGTCCTCCCAAGGGTACATTTTTACTCATGAAGAGAATAAAGATCAAATGACTTGCTCAGTAACCATCAATTTTTTCTTGGCACAGAGAATGCCCTGTTCCTTTTTTTCATCCTTCTTTGTCTTCGCTTCCTTCTCTCTTATCTCCTCTTCCTCTCTCCACTGATTCACTGCCATATTTCAACTCCCCCTAGCCCCTTCCCACAACTGACTATTGTGTTTAGGAGGGAGGTCTCAAGGTTTTGGAGTGCCATGCAAATGGAAGTGGGCCTGCTAAATTTTGCGCTTGAAGGCAAAAATATTGAATAAGCACCACTACTAGATTCCATGCTACTTAAGGGGTTCATATGTTCCCATAAGGTACATGCGTTGTGCCAAGGGCCCAGGGCCACACAGAGTTTAATAGGATCATTATTAAGAGATAAAGCACACAAGATTCATGGATTTGAGAAGGTCTGTTTGTAACTCTGCACCCCCCTTTCTCTCTGCAACCCCAAGTGCATAGAGGTAATAGAATTGGTTCTAGGAAGTTCAGCAGTCCTCTTATGTCAAATTGAGGAAATATGATCATGTTCTGAGACCAACTGCCAAGGGATAGAACCTCTACTTTTCAGTTTGATATTCAGTGAATTTCAAAGTATCTTTGTATTTACCTCTTTGAGATTCCTAAGGTGAAATTGATAGAAATATAACCCTATATAACTGTGTGACAACAGTGTTCCTCAGAAATGTATCTGCATATGAAAAGAAGTATCCTTTAACTTGGAGATATATAAATTATCTGATATTCTGCTTAACATATAGAAGGTGCTTAAAATGGCTCTTTTCATTATTAATGACCATTTGTCTGATATATAACTGGATTTTATTTTACTTTGTTTTGCTTTATTTTATTTTATCTTAGGACGTGAGAGAGAAATGTGGTGGATCTTTTCTTTTTCCAATCTTTTCTTCTTCCGAGGAAGAAATGTGGTGGATTAACTTATGAATTCAGCTATCTTTCAATAATAGGAAAAACACCCTATATCTTATTTTTATTGCTCAGATATTGTTTGTGCACTCTGACCAAATATCAGGTGATTTAGGCATTGTATTTAATGCTGCTCATCAGAGGACAACTTGGAGCTGTCTGTCCAGCAGGTTAACATTTACTATTAAATTCAGGAGGTGAGCCCTGAACAGGCAGCCAGCAGTCACTGAGCACAAGGAGATAAATCTAGTAGGTTTCTGTCAGTTCACTTGCTAAGTGGAGCCACAAAGAAAAAAAAAAAGTGATTAATCAAACTTAGCAGATGCGTAATTGATTCCCTCAATTGCCCAGAATGCCTTCCAGAGATAAGCTTAATCTGTATTCATCTTGACTTTCTGTGGTCAAGCTCATGGTTTTTACCCTGGCTGATAGAGGTAAGACTGTTAAACTGGGATTTACATAAAGATTAGGATCACAGCAATAAAGGCAGCCCACGACAGGAGAGTACACAGATCACCCAGCCTTTCCACACATGCTGTCTTTTGAGTCTCATACAACCAAATGGAAGAGACAGGTACTATTTTCTCCATTTTTCAAGTGATTTAACTGAGGACTACTGAAGCTAAAGGACTTGCTAGAAGTTAACTATGTGAGAAGTAGCGTTGGGACTTAAACCCAGATCTTCTGACTCCCAATAACTTCAAAGAAAAACACTTTCTTACAAAAGGATAGTAGGTGTCACGTTTTTGACTAACTTAACATTTTACTCACAACACCTAGTATAGTATTTGAAACGTAGTAGGTGTTCATTAAATATTTGTAGAATGAATGAGCTGATCATGGGCCTATTAATTACTAAGTTTTTGGTTTAACTGTAGAATGTCTTTAAGTCAGGTAGATACAAACAAAGCAAAGTAAATTTTTAACTTTCATTGATTTAGCAACACAGAAAATATTTATTGAATGTCTGTTATGTCCCAGGTTGGAGCTGGCTGCTGGGCCTATCATGGTGAAGGAGAGTGGTGCTCACTACGGTCTTGCTACACTCCAGCTGCTGGGGCTTTCTAACCTCTGAATTCATCCAATCAGATCATTTTGGCTGTTTTGATAATTTACAGCAATCATCATGTCTGGCTCAATCACTTGGTCACCTGACGAAATCAGTGAAATATATATAAAATTATAACTGTGATAGTAGCTGCAATTTTAACCTGGCACACTAATGTTTTGCATTGATTTCTAATATATAATCTCTATTCTGGCAGTCACTGCATCGGGATAGTGTTTAAATAAATCCAGAAAACAGCTACCTCAAAAGAAAAAAATACAAACAAAACAAAACAAAACAAAAAAAAAAAACTGAGAGTATGCTAGTGGTTTTATCCAAGGTCAGGCCACTCATCAGTGATAGAACTGGAATCAAAATCCCTGTTTTCTAATTTCCAAGGCAGGGCTCTTTGCAATACACCCCCATTTTTCCCCATAAGAACATACCTTTGCTACTATTCAATTTAGGTGCTATTGCTAAATGACTTGCAGCTCCAAAAAGAATGAGGTAGATGTCATAAGACCATACCTTCCCAGCAGGAAACCAGGCAGCCCTTGGACTCTGTAATGTTATCTACCTATTTTTAGTTGTAGGAAAACTCTTCTGCTTTTACAGCCTTCCATGAATACAGGCACTTATGAAAGACAGAAATCTTAAAATAGTCAAGACTTCAATTGTGGCACACAGGCCAATAAGAAACATGTTAAATTAATCTCAGAACTGTTGCTTGATCTCAATTACCAATACATGAATTTAGGTTAAATCATGTGAAAACAGCCCTTCAAAAAAAAAAAAAAATCAAGTATGTTCTCCATTATCTGTTGAGTGGAAAAGATCTAGCAACAGAGATGGGCAATTTGGCATAGAGTCCAAGCTTTATCATTTACTACCTAGGTGATGTATGCTGTCTCAATTCATGTAAGAGTGGAGGAAATTGTCAAAATGTATATATTGCCACTATTTTTTTTATCAGTAGGTAATATGGTAAGATTACTTTGAATAGGCTTCTTTAGAGTCCTTTCAACCATCTCTAGGTAGTTACACTTTATTGGAAGCAAGAGTTAGTGACAATGAAATTTCAAAGTAGACAGGACCGTATAGAAATTTTATAACAGAAAGTAAAAATGTGCATTTTCCCACATGGGCATTTCCAAGGTCAAGAACTAAAAACTATTCCTACTTGGAATCATTGTAAATATTTAAATTGTTTTCCATATGTGACGCTTTAAATCTTTCTATGTATACAACTGTGTCATGTTTTAACAGAGGCATGAGAGGGTAGGAATTATATTTATTTTTCTATTTAAGGGAAATAAACAGGCTGGTGTGGCATTTAAAAATGTATATTGGCACTCAGTGTTCTGTCTTTGAGTTTAGGATCTAGTTCTGTAAAATTCCTTCCTTCTTTCCTCCCTTCCTCTCTTCTTTTCTTTTTCATCACAACTCTTAATTTTTACCTTCAACTTCTTTGGAAATCCCCATGATTAGAAGACAAAAAAGCCATTAGGTCAACACAAACAGAAGCATAGGTGCTGCATTTCCCGGTAACCAGCATGAAACCACACACTTAATGGAACCAGTCGGGTCAGAAGGCAATAGAAGAGGGGACAGGATAGAAATCATGCAGAGACACAAAGTCTCACGGAACTGGCTGTGTGACCTTTGCAAATCACTGCTTAAGGTAATCTATAACTGGCAGAGATATATGTCTGTAATTACCATGTACTTCAGGGCTTAACTTTTTTTTTTCCATTTTTTTTAAGACACGTGTTCAGGAGATAATTTTGTTTGTTTATTTTCTTTTGTTGAAACTTGAAATGACGTCTTACTGCAGTGAGAGAACAGAATTACAGAAGAAGCATCTGTGAATAGAAATCACACAGATCACTCCTTTAATTGCAGTGAGACAGTGCTGCACCTGATACGCTATTAGTGACCCTTCAGAGGCTAAAAAAGATCCCAAATTCTTTCTACATGGGGCAAAATAAAACATAAACCTGAAAAGCCATTTTAAAAGCACTTCCCCTCATACTCTCAATTCTTTTTCCTCTCATTTTTTTATTTTATTCAAATCCTTCTCTTCCTCCTCCCCACATACACTGTGTTTGAGTCTTTAAAGGTTATAGACATAAACATCAGTCATTCCTGCTACTTAGGTGAGGACTTTGAGTCACTTTAGGGAACGAAATAATCAATTTATCTCAACTCTCAGTACAGACCGCTGTACAAGAGATACAATGGTATCTCTTGAGTTTTCCAGTTCTACAGCAGTGTCTTCAAGCTTCAATTAGATTTCAGGAATCAAAGAGGAAACACTTAAAAGGAATCCCACGTCCAAAGCTGTTGAGAATACTTGCAATGATCTCCTAGGCTGTCTACACAGAGGAAGAAGTCCAGTCACGACCAGGGCAACAGATTCCCCTTCATCTGTCTTTTCTCCTTAGCTGTGAAGCTTCTGTTCTCCATCTCAAGGTATCTCCTCCAGAAGAGCTTTTCTCTAAAGCTGGTGACACCTTACATATTCGCCTTTTTTTGACACAGTCATTCATTCCACAGATATTTATTGAGCTTGGGTTCTATGCCAATGGCACAGGGCATGTAAAGATACATTTGACAAAAATCCCTGTCCAGGGAAAAGCTTCAGTGTAAGGCTATAGGGCTCACTGGAGACAGAAGACGGTAAGGAGAGTGCCCCAGAAAGGTCTTTCTCTTTTATGAGCTTGTCATGTCAGGAGAGGCTCTTCATGGCACTAGATATAACCCTGATAGCACTCTATACAATCAGCAGTTTGTTTTAACCTCCTTTTCTCTCTCCCTTGACCACAAAAGCAGTCCTAGATCAGAAATAACAAGATGGTGTCCCTGCGTTCCAGCCTTCGGGCATTTTTATTGGCTCAGAAGATTCAATACCAACACCCAAATTTCTAGTTTTTCTTGAAATGTTGGAAGTTCTACAACCCTGTCTGAAGTTCTACCCTCCCACAAAACAATGTCTGCCTGGATTTGGAGTGACTATCTCGTTTTGGTGTAGAACTCACTCTCCAGGCCATCACAGCCTCGTCTCATAAGACTGGCAGACTGCCATTTCACATCACACTTGAGCTGTCCTTTCTTTTACCTGGTCTGTCTTGTTCATTTATGTTACCTGCCTGATCAGGTATGCATGTGAGTTAGTAATACGTATGATGCCTACAAGGAGCTCACTGAAACATTTTCACATCTTCAGCACAATGGCTCATTCCATTGCACATCTGATCACACAGTAACACACAAGGGTCATTACAGTAGAACTCAACTACCGACTAGTCATCTCTGGGTGTACAAGGTTCTATACTACAACTCAATGAAATGTATTCCAAATAGAGGAAAACACCTGTTTTGCTCTATCTAAACTCTCCTAGAAAACATGCCAGTGCTGATCCAGGATTTCTCAATCACATCCAGAATAGAAGGAAACCTCTCTTCTTTCTCTACAGGAACCTCTCTACATTTTTTTCATGTGGTGAATTCATTTTGTCATGGGGTGAACACCTGTGTGACTATTTAAAAACCACAACACCAGGTGTGTGAGTATAAGTGTCTCTTTTGTGTAATGCTCTTCTCACTGATTTCTCAGCAGGCTGGGTCAGGAAAAATCTTCAAGTTGAATATAGAAAAAGGTCTTAAATGATTTTTAAAAATATAAGTACATGCACGAAATATATTGCAGCAAAATTATACAAACAAGTCTTAAGTTTATAAGATTCTTTAGTTTTTGTTATCATGTGGAAATGTTTGGCATCTGTGACTACCCAGTCGTAGGTTTATTATAAGGGAGAGAATTTTAGAAGACTTAGATTTCGAAGATACTGTACTACAGAATAGTTCAAACTATAACAAAAAAGAGATTTATTTACCTTTTGCTTTGTCTCAGGCTCGCCATTCCTCTTTTCCAGGAGATAGTTGCCCTAGGAAAAGCATTTGGCTTGCATTCGATAGTAATATCCCCACCAACTTGAACAACTGAATTTTTTTTAATGGGATTTTTAGAGAAATCAGGAGCTGAGGCTAAAAACAAAATTAAAAACAAAATTGTTAATTCTCTCACTTAATTAACATGTGGTAATGTGATGATGTGGTATACGAGACTAAATTTAATATTTGTACCCAGAGCTCTTTTTCAAACTATTTGCTCAGGCTGTTCTGGGGCCAGTTAGCAACGTGGCATTTTGGAGTTCTATTTTTATTTGAAAAAGGAAGATGACAATAGATACCACCTCAGAATTTTACTGTGGAGATTAAATGAGATAACATCTGTAAAGAAGTATAGCAGACTGCCTGGCACAAAGTATGTGTTCAATAAATGTAATTTATTTTTGTTTTGGTGCAAGTCATTGGAATTAACAAAAGCCAGTTGGATTGGGGGAAGAAGCAAGTTACAAAGAGTCACATTCTTAACAGTGTTTAAAATAAAGAGGGTGAAGATGGTTCCATAAGAGACAGAAGGGATTTGAACCCTGATTGGGGAAATCACCAAATCTATTCCAGTTAAGGTAATGATCCTAAATGTGAAATGTAAGATAGCTTTGAATTAAGTCAGGAATACTCTATTACTATGTCAGATTTCTTCAGGCAAGCCTTTAACCAGCAAAATGGAAATACTCTGCCTTCTGTAGAAGCAGGCAGGCTGAGCAGAAATTTAAAAAAAAAAAAAAAAAAGTCTTGGTCAGTTTCAACTTTGTCCCCACTCAATAAATGTTGAACAAATATCAGTTCATGAGAGTGAGATATTATTAGACTGACTGGATGCATCTGAGTCTTTCCAGCTTCATGAATGTGGGAACCCATGTATCCAATCCCCATCCCTAGTCTAAAGTCTAATTGAGCTGAAATTCTCTCACATATGCCATACTCTTTTGTTTCTAGGCGTTCCAAGTATTGTTTCTTTGCCCTTCCACTGACCTGTGCATGCTTTTGCTTTGGATCTCAGCTTAAAGAGAACATCCTCAATTTAGGGTTATATTCAACTTGCCATGAAGTCTGACAACAGTTACTCAATTATTGACCATAATAATCATATCTTTAAATTTAGCTTTCTTTTCTTGGTGAAACTAGAGGTTCTTTGAACGTAAAGATCGCTTAAGTATTGATAATAATATTTTTAGTGCTTAGTACACCTAAGTGTTCAATACCTAGTAGTAGTGATTCAAAGAATAAACAAACAAATCAATGCCCATTGTCCATAAGCTCATGAAATCTTGTCTCTTTGCCTGATCCTTCCTCTCTTTTATCTCCTTTATTCCTACCATGAAGAAAACTTTGTGGTAAAAGACACTAATGCGTTATTTATTGTAACAGACACCACTGAGATTATCATTCTCAAACTGCTTCTATCAATTTTTCACCAAAGGGACTTATCTGCCCAGCTTTCCTTCAGGTCTGGGTGGCATCGTGGCAGAGTTCTAGCCATCAGCATAAAAGGATTTTATTGTAAGGATGCAAGGCAATTTTGCATTTTCTAATGAGAGGGATAGATTTGGTCACTTTTGTCCCTACCTTCCCCTTCTCCCTTAAGTAGGGACTTTATTTCTGTAGCTATACCAGTCATCCCCTCGAGACTATAAGCATGAGGGGAAAGTATAAAGAATAACATCATCAATCACAGTCCCATGGCTCAGCTACCAAACCTGAACTGCTTGTTAAGAGAAAATAAATACCTGCTTAAATCATTATAAATTGAGATTTTTTTTTTTTTTTTTGATTGGCAGATGAAAACTCTTTTTTTTTTTAACTTGAGAGAGAGAGAGAGAAAGAGCATGAGCAGGGAGAAAAGAGAGAAGCAGACTCCCGCAAGCAGGGAACCCAACGTCGGGCTGGATCCCAGGCCCCCGGGATCATGACCTGAGCCGAAGGCAGACGCTTAACCAGCTGAGCCACCCAGGCGCCCCAGATGAAAACATTTCTAATGGATAATTTTGAATTGTACTCAAAATATCATGTGCTAGGATCAGCTTTGGAGGAGACTTTTTCTGGTTTGGATGTACCCAACAGTGGGCTTCTCTGGAAGCCCTAATGTACTGCTCAAGTAGAATAATAATTATCACCCTGCATTTTTTTAAGTTAATTTAGACATTTCCCATTATTTCAAGGTAAAGCAATCTCTAATTTACAGAAAAAAATTGGATTCATATTATGTATAATCATAGCTTGCTAAAATGTCATTTTGAATTTTTTGGTTATAAATGAATGACTCACCTAATACTCTCAATTCTGCATTTGCATAAATTATCTGATATTTGTTTTCTGCCGCACACTGGTAGACACCAGAATCTGACACATTCAGCATAGTTATGATAAGTGTCCCATTTTCTATTTGAATTCTTTCCTAATAAGAGAAAAGTCATGTAAAAGTGCTAGTATGTTAATGTAGGCATTTTCTTAACCAGAATACATTATTAAACATTTGTGCTTATCTACAAGATGGGATATTTTGGCGTATGAGAACTGATGTTTATGAAGATGAAACTTAACATCCTGCAAGATTCTGAGCAGCTTTTTGAAGTTAAAAAAAGAAACATCCTTCATATAATTTTAATGGTTAGTATATTTCATGTTATCTCATTTCTTTGAAAATTGGCATTGTCTGCATAGAGTGTATATTACTGTTCTGTTATATGGTATATAAAATAATTTGGAAGATTGTACCATTCCAATTATTCCAGAAAATATGGTTAATAATAACGTTAGACATGAATATAATGGTTAGAAATTCCCTTGGCTTTCCATCCTAAGGTCTCCAAAAGACTTGAAATGTGATGACTTGATAATGTTCTAATTGAGTCATAAGTTGGAGAAGCTAAATTCTTTTCTGCAGCCTGCCATAGTATGCTTAAACAGCCAAAATCTGTTACAGAGTCCCATTTGGCAGATAGAAATACAATTTTGAGTGCACATAATGAAATAGTTTAATAGAGCAAATATAATTTTAAAAAATATTTCAATATACTTATTACCATCCTTTAAAGATAATGAAAGTAGGCTGGAGGAAACAGAAAATGCTCTATGCAAAAGGTATTCAGGAAGAAAATTCCACTAAAACCAAAACGAAGAACAGCATTATATTCAGCTTCTAAACACCAGATGTTCTTTGTGTCCCTAGCTGTGCCTACAAGTACAAAGTAAGAGGGAGAATTAACACAATTATCTGGATAATTTGATGAAAAAAATCTGTCTCATTTTCAGTATACTGTAGAACAAAAGTACAATTCAGACTGAAAACTGTGGATAACTGCCTCAATTCCTCACTTCCTATGGGTTTAGGGTCATTAGTTTTCAGGAAAGCAAGATACTAGATAATGTTTAAGAGCTTGGATCCTGGAATCAGACCTATGTTTAGAATATAAATTCTAACATTCACTATCTACTGTGTGACTTTGGACAAGTGACTTAACCTCTCTGAAACCGATTTTCATCATCTATAGAAGAAATAATGCTAGCATCTTTCTTATAAAATTGTCATGAGGATACACTAAGACAACGCATGGAAAAATATTTACACAGGACCTGGAGCGTACAAGAGTTCAGCGGATGTTAATTATGATGATGATGATGATGATGATGTTGATGATATGTGGATGTCGATCTATCACTGACTAGTGTGTGACCTTATGCAAGTTGTCTTCTCTACCCTTAATTTTTCTCATTTGAAAAATGGGGATAATATTAATAGCTACTTTGAGTTTTTTTAAGTATTATATAAATTAGTATATATGAGGAGTATACTACATATCCTAACACCTACTAAGTATTCTATAAACATTAGTTGTTGCTAGTAGTAACAAAATTTCCCTAGGAGAATAGGTGAACTTTTAATATCAACATAGATACTTACCTCTGGATTGAGGCGTTCACCATTCTTTAACCAGGTGTACCAAGGATTTGGCTTTCCACTAGCTTTGCATTCCCAAAACAAACTGTCATAGATAGACAGGTATGTATTTTGGATTTTTTGTTCCCATTCTGGTGGGGCTGTTTCAAAAATAGACAAGAACAACTACTTGGCAATTATCCAAAATATTGTGCAAAATTCCAAGGTCTGTACAAAGCAGAAGGACAAGGCCTACTGGGTCCAACAATGCTGCAAACACATGATTTGGGGGAAGGGAAATGCAGAAGTCTCAATGTGGAGCAAGGGAAATCTTGATATAAATATCAGTGGTCCTTTGGCATAAGATAAGTATTTGCCACTTGTCATTTTGATGTACCTTTACAGCAACTTGGGAGCTGTGGAAAGATGTCCAAATGCAAAACAAGGCCAGAGAATAATTTCATGGTAAATATTAGTGTATAAGTCAAGTTAGAAAATGTATACCGAATCTGAACCCACTGCAGGCAAAAGACCCTTGATTATATTTGGTCTGAACTGTTCTAAAAATAAGTATATCTATATCAGACATAATTACAATTCAAATATGAGCCTTATCACATTTTAGTAGGATTACAATCCAATTTTTTTTACCCTAGATAAAACCTTTGACAGGCAATGAGTACTGAGGCATTTATATTAAAGTGTTATTTTGGTGTAAGGTGGTATTATCCTTACTACCCTTGACAGAAACAGGTGGGGTATAGATTAAATGTTTTAAAACTAATATTTCTTCCATAAAGATGATATGGGGCTGCTAAGCTGTGTCATTTAACCCCTTTCTTTTATTTAGGTCTGTCCTCAGATATGTAAAAGTAGATGAAATTTCCTTTAGAACTGCAAACTATTACAGGCTAGATGTTTTATATATCTAATTGCAGTTAATTCTCCCTCCAATGATTTGTAGAGGATTTTTGCAGAGGTGTTAGGTAACCTGCTCAAGAAGACATAATCAAAAAATACAGAAGCCAAAATTTGAACCCTGAAAGCAGAGCCTAAGTCAAGGGGTTGTGTTCAGGTTGGTTGTTTGGGAATGCCAACCCACAGGTAAGGTGTCAGGAAAAGGAATAGTCACCAGGGAAGGAAAGAGGCAATGCAAGGATCAGTTATTGAGTTGGCCACCAAGATGGGCCACTGTTACTCTTGCTTCTGTGAAGCTCTAAGGGGTCTTTACAACTGCCTACCCAGGGAAAGGAAGAGGAAGCATTTGTTCACTGCTTCCTGCCCACACTCATTCAAGGGTGGTATAGGCAGTATGTATTAGCACATCCAGGTTGTGCGTGCTTAAGTACTGAGTAAGCTCTTGAGAACAAAGAAACCTGGAGGGGGAAACAAGATGGACTTCGTGTGGTACCTGAGATGAGACTCTGTCAGGTTACACCTACAAAACATAGAGTTGTTCACTGTAGCAGTGGCTGAAATAAGAAGTGGGACTGGGAGTCTTTGAAACGTTATACAAGTACAGCCAACTTTCCGGGTTTTCCCACTGCAACATTTGCTTCCACTAAGATAAAAGGTCCTTTAGGGAGCTGGCCACTGAGAAGAAGGAATCATGATGTCTCACTGTATAAAAACTAAGCCTGGGATTACCATCTGTGGAAATCAGGACAACTTCCAGTTATAGAACATGCTCCTGATAGGTTTAAGGGACAAATCAAGGTAAGACTAAGAAGAAGTGGATGCGTGGGTGAAATTGAACCATGTTTCTGAATATTAACAAAATTTTATAATTTGTAGATGATTGTTTAGAAATTGTCTTAACATATGTTTGACCTGGGAGAAGGAATTCATACATAAAATTCATATAGCTTATAAAAGTTTGAAATATATATGGGTTGTTGTTTAATACAGTAATTATACCTTTAAAACACATTTATTTCTTTAATATGTAAATTCTCTGGATGTTTTGGATTCTGAAGACCAAAGTTTTAAATCTTCAACTACATAGTAAATGCTTGAAAGAAAGGACTTAGGATTTCAGGTCAACTCTATGGGCATGGATTTTAGATTTTATTTTTTCCCCATTGAAGGGTTATGGAAAGTCACTTAACTTCTCTGAATAAGTTTCATTTCTATAATGACATTAATGCTTTAAAAATTTCTTTTGGAGGTTATCAAGACACAATATAGAGGGATAGGGTTCTGAATTATAACTTAAACACAGCAATATAATAAAACTGATTCTTTTCTTAAAAATTTCAGGTCTTATGCAATTCTCAGGTAATTGAGTCAATTAATTGCTCCTTTGGGAGCACAATGACAAATAAATTAATAGGTGAACAAGAAGCATAATATTTGTCTTATTGACCAATTATTCATTATTACTCCACAAAGGCCATTTGGACTCATTAAATGGCTAATGACATGTATTCCTACCTCTTATTGTTACCAATTACATGAATTAATATTTGTAAAATCTGTTGTGTAAGTTAACAGTTTCTGTAGAGTTGTGGGAGAAGGCACTTTATTATTGATTTCTGGTTTAAAGATACTCTCATTTTCTGATAATCATTTAGATGCACGTTTACCTATTTAATAGAAAAATTGAGTAACTATTAAAAACAAGCCAAAGCTTTTAATACTTTGGTGCCACTAAAATACTTCCAGTCACATCCTTACTATTTTATTTACAATGGATGTTAGATTCAAAAAACTGTTCTTTAAAAATACGTATGCGCGCGCGCGTGTGTGTGTGTGTGTGTGTGTGTGTGTGTGTGTATAGCGACAACTGTAGAGGAATAATCAGTAGGACATCATATTCTATATATAAAATAGTACTTTTCATTCAAGGTTAAAATAGGAAATTCTAAAGGAAATGGAAAATAAAATAACAAAGGCACAATATGTTCTCCCCATAGGATACTCAATTGCCATTCCTATGAGGTAATTACAATACCATAGACTTTTCCAGTTATGAAAAAAATATATATTTTCTCCAATTACTTTATCATTGATTATAAACATGTCACACAGAAACATGTTACATAGAAAAGTATTTTTGGTCATGTATAAATACAGTCTTAAAAAGTTCTCCAGTATGGATATATTAAATTTAACAAAGAAGTTAAGAATATCTTAAAAGCACCAAACATTCTGGTAATTCTGGGGTGTATTTTATGGTTTGTTTGATGTAAAAAAAGAAGCAAATTTATGCAAGTGTGTATTTTGGCCTGGATAAAAGAAGACATGAAGACAATTTTTATATAATATATGCTTTCATTTGAGATTCTGGTAATTGAGACAAACATATATTTTAAGTGAAGTAATGACTTTATTTTTCTATTATCTACATATGAATAGGATAAAATCTGGAAAATAGAAACAGATACTGAAAACTACCATTCAGTATTATGTTTCTCCTGTCATTTTCTCCTTCTTTTGTGAATTCTACTTAGAATTATAATTAAGATTGTCATGGGCTGTTGCTGCACGTTTTGTGGGAAATGTATTGGATTCTGTGGTACTTTGTGTTTTAAACTTTTATAGCTTTAACGTGACACTGCTGATACTTTCAAGGCAATTATAATAAACAATAGCATGCAAAGACCATGATGGAATTAAAGCTATATTTTAAAAATGGCCATTCCCACCTGTCCATCACTGTATTAAACATCCTAACTAGACATGTGTCTTCTTTATTTCTCCTATGACACTTCCACAACATGCTAATGACTTTCACTACTTACTATGAAGGATATTACCAAATATTTCATGTACTTTTTGAAATTCTATTAGCTTACCATAGAAAATGAGTTGACCCTTTGCAAGATTTCTTCCTCGAAGGTTGCCTGCAATGCACTCATAGAAGCCTTCATCTTCCTGTTGAAAGTTCGGGATTTCAAGAATAGCTTGGGATTTGCTGTACTTGACTTTCCCTGGCAACGGGTTTCCATCCAACCTCCTCCAACTAATATCAGGGACTGGACTAAACAGTTATACCTCATTAGAATAGAAGACGATTTAGTCTTTATGACACCAGGATAAAATAAGAGTGTCCTTAAGAATAATTCTCAAGGAAATATTTTCCATCTATTATATTGTGACTAGTTTTCAGATCATGCAATCATTCACCATTCACTCAACCAGCAATTTATAACATTTTATTAAGTGCCTGCCATGGCAAGTCATGGTGCTATAATCAGGGAATAAATCGATGAATAAAATAGACATGTTTTCTGCCCTCAGGTTGCTTAAAGACCAGTGGAGAAACATACAATAAATAAATAATAAAAAATAATACATTTGTAAATTGCAGTAAATGAAACAAAGGAAACGGTGCAGAAATAGGAACAAGATTTTATCAATGTAAATATGGTGGTCAGGAAATTCTTTGTAAGCATGTGACACTTAAGAGTAGACCAGCTTTTTCTATATTTATAGATTCTAAGACAAAAATACAGATTCTTCTATAGTTAAATTGGTACTAACAGATAACTGAAGACATATGTGATGGGTGATCTAGATTATCAAGAGGGACCAGTTCTATGTAACAGACCTATATAATTGGGAGTATAGGTTCCTTGATTTTCAAAAGAATGTACTCATTTTTACCTTATCCAAAACAAAAATAACAACAAAACCCTATAAAAGATAGTTTTACTTTGTGCCCTATTCCTGTTAGAATTTGTGGAGTTCCTTTATTTATAGGTTTAGCTTAATTTTTATATCTAATACCTTTAGTCTAATATGAGTATCTGTTAAAGTAGCAAAAATATACTTAAAATATCTGAATCTAAGTGCTAACAATAAGGGACGAATTTAGAAATTCATGGTGAGAAAGACCTTGCTTCTTTCTCAGATATAAAGAAATGCAGGCTATATTTAAAGTTACAGCAGGAAAGTATTTCCTAATAAATCAATCATTTGTAATATCAATCCCCAATCTATTTACATGAACATCTTTCCTTTCCTACTGTCAAGACATTCTTCACTCCCTTATAGATTTCCAGATGATTTAAATATTTCTATTCTAAATATATTTTAAATTAATAATAATAATAAAAGTGAATCATTTTGCAAAGCCAGATTGTAAACTTTGTCAAAGATACAGGATTTCTTCAAGTCAACAAAAATAATGCAGGAACTATCCAGTCAAAGGCAAAGCGGTTGACAATGATCTGTGGAGTTTGAGCAGTAAACTGCAGAATATTGGTGATGGTGACTCAGTAGAGGCTTCAAATAAAGCAAAACTGATGAAGTCCAAGGAATTTTTTTATTGGCAAATAATGATGATCCTTTTGTGCGAATCAAAAATATACACAATACAGTCATACATGTGCTCACATATATTTGTCAGAAAACATATCCTCCAACCACTGTGTGATTTGTCTATTTTTCTCAGAATTAGTATATGGTTACAAATGTAACTTGAATTTTGTTAAACACAAAATAAAATCATTATTATGATAAACTTTAGTTTTTGTCCTTTTAAAAAGCCTTGCCACTTACCACAAATTTAGGTAGACATTTTAGTAGAATGGCATATTCCTGCCAACAATTAACCTCAGATAACTGGTTTTCTTATTAGTTCATATTACGGAATACAAAACTATATAAATAAAAATGAAGTTTTAGGAGAAAATTTGTTCACATAGAAAGATCTTCACCAAGTCTGGTGAATTTCATAGTATATCCTTATCATCCAAATTTTTAAAATATATATAGTGCATATGTGAAGATAGTAAGAGTTATTATCTGTGAGTAGTAAGAATAGTAATGCCTTTAATTTTATTCTTTCTGCTTATCTGTATTTTCCTACAAAAGCATGCATTACCTGTGTAATAAAAATTTCTAAGAAAATTTATTTACAAAGAGAAAAACAGAGG
Source organism: Zalophus californianus (assembly GCF_009762305.2). Classification (NCBI taxonomy): domain Eukaryota; kingdom Metazoa; phylum Chordata; class Mammalia; order Carnivora; family Otariidae; genus Zalophus; species Zalophus californianus. Next base: position 43,200,476 of record NC_045595.1, on the reverse strand, counting down.
CTCTGATACTTGTCTACATTCATGATCCTTTGTTGTTTTTTATGACAGTGTATCTCTGAGATTTATGACAAATACATGCAAAGTAACCAACTACAAAAAGCTTTTAACCTAAGGGATTCAGACAAAAAAAATAAATAAATCAGTAAAGACTGAGTATATTTCCCATAGTTATATCATAGTTCTTTATTTTGATTATGAAGACAAGTCCATTTTTAACATCAATAAATATCTACATCTGAGTCAGTCTGATTTAATAATAATAATTGTAATAATATCACAACAAAAAACTACTGCATATTAAACAAAAAACTATGTGCTCTGTATTATATGTGTGTACAACATGCACAGATAATTTCATTCACTTTTCCTACAAGTAAAGGTAGCCGGGCTAGGATCTATTTCCAAGTTTCCTTGCCTCAAAAGCTATGTACTTAATCATAAGGCAACACAGACTCCACAGCTCTTATAAGATAATCTTCTGGTAGCTTTAGTATTTGTGGTCTTATAAGTGTAGATGTCCATTTTAAGTGTCTAAATTAAGTGGGGGCAAAAAGAACAAGTCCCACCCATCCCAACTATTCCGACCTTCCCCCAAAGAACTCAGTGATAACAATGAAGTCTTTCTGGATAAGCTTTTTTTCCCCAAATGGATGAATGGTATATCCTATAGAGATACAGAGGTACAGAGATACACCTTTCCAGTAGAAGTAATGCAGCAGAAGACGTCAGTTCTCTCTCTACCTGTGTGCCTTCTGATCGCTTAGCCGCCCCAGATTCTGAAGTGCTATTACCCTGGACAGTTAGTATCTGTATCTCTTTGTTGACAACTCCCCTCAAGCTGTTGTGGCTAACTTTACCTTCACAAAGAAGGAGGTGGAAGGAGCTAGGCACAGAGACACCCTGGGAGGGCAGCTCTTCTTAATCGACGACTGAGTGGGTGCTGAGGTACAAACAGCCCAGCTCCTTGCCGCTGACGGCGGGACCTCTCTAGGGTGTGATCTGCACTCTCTCCAGAGCTCCCCGACAGGACTGAGGCGAATTTAAATTCTTCTGAATTTTGCATGATACCGTCCCCTGCTTGGCCGCTCTCTGGTCTCTGACCTACTTCTCCATTCTCTTACGGGTTGTTCCTAAGAACGCGTCTATCAACTCACTTGCAAAAAATCACCCCTTCAAGGTCTGCTTCTTGGAAAACCCATTCATCAGAATTCCCAATATGCTCTGGCCCTTTTTCTACTTTAATTACAATATCAACGGTAAGGAACCCTTAAATAATTCTCAGTATGGTATGTTCATGGAGCCATTAGACAGACATAGAAATGGTATTCTGTGGTATTAAACATCAGTGGGATACCAGAGCAAAACTGAGCAGTAGAATCCTTGTGGAAAGCCACGACTGTGGAATGCAAGGTCTGAATTACACCAGAATAACAGCAAAAGGCAAGAAATGTTGAAAAGACACAAGGCTGAACAGAGACAGGTAAGTTTCTCAATTAAAAAAGAACATCCACTAGATTTTTTTTTCTTACCTCATTTGGTGTTGGAGTGATAAGTCTTCTTCCATAAACCATTTAATTATGAAGAAGGTTGTAAGACAGTGTACTGGCTTCTAACCTAAGAACTTTCAATTTTGAAGAAGGGTATAAGAATTAGAGTACTGAACTCTCAGTCTTCAGTGTACCCATGTTTGTTTTTTGTCTGTATTTTGATTTTCCTTTTAAAAAAACCAGTGCTTCCTATCTTTACCTCATCTGATTTGGCCATAACTCATCTGATTTGAATTGGGAAGACTACACCTCAGGCTTCAGGAGAGAGCACAAGATTCAGGTCTTGCCATTTGAAGCAGGTGCACTATACTCACTGTGATTTGTCAACTATGGGAACCAAGGCAACCTGGAAGAAATAACTACACTCAATTCTGGGACTACATTTGGAAGAACTGTTGAAGGGAGGATCTTTCTTCACTGTGGTTTGCTCAGACAGTGTAATAGAAACTTGGAACTTCTAGGCAATAATTTTCCACCAAATGGAGTATCTTTGCAAGCCAAAGTTAACACAAAGGAAAGAAACCTGGAATTCTTCACATGCCTAGACCAAGTCATGCCTGATGCCCACCACCCCCAAATCTCTCTTGAACATTTCTGTAAGTCCATACATCCTTTGCTTTTTCTGTTTTGACTTAAGCTTGTTTGAGTTGTTTTCCCACTGCTTTCAAACCAATCCTCCCACCAAAAAAAAAAAAAAAGACTCGACAAATAGTTCTGAATGTCTGGGTCTAAATGCTATCTATGTGAGTGAATTATACAATATGGCGGATTCCCTCTGGATACTACATTTTGTACTCTATATACTAGAATTTTCAGGGCAACTAAACTATCAAAAAAAATCACTCACACAATTTGAAAGTTTAAAAAAAAATAGAAGTCTTATCAAATGTATTTTGTGACTACATTTGATGTTAAAATTACTAATAGGAGATAAATCAAGCAGTCTTATAAGAATTCACAGTTACTAATTAAATGCTGAGATTTTTTTTCAGATTTGTTATGTCACTGCTAAATATGAATGCCATGATCCTCCTGATTATCACTGGTAATGTGATATATACAGACAGAATAAATGCAAAACACAGATTACATAAAAATGCATCTGCATTTTAATGAAAACTTTCCATTTTGTCCTGAAACTTCTTATGAAGATACTAAATGAACTGCTTTAGATTTCACACCCTCTGTCTTTTCTGAAGGCATCCCAAATGGACAGTGGGTGGGAAGAACTGGAATCTACAAAAGATGAAATTATTTTAGTAATGAGCTTCAGTTTTTAAAGATTTTTATTTATTTATTTGAGAGAGAGAGAGAGAGAGCAAGTACATGAGTGGGGGGAGGGGCAGAGGGAGAGTATCTTCAAGCAGACTCCCTGCTTAAGGCGGAGCTTGATGTGGGGCTCCATCCTATGACCCATGAGATCATGACCTGAGCCAAACCAAGAGTCAACCGACTGATCCACCCAGGTGCCCCAATCAGCTTTAGTTTTTAAATGCAAGTTCATTTTTCTAAGGCATGCCATCCTATGTAAGTAATAATTACAATTACAATAATAAAACTATCAGAATACTATTTATGCTTTACAGAGCAGAATGTAGCTCTTATCAGCTATATTTTGTTCCACCTTTATAGGCATGAATTTTCTCATTTATAGAACAGGGATTAATAATAATACATAATTCACAGGATTATTGTGAGGATTAAATGATACAATCCATGTGCAACATGCTGTCTAGCACCCATTAAACACTACCTTGGAGTGTAAATGATAAATTAATAAAATAATTTAAAATCATTACTATGTTATTGTTATTATTTCAAAAGCAAAAATCCTAGCTGATATTTATTTGTTTTCTGTTCTCTGTTAAGGACTCCATATGATTATGTGTTCAACATAAATTGATTAATGAATCGTCTGTCAGTTAAAATTAGATCTCTACACTGAGAATGAAATGGGTACACAAACATCCCCATATGTCTCTAGAAGTAAATTTCTTCTTCTCCCTGCTTTACAGATTGACTGCTAAGATGATATTACCCCTGATCATAGTGGTCATGCTCAGTTCCTCATCATGACAGCAGAGCTCTCTCAGGTGAGATACTACATGTTCTGCTGTGAGGTATCTTTGTTTTTCAACCTGGTTAATCATCTAGGACCATGGTGGTAGGGAGGAAAGGAATTATACAGAGTTCTCCAAAGAGAAAAAAAAAAAATCCTATATAACACACCTGAGCATTTTTATGAATATTAATAATCATTAATTGAGTGCTTACTACGTACCAGGCATTGTGACAGATGGCTTCCATATGTCATCTGAGTTAAATACTCAGCTGGCAGCTGTGAACAGTTCTAATTACCTTTTTGGAAAGGTATTCACATTTAGACAGGTACTTTCTGCTAAGTTATTACCTGCCAAGTCTCCTCCACTTAGAGTTCCAGTACAGGCTAATTTATTGTGATTTACCTTCCAGTTCTTTGAGTTACCACCCATTCAATTATAAACACCAGTAGACTACTTCTTCTACTGGGCCTGCAGCATTCTTTTCAGGATCTACCTCGTTTGGCCATGTTGATGACGATAGGGATGCAATATTTGCTGGCAGCTCATTTTAGTTTAAAATAAGTGGTCTATCGAAAATGCACAGTTAATATATTAACACATGAAGAATGTCATGGAGCAAGGGGGATCTTCGAGGGGACTTCAGAATGGAGATTATTGTTAAATCTCTTGAAAAATCTCTTGAAACTGTGCTGTTTTAGAAGGGAAGTCAAAATAAATGGTGCTATCATTAAAATAAATGGTCCTAACTGCAAATATCAGCCATTTCTGGCAACATTTCGCTTTTAGCTCCAATTCCTCCCTACAGCCCCCCCTTTTTCTGTCTTCCCAAATACAATGTAGAATAGAGCTTGGATATAAATCTCAATAAAGAAAACCAATCCAAAGTAACTTTCTTATTCAAAGTTTTCCTCAGACCATAGGAGATGCACCCAGGAGCCTTGCATTGCATTTCAAAAGGAGTGTTGCAAAAACCTCTTTCTGATTTTGTTACTATTTGTTAAATCAAGTTTTCCTGGAATGTGGGTCCTCACAGTTGTGAAATACTACCAGATAACAATGGCAATGTTTTCTCTCTCTTTGTTCCTCCACCCCCTGGTTTCATGCTTCTTAAATAAGCATTGCCATAAATAAGGACTTTTACTCTATTTTCTCTCGTCATTATGCTTTTCGGGAGTGAGCATCCTATTAATTTTATCTGAAGACAGAGTACACATTTGTTAACCATCTGGCCTAGTTCCAACCTGAATTGGAAGTTAAATTAAAGCTCTTCACACACTAGTAGAAACTGTGCTTCAATTCTATACTATTAGCCCATAAATAGAATTTTCATTACTAGTGCTATTTGAGAAAGCTTATATTTCTCCCTTGGATTTCTTAAACCTCATTATCCACAGCTTAAATCCAGGTCATACTAAGTTTTTAACTAGAAACTGCTACAGAGAACCAGTTTCCTAAGATGCTCATATTTGGGATTATTCTTAAATTGAACCTCATTTCAGAAAATCCTATCAGTGGCCATTTTTAATGGAAGACAGTGAAGCAGAATAACAAAACCAGCAAAGAGTGCCTTTGTTAAATTTTAAGACTGTTCGGCTAGCTGCTTTCATTTCCCCAACTTGAAATATTCATACAAAGAGCTTGGAATGTAAGATTGTCCTATGGGGATACAATGTGGATACATTCATGAGTTCTGCAGAAGAGCAATCTCACTGTTACAGAAAAGGGGAAACATTTTTTTCTGAGTGATCTAAATGTAGTCATGATCCTGTTCTACCGGTCAGTATCTACACCAGGTTTCTCTCAGGGAAAAAACTTATGGTGCGCATGTATTAATCTGGTATATTTGTCACCACAGTTGCTGCAGCCAATTGAGAAGCTAAAATTGGTTCAGTCATAATAGCAATGGTAGCAGAATGGTGCTTGTAAGTAGGGTAAAAGGACACAGGCAGGTTTCTGTATGATTGAATGCAAATTGCCCAATTTCTCTGAGCCTCAGCTTTCTCTTTGTAACTAGAGATAACGATGGGTACAAAAAGCTTCTTGAGAGGATCAAATAAGGAAATAGGAGTGAGAACCCATGGTGAAATAGAAAGTTTGAACCAAAAATAAGGTTTGCTAAATTTCCTTATTACCATGATTATTATCACACAGGAAAAGAAGGCCCTATTATCTAAAGATTCCTTAAGAATGTTATTGCCATTTTCTACTCCTTTTAACTAAGGTAAAATAAGCACTAATTTGCACATGAACCATAAACTGGAGACCACCATTCCAAGGTGTAAATGACAGTGCATTTAGCAGTTAATTAACAGCTTGTCCATATCAATTTTTATCAATATATAATTTTTATCAATATAACAATATAATACAAACAATATAATGTTTTATCAATATATAATATTAACCCTAAATAAATACCTCTCTGATCACATGAACATGACACTGCTCTAAAGTAAAGAAAATGATAATTTGGTTAAGGTATGTGAGGTTCTGGAGGTCTGTGTTCCATCAAATTTATAGGTCTTGACATTAGCTCTGCTCATATCCATACGCTTTCAGATAAACAAGTAAAGGAAATATTACATATAGTATGCTAATATTTAATCATTCTATCATTAATATATCTAATATGTATTGAGCACTGTTAAGTGCCTCAGTAAAACCATGTAACAATACTATGAGACACAGGATTATGGTTATTGATATTTTGTAGATAAGGAGACTGGGTCTAGGAAAGGCTGGAAAACATGCCCAATATCACACTGTGAACTTAAAACAAAAAAGTATTTGAACCAAAGTCTGTCTTTTCATAGAGACTGAGCTCTAAACCATCATGCTTTGCTGCTCCTACATGAGTTAATCAGATATAAAATGAGTTATCCTATTAGGATGTATTAGGATGTGTTGAGAAATATATTCTTCCTCTAATGAACTAATGTGTTTTACAACTAGTGGATAGAGTTCATTTTGTCCAAGGTTCAGAAGATGAAAGGATAGAGTTCCTTTGTCTTGTTTTTTAATATACTGAGATGCCTCCAGATTCTGATAAAGGATTTAGAGGTGGGTTTCAAGGTCAGCTGGAAAAAAGGAAGCAAGTAACTTCTTTTCCTTCAGCTCAGTACCACCTTGGATTTGAAATGTCTCTCATACAATTGCCAATTATTTAAAAAGTAAGAAATGTAGGTCTCCTGAGAAAGGTGGTGATAGACTGGGATGGGAAGGATGACGAGTTGCTTCCAGAAGCATATATATTCTTTGTGGATGATTTTTAGAGCCTTTAAATTAGTTTAATTTTAGAAACAGCACTGCTAAACTCCAATTTATGGCTTTGGAAAAAAAAATGAAAGGAATGTTTGACACTGGATTCAGAGTATGCATGTAAAATCAAAAGAGGCCCAATTTGTAGGCTGGGTCCCTGATCTGTGAAAGTGGCCCCTTTACAAGCATTCTTGAGGAGAATTTGGTAACACATGTCAGAAAACTTAGCTTTTTAGATTCCTTTTACCCAATAATTCCAACTTTCTAAAAATATAATGAGGAAGTTCTCCTGGGCATGGGTAAAATCAGCCATAAGAGTATTCATTACATCATCATTCATGGCGACAAAAAATGGAAACAAAATAAAAGGAAAATAAGTAGGAGGCCGGCTGAAAACATACATTCAAATGTCCCCCTGTCATCACAAATGAAGGTAAAGAAGACTGTTTAAGGACCAGCAGATACATTCACAGTTTTTGGTTTTAAGATCTTTTAAAAAAACATTTTACAAAATAATATATAGAAACAATGTGAACAGCACAACAAATATAGTAGTATTTGATTATAACCCAAAGTATAAAATAAATATCCACTAATCAATATTGATATAAATAAATGAATAAATGGGGAGGGGCAAATGACAAATCTCCCCTGCAGAGGAATGCCAAATAAATTATAAGGATTCAGTACCTTAAAGGAGGTGAAGCATAATTCCTTTCATTAAGTGAGGAGGGTGCATACTAACCTCCTTCCAAAGAATCAGTATGAAAAGAGAGAAAAGTCAGTAATTTTACAGAGGAGCATCTTGACAAAAACTACTTCAGCCGAGTGATGAAGGGCCAAATCAGGAGTCATAAATCATTTTGCTAGAGTAGTAACCTTGATATGATGTGGTGAAATGGCACTTTGCCTTTGTGTACTTCTTCCCCCAAACCCATAACGTCAATCTAAATATGAGGAAAATACTAGAAAAATTCCAACAGAGGGTGATCCTACAATGACATTGACCAGCACTCCTCAGAACTGTCAAGGTCATTGTAAACAAGGAAAGTTGAAAACACTGTTACAGGCAAGAAGAGCCTAGATGGGATCCTGGAATAAATAAATAATAAAAAATAAAATAAGTACTTTAGACAAAAACCAAGGAAATTTGAAGTATGGGCTCTAGTAAAAACATTTGTTCATTAATTGAAACAAATGTACCATCTTAATGTAAAATGTCAGTAATAGGGGAATATCTGTGGGGTTATATGGGATTTCACTGTTCTATCTGCTTATTTTTTCTGTTTTAAAACTGTTATTAAAAAGTCTATTAATTAAAAGAAAGTATTGGTGAAAGGAGAAAAAGAGAAGCAAGACTCTCCTATTTCTCAGAGATACAAAGGACCCCTTAAATAATAGCCTAGAATTAGCTCTGCCAAAGGAATTGAGAGTGACCCCTTCTAATCTCAGGTTAACAAAGGGCACCCTGAGGAAAAGATAATCAGTAAATCTCCCAGAGTGAGTATCACTGAATCTTCCTTCACTGAAAGTTTGTAAGGGAAGAGTAGATCCCAAGAAAAATGTGTTATCATGTGTCGTTGCATCCAACCTATTTTCAGTAGCCTGCAAGCTCCCATGGCCTGTATATAATCTTTATTTCCCCAGCGCCTAGTTTGGTGTCTGCCGCTTGGAGAATTCCTTCTGATTGGCTGACTAAATAAATGAAGGAATAAAGGAATTAATGATTGAATAAGGTATTCTAAGCATATTTGCTGAGTTAATAAATACTTGTGTTCAATTTGCCAAATGAGTGACTGAGGGGATGACAGTAATCCTTATACACATTATGAACCACAGAATTTTGAAATGGTAAATCCATTATTCTGAGCACGTCCTTGAAGATTGTGTTAGCACAAAAATATAACACAAGAGATCCCTTGTCTCCTTCCTTTGTGTTCCTTTTTACCTCCTCAGTTAAAGCAGTGCTGACAATGACCATAATTTAAAAAATTGTTAATATTTATTGATTGCCTTTTATGGGCCAGATACTTTGGTAGGTAAGTAGGTAAGTTTAATAGTATTTCCAGTCCTTACAACAATTCTACTCTATGTATCTATGTAACTATCTACCTATCAAACTATCATCTATCATCTATCTAATTTTGCCTTTGTTTTACAGATAAGTAGCCCAGCTATTGACAGAAAAATTTAATACTTAAATACTGATCTTTTTCAATTCAAAGTCTATGCTCTTTCCAGAACACAATGTTGCCTTGAAACGTTAGTGAATCCACTAGTAAGTCATTCAGTCCTAGAGGGAGGGCATGTGTATTTGTGTTTGTTGAGGATTAATGTTTTCAATGTCTCAACGATTGGTTTGAATATTTGTCAGTTCTCAGATTTGCATGCATGGTCAACAGAGGGGGGTATTCTATGGAGTTTACCTTAGAATTTACCAGTTTATGCCAAGCAACATAGTAACCTGATAACACGTAAAACAATTAGCAAACACCTAAAGATTACGTTTCAATGTGGAGCAAATGGGAAAAAAACTATACATAGAAAAATATTCTGCTATCCAGATACTCAATTCAATGAGAAAAAAAAAAAAAAGCCAAATTACTTACAAGACATCCAAATAGGAAAAGTTTAAGGTACCTCTTTGGTTTCATTTAAAGCTAATTGTTAAAGACCTAAAAGATCTGAATGTATCTAGTTTGATTTGAAAATACTATTGTTGTCCTGCGATTACCACAGTGACCTTTTTTGTGGCATAATCTGAAATGATGTCCATATGTGTAAGAAAAAAAAAGTGAATATTAGATAGCTTCTCTTCATCTGAGAGTTCTGGAATACCTAAAAGCATCTTGGTGAAACTTCACATTTATTGCTTGAAATTAATAGCCAAACTGGGTATCTTTTCCTTCATAAATTAGAAAAAAATAAATAAGATGTATGTGAATACATACAGTCCTGTATGAAGGCTCCTGAACACATAGAACATTCAGTGCTGCTATGAATTTTATTTACATTTCTGAGCACTAACAGCAAAATTACTAAACTATGGTTAAGGAAAAAAGAAGAAGAAAAATGTGTGTGGTTGTTTATAAGAGCAGTAGAAGAGTTATGAGGGATATCAGTTTAATTTCTTCACTAAGAGCAAAGGCCTGTATTTTCCTAACAGGAGACACTAAGATCTATCAGTCAATCACACTACATTTGCATAGCACCTATACACAGGGTTTCTCAGGGTGTTTTACAATACAATTAATTTGCAGCTTAGATAATTAAGAGTCTGCCATGTTAAACAAATGAGAAAAGCCGAGAGTTGAAAGCTGTGATCATGTCAGCTCTGAAACCCCAACACAGAAAGTGAGTTACATATCCCCAAAGTCATAGCAATTAAGGTTCAAGCAGGTATCTGAAGTTTTGTCTTCATTATTCTATACTCACACTACTTTATGGTGGTCTAAGATGGTTAAATTCTATGAGTAAACATTCTAGTCAGCTTTCCCTACACCTCACTCTCTAGACTCCCTGCCTGCCTAATGCAGCAACTGACCACGTGAGTTGCTGTGACTGAAACTATGCTTTCTGTTCTGTCTCTAATCATCTATCCCAGATTTTTGTAAATGGTAGATATTGCCATCATCTCATACAAAGCTGTGAAGGGTATGGTCCTCAGTGGCCCTGATCGATTTTTGGAAACACTTACTGCTTCTCATTAAAAAAACTGCCTGGATTTTAAGAAGGTTAACTTTTGAATTTTTTTAGATTTTTAATATGTAAAGATAAAACTCACCTGTTGTTGAATTGTTAGTAATTACAGAGACTCTAAATGGGAAAGATGTCTATAATTCCATTCCCCAGATAAAATCTCTTAAACATTTTACTGAAAATTTTCAAGCCTTCTTTTAGGAAAACATTTATAGAATTGGGGCTAACTGCCTCTACACATGAATTCATATATTAAAAGATAATTTTTTTTGAAGATTTTATTTATTTATTTGACAGAGACATAGCGAGAGGGAACACAAGCAGGGGAGTGGGAGAGGGAGAAGCAGGCTTCCCGCCGAGCAGGGAGCCCGATGTGGGGCTTGATCCCAGGACCCTGGGACCATGACCCAAGCCGAAGGCATATGTTTAACAACTGAGCCACCCAGGTGCCCCTAAAAGATAATTTGATGTAAATATCAAATGGCTATGAGTGTGAATTTTGAAGTCAGAATCAGTGAGATTTAGATTTGAATTCCAGATCTACAATTTATGTTGACCTAGTCAGTTAATTTCTCTAAACTCCACTGTATCCACCTTCAAAATTAGCATTAATAATAATACCTGGCTTCTAACTGTGTTCAAATCACTGGGACTACACTTACCCTCCTGCTGGCAACAAATGAAAACCTGGACAATTACATGGGAAACAAACCTGACTCCAGAAATGCAACAATGCATGGCATAAAACTGTGATCCCTGAAGGAGGGGAAATACGTGAAGCAAGACTTTGGTATCTCTTTCCATTTACTTCCAATGAATTCTTACAGCATGTACCCATCAAGAGTGAAGTCAAATGGTGAACTCTAAGTGGGATGGTCAACATTTCCTGACGCTACTTTTTTCCTTTCCTCCACTCCTCCATCTCATAGCAAGCTAGCTGAAAACGGAGTGTGGATCTTTAGCAGTATTTTGAGTGGCATATCCCTCTCAAAAATGCAGGCCAAGTTATAACTTACCACCCATCTGTTTTAATGCACGGCATGTGTGCAGGTATGGGTATGGGTGTGTGTGGTGAGAGGAGATAGAGACAGGGAGACGAGAGAGTGAGCAAAGGACAAAGAGAGAGAAGGGAATGTGGCAAAGATTTATACTTAGTTGGTTCAGATGAAGGACATATATAATGGATGTAATTGTCCAGGTATTTCTCTTTCAACATTTCCATAGGTTTGAATTTTTAAGCAATAAAACATAAACATAAATAAAATTAGGAAATCTGATACGTGAGCAGTTCAAAGCCTATAAGGATCAACTAAGTTTTCTCCTTGTCCCCTCCTCTTTTCTACTCCAGAACTGACCCTTTGTTGCTCTCTCTTATACTGCCATCAGTAGGAGACAGAGAGAAAAGGTATGAACTGTAGAGATGAGAATTATCTCTCATAGATCTATCTCAGATAGACCCTCTGAGATACCTATTTCTAGTTCCATCATCCCCACTAACTCAAACACTGGTTAGACAAAAAGATAAATAGAATTTGCATTTTGGGTTCAGAATAATTCAATTCATTGCCTAAATGCCAAACTCAGTGCTAAGTGTTTTTTACCTGAATTATCCACTCCTTACTTCAAAATAAACATAAAAGGCAGGTATCATTATAACTCCTTTTGGATGAGTATATGGAAATTCATAGAGGTTAAGAAGCCTGTTTGGTAATAGACAACTCGAGACTATTGCGAATTGAATCTGTCTTCACTGGTTTCACGAGCAGTTAGCTTAATCATTTATTTAAAAGTTTCTAAGTTCAGAACTTAAAATCACGTGGGACTAGCGTTGAATTGCCCTTGCATTCTTCACAGGAGCTTGAAATTGAACAGGTTACTTATTCAGTCTGAGCCTCAGTATTCTCATATATAATGAAAATATGATATACCCTGAATAATTATAAGGATTATATGTAGATAGATAGAATATATATATGTAAAATCTAACCTCTTACTTATAAATGTTTAACAAATGAAATTTATTTATGTGAGATTCTTGAGAACCAGGCTCAATAATTTTCAGTTATTTATTATGTAAGAGTATTTTTTCAATTACAGGAATCCATATTTCCTGATGCCAAATATGATAGAATCAGCTATAAATATTCTTTTCAGATGTTATCTTTCATTGGTCTTTTTAAGTAAGTTGTCTAATTCTCAAAGTATTTTGCTGACATTTTATTTTTTTTATAAACTTTAATTTCGGAGAAAGCTTGAAAATGGTGAAAGTTCATCATATCTTAAAAGGCTGTGACAGAAAGTCCCCATTTGTCACTTTCTTAAGCGTGATTTAATCAGTCAGTAATTATTTATTGGACAAACACTATGGAACCAATACTGTATAAAAATAAAATATGGTCTCTTAAATACCTGAAAAATGAATAACCGGAGAATTTAATTTAAAGATCTACCAAATTTCATATATAGAAAGAAACTTAAAGAGATTTAGTAACCAGCATTATTTGGATTGCTCAGTATATTTGAGAAAGGGACAGGCGGGGCTAGGTAGGGAGAGATAAGTAGGGGGTTACAGGATCAGATTCACAGAAATCCCTGAAATGTGGAGGTGCAAGGAACCAGAGAAAAGGGAACACACCCTACCACCCTGCCCTCATGGCGGGGTGGGGAGGGGAGAAAGGGCTTTTTTTATGACAGTGACCTGTGACCAACAAAGAAAAAATAGGCCCTGAAAAGAAGTAAGCCATTAAAGATGCTATCACTAGTCCTGCTTACACAAAGGTGCTGTCAGTAAAGAAATTAAAAAGATTTAAGTTCCCTGGTTAGCTTTCAATATAAGACCAACCCTAAAAGCCCTCAGTGGCAACCCTGTTGGGACCCCCCCCTCAACACACACACTCCTGAGAGATTTTATTATTTTTTTTATGTATCCTTGCTTAATAAAACTCTCTCGCTTTACTCACGCTTCTTTGTGAGACTCATTCTTCGACTACTTGAGACAAGAACCAAGCTCTTCCCCTTCATATTTACTTAATAACAAAATGGAAACTATTAAAAATGTTTTTGATGTTTTAGAACATAAATTACTTTTTCTAAATGTGATGACCACTTTGGGAAGAGGCGGTATTTAGAGGTAAACCCTCAAATTTGATAGGGTCAAGTCTCTTACTATTCAAAATATGTTTTATAGAAAAGAAGAATCATCATTACCTGGAGGCATGATAGAAATGGAGAAACCAAGCCTCACCTCACACCTACAGAACCCCAATTTAACCATGTCCCCAGGTAATTCATTTGCACATTGTTTAAAAACAGTAGATCTAGTCTATCCATCCCTTTGTTACTTGGGTACTAGTATTTACAGGCATAAAAATGAAGTCTGAATATAGCCAACAGGCAAAGAGATGTGTGGATATTCTATGCAAAAATGCAAATATTTGGCCTGCTTAAAAGCATTCCAAACCTGTTGGCTAATAAACACTTATCTGAGTAAAACAAAGTGCCTCCACTTCCAGGGCAGGTTTCGCTCAATTCTAATGATCCACTATGAACAACGGCCTTTAATTAGTCTTATTTTGGAAACCTGCGGTGCAGGTTTTTTCATTTACAAGAACTGCTGATTAATTAAGCAAGAAGACACTCCAGGCAATATATTTCTGGATGCAGGATGAGATGGAGTGAAGGATATGTTGCAGATTTAGTGACTTGTTCACCATCTTATACAAGTACACATAATGCTGCCCAAATGGGACCTCATTATGCTCAAACTACAGGAAATATCAGCACATTTAGGGGAGAATTTCAGTCCCAATCATTTTCAGAGTATTAGGCATGTTTGTTTAAAATTCCAATCAGAAAGTTCCACTTTTGCCCAGCATTTGAAATCTATTTGGTAATTTACCTTAGAGCAATGTTTGAATAACAAAAAGGTTTAAAAAAAATTAAACAACCAGAAACAAAACAAAACAAAACAAAAAACCTTACTTTCCAAGGGCAAAGCATTCCAGTTTTACAGATGAATCCTTTGCAGCTTGTATAGTTTCAGGAAAACGCACTTCAATCTTTGGTTCATATTCCCCCATCACACCTGTTAAATATCAAAAAAGCTAGCAGCATTTCTGGAGAATAGAAGTTTTCTGTGAAGTAAATGCTTCATTAACCAAAATCCGATTAATTTGTCCTTCAATTAAAAACATTTTCATATACTTTAAAGAGTGATAGAGGGTAAAGAAACTACATGATGTACTTAAGGAATTAGTTCATTCCCTTCTTGCTTAAAAAGAAATATCTAAGATATATCGAAGTATCGGAATAGAGGCATCCCAAATTTCCCTATATTCCATGTTAGAATCTTACAAAGACTTTGTCTTCCAATTAAGAAACGAATGCACCTCAATTCTAAAATGTTTCTGAATTAGCAAGAACGTTTCTTCTCTAGAGATATCCAGATCTATCACCCCTTCACGGAACTCTTGGGGCCAGATCTGTTCAGGAATAAGGAAATTTTCAGTTAACACTGTAGGAGTTCTCTTTATACAAAATAACAGTATTTCTGAAACAAAACCTATAAAGTAATAAAAATAATTGAGATAAAGACATAAATATGCTCATGTCAGTTCACTAAGGATTTACTGTTAAGTGAGTTTGCTGTTCACTTATAAAAAAATTTTTGTTTTTATAGTTTTAAATTTTTCAATAAGGAATTGTGGATATGGGCTAAGATTAGGATAGGACAGTAGCGTAATGTATGTAAGTATGCTATCTACCAGAGGTGTAACAGAAATATATTTCTAGTCTATCCTCATTAACTTAATTAATTTAATCAGTGGCCAATCAAGATTCCTCAAAAATTTTGATTTTCTTTTTAACTTATGTACCAAATACCAGAGTAATATGTTCCAAAGGTAAATGATTTATTGGTGGCCAGTACAACTGCACAGAAGCTGAAATGTACAAAATATATATCAAATAAAAAGACTTGATTTTTAAGACCTTGATCATTCCAAACATTCAAAGAAGCTATGGTTGAGGTGGTAGAGAGTACTAGTTCAGCAAACTAAATTTGTTAAATTTTCTATGTTCTATTTTCTTGACATCTGATTTTTCTTGAGTGACTACTTTTAGAACAGGTTTGATATTTCTTATATTAATACTATTAACATTAATATAGTATAATTCTTCTGATCTGTTTTTACCACATATGCACTGAAGGGAACAGAGGGGATAAAAGAATGAACGAATTAAGGAGGGGAGAAGAAAGAACTAAAAGTAGACCAGAAAAAGGAAAAGTATGGTAGAATTTCTATGCATATTATTAGCTTATGAGCTCTTTCTATCATGAACAGTGTACTCACTGAAGGGGAGAAATTGGACTTATGAATAAATCTAGTGGTTGCTGAATTCTGAATTAAGTCTATGCAAATACATTTGGGTGGTTAGTGATTATAAAAGCTCTGTCATAAGAACTCCCAGTATGGAGCTAGTTCCATAATTCTGTTAGCCATCATTAGCAATATTTTCTTGCTCTTAAACCCCTCAGAGAGGAGAAAAACTCTGTGAGGTACTATATTTCAAGTCCAGATCTGATCATAAAATGCATCAACAGGTTTTCTATCTTTACATTTACCACTGTGAATATTTAATTAAAGAATCTAGTAGAGGATTATTCTACTTCGATGACTTCCCTAGGTTTTCTAGTTCTCTAGATCTCGTGCCAGCTATGTCCTGACTAAGCTACAAAACTCATCAGAGACCAATTTGAATTATATTCCTCGGAGGAATATAATTAGTATGAATCTTGTGTTTTATTCCTCTTTGGAATGCTTATAATTAATGTTTGCTTGCTTTGCTTTCCTTGGATGTGAATTTTTTTCCCATTTTGCCAGCCAGGTAAATAAAGGGTGAACAAAAAAGACAAATATGGAAAAGAAAGAGGCATTAAAGAGAAGCTGCATCATATACTCACTGAAAACAATATTATTCACTTAATAAGTTTGGCAGCACCCACACGTGCACACACACACGCCTACTCCCCCAAACTTTTTTTATATAACATGTTCCTTAAGTAACGAAAGGATCTGTTCCAATGCCAGTGAAGAAATGGCACGATATACCCAGAATCATATAAACTGTACCATGTGAGTGAGTTATGGAATTTTCTATTTTATTTTTTATACTATCTGATTTTCATAATATTTGTAAATTGAACCTCAACTCATTGATGATGTGGCTCCTCTGAACCAGAGGGAGGCTGAAAGCTCAACAGATGTCCCCAGGCTTCAAAAGCAATGGACAAAGTATAATTCCCAAGATAGCTCATCATCTTACCATCAGTGCGCTGCACTAATGGAGTAGGTGGTCCTTGAACACTTCTCTGGGCTTCCTTATTTGTTATGAAGCAAGTGTAGTTGCCCACATCTGATGGTTCCACTTTGGCAATGTACAAGTTTCCTGTCTCTTGGGATACAAACCGCCTGTTGTCCTCTTGAACATATAAGGGGTTATCATTGAAGGTCCATGCATAAGATAAATCTAGAAAACAAAAAAATAAGCATTATCCTTACTGTATTCATTCTTATCTGAAAGTTTTGTGCCCTCTTCTCCATAATTAGAATAAAATTGTGCCTCTGTTTGTCCCGTTGATGCCTGCTGTCCTGGTATAATTGTAATATTCCCTTATATTCATATATATTCGAATTTGGATGATATATTATATAGTCATCCTGCCCATCATTGGCTTTGTGCATTTAGGGATGCAATGATGGCATGCCAAGAGAATAAGTGGATGACTGTATTAAGAACAGCTATAACATATATAAAATATTATGGGCTTAAAATGCACACTGAATTTCTCCAATAATGCTCACATTAAAACACTGTCTCTCCATATGTAGTCCAAAGCATGCCTGCACTAAACTGTTTTATGTCTGATTCTTTTAACATTTATTTTTTTAATGTTCACCTATGTTGTGTGACTATCAGTACTTCTTTTTTTTAAAGATTTTATTTATTTATTTGGGGGGGGGAGCATGAGCAGTGGGGAGGGGTAGAGGGAGAAGCAGGCTCCCCACGAGCAAGGAGCCCAATGTGGGGCTCAATTCCAGGACCCTGGGATCATGACCTGAGCCGAAGGCAGATGCTTAACCAACTGAGCCACCCAGCTGCCCCAACTATCAGTACTTCTTTGCTTTCTATTGCTGAGTAATATTGCATTTTATAAATATACCCCAATTTGTTCAGCCACTTTCTTGTTGATGAGCATTTTGATGGTTTCCAGGTTGGGACCATTATGTATTAGGCTGAAATGACTGTCTGTCAACATTTTCATTTCTCTGGAATAAGGCCCTAGGAGTGAGAAATAAGGTAGACAGATGTATGTTTAACTTTATAAGAAACTACAAAAAATTTTTCAAAGTTGTTGTACCAGTTGACCTCTCCGCTAGAAATATATGAGTTATAGTTGGTCCATATCTTTGCACAAATAACACATCAATTTTAAAAAATTTTAGCCAGAAATCTTTGAACAAAGAAAAATATTCTTGTGGATTAAGGTTTTTAAGTGTGGTACTATCTGAAGACTAAGAAACTGTATGTATCATGGAAACTAGGTAGAACTGAACTTACATCTAGGGAAATAGAAGAATATAACTGGTTCTAATGGGACACAAAATAAGTGAAATGCACAGGTGCTGGGGGTGAAGAAGGGAAATACACAGTTTGAAAACATCTTCAACTGCGGATGAACTTAGAAACCACAGCTCATAGAACAAGAGTTGAAGCAACTAGGGGCCTCTTGTTCAGGCAGAGGCTGCGGGTCATATTTGTCATCTGCACTTATATTAAAAACGGGTGCAGAAGCAAGATATGGTAGAGCCAAAGATGATTAATTATTTCTGATATGTTCTAGCAATCTACCCCAGGCAGAAGCAGACTATCTGAAGCATTTTTCACTAACTTTACAGAATTTAAATTCTCTAAGATGAGGAGGCAATACAGATCAATAGCTAGTCTGACCTTAAATTTGATCTATATAGAAAAACTTATGAGGAAGTGGGAGTGTGGGAATGTTGCCATCTTTATTATCTCTTTCACCAAGGAAAAAAAATAAAGTACTAACAGTACCTTTTGGGAACAGATTTTAGAAAGCACAAAAGGAAGGAAGGAAGGAGGGAGGGAGGGAAGGAAGGAAGGAAGGAAGGGTGGAAGGGAGGGAGGGAGGGGAAGAGTGATTATACAACCAACCATTAATAGTGGGGAGGAGCTAAAGTATTGCATTCTAACAACTCATGTTATTTTAGTAAAAATGAATTCATCTATACTGACAGAACTCTGATATAATGCTCAGGAAAGAAGAAAACATGAGAAGATGATATGTCAGAGAACAATCATCAAAAATGCCACTTATGTGTAGAATGTGAAAATGTACAAAGTGGCATTAAATCTATAAAACTAGTGTTCAGGTAGAAAAAAAATCCCAGATGTATGGTTATGTGAAAAGCATGTTGTAAATCAAGACATTTAACACTGTGTATATGTGTGCGTATGTATGTGTGTGTGTGTGCATCTGTGTTTCTTTATGCAAATTATTTAATTTAGCAACCTAGGAATGTATATAGAGGTTTTCTTAGGGTGAGCGGAAGAAATACAAAAGACTTTTACTCTCTACATAAAGTGTTTCTGTCATATTATAATTTTTAATTACTATGCAATATTTGTGTAAATGGGAAAAAAAACAGGATGAAATAGTGTGAGGAAAACTAAACACTAGAAAGAATTACAACTTGTAAAACAATACGATGAATAAGAGTTTTCATTCTTACTCTGAACTGTTCAGACTTGAGTATTATGTTTTATTTATTAGAATCGCTAAGTAAGCTTGTTAAAATACAGACAGCTAATCCTATTCCTAACAATTTGGTTTCCTTGTATCTGAGTGAAGTATCACGGAATCTGTATTTTCAACACCCTATGAACGGCTCATGTGGTTGAACTGGAATATTATGTTCAGAGCACCCCTTACTGAAAGGGGAATTAAAATTCTCAAGTATATCAAGAGACAGATAACAAACATAGCAAAGGGCAGAAGTTAAATTACAAAAAAAAAATAAGAAGAACTTAAATTTTTACCCTGGGGGCAGGGTGGGGAAGAATAATTGAGCAGTCTTCATAGATTGGAATTGCTGTCCTGTGCATAAAGGGTTAAATAAAGCCCTTTCTGTTGATGCCCAGGAGGCAAACATAGGACTTTAGCTCTTGGGGGTTACACAAGGCCCTTAATATAATGAGGACCAATCTAAACTTCAGAGCTATAACAGCAAGTGATTTGTGAGGTAATGAGCTCTCCATCATTAGAGATGGCCAAACAGAGAATGGATAAACTATGTTTGAAACGTTGCAAAAGTATTTATTTTTTCAATGAATGGGAAGTTAAACCTATGTTTCTATGGACTGTCTACTCTACCCTCAACATTCCTTTGGTCTCCTTGACAGTCTAATGCTTTTAGATCAAGTATGCATAAATGCAACTCACTTTTTATTTTTGAAAATATGCTTTGACATTCTCATCCTGTTCCAGGGTATTGAAACTTCATTGCTTTTGCAAGTCCCTGCTGGAGTCTTTTATCATTTCATGTGGTCTCTTGCTTCTAAGTTTCTTTACTGATGTCCTTTGCTGCCTCACTTCTAAGCCTGTTACTCTGTCTCCACCAAAGAGTTGCTCAAAGGGTTTTTGTTTGAAAGTGAGAGGTATCTAGATAGTAAATTTTTCTTCAACATAAAGAGGAAGAAAAAATGTAGTTCAGATTCCCTTGTTGTCAGTGCCTCCTCATCGTTTGAACCTTTTTTGAAATAAAGACAATCTTGAGCAAATTCCCAAGGCCATGTCTCAGTTTAGGGATCTTTATTCAGTGCTGATTTAGGGAGCGGAATAAGCTCTAACTCTCTGAAATCCAAGGTTAACCCTTCTCACTTAACAGAAATTATAGGTTGTCACTAATGCCCAAGAAATCTTTGAATTCTTTACCCTATAATCTTGAGACCTGAGACTGCAATTCCCATTTCTGCCTTGGTGAATTCATTTTTACCTTAGTTGCTAAAACTTTCTCTGATCTATTCCTTCTTTAATAGTGGAACATTTAGAAGCTGCCAGAAGAAAATGGTCCAGAAATAAGGAAGATTACATAAAGAATAATAAAAAAAAAATGAGTACTTTTATTTCATACCTGTTTCATCATCCCCAAATTTTGTTTTGTGAAGCTAATTGGCTGTTGATTTAACATGCCCATTAAACATGAGAAGCTACTAGAGCTAGGAATATAAAAGTAATTTTCCAAAATCACATAGTTTGTGTGGTGGAGGAGGAGGACTTGAACCTAGATCCTTCAGATGCCAATCCTTTGCTCTTTCCCTAATACCACCTTTCTTCTTTTCTATGTATCTACAACTGATCCTCTTCTTGTCATGTCATTATGTCAATATGATCCCTTTGGAGCATTCTTCCTTACTCTCAGACTTCCTTCCAAACATGCAAACTCTGCATATCAAAGCCTACTCAGAACCAGGACAAAAGTTCCTCACCACCCATCCCCTCCCCCCATCAGCACTGTCTGTCCTGTGCTCAATTTCCTCAGAATCCTACAGAATAAAAAGTCAATCTGTCATTTCAATTACTTCAACATGTTTATAGCCACTGTTAGCAGGGAACAGAAATGCATTTGCTAAACCATTAAGAAATAATTCTTTTCTCCAAAATGGCCTCACTAGAGGAGTGATTTTGGAAACTTCAGTGTGCATAACAATCACTTGGAGGACTTGGTAAAACACAAACTGCTGGGTTCTACCCTCCCAGTTTCTCTTTCAGTAGGTCTAGGGAGGAGCCAGAGAATTTACATCACTAACAAATTCTCTGGAACTGCTGAGACTGATGGGTCCCAGAACACTACTTTGAAAATCACTGATATATTGGTAATTCTCAATCTCCCCTGTATAATCATACCAGCAAGGGAAATGGCTCAGAGTTTGATAAAATGGTGGCCATCTTGTATATTTCCCTTTGGGTGGTATGTGGGAGCCTAGAGAAAAGGATGTTCCTCAGTTTATAGATGCATGGCATGTCTGGGATGGAAGGGACCTAAAGATCTTCCAGCCCAATCTTCTCATTTTATAGGTGAGTAAGCAGAGGGGAAGATGGCAGCAGCTGTGTGACTAGAATCAAGGTACCCCTTTGCGCTCCTCTCTGCATTGGTGAAGATGCTAACCTGCAAGCCCTTCCTGTCACTGTATTTTTCATCCTTCCCTTCTCCCTTCTCCCCATGGGCTCCCTATTCCCATTCATCCAAATAGGCTGTAGTGGGGGCTTTTATCTATTTTGTTCCATCATCAGCCACTGTCATGCTTAATTTGTGTATTTTTAATGGGGAAAGAAAAAAAACCTACCTTACAAATTGGAAGTTTAAAATTCTTCCCATTTGGCTTTTCTTAATTAAATGTATAATTCATGAGCCACTTAAGTTGAAATCACTGGATTTTTTAAAATATTTTCTCCACCATCTATGACATTTATCTGTTATTAATGATTGTGATGCATTTTCCCTATGATGATTCAGCAGTAACATCAGAACTGAATGATAATTGGTCCTTCCTGAAGCATTGCCTGTAGTTTCACATTGACACCATCCTCTGCGATTTTAATATTATTAGAAATGGCAGATCTGCAGTAAGCAACTGAAGACTCTATCTGCTGCTCTCTCAAGCATAGAACAAATCCTATTTTCCCCAGAGCATGATTATGTTTTGACATCTTTTACAGCCCTATATCTTGCACTGTAATATTTAAAGTACAAACACAAGAGATATATGCAATCGTACCCATTATATGGGATGTAATTTTTATTAGAGGGGAAGTATCCCATGTGAGAGACCAATAGTGATAAACACTGACATTGAGAACTTCTATTGGCTCTGTAAAACAGACTTCAAAATTGTTAGCATGTTTCTAGAAGTAGAAAATAAATGAGAAGAATAAAGAATTCAAAACATAGTGCTCAGATTTAGTGGATAAATCTCCCCTTTGGAATATTCTGGAATGAGTGTACTTTACTGCAAACTTTGTGCAGAGCTCTAGGGTTAAATGCGACTGCCTGTTGGGTGGTAAATCATGGTTATGCTAGCTCAGTGGCAAAGACCTAATCCAAGAAAAATAATTCCTTTTCTGGGTTGAAGTCATTGATATTGGTATTGAGCAAGTTTATGATGTAACCCAGAACACTGCCCTGACACCTTTACAACCACTCCGATTTGAGTTCCCATTTGGTCCACAATTACTGCTTAACCACCTAGATTTTATTAGATTCCTTTTGATTTACACCTCTCCTGTTCAGAATCATGGAGATAGCTGCTTTTGTGGTCTACAAACAACCACTAAGTAAAGGCCCTCTGAGTTCGTGTTATTGCTGACTTCCAAAGAAGTTGAGGGCTGGCACGTCCTATCTGGAAAAGGAATGAAAACACAGCCAGCTTCTGAATGAATTTCTGAGAAACCTCCAATTTTAAGGAAGACTGGGTAAGTCATGGGAGGCAAATACAGAAGGACTAGACTTCCCTTTTTCTTTTCAATTCCCATTATCTATGGGTGAACTAAATACAGAGAATGTAAGAGATGGGTCATTCCAATGGTTCCCAACCAAGGGTGATTTTGCCTGAGGGGATATTTGGCAATGTCTGGAGTTTTTTTTCCTTCTCGCTATTGGGAGAGGAGGTGCTATTGCATTAAATGGGCACAGGCCAGTGATGTTGCTAAACATCTTCACAATGCACAGGACAAACTCCATAACAAAGAACTATCTCACCCTAAATTCTCAATAGTGCAAATGTTGAGAAACCCTGGGCTATACAAATGGAAACAGACTATAACATGAGAGTTCTGTTTGATGTGCTGGAAAGCAAGGGAAAACATTCTACTGGGAATGAATAAGATTCTGAAAGTAGACAGAGGAATTGGGGAGCACAGGACCTAGAAAACGAATGCTGGGACTCTGGTTAGCTACATGATCTTTCTGGCTCTAACACAGTCCACTAATATTAGGCAAATCAATTTACCTCTCTAGGATTTACCTCTCTACATATTCTCCAATACAGATACCCTTGCTATTTCCATTTATACTTCATTTAACAAATATTTTATGTTGTGGGCCAGATTATGCCAGACCAGAATGGGCAACAGAATGAATGCAGTAGGATTTAAACTCAAGATACGTCTTCTTGGTCAAGTTAACACTCACTTCTTTAACACAATTACTCAATTTATAGAATGGAGAAATTTTCTTTGAAAGTGTTACATGAGTTGAGGCACACAAAATGCTGAGCTGTGTGTCCAGGATATAGGAGGCATTTGTTATCTTATCCAATCATGTGGTGTTAAGAGAGAGAGAGAGAGAGAGAGAGAGAGAGAGAAACAGTCTCCAAATGGAGTCACTTGTGCTAAGTCCCACGTCAGCCAACCGAAACTTAATACCTAATCTAATTCTACTTTCAGCCTCTCCCAGAAACATGACCCTTCGTAACCCTTAACTAGTCAATCTGGAATTACCTGGTCAGCACTAGTGAGGTAACCCACCTGACAGACCCTACCTATCCTCCAGAGGAAGGTGACCTTGACTGAAACAATCTACTCTTTGATGGAACAACTTCCTTGTCCTGCTTCTTTCTGCCTATAAAAGTCTTTCATTCTGTATAGCTCTTCAGGGTTCCTTTCTATTTTTTTTTAAAGATTTTATTTATTTGTTTGTCGGAGAGAGAGAGCACGCACAAGCAGGGGCAGTAGCAAGCAGAGGGAGAAGCAGTCTCCTCGCTGAGCAAGGAGCTGACACAGGGCTTGATCCCAGGACCCCAGGATCATGACCTGAGCTGAAGGCAGATGCTTAACTGACTGAGCCACCCAGGTATCCCATGGGTTCCTTTCAATTTGTAAGATGATATGCTGCCCAATTCATAAATCATCGAATAAAGCTAATTAGATCTTTAAATTTACTGTTAAATTTTGTTTTTTTAACAATATTAACTACCAAATTTAGTTCTCCAAACCAGAACTTTCCCCCTAGATATGTAAATCAATCTGCCTAGTCAAAATTTTCATTGTTCTATCTAACAGACATCTGAACATTAAAATGTCCCAAAACAAATTCCTGATTTCCCCCATTCCAAAACCTGCTCTCCTTTTATTGGTATCATCCCAATAAATGGCACTCCATTCTTGTAATTGCTCAGCCTAAAAACCACTTCTCTATTTCTCTTTACAATCTACATCCAATCTTTCAGGAAATTATTTCAGCTCTTCCATCTAAATATATACATGTTTACCTGTCTGCTGCTATCATCCTGCTTCAGGCCACCATTACTTCTCACCTGAGTCATTGTAATCACCTTTAACTCCTTATATTATTGCCCCTTTATGGTCTATTCCTTGGAATAAACTTTTTAAACTGGAAATCAGAGAAGGCATGTCAGTCTTTTGCTCAATACCACATAATGCACTCTAATCTAACTCACAGTAAAATTCAAAGGTTCTATAGTATATTTAAGATAGTGTTTACAATCTCATCTATGCTCCTGTTTGCTCACTTTTCTTTATCCATACTGCTTTCATTTCTATTCTTCCAATATGCCAGACACAGCTCTACTGCAAGTCCTTTGCACATATTGTTCCCTCTGTCCAAACTTCCTTTTCTCAATGTCTCACTCTCTCATTCCTTTAGTTCTCCTCTCAAATGCCAACAAAGCCTTCTTTGTCCTCCAAATATACAACAGCAACACCCACCACTCCCTACCCCATTTAGTTTTCTCCCTAGCTTTTATTACCATCTGTCACATTTTTATATTTGTTTATTATAAGATTCATGAAGATAAAGACTTTGTCACATTGCTCTCCACTAAATCCCTAAAATTCACTAAAATGAGTGGCACTTAGTATGTACACAATAAATATTTGTTGAGTAAATATATAGTACAAGTTCAATAATGATGGCTGTTACTATTATACCAACAGGCAACTGTTCTGTGTATCTGCCTTTTACATATTCAAGCAACCCCAAAGTAATACTGTCACAGCTGATTTGACCTACTCACTAAGAAAACACCACTGTCAAAAAAAAAAAAAAAGACAAAAAACCAGAAACAGAAAAACAGAAAAACAAAAACAAAAAGAAAACACCACTGTCATTTACTCCAGAAACAGAAGGAAAAAAAAAAAACTAACTAATTGGGAAGAAGGGCATATGAAAATTTAGCACTTTTTCCTCAATGTAATTTTCCTCTTTATTCTATAACACAATTTTGAGTTTTTGCTGGAATGATTTTCCAATTATCTTGAATTGTCAACATTTTTATTGACGGAAATACAAATGCTAGACTCAAACAAAGTGCTATCTTCCTACCACAGACATAGATACTCCAAACTACTGGCATAAATTCAATTGTTCTACCAACCTAAAAGTTATATCTTTGAAGACGATGGAATATTTCCTCTAAAACAAATTTTAAACCTCTGATTTTTATGAGCCCAGGATTGAGAGTTTTATATCAAGACAATAAAGGGAAAGAATCTGCTTTACTTTAGATATGGTGAAACTATTATTTCACAGTGAAGGTGATCTTAATTATTTTAGACAACATGTATCATTTCTTCACTCTGTCATTCTTAAAGAAAATCTCATGTGAAGCTCAGCTAACTCACTGCACCCATGAAGATCTACTGACAGCTTATTTTCATATCCAGCCTACAGCTTTGGCTTCAAGGGTTTCATGTCCATTAGAAAAATTTAGAGTCTGAAATTTTGCTTTAGTGCTGTTGTAAATGACTTATGCAGAATCTCTGTTACAAGTGACTGACGCTCTCACCCAAAGCTCATCCTGGAGGTGAGTGAAAAGCCATGGTAGTAAGACCTCTAGGCATGGCAGTTCAAAGTCCACCTCTAGACTCAGTGACCCTCTCCCAAATGAATAAGTAAAATAAATAGCGTATTGCCCTTCTGTCACGTAAACCTGGATGTAGAGAAGAGACCTTAGAATCCTCCAGAGACCTAGCGGAGGAAAGGAAAAGTCTTTATTTAACTGACTACCAAATTTTACCTTTGCCAAGCACCAAGAGGCTAACTAGGAGACTTGTATTTTTCTGACATGGGCATCCAAATTAAGGATAATAACTATAATAGACAACAGAAGGGATTTTTAGAGATTGTGTGGAGATGAGGGAAGTCATAGACTACCATTAAGAGCGTTTAGGAGAAAGGAAAGTGACGTCTAATAGGGAAAATGGGGTTTCAATCAGATGTGCATTGTAGGACTGTGTTCTTCAGACAAAACTTTCAGTAAAACTTACATTTCTCTGTAATATTTTAGAATCGTATTTTTTAGGAAGATGGAAACGAGGGCCAAATCTGGCTCTACTGGCATAGAGTCAATCCATTCATGGAGTTTATCTCTAGTTAAGAAATAGGATTAAGGAAGCGAATATACTTCTTTCCTCAGAGTATAGGGAATAGTTCCTGTTTTGTGTCCAAATATCACATTTCTAAGAGATAAAGCAGAATGTGCCAGTTTTGTGTTCTGGCATTATTGCCTAGGTTTCTTTTCTTTTTCACTATGGATACTTTCCTCTAGAATAAGCTATATCTGTAAATCCTCTCTTTCTAGAAGATTAGCACATTCGTGGTTACGTTAAAAATTGGGTACGAAACATCCATGAAAAAGCCTATTCTGAGTCAGGTCTCCTTTGGTCTATTCAGAAAAAAAAAAAAAAAAGGACATCCATATAACAGCATCTGTTCAGTTCGGCTTGTGTTGATTACTCCATTTCACTGACTTGTCACTAATCATTTATATGGGAAATCCATCTACACACTTGTTTTCTTTTGTTTTGTTCCTAGAGCTATTGTTTTTTTCCTGGGTAAATTTATAGGATTCAGCCTAGTTGATAATTTTTCTTACTCTCCCATAGTTCTTGTTTTTTGGTTTTTGTTTTGTAAAACACACTAAAATGTATTTGACAGGCAGGCCTGCCTGGTTAAGAAATGTTTTCCAATTTTTTGTTATGATACTAGAGAGAAAATTGAAAGAACTCAGAATGTTCTGATAATATCAAGTTTAATATAATTTCTCCCTTGTCCTGACCAGAGAGATTTGAACTACCTGAAGGAACTGATGTGAGGGATATTCTTTGCTGCTGGCTCTGAAGATGGAGGAAGACATATGGCAAGAAATGTGGGCATCCACTAGACAATGACAGTGGCCCTTGACATCTGGCCAGCAAGGAATTGGGAACCTTAATCCTACAATAGCAAGGAACCGAACTTAGCCAACAACTTGAGTAAGCTTGGAAGTGGATTCTTCCTCAGACTTTCCAAAAGAGAATGCCATCTGGTCATGACTTTGATTTTATCCTTTTAAGAGTCTGAGTAGAGAGACCAGGCACAATCATCCTTTGGCTTCTGATGTACAGAACTGTGTCCTAATAAATGGGTGTTGCTTGCAGCTACTAAGTTTTAGATAGATTGTTACATACTAAAGAAAAAAAATATATATAGATACACACATATATATACATACACATACATATACATATATACATATATGTGTATATATATATCCTAAACCAAGGAAAAAATTTCAAAGACAAAAATGTCTATGTGTAAAGTTGGCTCACTTTAAACCCGCTGTCCACTAATCCAATTTGAAGGTTATCCAACCAGTATGTTTCTCTACATTCTTGAAGTCTTTCTTGGCACAATTCACCATAGGAAGGTGAGAAAGGAAAAGGAATAATAAGGATTTGTTTTAATGAGCCAGTTAAAGACACTCTAAGAACTCTTAGCAAACCCAGGTGTAAGAGTGTTGAAACTATCTGAGGTTTAACCATTAACTACAGAGCTTTCTAGCCAAAGGCATTTTTTATGAAGTCAGAAATTCCTGCATTGGAATCTTGCCTTCATTTACTAATTGAAAACTGATTTACTTAGTTTATTTGAGTCTTGGTTTCCTCATTTTAAAATTATTCTTCTTAATTATTGGAATACTGGGAATGAGAAAATAAATGGAAAGCCCTTATAGGGCTTGCTCATGGTAACAATTCAATAACTGGTAGACATTGCTATTATTATTAGTACTTTCTCCTTCTAATTAATTAATGACTATTTGTATAATAGGATCAAAGGGTATCTGTCAACATTCCCCTCAGTTTTGATCTGGGAGAACTATAAGGAACAGAAGAACAATATTCAAGTATTTCTGCCCTTGTGGAGATGAGGAAGCCCATGGCATACCCTAGAGCTCCGGGGATGAAAATTCCTATAATACCTGGATGAAGTCAATATTGACTAATACCCTTGGAATCCTGCTAAAACATTACATATGATATAATCAAATTTGGTATTAGACAAGTTTGTCATGACTTGCATACAATAGGCATTAGTTATTCAGTTAAAAAGATCTTCACTGAAGGCAGTGTTCCTCTATCTGTGGCTTAATTTCATGGCATTAAGCAGAGAGACACTGTTACAAGGGTTACATGCTTTAAATAATCAACATATACTTTAACAGTGGTAGGTAACAAGGGAAAGCTTCTACTTGGCTGCCTTTTTTATTTTTATTATTTTTTCTAAAGATTTTACTTATTTTAAAGAGAGAGAAAGTGGGGGGAGAAACAGAGGGGGAGGGAGAGGAACAAGCAGACTGCACTGAGCACAGAGCCCAACTCGGGACTGGATCTCAGGACCCTGAGATCATGACCTGAGCTGAAACCAAGAGTTGGATGCTAAACATACTGAGCCACACAGGCGCCCCACTGGCTGCTTTTTTAAAATATATGACATTCATTTACAAATATTTGACATTTCTGCTACCTTTATTTAGAGTAAACAAAGTTGAAAATAATCTTCAATTCCATCAAGATTCTTTGACCAAAGTCAGAGCATAAAATGACATAGACTGAGACAGCACAAACAGACATGACTTTGTATATCTTGTCATCTTAGGTTATAGTACTAAAAAATAATTTCCCTATGGTTTAAAAATAAGCACCATCAATTTTTTTCAATGCTCTGGAATAATATTATTTTATCTCAGATAGCATTGAAAACAGTGTAACTCTCACCTAATATTTCAGGTGAGCATAATGCTATACTACTCTAATATTACTGAATAAAATATTGTTAACTTCTAATCAGTTTCCTTTTTTTTCCTTTTCTTTTTGTATCAGCATTTCATGAGATTGTGTAAAAATGAAAATAATGGAAAAGTGTTTTCAAGTTTTTAAAAGATTGTTTAATGTAGGAATAAGTTGCTTCCATTTTATTTTTAATTATTTGTTATATTTGCTTTCAAAATTTTCCCATTGCAGAGTGGAAATCAACTATAAAAGGGCTGCTCTAAGGAGCCAGACTGCCTGGATTTGAAGCTTGGCTCCACTGCCTATCAGCTGCGTTATCTTGGACCAGTTACTTAACCTCTGTCTACCTTATTGTTCTCATTTGTAAAACAATAATCATAGTATCTCTCTCATGAAGCTGCTGTGAGAAATTTAAAAGTTAGTACATACAAAGTATTTAGATCTCTACTGTGTAAGAACTTGCTATTATTATTAAGGTAACTGTAATACAATCAGTGTGATATTGAACTGTACCAAATGAAATGATTCCAAGGATATTTTGATACTGCCTCTTCCAGATTCACCTTTGCTTGAGACTCTACCAAATTTTACCAGATCATTTGGATTTTGACAAAATGCAATCCCAAAGGGGTGAGAATCAATAGGTGGTTTAGTCCTGGGCAACAGGTTAATTCACAAGTCAATCTAGATTCTTACAAACTAGAGATTATCATTGACTGCGTGATTTCACCATTGCTAAGAGATATTCTGATGTGCCATCCAAAATTTACTTCTAATTAATGGAGTAACTCTCCTCTTCCAGTAGTTAAAATGAGGTTGCCAAGAGGAATGGTGGAATTTGCTTTTCCATGGAGGTCAATAATAACAATGAAAGAACAATCACAGCTTTCTTTTCTGAATAAATACAAGCCATTACACTAATCAGGTTACATTCATTAGCTCACTTAATATTCACAACAGCACTACAGTGCAGATATCAGTCAGTGTCCCTATTCTACAGATGAGGAAACTGAGCCTAAAGAGGTTAAACAAATTGTCACTTGTCATTCAGGATGAAAGCATCAGACAGCAGCAGTGGTCAGTTTCACTTTGTACGCTGCCACTCACAATGGGTGCCATGTTGCATCTCCTTAAGGTCATGTTTGTTGAATGATTGCTTGAACAAAAATTTCTTTTAAAAAAGATTTAGATTAGTACTGTTTGGATACAGTAGGATGAACATGAAGAGCCTTCAAGGTCCTTTTGAATTGAAGAGCTACCATTGACTTCAAGAAATGATGTGCCTTCTTTACTCCTCCAGTGACCACATTAATGGTATGACCTAAATTACCCCCCTCCACCATACCTCCAAAGTGTGGTGGTGGGCCACAGAGAAGCACCACACCTTGACCTTCTCGGACGGACACTGCGCTTCTTGTTTTGGTTTCAAAGTCTTCAATATCTTGGAAAACAAACAAAACAGTTTTAGAATTATCTTGCAGGAAAAAAACATTTTAAAGTAGAATCTTGAACTTATTTTTATTCCAAGTAATGGACACTCATACTTGACTGACCAGAAGATTTAGTTGATGATCAATTTATCTACAATGGTTATTATCTCTAAAAATCTTGGTTTTCTTTTCTTCTTTCTTTTTCATATAATTAAATGGAGTTATGTGAGGAAGACATTTATTAACATTACTTATTATCTGTTTGCTTTTATTCTCTCAGGCAGCCTGTAGCCCAGCAGGAAATCTTTAAAACCCAGCACATATTTACTTTCCTTGCCCAGGGAAGTTGTGATTAAAAACAAAACAAAACAAAACAAAATAAAAAGTATGCAGCAAGTTTGTTGCAGTCTTCTAGCATTTTAGATTAATGGTTGGTATTTGATGTGCAGATGGAGTCCGTGAGAATTTAGGATGGAATGGTGTGAGGGAAAGAGTTCTATGTGATGGATCTATTGAGAAAGAAGGTATATTTTCTAGTTTTCTCATTCTACTTCACAAAGCAGTTTCATGATCTTGTTTGGAATGTTGTAATTTCCTACAACATCAAAGAATCATAGAAATTCACTGTTAGAAGAAAACTAACTACTTATCTCGTTAAGCCATCAATATGAAGTACAAATCTTTCCAAATTCCTGGAATCATCATTCAGCCTTCAGGAATGGGTAATTGTTAAATTTCTCTGAACCTTAGTTTTTTAACCTGTAAAATCCCATTATACACTCGTTTACTCTTTTAACAAATTTGTATTGAACCCCTACTAAAAACACAGGAAATATATTTTTTTTAAAGGTTTTTTATTTATTTGACAGAGAGAGAGAGAAAGAGAGAGCACAAGCAGGCAGAGTAGCAGGCAGAGGGAGAGGAAGAAGCAGGCTACCTGGGGCTCGATCCCAGGACCCTTGGATCATGACCTGAGCCAAAGGCAGTTGCTTAATCAACTGAGCCACCCAGGTGCCCCTACAGGAAGTATATTAAGAAGAGAAGACATATTGGTAAATAAATCAGGCATGTACCTTGCCCTTATTATGCTTATATCTAATAGGAAAACTAGAACACAAGTTAAAAAACAAATAAACCAATGTACATTTACAAATTGTGATAATTATTGTGGGGTGAAGACTGCTATTGTCTACAAAAATGTATTCTCCCTTCTTCCATAGTAATAGATTTGTAGATCAACCGGAGGATATACTTCTCAGACATCTTTGCAATTCATGTGGCAAGCAGAGAAACTTCCATATATTATGTGTGAAAGGAAATCTCCACAGTTTTATGTTCTCCCCCAGCACCTAGATTGCCAATGACATGAAAGATCTTGTTGAAGATGAAAGAGCGACCATTAACCTGGGTACTTGAGTGACTACATGGAATACAACCATAGCTGATCTGGAACATTTACTCTGGGTCATTATAGTAGAGAGAAGTCAACTCTTATCTTGTTTGAGACATTTATTTTGGGGTCTCTGTGTTATAGCAGTTTAACCTTTTATCCCAACTGATATATCTTGTGAATGAAAAGAACAGAATGCAGATCTGTTGGATGAGAAAGAGACAGCCATGCAATGGTGACATGGAGCAGGGAAAATATTCCTTGTAGGAAGAAAAACAGGTTTCAAAACCTAGATGTAAAAAATGGCAGGGAAGTGTCACAATATTGAAAGGAAGCACTGTTAATGGGCACATAGTGGGCAAGGGTCAATGAAAAACTACAATAATCGACATTTGGGGCTATTATATTACATTAGGATTATATTAAGATTACAAAGGGACTACCTGGAAACAGCTGAATAATAAATCAGTGCAGAAGTTGAATAATATCGGCAACATTCATAGAATGGAAGGCCATCAGTGATTAGAAAGAATGTGTTAATTATAAAGGACTGACTTGGAAAGTTCTTGGAAAGTGAGTTATACTATTAAGTTAAAAAAAGTTCTAAATATTGCTATGACATTATCCCATTGTGAAAGAAAAAAGTAAAAACCTAAATAGGAGCATCTCTTTTAACTGGTATAGAGAAAATTACAGAATATATATTTTTAATATTCACCTCGGTTGTTTTGAGGGAGCGAATGGGACATATGGAAGTAGAGATTATTAAATCTTTACCTATACCTCTCTTTACCTTTAAAAAATATTATAAAGATTATAAATTGTGTATTTTTTTGCTCATTTTTAACAACTTTATTGGAGTATAAATGCAATAAATTATTGGTGTGATTTAGAGAAATTGAAGACTTCTATTTTGTATATATTATGTGTGTCTTTACCCATGAGTTATTTAAATGACAACATCATGTATGCTATATAACACATGAGCACTGAACTCAGAGGAGACACAGGTCCAAATTTATAAGAATAGAATTTATCAGCATATATATAGTATTTAAAGCCATAAGGATGTACGTAATCCCCATCAGATGACCCTTAAATTTTTGGCATGAGCAATTTTATAGACAGTCATCTAGAATCAAACTCTAAAAGTCTCCAATATTTATTTACTTATTTATTTTTTTAAAGAGTTTATTTATTTGACAGAGAGAAATGACAGAAGAGAGCATGAGAGGGAAGAGGGTCAGAGGGAGAAGCAGACCCCCCGCTGAGCAGGGAGCCCGATGTGGGAATCGATCCCAGGACTCCAGGATCATGACCTGAGCCAAAGGCAGTCACTTAACCAACTGAGCCACCCAGGCACCCTAAAAGTCTCCAATATTTAGAAGTAGAGTAGAGGATTATGGAGAAAGGAAAGGGAAGGAGGGAAGGAGAGAGTGGGACAGAGAGAAGAAGGGAAAAAAGGAAGAAAGCAGGGTCTAAGACATGGAATAAGATGTGGACAGAAAAATGTCATTGCATTAGGCAACATGAAGGTCCCATGTAAGCTTGACAAGAGAAGTTTAAGTGGAATTATGGAGAAGAGGTCAAAGTGAATTGAAGGGTAAATAGTAGATAGTAGACAAGAACATGGGATCACTGGTGTGCAAACTCTATAAAGCTAGTTATGAATGGGAGGTGAGATTTTGACAACAGGGAAAAGTCTGGAGGGCAGGGGTGCTGTAGCCAGGTAAAGAAAGAGGTTGATAATTGTAAGACACAGATTAGGGTGAAGTTCTTGAAAAGGCAGAAAGGTGGCAATCAGAGACCCTATGGAAGTGCTAACCTTTGTAAGGAAGGAGGAATTAAGACAAAAGATACAAGTATTGATACAAGATAGACTGCAGAATTATCTTCTGGTTAGATGAGAAAGATTTTTCACGGTGGTTTCAAATTTCTCAATGAAATGGATGGCAGTGTTGGGTAAATCATTGAGGAAGGAAAAATGCAATAAACATACCTATTTATCAGGGTTGTTATGGGGATTAAATAAAATAATGAATTAAAAGTATCTAACCTACAGTGTGTGATAGAGGAGGTGATCAATATGTGGTAATTACTATGATTATGACACACCTGATTAAGTTATGCCCGCTATATTTTCCTCTGATATAAAGTTCAGATACATGAATTTGTAAACACAAGTTAAATAGCATATTTTGGTTCCAATAAAATTTTTTGTACGTGGATGTTTCAATTTGAAGCATCCATGCTGTTTATCTATGTTATTTACCAAATATTAGTATTCTTTCTTATAGATTTGCTCTCTATCCATGAAAAGTAAGAGTTCAATGAAATAGATGGATTAAGTCTGATACAAAAATTTGGTAACTTTTAAATGTACTCTTTTTAATAATACAAATATTTGGCCAAGATAAGCTCTACTTATCCCCAGCTACACCCCCTTATCTTCTTCCAGCTGCTCTTGATTAGCAGTCATTAGCTGTACCACTAATTCAGGACCTGGCATGCCTTGTCTGTTTCTTATAGAGGATTTTTAATCAAATATGTGCCTTTTCTTCTTTGGCCATGGAAACGCTAAATCAACATACATATGTTGGTACCATTGATGTGAACTATTGCCTTGACTTGAGAGTCCTTTATGACTTGGGTTGGCATAATTTTAAATGTGACTCAATAAGAATCAAGCTAACAAACTCTTTTTAAAACCAAAAATCAATATATCGTATTCATTGTTTCTATTTCTAGTAGTAGTAACAGGTAAAGACTTAAAAATGTTTTTCCTACATCATTACTAAAAGGTCCCATTAAACTGTCATTACTTTTTTAATGGTCACAAAAACAAAAACTGTCACAAAGGAGTAATGAGAAATTGAATGATTTTTATGAAATTAACAAGCTTTAGATTGAATTTTCTCAGTGTCACATTGTCAGTGTGCCATACTCCCAGTAACATTAATCATGTTCTCCGTGTTAATCAGAAGCCATTATAACACATTTTTGATAAGACCACTGATATTTTAATATATTCTGTGTTTATTTCCACTTATATAGGATCCACTTGCAACATAATTTCTTCCTGCCTTTTATGATTACAATGCAGCATCTAATAGTTGACATGAAAGGAAATCAACATCTCTCAAAAGTCATACAAGTCCTGTTAGCTATCAAAACACAGTCATTCCAAAATGGTACTAGTTCACAGGTTTTAATTAATAATTCAGATTTTAAAACTGTTTAATAGCCACATAGATGACAGACAAGATATAATTCTGCTTTATTTAAACTAGGTGCCATCTCATGCGAATATGCTTTGATCAAGATCTTGTTTAAGTATCCAACTTGTATTTCAAGTGCCTTTTTGCTAGCCAGAGACATGATATAATTCAGATATTTTGATAGGCAAGGCTGACTGAATTGGGTAGCCATTTGAGCATCCAATTAGATTTTCTTTGCTCTGTAACACCTGTAAAGACTAGATTTATTCTTATGAGGAGAGACCAGAAAGAACCACCAGTTTCTATTTTTGTCCTATCCATTTTTGTTCAAGAGAAAACAGCTTAGTGTGAGATCGTTCCCTGAGATGGTCTCAAATTCTGAACTATTTGGAGAAACTCCCATAAGCCACAAAGGTGACCTGCCCAGGCTGTCCTTGTGCTCAAGGTATAAGTCCTGCAGAGCAGGTTGTTGTTAAAGACCCTGATTGTTGAGGTTGCTCTCATTAAGCCATTCTGATGACCATGGCTTATTGGATCCTGTGGTTTTATTGCTGGTTTTGGAGGAAGCATTTGGCAGGAGCATAAGCAAAAATGCAGTCACAAACAAGGCTCTGTTCCAAAGGCCAGCAGGAAGTGCCTGAGAATGGCCCATAAAATAAGCTTTAAAGAATTACAGGGCCATATGCTCTCTCCAGGAGCAACCAAGGTGCAGAGGAGGGACAAGGGCCACCGAAATGTACTTAAAATTAAGTCCAAGCAATGCTAAGTATTGTAGCTTCTAACTATAAGGAGAATACATCTTTGCAGCTGCCATGTGTAGGAATGAATCTCAGCCTAATTAAAGTGAGGAAACTGTATCATTTGCTGCCAAGGCCTGAGGATCACAATCAGAGGATGTGCTTGGCAGTGCCAGTCCCTGACACAGAAGGAGGCCAGTGGTTTGCCAACTCTCATAAACTTGGAGGAAAGCTATGGGTACCCGGGGTTCATTGACACAGACTAAGAGGACAACACCTATGAAGTCGGGGATAGGAAAAGATATTCACCAGGAAAATGTGCATGCTTCAAGCAGGACATGCTACAGTTGAGCTGTTCAAAATCTGAATAATAATATTAACTGGACCTTTATTCACTTGCTATGCAGTATTTTATTTCAATATATTAAATCTTTATTTTTCTTTCTTTCTGTCCTATATCAAGAATAACTACTATGTGCCAGACACTCAGTGAAGTAGTTTCATTGAATTCTCATGACGACCCTGGAATGCAGGTACTGCTATCACATTCACTTAACAAAGAAGGAAACAAAGGTTCATAAAGGATCAGCAACAGACCAGAGACCACACAGTTTCTACAGGTCAAGACAGAACTGAAGAGGAGGTAGTCTGGTTCCAGAGCTCACACTCTCAGATGTGATGCCCTTCTGCTTTCCAAACTGGGGTCTTGCTGCCATACGCAAGATATAAAATAGGCATAAACTGCCACTCCATGTTCAAACAAACAAACAAACAGACAGACACAAAAACTTAGCACCTTTCCAAAAAATCCTGCAAATTCCTGGACTGGGGAAGGAAGTGCTATATTTTCAGGTTTAGAAATAGTTTCATTTCTGATATCCTCACTTTTCAGAATCCTGTCGTGTCCCCTCCAGGTGTATTTCCTGATTTATCTCCACCCTCGTGTCCCTGCAAACAAACAACTCAGCTCCTTATCTTGACCTACATACAGAGATAGACACCAATCTCCCCCCCCCCCCCGCCCCCGACACACACACTAATAGGAATCACCATCACTACCATATTTGTGCCTCTGCTAATCTTATGGATTTAATCAGATGCTATCCAAACACCTTGAAATCAAATATTGGATATTTAGTTCTTAAAAGCCTATAGCTCTCCCCTCTGTTGTTTATGTCTGCTCTCTCTCTCTTCTACAAACTTCCTGTTTCCAGAGCAGGGAGAAACCCAAATTCTCCCCCTTTCTTCTGCAAAGTTCAAGTCCCGCATCTACTACTACCACACTCAGAAACTGAGAGATCTGCCCTCCTTCACACAGCTTGTAAGTAAAGGAAGTAAAATTAAATTCCAAATACCATGGCTCCGGAGGTTATTTGCTTATACTGCCTCTCTAAATAGAGCTTCCCCACCACACAGACCGTATGTTCTGCCCCCAAACCAGAGATAGTGCTCATTTCCTCTCTCTCTGCACCTCAAAAACAACTTCAATAATTTGTTACTTTAAGAATGTTGAATCTGATTTTAAATTCCAAGGTTTCTTGTACTGTACTTTGTTTTGCACCAGTAGAATACTATTCCCCCTTTGCAAATTCTGCAGAAGTTTCAGCACCGAAGGTCTGCACTGGTGTCAACAGGACTGAGGAGTATTTGTTCACCTTCCTGATGCAATTTCCACAATGGAGGTACATGCTTTGTTTTGGCCTACGGCAAGAACATTTTGCCGGGTGAGAAAATGCTGATACCCCGCCCAGCAAAAGGGAAATGGTGAAAGATATGAAGAATAATTCCCTAGTTCTGTATTAGTCTCACAAAACTCCTAGATATGATATATGTAATTTCTGAAATCAAAGTACTCCTTAAGCATATCAAGACATTACAGTAACGTTATTCTGAATTCACATCTGTCCATCAGTTTCCTCCTTTGAAGAGGACCATTATGGAGAATATCAGATGGTTCATGTTACTATTTCCTATTTCTTGGGTGGTTTGGAGTAAGCTGAAATTCTTGATGCTGTAATTAATTTTCCCAGGCCTTTATTAAGTGGCATACAGAAATATCTCTACTGAGACCAATTTCATTTTTTACCATCATTTTCAGGATGCTATATACTCAGTTACAGTGTTCATGATGTTATTGTGCTTCCTAGCATAACTCAGTAACATAACATGACATAACCTAATAAAGCACAGTGCTATTGTCAAATTCTGTAAAAGAGGCAGTAGCTGAGTCTCGATATTGAACATAAATTTGGAATGCTAATATCTAAGCAAGAAGTAAGGAGATATTTTAAGAGTTTCTGGTGTCAAATTCATTTATAATCCAAGTTACAATTCCTTCCCCCTCCTTTTTTTTTTTTTTTTTGATGTAAAAGGATTTTTATAAAACTTCATAAATAAGTGGAGGGCAAGTAAGTTGTTTCTTGGTTTCCCGGAATAATAAATTCACTGAGAACCATTTCCTTATGGTGCTTAAGAAAATAATATATAGGATAGAAGTGAGGAGGGGGTAATATATTCTTTTCTATCAGCTGAACATCTAGGTTTTCAGAGAGATAAGCATTTATTATACAGGACATTGTAAGCAACTATGAAATGCTTACTTGGTCTATTAAAATACACCTATAAAACTGAATTTGATTTTCTATAAAGGACTCATTTGTCTGACTAATGCTGGGAAAGCAGTGACAAAAAAATACAAGCACTAGATATGGACTGTTCGCAAACTTATCTCTTACTAAGTTTGCATATTCCCTGCAATTAAAACTAGCTGAATGAAAGAGAAGCAGAAGGGGATGATGGAATGATAAAACTTTGACAGCATAAGATAGACTGAGATGTCGGATTACTTAACTGTACACTGCAGTGGAGGTCTTCAGTGTTTCTGGAAAGAAAAGAAGCAATCTAAGTAGGCATGCAAAAATTAGACAACCCACTAATGAATTCTGTACAAGGTTATTAATGATGAAACGAAATGATCTAGAGCACAGGTTTAGGGTCAGACTCCATGGATTCAAATGCTAGCTTCACCACGCATTTGCTGTTGATTTAGGGCACCTGAATTCGTCTCTTTCTTTGTCAAGTTTTCTCTACTTTTACGATGAAGCTAACAATAGCCCCTGTCTCAGAGGAATAATGATGTAATATTTTTAACATACTTAAAAAGGTATTAAGTACAAAATAAATGATGTTGGGGACTTTATATTATTGATGATCTACCTGCACATCATCAAAAGTTGGATGTTTAGAATTTTTATTTTTTTTATTTATTTTTTTTAAAGATTTTATTTATTTATTTGAGAGAGAGAGAATGAGAGATAGAGAGCACGAGAGGGAAGAGGGTCAGAGGGAGAAGCAGACTCCCTGCTGAGCAGGGAGCCCGATGTGGGACTCGATCCCGGGACTCCAGGATCATGACCTGAGCCAAAAGGCAGTCGCTTAACCAACTGAGCCACCCAGGCGCCCGGATGTTCAGAATTTTTAAATGGGTTTTATTTTCAGTTTTAATTTCAGTGTCTGATGATTTAACAAAACATATTTTCTTAAAGACAGAGCCCGGAACTTCCTTCTCTGCCCATCCAGTGGCCAGCTCAAATGCTGTGTGAATAAAAAAAAAAAAAATTTTAAATGGCCTGAAGTCAAAAGTATGTGAATTTTATTCCAAGTATTGCCACATCACGTTGCATTTTATTACAGAGCATATTTTGCCAACTTGACTCGAATTGTTAGATGGAGGGTCATTGAACCTCTCTGCCCAGAAAGCACCACAACCCAGCTGGAGGCAGAAATAACCTCTTGGCTTGGTGTTTGAGTCACCAGAATAGTCCTAGACTGCCCTGTTTCTTCCTGGTCTTGGACCGTGCCTTTTGGCAAATGTTCATTTTTCCCATCTTTTGTTCCACAGGGAGGACAGCGCTGGTACCTTTTTAGTCAGTTATCTCTAAAGAGATTTCTTAGGGCTGTTTGTATTTCTTAGGATTAACGAATGATACAAATATTGCTCAAATGCAAAAAGGGGAGGATCCAGAACGGATCAAATCCTCAGATGAATAAAGAATGCAATAACAGTGTGTGGAAGATGGGGCTGTGTGTGTGTCATCAAGGTATGTCTTTCTACCAAGATGAAGACAGGAGGATTTTGCTGAGGAGTCCTGCAGAGAGAAAACCTAAAGTCTAGTGTGGACATCAAGCTAGCTAATCCAAAAGACAGTGGGTCTTTATTAGATTTTGGTTAAACATTTGAACGGAACAACTAAGAGGTATGGAAAGTGCAGTGAGAGAGGCTTTCTAGCATAGAGGGAGGGGAATTCTTATTTGCTGAGCCCCCTCCAGTTCCTGGAGCTTTATAAACATCATACCATTTAATCTTCGCAGTGGCCCAACATGCAGGAACTATGGCTGCCATTTTGTAAACAAAACGTTAAGTAACTTGCTCAAAACCACGCAGCGAGAAAAGGGCTGGATATGGACGGACTCCTCCCTAACTCTGACTCCAGAAACATTTTCAGGGATTCGGAACATTGCCCACTCCATGGAAGAAGAGGGAAAGAGAGGAAGGAGAAAAGGGAAAAGAGGAATGCAAAAGAGAATTTCTTTTTTTTCCCCAACAGCGAGTGAGCACAGGCTGTCCTGCCTCTTGGGAAGAAAGTCTTAGCCTGGGTTCTTGAGTTTTCTAACGTGGGAGCAAAAAACCCAAACTGGCCACTTGGCCACCCGGAGGTCTGAGGCAGTTTGGCCGCAGGCTCAGTTGTTACGAGTCCTGCGCCAGGGCATCAGCAAAGAGGGCTGGACATGTAAGTTTCGGTGGCAAGTGAGGTGAATTTGTGTCCGTTCGGGAACAATCCTACTCGTAGCTCCGTCTGGGCCCACTTCTGTGCTGGACGTTAAGAGAAAAGGGAATGATTCCCATGGAGCAAGGCTCCGGGCCCCTTGACAACAATAGTTAATGTGAGCCATCCCACAAACAATGGTTCTTTTGAGACTCAGCCCATAATAAGCCCTTTTGTTCATTGTGATGGTTTAATCAAAAAGTTCCATTACAAAATTTGCAACCTATGTAGAAAATAAAAGGTAGGGTTTTAAGGTAATGGGGTAGAGCCCCTGGCTAAATGTTACTACTGTTTATAAGTAGTGTGAATGAGAGCACTTCTTCTTCAAAGACCCCCCGCCCCCACAGACAGAAGACAGACTTTCTATCCTCCTGACTTCAGTTTGCAGGAACTTGCAGTACTGGAATTAGGGAGACCGACTTCAGGGTTGTTGCTAAAAACTGATATTTTTTCCATCAAATTGTTTTACTCTGAGCAAGGTCTTTGGAGTCGCATCTGCAATCTGCATTTCCTTTGCAGATTTCTCCAGCTCAGCCCTTGGGATAATTAAGGTCTAGTGATAAGGATTTTTGCATACATTGTCATTTAGAGAGAGAGAAAAAGAGAGAGACAGAGAGAGACAGAGAGACAGAGAGAAAAAGATACACAGACGCAGAAACAGAAAAAGAGAAAGAGAGCATTAGAGCGTCTTTTAAATAAAAGCCCATTATTTTCCAAAGTACTTTTCACTTTTGTCATCTTTTTTAATATTTATAGTAACCTTGAGAGAGAAACAAGAGAGGGATTACCAATGTGTGCGATAGGTATAATTGGCTGTATAGCAATGCACTTAGGTGTTATGGAAACACATGTTTTTAAATTTTAATAGCTACACGGTG
Organism: Zalophus californianus; assembly: GCF_009762305.2. Taxonomy (NCBI): domain Eukaryota; kingdom Metazoa; phylum Chordata; class Mammalia; order Carnivora; family Otariidae; genus Zalophus; species Zalophus californianus. The sequence goes on along the minus strand of NC_045595.1, from coordinate 43,158,277 downwards.
CTTTTTAGAGTTTCCATTTATGATGAATTACATTAATTTTCTCGATACAGTGGTAATAAATACGTACTTTCTAACATATTTACTTATAAAAAGTCAAAGCACTTTGATTGGGAACAAATAAATAATAGTGCAGGTGGTACCTGGATATTTTAAACCCCACAAAGGTAATGTACGGATGCCTGAAATTTGGGAATTTGACTTAGGAAAGTGGTGGATGCAGAGGATACGGTGGATCATGAGACAGGGTATGTTTGAAAGGACCACAGTGGTCTGCGTCATCAATGAGCAGGGATGGGGGGGAAGGGAAAGAACAAAAACAAAAGGAAAATCAACCTACAGAGCGTCACAGGACTTTTAGAAAACGTCTTTTCAACTTAAAATGCTCTTTGTCCTTCTTGTGTCAGTAATCCTTTCCTCCCTTAAACTTCCACAAATGTTCCGATACGCAGCACAGACTACGTGAATGAGTTTTTATTTTAGCGAGTGTGTCATTTGGGGCAGAATTAGGAAGAGTTCCTCTTTTAGATCAAGACTAACGTGGAGAAAGAGAAACACCTGTAAGCCCTGAGCAGGGAACAGGACTTCAGCAGAGGCAGGGCTTTAGTTAGATGGGATGGAAGGAATGTCTCTTCACTGGGGTCCGCAGGAATGTGAACACTGATTTTCCCGGAGAACAGTGAGTAGATTTTATCTAGATTTTAAGAGCAGAGAGTGCCAACTGAGAGGAGTTTCATATAAATGCAATTGGTGTGAGCTACAGTTATTTCTGTCAAAGGTGAAACTGGGGCTGTCAGTCCCAGACTTGTCGCACCAGATCACACAGCCTGCCTCTCACAGACAGGGGCTCAAAAAGTATTGGTGGGTTTAATACATTAAAAAAGAAAAAAAGGTAAATTGTTTGAATTAATTATCATTTACCATGAGAATCTCGTAAAGGACTCTACTCCACTGCTGTAATTGTTTGTATGACTGCCTTTTACAAAATGAGTATAGGGGCTTGTCTTGCATTCCCAGTACACAGCACAGCACTGGTACATAGGAGATACTCAGTAAATCTTTGATTAACGAGCTCAGAGAAATAAAAATAACTTTAAAAAGCTTACTAAGCTATTTCAGGCTCCCCATGATGTGATTTCTATCACCCCTTTTCTCTGGTTGTTCAGAAAACTCCAGACACAATGAATACTTTCCTTTCCTGTTTCTCAGAACCCACTGTTTCCTCCCTTTGTGGCCTTTGGCCCTATTGTTTCTTCTGCTTGAAAACTTCTTCCCAGATCCCCAGATGGCTGGATTCCCCTTGACATTCAGATCTCAGCCTGCATGCTACCTTTTTATGGAAGCCTCTCTTGGCCAACCAATCTAAAGTAGCAGCTACCTATCACCCTCTTATTTTCCCCCCAGAGGTCTAATCACTGTCAGAAATGAATATTGGTCTAATTTATTTCAGTTTTTCCTAAATAGACTATAAGCTTCAGGAAAATAGGGACCTTGTTTTTCCCCCACAGTAACTAGGTCAGTGCTCACACAAAAGCAGGTATTCAACAAACGTATGTTTAATGAATTAAGAAATAGTTATAACTCTAAAGTGAGTGAGTGAATAGAAAATACCATGTATGTAGTCCACAATATTTTATTTAGGAATTGCAAAAAGGATACAATTTTTGTTGGATCACAGAGACGAGGCTAGGATTTATTTATTCTAAGAAATGATGGAAGAGCCAGACTCCAAAATGGCCCCCAGCGAAACTTTTGGTGGTGTCCAGTGCCTTGTCTAGTCCCTTCCCACTGCCCTGTGCCAGGATTGGTCTGTGCAACCAACAGAGTATGGCAGAAATGGTGGCAGATCGCTGCTGAAGTTTGGTTAGAAAAGACTGTGTGTGGCCCAGGAGAGAGAGGCAAACCTGTGAGCAAAGGGAATGTACTTATTTTATTGAAAAAGAAAGAATGGTCACATAGTTGAAAGAAACTATTTGAGTTTTAGGTTCAGATAAGCCTGTGTTTGAATCTAGCTCTTGGATTTATAAACTATTAGACACTGAAAGTTTATTTTTCACCTGTTTTCAATGTTCTCTAATATGCTCAGTGTCTGATACATAAAGAGCATTCAAGGAACATGTGACCTGTTTAATATACCACGTCAAACAGCTCTCAGTAAGTTATAACTGTCACAAAATGTACAGTTCATTAACGTACATGTAGAATTAATTGTATATATATTTCTATTTTATGTTGTTATATTCTCTGCTATATTTATTATTTTGTATTTGTATCTACATTTAACGTTCATGAAATTTGTACCCGTGTGGGCGCTATATAGCACATTACATGGCTATCTAAGAAGTATGCACTAGCATCCAGCATACTTTACACAGGAAATGCTAAAACAGAAAAAAATTTAAGAAAACTGCCAATAAGTCACTGAACTAGTAATTGGTTGCTGGTGCTAAATTTCAAATCCCAAGGAGTATGACCTACAGTTTTTTAGCACAATGCCATATGCCTAAACGACCAACTGGCTGATTTTCTAGTTCATTCCAATTTCTGCTGAAACAATAATCATGTATTCATTGTTTCTTCTGAGTCTCTTTGCATGCCAGGGACAGACGTTCACTTAAGGGAATTTGAACTAAAGGAGGGGGCAGTTAAAGATGTATGGAGAGAAAGCTCAGGCCAGCAAGTAGTAGAAACACATCTGAGAACAGTGAGGTTCACTCCAGCTGTTCTCTCTCCATCTCTCATTTTCCCTTTGCCATGCAGGGCCAGTGTCCTCTCTGCTTCCCCTGGAGCACGTGCTCTCTTCTCTTCACTGCAGATTGGTGTCACTTACAGTGTTTACTTACAGTTCATGTGCCTGTAAAATCTCAGCTGGCATATCATTTTGCCTTATCCTGGCCACTCTGCAACCTGTCAGCTCCTGACCCTACCATGAAGTTCATTTGTGTCTTTTACCTGAGATTTCTGAGATGTTCAATGTCAGACATCTGTCACCGTAGAAAAGAGGTTACCTATTTAGCAACCGAGGCCCACTCTTTTATAAGATAGGCAGAGACCGTTAATTATCATCTTCAGTAAAATGATTAATCAAGGAGATCACCATCGAACTGTCTGTCCTCAATTAGGTATTTTGCTTATCTTAAGGATAGAATAAGTTCAGTCCAACACTTATTCAGTAACCAACTAGAAACAACTGAAAAATACCCTGTTTACTAATAGACATACTAGAGCCAAGTAGAGGGAAATGCAAAATTCCTAAACTGCCATCTTAGAACTTTTACAAATCCTCTTACTTATTAGGTAAGAAGTATCTGTGACCTTTTTAAATTAAAACTATGTAATAAATGTAAATATCAAACCGATTTTTTGAATTTTCTCACATTTAGGACTGTCACTTAGAAAACAAAAAGTGTTGTGGTTCTTTTAAGGGATGGTTGTAGCAGCCACTGTAAATGTCCCATAACCCCTCAGCCCCCTGTAGGAAGTCACCTATCATTTTGGGGACAGTTAATAATTGAGGGCTTGCTACCTTCAGCACCTTGGTCCTTTGGCCTGAGACTTTTCTGAGGACTTCTTTATTCTATGTGTACGCCTCAGACCCCAGTATGTCTGCTGGTGATTTAATGTCCTCAGTAGTGAACCTCAACGAAGGAATAAGGGAGTTGGTCAGTAATACCCCAACTTCCTTGCCCTAAGGTGGAGCGATCATGAGGCATGTTTTCTAAAGTCTGTAGGAGGGGTACAGCCATACCAGGCACACTTGTCCACAGTGATAACCCACTCATTAGCCTACTCCTTCCGGGTTTTCTCCCTTCCCTACAAACGTCCCTACTCTTCCCCCATGCTTCCTGAGATTACTTCCCAAATGTACTACTTAATCCAAATCTCTGTCATGAACTCTGCTTTTAAAGAAAGCAAATCAAACAGAGTGTGCTATGGACATTTAAAGCAGGTCTCATCTGCCAATTTATTAAGCAGCTACTATTTGCCAAGCAATGCTCTAGGCGCTATAAATGCAGCAATGAACTAAGAAGATAAAATTGATTCATCTCCTGTGGGAAATCAATGTTTCTCTAATTTTTTTTTTCATGGCACACATGGAGTTTTCTGAAGCTTCACATTAAATTTGAGCTGTTTCCTTAATTATTTTTTCATAAAGCAGAGAATATGATATATTATGAAGACAAACCAATTTTTGTTTTTCTTTCAGTGCATTATTATCTAAAGCACCAGTGATAAGGGGAAATTTTTCGTTGTTGTTGTTACCACTATTAAAATGTCGAAGAGAGGCAGAGAAACTCACCATGGTATTCAGCAACCCAAACATGCGGCAGCATCAAATACCTGCCCTGAATCCATCTTTGGGACTACACAGTTAATGGTATAAAATATTAAGGCTCACCTTTGGACTATAAGAGGTGCTGGGCTGCATAGTAAGTGTGGATGGAGCCTCTGGATGTTTTCAGCCTGAACCCCCATCTGGGAGTCACAGGGAACAAGGCCATTGATTTGCCAAAACAAACAAAATATTTTCAATATTCTGTGTTTTTTGAAAAGTTCTCTTGCTTGTCATCACAAAGTCACTTACAATCAGGGAGTCAATTTGTATTCAAGAGGTTCTCCTTCTATCAGCAAATGGTTTATAGGCACTTTCACTAAATTGCTTCTCTAAAAGAAATAGACAGGATCTCATCTGCATTGGCTTAAGAATATCTCTGCCTGAAGACAGAGGAATGGACTAGATGACCCTCAAGAACTCTTTATACCTCAAAATCTAAAAATTTCTTCTAAAATTTTGCTTCAAATGCATAGCATTTTTGGTTTAGATCATTTAAACACAGACTTTTTTACTCAACTAAAGAAAAAGTGACTTTTTAACATTCATTTTGATATATATGTGTGTGAATATGTTTGTATACGTACATATATAGTTATATATGATTCCATTTTATGCTGTATCTATGATCATTATATATTGATACATCACTATGAATACTTCTCCATTTAGTGTCTCAATAGATCCTCAAAGTAATTTCTAATATAGCTATACAGCTAGAGTTTCTCTAGTGTCTAGTTTCACAATTAGGGCTCAGAATGCAACTGGCCCAAAACCATACCTTTTTTTTTTAAGTGATAGAGCCAGAATTTAAAAACTCAGCTCATTTAACGTCAGATTCCTCTTTTTTTAAGCTCATGCTGACTTTACATATTTAATGTTTAGTCTTCTGCATATTTTCCCTACCAGTAAGTTAATTTTCTTGAATAAAAATTTAAACGGTTAAACTAAATAATAATAGCAACCTAGCATCCTGTGAATAATGAGATGGAACATAGGTGGTGCTCTATTAATAGTTTTTTAAAAAGGTATCCACACATGAGAACATTTTACCAAAATGCATTTTCATGGTTTTTCAGTTTCTACTGATGAGATAGAAAAGCATTATGGCACAGTGGTTAGAAGCCTGGGTCCCAGGTGAACCTGACTTCAAATGCCTTTCTACCACCATGTAAATTACTTGATCTTTGTCTGCTTTATGTTTATTTAACTGTAAAATGGGTTTATAATAGTAGCTACCTTTTAGTTTTGCTAAATGACATAAGATTTTTAAATATATGTTCAATGAATGTTAGCTGTCACCATTGGCAGACTACATCTAAAAATATATTGTAAGTCTACCTGAGGGCTCAGTAAACTACAAAGACCCATGGGCTAAATCAAGCCTACTGCCTGTTTTTGTAAAGTTGTACTGGAACACAGCCACACCCATTTGTTTATGAATGGTTGCTTTTGTCAATCAAAGATATGTACTATGTTGCTCTTTACAGAACAGTTTTGCCGACTCCTAGTCTACACCGTGAACAGCACTCCTTGAGACTAGTATCTCAGTCAAGCCTGCTTGATGGATATGCGACAGCCAAGAAGAAGATCTGAGAAAGAAAACTGAAGGTACCCTCAGATGAAGTTATCTCACCACGGAGCAGGTAAAACCTGAACCCAAGAGCATCAAGATGAACTGAAGATAGAACTCCTCTGGAGGACAGTGATATTAGAAGGGTGCTATGAGAGGGAAAAGTTGAGAAAGTTGACTTTTAACAGCTATGATCCCCAGACACAAATGAAACTTCTTTTATTTGAAAAACTAAGCTGCTTCAACCCACACTTTTTTATTAAAGGTATTTATGAGTACTCTTCCAATCCCTCACACATAAACCATGCACCACCCGAACCAGGCCACTGCACATTCAAGCTTTGTGACTCTTATGAAGCAAGATTTACCTGCATTACAACAGTGAAAGGGAAGTAAATTGGGTGATTTCATTACTTTCTGTTCAATGAAATCCTTATTTTATTGCTAAGCTTTGACACTTTTTCCAGAACCTCAACTATCTTTTCTCTCGACCACTAAGAAGTAGCGGCAGCACCAAAAAATCATCCAGACATCTGGATATTCATCCAATAATTTATTGGAATCTCAGTCATACTGCTACAATGAAAGTAGAGGAGATAAAAGGAACTTCACCCACACTACAAATAAAGGAGCTGGAATAATAGCTTTTTTCCCCCCTCCCTTCAAAATATTAAATTTTATCAATCAGAATCTAACAGTTCTGGGACCAGTACATGCTTTGTTGTTAACAATATCTCAATCACACATATTGCTTTTCCAATACAACCTGCAGGGGACTGATTTGTGATAAAGCTGATATAGGAAATGCAGAGGGGGATAGACAATAGCCAAATAAATCAGGTTAAAATGAACTTGATGGAATGGACTCAAAGGCAACTCTTCAGTCACTTTCTCCAGTTTAGACTCTGCATTTGGTCTTAATGGCTGCCTTTGAAACTTTTGTTATCTGACCTATTCATAGGAAGAATAAAGCACCGGAAACTACTAAGATCTAGACAGTGCTATCATTTTCAAAGTTTGTCTTTAGATGATAAATGGGCTTTCTCCAGAGGAGAAGCAGCACCCTATAGCACAGCTCTGTGCTTTGTAGAAGAGCTTACTGTGTCACCAAGCAGTGTTACATCCTGTGAAGAGGAACATGATATGTATATGTCAGGGGTAGATAATTATTTAGGATAATTGGAGACTTTACTCTTAACTACTACATTGTACTGCCCCCACAGCAAAGAACTACTTGGATTCTAAGCAAAAAATGGGCTTTGTCAACACTGGACTATTTAATAAATAAAAATGAGAAAACTTTACAGGATGAAGATGGGAAAACAAAGCTAGGTGTTCTATCTCAAACTCACTACAAAAATAAATTCTGGGTGAATCAGAGATCTAAATAAAGTAAGTGAAATGACACGAGTACTAAAGGGGAATAGTTTCATAATCTTGGGCTTAAGAAAATTTTTATACATGTGTCACAAAACAAAAATTTTAAAAAATTAAAAAAAATTTTAAATTGAATTACAAAAAAAAAAAAAAGACCAAAACCAAAACCAAAAAACCCAACCAGTTTTACAGGCTAAGATACGAAAAGCAAAATTAAAATAAAGATGGAAACATTTTATATAATTTATAATAGAAAAATATTAATATACTTTTAAGAAGTACTTAAGAGGGCGCCTGGGTGGCTCAGTTGGTTAAGCGACTGCCTTCAGCTCAGGTCATGATCCTGGTGTCCCAGGATCGAGTTCCACATCGGGCTCCCTGCTCAGCAGGGAGTCTGCTTCTCCCTCTGACATTCTTTCCTCTCGTGCTCTCTATCTCTCATTCTCTCTCTCTCAAATAAATAAATAAAATCTGAAAAAAAAAAAAGAAGTACTTAAGAAAAATCTGAATCCCTCAGTACAAAACTGGACAAAGACCATGATTAGGAAATTTAAAAAAGAATTCCAAGTTTCCAATATGCATATGAAAAGGCTCAATTTTATTAATAACCTAAGAAATCCAAATTAAAACAACAAAAATTTGTTACTCGTCCAAATGCTAAATGAAAAATGATGTGATATATAGCACTGAGAAGGACTGAGGAAACTAGCATACTCATTGCTACTCCAAGTGTTATTTGGTATAACTGTTTTTCAAGGGTTGTTAATCAGGATGTATTCACATTTAAAATGTAAAACCTATTTTCCCTAGCAATTCAACTTCTTAGTATCTACTCTAAGGATATAATTGGTCAAATGAGTAAAGGAATATATAATAGAGAGTGATTATAGCACTGTCTAATGAAGTCTAGCAAAGTCCGTTAACAGCCAATTATTTACAGTAATATAGTAAAGTCATATAATCAGGTACTGTGCAGCCATTTAGAAGCATGAATGTATTTATCTATATCCCTTGACGTCTAATAGTTGGAATTATTTTGGATTTATTTCTGGGCTCTTCTCTTTTCTTTCAGAACTTTCCCTCTTGGTGACTGCAAGTATTCTCATGACCTCAGGTAACATTTATACACAAACCATTGTAAAATTTGTATGGTTGGTCCAGATCTTTCTTCTGCAATACATACCCTTGTATCTGACTATATGGCATCTCTGAAATGGAACACTTAATTCCTTCCCCAAAGTAGTTCTTCAAGTCTTCTTCATCAAAGTGAATGATAAATATCCACTATCCATTTGACCAACTTTGCTATCATCCTCTCCCTTAAAATCTACATCGCATCTAGCAGCAAATGTTATTAACATCCCAAATTCTCAATAGTATCTCCACTTTTCTCATTCTCTGCCGCTACCCTCTTAGCCATGTTTTCAGCATCTAGTATCTGAATGACTGACTGCACAGCTTCCCAAACTGTTTTACTACTTACACAATTACAATCTTCAATATCATACATATTAGCCAAAGAAATTCAATTAAAAATGAATTATATAATCTATTACATTCATGTAATAGATTAAATTGGATCATGCAGTCTATTAAAATGAGATCATGTAATCTATTTCTTAAAATTTTATGGGTTCCTATTATTCTTGGAATACAATTCAAAAATCTAGTACATGAGCAATGTGTTCAGCATGATCTGGCTCATGCCACTCTGTCTAACTTTCTCTCACACCATTCTGTACTTTCTACAATTCACTTTTTTTCTAGGTTTTGAATATCTTAGCTTCTTCCAGCCTGTAAACCTTTAAAAATGTTTGTTGTTCCCTCTAAATGGAATTTCTTCAACTCCATCCCTCACATCATTTACAGCAGATTGATGGCAAAGTAGCCCCAATTCCTCACCTCTCACCACCTCCACATCCCTGCAGTGTGACTTTGTAGCCCCTTCCATCACAGGTATAGTCTATTTCAGCACTCCTGCTTCATCTGGTCTGGCTTTGCAAACAAAATGCAGTGGGAAATGACAACATGCCAATTCTGAGCCTAGGCTTCAAAATAGCTTTGTACCTTGTTGGTCTTTCTCTTTCTCTTGGAACCTCACCTAGCCACCATGGTAAAAGCTTAAAGTAACCTGGAGGAGCATAAGAAACTGCAGAACAATTGAGTTAGGCCAGATGCCACAGCCTGGAAGGACAGAGCCCACAGAATCATTAAAGCTGCTAATTTGACCACCAATATGTAAGTGAGTACAGAGACCAGGAAAACCACCTAGTTACCCAAAGATTTGAGACCAAAATAAAAAGTTTACTGTTTTCTCATTGTTTGTTGCACATTATTATGGAATTGAATGGAAAAAACACAAAAGGTAACTGATATTGCATGAACTCCAGTTTTCATCCCTCAAAGATTTCATCCATCTTTAGTCCGATTTTCCTGTGTCCCCAGTGAATAACCCCTGCATTTTAGTCTCTTAGAGTTTCTTCAACTATTAAGATTTTTTAATGCTGTATATATTTACATGATCTCTTTTCCACTACCCACTTAGACTCATGAGGGCTGAGGACATGGCTGTTTTTTCAAGCACCTCAATATATCACAGAGTGTCTAACACACGATAGTGGCTCAATAAAAAGAAGTAAAATAAATGCATAAATATATGATGGAAATATCTTTAAATACATTATTCTTGGAAAAAAACAGTATTAAATGTTGTGTATTTCCATCTCTATATTGAAATGGAACAAATTTCATTTTATTTTTGCAATGAAATACTATACAACAGTTAAAAGGAAAGAAGTAAATGAACATGTAGAACTATGGCTAAATTTTGAAAACATAATGTGGAGTGGAAAAAAATTGCAAAAGAAATTGCATTCTTATTTATATACAAATTTAAAACAAAGGCAACAAAAAAGCACCACCATACTTGAAAATGTTACCACCAACTTCAGGAAAGTGGTTACATCTGGGACGGGGTGGGGGATGAATGAAGTGAAAAGTGGCAGTGTCTACGACATTTCATATCTTTAAAAAAAGGATCTGAAGCCGAAGTGGCAAAACATTAACATACATTTAAATAGAAATATGCTTATAATATTTTTCTAGGTATTTCTGTATGCTTGAAATTTTTTATAATTTAAAATTTTTAAAGAAAATAAAGTAGTTTATTTAGAATGATCCTATTTATATAAATGTATGTGTGTGCATGTGTGCATGCATGCATCTGATTAATGTATACATAGATGGCAATTTTTTGAAGGATATGTCTTGTGGTTTTTTTCACACTTTATATCACTTAAATTGTCTTCAATAAGCATGAATTAGTTATCAAAAAATATAATAGACTTACGCTTATTTTGGGGAAAGAGAGTTTGACTGAGATCAAAATCACACCTTTAGATAACCAGGTAAAAGTTCAATATTTTTGATAAGTCAAATCTGTTGAAAATAGTGTCATTGATATGCATGACTGCTTAAGAAATTTGTTGAGAATTAGCAGACAAAATTACCTTAGCAGGTTTTTACTTTCAGTCTGCAGTTACTATATCACTATTTATCAACATACCATAATTATAGGGAGAATATAAACACCAATAACTCTATTTATATCAAGAAAAAGAGTGACAGTCTACTTCAATATTTGTTAAGATCCCAGTTTTGTGAAGAATAAGGCAACTCAGGTAAGAGAATATGTAATACAAATATAAACATTCTTTCTCTTGCGTTCAAAAATATAAGGATAAAGAGTATGGTGTTCCAGTGCTGGGCTAGGTAAGGTATGAAGACTGAAGCAAATGAAGCCCTCTGATGAAAAGCAAGATGGGAATCTGGGAAGGTAGGTATGCTTTCAGAGTTTTGCCTACTGACAAAATAAGGGGGCTGACTGAAATAGATTAATTAGATTAGAAACACCAACAGGATTTAGCATTGCCTAACTTGGAGGTTCTCAGAGATGCATCTTACCACTATCTGTCCATCTCCTCACCACAAATTGACAGGAAGGGCCCTCTCTTTATGTGGAGAATAGCCCATCTTTCACCTTCAGCTTTGCATCTCCAAAAGCTTATTTCTCAGGAGTAAAATGAGCATCTTTGAAGACTTCAATTTTAAAATAAAGATCATGATGATCAAACATTGAGAATTCTGAAATTTTGATTTTTCTCCATATTTTATTATTTTTATTAGGTATTTTCTTTCTCTAAAATAATTGACAGGGAAAATGCTTTAAAGTGCTATTATATTATCTTTGTAAAGTGAAAAAGTAGTCTACGAATAACAAATATTCATTTGTGTGTGTGTGTGTGTGTGTGTGTAATTCCTGTAAGAAAAAATTCCAGAAAGATCTACCAACAGTGCTTGTCTCCAATGCAGGTGATATTATTAATAACTTTTCTTTCTTTCTAATTTTTATATATCTTCAAGTATTATGATTGTAGTAAAAATTGATCACTACTAAGGAGAAAAAAGGCACACAAAAAGAAGAAACACATGCCTTGTTGCTTGTCCATGAAGGGCAGCATGCAGTCAGACTTAGGAGAAGTAAATTTCAATGCAGAAAGTGAGTGTTAACAGTTGTTAAAAGGGAAAGGCAAGCTGGGTGATGTCTAAAAAGTGGGTCTAGGTTGAGAGATAAAAACAAAAGGCCAACACTTTTAGAACTTTGTGGCAGAACAGAAACCCGCTGGTGTATTAAATCTGAGACTGAAAAAAAGAAAGAGATTGCCTCTATTATGCATTTTAATGATTGACTTAGCCAGATTTCATGTCTTTTTAAATGAAAACAGGATTACTTTCCAAAAGAATACTGAAAATGGTACAAAGATCAGAGAGCCTTCCAGAAAGCTAAGAGGCTGGCAGGGGGCATTGCCCTCCAGCACAGTTGTTTACTTTTTGATTACTTTTGCTTAAAACTGATGAAATAATTAAAATAAATCCTTTGTGTTCAAGGGATAGAACACTAGTAAGAGGAAGTCTAGTAGCTCTTATGGATGGGATTTCTGGGGGAATTAAACAAGGGTTACATACTCTCCATTCATGAAAGAACTGATTTATGCCAAACAACTCTTAATATGTATGTGAAAGTTGATCTCTCAACTGCACAATTCTTGTAAAAGGGGGAAAACAACCTGCAGTTACCTTGTGAAATCATGTCTGTAGATCTAATCTCATCCTCATTTGCATTTCCTGGTGTCCTGAGTAGACATATTGCCTCAGGGGATAGTATTTCTGACAGGGGATTATAGTCAAAAACCTATTACTTTGGATAATTCTCAAGCACATTTTTACCTTGTTCTTTATTCCAGTGTTTTATATACATATATGGCAAGCCCGTGGTTATAGTTAAGCAGAGGCACAAATAGAGCTCACATTTGTTAGGCACAGAGTATGTGCTCAAGAAATATGCATTATTTGAATGTATAAATGAATATGTTGAACAGCCATCTTCGAATTTGGAAATATAGATTAATATTTGCTTTTCTCCTGGATTCATGTAGACCATAAGAGAGCTGCCTCCTTGTATCAGCTTGGGTTGACCCCTATATTAATGCTGCTACTGGATTGCCTTTAGGCAATGTCCTAAATCTTATTTTGAGACTATGTTTCCTACTCACTCTGGTATTGAGGCTGGCAGCATCAGTGTCCCCTGGTAGCTTGCTAGAATTGTAAACTATTGGGCCCCACTTTAGGCCTACTGAATCAATACTTGTATTTAATAAAATCCACAAGTGATTCGTATGCACATTAACATTGGACAAGCACTCATTAAATGATTAGGGAGGTGGGTTAAACCATCAGAATGACTGGCATCAAATCCCAGCTTCACTGTTTTCTAGCATCTCTGGACACATTTCACTTCTCTGATCCTCATTTTCTTTATCTATAACATCAGGATTATAATTTTACATGGTAGTTTTGAGGATTGAACTACAGATTATTCTCTTTAACTAGGAAGAACTGTTGAGAAGGTTAGTACCTCCTTTCAGAAACATATGTCTATAACATCTATCATAGAAGACATCTTCAGATCACAAAAGTTGAAAGGCTTATGTGCCTTATTTCTATAAATTTCCATCATTTCCTCACACTTATGATAATGAAGGGGATTACATAAATATAATAACACCAATTCAGGAACCAGAACAACTTTCCTCCCAAGCACCCATCTTATAGGAAGAGACTCAGCCTCATAAAAGCACACAGGAATGTTCAAGGAGAATATTTTAACTCAGTTTTCTGAAATAGGCAAGAACTCTGGAGGCAGCTATGCTTTGTAAACCTTCCACCAAGAAAAGCCACAAAATATATGAACAGAGTGAGCACAAGGTTCACTAAAATCTGAAGAATTCAGCAGCTCACTTTTATTGCTTGTGTTTCTGAGGACCTACTGATGTTGAATGGCTACAGCCAGAAATCAAGAGTTTGGTGGGATTCACATATCTTGATGGTAATAATGGCTACAGTAATAGCAAACAGGGCATGTATTTTGGGAAGCCTCCTAACAAATGTTATGGAAAAGGTCTGAGAAGTATCTAATGAATGTTAGCTCTTATTTTTGAAATATAAGAAGCCACCATAGGAAATCCAGTGTTGTTAAGTGTATGAGCATGTTGGTGAGGGGAATGTCATTTACTGAATCACCCACTTTGCTCTTGATGAGCACTCACAGGAGAAATATCTCTCAGGTTCTAGAGTCAGAGCAATTATGCTTACAGAACAATGGCATGTTTTTATCCCGTGAAAGATATGAACCCTTCTTTGTCTTGGCCACTAGAAAGCTCAACTTGAGTAACTGGATAGGACCTTATCATACTAATTTTTATTCTTTTTATCCTTTTTGGGTTTTATTCTCCTTTAGTTTAGCTTACAGTTTGAGCCTCGTTTTTTTCTTTATCCATCTCATCTATTCTAGTAACTACCAGACATAAAGACTTATTGTAAGACTGCAGTAATTAATAGAATGTGGCATTTGCACAATGGTAGACAAATATACCAATGAAAGAGAGAATAGAGAACCTAACAGCAGTCCCAAGCATACATACTTGATTTCTTTCAAATTTGGTTTTATAGAACAGTGAAGAAAGATTGCATTTTTTTTTAAAGGACTACATTTTTTAATATATCTGCTGACTCAGTTGGATCCCTATAGGAAAAATAAATAATATATACTGGACCTATACTGAACCTACCTTGCACCAGACAAACAAATAAATAAATAATTTCCAGGTGCATTGCAACTTTAAACACAAAGGACAAAACAATAAATTATAGAAGATAATTTGGAAAATACCTTCATGAATTCAGGGCAAGGGAACATTTCTTAAAATTTTGCAAAAAGCATCATCACTTATAGGAAAAGATTGATAAATTGGACCTATGGAATTTAAAAATTTCTGTTCATTAAAAGACATGAGAGTAAAAAGGCAAGTCGCACAGTAGGAGAAGATGTTTTCCCATATAAAAGCAACAAAGTCCTCAGATCTAGAATCAGTCACTAAGAAAAAGGAAGACAACTCTAGAAAAATGGAAAAATGACTTAAATTTTGTTTTAAGATTTTATTTTTAAGTAATCTCTGCACTCAATGTAGGGCTAGAAATTACTGCCCCACAATCAAGAGTCTCAAGCTCTACTGAGTGAGCAGCGAGCACTCCTAAAAAATGATTTAAATTTTTTAACAGGGGGGGAGTTGCAGGTAGTGAATACACATAAAAAAGTTGTTCAATTTTATTAGTTATCTAAAAATAAAACAAAATGACATATACACTTACATATGCTCCCCAAATGCTAAAATTTTTAAAAGACTGGCAGATTAATAAATGCAAAATGGATGAAAGACCTAAACGTGGGATAGGAAACCATCAAAATCCTAGAGGAGAATACAGGCAGCAATGTCTTTGACCTCTGCTGCAGCAACTTCTTACTAGACACATCTCTGGAGGTAAGGGCAACAAAAGCAAAAATGAACTATTGGGACTTCATCAAGATTAAAACTTCTGCACAGTGAAGGAAACAACCAACAAAACTAAAAGGCAACCTATGGAATGGGAGAAGATATTTGCAAATGACATATCAGATAAAGGGTTAGTATCCAAAATCTATAAAGAACTTATCAAACTCAGCCCCCCCAAAAATAAATGATCCAGTTAAGAAATGGGCAGAAGATATGAACAGACATTTTTCTAAAGGAGACATCCAGATGGCTAACAGACACATGAAAAGATGCTCAGAATAATATCAGCAGGGAAATACAAATCAAAACCACGATGAGATACCACCTCACCTCACAACTGGCTAAAATTAACAACACAGGGACAGCAGGTATTGGTGAGGATGTGGAGAAAGGGGAACTCTCTTACACTGCTGGTGGGAATGCAAACTGGTGCAACCACTCTGGAAAACAGTATGGAGGTTCCTCAGAAAGTTAAAAATAGAACTACCCTACAACCTAGCAATTGCACTACTATGTATTTACCCAAAGGATATAAAGGGGCTGATTCGAAGGGGCACATGCATCCCAATGTTTATAGCAGCATTATCAACAATAGCCAAATTACAAAAAGAGCCCAAACATCCACTGACAGATGAATGGATAAAGAAGACATGGTATATATATACATATATACACATATATATGTGTATATATATATATATATATATATATATATATATATAATGGAATATTACTCAGCTATCAAAAATAATGAAATATTGCCATTTGCAACAATGGGATTGGAGCTAGAGTGTATTATGTTAAGTGAAATAAGTCAGTCAGAGAAAGACAAATACCATATGATTTCACTCATAATGGAATTTAAGAAACAAAACAGATGAACATAGGGGAAGGGGGAAAAAAAGAGAGAGGGAAACATACCATAAGAGACTCTTAAGGATAGAGAACAAACTGAGGGTTGTTGGAGGGGATGGGCTAACTCGGTGATGGGTATTGAGGAGGGCAATTGTTGTGATGGACACTAGGTGTTATATGTAAGTGATGAACCACTAAATTCTACCCCTGAAACCAACATTACACTATATTTTAACTAGAATTAAAATAAAATAAAATAAAATAAAGTAAAATAAAATAAAATAGGTCATCAATAGCAAGTATTGTCAAAAAAGTATTGCTGGTAAGAAGCTATATTAATAAAATCACTATGGACAACTGCTGGCATTATCTTGTACAGTTGCAAATATGCATACCCAAATGCCCTGTAATTCTACTCTATGTTATGTACAATAGTGAAATATATGCACAATTGTACCAAAAGATATATATAAAAATATTCATAAATAATCATTCATCTTTGCCTCTTGAAACAATCCTGAGTTCCCTTAACAGTGGATGTCATTTGTAGACTGTAGCACATTTATTTATTTATTTATTTATTTATTTATTTATTTATTTTTAAGATTTTATTTATTTATTTGACAGAGAGAGAGCACAAGCAGGGGGAACAGCAGAGGGAGAGGGAGAAGCAGGCTCTCTGCTGAGCAGGGAGCCCAATGTGGGGCTCGATCCCAGGACCTCGAAATCATGACCTGAGCCGAAGGCAGATGCTTAACCGACGTAGCCACCCAGGCTCCCCTGTAGTATATTTATACAATAAAATATTACGTAGTGATGGAAATGCATGAACAGTGACTACCAACAACATGGATGAGTCTCACAAACATGACTGGCTACAAAGTGAGACTTGAAGGAATAGATGTATGGTTTTATCCATATGAAACTCAGAAAGGTAATATTTAATTATAAATTTACAAATGAGATAGTGGAGACAAAGGAGGAAGTAGTAACTGGGAGAGTATAAAAGAGAGGGCATTCTGGGGTGTTGGCAATATTCTGGACCTGGCTTAGTCATGCTTCATTGAGCTGTATATTTATGTGTTTTATAGTTTTCTATATGGGTTATACCTCTTAGAAAATATAATGTATAAATTAATACCTTAAAATATGATAAACATTTCCAGGAGTCAGCACCAAAACTTCTTTATATTTGTATTTACTTTTTTAAAAATACTTGTTTCTAACTTGCTATTAGGTAACATTGGATATATATTAACCATAAATCTAAAAAAATATTTCATCTGATTCTTTAATGCAAACAAAAATTTTGCAGTAATTCTCAACCTGCTTTATAAATCTCAGAATCAAAATCTCTATGGGCTATACTCATAACTTCCTCAAAGCCATTTGTGAAATAGCACAAGAGTAACAAACACTTCAGCTTTGGGTTTCTTTCTTAGTTTTATAAATCAGAAACTCTCAGTTTTGATAGGATGAATACCTTACTTTTTAACATTTCCCTCTCCTACCCCAAGTCAGTCTGGCAGCTTAAATGTGCAATTTTATTCCAATGGACCAAAAGGCTAGGTCCTACTGAATATAAAAAAAGGTGAGAGGTGAGAGGAAGCCTGAATTTTGAGAGTATCATTTCTGATAAGGTACATAAATAGATGTCCAGCAGTGATGGTGAAGAAAAAATGAGGCTAAAATATTGGATAATCTGCTTCCCTGTTGATTTTAAAAATATAATAGTGGCTTGCTGTAATTCAACCATGTGACTGCTCCAAGTCCCCTTACTTAAGACATGAATTGTTTTTAAAATCAAAGATGAAGTTTTCTCCTTGATATATCAATTGGTGGTTATTAGTATGTTAAGACAAATTCAGAATATTAATTTCATTGAATCATTGTGTAGTGCTATTTCCCAAATGATAATGAAAAACCAATACGAATTTATCAACTTTCTTTTGAGAAATTAAAGAAAAAATATGTATTTTCCCACTTTGTTTAGCTATTTCTTTTCTAATATACAAAAAAAAGGTTAAAAGCCATCTAACATTTTCAGTTGTAATTAGATATGCATTACCCACTTAACACATACTTCACAATTATCAGAGACTTTACAATTTCCAAATGAGTTTTTAAGTGTTATCTTTAAAGCTTTTTTTCCTGGTCTTAATTTCTTTTTCAGATATAAATGTACTTTATCACCGTATCATCAGGATCGTGTATAACTGTTTTTGCATTTCTTATGTATGAAAAAATTTTAAGGACATTTTAAACTGATCAAAGACCTCTATATTATGGCTTTTACCTGGATACCTTTTCTGTTGTGCTGTGACAATGGTTTTTATTCCGGTAGATTCCGTTTTACTTTCTCTATCTATAAATAAATACATATTTAAAAATTATTTTGAGTTGGAGATATGAGAAATTCTGGTCTGTTGTAGGTTGGGTGACCTTGGGCAAGTAACAGAGTTCCCCCACCTTGAATTTCTCCATCTGTCAAACACAGTTTAGAATAGCTTACAAGTATAGAATAAAGATGAATGGCATTGCAGATGAAAATCCTTTGCATTCCTCAGGAAAAAAAATTATGATGATTCTAAATGCCTATATTTATAGCCCTTTAAAATGAATTATTATTGCATTTTAACCTTGAGCCCTCTAAAATCATCCCTCTGATGTGGAGCAAGAATTCCTTCACCCCATGTTACAAGTGTGAAAACTGAGGTTTGGAGCATCCCTAAATATGTGTAGTGAGGTTTTGATAATATTAGTAATATCCCTAATGTATCACACTAATATTTTTATAGGAAAAGTATGTGGCATTTTCAAACTACATTTTATAAACAACTTCAAAATCCTTAATTTCGTTCAAAATATTTCCATTATTCTGGGAATAAATACTGATGTCCCAACCAACTATTATATCATAGTTGCATAGCCAGGTCTCTGCTGAGCAATCCATTAACAACTCACAGTCACCCTTACCCTCTGCTCTACATTTAATAACTATTTGTCCTGATACCAATCCTATATGAAGTGAGTAATATTAACACCCCATTTTATGCATGAATTAACACTTGTGCACAATGTCACATTGACTGGAGAATATTCTTCAAACAGAGACAATCTGCCTCTGGTGCCTCTGCCTAAAAGCATCACAGTATGATGGATTTTTGTGTGTTTCTTTGGCATTTCATAGTATCACTCAATCATCCCATTGTTTAGATTGGGCTTGAATATAAAGAGCCTCCAAAATTTGGATGTACCTGCCTCCAAATTATTTTCAAGCTTTTTCCTAGAAAACTAGTCATTTTATAAAGATGGTCTTTTGCATTTTTGTTATCATGCCTGGTCTTTTGTCAATCTTCTCATATTTTCTTTACCTGGGCTTGTTCACACATTTGCATCTCCTCTTGGATCGACTTTCATCCTGAATGTTCTTCAATGCACTTGTATCAGGAACACAAACTGATATTTCAATGCCTAAGTCAAGCCACATTGCCTTTGGAAGACTTCTATTGCCCTTTTCCCAATCCAGGCAAACCTTACTATTCCCTACTCTGGGCTGCATTATAGGTTAAGTCTACTTCTCTTACTTCACCTGGTATTTTTTTAAGGAGGTTCGGTGGGCAGCAGGGATGTGGACTCTACATTCTGACTGCATGGGTTTAAATACTGACTCTGCCACTTAACTATTTGTGTGATACGGGGCGAGTTACTTAATTCTTCTATGCCTCAATCTGCTCATCTGAAAATAACGTCATAGGGTTATTCTGAGGCTCACTGGAGTTAATTTACATAAAGAGTGTAGAACAATGCCTGCTCTATAACATGTACTCTAGAAATGTTAGCAATTTCTTTCTTTTCTTTTTTTTTTTTTAATTGTGCTTAAGGTTTCAGCTCTGTAAAGACAGGGAGTAGCTGTTTCTTATTTATCATTTAATCGTTAGGCCCTAGCACAGGGCTAGATGCATATAAATAAGGTGTTTTCTGGGTGGTTGGTGGATGAATAAATGAATGGCCAGTTAGGAGGCTCCAGTGTAGGTCTGCAATAATGGGACAACCTTATTTGAAATGGTATCTGTGATTAAATATTAAACAGTGCATAACCAAAAAGTCCTATTCATGAGTAACTTTTATCCCAAATGTTTATCTATTCATTAGTAGAGCTGTATTATTACAAGAATCTCAAAAAAAAAAAAAATACAGCTCAGTGAAATCATAGGTTTATTTCAAAACACCTATCTTTTTTTCTCAAGGCTGACATTTTAAACAGCAATGACAGATGCAATGTTCTCTCACACAAGTACAGAGTAATTCATTAACATACATATGAAAGGAAGAAGTCTACATTCAACCTTTACTACCAAAGTCCTTGAAAAATAAAAGAAATTCAAAGCAGCTACAAGTGTAACTTGTAAAAAGTCAAACTGGTTTTTATCATTCAAGAACACCAGGTTGGTAGCAGGAGCTTTTGGTAACTAGACACCTGCTGAATTTGCTTTAGGGTTGAGGTTGGGGGGAAGAAGGAAATGCTTAAAATAGAAATCTACCTGAAATGACAGAATCTTATGTAGAAGAACTGAAGGGGACTTTTGTAATCAAATAATTCAAAACATACCTTTAATAAGTCCACAGAGATGAATGTCTTGTCTGGGTAACAGAGCTGGTTAAAGGCAGATTTGATTTAGGAGTACATTTTATAATAGATATTTTTGTGTACATGGGCTGCATTTTAGCATGGTTTCATGGTGGGATGAATCAGGATGAGGCAAAAAGTAACAGGCTGAGCCTAAAATAAACTCTGAGGGTGTTTCTGAATTGCTGAACATCAGGATGGAAGTTACAAACAAAACCCATCAATTATCTAGAGGTATGTACCTACAGAATCTTTCCCAGGGACAGGTTAGGTTCTGAAAGGCTGTTCATAGTTCATTTGTTCTGAAGGTCAAAGTGACACTATGCAATATGCAATTGACTGCCAACCGATAGGAAGCAGAGTTGTTAATACAATTTTATTTTGATGTATAGCTTTGTTCTTACTATAGGAATTCATATGAGTAGGGCTTCTGGACCTAATTTTTCTATCAATAAGTAGATTGAATATCTTATATTAAATGTTTAGTGTCTGTCTTACTTTGGGTCCCTTAGAAGCAGAGCCTGAGGCGGACATTCACGTGCATATGATTTAGAGAGAGAACATTCCCATGAGAAAGGGAGGGAGGAAAGCAGAAGAGAGCCTGGGAAGGAGCTAAGCAAGAAGGGGTTGGTTCTCAGCTGTTTTCTGGCTTCAGCCTGATCCCAAGAGAGTCTGGGGCATAAATGATAGACCAGGTGCTGCTGTGCTCATTAAAAGCTGAGGATGGGCACGCTGTCCGTTAAGTGGGATCTGGACAGGGTTTCAAAAGCATCTACCACCAGACTTATTGTGAAACTAACTGTCCTGAAGATATGGCTTAATATTTAGGCAATTACTATGCCAACAGCAAATTAAGCAAAACAAGAAGCACATGAGTTTTGTGTGGGCAGTGTTTGGGAAGGATACTATAACATGAAAGGCATGCCCTTAAGAGTCTCAACTTTTATATTCAAGTTTCAGTTGGTTCTCTAACAATGGACCTTTAAAAAGCCCCCATCTCAGTGAGCCTCAGGCTTCTAATCTGCAAAATAGGAACACTATCATCTATCTCTTATGCTGTTTGCCTAGCTCAAGAAAGTTAACGTACGTCAAAGCACCTAAAAGTCTTGAAAACAAGAGAAGGAACTAACTAGTCCAGAGGAGTTTTAAAATGTAAAATAGAAGATTTT
This sequence comes from Zalophus californianus, assembly GCF_009762305.2. Taxonomy (NCBI): domain Eukaryota; kingdom Metazoa; phylum Chordata; class Mammalia; order Carnivora; family Otariidae; genus Zalophus; species Zalophus californianus. The sequence continues at coordinate 43,136,394 of NC_045595.1, read as the reverse complement.
TCTATGAGTAAGTACAGCAGTTTGAAATATGTAAATGTTTGGCCAAATTGAGGGAAGTAATTAAAAGTAGCAAGAAGAATTAGAGCTATCATTTCACAAATGTCTATAAAGCACCGGCTTTGCAATCCAGGTCATTATCCTGCAGCCGATGCTATAATTTCCATTGTATACATTTCATAACAGAGGCTTACCATTGTTCAGAGGTGGCCTGATTTTACCACTAGATTTTTGACAGAGATAGAATTTGAACTCAGATCTGTCTGTATCGAAAATCTTAGCATTCAACTACTGTTATTATCCAGCCTACAAAAAGCCTTTTCTACCAAAATGGGCATTGTTGGAAATTTATGAAGGTGGTGGTGAGGATTTCAAATTAAACTGAAGATACAGGTCTTGCACTTTAGGAACTTTCCATTTGGCTGGAGACTAGCATTCAGATTCTACTTGCTGTGTAAAAAGAACCAGAGCAGATACTTAATAAGAAAAACTTATTCTTTTTCTTTTCTTTTAAGAATTATGATGGAGAAAAAAATCCAAATGAAATGATTACTTTATTCCACTGAGTTCTGATGATACTATTTTTTAAAATAGTAATAAAAGACACATAACATAAAATTTACCATTTTAATCATTTTAAAGTGTACAATTTAGTGGAACTGAACACATTCAGATTGTGTAATCATTACTACCATTCATCTCCAGAAATTTTCATCATCGCAAACTGAAACTCTGTATTAATTAAATGCTGACTCTGGATTCTTCCCTCGACCCTGTCCCTAGCAGTCACGACTCTGCCATCTGTCTCTACCAATTTGCCTTTCTAGTTACCTCAGATAAGGGAAATCATATAATATTTGTCCTTTTGTGTCTGGCTTATTTCATTTAGCAGGATGTTGTGCTTATTCCTTTTTTAAAGTTGGATAATATTCTATTCTACACATACACACACTACATCTTCTTTATTTATGTTGATGGACATTTGGGTTGTTTCTACCTTTTAACGATTGAGAATAATGCTGCTATGCATATGGATATACAAATATCTGTTCGAGTCCTGCCTTTAATTCTTTGAGGTATATACGCAGAAGTGGAATTGCTGTGTCATGTGGTAATTCTGTTAAATTTTTTTTTTGAGGAACTGCTATACTGTCTTTCACAGTAGCTCTACCATTTTACATTCCAACCACCAATGCACAAGCATTCCAATTTTTCCACATTCTTGCAAATATCTGTTATTTGCCAGTGTGTGTGTGTGTGTGTGTGTGTGTGTGTGTGTGTGTGTGTGTTTTAATAGCAGCCATCCTAATGCGTGTGAAGCAGTATCTTATTATAGTTCTGATTTACATTTTCATAATGATTAGTGATATTGAGTGTGTTTTCATAGGAAAACTTATTCTTGATTAAGTATGTCCCTTTTCTCTCTTGTTTCTCTCTCTCTCTTCCCTTTCTCTCTTTCTTTAAGAATAAACACAATTTGTCTATAGATTTACAGTACTTTCTTTGGATGAAATTGCAGAAAACCTATATTGCAAAATTAATATCTATATTTTAAAATGAGATCAGGACAAAAGGATTTGTAAATAGAGGCTCCTGGACTGTAAATCACCAACACTTTTTTGAATCATTCCTAAGATCCTCGTGTAAACCACCTTGAGTAAACCATGGAGAGTTGTACAACAGTGGGTGGCAAAGTTAAATCTGGCATTTTCACCTTTTTTAAAGCTGTACTTTACTACACAGATTGAACAAATGACTGAAGTGAGTTCACAGGGTACTTATGAGACACAGGAGATGGAAGGAAATAATTCTAAATTACTAAAATGTGCTGGTTATGCTTAGGGTTGGTTCAAATGAAGAGAGATAATTACACTTAAGTAAATCTCTCCCTGGACCCAGCAGGAAACACTTCAGGCATATGGCACCACTACAGGTCCTGGACAGAGAAACAGGATGGTGTGGTTCTTGTTTTTGTTTCCCTAAATTTCAGACTTGGAACCTAAAATCCTTTAAGTTTTCAGAAGAAAGATCAGTTAATGGATGTAGCCCATCCTGCTTTCTGCATGAATAATAAAAGAAATGCTTTTAGAGATTAACAGTCATACACCTTCAACCCAAAAAGGAACATTTTATGAAGAAACAGGAAAGTCAGTGAAGACAGATTTGATTTCTCCCACTCATCCAAATAAAAGTATACAATTTCTTCTTAATTTAAACCTTTTCTTTTTTTTTTTTTAGCAAACATATTGTAACTTAAAGAGACTCCTAGTTACACGTAACTTTTTTTTGAAAACTTATTTATTTATTAGAGAGAGAGCAAGCACAAGTGGGAGGGGCAGAAGGAGAGGGGGAGAGAATCTCAAGCAGACTCCACGCTGAGTGCAGAGCCCAACATGCGGGTCTCGATCTCATGACCCTGAGATCACGACCCCAGCCGAAACCAAGAGTTGAACGCTTTAACCCACTGCGCCACCCAGGTGCCCCTAGTTACGTGTATTTTTAAACAGAAAAAGGATAAGAAATAATAATGTAGGGAATTTAAAGACACATTTTTCTTTAAAAAGGGGATGAAGAAGAGGAAATCTACAGTTTTGTTAAGCACAGTGCGTTAACTTTAGGTATAGGTATTCAGTTGTCATGAATAGATAGAATCCATAGCTCTAGAGACACTCAAGGAGACATTTTCCTCTCCCAGGAAGTCAAATTTTCTCTATCAGAAAGTCAAATTTATCCTACAGAATCTGATCCAACTCATGTGTATCTTCTAGGGTCACATCCTATCCAAGCAGGAGAAATGAATAATTACTGTGGCAGAATCATTCAAAATCTCTAGAGCAATTATTTATTTCTACAATATAAGTTTCTGATCAGCATTTTGTTCTTTTATTTTTCCAAATGATGATCTTGGGCAAAATGCACAAACCAAGTACTGTGATTATCTTTATCCTAAGTTTCAAAATAGTCCCCAGCCTTTGTTCATATTCCACTTAGCTCCATAAACTTTGGTGTTTTCTATTTCCACATATATAAATGCATTCAGATACATTTAGCAATGTATGTGTGTACATATATGTGTGTCTGTGTATATATGAATATACATATACATATATGTGTTTGTGTATGTACCTATAGAATGCTTGTGTATATATACACACATGACTAAATACACACATGAACACACATGCACACACACACACACACACATATTCAGAAACAAGACCATTCCCAAAATGGCCAACATAAGGGGAAGTGTACATGAAGCAAGGAATCTTCAGAACACAAGACCTGCAACGGGAAACAGACTCAATTATTAATTCATGTATCTACTGATGACTACAGTAGTTCTGCAAGACAGGCTCTGGATATATAGTTCATTAATAAAATTTCAAAACAATTATTTTTTCAAAATAACAGACAGAATATCCCTTTTCCATGAGCACCCAAAGGATTAGCTGCTAATTTGTTGGCCTCCTGATATGTCCTCTTGGTGGGCAGGGGTAGAGGAGGGATAGGGGAGGAGGTGTAAAGAGAGAAAAAGAAAAAAAAAGACAGAGAGAGAGAAATTCAAGTCTCCTCTTCCGTCTACATCAACAGATATAATTACTTTCAATCAAGGCTATTCCTGGATCCAATATGAAACATTTCAGTCCCTGGAAACACTACATATAAAGGATATAAGAGGCAGTATGTCTATTGTTCATCTGCTAATGTCCTCAAATGTCACCAGGGTAATTACTTGGATGACATTTATGTGATGCAGCTGGACATTGTTACAGTTAATACAAAGCCTGCCTTTGGCAACCACTTTATTTCCACCTACATCAAACTGTGGGTGCATAATCACTTTTCCTGGGAGAACACCCACCTCCCCCAAAAGACATCTTTACCCTCAGCTTTTTCTTCCTGTGCTCTGAACACTAATATATAATGCAAAAGAAGAAGAAAAAAAAAGAAAGAAAAATAGTAATAAGTCATATATCTTTTTCTTAATATTTACATCTGGAACTTTTAGAGATGTTTCGAAACATAATTTATAAAATATAATAACACTGATATTTTCTTCCTTTTTTAAAGAGGATTTTGACTATCCCCCAGAGAGAATTCATAAAATGCATAGTTAAAATTTTTTACCTCCATAAATTAATCACTCTCAAAGAACAGATGATTAGCAAAGCCAGATTTTTTTCCTAATATGAATGTAAAATATTGTATTAAAAAAACACAGGGATTAGATTGTCCCCCACAAACTCACATGCAAATTGGAGCTTTGCCTTCCGACTCAGAATTGTCCCCAAAGCGTTGGTGGCCAGGCACTGGTACATGCCAATATCTTGATCTGTACGGGGGCTACTGATTGCCAAATTGCCTCCATCCAACCTGTGGTGATAACTCATGGTAAAATCAATATCTGTGCCATTTTGCTTCCACCTTCAAGGAAAAAAAATCAAATTATGTTATAATATACAGAGTTGACCACTCCTAATCTTAAACAACATGAGGTTGTAACTGCTAGGGCCATTTATGCATGCATGTATGTATGTATGTATGTATGTATGTATTTGCTAGGATCATTTAAAACAAGAACAACAACAAACAACAAACATGATTACACATGGAGACAATTTTTCAGTTTCACCAAAGATGACTATATTCAGTAGCTCAGTGATATTAATAACTAGGTTATTTGAAAGATCTTCCACTCTTTATGAATCACAAACATTCACCCACATTGTGTACAAAGAGGCAACATAACTCGACATAAGAAATAAAGCTGAAACATTCAGTCGAAGATACTGGCCATTCTATTCTGTTAGCGACTTTTCAAATAACATATACCATACCTGAACCCCCACAAGTGATACTAAAAAATAGGACATTGAAAATGGTTTAGAGATAGAAATCCAAGAAGCATATATTACAAATGGCATAAAGAAAGCCAGCAAAGATTTCCCAATGCCAAGTTGAGGCTGATAACAAAACAATAATAACCTGCCTACTTTAGAACATGATTGTCTCTGTTCATCTTTTACTTGGAAAATTAATCACACTGAATATATTTCAACAGTACTTAGAAATGCCAACCTAAAATTATACTTTAACAAAAAAATGCAATTTGGGAGGTTTTTATTTTAGGCAGCAAAAAGTCTCTTGGTTTACCTATTAGTCAATAATCTTTTGGTACATGAATTAAGTAGCAGAAGGGCCTTACAGTTATATTTATTTTCAAAGAACTGTAAGATGTTTTAGAAAATTCCATTTGATTATTTTAAGATGAATAAATACCCAGTAATAATCTCTAACCAAACCTACTTCACCCACCTTTCACCCTATAACTTGTAGAAAAACAAAGGAATGGCTTTACCCTATGGAACATAGCTGATTTCCAAACCACGTATATTTGGAATGGCAGCTTTGTTATGATCTTCCCTTTCATGCTAAAATCATATTAAAAATATTTTGATGAGGGTGGCTAACTGTATAAAAGAAATTACATTTTAGTATTCTTCCAAATGTCATTGACTTCTTTAGGAACATCTTGAAAAATCCAAATGTCTACCATAGTAGAAAAGAAATACAAACTTAGGTAATCCTCCACCATATGAAAGATGAGAAGTGATTGACGAAATATCAAACCAATCAGAGGTTTTCAATCAACTTTAAAATTATTTAGCCAATTCTTGTGTACCTCAACTTCCTTTTAATAAAAAGAAGTTGAAAGACAACAGCCAAAACCAGTGTGTTTCATTTGCCTGAATTTTGTCAATTTTTTTTTCTAGAGAAATCTGTACAGTTTTTTGTTCTCAATGTTTGGAGGAAAAAAATATAGAAACGTTTTCTTTTTTAGGCCTATCCCAAGACTCTAATATTCTTCTCACTAGCTCTATAATACCGTCTTTCACAATTTGCTTACAGGGCATGATCTTTGGACCTCCATGTTCCCTTTCATTTTCAAAGCAAAGGATATACCACATTTAGTTTGCTAGCTCTCTTTAATTTTGGAATCAATCGCTGAAATAACTGCTGTCATCATTACATGCTCCTAATTAAGCTTGGTAATTGTTTTTCAACACAAATTCAAAGTTGTTGGCTTAGCTGCAGCAAATGAATTTTTCACAGTATCCCCATAATCGTTCTAATCACTATGGTACAATGATTATTAAACTGTGCATATAGATCAGGGGTTCAGCTCCTGGTATGGGCTTTGTCCTAATTAATATGTTTAAATCAATGGAGGAATAGTATTAATGAATTCAAGTGATTGTCATAAACACATTACTGATAGGATTGCATACCTAGGAGAATTTTCCTACAATGCAAAGTAGGACATATGCTTTAAATGATTATTTTTAGCATCTGCATTAATATCATATTAATGCCAGGAAACATAATGAATTTGAACTAAAATCTTGACCTTTTTCTGGAGAACATCCTTTAATATTAAGTAGTTAAGCCCTGTATCAAGAATATAATGGCTTGGGGCTATGTTTGTTGTCCTTAGATAATATGCGTGTGTGTGTGTGTGTGTGTGTGTGTGTGTGTGTGTGTGTGTGTGTGTTTCAGAACTAGGCCTTGTTTTAGAATTATATTGAGTGTTTGTTAAGAGTGTTTATTTCTGAGCCCATTCCTCGACTCCAAAATCTAAATTTGTAAGTCTCTGGGTGATTATAATGTGCACTAAATTTGACACCACTGACCTTGTGGAAAGAGTCCCTGGCCTAGCTTTGACATTCCCTTCCTGTGTATCCCTGGATGAGTCATCTAATTTCTCCAGAAGTCGTATCAATCAATTATAAAATTTGTACAATAATGTATATCCTGCTTTATCCCATGGGGTTGTTAAGAAGATGAAATGAGAAAATGAATGAAAAGAATGAAGGGCAGAGTGACTACTGCTATGATTTTTACTCAAAGACACCTAACCCTTCTCAGACTTAAGAATGTCTTCATGACTAGGATAGAGCAGACTAAATTAGAGAAAGGAACTTCCTGTGGTGATCAGGTCAAGAGGAGATCTGTCAGAAATCCTCCAGGACACTCAAAGACCTTCTTCTGATAGAGTGTATCTGGCACAGAAATCATTTATGTGTGTGTTGCTTCATTTTCCCAAATAAAATAAATATTCTGAGCTGGAAATAAGCTCATTGCTATCTGATTAGCTTAGACTTTTAAAGATAAGCAATCCCATCCAAGTACCAACTTTGGGTAACCCATCTTCCTTCCTTTTACAAAGCTTCCTCTTTAATTCTCATGTGTTCCCTGGTCTGTAAAAAATTAAGAGTGATCTTTTCCACAGGAAAGATTTGTTCACCCTTGTCTCACATTTCTGTACTTTTACAAGTGCACTGAAATCCTATTTGTTCATGTGTGTTCACTTCATGGGAAGTGACTAGAAGACAAGTTGCTTTTAAACTATTTCCAAAGTTATGCTTTAGATATTGCTTATTTTCCCCCATGAGACTTATTTTCCTAAAGAGAAATTACTAAAAGAAGGAAAACATGTGGGGTGGAGGGATGGGGTAACTGGGTGGTGGACATTAAGGAGGGCATGTGATGTAATGAGCACTGGGTATTATATAAGACTGATGAATCACAGACCTGCACCTCTGAAACCAGTAACACATTATGCATTAATTTAAAAAATAAAATAAAATAAAATAAAAATAAACTCCATGAGGGCTGGAAAAAAACAATAAAAACAAAGTAAAGTGGAAAAAAAAAAAAAAGGCCTATGGATCTCTGCCAGACTGCAGCAGACTGTTCATTTTATCCAGTTAACCACTGATCACCTTCTCTCACTTACTTGAACTGATGTTTTGATTCTGATTCTGCTTTTGCCCTCTTCTGTGAGGCTATGAAACTTAGTATTGAGTTCTGTTCTTTCCAGCCACACAATCTTCCTTGCTATTTTTTGGACATTGTGCTAACCTAATTTAAAAATTGATTTTGGGACATCTGGGTGGCTCAGTCAGTTAAATGTCTGCCTTTGGCTCAGGTCATGATCCCAGGGTCCTGGGATGGAGTCCCACATTGGGCTCCTTGCTCAACGGGGAGCCTGCTTCTCCCTCTGCTTGCCACTCCCCCTGCTTGTGCTGTTTCTCTCTCTGGCAAATTAATAAAATCTTAAAAAAAATTAAAAATTGATCTTAACAAGCCAACTAGAGAAAATATGTATGAACCAATCTGGGAAGGTTGAATACTAGAGAATATTGGATAATATTAATGAATTATTGATAAATATTTAAGTATGATAGTGATATTGTAGTATGTCAAAGAAAAGTGTTCCTAACTCTGGAAATACATACTCAATATTTAGGAAAAAAAAGAATAAGGAAAACATGTCTTAAATCAACCACACCCTCACATTATGGATAAGGAAGCTGATGACAAGACAGAGAAATGATTGTTCCAAAGTCACATATTAAATATCAGAGCTGTGACTAGAAATGATAACTCTTCATTCTAATCAAAGGCTCTTTCACATGACTTCACAGTATATTCAAATTATCTCAAATAATGTTAGAATGTCTATCATAAAGATTTTCCCTCTATTACACACATGCACGCTCACACACACACACACACACACACACAGGTTATGAATGAGTTTTTTTAATAAAATTTAAGTTAGAAAGGGTCATATTAAAACTAAAATTTCACATTTTGTTGCTAATGTGCATTATCTGAAATATCTCTGCCCTTTGCTTTATTATCATGGAAATTGGATCTGAGTCTGACATTTAAGCATTAAAAACAGCTCTTTTTTCACGCTCTTTCCAAAGCCTCTTGCCTATGTGTATTTTATGTTATAATATTAGAGATGAGCTAAAACAGGTTAAGGGGATTGAAAATAAGAAGCTAAATTACCTGTCTTTAGCCTACTAATTTACAAGTCTGTTAGAAACAGAAGCCTTTAACAACAGTGAAATTTGTAGTCTCTTCATTCAGAATATTTCTTCATAAGTAAAAACTAATGAGCAAATTGTCATGAGATCCACTACTTTACATTTTTCTGCTTGTTACAAGCCAATTATATAACTGATTGATGATTTATCTTATCTATACTTAGCAAATATTTCTTATTTTACAGGAATTCATGTATAGTTTATCCTCTAATAAACCCTACCAATGGTGATGATCAATCAAGTTGGCTCTCAAAAATAAAATTACAAGTTTAACTGTGAAAAATGTATTAATCAGATTTTTATATATTTAACCATACATTAAATTAAATAAGACCAATGAGTGTTTAAGGCAAACAAACAAACATACAAACCCTGAATTGAGAGAACCAATTTATAAAGTAAATGATCACCTAACTGATGGGCTTCATTTGTTTGGGTATGTTACAGATAGGGAAGCTTTAGTAAGTAATGAGAAGACATAGCTTTTCAGTTCCTTTGTTGTAAAAAAAAAAAAAAAAAATGCCGAAGTAAGTCCAATAAAATACAAGGTGAGAGTTGTCTCTAACTTTGTGCATTTAAACCATTTATTAAATTAACTAGACATTTTAAGATCAAAATATTTATACATATAAATATGATATTTCTAATGCAACATAAAAAAGTAGGCAAAACCAGTTTATTTTGCTAAAATGGACTGAAATTGTTACTTTTCATGTGTATCAATTCAATTTCACTGCTAAAAATTAGGCTTAAAAAATGCTTTTAGAACACAAAGCTACAACAGTCATTTTAATATTTATTGTCTTTCCTGATATTCACATTGCATATGCAGTTCTTACCAACAAAATATCCTTATTATTTATACAAGCATGGTATATACATGTATATGTTTTTAAATTTGTGAATTCCACTCACAATGTGGATCAAATTCTGCCTTTTTTGTTGTTGTTGTTTAGAGAGAGAGAGAGAGCACGTGCACATGCATGCTTGCTCGGGAGTAGGGGAGGGACAGAAGGGGAGAGAGAGAGAATCTTAAGCAGTCTTCATGCTCAGTGGGGAGGCCCATGCACGGATTGATCTCATGACCCTGAGATCATGACCTGAGCAAATCAGGAGTCCAACACTTACCCGACTGAGCCACCCAGGCACCCCTCTGCTTTTATTGTAACCTCGTAAGAACAAAAACGTTACTGACTCTTCCTTCCTGTTATTCTACAGGTAATATGTGAGAAACAAACACAATTTTTTTCTACTTGCCCAGAAAAAAAAAAGACCTTTTTCTGCTTTGAGGGTACATAGCTGTCTTCAACATGTATTTCTAAAATCAGTGCTTTTTGGGCAATGGGATATGCCGGTGGAGTCACAGAAATTGATCTGATAAAATAAAAAGTCTGCATCTTGTTTAAAATTGTTTAGGGGAATATTTTCACAGTCATTGTAACTGGGAGAACTGAGCCTGTAGCCCCAAATTGGGGGAAGAAAGCAGCTTCTACTTTAGAGTCTTTCAAATTAAAGAAGCAAATCTTTTCCTTTTCTTGCTTTTCCCATCCTTTCTATTTCTCTTTCTTGCTTTCTTCCTATCTTCTTGTGCCTCTTTTTCCTTGTCTATTTTTTCCTTCCCTCTCTCCCTCCATCTTTCTGTTCCATTTCTTTTCTCTTTTTTCCTTTCCTTTCTTTCTTTTTCCTTATTTCTCTTCCCCCCCCCAACTCTAGCCATAATATGGCACTCCATGGCACCAATCTCAAGAATAACTCTTCTAAGTCAATCTAATGAATAAGACAGAGTCCTGGGCAAGGGGTAAGGTAGTTATCACCTGGAAAGTGGAAGGAGGGAACACTTGAGGATACTGAAAATGTATGTATCTATTTGAGTGGTGGGCACCCAGCTATATACCCATGTAAAAAATCACTGACTGAGCTGCATCCTTCAAATTAGGTAAGTCTAAGCACTTTATTGTATGTATGTTTTACATCCAAGACAAAGAAAAAAACAGTGTTGTGCCCAGAGCTAGGAGTTTACCTATAATGAGGTGAAGGGTAACCACTGGCGGCACAATTCAAGATGATTTCAGATTTTGATAAATCCAAAGGAAAAATAACATCTTGTGGCTCCTGGGTAAAAATAGGATGACTCAAAAGACCAGCACCTGAAAACAGAAGAGTAAACACCATGTGAAACATTTGACCCTGGTTTGAATGCAACTCTGTATTAGATATCAAGTCAATATACATTTTTTAAACTTTTATATTATTTATTTATTTATTTATTTATTTATTTGACAGAGAGAGAGAGAGAGAGAGAGACAGCTAGAGAGGGAACACAAGCAGGGGGAGTGGGAGAGGGAGAAGCAAACTCCCCGCTGAGCAGGGAGCCCGATACAGGGCTCGATACCAGGACCCTGGGATCATGACGTTAACCCGAAGACAGATGCTTAATGGCTGAGCCACCCAGGTACCCCAACTTTTATTTTGAAACAATCTCAAATACACAGAAAATCTTCTAAGAATAGTACAAAGAAATATTTTTTTTCTGAACCATTCAGAATAATTTTGCAAACCATTGCCATATCATCCCGAAAGACTTTTATATTTCCTAAAAAGTACATTCTTGTATATAAACTCAGTAAAACTATCATATTTTTTAAAAAAATAACATTGACTGAATACTAGTATCTAATCCATTTCATCATTTTTCTAATAAAATCTTTTAGAGCAAAAGGATCCAGTCCAGAATCACAATTTTCATTTAATTGTTTCTTTTTAGTCTTCTTCAGTGTGGGACAGTTCCCTACTCTTGATTTTTCTGACTTGGACATCACCAAAGATTACAAGGCAGTAATTTGGTAAAGTTTCACTCACTTTGGGTTTGTCTGAGCAGTCAGCTACCAAGGACAAGGTAGTGGACCTGGTAGGAGATGTATGTTGAGGGTACAGGTAATAAAAGGGTCTATGAAGACTTTAAAAAACAGTAATAAAACCAGTGAAAAATGGCTCTTATTTTTAAAAATTATCACCTTGAAGAAGACTCCTCGTCCATCTGCCAGAGTATATTGATCATATTGTCTTACCCTCTGTCCCCTGTTCCCTTCCCCAGCTGGGTGCTCCTTAGTGTCTGTTTCAGTATGATTAGATTCAGGAATACTGTGTGCTTTATACTGCGTCCTATCAGGTGGTACAGGACTTCTATTTGCCCCAAAACTGCTGAAGTTAACTTTGGTCACTGATTAAGGTACTGCCTGCCAGACTTCACTATAAAGTTACTTTCTCTCTCTCTCTCTCTCTTTTTAAAAGATTTTATTTATTTATTTAAGAGAGAGATTGGGGGCACAAGCAGGGGAGAAGGGCAGAGGAAGAGGGACAAGCAGACTCCCCACTGAGCAGGGAGCCTGACACAGGGCTCGATCCCAGGACCCTAAGATCATAATCTGAGCCAAAGGCAGATGCTTAAGTAACCTAGCCACACAGATGTCCACTTTTTTTCCTCTTTATAATTAGTAAGTATTTTGTGTTTAGGTATTTTTAAGATAATGCAAATATACTGCTCTTCATTGAACATTTAAGTGTTTTATTAATATATTTCTATCAAACTTGTCTACTATGTCAGTGTGAATCCATGAGTTCTAGTTTTATTAAACAAGTTATAAGCCATTAATATTATTTTGATGGCCAAACTGTCAATGATTTGGCCAGCAGGAGCCCATTTAAAGTGGTTTGTCTTTTTGACATGTGCCTATCATACTTTGAACTCTTCCTTACTTTCTGGTACAAGAAAGTGTTCCAGAATTATCTTGTGTATCTCCTACCCTCACCATGGAAGTAGTCTCCGCACCTCCCCGCCCCCCCCCCCCACCCAACCACCAAGGAAACCTGGATTCTTTTATTAGAGAATGGTATTTAGAAACCATGATCTGGATGCAAAGTGTACTCAATGTTATTGAGGTGTTCTTTTTCTGAGGCCTTCTCATTCAGCATGTGTCTATGTGTATAGACATATTTATGCATTTGTTCAATTCCCCTGTATATAACTAATCTCCAGTTACTGCTACCACCTTTGTAAAGGTCCTTGTCACCCTACACAGGTTCTGACATGTGCTCCCAAGTTTATTCCCACACCTGCCCTGAAACCACTTATTGGGCTGTCTCCTCCCTTCTCACCTCCCTCAGGTTCTGACCTTGTGCAGCAGCCCATCCTTTGTGGATTCTCTTTCACTTCACTTGACCTCTGACACGCTGTGCATGGTCATATTCCAAAGTGCATAATTTTCTCACATCCTTCAGATATAACAATGCACACTGAACACCCCTTCCCTATGGAGACTGTCCTCACTCTGCTTGGTTCCAACACCAGAATCCAGGTTTCCACCTTCATCACCCTCTCCTGGCAATGGAACCCTCCTGAGCCTTCTCAGACTCTGATATCCTGGGCCAGATTACCCCACCATAGGCATCCTTATTGCCTTTATCGAACTCTGCCTCTTCGCCACTGAACCAACACTGCCCTACCCTTTACCCTGCAAGGATATGTTTCTCATCCCTCCCAGGCTCTATGACCGCATGCTGGGCCACTGTAACTCTCATCTTCCACATTCATGTGGACGCATACCTTACTTAGCTTCCTTCATGGCATTTAGACTGAATTGTTAAGAAAAAAAAGCAAGGGAAAAAGGAGGATGAAGAGTTCAATTCTCATGTTTAAGGTGAAGAAATGCTGTTTTTTTTTTTTTTAAGTTGAAATAAACAACATAAAGCATAAATCTCATCATATTAAGACTTAATTTTAGGACACCCAGTCCATAACTCTAATAGTTATATTTGAGAGACATGTAAGAGCATGGTCATCTCCTCTGCTTACCATAGTTCTACATCTCAAAGTTGGTAGGTCTTTTGTAGACCATTCAGGTTAGACTTTTGGTATGGATAGACAATAGAGCTAGTGATTGAGAGTCTGTGCTCCTATGGGCTGCCTGGTTGGTTCAGTCAGTTAAGTGTTTGACTTTTGATTTCAGCTCAGGACATGATCTCAGGATCTTGGGATCAAGCCCCACATCAGGCTCTGCACTCAGCAGGGAATCTGCTTGAGGATTCTTTCTCTCTCTCAAATGAATAAATAAATCTTAAAAAAGAGAGAGAGAGAGTATGTGTCCCTGAATCAAATGAGCCTTAGTGAGTTTGAATAATTCTCAGTATCTTCATTGGTAAAATAGACATATGTATATCAAATGGTTGTTTTGAGATTTAATGGTATACTGCTTATAAAGTCCATCATATTGTTTCTGGTACAAGGAAATGTGTAGTCCCATATCATGACAATCACAACTACCATTGTCATCATCACCATTATTATAGACAAGGAAACTGAAACTCAGGAAGATGGATCATCTTTTTTTCCAAATTCACCACCTGCTTTAAGAAACAGCAAGAAATTAAACTTGGGTATCCTGATTCCTTCTTCACTGTTTTCATTATCCATTCAGATCTAATTCCTTCCCTTTAGTCTTCCAAAATATTTGCACCCAAGTAAAATAAATTATTTTGTTAACTTTATTTTCAATTATAATTTCAGTATACTCCATCAATAACCTAGAAGTGGAGACAGACAGGTTTTAATTCTAGCCTTGTCAGTTACTAGCTACATAATGGTGGACAATTTACTTAACTTTCAGCTGTAAAATAGCCATATTTAAGTCTTATATGTTTGTGTTGTTGTAAAAGCTAGTTGAGAAAGAGTGGGCTGAAGATGCAATACAGACTCATTTTACTCCAACAGCTAATGAAATGGTCAAGAAATTATAAATGCAAATAAACAAGTAAACAACAGAAATGAACAACGTCTGAACAAGAAAAGGGACAAATCCCATTGCCATTGACTTTAATCAAAACAAACAAAGAAGCAAACAACAACAACAAAAACAATGGTGCAGTGAGAAGAATTTGCTCTGTTCAGAGAAGTGAATTTTTGACTCTTTATTCTCATCCTCACTTCCAGTGAGATTTACTGGTGAAATGACAAGTTATGAGAATTCTCATAACAACCTCCAGTTCTGGAGTTAAGCACAGTTGTATATATATATATAATGCATTTTAATCTTTTTCCTCTTCAGCCGGAAGAGGAGTGACAGAGCTTATGGTAAGCAGAAAGTGAAGCAGGGAAGTGTGAATAGTAAAGCTGACTGTATTTTACAGACTAATAGTTTCATGCCTACACACTCACTTGGTAAAACCTCTAGAGTCCAACACTAATAAACAATCCATCTCCCCAGGGGAAGTATACCCATGACTCCTCCACTAATAATGTTGCTACACACCACTTATAAAGAAATAATAAATAAATAAAAACCTTAAAATAAAGAGAAGTACCCAAGTTTCCCAATAAAGACTGAACTTCCTCAATCCCATCATTCCCTCATGTTAAAAATGTGGGTACTCGTGATGTATTCAGCTTCCAAACTGGAGCTAAGGGGGAAGGAAAAAAAAAAAAGGTCCTTGATATGATAAGACAAAAGTTAAGAAACATCCCTCTCTAAAGTAATACATGAATTGTCTGTACACATTTCCTCAAGAATGAGCAAATGAAAAGAAATGGAAGAGTAACTATGCAAATATATTGCAATGATAAAAGTGAAAAACATAGCATGCCAAAGATAGACAGAATACCAATCTAGGAAATTTCTCAAAATTATTTCATGCTGTAGAGTAAGAAAATGAATTCAGAAAAAGCTAACATAACTCAATGGCAATGAAAAAAGAAACAAGAGAATCAGATAAATCAGGAGGTTACAAATGTAAGGATACAAATTGCAAACCAAAAAGCATCACTAAAGAGCTAATAAATCAATTAGAATAGGTAAGCAACAAAACAGATACCCACTGAAGTCAAATTACTGACGTAAAGGGACATTTTGAGGTAATTGTAATCAATGAAGTTGAAAAAGCACAGATCAAAAGCAACTGAAAAATAGGCAATGAACAAGAAAGATAAAGATGAGCAAACATAAAATCTTTGATGTCATTGAGATAGAGAATAAAACAAACGTATCAGCAGCAGATATCATAAAGAAAATTTCCCGTATATTTAAAGAATATACCATGTTTTAGGACATTTAAGAGAAAGCACTTAATACCAAGACATGTGTTACTTAAGTGATCTTCAGAGTTAAAGAAAAGCTTAACAAGACCAGGATGAAACAGAATATCATCTAAAAGAATGAAAGAAAATATTAAATTAATCTAGATTTTAAAATGGCAGCCTTCTAAACCAGAAGACAGTGGGCAAGAAAGTTTACAGTATTCTGAATAAAAGGGTGACATGTCTATTATCACCCACCACACCATCTTCCAAGTATAATGGCATCCAACATTCTTTACCATAAAAAAAAAAAAACAACCTTCAGGGGACTGTAACATAAATGACTATTCTTAAAGAAATGACTTAACAATGAAATCCATCCAATTAAAAATGAACGAATATATAAATCTCAAGAAAGAAGGAAGAATAGGAGGCACTTTGAATATATATAAATATAAAACTAATACTTAAAATCCATGTTATTTTTAGTTATAGAACAGAATATGAAAACTATAAACTTGGATAATGTACATATAATAATATAAATAGAAAAATGAAGGGTCATAAGGGAATATAAATAGAAATGTGTGAGTGCTGGGGCGCTTGGGTGGCTCAGTTGATTAAGCGTCTAACTTTTGATTTCAGCTCAGGTCATGATCTCAGGGTCCTGGGATTAAGCCCTGAGTCTGGCTCTTTGTTCAGTAGGGAGTCAGCTCGAGAATTTCTGTCTCCTTTTCTCTCTGCCCCTCCCCCATGCTTTCTCTCTCTCTCTCTCTCTGTTTCTAAAATAAATAAATCTTAAAAAAAAAAGGAATGTGTGAGTGCTAATATCTTTTACAGCAGAGTCAAATGATGGAAATACATATGTATTATATGTATATACAGTTTCTAAAAGCATAAACACTCTAACCTCTTAGTATTATTTAGTATATTTTAGAGAAATCTTTTAGAAAAACAAATACAAATATATATATCTTTGTTGACTCAAATAATTTATTAGAAGTTCAAAATTCTCTTCATTTTTACTTTTACTTTATCCTCTTTTTTTTCTTCAAGTTCTAGGGAAAATGTTTATTGAAAATATTTTTTCTTTAAATTTTTTATTGTTATGTTAATCACCATACATTACATCGTTAGTTTTTGATGTAGTGTTCCATGATTCATTGTTTGTGTGTAACACCCAGTGCTCCATGCAGAATGTGCCCTCTTTAATACCCATCACCAGGCTAACGCATCCCCCCACCCCCTCCCCTCTAGAACCCTCAG
Source organism: Zalophus californianus (assembly GCF_009762305.2). Classification (NCBI taxonomy): domain Eukaryota; kingdom Metazoa; phylum Chordata; class Mammalia; order Carnivora; family Otariidae; genus Zalophus; species Zalophus californianus. Next base: position 43,119,162 of record NC_045595.1, on the reverse strand, counting down.
TTTGTTTTTCAGGGTCCATCGTCTCTCATGGTTCATCTCCCCCTCTGATTTTCCCCCCTTCATTCTTCCCCTCCTGCTATCTTCTCCTTTTTTTTTTCTTAATATATATTGCATTATTTGTTTCAGAGGTACAGATCTGTGATTCCACAGTCTTGCACAATTCACAGCGCTTACCATAGCACATACCCTCCCCAATGTCTATCACCCAGCCACCCCATCCCTCCCACCCCACCCTGACTCCAGCAACCCTCAGTTTGTTTCCTGAGATTAAGAATTCCTCATATCAGTGAGGACATATGATACATGTCTTTCTCTGATTGATTTATTTCACTCAGCATAACACCCTCCAGTTCCATCCACGTCGTTGCAAATGGCAAGATCTCATTCCTTTTGATGGCTGCATAATATTCCATTGTATATATATATATATATATATGTATATATATATATATATATACACACCACGTCTTCTTTATCCACTCATCTGTCAAGGGACATCTTGGCTCTTTCCACAGTTTGGCTATTGTGGACATTGCTGCCATAAACATCGGGGTACAAGTACCCCTTCGGATCCCTACATTTGTATCTTTGAGGTAAATACCCAGTAGTGCAATTGCTGGATCATTTGGTAGCTCTATTTTCAACTTTTTGAGGAACCTCCATACTGTTTTCCAGAGGGGTTGCACCAACTTGCATTCCCACCAACAGTGTAGGAGGCTTCCCCTTTCTCCGCATCCCCACCAACGTCTGTTGTTTCCTGACTTGTTAATTTTAGCCATTCTGACTGGTGTGAGGTGGTATCTCATTGAGGTTTTGATTTGGATTTCCCTGATGCCTTCATTTTACTTTATTTTTACTTTTGTTAAACTAAAATAAAATTTAGTCCTCATGTTAAAAATAGTATCTATGATATGATCCCATTTTTATAAAGGCATTGTTCTATGCATTTATCTATCTACATATTAATCTAAATGCTCTGTATTTAGAGGCATAGAAAGATGGTTACAATTTTTTCGAATTTTCGTAATTTTTATTTTGGGGGAGAGTTTTATTTGGGATAAAGGTTTTCATTTTGCTAGCATAATTTTTCATAGTTTGAATGTCTAAAATGAACACAGAATATACCAAAGAAAATACAGTTGACTCTTGAATAACATGGGTTTTAATTGCACAGTCTACTTATATATGGATTATTTATAGTAGAATTATAAATGTATTTTCTGTTTCTTATGATTTTCCTTAATAACATTTTATTTTTTAATTTTTTTTAAATTTTAAAAAGTTATTTATTTGAGAGAGAGAAAGAGAGAGAGAGAGAGCACAAGTGGGGTGAGGGGCAGATGGAGAAGCAGACTCCCTGCCAAGCAGGGAGCTGGATGTGGGACTTGATCCCGGGACTCCAGGATCATGACCTGAGCCGAAGGCAGTCGCTTAACCAACTGAGCCACCCAGGCACTCTAATAACATTTTATTATCCCTAGCTTACTTTATTATAAGAACACAGTATATAACACATATAACAGACAAAATATGTGTTAATCAACTGTTTATATTATCAGTAAGTCTTCTGGGCAACAGTAGGCTATTGGCAGTTAAATTTGGGGGGAATCAAAGTTATACATGAATTTTCAAGTACACAGGGAGTTGGCAACCCTAACACCCATATTGTTCAAAGATCAATTGTAATAGATTTTTTTTTAAATGAAGGAAAGAAACTGAAAAGAAATAAGTTGAGGTGGTAATCTAATTTTTGATGATAGAATATAAATGGCTTTTCTATTCTTTTTGTAGAAATTTCCCACCACTCTCCTGCCCCCCAAGAAAGAAACTTGCCTGAAATAATGCATATTAATCACCTAGCATAGTGCCACACACAAAAGAGCCAGACAAGAAATGTTTTCATTTATTTACCTTCCTTTACTTTCACTCTAAGAAAAGTGCTGTTCAAATTTAATATAATCCAAATTTGGGGTATAACTTGACTTAATAATACCTTATATTTAGGAGAGTGATTTGAGGTTTTCAAAGGACCTTTATACACACCAATTAATAAGTTAAATCTCCGTGGTACCTTTGGTGAGACACATTTTCATTCTCATTTGGTAGATTAAGAATTTATAACTAACAGAGCAAGGCATTTTCTAACAAACTTTGGTTTATTTTGGAAGACACAAAAGCTTATCTTAGTGAATTATCATCAGTTGGTATCTTATGTATTCATTTGTATTTGTTATGATCAATATCTGAAGAGCTTGAGTTCATACCAGTGAAAAGGCTAGCTTGTCAACTAATTGTTCTCTTTTAGTAAATTTTCAGGGTTTTTTTTCCAGACTGTAATGGAATCATTAAATAATAGTACACTTTTGTTGCTTTGTTTATACTGTCAGAAAGCAAAGACAACATTGGTTTTCTGTACAAGAACAGCTGAAACTATGAAAATATGATATCAAAACCAAGAAACCAAAATGCTTTTTCAAGTACTTTTACTTTAAGAAGGTGCTAGGGGTTAGGAAGAGTGTTGACAATTATTAAATAATTGTATTGATAATACCTAGTATTATAAAATCACCTATAATTATAATGCTACTCTATAAAATTATTTTACTTGACAGTAAAGTAAGAACTCTACAATAAAGTTACACTGAAAAATACTTTTAAATGGTAATTAAAAGAAAACCATACAGTTATGGAAAATTAATGTAGGTTTCCATCCCAGTTTTCTTCCTCTTTCATCTTCCACGAAAAAATATATATCCTATGATCTAATACTGGATTAAACCTACCAGTGTCTAAAGTTCATTATCCTCCCCCTGAATATTGAGAACATTTGATTGTCTCTAAGGCAGTCACATTTTGGCATTTGTAAACAGTTCCACAAAACTTTTCATGGAAAATCAGCTCTTAGCCCATGTTAAGAGTCATGTCATCTTTTATAGCAAAAAGTCAAATTTTTTTTATAGCAAAAAGTCCTGTTTGATTTACTTTACCCTTCTGGACATGGTTGACTGGACCAAAGGTGAATATGACCTGCTGGGCTGCTATGTTTCTTTCTTTGGTAACAGGAAAATAATATTAAGACATGTAGTTATTTATTGTTACTTGAATAGAGATGAGGCATTCAGGAATATAAGAGCAATCCATTTTCCATAAAACTAAGGAAGAGTTAGAGAATGTTAGTCTATATAAAGACAGACTGAGACAGAAAGACAAGCAGCAGAATGATGGAGAGAAAGAATAATATAGAGTGGCTTTATTCTCTGAGCTTTTTGATCTTTCATTCCAGTTTTCAGTGAGATCTGCCTCTGGGTTCTATGAGCCATCAACTCTACTATTTTTGTTCCTTGCAGAGAGACTTTAGAAATACAGATTCAAAACAATAAACAATAGAACAAAACCACTGTTATGCTGCTTTTCCTCTCTCTAGAACTATGAAAGCACAAATAACCTGGGTAGTCAACCATTTGTTTTGAGGAGAAGTTATTGGGGGCAAATTCAAGCACACCAGAAGCCTCATATCTAAAAGAACACAGAATTTAGAAATGTATTATCCATGGTTTTACTTGAATCTCATTGTATGGACTTGGGCAAATTTCAGGTTTCACAGAGGGGCAAGACTAGATATCTCCAGGATCGAACCCAGATAGAAAGTGCCTGGGATCTTTGTTTCACAGTCCTATCCCTCCCAATATAGTTCCTTACCCAGGCTCCTGGCACTCCCTAAATGTCTTCTACCGCAGAAGTTCGATTTCTAAAATCATTTTTGGGGAGCTTGGGTAGTGGTTAAGTGCTGACTCTTGGTTTTGGCTCAGGTCATGATCTCAAGGTCGTGAGATCGAGCGCCATGATGGGGCTGCATGAGATTCTCTCCCTCTCCCTCTGCCCCTCTCTCCTGTTCATGCACAGGTGTCCCCATCTATTTCTCCCAAATAAATAAATAAAATCTTAAAAAAATTTTTTCCAATTCACTAAAAATAGAACAACACAAAAAATAAGTAAAGTTTGATGACTTCACTTGGTTTTACCAAAGAGGAAACTAAAACCAGGGCAGGTAACCAATGTGATTACACAGGGCTCAGCTCTTAGAAGGGCCCTGCGTTTCTGGTTTAATGTTCTGAAGCACTGCCTTAACACTCTTAATACTGTTAGTCATAAATTTGAGTTTTGTAAGCAAAGCCTGATGAGTTTGGTGAGCACTGAGTGCTTGGCACCTTGGCTGACATTTGGTGCCTCCTCCCACCACCACCAGGCCTGCCTCTCCAGAACCCTACATTTTCAGATTACACCCTGCCCTGTAAATTATGTAGCTGGTCCTGACTAAAGCTTACACAAGTGAAATGATTTGCTCAAGATCACACTGCTGGTGAAATTCCAGAGCTAGTACTCAAATCCAGGTTTGACTCAAAGTCCAGGGTTGCACATACTACAGTATAACCACTGGAGTGCTGCATACTTTCAGGACTAAAAAAGGCTCCATCTTCTCTGGCTTTTTTTTTTTTTTAAGGCTCTTTGTTAGTTTCCAAACCACGCTCTTAAGCCTGTTTCACCTAACTTAGACTATGGTCAATTATGTCTTCTCAGGAATTTAGGTTCAGAGGGAAAAAGCATTAAGAATTGCTCAGAAGTTCACTGTTTTTCAAAATAAAGGAAAAAAGAAAGGTGGTTTTATAGCTAAAAAATACATACTATTCACACTTGCAGATGTTCATTTTCATGGGTATTTGGGGCTCATAGGTTTAGCTGTCCAGTAAACAGATATACTGTTGTGGCTGTATAGTGAGAGCTGGGTTGGAGAAACCGAGTTTTGGAAACATTGGCCTTTAAATTCTAACAAAAAGATAATTTTGTTCTAGCCATGGTTTGATGCTAGTCATTCCACTAATATATATTAAATTAGTTCAAAAGTGTAGGTTCCCATGTTCATTGCAGCATTATTTACACTAGAAAACACATGGAAACAACCTAAGTGTCTATCAATGAATGAATGGATAAAAAATGTGGTATATACATAAATGGAATATTATTCAGCCATAAAGAAGAAAGAAATACTGTAGTTTGTAACAACATGGATAAACCTGAAGATCATTATGCTAAGTGAAATAAGCCAGACAGAGAAAGACAAATGCTGTATGATCTCATTTATATGTGGAATCTTAAAAGAATGAACTCATAGAAAAGGTGGGAGAACAGGGTAGAGGTAGGGAGGACTGGGGGGACAGGGAAATAGGTGAAGGTTGTCAAAGGGAACAACTTCCTGTTATAAGATATAAAAGTTTTGGAGATATAATATATAGCGTGGTGGCTATAGTTAACAAGAGTATATTGTAGAGGTGCCTAGGTGGCTCGGTCGGTTGAACGTCTGCCTTCAGCTTGGGTCATGATCCCAGGTCCTGGGTTCCCTGCTCAGCAGGGAGCCTACTTCTCCCTCTCCACCCTGCTCATGCTCTTTCTTGCTATCTCTATTGCTATCTCTGTCTCTCTCTCTCTCTCTCAAATAAATAAATAAAATCTCAAAAAAAGAGTATATTGTATATTTGAAAATTACTAAGAGAATAGATCTTAAAAAGTCTCAACACAAAGAGAAAAAATATTGTTACTATGTGAGGTGATGGATGTGCTTACTAACTTTATGGGGTAATCATTTTACACCATATACATATATCAAGTCATTACATCATAAACCTTAAACTTACACAATGTTGTATATCAATTATATCTCAATAAGTTGGAAAAAAAGGTATAGTTTTAAAATAGCCTTAAATTTAAATCTTAACTAGAATAAAGCCGTACTTTGAAATTGGCATTCATTTTATAACCTGGACAATCAGTGAGTCCTTATTCAAGCAAACATCAAAAATGAGGAGGAGGAGTTTAACATCTATGTGACAGTGGCCATCCTTGATATTTTTTCATGCAACAGACATTTGAGAAGAGAGTTCTTAATTGAGAAGCCACTTTGAACATAATAGAATCATTCTGGTTATTTTTATATCAGACACTCCAGCAGAAAAACATAATGGTATACACTCAGTATACGATGTGTACATGGAGACCTACAGTATTTTGGTTCAGTCAGACATTTATAAGGACCTAATGATTCGAAGGCTGAGCTTTAAACCTGCCTGGAAAGTATATGACACATCGGACATGATACACAGAACATAAAGTAAATCATTGTAATAAGTGTGCATTACCATACATTTTATATTTTGTTGATCTCTGCAGTTTAAAGCCAAACCCAAACACAATTCTACATCATTGCTTATTTAGATATTGCCAGTACACAGTAATAAAGTCTAACATAAGTAAGTTCAACCAAGTTTTATTAGCTCTAATTATTTGCTGAACCTTCTTCAGGTGCTGATAATAAAAATAAATAAATAAATTGCACTCAAGGAGCTTATAATCAAATAAGGGCAAATGGGGAATGTAGTAAGTGTCAGGGATAAAGTTGAACTTGTACATGAATTATCTTACTTTACCCTTACAAGAACTCTAACAGGTAGATTCTACTATTACCAATTTAAGTGTAAAGAAATTGAGGTTTAGAGAATTTAGGTAACTTGCTCAATATTGAACAGTTAGAGAGTGATGGAATTCAACTGTGAATCTAGACAATCTGACTCCAGAACACACACTCTAAGTCACTGCAACATATACTCCAGAAAGGGAAGCAGACATGAAAACAAGTAACTAACTGCAAATATTACAGGATAAGTATTATACCAAAAGCATAAGTATGCTTTTAAGGGAGTGCAAAGAGGAAGTGATTAATTCTGGCTAGAGGTTATGGAAGATTAGAAGGGCCCTGCATTTCTGTGAGCTATGTGAGGAATTATCTGAGCTATGTGTAAAACAATGAGAATGAGAATGCCTTTGAAAGGGAAGGGTGTAGTAAAGAAATTCTAAGACAACCCTGAATAAAAATATGAAATTATCTGTCACTCAAAAATAAATATAACTAGTCTGGAAGGTAGTAGAATAATGAAATATAGAAATGGAGCAGTATATTTAGAATATTTTGAAGGCCCTTAAATGACATTACAGAGGTTTGATGTGTTAAGTGTTAGAAAACATGGAAGTGTTTTCAATTTTAAGCAGGTGTATGACATGCTTTGATCTATGATTAACTGGAGGAAGGATAGGGGAAGAGAACCACAAGTAAGGGAGATTATTTATCAAACATTTGAAAACACTGAGATAATTGGGGCATTGTCAGTAGGAATGAAGAGAATGAGAACAATGTGAGAGCTCTTTTGAAGTGTTTAGAGGCAATACCAACAGAATGATAGAACTGATTCGAAGTGAGAGATGAGGGAAAGAGGCATTAAAGATTCCTCTGAGCTAGCTGTGATGGATGAAGGCAAGAAGGTGCATCTGCTGACTTCCTCAACTGTTAAAGGAAGAAAGAGGGGGGGAAGATGAGGGCACTGAGGATGAAAGGAGATGAGAAAGCAGCTACAAGTTTAATTCATTTGTCATTTATTTACTGAACAAGCATTTATTTGTGGGATTACCATTTGCAAAAGCTATCTTTGGGTCTGGGTCTGGAAAATATAGCAATGAACAAAACCTGCTAAAATTGCTGCTCTAATGGAGTTTGTATTTTAATTAAGTCAACAAGTAAACACATGGTACATGCTATTAAGTGCAATAGAGAAAAATAAAGAGTAAGTGAGCGAGGAATTCTGGGTGAGGTGGGGTGTTATTTTATAAAATATGGCAAAGGAAGACATCACTTATTTGGTACATCTGAACAGGGGCGGTCAGCTTTGGCAAGTAGGGATAGTAGGCCAAATAAGATGAGGGGAAAATATACCATTAGATTTAGCAATGTAGAGATCACTGAGCACTTAGCAAGAGTTGACTGGAGCATGGATCCTGAATGGAATATGGTCAAGGAGCAATGTGAAGAGAGGAAATTGAAACAATAAGTATGAAAAAAAAAATTGTAAGGAGTTTTTCCATGAAAGGGTCCAGAGAATTAGGGTAGAAGGATGCAGGGTCAAGAGCACATTTTGTTAAGATGAGAAATTACAACACATATGCATGCTTCTGGACATGATTCAGTACAGTGTGAACAAGATGATGCACAATAGGGCACCTGGGGGGCATAGTTGGTTAAGCGTCTGTCTTTGGCTCAGGTCACGATCCCAGGGTCCTGGGATTGAGTGCCGAATGGGGCTCCCTGCTCAGCAGGGAGCCTGCTTCTCCTTCTCCTCCCTGCTCCTGCTCTCTCTCACTATCTCTGTTGCTATCTCTGTCTCTCTCAAATAACTAAATAAAATCTTAAAGAAAAAGGAAAATATTGCATATATAAAAAAAAGATGATGCACAATGGAGGGAAGACAATATTTGGAGTGATGCTCTTGAAGAAGTGCCAGAGGAGGGATCCAGTTCCTTTGTAGTGAGTGGCTTTAGAAAGAAAGTTTTCTTCCACAGTAACGGAGGGAAGGCAGAGTATATAAAGACAGGTAGAAAATACACTGATACATGTGAAGTTGAAAGCATGTTAAAATTATCTTCTGATATTTTCCTTACTTTCTTAGGAAGGAGGAAGAAATATTATCAGCTGAGACAGATGATGGGAGAGGAAGTGTGGGAAGTTTGAGAGATGACAATGTATAAAACAATCATCAGGAGAATGAAAAGGTGACAGAGCAGAGAGATGTTAGAGACCCATTATCACAGTAAATATTTGTGAAAGATTTCAAAATGGACACAAGAAGATTACTGGGTATCCTGTCCAGTGCATTTTGGGGGGTTAACTCTGCCTTTCAATGTCTTTCATCTATTTTACAACAATGTAAGGAAGAGAAAACTGTTAAGAATGAAAATGATTCTTAACCATTGAAATGCAAATGAATTGTGCCCAATACAATGAAATAGTTTTTTCTCTTTTTCCCTTGTGGCTAAACCAGGTTTTTTGTTTTGTTTTGTTTTGTTTTCGTATCATCTTCCATGAGATATAACTGGCATACCATGAAATTTAGCCATGATAAAACCATCCATTTTTAAATCCATTTTATCATTTCTTACTGCCTATGCCCACATGGTTCTTTGAATTCTACTTTGAACAAGTTGCAACACTTTATTGGTTCCCACATTAATTAGTTTGTTAAACAAAATCTATCACATTTATATTCATTTAAGATTCATTATTTTGCTATTTTAAAAATATCATTAAAACACATTAAATTTGAGCTGCCAGTGGGACTCATAGATGTAGAAGCAGTAGCTAGCTATAAGCAGGAGTTGGCTGGGGAGAAAGGCAGAGTTGAAGGGCACCGCTCTGTAAAGTAAGTACCAACATGAAATTGAGTAAAAGGACAACTGAAGATGGAAAACCAGGGATCATCAACATCTTTAGAATTGACAAAAGAGAGAAAAGAGCCAAAAAATTCTAAGAAGGTCTATATGAGAAATTGAGATTATTTTACCTGAATCATTATATTAGTTATATATTGCTATCATAACAAATTATCTCAAACTTGGTAGCATAAAACTACACAAATTTATTATCTTACAGTTCTGTAGATCAGAATTCCAGAATGGGTCTCACTGAGCTACAATCAAGGTGTTGGTAAAGTTGCATCTCCTTCTTGAGACGCTCCAGCATAGAATGTGTTTCCTTGAGAATGTGTTTCCTTGCCTTTTCTAGCCCCTGGAGGCCGCCTACATTCCTTAGCTTGTGGACTCCTTTCTCCATCTTCAAAGCCAACAATAGCACATTGAGTCCTTTTACTTCAAATTACTCTAACTATTCCTCCATACTCACATTTCCCTCTGATTCTCTTCTGCCTCCTTCTTCTACTACTAAGGACCCTTGTGATGACACTGGACTCAACCAGATAATCCAGGATAAACTTCCTTTTAAATCAGCTGATTAGGGGCACCTGAGTGCCTCAGATGGTAAGGCCTCTGCCTTCAGCTCAGGTGATGATCCCACAGTCCTGGGATCCAGCCCCACATTAGGCACCCTGCTTGGCGGGAAGCCTGCTTCTCCCTCTTCCACTCCCCCTACTTGTGTTTCTGCTCTTGCTATCTCTCTGTCAAATAAATAAATAAAATCTTTAAAAAATAAATAAATAAATCAGCTGATCAGAAACCTTTATTCCATCTGCAACTTTAATTCCCCTTTGCCATGTAACCTACCATATTCACATGTTCCAGGGATTAGGACATGGACCACTTTGGGGCCATTATTCTGCCGATTCCATCCATCATATGGATGTTTTTAATGTTTTAAACAAGGAGAGTTTTTAAAAAAGACATATTAAGTTTGTTATGTGTTAGAGAGCAGTGAAAAACAAGAACAACAAAACCTTACTTGGTAATCAGAAAATCTTTTGTTTCTTTAGGAGAAATTTCATTACCAAGTCAAGATGAATTGGTACACAAAACCAAGTTTAAGGTAAACTGAAGACTGAAAGAAAACTATGGCATGGGATAGAAACAACATAGAAGCCAGGTGGCAAAGAGAAAGAGAGAAATGAGTGGGGCTTAGAGAACCTGTATGTATATGTGTGTTGCAGTTTTGATTATTTGTATTTTCAGGACTAAAGAGACAAGCTTATTTGTAGGCTGATGCTAAAGGACCAACTGAGAGGTAAACTCAGATTCTTTCTTTTGAACTTCTGGGTCTTTGACACTATTACTTCCCTAAGTTAGAGCATTTCAACATTAACCACTGAAAAGTAACAGCATGCTGTCAAGTATACAAAGCACCTAAAAGTGCTTTCCTAAAATGTCCCACAGTGAAGATGTTAGAAAGTCCCACAAAACCAAGTGATATCATTGAGATATTACAGTGGCCCCACTGGTTGCTCTCTGAGATAAGAGTGTGTCTGCCTGAAATGGCATTGATTCTATGTGTATACCAGTAACAAACTAAAAGGAGAACATTTGGAAAAAAAGAGAAATAAATAACTGAGAAAGGCACTCTAAAAATCTGTGACTAGCCATGGTAGACACATACCTCAAATGTACATTCCTTGATGATAACTGATATAATTTTGGTAACAGAGTATGACATGTAAGCAGGCTGATCCATCATTCCTGTTTCATACTTATTGCCAACATGCATATATTAATGAAATCTGTGAGTTTGGGGTGAAATGTCACCCAAGTGGCCTCCTTGCAAAGCTGAGACTGTACCTCCTTCCCATGTATGTCATCTATGCCTTGCTACTTTCTCAAGTTGAATTCCATTTATCATTCCAGGCACGTACTTCTCCTGCCCTCTCTGGCATGCAAAAATGCCACCAAATTTGTCAGAAAAGACTTGCCCTTTGTGAAACTAGCCTGATTAAGTTTTATCAGCTCATATCTCTCCGGATGTTTGGTAACCTCATTCCTTATTACTGTCTCAGAGATCTTGCCTACGGCCAAGGGCAGATCTGCTCATTTATAATTTCCTGGTTCTTTCTCAGCTCTTTTCTCACAGATTGGGGTGAGGTTTTTGTTTTTGTTTTGCTTCTATCTCCCTCTGTGAAATATCTTTGCTAAGGTTTCCTCATTTTAGTTTAAAACTTATTTAGAAATAAATTTTATGTTTTCCAATTTACCACAATGAAAGTTTCTTATAAATTTAAATTATTGGTTGATAAAAATCTTTCATGCATTTCCTCTACTTGCCAATGTGATCTTTCTTATGAAGAAATGCTCCTTAGAGTAGATGAGCAGTTGTTCTATTTCTCTCTTGCTACATCAGTTTAAACTTCATAAACACCATAATTACACTAGACTAAACTTGAATATGAAATAAGAAAATGAAATAGCATCCCCTGATTCATTATGCTATATTGTCTTCCTTCCAATATAAAGATTAAATGACAAGGATAGCTTACAAAGATGACAAACATAAGCTCGAATTTTTTTTTTCCAGACTCGTAAGCAACAAAAGATTTTTTTTTCTTTTATGAGTGGGAAACTGGTTGGTTTCCTGTGTGAAAGAAGCCCTTGACATTTTCTGTTGACTCTTTCAAGGTTCAGACAGTTCTAAATTTTGTTCCTGTTTTTCCTCACTTGAATATTTGAACATAAACAGTCTCTCCAGTGATGCTACACTGACTGTAAACATTTCACAAAGATGAGGATACACCAGGCTTTTCCTTCTCCACCTTCTTATTCATGTTCTCCCTTCACATTCTTTATCAGCCTGTTTCCATGGGCTTCACCAGAGGGGAAAATTTAGACAAGAGAAACACATGACATATCTTATGGACATGGACTGCTATGGGCATGTAGGAAACAGTTTTATTTACTCAATCGGTATTTTTTTAAGTTTAAGGTTATTATTTTATGCCATTATATAAATAATAGATGCTTATTATGGAATATTTGCAAGTCTCAGAAAGGTAAAGAAAAAAATACCCAATTTTGGACACTGGTACCTATAATTCATGAATCTTTTTCTGTACTATGCTGTCAATTTTTTTTTTAAAGATTTTATTTATTTATTTGACAAAGATAGAGAGAGAGCACAAGAAGGGAGAGTGGCAGGCAGAGACAGAGGGAGAAGCAGGCTCCCCGCAGAGCAGGGGGAGTCCGATGTGGGACTCAATCCCAGGACCCTGGGATCATGACCTGAGCTGAAGGCAGTCGCTTAACCAACTGAGCCACCCAGGCGCCCTATGCTGTCAATTGCTAATCTCTACCATTACCCACTTAAAAATGTAACATAAGCAATATCCCTACTAATAATGGGCACTTGTGAACTTTTAGTTTTAATGGAACTATACATTTTGAAAGTTTCAGAATAATCCATCATGTGACTAATATATCTAAATAAAATATGACATTTGCCTATGTTTTGTTTTTTTATCATTAAAAAATAAATAAATGCAATAATAAATGCCTTTCCTATACTGTATTTATTATTATTTTCTTAGCATAATTTTCTAGATTTAGAATTGATGGATCTAAAAGTATTAATATTTGGGGGGTTCTGATAATTATTTTAACTTGCATCTAATAGAATCCTGTGAAGTCAGGAAATGCTTTTAAGTGCAAATTTTATCCCAACTGGGATTTGAAAGATAATTAACAGTGATGATGACGTTTTTGACAATTTACTAGCTGTTACATGTACTAATTTGGCATTTATTATCTAAGGCTTGCTACAAACTCTATGAGGAAATGCTAATCCTCCTGCAGTTTACACAGGTTAAAACTAGTCAGTCTAACATCAGAAACCACAATTTAAACAACCTCAAACTACAGGAATTAGGATGGAGAGATTCTTTAGAAAGAGGATAGGGTAAGTAAATGCAAATCCCTTGAGTTGAGAGAAACCAAGAAGTATTTGAAGATCAAGTAATCCTTGTTAGGGAAGTTGACAAGAGATGGGGCTAGAAAGATAGATATCCAAAGAGACATCAAGAAGTCACTTTTAGCTACCTTAAAGAATGAGGAACTCATCTTGAGGGCTTTGGGAAGCCATAAATGTGACTTAAGCTTGTCACATTTTCAATTTGAAAAACATGTCCAAGGGGCGCCTGGGTGGCTCAGTTGGTTAAGCAGCTGCCTTCGGCTCAGGTCATGATCCCAGGGTCCTGGGATCGAGCCCCATATCAGGATATCTGCTTGGTGGGGAGCCTGCTTCTCCCTCTCCCTCTGCCTGCCTCTCTGCCTACTTGTGCTCTCTCTCTCTCTCTCTCTCTCTGTCAAATAAATAAAATCTTTAAAAAAAAAAAGAAAAGAAAAACATGTCCAAATTCTGCATGCAAAAGAAGCAGTTGCGGTCAGGCTTGCACTCAAGGAGTTTAACAGGGAATCCTGATAGGAAGTGCTCTCCAGATAAGAAGGAACTAGACTTAGGGCAAAACTACTTTTTTTCTTTATTTTCCTATCAGAGCTCAAAGGGCTTAAGTGCCTTTGGCTTCTACAGAAGCCATGACCTTGGCTGTTCCTTGTGCTGCTTTGGAGAAATCACAGGTAGCCCACCACCAAGTGTGACATAGACTCTGAGACTCAGTTCAAAGAGAGCTGAGTGGATGCAGCTCTCTGAATGGCTGAATTAAAAGTATGTGTGGTTTGTTTTTCTAGACAAAGAAAAGAAAACAAAATTCTATTCAGCTCTTGATCTTTGAAAATGTAATCATTCATCTTAATTTTCCATGCTGATTCCAAAGCTAACCAGAGAGACTAATTTAAATTTAGCAAACATTGCTATCACATATTGACTATTACTTATTTTATTATTTATTTTATTTGTTTCTCTTGGTGCTATAATGAAAGAAGCTATTTTATAAACTTTTCACAAACACTAATAATTCACAAGTGCCAAGTGCTTTTGCTGACGAGAGTGCAAGTGATAATAATGGAGACTTCATTTTTAAGCTATGAGTTAGCTCTTAATCAGACTACTTAGCACTGGACATTCTGCTTATCAGTAGCATGTACAATTTCTCCCTCTGCCCCTGCAATGACCAAAAAAATGGAACCTAAACAAATGGGCAGAAAAGAGAAGAAAGCTCTTACCGAGATACAGTTAATGACATTTTTCAAATTTCAAATTGTTGTTTTTGGAATACTACATATATGTTTTATTTATTAGTTTCCTAGGACTGCCATGACAAATTACCACCAACTTAGAGGCACAAACCAATAAATTTATTCTCTTACAGTTCAGAAGCCTTAAAGTCTAAAATGAAGGTGTTGTCAAGATAGATTTGTTCTGGAGGTTCTGAGGGAGAAACCATCCTGTGCCTCTATCCTGGCTTCTGGAGGTTGTCAGCAGTCCCTGGTGGTCTTGGGTCAGCATCACTCCAGTCTTTGTATCTATCTTCATATCACATCACTTCCGTATCTCTGAGTATCTTCCTCTCTTCTCATAAAGACACCAGTCATTGGATTCAGAACCCAATCAGAATCAGGATGATTTCATGTCAGTGGCCGTTAACTAATTACATTTGCAAAGACCTTATTTCCAAATAAGATCCCGTTCTTAATTTCTGGGGGGGACATGAATTTTGTGGAGGACACTATTCAATCCACAACATTTAACCTTGGCATTTTGTTGAAAGATGTTTTGTGTGGTAACACAGGTTATGTGGAACATTTGGGAAAAACAAAACAAAACAAAACCCTAAATAATAAGCCAAATAAAAGGATTTAAGGCTGTCCTTTTATTCCTTTCATTAGAGCTTTTCCAAATTTCTCCAACCCTTCAACACTAAAATAAGAATTGTGATTCTTCAAGGGGCAATTTAATATTCAGTGTTTTTCCAACTTCTTTGAAGGTAGATTTTTGTTGGTTTTTGGTAGCACCTCATCAATTTATTTTGTTTGCTTTGCTTTTTGTTTTCTTATG
Organism: Zalophus californianus; assembly: GCF_009762305.2. Classification (NCBI taxonomy): domain Eukaryota; kingdom Metazoa; phylum Chordata; class Mammalia; order Carnivora; family Otariidae; genus Zalophus; species Zalophus californianus. The sequence continues at coordinate 43,103,849 of NC_045595.1, read as the reverse complement.
TACAGTTCTCTGGAAATGTTGGGGAAGACAAGCCTCAAGCAGTTCAAAAAACGAAGTTCATTTCTTTTCCTGCCTTCCAGTATCTCTTGGAATTCTGTCCTAAACTCTAGTACAGTTGGACTACACATCTTGAGAAACCCAGTTGAAATAATAAAACTTGTCTTTGACTTCTACTGTGATTTTCTGCATATCCTTATAAAACTGGAGCAATCACTTTTTAATAAAAATTATTATAAAATGTTAATTGCTTTCTTTTATGAGTTGGGAGAATGGGGTGGTTTCCTAGAATAATAACTATCATGTAACTAGCACACATTATTGAGCAGACTGAAAATCTTATAAAATATTATTTAGTGTGTTTTAATCCTTACTAGAACCCTGTAGGTATTAATATTATTACTATTTGACAGATAAGGAGAATGACATTCAGAGAGCTAAAACTTGGCCATCTTCACAGAGCTGATAATAAGAAGCCCATGCTCTTCTCTCCATATAAGTACATATTTCACTGTTTTATCACATTGTGTGTGTATGTGTGTGTGTGTGTGTGTGCATGCGTGCACACAAGCATGCTAGATTTACATCACTAAATGTTGTGGATGCTATTTATTTATTTATGTATTTATTTTTACTTTATGAACTCCTTAGGTTTCATTAAATGTGTGTGTAATTGACTTGGAGATAAAAATGTCCATATACATATAACCTCTCACAACAATTTGGCTTTAACAATTGAAACAATGGTACCCCAGCAAATCACAGGAGCTGATTAGCAAGGTTTCAGGGCCGTGCTTGGAACTGCTGACACCTCTATCACTGTTACATTCAGAAAATGTATGAGGTTAGAAACAAAATGGTCTAATTAACCAGGAGCTGCTTCAATATCCTCAATGACTGGACAAAGATTAATCAGAAACTGGAACCCTGGCTGAGAGATGATGCAGAGATGTGTGTCAATGAACAATGACACCAAAATGACTAATAGCCAATTATGTTTATAACCTGAAACAACTGGTTGAGAAATTCTCTAAGGCAGAAATGGGAAATGAAGAAGGGAGTCTCTGAATAATCTCTTATCTCAGAGAAAATGCTTTTGTAGCTCAAGAGTTTTAAAGACTCTGACAGATACAAAAATGGCAAAAGATTAATAGTAAAGTTAATGATCGGAAAGCTCTGTTTTCATCCCTGGCCTACAGGTTTCTTTTTCCTCAGCTATTGGTCACTGACAGACATGGGGGAACTGTCCTAGGGTGGGCAGAAAGTTTCATCAGTGTCCTTTATTTCACTATTTTTGTTAACCTCTGAGTTCCCAGGACCTCCAATAGTGCATGTGCATGTGATAATTGAATATATATTTGGTGAATAAAAAAATGGACAATACAATTAGGAGTCTAATATAATTAAGGAATTTCCTATAAACCCATCAACACACACTTCATTGAATATAAAGGGTTTAATCTGTTTCTATTTTCATTGTAATGAAGGATAGCTGGAAGAAAGACAGGCAGAGACAAGGGGACTGCCCTAACAGAAACCACCCTTCAAAGGATTTTACAGCACCCTGGAAGGATCTCTCCACCCTTTCCCACAGAACAACGACCTGATAGGTAGATGAGTGTGTGCACAAAAACCTGATTGGGTGACAGGTGCATGGAGGGTTAATCAAATTAAAACAGCTCACCAACAAGCCCATAAAAACCCCTAGACTTAGAAACTCTGCTGGCAACCCTCTTGGGCCCCCTCCCTCTTCAGGAGCTTTGTACTAGTGCTCAATAGGCTTTGCTTTACTATTTCTCAAAAACTTTGCTCTGCTGCCCACTACTCTTTGTTTGGTCTACCTTGACCAAGAACCGTGGGCACTAAAGAAAAAGAAATCCTGCAACAAGTGTATTTTTTTCAAATCAGTATTTCCTTTGAGCTTACTATGTGCCAGGTTCTAGTCTAAGGGCTTTACAAGCCTGATGTCAGTTTATCTTCATCACAACACTTTGTTCATTCCTTCCTCTGTGCCAGTCACTTTTAGAAGCAGAGCATACAGCAGAAAACAAAACAAATAAACAAAAAATCCTTTCTCCTCCTGGATCTAAAAAGAAGAAAGTGATATTACCACCACCCCCTTTTGAGCAGAGCAGTTAAGCTATTTGTCTGAGGTCATCAAGAGCCAGGTTCCAGGGTAGACTTAAATACCTTAGAGAGCACCTACTGCTAATCAGAGCATACCGCCTCTATACCAGCCACCATAATAAAGGTTTTCTGCACCATATTCCATGTAATATTTCTGCAGCGATCACTCTACTAAAGAAAGAAAGAAGATACAAGCTCTCTGGATGACTCTTCAGCCTGAGCAAATGCCAAAAGCTGTTAAGCAAAGCCCATTGCTAAAACAAATTCTTTCAGATTGTGTCACCAAGGTTAAAGGAGATATTTCCGTAACTACAAGCAAATTAATTTGGAGTTTTGCCTCAACAATAATGAGATGGGGCAATAAGAATGTAACCTTTCATGTGTCTTTTTGCTTTATAACAAAGAGAGCACCTTTCTAGGCTGGGAAAAAAAGGAATTACTTGCCCCTGAATTTTGTGCAAGCCTTTAATAATGCCTCATTAAAAAAAAAAAAAACAACAACAACAAAACACAAAAACTTACTTCGCTGCTGAACGATGGGTATAGGTTCTTATGTTGAATACAGAAAGTTACAGTGATATGTCCTCTAATAATGTAGAAATAAGATTATGCTAAAGGTGAGAATAGTAAGATTCAAAATATAATGAATGAGATCAACTATCTGTCAAAATAGCCCCAGGGGTTGTCTATAACTATGTACTGAAAAGGTCTGGGAATACCTAGGGTTACTTAAGGGGTAAACTAAGAAGGCAAAACTACAGTACATCTAACCAAAGGCTGTTAAGTCTTAATCAGGTACATGTTACCATGCATGAATAAAGAGCCCATTAACAACATAAAAATGTCTGCACAGACCCAGAAAAGAAAAGCAAAAAGAGAAAAAATTTGGCAGTGTTTTTACAGTACACTTCAGGCAGGAGAGATTTAGCATGACAACTAAGACAATAACAATACTAATGCTGATTATGCATTTAATGGGTGTGGCAACTGGTCTTAAGTGCTTATTTAGGAAAAAATTAAACTTGCCCAAAGGAATGTTTGTCCTTTGCCCAAGGATATAATCTGTATTCCTTGGAATGTTGTGATAATGTATGTGATAAGAGTGTCTATTTACCTGGGGCCTTGGGCCATGCCAGATAGTCAATGCCCACAATGTGATCTATGGTGGGTGCTTTGGGCTACACTGCACAGTCTACAGTAACAATGTGATTTATGGTGCAGTGTGTGAAAGGTAAGGGGAAGCTTGGGCTTTGTGGTATCAGCTTGACCTCTGGAGTGGCTTGGGACTGAAGTAAACCACATGGGCAATCAACCAAATCTACATGATTGAGCATCAACAAAAACCCAACATCAGGACTCAAGTGAGCTTCCCTGCATATTGCCGGTACGTCTTCCCGGGGAGAAGTAAGCAGTGTCTGCACATCTGCTAGGAGAGTACAGCTGGAAGCCCTGCACCTGGGCCTTTCCTGGGCTCTGCTCTATGTGCCTCTGCCCTTGGCTTATTTGAATCTGTATCCTTTCGTTGTGATAAACCATTACAGGGAATATGATGGCTTTGTATTCTGTGAATCCTTCAAGGGAATGATCAAGCTTGAGGGTGATCTTGGGATCTTGAGAACTTGCAGTTAGTATCAGAAGTGAGGATGGTCTTGGAGATTCCTAACCTTTGCAGTACATTACACATACTGTTAGTACGCATAGCTAATCCATGAAGTTCATGATCACATAGCTAAGAAGTAGCAAAGGTAAGGTCTGAACCCAAGAGTCTGACTGCTAAGATCGTACATTTATCACTTTGCAGTACTCCCCACCATCATAGAGAACAATAAGGATGATACTTTGTAAGGGACAGGGAGAATTTACAAGGCTTCACCGTAACTCTAACAAGTAACTCTCAAGGCATTTCAGCAGACAGCATCTCTTCTGCTGCCCTGCCTGCCCCTCTCTTGTGGTGTATTCAATAGACTTCTATATCCTTAAAAAAAAGACTATCCATATTTCATGCTGACCAACCAACTTCCTGATACATAATTGTTTTAAAATGTGGGTTTTATTATTATTTAGGTATAATGAGGACAATTGATTGGGAGATGGCTGCCACTGAAAAGACAGTTCCCAAGAGGAGGGGAGATGCCACATCATGCAAGGCCACACAGGGGAGTACTGGGGCCAGTCAGGAGGCAGAGGGAAATGTAGGTAAGAGTGAAGGAACAGGCAAGGCCAGTTAGGAAGTCTTAGGATAGACTAGTTTCTATAATTTCATCAGCCTCTGGAGTGTAGGGGCTATCCCTAATTGTTTGGTGCTTGGCTCTGGAGCCATCCAGGCAGGGGAATAGGGCCAAAGTGTAAGAGCTCAACCTAAGAGTGGTTGGAATTATGGGGTCTGGATTGGTTAGTTTGCACATGAAAGACCGCTCAAAGGTGAGTCCTTTAAAAATGAAGGGGGTGGGGAATCGGAGGGGGAGAAAACCATGAGAGACTATGGACTCTGAGAAACAAACTGAGGGTTCTGGAGGGGAGGGGAGTGGGGGGATGGGTTAGCCCGGTGATGGGTATTAAGGAGGGCACGTATTGAATAGAGCACTGGGAGTTACATGCAAACAATGTATCATGGAACACTACATCAAAAACTAATGATGTAATGTATAGTGATTAACATAACATAATAAAATTAAAAAAAAAGGTGAGTCCTTTAATATCTGTAGGAATTGGCTAGCCTTGGCCATCTCTCCATGTCCAGCAACACTCAAGATGGCAAAGTATCAGAGATACAGAAAATAAGAAGCCATGATTAATACAATAATCCATAATGCCAGGTAGCAAGAAAAAAGGAATAGGGCATACATTCTTAATGGGGTCCATATCAATCCCCAAAGAAGTAAAACTTGGCTTCAGGGTGTAAAATGTTACTTTTTATGTATAAAGCACAAGAACACATATATTACATAAACAGATATACAGCATATATGGTATTAAAAGTTCATGGGTAGATCACTAAAAGAGCATCTTTGTGGAAATAGGAGAGTGATAATGAAATACAAGTTGAGATGATCAACTCTGTGCTAAGAAAACCAAATCTCTTCTAACTCCACAGAGCTGAGAATCAGACAGAAATGTAATGACTACAACTCCATGATGTTCTGTTTGTGTACCACCATTCCTCTAAGAGATTTCCCATCTTCTCCCTCTAAAATACCAATAACGTTATAAAGACATCTTATAAGACAGAAATTTTCACTTTTAAACAGTCTGGGGGGTCATGCTCACCAAGAGTTTGCTGATCTTAAATTGGCTCAAGAGGATTTCTGGATGAATTGCTCTTTTCTCTTTTTTAATAATTTCTGTTGGATCTGAGGGAATAGGGGAGATAATAAGAAATGCAGTGGGCAGTGCCCACTTTGACAGAATGAAGTAAAATTGGCCCGATACAGAGAAAATTATCATAGAGCCTTAGAAGGATGACACAGGTTTTTGAGGCATTCCATTTTTTTTTTAATTGAGAAAAGACATAAGAAATTCCCTGGGGCAATAGGAATGTTTTATATCTTGCTTTAAGTGAGGGTTTCATGGTGAGTACAATTATTAAAACTCATTGAACTGAACACTCAAGATTACTGTATTTTATTGAATATTAATTATACTTTGACTTTTTTAAAATGAGTACAGTGGGAAGACTGAATGATGACTTAAATCTGAGGTTTACAGGGTTGATTCCTTCATATATAACTAAGTTTGAACAAATAGAGAACTAACCATAAGCTTGTTGTACTTTATGTAACAGATGAAACAGCACTGGAAAATCACATTATTTGTAAAAAGTGAATCATAGAGTTCATGAAAAAATGGAAGCCCAGAGAGGAAGGTAACTTTATAAATATAGCAACCAGAAGAAGAGTAACATTAAAGAAATAATATTCAAGAATATGCACTGATTGTTCACCATATGCTAGGTACTGTATTAGCATTTCAAACTTTTTATTTAAGGTGATGTTCATACCTAACAACTGACCTGTGTGTATTCTTAGAGGCTGTTTGTAATCCACTAAGGATAAAATTACCTTTAATAGTAAAAGTAAGATAGTCTCAATGAAAGAGATTTAGTGAGCAGAGTGTGAGAAGAGACATATAATATAGTCAAGAGTTTGAGGGTCTGAGTTTGTATTATAATTTTGCCACTGATTGTGTGACATAAAATATGTTAACATGCTGAAGCCTAGTTTTATCTGTAGAATGAGGGAGTAGAACACATCTTGGGGGTTATTTTACAGCAAAGGTGGTAGCCCTCTCTATTCTGTTAGCTTAGTAGACATTAATATTCAATCACAGAATTCTTTCCCATTGAGTTCATATTTGCCACCAAGGGATTCTCATTGCAGTCAGTACAAAATGTTGGTAATCATAGCTAACTGATTTGGAGTTAAGTTGGAGAAGACAATATATCACCAGTTCAGGTATAGATAATCTGAATTTCCTGGCTCCAAAAGTCAAAAACTGTTAGATTATTTTATATACCCATTCATTAAACAGATACTTGCTAAGTGTGCTCAGAACGTGCAAGTCAACATGGTAGGCAAAGATACTGAAATAAACTGGACAAACCCAAAGGAGTTAGAGGTTAAATGTGATGATGCCTCTACATCTATTCTACAAAATAAAGTGGACAGTGATAACTACAGTGAAGGATGTTTAGAAATGAGGTTGTTGTGTGTGTGTGTATGTATGTGTTAGGGGAGGGGCAAAAGAGTTCATAGGAGACAGCGATTTGGCTGCATGTTGTTTCTTAAGTCATCAAAAATCATATACTTGGGTCACAAGGCTGTTGTGAAATCCTAAGATGGGTATAATAAATTCTGGTATAATATATCAACTTTAGCTACACCAGGCTACATGGCAGTCAACCCATGCTGAGTCTTGCCTTTTACAGCAAATACCTTTTCCAGCCTCTTCCTACATCACCTACAGACACCTGCATGCCAAAGATGTTCTGCCAGATTTGTGATACCAATTGAATGAAGTAACTCAAGCCTATTCTAGACAGATATGTAATCACACATGTGCACAGAAAAAAACCCAAAACCAAAATTAACCTATCCCTAAATGCATGGTCCATAAAAGAAAACTGAATTGAGATACCTAATAGAAAAGTATTGATAGAAATTTCATATCATATTTTTCTATAGAAGTTTGGGAGGAAGCCTACCATTCTCCAGGAGATAACTGAATATTCTCTTTTTCTAAATTTAAATTAAGAATTTTAATTGAATTTATGATCAATATTTATATTGGGTACTGGTAATATTAATTTTTACTCTTATAAGGTACAGCCATTTCTCATTTTTCATTTTTAGTTTCACTGAAATAGAAAGCATTTTAAGGGGTGCCTGGGTAGCTCAGTTGGTTAAGCATCTACCTTTGGCTCAGGTCCTGATCTCAGGCTCCGTGCTCAGTGAGGAGTCTGCTTCTCCCTCTCCCTCTGCCCCTCTGTCCCCCCCCCCACCTTGTGCTCTCTGCTCTCCCTCATGATCTTTCTCTCAAGTAAATTAATAAAATCTTTGAAAAAAATGAAAAAAAGATCCTTAAAAACCTCAATTGATTTTTTTTGTCATTTTTTAACCAAAATCTAGTCCTAAGAGATCATAGAAAAACCAAATGTACAATGGAATGGCTAATTCTGTGTATCCTGAAATCTTTTAATTTTTTTCTAATATTATCACACTGTAAACTTTCAAAATGTTATTATCAACTCCTGGAAATTCTAAAGGAATAAAATTCTTGCTAATCCCATAAGCAGAATATAAGAACCATCAATATTTTTGGTATAAAATCTTATTTTGGGGGAGGTAGTTTGTAAGAAGTGGTGTCTTACAGAAGTCTTTCAGTCCTTTCTAGGTAAGAAGAGAAAGATAAACATGAAGAAATGCAAACATTGCCCTCCAGTTCTGAAAGTACATACCAGCTACTGAGTTCATGAAGACTGACTCCTTCCTACCATCGAGGTGGGGGATACTATTTTTCAGTTGTTCTTGGTTGTTGCTGGATTATTCTCCTTGGATTATTGGGTTGTTATTAGGACTTTGGCATGTGTGTATGTGGCATGGGGAGTAGGCTGATTGTGGGTAAATGAGCACTTGTAAAGGACGATGAGGAAGAAGAGGAAGGAAGGTTGGTGGCAGTGGGATCCAACACAGATACATGTTGTCCTCTCAAGGGAGTCGTACGGTGTGGGGCTCCTATTTGGGAAAGAGCTGGAAGTATTAAGGTAAGGGTCATCATAAGAGGCCTCAGGAACCTCATGGAGTCAGAGATAGATTGCCCTCACCGACTGTGCAGATTTTGTGTTCCAAAGAACAGCCACACACTGGATCTTTGTTATCTAGGTGGCCAGGGGCCAGTACTTATAAGGACTCCATACAATAACTTATGAACAAGACACCCTGCATTTTCATTTCTACCTTGGCTTCCCAAATTATGCAACCAATCCCGAGCAGGAGCAATGCTGGATCCCTACCACCAATCTTCAGATCACTCCACCTTCCCTACTGCTGTCCCCATGAAAACTACAGGACCAAAGGTAAAACTAGGCAGTTGCTGGGCTATAGGAAAGAAACTACTGAATTATACTTGGGGAATAATATGAGGACTTGATATGAGGAAATGAAGCCTTTGTAGCCTGACACCATGGCCCATAACTGTGTATGTAAACATACTATATTTTCTATAAAAGATCAAGTGAAAATTATTTCTATGAAGAAGGATTTTTGTACAACATACACAAACTTTAATTATTTAATCTCTGTTGGCTTTCACAACTCAAAGGAATGTAAAGCATGGTAGAAAAGGAAAAAACAATGGTATGTGTGGATAGAACTGACTGGCTACCAAAGAAGTACTTCACTATATATTAGGCAGCTTTTTGAGCTTGTGTAGCTCCCTGTGGAAGGCTTTTACTTTAGGGGGAAATCAACCATTGAAACTGACAGTGGGGAAGACCATGAATTGTAAAAACAACAACAAAGGCTTTTTCAAGTTATTCTATGTGGATAAAGTAGGTAAACCTCACACTGAGGCATTTATGAGGACACACTGGCCTTACCTCTTCACCTGCCTTGATTGGTTTCACCCTCAACTTTTTCTTTTTCTCTTAGGCAATGTGAAAAAGACCTTTATATATGACAAGATTTCTTTTATATGTGTATTTGCCCAGGAATAAGGGGTAGAAATCACACTGAAAAGGGCAGTTTATCATACCTCTTTCCCCCCTCTCCTTTATTTTAATAATAAGACTAGATTGAATGACTTCAGAAGGCTACTGAGTGGGGCAGACATTTAGCCAGTGCAACAGGGGCTCCACACTGTAAAAGGTCTCCCGCCAGCAAGACTGAGCAGTGCTTCTCACCACAGCCAAGTTCAGGTTGTCTTTTCCACTCAGAAAGCTAAATTAGGAGTTAAGAGGTACCAATTTAGCTTTTCATGCTGTAAATAAAAGATGAAAGAACCCTAACTCACAGGAAATATTTTAAAAAAAGAAAAACACCTAAGTGGAAAGCAGGGTGGCTAAATGACTTGCATTTGGATTTTATTTTGCTGGTCATGCCATAAGACTCGATATTTTGGTCATTCTAAATTAAAGATGTCTTTGTGAAAGTTTCCCAAAATGAGCAAAATGAAACAGGTCATTTTCTCTCCTGAGTAATTCTCATAGAGTAGGTGGAATTTGTGAAGCCATCTGTGAAAATTGGGTTTGTATTCACAAGAAGGTCTGAAGGTATGAAACATTTTCATATATAAACATACATCTGCAAATCTCTTTTCAAATGCTAGGTAATCCTCCAGGAACACCAACCATCTTTGTGGTTCAATTCTAACACCCTTCTGGGGTTTCTTCTACAAATACATAGAAATAACTCCTTTTATTTTAATTTTTATTTTTTCTTGAGAATTTGGGATCTGTAATCTCTTCCATTTCCTTCAATATACTACTAACATATATACAAATACCTATCTTCTACATTAAATAATAAATACTTCTATGACAAAAGTCATCTTATTCCCTTTTATATTCCTTCTATTATTTGGTGCAGTGCCTTAAAGTTGGCAGATGAATCAATTAATATTTGTTAAATGAATGAAAATAACACAGGCCTTAAATTTATTGATAAGATTATGTCTCTAGGAACTAGAAAATAGTAAGGACAAAAAATAGTACATAGTTCCTAATCTATGCAAGTCTATTTTCTCAATTTATATAATCCTCATAAAACTTCATGAGATGTCATTATTAATATTTCAATGTTTCAAATAAGAACAGTGAGATAGGGAGATTAAGTGATTCAAGTTTACAGAGCAGCAGAGCAAGGATTTGAATGAATGCAGTCTGCAGTCTGTGCTTTTAATTACTATACTATATATAGCTTTTCTAACAGATTATATTTATTGTGTCTGTTGTAAGTGCTTTATAGGCACTAATTCATTTCTATCATGAGTTCTGTTTAAAGAAGCTGGTTATATGCCAGGATGGGATATATTAGCACTTTAACTGGCCTTTAGCAATATCAAACAAGACTGATAATTTTATACTTTTGTGGGTTTTATTCTAATGCAGTGGTTATCAAAATGTCCATTGAGAACCCCTAGGGGTTCCTGATTGCCTTTTAGATTAAGTGTGCAATCAAAGCTCTTCTTGATACCAAAGTGTTTTGTACTTTTCTGTTCTTTTTCTCTTCACATGTTCTAAAAAACATTCTTTTTAAAGAAATGGTTTTCGTTGTGGAAGAGATAAGAATCCTTAACTGTAAAAACTATAGCAAATAAATATAAAGTTAAAAAGGAAATCATGGATCAGCTTCTTAAATTCAACAATTTTAAGCAGAAGTTATTTTGACGTACTGTATCCCATAGGACTTACTCTATTCACTAGCAAGCCATATGAAATTCCTTATTAGATAAAAATCTAAAAAGCAATGATTATTCCACAAATTTTAGGAATGATTCTTTACTGTCTAACTTTCTCTAATGCAATGATGGTACTTTAAGTGTGTATATATATATGTGTGTGTGTGTGTGTGTATTATTTTTAACCATTCCTGGTAGAGCTACTTATTGATCTAATCTATACCAGAAGTGTATTAATGTAATGCTAAAACAAGCACTAGTTGTTCCTGATTCTAAAAACATAAACAACATAATCTTATATATTATTATTAACTTTACAGTCTCATATGATTCCCTAATTTGAACTTCTCGTGAAAAATACCAAGACTGAAAATGATCTAATAAATAATACATCATTTCATAAGATTTGCTGTACACATATATGCTTAATTCCTAGGCTTTGTAAGTTTCATGTAGTTTGCAGTTAGCTGTTTGAATTATATCCCAGGACCACTGAAATAACTATTACATATTTTCAGATGTTCATAAGGAAAGTCATCATTATATTCCAGTGAAATCAGTATATTATGGTACTGTAATACAACTAGTTCCAAATTTGGGCATTATTATTATTATTATTTTAACATGAATTTGTGTTCCTCAAATATGGCATTAACATAAAAATAAACATCTGGCTTCATGGACAAATATCCGCCATTACATTAAAGGAAGGTATCTTTATGATATTTACTGAATTCAAAGCACACTCTTCTCAATGAAACATTAGAATTTTTGGTATCAGCCACAGCAAATAATTAATAATGAAACTTTTCCACCTACTGTATGAGCATTATCTTCCCTTAAATTTCCAGGTCAGACCTAGATTCAGTGACACATGCTATCTCTTCTGTTGTACTTCTGTAATAATCATTTGGCAAAACTGTCAAACTGCCAGTTGTGAATTAGAACAAGTATGGTGGGAAGACTCTTTAAGATGATCCCCAATGACCTTTCCTCCATATTCACACCCTTTTGTAATTCCCTGCCCTTGATTGTGGTTGGGCCCAGGGACTTGCTTCTAATCAACAAAACAAAGCAGAGGAGATGGAGTGTCACATCCATGATTAGTTACATAAGACTGTAACTTCCATCTTGCCAGAAGAGTGTCTCTATTGATTACTCCTATACTTTATTAAAGTAAGCAGCTGTGTGAAGAGGCCCATGTGGTAACTAACGGAGAGCAGCCTCTGGGCTAAAACCTGCTAAGAGATGAGGCCCTCAGTCCAACAATACTCAAGGAATTGAGTCTGCCAAACTTAAGTGTTTGAAAGCAGATCCTTCCCCAGTTGAGTCTTCAGATAAAAACCTAGTCATGCTTGACACCTTGAGTACCACTTTCATATGAGATCTTGAAGCAAAGAACCCAGGTGAGCTGTGACCAGAATACTGACCCACAAAAAACTGTGACATGATAAATGTAGGTTGTTTTAAGCCACCAAGTCTGTGGTAATATTTTGTAGCAACAGAAAATCAATATAGTGACTCAGATACCAGTTCTCTTTAAAAGTTGTCAGAAACAGAATTAGGGATTTGATTCTAGGAGGTACTGTTATTTATAAAAAAGTAAGGAAATTTTATATGAAAATATGTCTAAAATACCTAGAAAATAAGTGACACTGAGGATTATAAAATATGAAATCAAATTGTGTACTGTACAATTAGTAGAATATTGGCCCTTGTGAGACATTTTGGTACTTAAATAATGCTGAAGGAAAAAAATATGACCATGGCCAATAACCTGCTTACACCAGCTTTTGGTCAATCTACTTCTTTTTAAATTTATTTTCACTAATATTTTTCATACATTTAAAATTACTAATTGACTAATAATAGATATTAAGCCATGGTATCTCTTTGAATCAATGGAATATTTTTAAGTAGAAGAATTTGGCACATTATATCTTCAGACTCACTTTCTTTACTTTCTTTACTCTGAGTTTTTTTTCACCACATTAATTTTTTTCTGATGATAATCTTGATGTTAGGATGATTCTATTTCTCTGAGAACTGTAAATTTCAATATTAACTTAGAAGCACGGTATGTTGCCTTTTAAATTCCATGCCCATGTATATAGAATATTTCATCTTGTCCTTTTTAAAATTCACAACTTTAACCCACACATGAAGGACAAAAAAAGACCATGCCTGTGAAAATTGCACCAATGTTTTTCAGCAACTTAAGTCAATGATAAAATAAAAATAAAATAATTATTTGAGATAATACCTTTTATGCATTAAACTTGGACTCCTATAGAGCTGATCTTTAGTTGTATCTTTTCAAAAAGCTATAAAGTGAATTTCTCCAGGATTACTTTTAAAGAAAGAAATTAAATTGTCCATGCAACACCATTACATATGCAAGAAAAAATATTCACAGATGCATGATAAACATTTCAATTGGATTACACTTTTATAGCTGGAACTGAAATATAATTTTAAGCCACAAGCATTCAGGCATGTTTCATCAATTTTCTGTTCCTTTGCCCATATGAAATGTGTGATAAATGATATAAATATATGCATACTTTGTATATGAGTTACACTTTTGAGGTTAAAAAAAAAAAATAGCCAGAGAAAATGGCAATAGAAATGAGTGCTTATATTTTATTTTAACAAAGACTGCAGATTAATGATATGTTTTAAACTAAGAGAATACTCATTATAACTACATATTTGATCATTGTTCAGGAGGATGACACTATTTTGAAAGAGGAAAAAAAAATCAACAAGACTTGCTGAAAATGAACTACCAAGTAACTATAGTTCTACAATGACTTCAGAGAACATAACATCCTCACATCCATGATTCACCTTTCTAGGACTCTGGAAACAAACTATGCAAAAAGTCTGTTAACTGGAGTACCTCCCTGAAAACTGGAGAAGGAAGATGCTTATCTTCAGACTCTAACCCTGATAAGGAAAATATAATCATTAAAAGTTCTTGCATAGAAATGCTAAGCTAGTTTTACTTGTCTCTCTGGGATAATGGGATAAAACATTGAGTAGATTTGTCACCGTTCCTAAACAAAAGGCTTAGAAGAGTAGCTGGAAATAATTAAGGAGATATTAATAGATGAAAGTCAAAAGGTCTTGAAATCATTCAATATACACTGGGTGCTTTGATAATATAAAGCTTTGAGAAGCAGAAGGAAAAGATGTTCTGGGGTGATTGCTGTGGTGACAAGTGTGATGGTGGTGGGGTTGCTGGAGGTGAAGGCTGATGGTGGACAGAGATGGTGTTTTGCTATGGAGTGCGTACAAATGTGTGCAATAGATATATACTGAATATTCAGCATTCTTTTGTAAATGTTGTTACTAGTTGGATTCTTTATAAAGAATAAGCCCAACTGAGCAGAATAAAATACTCTCAAAGAGCAATTTTCCACACTCGTGAATAATCTAGCTGTTTAAGCCATGAATCATTAACATGGCACAAACAAATCACAAGGATAAAGTACTCTGTGTGCAAGACACACACTTAGTTAGACATAAGTCACCTTGCAAACTCAAAACTCCATAAACATAATGTTTGGAGAGACACCTCTACACATAATGTTTAGAAGTATAGATAAGTTTGTGTCTCAACAAAACATAGCCCAAAAGTTTAGATGTTTATATTTTCAGAGCACTTTAAAAAATAAGAAACAAAAATAAACTCTATGTTTCTTCTTGTAAAGCTTTTGTTATTCCTTTGTGTGTGTGTGTGTAAAATAAGATAAAATCTCAAAAAACTCCACAAAGATTTGCAATAATAACAAAAGCAGCTCACATAATTTGACGATGCATATATAATCACAATGTTTGAGAATTGAGTTCCTCCGAATATAACCTCTGTATAGAAAGAACAACTCCGAGTTTTTCTCCCCTTTGTGGGGGTATGGGTAAGTAAGTGTGTGCAGCAATGTGTTTTATTCATTGTGCATCTCTGGAGAAAATCAGGTCACCTTCAGTGATCTTATCAGTCAAAGAAAATAGGACTGCTTCACAGAAGCTATTAAAATGGAAGAGAATTAGAATGTATAAAAAGCTTTCAGATGCCAGGATCAAAGGGAAAAAGGTCACAGACTAGGCAGGGATTGTTGCCTTTGCTGAAATTCATGGTTTTGATTAACATGAAGTTGTAAATGGCTATAACATTGTAAGCAGTCATAATAAAATAAAGTAAGAAAGAAAGGCCAAGGACATTATAGAAATATAGAGGAAAGAGTCAAAAAGAATAATTCTAACAAGTGAAGAAAAATAAACAACTAGAATAGAATTGTAATAACATGCTTTTGGTAATTTGTTTATGATTCACAAAATGCTTTAGCATATACCAGGGAATTTAACCCTCACAAGTGAGGTAGGTATTGTTATCCATACTTCAGAGAGATGGAGACCAAGGTTAAGATGGTATAAATTTGTGCAAGTTCAAAGAACTGTTGGCATCAGAGCTACTGTTCTCTTCCAAGCCTTTAAAACAATCAATAGAACATTGTAGGATCTCCACACATATTTGTTAAATAAATAAGCTTGTACTTAAGCCTATTTTTCTAATTCTAAATCTTACGTTCTTTCCAGTAAGCTGACTCCCTCAGTAAGTGATAAATCTATGCAAAACCATTTCTATTTTATTAAAAACTGTGCTGAGAGAGAAGTAAATAAAGTATTTAGTGAATGTCTATTTTTAAAATAGAATTAGCTGGAGTAGTATCTTGGGTGACAATGTCCATCTAGGATGGAAAAAAAAAAAAATGACTCACCCATTTTGGTTGTGACTAATAAGAATTTCATAATATTATCACTCAACAGATTATGTCTTAATTACATGTATGGTAATGAATTAAGCACTTTCTATGTGTTAACACAGAGAAATGGAAAGGTAGGTATTATGAATACCCATATTTACTTCTCTTAGATTCACTAATTATTGTCTTTCCACATTTGCAGTCTCTTACTCCCTCTTTCTTTTTTTATGTTTCTGTGTTCTTCTTTCCTTTTTTTTTTTCCTGAACCATTTGAAAGGCAGTTGCGGGGAACCAACAATTTTTGCTTAGGATGAACAAAGCTGGAAAATATTATGCCAACACTTTTTTGAGCCAACTTTTCTTGAACCAATCAGAGCTGAGATCATAAGAATACAAACTAGCTCCAGATCTAAAGGAAAACATGCCTAGAGAGAGTTGGTAAGGTAGTTTGCTTCTTTTGTAACAAACTGGTAAAGAAGAGCATGGGGCTGATGGCTGCAATAACACAAAAATTTTCTCTCATTTTCAGGCTCTCACCACAGAAACTCTTGGGGCAAGAGCTATAAGGGAACTTTGTACCCAATCACAGTCTCCTTCTTTGGACCTCAGCAGAAGCTCATAAAAAATTACTGTGGTATAATCATTATTATACAGACAAGGGGAGGGAACAATAGCCACTGAAGGAAAGACAAAAACCCTATTCATATCCTTCACCCCCATCTCTTTTATGGAAGGAAAGCTTCAAACTGCAGGGAGAAGTGCCTTCAGGAAGTGGTGAAAACACATTATAGCTGGAGATAGAAACATAAATAAAACAAATCAAAGCCTATACATCTTTCCCAGAGTTACAGCTGGGAAGAGGACAAGAAGACTGGTGCAGACACATTCCTGAAACCTAGAAACATAGTGTTTGCCCAAAACTGAAGCTTAATCAGAACAAGAATGCCTCTCCATCACTGTACAGAGTTGAACAGAGGTGAGTGATATCTAATAGTGGAACACAACTTGGGGAGTTTCAAAAACATGTGTAAAGACACCGTTTGAGGTGCAGTGAAAAGAGAAGTCTCCAAAGAGGAGAGTGGAATAGACATTGAGAAAAAATTTCTGGCAAACCAATCCTCACCCTAAACACCCCTGTCCCAAAGGAAGTTGAAACCAGTGGTACACTGAGGATAATCATAGCAAATCTAAACCCAGTACCTCTCTCAGCTAGACTGACTCAAACTCCCACATGGGAGGCTTGCCAGAGGTAAAAGCATGCCTACTCCCAGGAATAGAAACTATTTAGTTTCTACTGTTCTGTCCAAAATGTTCAGCTCTCAGCAAAAAATTATAAAGCATATGAGAAAACAAGGAAAAAAAAATACTACCAAGGGACAAACCAATTGACAGAACCAGAATCAGATATAACACAGGTACTGGAACGATCACACAGAAAATTTTAAATAACTATGATTAATGCATTAAAGCTCTAATGGAAAACACAGATAATAGGTAACACCAGGAGGATAATTTAAACAGAGAGATGGGAAAAATCAATTGGATATGTTAGAAATGAAAAACAATGATAAAGAAAGCCTTTAACAGTCTCATCAGCAGACTTGACACATTTGAGGAAAGAATCAATGAAACTGAAGATAAGTTAATAGGAATCCCTAAACTAAATAATAAAGAAAGAATATCAGTGAAGAAAGCAGAACAGAGCCTCCAAGAACTATTAGACAATATCAAACTAACTCAAATGTAATTAGACTCTCACAAGAAGAAAGTGAGACCAGGGCAGAAGGAATACTAATCAGGACTAAAAATATTTAAGTGAGTCATATTCAAACAGAAAAAAATCAAGACAAACAGAAAAATCTTAAAGTCAAACACAGAGAAAACACATACATACAGAAAAACAAATACAAAAATTGCAGACTTACCTTCAGAAATCATGCAGGTCAGAAGAAAATGGAGGATATCTTTAAAAGCCTGAACGAAAAATCTGTCTACCCACAATTCTATACCCAGTGAAAGTATCTTTCACAATGAAGGGAAAATAAAGATTTTCTTTAGACAAACAAAAACTCATAGAATACATTGTCAGCAGATCTGCACTAAAAGAAATATTGAAGAAAGCTCCTCAGGTGGAAGGAATGTGATGCTAGACAAAATCTTGAATCAATATTTGAAACAAGGAAACTAAGTGTGCTGCAAATGGTAAAAATGTGATTTATTGCTCTAATGATAAGTTGCAGACTACTACATTTCATCTCTAAATGCCTCAGCATTTATTTTCTAATAAAAGGCTATTATCCTTCAATAATCATTATAGTATTATCATGATTGAAACAATTAACATGGATACAGCATTTCATTATAGTCTATATTAAATTTGTCCAACTGGCCAAAAATATTTACTCTTTATATCTGATTATGTTTTTCAGGATCACATCAAAATTGCATTTTCAATATAATTTCTTCAGCTTCTTTTAATCTGGAACAGTTCTATGTTTTCTACTTTTACCATATCAAGATTTTTGAAGGGCCTTATGGAGAGTTTCCCAACCTGAATTCTATGATGGTTTCCTCATCAGATTCAGGTTAAACATTCTTGGCAAGAATATGACATAGATGATGTTCTATACATCTTATTCTATTAGGAAGCATGCTGTTTCAGTTGGTCCCTTTATTAGTGATGCTAAGTTTGATCACTTGGTTAGAGTGGAATGTGCATATCTTGCCAGTGGGGAAGTCTCTTTCTCTGTAATGCAGACATAATCTGTGGGGTGATAATTTGAGATTATGTGTAGTGTATTTTATTCCCCAATAAATTATAAACATTTTAACTTCCATCAAAGCTAATATCTATAAATTGGCTTCTACATGCATTGGTTCTATTTTCTTACTTGTCATTTGCTAAATTTAACTTTACTTCTTATTTCTTTTTTTTTTAAAGATTTTTATTTATTTATTTGACAGAGAGAGAGACAGTGAGTGAGGGAACACAAGCAGGGGGAGTGAGAGAGGGAGAAGCAGGCTTCCCACTGATCAGGGAGCCCGATGTGGGACTCGATTCCAGGACTCTGGGATCATGACCTGAGCCGAAGGCAGATGCTTAGCGACTGAGCCACCCAGGCGCCCTACTTCTTATTTCTTAAATAAATATATAGTTCAACTAAGATTACAAGTGACATACTTGTCATCGCATTTATAGATATTTCCTTTAACTCTTCATGTACTTGACCAATCAATGGTCATACACACACACACACACACACACACACACACACACACAAATTTGATCATGTCTTTGTTGTTTCTCTCCCCTTTCCCACCTCTCTCTTCCAGCTGGAGTCATTTAATGACTAGATTATTTTGGACAAAAGGAAAAATGCAAATTTACAAAAGGACCTACAAAGTCCTATATGACTTGGTTTCTGCCTCTCCCCGTTGCCTCAACTGCTATCTCTACTACTTTTCTGTTGGCCTTGAACTACCTGT
This sequence comes from Zalophus californianus, assembly GCF_009762305.2. Lineage (NCBI taxonomy): Eukaryota > Metazoa > Chordata > Mammalia > Carnivora > Otariidae > Zalophus > Zalophus californianus. Next base: position 43,084,581 of record NC_045595.1, on the reverse strand, counting down.
GTATCTTTCCATCCAGTTTCTCTGTTGTTTATTTTTGCTTGTGTCCAATCTGAAATGCCTTTTCTCCACTTTATCTAATTAATGGTCAATTATTATTCAGATTTCAGAAAGTCAATTCCTCAAAGTAATTTTATTGAATTCCCCAAAAGAAGTGAGTTTTTCCTATTATAAAACACTTAAAGATTGGTGTCTTTCCATGCACTAATCACAGGTGTGTGTGTGTGTGTGTGTGTGTGTAAAGATAAAATTACTGGCCTATAAGCTCTGTAAGGATTGGGCCCATGTCAGTTTTGCTCCGTACTTTACCTATAGCATAGTGGTTGGTATCTTAATTTAATTTTATTTGAGTTTCTCCTGTGTGCCCCTCACTGATTTAGGCACAGGGATTCAGAAGTGAGCAGTCAGAGACATATGACTAACACTTGTTGAATGGATGACTAAGGTCTTATGAGATGACAGTGGACCCTAAAGTCCACACGAATAGTTACTAATTATACTTCTTACCATAATTATAATCTGGAATATTTAAAAAAAAGGAGGAGAATTCAGTGATTGTCATTACCATCATTCAATTTATAGAGTCCCATTTATGACAGGAAACCTGACAGGAGAATGTTCTGTGATACGAAACCTGGGAAGTCCATGAGATGCAGCTAAATAATTTCAATTTGGGGCAGAGTCCACTCTAATGCATAAAAAAAAAAAAAAGATTCAATCTGAAAACATATCCTACATAGTTGTGTATTTAAAGAAATAATTCTTCTCATTGTCTCTCAGAGGGCATTGTATAGCCTCCAATGCCAATTAAAAGACATTTAGTAAATTGGGTGCCTCTGAAGAGATGTACAAATTTGTTAGCTTTACCTCTGGTGTAGCTAAATGAACAGGAAATTCTTAGAGGAAAAAATAAAGCCTTTGTAAAAGTGAATGTATTGTGTGGGTACCAGAGAAATGCCTCAAGCAGAGATTTGCAGAGAAGACCCATTTTATAAAGGACTATATTAAATTAAGTAAGTGCTTGGAATCTCTAGAGAGACATTATGGAGATATTTGAATGAGCAAAGTTAAGTAGCAGTGGATGTAGAATTTCCTGTTACTGGTGTTGTCTCCAGTGTATTTTACAAGCCCTTTGTGAGGCAGAAATACCCTACGCATCAGAAAATCAGAGAATATCAAAGATAGAAAGGATTAAGAATTCATAAGTCCAACCCCATTAGTTTACAAATAAAGAAACTGAAGTCTATAGAAGCAACATGACTTTTCTGGTGTCAGCAAGGAGAAACATGTTTTAGATTGGAATACTGGTACAGTCCATTATTCTAGGCTCCTATCACACACACACACATAAAATATTAGGAAAGGGGAACTTCCAGAGACTTTTGTTTTTGATCCAATTTTTATGTCTTTGAAGATTCTACAAAGGCATTCATTTTGTCAACAAAAAAATAAAATGAAGATGAAAATAATATTACTGATCAAGTAATAAAAAATAATCCCAACAGAAACTCACTGGAAGGCAGTGTGATAAATGGAACATACTTGAATCTTGGGATTGGACAAATCTGGGTTCCAATCCCAACTGTGCCAGATACTAGGTATGTGAAATTCAAAAGCTATTTAGCTGTTCTTCATTAGTTTCCTCTGTCTAAAAGGGGGATAACAATATCTATTTCCCGTAATAGTTTTCTGAAAATTAAATGAAATCGTTCATGTAAAGCACTTAGCACAATATTGGGCACATGTTAGAAAGCTTAATGAAGACAGCTATTTTTATTGGAGCATTCACACTAAAGTCTATGCAAACTACCAGATGATATAAAAGCATTTAGCATAAGGGCTAGATTTCCAAATGAATAAGCCAGAGATGAGTCAGTAATAAGCAGAACTGAACTGATTAACTCCTACTGCAAAGAAGAAAGGAGATAATATATACAAGCACTCCCTATATCTATAGCAAGAATGTTAAACTTTTCTAGGATGAAACAAATAGAGTAATCCTTAAAAACGTCCTCTCCTTAAGGTTTGCCTGGAATGATGTCACAGATGGCAGGAAGGCCAGAAGGAAAGAACATCTTCAGATAGGAAGACAAGTAGGTTAAATGAGCAATGGCACAGAGTCAGTTCAAGTGTGATATAAATAGTGCTGAGATCTTTCTCTATTTCGCAAGATGAGACCTTGGCCTGAACCCATCCACTTCTGGAGAAAGATCTTCCAGTAGCAAGACACGTATCTTATGTGAAATGAGCAGAGATTCCTGACTCTGATGATGAATAGCCAAGCTAGACACTAACAGACTAGCAGACTGGAGGCCCAGCTGCCTCTAAATCATTTTAAAAAAGAGACAGCTTGCCTCATGACAGGTCTGTAGATAGAAACTTGTCTTTACTATGACGTGTATGAGTTGCTTATCAAAAAATCCGATTATTCTCTATGATCCTCTGGGACATAGTTGATTCAGATTTTAGTGAAACGATTAACATTTTAAAAGTAGGCTTAAGCTGTAAGACACACACACACACACACACACACACACACACACACACACACACACACACACCCCACACACAAATATGATTATACCGGCTGTTCCCACTTTTCACAGGAATTCCTGAACATGGTTACAAGGGTACACTAAAGTGGGCACAGAGTACTGAGTAAGGCAGAACAATCTGGATTGGCCAATTACTTACAATGCACTGTTGAAAACTTAATCTATCTCAGTCTCAGTTTCTTCATGCGAGTTTTCACTGTAAAAACTAAATGAGAATATATACAGGCTACTTAGTTTAGAGGCCGGCATGTGGTAGGTGCTCAGTCATTGAGAGTTCGCTAATTTTTTGTCTTTTTCCTTCCTTCCTGATACACTGTTTTATGTTAAAAGCCCATTTTTTTTTTAAAAAAATTTTATTCCCAGTAGTATCTGTAGAAGCCAATGTAATCCTGCTGTTTTTAGAGACCCTCAGAAATTGATGAAAGAGTGAAGTAGGGTTTAGAGCAATGAAAAATACTATTTTTTAAAGCACCTCTGAGGAAGTAAGTGCAAAGTTGGGAAAGAGAGAAGTATGAATTTCAAGTAGTTATTCTTTCTAGAAAGCACAAGGGGGAATGAATTCGATGGGAGGTATTCCTAAAATAACTGTCAACCTGTATGGAGAGATGGTCCAAAAGGACAGGGTAGGAGTTCCCAGGTCTGAAGACTCAACAGCTATAGTAGGTTTGAATAGTGCGAAATGAGGGGCTAGGTCTTCACTGGAAGGCAGAATATAACTAATAGTTGCTTAGAGATTGGGAGATTTATTTTTTTTAATTTTTTATTGTTATGTGAACCACCATATATTACATCGTTTTTGATGTAGTGTTCCATGATTCATTGTTTGTGCATAACACCCAGTGCTCCATGCAGAATGTGCCCTCTTTAATACCCATCACCAGGCTAACCCATCCCCCCACCCCCCTCCCCTCTGGAACCCTCAGTTTGTTTTTCAGAGTCCATCGTCTCTCATGGTTCGTCTCCCCCTCTGACTTACTTCCCTTCATTTTTCCCCTCCTGCTATCTTCTTCTTTTTCTTTTTTCTTAACATATGTTGCATTATTTGTTTTAGAAGCACAGATCTGTGATTCAACAGTCTTGCACAATTCACAGCGCTCACCATAGCACATATCTTCTCCAATGTCTATCACCCAGCCACCCCATCCCTCCCACCCCCCACCACTCCAGCAACACTCAGTTTGTTTCCTGAGATTAAGAATTCCTCATATCAGTGAGGTCATATGATACATGTCTTTCTCTGATTGACTTCTTTCGCTCAGCATAACACCCTTCAGTTCCATCCACGTCGTTGCAAATGGCCAGATCTCATTCCTTTTGATGGCTGCATAATATTCCATTGTGTATATATACCACATCTTCTTTATCCATTCATCTGCTGATGGACATCTTGGCTCTTTCCAGAGATTGGGAGATTTCTTAAATCAAGAGCATACAGGAGTTGGTTTCAACTGAGGCACTTCTGCTCCCCAGTGGACTTTTTGAGTCTGGAGGAGACATTTTTGATCATCATGACTTAGTTGGGGAGATATTACTGGCATCCAGTCTGGAGGCCCAGGATGCTGCCAAACAGTCTACAATGCACAGGTCTGTCCCATATAGCAAAGGATTATCTGGTTCAAAATCTGATTAATTATCAGGTCAACAGCATTGAAGCTGAGAAAACCTAATTTATGGATAGCAGATTGATTCTGTAGCCAAAATTTTGAAATGAAATTTTGAAGCAAAATTTTGGGTTATTTTATCTGAATTTTCACAATTCCTCCCATTTCTTTCTGGTACCTGTAATTATTCCTTCATTTAAGTTTGGGATTTTATCTGTGGTCATCATAACCCAGTTAGTAAAATGGAGGTGGAGCATGGCCTTTTATCCATTTTAACATTGGGTATGTGACTCAGAGAAGTAAGAAACATTAAGAAGTAGCCAGCCAAAGCCCAGGGATCAAAAGAAGACAGTAAATTTCCCAGTTGACTGAGTTTAAAGATCTGCCCTTAGAGATACGAACACAATCTAGCAGTCATGAACATTGGTCACTGCTGCTATTTCAACTGTTACTACTAACACAGCTCTTAGCTCCACTCCTACTGTGATCACTAGCTATCATTTATTGAGCACTGTGCCAAGCATTCTGCACTCTTATATGTCTGTAGTAATGTGAATGTGAATAGTAATATGTCAAACTCACTCTATGAAGTCGTTGTTATCTCTATCATAAAGGTGAAGAGACTGATGCTGAGAAAGGTAGGCAATTTTAGGGTAGCCAACTACCTGAAGGGCAACAATGGGATTTGTACCCTGGTATGTCCTTTTCCAAAGTCCATGTTCAATGCTAAGTACACAGCACTGTATTTGAGGAAGGAATACGGGAAGGAGAAAAGAGTCGGCCATGGGATATGTAACTTCTGACACTCTGAAGTTGATTCTCTATGTCACCTGTGCTAAGATTTGGGTAATACAAGCAATACAAAAAAGAAGTATTTTTGAACTTCATATAAATGTTTTAAGTTGCACTTTGATTATTCTGATTTATGCTAAGACCTCAATCTGTATCTTCCTGGGATATCAAATTCTTGAAATCAAAGGGCTCTAGAGATCAAGCATTTCCCCTCCCAAGGAAGTTTGCAATTTAAATAGACACTCGGTTTTAGACTCAGTTCTGCTATTAACTGAGAGTCTTAGGAGATAGCTTTACTCATTTTTTTACATAATGGAGAGAATGACATTTTTCCTTTCTACTTCATATCTTTGTTAATTGTTATGGTATAATTAAAGAATTTTAATTATATAGTATTAATAAGAATATTAAAAGTACTCCTTTTCTAATAAAATTAAAGATGAAATATAACTTGGGCCAGATATATAACTCGATATTTCTAAGAAAATATACAAAAGAGCTAAGTATTTGATTATTTACCAAAGTCAAAATTCTTGATGGTATTTGGAAATTTAGAATGGCCAAGATTTGTCAAATAAAGTGAAAAGTTTGGGGAGTGGGTTTGGGGTCACTGTTGATCCTGTTGGGACAAAAGCTGGTATGAAGAAAAGGCCCGAGCACAAGCTCTTAGCTTATCTATGTCTCTCTCACAATTCCTTACATGTAGCTTTCGGAGAAATGTGTCATTCCTACCTTCTAAATTTCACCCAAATTTCCTTTTTGGTCAACCCTAACCTAAAACCGTACAAGGAAGGGAAATGTAGGAAGTGTAGTTTTAGCTAAGCCAAGTTTGTCAGTCCTTCTTTTTTCTGGATTCAGATTTCTCCTGACCATCACTCAGTTTTCTACTGAAAAGAAGCAGTCATGTAAATTGAGAAGAATCAAATGATTATAGATTGGCTGTTTATCTTCTTAACACATCATCTGCTAAACATGTATTTCAGTCTGTCTGCCCACATTAATAGTTTGTTTGGAGTGTCTGGGTGTCCCACTGAATTAACTGATTGACCACTTTGACAGATAGGCAGACTAATCAATGAGCTCTGGAGGCTGGGACAGGAGAGTATAACACAGACTTAGCCATGAAATTGTGGCATTCGACAACTCGACCACAGCACTGGGGTTTAAAGATAAAAAGCATTACTTATGTGTGACTACACTCCATCGGTGATGCTCTTGAAAATAATTTCAAAATAACAATCAGAAAATGTTTGATGAAAGAACAGCACAGAGCAATTCACTCATAATTACCCAAGGAAATAGCATAAGATGGATAAATGAAATTCATAGATGAGTCCCAAAGTGCCTTTTAGCCAAAAGAAGCGGTGCTGTACTTGTACATTCTTTCATCAGAACGATTAACAAACAGTAAGTTGTGTAATGCTTTTCATTTTAGAATTACTGAATATCAAGACTGTAAAGGATTGTGGTCATCTTCTGTAACATGCATTACAAACTCAAATGTCATCAAGGGCCAAACTAAATAGGCTAAAAGGCCAGTCCTCAGACACAGATGATTATCCCTGGTCTGACTTTACTTCTGCCTCCTTTTTCTATTCCTGTTCTCATTTGAAATGATTTTGATGTTGTAAAAATAAAGGCAATAGGCAGATGCAAAGAGGCATAGTATCCAGGTAGGTGGTAAAGAGAAAAACCCAGCAATAGAATAGTAGATGATTTTTCTGGAACCAGTTCTCTAAAAAAAAAAAAAAGAAAAAATCCATTTGCTGGTTGTAGTGAGCATAGCCTAATGTACAGACTCGTGGAATCACTAAGTTGTACAACTGAAACTGTAACATTATTTCAATAAACTATTTTTCAATAAAAATAATAATCTATCTGTTAAAAAATAAATAAAAAATAAGATAAAAACCCATCTGCATCAGCAATCCTCATGTGCTTTGGACTCTGGAAATATGTTCTCCAACACAAGGCATGGTCCAGCTCCCACAGATATTTTATCACACAACAGAAAATCATTTGGCCAGTTGTCAACTTCTACTTAAGAGAGACTGAAAGTCTGGGTAAGCAAAATTAATGTATGGCCATGAACTTACATATATCAAATTATACTTATGGCCTTGGATTCAGTTTAGCAATACTACATGAAGAGTACAAAATGGAAAGAACAATTGGCAATTATTAAGAGATACGGTGGCTGTGAGGTTGATACAGATAATTTGCCCCCAGAAAGCACTCTTCCTTCAATTATAGGTGATTCTGAATAAAACTTCTATGAAGAGGATGGGGGATTTGCACCTCCCTCTCTTTTCAGTTGTACAATTGTGGCTGTGTAGAGCTCCAATCACAAATGTAGCACTCCTGTGTACTTTGACATAAATGCTTTTTATAATTTTGAGGCATGCAAATGCAGGTAAAACACACAAAAACAAACAAATCTCCCTGCCCTTTTGACATAAGAAATAATCATTGTTTCCTGGCTCAATGTTGAGACCCAATTACAGAGCTGGTGAGCACTTGGGGAGGGTTTTGTTCTTTGTTCAAACGTTGGTTTTAGTTCTGTATGTACCATATCTCTCCATTGTGAGCTTCTGGTAAAGTGAGCAAACACCTGTTGTTAGGTGCAAGCTTTAGGAAATGCAAGTTTGATTTATTAATTATGAGAAGGGAAAGAAATTCTCTTCATCTTTTTTTGATAACTTACTAGGTACATTTTCAGATTGAGTTTTTTTTGAGCAGCATCAAAATCTGTTGTTTGTTTCTGAAATTAGTACTAATTCCGTAAGGTAAACAAAATATTTTGTACCCTTTGATTATGTGAGGTGATGGATATCTTAAATAGTTTGATTAAAGTAGTCATATCACAATATTTAAGGATATGAAAGCATCACATTGTACTCTCTAAATATATACAATTCTCTCAATTATACCTCAATAAAGCTGGAAAAATAAATTAAAAAATTAAAACATATAACCTCCAATGCCCATCAAGAGTAGAATGAAAGATAAACTGTGAAAGATTCATACAATGGAATCATAAAATGGAATACACTAATGGGAATTAGCAAACTCCTATTATACACAACAACCTGGGTGGATCTCATAGAGTTAACGTTAAATTTAAAAAGTCAGATGGGAAAAAATACACACTGTATGATTTTGTATGTATTATAATCATACATATTAATACACATGGTTATAGATACATACAACATAGAGAAGTTTAATATTACACAAACTTTGCATATAAAATATAAAATGGATTTATGTGATCAGAAGTCAGTTAATAGTTATCCTTTTGAGCCTCAGCTGTAATTGGAGGGGCTTCTGGGATGTTGGAAAAATTTTGCATCCTGATCGGAGTGCTGGTTATATTGGGTGGGTTCAATTTATGAAAATTTATTGAACTGACACTTAAACTTAATCCTGATGACCAAACTGAGCATGATTAAATCTGAATTGCAGGGGGTGGGTTTCTGGCACAGGATTTTGAAAGGTCCTCACATGATTCTTTAAAATATACTAAGGTGATTCTTCGAGGGGGAAAAAAAACAGAAAAGAAAAGAAAGGAGAAGAAAAGGAAGGAAAAGAAAAGAAACAAGTGGCAATATAACTGCACAAAATCCGTATAATTCAGAGGTATTTTGAACAAAATCCAGCCCCTTATCATGACTTATAACACTGTGGGTAATTTGATCTCTCTCTACCTCTGTCCAACCTTCTAGTTTTCTCTGATTCCAACTCAGTGAAGCCACATGAGAGAGAAACAAAGTGAAATCAGCAGAGGAAATATCTGGATAAGCTGCCAAATTACAGAATTAGTTACATAGCAATAGGCAACTGATACATATATCTACAGTTTTAAGTAATGGATCTGTAGGACTGCATGTGTGTTCTTAAGGTTTGCATAATATTTTAATGAAATCAGATATATTAAATCTATTTCTCAATTTTACCTACTTTTGCTTTAATCACAATTTTTCAAATATGACTACTTTTCTATCTCAAACATCCCCCATTATTCTGGTGAGTTGAGAATTGCTGTAAGTGCAGATGGTTTTCTACTTCCCTGTGACTCTTCCACATTACGACATATCCTTTCCTTATCTTTAAAATGCATAATCTTGGAGGGAAGAAAAGATGGCAGAAGAGTAGGGGACCCTATTTCAACTGGTCCCCAGAATTGAGCTGGATATCTACTGGACCACTCTGAGCACCCACAAAATCAGCCTGAGATGTAAGAAGATCTGGATCTCTACAAACAGAATATCGCAGGCGATTGGTTTTGAGGTATGAAGCAGGGAGCCATGATTCTGAGGGCAGATATTGGAGGATAAACAGCAACGGGAGGGAGCCCGGCCATGGGGATCCTACACTGCTGGTGAGTGACAGCCTTGCACACTGGGGATGGAGCACAGACTCGCAGACCCCTAGCGTCGGGAAAGGATTTTAGGGCAGCGCCCGGGGTCGGAAACCTGGAGTGGTGGGGTTGCACCTGCGAACTGGGAGCGGCTGGCAGTTTTAGAAGAATAAAGGGCAGAGACATGCCCCGACCTGGAGGCAGGATTGGGGGCATTGCAGAGGGGTGCACAACCCAGGACGCTGTAGTTTATAGCAGCACAGACAGAAATGGAGATAGTGTGGCCTGGAGAGCTCACTGAAGAACAGACTGAGATCTCTCTGCTCTGAGGCAGAGGGTTGGAAATGGACTTTTCTGCTTTGATTCTCGGAAGACACACAGAAAGCCACCAGAGAATGCCACCAGAGGACAAAAGCCCCCCAAAACTGATTCCCACTGAGCCCATCCCCCGCCACAGGGGGGCAGGGCAACTCTGCCCAAACAGGGTTGCCTGAGTAACAGCATGGCAGGCCCCTCCCCCAGAAGACAGGCTGGGAAAACAAGAGGCCAGCAACCCTAAGATCTCTAGAAAACAGGTGCATCTTGCTTGGGTTCTGGTCAATAATTTGGACTCCATACATTCCCTCAACCAGCCATCAACAGAATGAGTAGGAGGAGGGACCCCCCCCCAAATAGAAAAGATTCAAAGATTATGACTTATGCTGCAGATTTACAAATGGATGCAGATATAACCAAGATGTCAGAGATGGAATTCAGGCTAGCAATTGTGAAGACAATAGCTAGAATGGAGAAATCAATTAATGGTAACATAGAGTCTCTAAGGGCAGAAATGAAAGCTGAATTGGCAGAATTTAAAAATGCTATCAATGAGATCCAATCCAATCTAGATAATCTAACAGCTAGGGTAAGTGAGGCAGAAGAACGAATAAGCGACCTGGAAGACAATATAATAGATAAAAAGGGAAAAGAGGAGGCCAGGGAAAAACAACTCAGAATCCATGAAAATAGAATCAGAGAAATAAGTGACAATATGAAGCATTCCAATGTCAGAATAATTGGAATCCCGGAGGGAGTGGAGAGAGAGAGGACTAGAAGATGTATTTGACCAAATCATAGCTGAGAACTTCCTTAATCTGGGGAATGAAACAAACATTCGCATCCTAGAGGCAGAGAGGACCCCTCCCAAGATCAAGGAAAACAGGCCAACACCCCAGCATGTAATAGTAAAACTTGCAAATCTTAGAACCAAGGAAACTGTCTTAAGGGCAGTTAGGGGGAAGAGATTCCTTATGTACAGAGGGAGGAACATCAGAATAACGTCAGACCTATCCACAGAGACCTGGCAAGCCAGAAAGGCCTGGCAAGACATATTCAGGGTACTAAACGAGAAGAACATGCAGCCAAGAATACACTATCCAGCAAGGCTGTCATTTAGAATGGATGGAGAGATGCAGAGCTTCCAAGACTGGCAGAAACTGAAAGAATATGTGACCACTAAACCGGCCCTGCAAAAAATATTAAGGGGGGTTCTATAAAAGGAGAAAGGCCCCAAGAGTGATATACAACAGAAATTTACAGGGACAATCTATAAAAACAACGTCTTCACAGGCAACATGATGACAATTAATTCATATCTTTTAATAATCACTCTCAACGTGAATGGCCTAAATGCTCCCATAAAATGGCCCAGGGTTGCAGATTGGATAAAAAGACAGGACCCATCCATATGCTGTCTACAAGAGACTCATTTTGAACATAAAGATACATCCAGACTGAAAGTGAAGGGATGGAGATCCATCTTCCATGCCAGTGGACCTCAAAAGAAAGCTGGGGTAGCAATTCTTATATCAGACAATTTAGATTTTAAACTAAAGTCTGTAGTTAGAGACACAGAAGGACACTATATCATTCTTAAAGGGTCTATCTAACAGGAAGATCTAACAATTGTAAGTATCTATGCCCCCAACATGGGAGCAGCCATCTACATAAGCAAACTGTTAACCAAAATAAAGAGTCATATTGATAATAATACGTTAATTGTAGGAGACTTCAATACTCCACTCTCAGCAATGGACAGATCATCTAAGCAGAAAATCAACAAGGAAACAAGAGCTTTGAATGATACACTGGACCAGATGGACCACATAGATATATACAGAACATTCCACCCTAAAACAACAGAATACTCATTCTTCTGGAGCGCACATGGAACTTTCTCCAGAATAGACCACATACTGGGTCACAAATCAGGTCTCAACCGATACCAAAAGATTGAGATTATTTCCTGCATATTCTCAGACCACAATGCTTTAAAACTGGAACTCAATCACAAGAAAAAAATTGGCAGAAATTCAAACACTTGGAAGCTAAAGACCACTCTGCTCAAGAATGTTTGGGTCAACCAGGAAATCAAAGAAGAACTTAAACAATTCATGGAAATTAATAAGAACGAAAACACATCAGTCCAAAACCTATGGGATACTGCATAGGCGGTCCTAAGGGGGAAATACATAGCCATCCAAGCCTCACTCAAAAAAATAAAAAAATCCCGAATTCACCAACTAACTCTACACCTTAAAGAACTAGAGAAAAAGCAACAAATGATGCCTAAGCCATGCATTAGAAGAGAAATAATTAAAATTAGAGCAGAGATCAATGAATTAGAAACCAGAAGCACAGGAGATCAGATCAACGAAACTAGAAGTTGGTTCTTGGAAAGAATTAATAAGATCGATAAACCACTGGCCAGACTTATCCAAAAGAAATGAGAAAGGACCCAAATTAATAAAATTATGAATGAAAGGGGAGAGATCACGACTAACACCAAGGAAATAGAAACAATTATTAGAAATTTTTATCAACAACTATACGCCAATAAACTGAGCAATCTGGATGAAATGATGCTTTCCTGGAAACCTATAAGCTGTCAAGACTGAAACAGGAAGAAACTGACAACCTGAATAGGCCAATAACCAGTAACGAGATTGAAGCAGTGATCAAAAACCTCCCAAAAAACAAGAGTCCAGGGCCTGATGGATTCTCTACGAATTCTACCAAACATTCAAAGAAGAAATAATACCTATTCTACTGAAGCTGTTTCAAAAAATAGAAACAGAAGGAAAACTTCCAAACTCATTCTATGAGGCCAGCATTACCTTAATCCCCAAACCAGGCAAAGACCCCATCAAAAAGGAGAATTTCAGACCGATATCCCTGATGAATATGGATTCCAAAATCCTCAACAAAATCTTAGCTAATAGGATCCATTGAAAGGATCATCCACCACGACCAAGAGGGATTTATCCCTGGGATTCAGGAGTGGTTCAACATTCGCAAATCAATCAGTGTGATAGAACACATTAATAAGAGGAGGGAGAAGAATCATATGGTCCTCTCAATTGATGCAGAAAAAGCATTTGACAAAATACAACATTCTTTCCTGATCAAAACTCTTCAGAGCATAGGGATAGAGGGAACATTCGTCAAGTTCATAAAATCCATCTATGAAAAACCCACAGCTAATATCATCCTCAATGGGGAAAAGCTGAGAGCCTTTCCCTTAAGATCAGGAACATGTCAAGGTTGCCCACTCTCGCCACTATTGTTCAACATAGTACTAGAAGTCCTAGCAACAGCAATCAGACAACAAAAAGAAATAAATGGTATTCAAATTGGCAAAGAAGAAGTCAAACTCTCTCTTTTCGCAGACGACATGATACTTTATGTGGAAAACCCAAAAGATTCCACCCCCAAATTACTAGAACTGATACAGCAATTCAGTAATGTGGCAGGATACAAAATCAATGCACAGAAATCAGTTGCTTTCTTATACACTAAAACACAACTGTAGAAAGAGAAATTAGAGAAACGATTCCATTTACAATAGCACCAAAAACCATAAGATACCTTGGAATAAACCTAACCAAAGAGGTAAAGGATCTATACACTAAGAACTACAGAACACTCATGAAAGAAACTGAAGAAGACACAAAATGATGGAAAAATATTCCATGCTCATGGATCAGAAGAATAAACTTTAAAATGTCTATGCTACCCAGAGCAATCTATGCCTTCAATGCCATCCCGATCAAAATTCTAATGACATTTTTCAAAGTGCTGGAAGAAACAATCCTAAAATTTCTATGTAATCAGAAAAGACCCCGAATCGCCAAGGAAATGTTGAAAAAGAAAAACAAAGCTGGGGGCATCACGTTGCCCGAGCTGTGATCACCAAGACAGCATGGTACTGGCACAGAAACAGACATATAGACCAATGGAACAGAATAGAGAACCCAGATATGGATCCTCAACTCTATGGTCAAATAATCTTTGACAAAGCAGGAAAAAAACATGCAATGGAAAAAAGACAGTCTCTTCAAGAAATGGTGCTGGGAAAATTGGACAGCCACATGCAGAAGAATGAAACTCGACCATTCTCTAACACCATACACAAAGATAAACTCAAAACGGATGAAAGACCTCAATGTGAGACAGGAATCCATCAAAATCCTAGAGGAGAACATAAGCAGTAACCTCTTTGACATCGGCCACAGCAACTTCTTTCAAGATACATCTCTAAAAGCTAGTGAAACAAAAGCAAAAATGAACTTTTGGGACTTCATCAAGATAAAAAGCTTCTGCACAGCCAAGAGTCAACAAAACAAAGAGGCAACCCAAAGAATGGGAGAAGATATTTGCAAATGACACTATAGATAAAGGGCTAGTATCTGAGATTTATAAAGAACTTCTCAAACTCAACACCCAAAAAACAAATAATCAAGTCAAAAAATGGGCAGAAGATATGAAAAGACACTTCTCTGAAGAAGACATAGAAATGGCTAACAGACACATGAAAAAATGTTCATCATCATTAGCCATCAGGGAAATTGAAATCAAAACCACATTGAGATACCACCTTACACCAGTTAGAATGGCAAAAATGGACAGGGAAAGAAACAACAAATGTTGGAGAGGTTGTGGAGCAATGGGAACTCTCTTACACTGTTGGTGGGAATGCAAGTTGGTACAGCCACTTTGGAAAACAGTGTGGAGGCTCCTCAAAAATTTAAAAATAGAGCTACCCTATGACTCAGCAATTGCACTCCTGGATATTTAGCCCAAAGACACAGATGTAGTGAAAAGAAGGGCCATATGCACCCCAATGTTCATAGCAGCAATGTCCACAATAGCCAAACTGTGGAAAGAGCCGAGATGCCCTTCAACAGAGGAATGGATAAAGAAGATGTGGTCCATATATACAATGGAATATTACTCAGCCATCAGAAAGGATGAATACCCAACTTTTACATCAACATGGATGGAACTGGAGATTATGCTAAGTGAAATAAGTCAAGCAGAGCGAGTCAATTATCATATGATTTCACTTATTTGTGGAACATAAGGAATAGCACGGAGGACATTAGGAGAAGGAAGGGAGAAATGAAGGGGGGCGGAAATCGGAGGGAGAGATGAACCATGAGAGACTATGGACTCTGAGAAACAAACAGGGTTTTAGAGGGGATGGGGGAGGGGGGATTGGTTAGGCCGGTGATGGGTATTAAGGAGGGCACGTAATGAATGGAGCACTGGGTGTTATACGAAAACAATGGATCATGGATCACCACATCAAAAACTAATGATGTATTGTATGGTGACTAACATAACATAATAAAATTAAAAAAAATAAATAAATAAAATGCATAATCTCCAAAGTGGGGCATAAGAGGTATACAAGGTGAACTACTGATAGTGAGGGAAGAAAATATTAGAAATTATGTAAGTGTTTATTTTGTCTATAATTTTAACATATACATATTTTGTTTTTTAATGTATATAAAATAAATATCCACACATTGGATTTATATGCTTATAACTACTACTCCTTTATTTGTTGGTCATAAAATTTTGGAGAACATGTCTTTAAGTCTTATTACACTCTGAGCAGAAGCTGGCCTCTAAACACAACTGACACTAACTTAAAAAAAAAAAAAAACTGTTACATAAATTTGAGTCTGTGTCAAGAAGTGATGTCTTGAATAAATACTGAACAAAATTTTCATCTGAGCTTTGGATTCTCATCATAAACTCTGCTATTTTCTAGCCCTATGGTCCTTGATAAGTCTTGTACCTCTGAATTTCAGTTTCCCCAGCTAGAGGAGAAAGATAACAATCTTTTCTCTGGTCACTTTCAAGCACAGATGAAACACTGCACATAAAACACTTTATAAACTATAAAGCACTAGGTATAAAGTGTAACTAATCAAATATTAAAGGTTAGTTTTTATTTTCCCTTTAGAACTGAGAATTCCATCATTATAAATTTATTTTCAACAACAGTAAATACAATATATTTCTCAGAATGAGTACATATTTGAGAAAAATGACCTCTTTTTAAACAAAGTATGTGGAAATAAAATTCCACTTCATGGAGTAAGTATTAGGAAAAAAGGCGAATTATATGTTGCTTGGAGGATTTTTCAGAATGGAGGTCACATTTGAATGTGGTTAAGAAAGACTGGATTTGACTTCATTGGAAGGAAGTGGATCCGAAGAAGGGCAATGCAGGTGGACACATGCATATGAGGAATGGAAAAAAGTGCAGAGATTTCATTGATAGTTCAGTCTGACTTAAATGAAGGATACATGAAGGACAGAAAGAGAAGACATGGCCCAGGACACAGGTTGAATTAAATTAATTGGAGAACTTTCAATATTTGTTGAAGGAAATTGAATTTGAATGCTTGATTAGACAGTTTGAACTTCATAGGAAATGGGATCTGTGGAGGTCTTGACACAGAGTAATGACAAAATCCTCTGTGCTTGATGAAGATTTGCTTTGATAGGAGTCTGTGTCAATAAGCTATGTCTTTGGAAAGATATAGGGGACACCTCGAAATAGGGAGAACACATAGGAGGCTACTAGAAAAGTCTAGAGGAGAGGTAATGGGGGATGGACCTGGCTGATAACCCTGGAACTGGGAAGGAATGGACAAATACATTCTGAGATGAAATACAGCTCAAAGGTTTTAAATATTCAGATTATTTGTGACACAATATCAGTAGGTATCTGCTACCCAATAATATTAAAATAGCACTGGCTGTGTGTCAAGTATGCTAGTCCTTGAACAAACAACACTGAAATTATGCCTGTTTAGGTCAAGTGTGCCTGAGCAAACATCATGTGTTCAGTATACATCATGGATTTTTTTTTTAATTTATTTATTTTAAAGATTTTATTTATTTATTTGAGAGAGAGTGAATGAGAGATAGAGAGCACAAGAGGGAAGAGGGTCAGAGAGAGAAGCAGACTCCCTGCCGAGCAGGGAGCCCGATATGGGACTCGATCCCAGGACTCCAGGATCATGACCTGAGCTGAAGGCAGTTGCCTAACCAACTGGGCCACCCAGGTGCCCCATCATGGATTTTTTTAAAGAGTAAAACAAGTGCCTGAAACCAAATGATATATTGTGGTTAAAATGCATATTTTTAAAAGTAGATTCTAATAATATATAATAAAATTCTAAGTGTTTGGGGATATTGGATTACCCTTAAGTAGTTTTGGGGGCTTACTTTGGGAGGTCAATCATTTATTAATTTATTTAAAAATATTTATTGAGTGCTTATTATGTGTCAGACATTCTACTATGCACAAGAGATGCAGCCACATACCTAAGTGGAAATATTTTTACCTGCAGAGAGCTTGTATTCCACTAGACGTAGACAGAAAATGGAAAAGTAATCAACAAATGTATGTTAATTCCAGATAGTAACAAGTGCATTAAACACAGTAAAAAAGGTTGATAAGAGTGACTGGGGCCAGCAGTGGGACCAGGTGCTGGGTACCTCGATAAGTTTCTTTTATTCTTTTTTTTTTCTTTTTTTGATAGGTTTCTAAGAGATCATTCCATTGCAGTGACTAATTGGAGATGGGCACAATGGAAAGAGCCAGGCCTAGAGAGATTTGAAGAAGAGTGCTCCAGGCAACTGAACAAGAAGAGAAGAAGCCTGGAGCAGAGAACAATCTTGATATTTCTGGGAGCATAAGAAAGAATTATGGCTCTAGTGCAGTGAGCAAAGGGGAGTTTAGTATAAGTTGAGATGAAAAAGGCTGAAAAAAGGTCAGATTGACTAGTTTCTTGCTAGCCGTAAGGAGGTTGATTGGAAGTCTCAGGGAAGTTTTAAATAGGAGAAGAAAAACTCTATCAAAAATGCCCATGTTATTTTCAATTACTGGTTAAGCTATTTATGGTACCCTTAAAATAAAAATATTACCTGATGTTATCACCTCCAGAGAAAAGTTGACACTCTCCTTCAAAGACTTGGAGTCGAAAGCAACTATGTCCCACACTCCCATCTACTAAGGGCCAACATTCCCTATAAAATGCCTGATCTACATACCAATCATTTCCTTCTAGTGCTGACAAAACAGAAAATTTTGTTCTACATTGTTATCAATCCTAAAAAGCAATTTCATTTAGGGTTTAAGAATCAATTACTTTGGAGGAAGATTTTATAACCGTACAAATACCTTTATCAGTAGGCATTGCATAAAAATGGTGTTTTCAGCATTTCTAAATTGGGCCATCTCTATTAGAAATTGCAAAGATGTCACTTGGCTTAAAAATATAGCCCAGTGTTCCATTCCTAAAGGTGCTATTATGCTAACAATAAATCTGAACAAGACCATAGGCAGACTGTGGGTTGTGATGTACTCAATATTCATCACACTCTGACCCAAAGGAATATCCATCATGTGCTTTGGGGATCCTTGAGCAAAGCAGGTTTATTACACCTGCCAATTTTCATGGATTTGCTGTGTGATACACTGTCTTCTTTGAAGAAATCTTGGTCACAGTACATATTTCCATTCTTGTGGCTTTCTCTCTCAGGTAGTTCATTTACTCTGGTTCTCAATTCAGTAGAAGGTTATGCTTGAAACAGAGTAAAATTCAAGCAATCTTTTCAATGTCTCCTTATCGTAGTCCTCTGGTTGTGAGTGTTCGGAAGGAGGTAGATTTTCTTCCAGATTCAATTTCAGGCTACTCCATTTGCAAAACGGCAAGCTATGTAAAAATACTGACACACAGCTATTTTTTTTTTCCTTTATTGGGATAAGCCCTAAAAACAACTTTATTCAAATTTTAAAAATCAGTTACTTTGGGAGAAGTTTTGATAATAATACAAGCACATTTGTCAGTAGATACTGCATGTATATGGTGGCAGGAAAGACATAATTCCTAGTCTCAGTTTATTTCTCAAGAGTAATTAATACAGAGGAAGAAACCAGCTCATTAGACCCTGATGACATAATACAATAGTTAGAATGCCTAAAGGAAGCCTTTAATACTACTCTGCCAATAAATATCCTAGCTCCATGTTCATTTCCTTGAATTATTCACTTTCTCTCTGAAACAAAAATGAGTCTCACAGTGAATAACCAGTATTTCTTCAGGACTGACCAAATAGGTTTTCAAGTCCATAATTTTATAAGATATGTACAGAGTGCTCAGCCGTAAAAAATAAATACAAATGGCACACAGATAAGCCATATTACATTTATGAACCAAGTGGAATGTTTAGAAAAACTATCATATAAATGATAATATTTTGTTAAAATAACAAAGTTAAAAATAGAAGTTCTTAAGATGATATGAATTTTGCATGCCATAAAATAAAATTCCTTATAACTAGTGAGGGTTGCTATTTCTTATTATGTTCTATAATATAATACCAGCCATAATCAACCTTCATTGGCACTATTCTTAAGGACTGCCAAGCATGTATTAGGCATTGGGTTTAAAATTACACTGTCTCTAAGCCCAGATGACCCAAAACAGACACAGCACACAATTCAGCTGATTATTACTTTTATCCTATTATTTAATGTTTAAAAATTTTTTACAATTGTCACATTTTTAAACGTGAAAACTTGAATTTTGCAATTTGCCTATAATTTATCAAATTTTACACAAAAATCATAGTAAAGTGAAAGATTTAAAGAAACTTGGGTTTCTCACACTTGTGATATTCTATCATCAACAGAATCTGATCCTACATGGTTTTTTGGCTTCTTCATTACTACCACTATAGATTTGCTTTAGCTACTTTGTTTAAAATGTATCTTAAGAACAAAATATTTCTTTGTGAAAACTTCCCGTGCATTGTCTAA
Organism: Zalophus californianus; assembly: GCF_009762305.2. Lineage (NCBI taxonomy): Eukaryota > Metazoa > Chordata > Mammalia > Carnivora > Otariidae > Zalophus > Zalophus californianus. The sequence goes on along the minus strand of NC_045595.1, from coordinate 43,065,108 downwards.
AAGAAAATTAGAGTTTCCCTCCATTTATCAATGTAGTCTCCAAATTATCCCATTAATATTTATGTTTTTCCTACCCTAAAGACATGCACATCCTCAGTAATTTGGGAGCTAAAAATCAAACTTCTGAGTCTATACTAAACCTGTTGATGCTTTTTTCCCTTTCAGGAAAAACTGTGTCTTTTTGTCATTCTTTTATTTGTTCTCTTCCTCATTCCCAGCGGTGAGTAGGCATTTATCCCAGGTGGAATTCCATGTTTAGCTTAACCTTAGCATCTTCAGTATTTTACATCAAAAACAACCTGTACTAGAAAAGATTCTTTCTGTCATGAGGGACAGAATCTCAATGTAAATTAGCCTTAAATGAGAAAGGGACATCTTATTGGCTTATCTTACTTAAAGTTCCAAAGGTAGAATAAAAAAAACTGTGCTCTTCTTCCCTTGGATTGTCCTGCTTCTGTGTTAATTTCATTTTCAGGTGGACTCTCCCTTTACAGTGGCCCTGGGTACATCCTTCCACTAACTAGAACAACACAGTGGAATGCCTCTCTGTCATTTTATTTTAGAAAAAAATCTAGAGATTTGCTAAGTAAAATACATAAATAGATTAAAGGTTGAAAAAAGCATCAGATGTCCTCTTTGAACATTTCCATGTTATGTACTCGCTACTATGTTGTTCACACAGCAACTTGTACTTAATTGCGTATATTGACTTAACTTGCTTGTTTCCCTTTTTAGACTATAGGGTGAAGGGGGCAGGGACCAGGGCCCTCTTACTGAAAGGCAACATCTAGCTCAGTGCCTGGAACATATGAGCTACTAACACACATCTGTTGAATTGAATGGAACTGCTTTCTTTAGTTTATTCGATAAATATTTCTAGACCATCTGCTAGGTGATGAAGAAATAGTAGAGAATATAGCAGACAGAAATCATTGTCCTCATGGAGTTTCCATTCAAATGGTTTGAAACTTTTAAACATTACTAAATATTACTAGAAACCCTATGACAATAATATAACACATATTTATTGGGATAGACTAGACCAGTTGTTTCTCAGAGGAAATGATATGACCAAATTTTTTCTATTTGATGATAATCCAAATAGGACCAACAATACTGAATCTCATTCATTCATTCATTCATTCAACAAATGTTTACTGAATCCCTGCCTAGTGCCAGGAAGATACAGTCCCTGCCCCCTGGAACATAAGGTCTAGTGAGGAAGAAACATACTGCCTTGGTTTCCTATGGCTCCTATAAAAATTACAACATGGTGGCCTGAAACAACACACACTTATCTTCTCACAATTCTGGAGGTCAGGAGTCCAAAATGGGTTTCACACGGCAGAAACCATGGTATCCACAGGGCCACACTCCTTCCAAAGGTGCAAGGGGTGAATCCATTGTTTCCCTTGCCTTTTCTAGCTTCTAGAGTTTCATTCCTCTCATTCATTGGCTGATAATTCCCTCCTCCACACGTAAGGTCAACAGCATAGTATCTTCAAATCTTTTTCTGCTGTTTTCATATTGCCTTCTGCTCTGTGTCCAATCCCCTCTGCATTTTTCTTATAAGGGCACTTGTGATTTCCCACATGGATTTTTCAGAATAATCTACCCATTTCAAGATCTTTTTAACTTAATCACATCCTCAAAATCCATTTTGTTATTTATTTATTTATTTTTAAATATTTTATTTATTTATTTGACAGAGAGAGGAGGGAGAGAGAGAGAGAAAGAGAGAGAGAGAACACGAGCAAGGGGAGGGGCAGAGGGAGAAGCAAGTTCCCTGCTCAGCAAGGAGCCTGACGTGGGACTCTATCCCAGGACCTTGGGATCATGACCTGAGCCGAAGGCAGACGCTTAACCTACTGAGCCACCCAGCGCCCTCCATTTTGTTATTTAATGTAAAATTCAATTCCAGATACTAGAACCTAGATATTCTTAAGGGCCATTATTTAGTCTATCTCACACATTAATGAAATAATTTGAAAGTATATGATTAGCAGTTAGAATCTTAATGAAATGGGCCTTTGTTTTCTCACAATATTGAAAAAATGCTGATAGAACTTTTAAACACTCAAAATTTAAAAAATGTTCCAGAATCATATTATATGCCTAGATGGACTACAATTTATAGTAAATGCTCAAGGGCTTCCGTCTATAATAAAGGTGGTAGAAGAAGTTGTAAACTTAATGAAAACAAACAAACAAAAAGAAAACAGGTGAAGAGTTTGGGGGCAAAATTTTGTTTTAATTTAGAGTCTAGGGGGTGCCTGGTTGGCTCAGTTGGTTAAGTGACTGACTCTTGGTTTCAGCTCAGGTCATGATCTCAGGGTTGTGAGACTGAGTCCCACATCCGGCTCTAAGCTCAATGCAGAGTCTGCTTGTCCGTCTCCCTTTGCTCCTTCCCCCTACTTTCTCTCGCTCTCTCTCAAATAAATAAATAAATAAATAAATAAAATCTTAAAAAAAATATTAGAGTCTGGGAAGATTCAAAATATCAAAATTTTCAAAAGATTATACCTGTGAAAAAAGGAAGGGAAAAGCAGATAACTGTAAAAGATTGGCTAACCTTTCAGAATTAATAAAAAGTTGGTTTTGGGAAAGCAAATAAGTTATTATATATATGCATAGAAATAGGACTTCATCATCAGATAATCTACTTTTCCAAACTAGCATAGTATTTGCAAGTAGGGAGAAACACCATGAGATCTCTAAAGAAACAAAAACAAAAACAAAAATAAAATACAACAACAAAAAATCCCAAACAAATTTAAAGCAGTGTTCTGTTGTGTATATCATTATCAACATCCTTACCTCTGGGGCATTGTTTAGCTCAGACAATTTTATTTAAATAGCTATGGCTTAAAAAAAAAAAAAAGATCCAATCTGTTCTTTCACAGGGATATTATGCACCAAGGACATATGATTATTTTTCCCTTTAGACTAAAGCAAAAGGACATGTTGCATTACATCCAATTTGGATAAATAAAGTTAATAGAAGAACTGGAGGATTTCTCAGATCTGACATGCATTCTGAGACTAATAATTTATTTTAACTTAACACAAAAGGTCTTTTAGAGATACTATGCTGATTCAGTATACATATTTAAAGAGCAAAATGTTAATGCTAAATTTTGACAGGAAGCTGAAATGTGAAGCTGGAAGAGAATTTCTTATTTATACACATATAATTTGGGGGCATCTTGATGATTCTGCACTGCCTTTTTTTAATCTATTACCAAAAAAGAGACATTATTTACCTCTGAATCTTAGTTACAGAGAGTTAAAAGTGACATGAATCAAAATAATGTTATCACTTTGAATAAATATGATTGTAGCACTTCTAAACACTGGATTCTCTAGGGGTAAAAATACCTTTATTTATATGGTTTTCTGATTCTAATAGTTGATTTCTACATATTTTAGCATTCTCATAGCTTTCAAGATTAGTATATCTTTCCATTTCTTGGAATTGCTATTAAATATGTGTCTCTTATAATTGCTGCTTTTCTGGCTTGTAAATTACTATGATGGTTTCTGTGTTCTCCCAATATATTACTGTTTTGTTTTGTTTTTTTACAAATATATGAACTTCAAAAGTACCCATTATCACACAGTTGGTGGGAAGCAGCGTGATATGGTAGAAGGGCTACTCTGACAGGGAGATTATCTAGCTAATGTCCAGACTCTGTGACAACTCAAACAGGTAAACTTGACAATTAAGAATAGAACTCTACAATCTTGACAGACCATGGCTGATGATTCAGAAAAAATGGCCAGTATTATTTCCTTTTCTATTTCCATGCCCCTCTATATTATAGTTTTGCAGTTTCTCTATCAAGAGATGAAGTATATTTCCAAACCTCCTGAATCTGGACTGGTCTTGTGACTTAGAATGGTTAAAAGGATATAGCAAAAATGTCACTGGGCCAGTTGCAAGTCTCAGCATCATGATATTTTGCATGCTCCTGATTTCTCTTGGCACTCTGAGCAGTCACTATGTGAAAGAGCCCAGGGTCACAGAGGATGAGAGATCACTTGAACCAAGGCCAAGGCAGCCCACTTGTCTCAGCTAAGAATGTCCTTGACCAGCATAGTCCCAGAAGACCCAGGAGCTGACCACAGATGTTATTTATCCAAGCCAAAACTAAAAGAACAGCCCGAGTGAGTCTACCCTGAATTGCCAACTTTCAGACTTGTCAACTAAATACATGGTTATTTCTTGCTTTAATCTACTTAGATTTGGCATGGTTTGTTACACAGCAAAAGCTAACTGACACACCAATATTAATAGATCTAGGTTGAGTAAAAGAACATGTATCATTGAAATGGAAAGAACAATTTCAAAGGTTATTTCTAGTTTTGATATAACATTCTATCTCACTTTTTCTTCTATTTCAATATAGCTTTTTTTATACCAAATTTTAAATTTGAGAGAAAATAGGTATTTCAACCTTAATTTGTAAAGACTTAACTATACAGAAAATAAAAAATAACTATTCTTCATTGTTTATTGATGCAAAAATCATTTAATTGCATCTTTTTACAATAAAAATTTCATATTTGACCATTTATAATTGAAACATTAGTTCTGTTTAAAAATAGAGCTTGATGCATTTTTTTAAGGATTCTATATTAGCCATAGAAATTAACTTAAAATTTTTGTTTATCACTTAGTAATTCAAATAACATACATGTTATGCATTTGAAAATTGCTTCATATATTGAAAAAAATAAAATGCCAATAGATTATCAATCAAAACTCATAAATAGAACACTTTACCTGCACAAGTATTTATGAGTGGCAGCAGAATTACCAGTTTCCATAGCAACCTCATTTCCACTTTCTAAGGTCAAAATTTCTCCCATACAATCAGCAGGAAAAAAAATGTCTATCTTCCAGTCAGTATCTCAAGAGTCTGAAAGAAACAAAATTGTCATGAAATGACAAAAATACAAACATGAATACTTAAAAATGTATACGAATTTTTGTTATTCAAAATAAAGCAACCTAAATGTCTACCTTTTATGTATATCTATATTTTGCCAAGTTTCCATAATTTCAATTCATACCTTAGATACACATGTCATTTGCTATGAGATTTGATATAGTAGATAATGGGGTGGAATGCAATTCAATTGAATGTATTGTATAGATTAAAACTTCCACGAATATAATTTTTAGTTTAATTGCTTTTGATGTGTTAATGAGGATTAAAAACATATTAAACCAACTCCTGTAATTCTGTTGCTGCTCTTATTTTTTATTCTATGCCATTAGAAATGGGATAAAATATTACTCCATCTTATATGAATTAACAGTGATTTTATAAATTTCATGGACTCTTCTAAGTTTTTTTATTACTATTTTTGAGAATATATTCATTAAGAAACATGATCTTTCCTGATATTAGTACAACTAAAACTAATATTGTACTACAAAATTTGTGCAAGAAATGAATTTCTGAAAGTGTTATCTTTCAAATATGAGACATGCGTTTCCTATGGTGTTACATCATAATTTTCCCTAATTTATTTTGACAGTTAAGCTATCTGATGATAAATGAAATTAAGATGAAGTGTTTTTTGTTCTTCACTTCAAAAGAGAAATCTAATAAGGAGACTCTTAAAACTCATGATCTCAAAAAATATATCGAGAATAAGTTCAGAATACACTCAACTAGGTTACATTTCATAAAATGATATACATATATCAAATGATAGGACCCTTTGGGAATTTTCAACTTACACATATGTGTTTCTTGTAACTTCAAATACTTTTGGAAATATGTAGACTTTATATGTGATGCTAGCAGATAATGAAATTTTGAATGTTTCCTGATATAGTTTTAAATTTTAAAACTCTTTTCTTTCTGTTGCTAATTACTTCAACTAAAGTAAAACACTGACTATATTCAACTTAAAGTTTTTACAAAATCTAAGTTAAATTCTTTCAAATTTAATCAAGGAATAAAAATCCAAGAGAAAATAATTAATATTCAGTCCTGCCATCTTATGAGAGACACAGACATTTAACAAAAGAACAGAATCAAACACAGATATATACATTGGTGAATGTTTATGCGTGGTAAATATGGTAATGTTTTGAACTAAAAAATGAAATCTATGAGATCTATGGGCTGGGGTTCAAATAGCATTTTTGAGCTGAAGCTTGAAGGACAGGTAGCTCTTAGCCAGGCAAAGGGTGTACATGGTATGGGGGGGTGTAGGTCTGGAGGGATTAAGATGTGTAAAGGATGAGGAATGAGACTAGCAGTCTAAGCAAAAGGGAAAGAAATAGGACATGGTCCTGAGGCAGGACTAAGTTTGCATTTTCAAAGACCTGAAAAAGAACCAGTTCATGATATCAGAAGGACAATGGCAGGAGACAAAGTTGAAAAAGGAGAAAGAAGCTCAAATATGCAGGGCCTATGGGCCATGTTAACAAGTATGGATATCATACTTTCAAATTATAATTGAGGATTTTAAGCAGGACAGATGCAATTTAATTTACATCTTACAAACATTACTCTGGTTGCTGTGGTGGAGAATGGAAGGGATGGGCTGAAACGTGGGCTTACACAGATAAATGACAGGGTTACTTTTGCAGTCTAAGAAAGGGATAATGATGGTTTTGACTAGAGTAGTGGAATCTAAGATAAAGATAATGTGATCTCTGAATAGCCTTCCTTCCTGAAATCTCTTGTCCTCTCCATACATGTGAATATTACATGCAAAATTATCTTTCTAAAACAAAGCTTTGGTTCAATTATGCCAGCATTCTGAAACCTTTGATCATTCTCTACGGCATAACCATCTAAAGTTTTTGGAATGGTATTTAAGGTCTTATAGAATGAATTTCTATCTTGTTCTTTTCCAGCCAGATTACTCAGTAAATACTTCCAGTATAGGCACAAGGATCTACTCTCTATTTACTCTGCATATGTGTCATACATTGTCTCCGTATGGATGCTCTTTGACTTGCATAGAATTCCCATTGGAGCATACATCTCTCTTAAAAACCATGTAATGGTAACATGACCATACATCACTATTTTTCCCTGACAGTTTCTGTTTATTGAAATGTCAAAGCACAAATAGTAACAGTACCCTTTTCCTCCTCCAAAAAAGTCCTAATTTACAAGATAAATTATATGACCAACTTATTTGATGGATATTCATTATTTTTCCAACCCAGCAATTCCTTCCCCTTCTTTTGATAAAAGCTCTCTGACTTTCTTTTAAGGAGCCACTTCCCTAAACACCCTCAGTCCATATAGTTGGAGTGGGATTGCCTCCACCTTCTAGCTCCAAGGATGAGGATGCGTCCAGGGCCTTGTCAATCAGAAATCCATTTAACTCACCACAGTGTTTTATAAAAGGAGGGGCACATAAGCCAAACCAATGACAGTCAGAACCAGGACCTTTGTCAATATTATTAAGATGATTAAATTGCTAATATAAAAATCTGTTGATCCAATGTAATATAATATTTCACAAGGGCTGTCTTAACTCAATTTTGTAAACGTGGCTAAAAGCTCTCAATTCCCCTTGGCAGACAGTTTACTAAGTCCTCACCCCAACTATTTCTCTTACAGGATCTAATACTCCTGGGTTAAAATGCACACAAACCCGATTTCCAGCAGTGTCCAGATACCTAACATTCAGGAATGGTTCCTTCTTCCTTGGGCTGGTATAATTATTCAAAATGCCCAGTGTCACAGAAGCCCACAAAACCTAGCTAACCTTACCCCACCTGATATCCATGAGCTGCTTCCTACTGTCCTAGCTTGCTTTTATCCTGTTCCTGGGTACACTCCCCTGCACGGCCCTTGTCTCAGCTGGATCTTCTGCTTCATCTATCCCAGTTTTGTATATCTGAGAGTTATTGTGTTGTAGTCTGCCATTCAAAAAACCTATAATCATACTTGATACCATGAAATTGTGAAGCCATCTGCTATGCTTACACTCCTGGAATTTCCAGATGTGAACCAATAAAATGAAAATTTGCCTAGTCCAGTTTGTGTTGTATGTTTATCTCTTGCAACCAAAATCATCTGAATCGTCCATACATTCTTCACCCTGAATTTATACGAAGTATTCCTCAAAGATGCCAGAGCAAACTGGCTGATATATACCTTCTGAGACTTGTATTTATCAAAGACTCCATGGTATTGCCAGAATTTTCATACCTTACCTTGAAGATACACACCATATATAATACTTGCTCATAATACTTGGTGTGGTGGGTTTAATGTAGAGCTCACAGTTATTCCATAATATGTGCTTGGTTTGTATTTGGTAGCCAAACAATCTAGTATTACCAATAAAAAGACTAAACTGGGAACCTAGAGACATTGCTTCTACTGTTGTCTCTCACTCTTAACCGGCTGAGTAATGTTGGGTGATTCATTTATAATCACAATGACTGACATTTTCCTCTTATGAAAATGGAGGGGTTTGACCTAGAGATTACCTTTTTGTTTCTTCCAGCTCTAATATTCTAAAATTGTTTGATTCAACCCAGTGTATAATTTCATAGCAAATATTTTCCTTTACCATCTGAGTATTTACCAGCATCCTGTAATGGGCAAAAACCCAGGAGATATTTTATTTGGCAAAACTCTATAAAGATAGGTTAATAGTTATTATTTATAAATCGGTTGTCATTTGTAAAAGTTCCATTCGTAAAAGTTTAAATTACATGAGGAAGGAGAGTACTCTGGCTCAATGAGAGCCATCCAGATTAGAAGAGTCTGGTTATTTACTCACAGTCAAATGGCCTAGAAATATTCAGTAGGTAAAATTTATGCTGGTCATTGACACACAAAATAGCCACAAGAATTGTTTCTAGGTTCCTAGAATCCTAAAGATTGCTTGAGGCAAATAAAGCAGGCCAATATATAAACTTAAAAGAATTTCCAGAAGCTCTAAAAAAGTTTCAAAAATGCATCACCAGCATTTTGTTTTAGGTGAGGTTTTTAGGCCAGGCAATCTTTTAAATATCATTTTGACCTGGAAAAGTAGGTGTCTTGGTTCATGACCCAATTACTAAGATCACTACTGTATTTTTACTGTACAAACTTTGTCCTCTCTAGACCATGGTGTTTCTTTTATCTCTCATGGAATTTCTCAATACAAAAGTATTAATTTCAAACACTTCAACAAAATCATATGCATAAGTTCAGAATTCCTTTCTTGCAATTCCAAAATATACTTTTTTAAATCTCTGAAAGTTAAATATCCTTTTAAGTTGGATGGCAAAATTCAGTGGGTGGTAAAACCTGTCCTGAATTAATGTGAGGTTGTTCAATCTGTTTTATCCAACCTATTATGAGTCTTTACATGTTTTGCTGCTAAACCAGAAATGTTGGTTGATAGAGCTGTTGCCCACTGGAGGTATTGTCTAAATACATATGAAATTATACCACAGTGTCTTTCTAAAGGCTAAACTAGGGATCAGCAAACTACAGAATGATGACAAAATTTGGTCCCCTGTCTATTTTTGTAATAAAGTTTCCCTGGGACCCAACATGCCTGTTTATTTATGTACTATGTATGGCTATTTTTGTGCTACAAAGGCAGAGTTGAATAGCTCTAGCACATGAGACCATATGACCCTCAAGAAAATATTTATTATTTGACCCTTTATAGATTTAGTTTCTGGAAGTTCTTTTGCTCATCCCTATTCTAATACATTCTAAGCTCTAAAATATATTTGGCTATAAAGCTTTCAGGTAAAGGATTGTGGCACTGTATTTCTTCAACCCTATGTATATACACTCAGCAAAAATAATATCTGTTTAGCAGAAAAAAATGCGTCCTGAATTTTGAAATAGCTTCAGCCAGTGAGTGTCCTGCCTTAAAATTGACCTCTTTGTACCATGTGTTGTTCACAAGCGTCTGACCCCAGAAAGCAGATAAGAGAAGAATTTGGAAACAATTGCTGTGACTGTGAGGTCACACCCAACATTAATTATTCTTTCTTTTTTTTTAAGATTTTATTTATTTATTTGAGAGAAAGAATGAGAGAGAGAGAGAGCATGAGAGGGGGTTGGGTCAGAGGGAGAAGCAGACTCCCTGCTGAGCAGGGAGCCCGATGCGGGACTCGATTCCGGGACTCCAGGATCATGACCTGAGCCGAAGGCAGTCGCTTAACCAACTGAGCCACCCAGGCACCCAACATTAATTATTCTTAACCCAGACAACACTAACAGTTTCTTTGTATGGGTCAGAATAATTGCTTTTTTAATGTCCACAATAACCAAACTATGGAAAGAGCCAAGATGGCCGAAGATGTGACACACACACACACACACACACACACACACACACACACACACACACACCATGGAATATTATGCAGCCATCAAAAAACCAAAAGCTTGACATTTGCAACGATGTGGATGGAACTAGAAGGTATTATGCTAAGCGAAATAAGTCAATCAGAGAAAGACAATTATCATATGATCTCACTGATATGTGGAATTTGACAAACAAGGCAGAGGATCATAGGGGAAAGGAAGGAAAAATGAAACAAGATGAAACCAGAGAGGGAGACAAACCATAAAAGACTCTTAATCTCAGGAAGCAAACTGAGGTTTGCTGGAGTGGAGGGGTGTGGGAGGGATGAGGTGGCTGGGTGATGGACATTGGGGAGGGTATGTGCTATGGTGAGCGCTGTGAATTGTGTAGGACTGATGAATCACAGACCTGTATCCCTGAAACAAATAAGACATTATATGTTAATAAGAAAAAAGAATAAATGCTTTTTTAGAATTGGAACGCTATCACTCAATCTACCCCTTGACTATAAAACCATTCATCAGTCTATGAACTGCATACAATTGCCAGTAAACAAGGAATTAATTAGGAAAGTCAAGTATTGGCTAAGCCTCAAGCAGCAAGGAAATTCTGGGGGGGCAGTTGTCATGTTCAACTGTGGTATTCCAGCTGATATGGAAGACCATGGGATTTATCAAAAGAGAAAAATTCTTTTTCTTTTAAAAAAGAGGTTTCCAACTTCTGTTTGTGCTGGGAACTAGGGACAGGAGTTTAAAAAAAGGGGGGGGGCAAGGTGTGGAGCCCCTGGGTGACTCTGTTAGTTAGGCATCTGACTCTTGGTTTCGACTCAGGTCATGATCTCATGGGTGGCGGGATCAGGCCCTGCATCAGGCTCTGCGTTCAGTGGGGAATCTGCTTAAAAGATTCTTTCCCTTTGCTCCCCACCCTTTAAAATAAATAAATCAATCTTTTTTTTTTTTTTAAAGTCAGGGTGAATGTGCATGTGTAGCTCTGTAACAAGCCTTCGAAAAGGGCTCATACAGGATTCTAGTGGGTACTCCCCAACCATACGCACAAGCTTCAGAGAATGCTTAAGATGACCTAATATATCACATTGAAAGACAGAATGAAAATATGGGAAGTTATTCTTGTCCAACTCTCAATCTGATGCTCTTTAATAATAGAGATATGTAGGTGATACCAGTCTGGGTGATGGAGAATTATGTTCATTAATATACACTTTTTATAGAAATCTTGAAGTGAATTACAAATTATAACTGTTCCTTACCTCTTCTGTACCATCTGAAACGATTTTCTCACTTTGATAGAACAATCAAAACAAACTACCACTACTACTGAATGGCTTGGTGATTGGAATGGCTCTAAATACAGGTAATAGAATGGCCCATGCAGGAATATTACTTAAAATATTGGTCAACTTCTCTCTCTAATTGGGTTTCACTTATGTTACTTTAGCATGAAAAAAAACCGTTGTTGAAAGTGCATTAGTTCTAAGGGGCTTATTCTTCCTCTACTTACAGCAACACTGCTTTGACATTAAAGAATTTTGTAGCAGAGATCAAGATCCATTTTCAGATTGTGTACTCATCATCAGAACAAATGGGCTCAGCACTAATTGCCCTTTTGTTTTTAATTGACCAGTTAATTAACTGCATCAGATAAATTAAAAATCCCAAATCCATTTTCTTCAGGTACCTTCACTTCACTGTTGTATTTTAGTGTGATCAAATTCCACCGACGGACAGAAAAAAATATGCTTAACAATTTTTACAACAGATTTCCAACCTCAGCATTCATGGAGTTATTTACTATCAAACTAAATCAATAATAAATTAAAAGATGAAATATTTATGATCTGAAAAAAATCTGGCTTGGACTAGGAAATCCCAACTGCCATTAAGTCAGGCAAAGTAGCAAGATAAATGGTACTACCACATTCTTTGTTTTCAGAATATAATGCTATCACTTATGATAATTGTTATGTCAGCTCTCAAAATAGGCAGTCATAATAGATGATAGATTAGTAGAAAGATAGAACACAGCGTGTTTAATGCAATCACAGAAGTATTACTTCTTTTCTTAGAGGAGGCATGATTACATGTTAAGTTGTTAACAGCATGAAATAAATGCAAATATGTTATGAAAATAGTTAGAATCATTTGTATATTTTCATTGTTGTTATTAGAGCAACCAAGCTGTAGAACTCAACTTAGTCTTTAATACAGTTGATCTCGGATGCCTTTTGCTTGAGGAGTCTCACTGAAACAGATTAGTGTGGAAAAACGGATTTTCTAACTGCTAAAAACTCATATTTTCAGTGGATTGCAGAATTTAAAGGAACTGTATGGATAAGATAGGCCAGCCCTTTGCTTGCATTGATGAGGACACTGAGGCCTAGAGCAGGTAAATGTTTATTCCAATTCAGTTCAGGACCTAGAATAGACTTGGGACTTCCCAGCAGAACCCTGACGGTGGGTTCTCCTTACTAGTTATCCCTCTTGATCTGCGACACAGGGCATGCCACCCAAGTCTAAATAGCTTCAGCTTCTGTGGGTCCATTTTCTCAAACGTAAAATATGGGTAATTATACCAGAGAGCAATGCCCTCGGTGTTTACGTTAATCAGAATAAGAGAATGCAGGATGGGTGATACTAGTTTGGAGGCTTTGTAATGTCCACTCTCCACTCCCAAAAGGGAGACAAGAAATACCTGTTCAGCCAAATCCAAGTTTACTAGACTTACTGCAGAAGAAGAGAATATAACTTGACACAGTCTTAGCACTACCTCAGAAGGGGAAGTTATTATGGATGATATATATATATATATAGGATTTTACAGCCTGAGCTGAGTGATTTTAAAGTTGTTCTTGCAAGACGAGAACCTGAGTAGGACTGGGCACAGTTTATGGAATAATAGCTTTAGATTGATGGGCACCATGAGGTGAGACTCTTGATTGCGTCTTGAAATGTAAGTTTTATCCTGTAGAAGCAAGTATTTCCTGAAGCAAATAACTAAATGATTTCTTTGCTTTCAGTATCATTTAACATAGGGATAGGGATATGCCAGTTTTAGTTCCCAGTATAATAGAACGAATGGACTGCAAACCAACCGCGAAAACAGAAGTTAGGAAACTTTTTCTGTAAAGGATCAGATAGTAAATACTTTGGTTTTGCAGATCATTTGGCCTTTGTCACCACTACTTAAACTGGACTGTTGCAGCATAAAAGCAGCCATTGACAAGACAGTAACAAATGGAGTAGCTGTGTTCTAATAAAACTTTATTTACCAAAAAACAATCAAGGATAGAGTTTAGTCCAAGGTTGCAGTTTACCAATCCCTGGTTAAAGAATGACATGGAGAGTAGTTTCTAGTGGTTAAGTTCTCAGCCCAAGCCTACTGAATATTTGCTTAATCTCTGTAATGACAAAAGCTGAGAGGGATAGTAAACACATCAGGTAACAAATTTCAGAAATATCTGGATTACAAAGAATGAAGTGTATGCATTTATTCCATTATTTTTAATTCAGATATTTTTGAACTTTGCTACTGTATAAAATATACATATAATAATGACATACGATTTGGTATAACATATATATATTTTAACATGTATATAATAACATAACATATATTATATATATATATATATATATATTAAACAGCAAGGAGATTATTTCTCTTTTCACTTTTTTGCCTCTTGATCACAAATTAACCAAAAAATAATCAAAACAAGAATATTTATAGCAAGACCCTATTTTAAAACACTTAAGTGTGTGAAGTGTTTTTGTTTTACTTTGGGGAAAGTATAAAATCTGGGGAACAGTATTAGAGCAGTAGAAAAAAAAAACAACAAAAAACCTTTTACTTCTTTCCATGCCTAAAAAAAGTTAGAAGAATTTTTTTAAAAAATTTCTGCTTTGCTACATTTTTCAAATTAAAGAAAAACAAAACAAAACAGATCAGTATAGGCCAGAATATTACCTAAATCTGATAAATCATATTTAATAAAAATATATATTAAGTCTTATACTTAGGTTTAAAAAATGATTTACTTATTTAGAATTGGAGTGGGGTGGGGAAAAGTGACTTTATATCAATCAATGGTTAAAAAAGGACACAACACACACGTATGTGGTGATTCTAGGCCGACGTTTAATTTTGCCTATTTTTTACATAGTTGCCAAAAATCAGATATAACCAAGATTGCATTAATTAAAGCACAGTGGTCAAAACAAGGGAGGTGTTACTTCTGTCTTAACCTGCACTTATGTAACCACATGGGGGGTTGTTTTCTCTTCTAAATATCATGGTTTAAGAGGAATTTTGAGAAATCGAAACTCCCTCCTGGGGAGCAGGGAAAGGATGATGAAGTGCCTAGCAACTTATGAGAGGATCAGTAGAAAGAAATGAGTGTGTTTAGCCTGGAGAAGAGAGGATTTAGCAGGCAGAGAAGAGCCATCTTCAAATATTTGAAGGGCTGTCTTGTGGAAGAAGGATTAGACTTATTATTTGTGTCTCAGGAGAGCAGAACTGTGACCAAAGGGTAGACATTTCAGGGCAGCAAATTTCAGCTTAGTATCAGCCCAGAGCATTTAACAAGTAGAATTGTTTAGCCAGTGGTTAAGTGTACTGGCTTTAAAACCTAGACAGTCTGGGCTTCTGTCTCACAACCTCCAGATACTTAATAGCTTTGTGACTTTAGAGGAAGTAAAATAGTCTCTCGGAGCCTAAGTTTTGTGATAATTGTAATGGAAAAATTATTATCTACTGCATGGGGTTTATATGAGTATTCCATGAAATTGTTCCTACAAAGAGTAAAAGTGAAACGTTTTCTCCTTGGGATACCAAGTTCTTTATGACTAGGAGTATATAAGAGTAGCTAGATGACACCTTTCCTGGATAATACAGAGGGCATTTTTGCATTAGGGAGAAGGTTAAACCAGATGGCCTCTTAAGCCCTTCTAAACTTGTAGCTTTTTAGTTCTATATTAGAGCAGGAAGCCAGAAATCCTCTGGACCAGGTTCATTAGGTGGTGGTCCAAAGGCTAGATTTTTGTAGCAGAGTATTTACATACTGGGAAACCCATATAAAAATGAACATTTGGGTTTCTCTTTAAATATCTGAAGAGATACCACTTCACACCTGTCAGAATGGCTAAAATGAACAACTCAGGAAACACCAGGTGTTGGTGAGAATGTGGAGAAAGGGGAAACCTCTTACACTTGGGGGGGAATGCAAACGGGTGCAGCCACTCTGGAAAACAGTATGGAGGTTCCTCAAAAAGTTGAAAATAGAGCTACCCTACGACCCAGCAATTGCACTACTGGGTATTTACCCAAAGGATACAAATACAGTGATTCGAAGTGGCACCTGCATCCCAATGTTTACAGCAGCAATGTCCACGATAGCCAAACTACAGAAAGAGCCCAGATGACCATCAACAGATGAATGGATAAAGAAGACGTGGTATATATATAAAGAATTTTTAAAAAAATCTACAGATTTGGCATCACTGGGTCCACATTTCCACACAGTAACAATACAACAAAAATGCATTAACGACAACCAGTTTCAGGAGTGTCGGCCCTTTTCCACTGTTCGCCTGTGTCTGGGGGACCCCGACTATCTCAGACCCATACCATCTCACTCTTTCTTACCACCTGCCTGGTCTTTGCCATCTCTGCCCGACACCACCCAGGTGAGAGAGCTAGAAGCAGAGTCCTTTTGGATTGCATGACCGCGCAAAAATACAGGAGGAAGGGGAGAAAGAATGAAATACCAGGGGGCTGGCTGAAAGGGAAAATGACAGGAAGAAGAGTAATACGACTTTTTGAATACTGACCAGGCTCTATGCCAAGGATTGTACGTGCACTGTCGCATCTAATTTACCCAGTAGTCCTGCAAGATATGTACAATGACTGCTCTCATTGGGGACTAAAGCTGGGAGGGGTAAGGAACTGAACAAAGTGCAGCCAACTAATCAGTGGCAGAAAAGTCCCAAATCCGACCAGTATCTGTTTAGATACTGAGCCTGTGTTTCCCACCAGAATTTTATAGACTTTACAATTTTGCCCAAAGGTGGCTCTGAGAGAGGCACCTCAAATTTCTTAGCACTGAAAAAGAAAGATCCTTCCTTAGAGTTGCAAATGGATGATTCCTCCTTTCTTGTGAAGAATCTGAACGGTTATAAAGCTATATGGCACGGGAAAGGGTTCCCATCATGTGCTTTTCCAGCTTAAAAAAAAGTAGCATGCAGTCAAATACTATGCAAAACACCAGGTTGGATAAGGTGAACAAATTCCTGCAGTATTTTTCACTGTCTCTGCTACTCGAAGGTATATCATAACATTTGAAGAGAAAGGTATGGTATATAGTGTTGCTCAGACTTCCACGATCCTTGGATTCTGTTTTCTACAGTGCGTTTCCTAGGGTGAATGCTCCAAAGAAGCACTTTGGGAAAACCTGATCCAGGCAAAAGAGCCCTGGACCAGAAATACAAAGGTCTCCAAGTTCCATCTCTGCCAATAGCTAGTGATACAATCTGAGTAAGTCTTGTTGGCAACCTCTGTTCTTAGGTTGCTCACGGTAAATATTGGGGCAGTAATAGCTGTCCTACTGATTGCTCCTAATTTTTGTAGGGATCAACTAAATAAAGGATTTGAGAGAACTCTCTAAATTGGAAAAGCTCAAGATATACATCAGGGATTAAATGACTAAAGTGTCTCTCTCTTGCATAGCTGATCAGGAAAATTGGCTGGATTCTAAACGCTTTCATGCCAATCAGTGATTTTCTGACCACACTTAATGGCATATCTTTTTTTACTGGATGTGTGAATTTTTTGACCTACCTGGAAGAGAATTATTAAAAGAAAATCTATATAGTCATATTATCATGAATACATTAAAAGTATGCAGTTGTAGGCTCTCTGCTGAGAAAGAACACACTTTCCTCCACGGCTATCCATTAAGGGAGAAAGGGTGAAAAAAATTGTGAACACTCACAGCAGGAGGTACACTGATTTCATTCTGTTCCCTTTGGCTAAGGTTCACGGTCCCCGGCCCCTGGACAATTGGACCTTTTGCCTTCTCTTCCATCAACCTGTCCCCTGATATGTGCTCCCACTGGCAGTCCTGACCTCACAGAAATAGGAGTCGCCTCAAGAGGAAAATGCAGTTGCCCGTCAACACTGTTGCTGCAAAAGTCTGGGAAATTCCTCTGTTATTGAGAGGCAAGAAATTTGAAAATAATAAACATAAAAAGGAGAAAAAGAAAAAAAATAACTCATTTGGGAACAGGGAATGCCATTATACCTCAGTCTCTTAAGGGCCCCATTCCTTGGCTTTTTGAAGTTACAGAAATGCGAATCAGTCTCTTTTGTTGAAGGTGTGTTATTCTCTTTAAATACATGGGCCCTGAAAGGAGAGACTGTGGAAAGAGGCATGGGGGACCCACCATTCCCAGCCCTTGGCACATTCTATCACCTTTGGAGGTAGCATTTGCAGGCAAAATAAATGCAACTGTTGACCTGATCAGACACTTTCCCAAGGGGAGGGCATTAAGATACTGTCACAGTTTTCTCCCACTTCATGTCTGCCTCTTGCCCTCTTACTAACAGGACCTAACTGCCTTCTAATACTTAGAACTCATGTTCATATAAATAGTACCCACTTTTATAAACTGATCTATAGTGTGAAAAGTGCTTTCTCAAATAAAATGTCTCTTTTTGATTTCTTAAATTACCAAGAAAAAAGAAAGTAAGGCTCAGAGAGATTAACTAACTTTCCTAGACCCACACAGGATAAAGTGTGCATACTCCTTTAAAAGCACTGTTTTATATTATGTACTCTGTGGTGACTTAGGACAAAACTGAAAGGCTAATTTGCATCCAGATCTAGATAAGAGTCTTGCGAGCTATTAACAGTGGGGAGGGAGTTAAGAGAGGATGTGAAAACCATACTCAGTGCCTTCTGCAGAGCTTCCCCAAGGGTAGACTGGCCCAGTGATGGGAAGGGGGAAGGGGTTGAACCAGGAGTCCAAAGGGCTCACTGCCTATAATCAGTGACATAATTTCAGTAAGTTCAGCAACAATTTTGGGTCTCAGAATTCTAAACTGAGATGAGTGAGCAGGTAATTCAACAGAGACAAGTAGGAGGGAAACTTCCAAAAATAATGTAACACTACTTCAAGTATTATTGGGTCAAAAGCACATAGATGGTATGTACCTGAGCTGGACCTTGTACCCAGATCTTTTTTGATTTCAAAACAAGGGCCCTTTTCCTATTATATATAGGAAGCACAGGATTGTTGTCAGCTATCTGGATATACATGTTTGGAATTACTCTGAAGAGTATTACTTTGTAACACAGGTGACAGGTTGAAATGTGAAGGTAATTGGGGAGAAAGTCTAAGGAAGGAGGGACTGTAGTAAGAATAAGAGCAAAGTGTTGCTCTCAAAGATGGCATTGATTCTCTCAGACCATCCATGTCTGCAGGGAAATAAGAAAAACAGTCATTGACTCAGTGGCTCTGTGGGCTCCTCAAGAGAAAGCAGTAGTAGTCCATGCTTTGTAGCCAAGGTGCTCCTTCCAGTTCAAACTCTGCCTCTCACTAGGGGAGAGATTTGGTACATACAGGTTACTAAACTCTTCTGTGCCTTAGTTTCCTCCTCAGTAAAATGATGATAATAATAATAGCTTCTTTCCAGGTTTGGGGTGAGGACACATTAATTCATATAAACCGCTTAAAAGAGCATCTCAGATGAAGTCAGGGCTCAACAAATAATAGTTGCTACTATTACTGTCATCATTATCATCATTATTAAGTACAAAAAAACAAATTTAAAAGATCAGGTCATTTTCAAGGATGCTTCTATCTTTGATTATGTTGGGCCATCTTTCCAGAATTCTCTAATTTTAGCATTCTGCCAAGATCCAATGACCTTTATTCCATGAAGATTTTTATTTTATCTTCATTTAGAAATGCTTTTGCTTTCCTTTCAATTTCTGATTTATCTTTAATGAAGGAACGAATGAAACATTTAAGGTGGTTCTGCTTTTTTATGATATATTTTGCACCATCTATTTTTCAGGGTTGTGTGGTTGTGTGTGTGCGTGTGTGTACGTCTGTGTCCTTGTACACAGGAGGGGTTAAGTTACATTAAATCACTGAGTGAATGGGTGATTTGTTGGTACTTACAAGCAACTTAAATGTATTCCAGGGTGTTATGGAAAAAAGCCATCCAGAAGCAATAATAATTTTGAGAGTTACTGTTCTCTTTGTTATCTTGATAGAATTTAGCAAAATCTCCTTGAAAGGTGATACACTAGACCTTTTAAATCAGGTCTTTAAAATAATCTGGACTACCTGCCTTCAAGTGACTGAGAATGAGAACATAAGTGAAGGAAGAATTCTTTTTGCACTAAAGTGACCCCAGGCAAGGGTGGTATCGCCCACCCACCTCTTCATATCTTTTTTTGAACGTATGTGTCCAGTATGACATCAATGGGACAATTGATCTTTAGGGCCCAGAAAAGGTGCATAACTTCCAGAAAAAGGCAACAACTTCAGATTCTGCATCTGGACCCCCAGTGGCTTAAACCTGCCTTTCCAAATATAAAATGGTACTGAGGTACAAGACATTTTTGGCTTACTGGTTACAAACAGATTTTAAAAGAATATGAGTTTAAAAATGTATTGATCATGTTACGAGATGTTATTCAAAGATTTTAGAGTCAAAGAAATACAAGCACAGCTGCATATTTCACAAGTTCAGGCCCAATCTGGTTGTCAGTTCCCAGAACATACTAGTTTTTCAGGGGATGTAAACATACAAATAAACTAAATGCATATAGAAAAGCACATACATCTTTTCTTTTCAAATCACTTTCCTTCACTCTACCTGACATAAACTCCCCGATGTCCTGGCCAGAGTAGTATTTTTGGCACAATATTGTTCCTGATTTCTCTATTGCCTCCTGGGGACCTGCCTTTCAAACATCTAATGTGAATTTTCTCATGAATGCCAATGATATACAGCTAGATTTTTCCTTCAAACTTTTCATCCCCCGGGCACTCCAAGTACTCTGTGACTACTTCCAGGATATCCATAAGCAGATGAATAGCAATTACTTGTAATAGAGGATAGAAAAGGCAAGGGCATTTTTATTGGTTCTGGGAAGATTTAACTACATTGATACAGCATTTACTGAAAATCCCCATCACCCCCAGGGTATGATGAATGCCCACCTCCATCTCAGCTCTGCCCTGGGAGATTCCTGGGTGCAAAGAGCCCTGAGGTCTTCCCTGCCACACAGAGAAGTTTGTCTCCATTCATTCTCACATGTTAACTTCACTTGAGTTTAGTGAGCAGTGAACACTTTATTCACTCCCAATTCAAATCAAAATAAAGGTTTAATTTGCTTCCCTGTCTTCTGGGGCTAATTTGCCTTCATTGAACACTCATACTTCCATTAACTCAAGGAGAATAACCCCCTAAGCAGCCTTTGATTAGACTCTGAAGGACTAACTGTTCATGTGGAAGCTTGCGCATAGCTCCCACCAGCATTAACAAGAACCTCCCTTTGTGTACCACATATCCCAGGGCAGAATAGGTTATGAGACATGACCATCAGGCTTTATGTGACTAGTGGCTCATAATTCACACTCTACCTATTTCTGAGCTCTTGTGCTGAATTTCTAGGATACATACCATAGTCCTCCATATCCCCTGCAGACTTACCATTCACAGGTAGACTATCAAGACATCAACTCCTGCTAAGTGTCAAGAACTTTTATCACATAGGAGATATCAGAGCAGGCTTTAGCAGAACTTAGTTTTATGGAACATCTCCAGGGTCTGCCTCTTATGTTAATGGGTCAACCTCCCATTTGAGAAGAACAGTTCTCAGTTCCTTTGCTCTTCTTTATATTCTATGACTTCAGCTTTATTATTTATACTTAAAGAATCTCTAGAGACAGAGTAAAATAATAAGTTCCATCTTAATTAAGGAAGGACTTACTCTCCCCAAATCTTAACTGGGTTCCATTTGTAACAGTTGTTATAAACCAACTGAGAGAAAGATGACATGATTTGCATGTTGAGACAAAGAGGCAGAGGCTTACCTGTATATGTGTATATCTTTTCATCCAGGTGGATTAATTTCTTTATCAAACATTATTTTCTTATTTTGAGTTCCCCTCAAAGTAGATTATGAATTAAGGACTTGAATTCAAGAAGATATTTTGGAAGGTGATCCCAAGAAACAGCAGAAGAGAAATGGATTACTCAGACAGGAAATGAAGATAAAGGTTTGTTATCAGGCCTATTATCACTGTGGTCAACTGAATCTCAGTCTCTCTGAGGAACTGAGTACACTGGGTACAGAACAATGTACAGTTATCCCAACTGAAGGGCACAGAAGATGGGTATTTATTTATCGTTTCCCCATCCATTATTGATTGAGGGTTGCTTCTGGGAGTATTAACTCTCAGGCAGTTCTAGTTTGTCCTGCATGGAGGAAAGCATGTTTCCCATGTGAGAAAACAGTCAGAGATAGGTTTCCACAGTATTAGCTAGTCATCAGGGTTGTAGTGGTCAATCTTGGGGGTGGGTAGTGGTGTAAGAAAATCACTCAGCAAATGGACAGCATCAGCTACAGTTATTAAATTCTGCCATCTATTAGATATTAGCCTTAAAATACAGTCAGTGCCTTTTATGAAGATTGGACTTCAGCAAGGATTTTTACTGCTAGAATACCAAGACTATTGCTATTAATCAATCTTCTTGTTTTGAAATTGGCTTTTTCATTAAGTAAAGAGAAGATAGAGAAGACAGAACTTTTAATAGATTAGTCACACTAAAAATTAAGGTTTGGCCTTTCAAACCAATTTTTAAACTTCACATTAAGGAAACATATCTATGTCTACCTAGACATGTATGTTTATATGTATATATACAAAAGAATTTAGTATTTAATATAGGTAATGATGAAAAGTTTAAAAAGAAGACAAAAGTTAGTTTATACAAATAAACATTGCCTAATGTAAATAGTTTCCAAAAGCATGACCTGGGACTTGAAATCAATATTGATAAGTAAACAAAAACTCATATCTAGAACCAAGTCATGTACACTTAACATTCAAGTTACAGTATACATGTTTCCAGCAGTTATTACATAGAAAGTGTTGTATGTACCAACATTGATGCTACAAACTTGTCAGAGTTAAGAAAAACATATTTATATAGCATTAGGAATGTTAGAATACATTTCACATTCATATTTTACTTAAACTTCATAAATACATGTGAGGAAAGTATTATTTATATTTTAGGGAAAAATGGGGAGTGAGAGTGAACAGTTGGGTGATTTGCTTTAGGTCACAATACTAGGAAAGGTTGTAGCCAAAAATCAGCCCAAATTTTCTTCCAACTTGTGCCTACATACCCGAAGACACTGCATTCCTGGCTACTTTTTCACTCAGAACGTTTGGCCAGACCAACAGGACCAAATTTCTTGAGCTGCCTGTGAATGGAGGATTTCTTGGGATGCAAAATTTTGAATTCTATAATCAGGACAATCCCAGGCAAACAGGAAAAGTTGAGCCCTCTGACACTTAACATATGCACATAATTTTAAAAGCACCTCCTGAAGTCTGTGGTACTCATACTGCTCTGTATACATTCTCCAGAGTCACAGTTCTAGAAGAGCACACTGCTGATCTTTTAAGATTAGTAATATTCTATAACTTTCTTTTTTAAATTAATCCATTTTTTCCTAAATGGTTCCCAAGAATGGCATTAGCTGTATCAGTGGTCTAATATCCTTCCTGGAATATATTTTACTCAGTTTTCACTTATATCCATTTACATAAATACTAAAAAGAAAACCATACAAATAAAAGAAGGCATATACCCAGTTGTTCCAATATTGAAATGAAGATTAGATGAGATAAGAATGAAAAACTACCTATCCAAAATAGCTTTATAGAACTTAATAGTACACTTAAAGCTTGAGTCATTAGAAGTCCAATATCTTTCAATTTATAATTTGAATATATTTGGGTTGCTAAAGGGAAAATCAGAAGTTCTAATGTCATTTGATCAAAAACTTGAGAAACAAACAGCTACCGCAATGTTGCTGTGTAGTAGTATGTATCTGTCGGAGGCTGTTGACATTCAAAAGGAAAAAAGTTAGGGGTCAGCAGCTAAAAACCAGCACAGCTAAATTCCTCACTTCTAAACTCAGCGATTCCATTCCTTGAGGCTTCCATAGGACAGTTGTTTATCTATATACCTGACTTCTGCTGAAAGTACTGTCTTCTAATTTTCTGTGTGACTGTAGGAATGTATTTTTCTTGTTTGGATGCCAGTTTTGTAACTGACAAATTGTGGAGCAGGGAGGAAGTCAAACTAGACTGAGTTAGAGAAGTTGATCTGATGACAAGGAACATGATAGCTGGCCCGAGATTAATGGGGAATCACAAGGTGGAGGTGGGGCCCTCTCTGTATCTTGGCCACACATGCCATCCTGTTTACTTCAAGGTATCATCATGTGGGCATGAATGTAACAAAGTAAGCATTATATAACAAAATGTGAACAATACGTTTATGGTGCATAAGAAATGCTGAAAGCTGTGGTATGAAAAATATTCTGAGATGAGAGATAGCAATTTCAAAATGATGAGGTAATTGACTCAGGTAGGACAGTGTCTCTATAATTCAACCAATAACAAATTAATTAAACCATTTCAAGGTAAAATCTAACAGTAGCTAAAGGGAAGGCAATTACAAAACATGATTGGTACATACTTAATTTAGAATATTTCTTGTTAGACAATGATTCCCTGCTATAAAATTTTTGAACCTTTGGCCCTGCAGTGGGTCCTCCCTCAATTAAAAAAAAAATACCCTTTGGTACCCTTTTCAGTTTTTTTCCTTGAACAATCTATGTTTTATGTGAGTGTATATATATACACTCACATAAAATTGAAAGGCCATTTTAAATATTGAAGTTTCACATCCTGAGAATATCAGTTCAATAACTGCTTTAGCTTAATGGGAGTCCCTAAAAATTCTGGGAAGACAGAAAAGATTCTCTCATTATATGTTAGGTTGTCTTACCCAGTGGGCAGGAATTCAATCAAAAAATACATTTAATGCTGAGAATACTTGATATCAAAGTAACAGATTAAAAAGTGAAAAATTCATTGTATTGTTTTTGTATATAAGACATGAAACTATTGTCTTGATAAATTTCCTCTGGTCTGTCAGCTGAATCTAATAATTGGCCCTAATTGAATCTCATGATTAGAGAGGAATAAAGTATAGTCAGAGAGGTCTATGTGCTTACATATATCTCTGACAGTACATATCAATACAGATAAATTTGACTTGAAAAGTTTAGAACTCAAAGAATTTATGTCACTGAAAATGGATTTGACTTATGATATGCAAAGTATCAATCTTAAGGAGTTTTCCTCTTTTTATCCATTATAAAATTATATTACTGTATATAATAAACATTTCTATTAAGTTCTAATTAATTAATAAATAATTTATTGTAAATGACAAATTGTCTTTTTTGTGGTTGTTGTGTAGTTATCAAACTGTGCTAGGGTTTTTAAGCAACCACATTTCCGTATCTCTTAGTAAAGGAAAAGAGGCATTTTTAACTTTTCTATTATATGTGCAAATAATAAGTACTTTTACAAAAGTATATATAAAGTATATACAGTACATATAAAATAAATGAAATGTATATAATCATAATCCATGTATAATATATATTATATCATATTATAATAGTTATATATTGATTATATATTTCTATTATTATTTTATATAGCCTATATTATTGTATGTTTATCTATATCTGATACATATAATAGATAGCATTTAGAATGGTTAAGCCACCAGTGATGTATTGATGACCTATCAGATTATTAGGAGACAAGAGGTTTCAGAACCAGTGAGAAAAGTACTTTTCTCCAAATGGCTTTCCTTCTATCCTTCCTTTGGATATGTGTGAAGTTGCTAGTTGGTGTTAGGAAGAGGAGTAGGCATGCAGAAGATACACAGGAAGAAGCTCTAAATGTAAAGATTATGCAATCTTTGTGAAAGCCTTTCTCACTTCTTCTGGCTTTACCCAGGGCATTGATTTCAGTCCCTAAAACGTGATATCTACAATGAAAAAAATTTAATTTAACAAATATTGGTTGATGACCTACTAAGTGCTCTTCATGTCAGTGATAAAAAAAAAAAATGAACAAGGCAAACACGGCCCCTGCCCTCCTGGAGCTTTTATTCTAAAGATGGTGTTGTCAGAAACAAAAAGAAAGTAGGCAGAATCACAATAAATAAAGATTACAATAAGTATGAAGAAGGAGGGCACCTGGGTGGCTCAGTTGGTTAAGCAACTGCCTTCAGCTCAGGTCGTGATCCCGGGGTCCTGGGATCCAGTCCCATATCGGGCTCCCCCTTGCTCTGCAGGGAGCCTGCTTCTCCCTCTCCCTGCTTGTGCTGTCAAATAAATAAATAAAATTTAAAAAAAGTATGAAGAAGGAAATAAATGGAATAATAAGATAGTGACCTGGGAGATAATGAAATGAGAACTCATTGCCTCTACTTTAGATAAGCTGATTAGGGAGGATCAAATCTCTGAAAACCCTTCCAGCTAAATGTACTCTTGCCTTACTGAATGCTAAGACAAAAGTGAGGAATGAACCTGAGGATCAGATTTACTTTAACCAGAATAATAAGATTTATTTTAATAAGCAACTATGATCAGTCCATACCCATATACATGCATACGCTTTTTTTTAATATCAAGTCCTGATTAATTTTCTCTCCAATTCTTTACATTGCAGCCAAGGAAATGGAGGCTCTGAAAGTCTGCAAGCAAAATAAGTTAATAAAATCCATAACTGCTCCAAATAATTCTCAATTTAAATATTTGGACAAACATATGAGGAAGACAAAAATACTCTAAGAAACATAATATGCATTTAGAAGATTGTTAGGCCTTATAAAACTCCTATAATTCTAGAGGTTTTGGTATGTAGCTAATGGAAAAAGAAGAAATTAGCGTTTTTGAAAAATGCTAAGAAACATAAAAGCAAACAAACTGAAAACTATAATCCCCCAAAGGCAGAACACATCTAGCACACCATAATAACATGATGTTAGCTTTTGTCTTAAATCTTAAATCTTTTCTCCTACTAACTCGGTGTACTGGGGCTTGTCAAATAACCATAAGGATATATTATCAGTACTTTGATTAGATTAAATGAAAAAGTAGCCTTGATTTACAGAAGTTCATATCATAGCCAACTCCTACTTGAAACACTTCTGGTCCTTAAAGCAACACTGAAACCTGAGGCATCTTGCTGACAGTATGACTTATTTTTTAATATTTGTAAAGGGCAATAAGTGAGAATGAGTTCTTATATCATTTTACAAGCTAGATGGCTGGTTAGTAGTCATTTTTATTCTGACCTGGTTTGAACTTGCACAATACTCATATTGCCCCTGGCATTTGACTGTGTGCAGATTACATTTTGTTTCTTTCTCCAGAAATTGGGCACTGCCTGGGAAATCAGAAATTCCTAGAAAGCCATACTCCAAACCTATTGATTTAAAAGGCTGACATGAGATACCTTCTTTTGCCCCAAATTCCACTTTCAAATCTTGCTTGTATATGTGATAATTTATTCAAGAACCGACTCTAAAAATCAGTACTCTAAAACTCTGGGTCTGTGTCTCAATCTTTGAACAGATACTGGATCAACCATTTGACAATTTAAAAAAATCAGATATTTTAATAACTAACTATGGGTTAGGCAGAGTAGCAAAAATTTAGATAACTAAAATTAAAACACTTTAATTGGTTATTTCTATTTCACAGATATATCTGAGATGTACACACATAAAACACTAACTTATATTTCTTAACTCCCACCCTTCCTGAATGCTACAGATAAAGGAAAATGAGTTTGGGCTCATTCATTATTCTTGCAACTTAAAAAACAAAACAAAACACAGCTACATAAATGGCAAAGATGTGTGTCATGATGATATAGCAATTAGGATTGATTAAAGGAGCAAACAGGATTGGATAGGATGCTCTAATATGTGACTGAAATTAACATGTGATTTTAACAAACTCTGACAACTGCAATGTTATAAGCAGTGCTGGCATTTGGGCAAAATGCTGCAAGAGTACCTTTCTTAGTCTAAGGGGAATCAGAAAACCATCCTGGAGGAAGTAACTGAGAGCTGAAGAATGAGTAGAAGTGAAACCTAGTAATGGTGTTGGGGAGTAAGAGAGGGAAAGTGATGTTCTGATCAGAGGGAATATACATGTGGAAGATGAAAGCAAAAGATAACTTGGCTGACAGACAAAATTAAGTGAGGTTTGCTATGGTTAGAGCATGAAAGAAGGTAGGAGGAAGGTGAGGTGTTTGGAGGAGGCTGAAGAAAGTGAGATCAGGTGATAGGTTAGAGAGAGAATGGTTGTCCACACTAAAGGAATGTTAGCAGGGTTGGCATAATTAAGAGTTTCTCACCCTGAACAGTAATGATACCTTGCTATGGCTAATCCCATGTTGTGTGGAAGAAAGAGAGCTGTCCTCTTCATTATAGAATATTTAGCAACACCCTAGCCTCCACACATCAGATGCCAGTAGCACACCCTTCCAGTTATGATAATCAATATCTCAACATTGCCAAGTGTCTATCCAGGGGACAAAATCACCATTGGTCCAATAGCACATTAAAAGGATTACGTAACATGATCAACTGGGATTTATTCCGGGAATGCAAGGATGGTTCAACATAAGAAAATCAATCAATGAAATATACCACATTAAGAGACTAAAGAGAATAAAAAATATGATTTTGTTAATTGATGCATAAAAGTGATTTGACAAAATCTAACACCCTGTCGTGATAAACACATTCAGAAAACTAGGGATAGAAAAGAACTTACTTAAAATGATAAAAAGCATTTAAGAAAAAACTAGAGCTAATATTATACTCAATGGTGAAAGACTGAAATCTTTCTAATAGGATCAGAAACAACACAGGTATGCCCTCCTTCACAATTGTTATTCAAATTGTACTGGGAGATTCTTTAGTTAAGAAAATAAAAGATACAAATTGAGAAGGTGAAAAATAAAACCATGCCTTTTTGCAAATGGCATGATCTTATATTAAGAAACAAAAGAGATGAACACAGGGGGTGGGGGGAAAAAAGAGATAGAGGCAAACCAGAAGAGACCCAACTACAGAAAACAAACTGAGGATTGATAGAGGAGAGGTGGACAGGCATGGGCTAACTGGGTATTAAGGAGGGTACTTGTGATGAGCACTGGATGTTATTAAGTGATGAATCACTAAATTCTATTCTTGAAACCAATATTACACTATCTGTTAACTAACTGGAATTTAAATAAAAACTTGAAACAAAAAAATTAATAATAAAATAAAAAGGAAAAAAAAATCCCAAAGAATACTCAAAAAAGTTACTAAACTTAATAAATGAATTCAGCAAAGTTTCAGGATACAAGAGCAACACACAAAAATCAGTTGTGCCCTATGCACCAGCAATAAACAATCTAAAAAACAAATTAAGAAAACTATTCCATTTACAGTAGCATTCAAAAGAAGAAAATACTTATGAATAACCAAAGAGGCACAAGACTTGTACACCAAGAACTACAAAAAATTGCTGAAAGAAATTAAAGAAAGCCTAAATAAATGAAAAAATTCCCCATGTTCATGGATTGACAAACTTAATATTTGTTAATTTTTCAATGTCAACTACCTAATGTGATCTACAGATTCAAAGCAATACTTATCAAAATTCTAATGATGTTTTTTACAGCAGTGGGAATTCTCACATATTGCTGGTAGAAATATAAAATGGCACAACTACTTTGGAAAATGTTTCTTAAGTCAAACATGCATACAATCCTTCAATTATAGTCTTAGGTATTATCCAAGGCAAATGAAAACATATATCTACCCAAATAACTGCTCAAAAACGTTAATGGCAACTTTATTCATAATTGCTCTAAACTAGAAGCAACCCAGATATCTATCAGTAGGTGAAAGGATAAACAAATAATGGTATATTCCTATAATGGAATATTACTAAGCTATAAAAAGGAACAAAGATAGTGCTACATATGATTACATGAATGAATCTCAAAAACATTATGTTGAACTTTTTCTATGCTACCCAGAAAGGGGTCCATATGGCATTGCTGTGGGTTCCCATTGTCACTTAAAGGGAAATTTTTCTAGTGTCTGGAGTCCTTGATGTCCTGCAAGTGAAGGAGGAGGATGTTCTCAAATTCCTTGCAGCAGGAATCCACTTAGGTGGCACAAACCTTGACTTCCAAATGGAATAGTACATCTACAAAAGGAAAAGTGATGGCATCTGCATCATCAATCCCAAGAAAACATGAGAGATGCTTCTGCTGGCAGCTCAGGCCTTTGTTGACACTGAAAACCTGGCTGATGTCAGTGTCACATCATCCAGGAATAGTGGCCAGTGAGCTGTGCTGAAGTGTGCTGCTGCTGCTGCTGGAGCCACTCCTACTGCTGGTTCACTCTGGAACCTTCAACTAACCAGGTCCAGGCAGCCTTCCGGCAGCCCAGACTTCCGGTGGTTACTGATCCTATGGTGGACCACCAGCCTCTCACAGAGGCGTCTTATGTTAACCTGCCTATCATTTCTCTGTGTAACACAGACTCTTCTCTGTGCTATGTGGACGTTGCCATCTCTTGCAATAAGAAGAGAGATCACTCAGTGGGTCTGATGTGGTGGATCCTGGCCCAGGAAGTTCTGCACATGTGTGGCACCATTTCCTGTGAACACCCATGGAAGGTCATGCTGGATCTCAACTTCTACAAAGAACCTGAAAATACTGAGAAGGAAGAACAGGTTGCTGCTAAAAGACTGTGACCAAGGAGGAGTTTTAGGGTGAATGGACTGCTCCAGTTTCAAGGTCACTGCTACTCAACATGAAGCCACAGACTGATCTGAAGGTGTGCAGGTGCCCTCTGTGCCATTAAGCAGTTCCCTACTGAAGACTGGGTGCTCAGCCTGCCACTGAAGACTGATTTGCAGCTCCCACTGCTCAGGCCACTGACTAGGTGGAAGCACCCATTGAGTGGCCTTAAGCTGCTCTTCCACAAAGGCAAACCAAACGGAAATAAGGTTGATGGAAATAATTTCTAAAAGTTGAAAAAAAAAGTAAATGCTGGGCTAAATGTCAAGCATAAAAGAGTAACATACTGTATGATACCATTTAAACAAATCTCTAGAGTCAGGAAAAAAACAAAACTAATCTATAGTGATCAAAATCTGATTGGTGGTTGTGGGTAGGAGATGTGGTAGAATTGATTCCAAAGAAATGAAGAAAGACCTTTTGTCCATGATAGAAATATTCCATATCCTGATGGGGGTAGGTAGTTACATGGGCATATTCATTTTTCATACTCAAATTTAAAATGTGTATATGCACTGTATCAGAATTATATCTCAACAAAGTTAACTAAAAACAATATTCTGGGGAGAAGTAAGATGGAGTGAAGGAAATTCCAGTGAAGAAAAGGGTAGGAAAATAAAGAGAAAAATATGCTTATCTAATACTTGAACTTGTGTCTTTATGCACATTTGCAATTCTCTTTTAGGCTTGTTGTTGGCTTTTATTTTTTTGCTACTAGCCTAACATTTTTTAATGTTCAATTGAAAAATGTTAGGCTAGTAGATTTAGAACTCTGTTCTACTTACATTGTCTTTCAAAGTTTCTCAGAACTTGGTAAAGACACCCCAGTTTAACCACTTTTCAGATCTTTTAAGAAATAACATAAATATCTAAATATGTATAATTGTGATCATGGTGTGTAAGTTAGCAGTGTTCTAAGAGCTGAGCTGCGCCAAGGGGACATTCTCATTGGATTTTTCAATTTCTTATCTCTCTTACACACACACACACACACACACACACACACACTCATTTTTTTCTAATGTTACTCATTCTCTTTCTCAAATGTGCCTAGACATTAACGTTCTAAGGGCAAAAATCAGAATATCGTCAGATAAATAAAATGAGAGTCATGTTATGATCTATATCTACAGACTTAAAAAAATTGAAATCATCAGTTTACTAACAGTAGCTTCAAAATGTATATTACAATTATTTGGAAGAGGGAATCTGAAAAAGCTTGTGACACACTCGCCAATAGCTCCCTCCTTCACTTCTGCCAGACTGATTTCTTTTCAAAATCATTCCCTAAGTGGGTGTAAAGATGTGAAATGGATCAGTGAATTTTACCCTTTATGCATGCTCCTATAAAACACTAGCCACTCACCATTCTCACCTTATAAATTTATGGATCAGAGATTACATTTGTAAATAAAGAAAACAGGGAAAGAGAAATGACATTTTCTATAGAAGAACTGGAAAGCAGCCATCTTATTAACACGAAGGTCGTCAGTCTGGCAGAAAACGTTAATAACACAAATGCTAAATGTAACTCTCAGATGTCTCTTGGAGTTGCCAAAATCATTTCCATTAAATTATGAATTAGAGAGACCTGACTATATGAAAGACAAAGTGACCAGTACTTGAACTGAGGAAAACAACATGAATTGGATCGGTTTGGGAAATAAATAAATATTCATCTTTTCAGCAATTATGCTACCTATATTGACCACCTGTCCACCAACCATAACCTCAAGAAGAGAACAGAATAATAAATGAGAAAGAGAGTTGGAAAAATGATGATAAAAAGTCACTTATCTAGAAGGTCTTATTTTCTGCATTTATGAAAGCATGACTTTAAAGTCCCTGATTTCTTGGTTTGGGAATCAGTGTTGACCCTGACACCCAATTTTCTTTTTTTTCTAAGGAATCTAAATTTTTTTTATTAACATATAATGTATTATTTGTTTCAGGCGTACAGGTCTATGATTCATCAGTCTTACACAATTCACAGTGCTCACCATAGCACACACCCTCCCCAATGTCTATCACCCAGCCACCCCATCGCTCCCACCCCCCACCACTCCAGCAACCCTCAGTTTGTTACCTGAGATTAAGAGCCTCTTACAGTTTGTCTCCCCATCTGTTTTTTTTAATTTATTTTTTATTGTTTTGTTAATCACCATACATTACATCATTAGTTTTTGATACAGTGTTCCATGATTCACTGTTTGTGCATAACACCCAGTGCTCCACGCAGAACGTGCCCTCTTTAATACCCATCACCAGGCTAACCCATCCCCCTACCCTCCTCCCCTCTAGAACCCTCAGTTTGTTTTTCAGAGTCCATAGTCTCTCATGGTTCGTCTCCCCCTCTGATTTTCCCCCCTTCATTCTTCCCCTCCTGCTATCTTCTTCTTTTTTTTCCTTAACATATATTGCATTATTTGTTGCAGAAGTACAGATCTGTGATTCCACAGTCTTGCACAATTCACAGCGCTCACCATAGCATATACCCTCCCCAATGTCTATCACCCAGCCACCCCATCCCTCCCACCCCCCACCACTCCAGCAACCCTCAGTTTGTTTCCTGAGATTAAGAATTCCTCATATCAGTGAGGTCATAGGATACATGTCTTTCTCTGATTGACTTATTTCACTCAGCATAACACCCTCCAGTTCCATCCCCAATGTTGCAAATGGCAAGATCTCATTCCTTTTGATGGCTGCATAATATTCCATTGTGTATATATACCACTTCTTCTTTATCCACTCATCTGTCAATGGACATCTTGGCTCTTTCCACAGTTTGGCTATTGTGGACATTGCTGCTATAAACATTGGGGTGCACGTACCCCTTCGGGTCCCTACATTTGTTCTTTGGGCTAAATACCCAGTAGTGCAATTGCTGGATCATATGGTAGCTCTATTTTCAACTGTTTGAGGAACCTCCATACTGTTTTCCAGAGTGGTTGCACCAGTTTGCATTCCCAACAACAGTGTAGGAAGGTTCCCCTTTCTCCACATCCCCGCCAACATCTGTCATTTCCTGACTTGTTAATTTTAGCCATTCTGATTCTGACACCCAATTTTTGACCAAATCTGATATTTCTTCACTTAAACCTCTATCAAATAAATATTTAAATATCTCAAAAATAGCCTGCGCAGTACATTCCTTAAAATGTTTATTTATTTTTAGGAGGGAATTTTATTTCAAATGAAACAATTTCTCCATTCCTCTTCTGGTTTATTGACATGACTATTCCATTAATCATACAAGTCAAATATTTGGGAGTCATTCAAAGCCCCAACCTTTTCCTCCCACCCCCCCCACATATTCAGTTAGTTATTAAGTCTTATAGATTTAACTTCTGCTCTACCAAAGTCTTATTTTTACCCTTAGGATAATGCCTAAGCTGGTAACAGGTACAAAAGACTTTCCTCATATTCTGGCATTTAACAATAATGATAATAATGGATTAACAATTAATATTTAGCAAACATTACCATGTGCCTGGAGCAGTGTAATTAGCTGTGCTGTGTATGGATTATACTATTTAATCCTCCTGAAAACATGGGTTATGCATTTGCTTAGATTGGCTTTCCTGAACCGCAGACCCTGAGACAAGGACTTTTTTATTTGGGAAGTGATTACATGAAACACAGGTGTGAGTATGGGGAATGGGAGACACAGACAGAAGAAAATCTAGTAACGTGTCACATTGTTCCTCTGCAGACCCTCTGAGGAACCACATAGTATGTACTTCAGGATTGTTCCATGAAGGGATGGAAAAGATGGCATATTATTGACCTGCCCCTTTACCTTATCTGAGGACATTAAATCACTGGCACTTCCGGTTAGTGCTTTTGGTTTGCTTTATGTGTTGATGAAAAAACTCCTGGAAGCTCTCAGAAGAAGCAGAGAACAACACAGAAGCTTGAAGAAGGGAAGCTTGGGTTTCTCCAGTGCCATCTGTGGGTGAGCTTAGAGGCATACTGACAGGATGTGGATTAATCTCCTACAGTACTAATTAACGTCTCCAATTTTCTCTTTCTTCCTTCCTTTTCCTTCCTTCCTTCCTTCCTTCCTTTCTTCCTTCCTTCCTTCCTTCCTTCCTTCCTTCCTTCCTTCTTCCTTTTTTTTATTAGAGAGAGAGAGATAGCAAGAGAGGGAGGGGGAGAGGGAGAGGGAGAGAGAGAATCTTAAGCAGGTTCCACACCCAGCGCAGAGCCTATGCAGGGCTCTATCTCACAACGCTGAGATCATTACCTGAGCTGAAATCAAGAGTCAGACACTTAACCAACTAAGCCACCCAGGCACCTCCTCAATTTTCTGTTATGGAAATTGACCTAGAAACTTAGGTTAACTAACTTGACCAAGGAAATACAGCAAGTTGTGTAGCCACAATACAAAAACAGGAAGACAGAGTCCGGGGCCTAAAATCATCATGCCACATTGCATCTCTGCTTCTTAACTGTCAGCCATATTGCAGCTCCATGGACAGGACTTGTTTTTTCTGATCTTTGCTTTTAATCTTCTTTATCTCTCTTGCTACCGTGTTTTTCTGTCCTTGGTAATCTTGAAAACACCAAATAGTATTCCAAATCTCTATCAGATATCCTTTCTTTTTATTTTTAAAATTTATTTATATCCTTATCAAAATAACACACACATATATGTTTATGAAGCCAACAAGTGTGAGAGTCTGAGAACAATAACAACAAAGAATACAGATCTCCCTAGTCTATACTCTATAAGTATCCACTTTCAGTCCTCCAAATGGTTCCACAGGCATTTTCCTCTCTATTTTTAAATAATATGCATGTTATGACAATATCTTGATCCATAAGAGAATTCTCCATTGGTGTCCAGTTATGACAGGTGATAATATAACTCTTTTACATCCCTATTGCCCTCTCCAGGTCCCCTAGCATAATCCTATCTTGGTTTTTCTTTAAATCCATACTCAGTGTTCTAATGATTATGACTACCCAAATACTGTCTACTGCAGATCCAAATAATATGACCACATTTTCTTTTTTTTAGACAATTCTTCATTTTCTTTAAGAGTTAATAATTTCTCCATAGCTTCATGTCCTTTGATGTCTTAGCATGTATGAATGAATCTTCTTTGCTTTTATGAATGAATCTTCTTTGCTTTTAAATAGGTCTATAAAACCCTTTTGCTACAAATGTCCTGGTCAATCCTGCCAAATAATCAGTCCATTCCTTTAATTTCCCTTGAGTTATTCCTTTGAAGTCCTTCATACATTGTTTCAAGATGCATTTGTTCTTCTCTAAGCTTGTGGAACTGCTGTTATTCAGGGGCTTCCCTTAGTCACTCTCCTTATTGGTCTATCCCTAGCTTTTGGAGCATTTCTTTAAATGTCTGATTATAGGGAGTAAGTTTCAATTAATTTCAGAGTACGGAAAAGTTTCCATTCTATACTCTTATTTGCTTAGGATATTCTCTCTTTTCCTACTATGTCAAGATTTGGGTCTTTACATTCATTGTGTTGGACACTGGCATCCTTTCCTAAGACCTATACCTTTTACCATTGGGCTATTTTTGTTATAATATGTTATTTTCCCCTCCACCTTTTTTTTCTTTTATCTTGTCTATGTTTTAGAAATTCCCAAGGATGTTGAACTTTATACATTAATTCTTTAACTTTCTTATCTTATTGCCACTCTTATCAACTTATTTTTATTTCTAGTTTCCTTTCTGGATAATTCCCTTAACTTTAGTCTCACAACTTACAAATTACAACTTATATATTATTTCTAATTTTTGTATTGTTTGTACCCTTTTATTTATCTTGTTTTCTTGGATAAAAAAAGCTTTTATAATATTAATTAAATTGGTTAAAAAAAGAAATTGGTGATTTTTTGAGGTTTTTTTATTTGTTTCTTTATAATACCATTTAATAGTACTAAATTGTTATTTAGTTGTAGGCCTCACCCTCTTATATTGAGGGCTTCCTCAAATGTCTAGTAAACCTAGATATTCATTCATGTATCTCTATTTATGAATGTGATTTATTGGCTGGTGGTATTAATTCTTAGGTTATCAAGGTTGACTATTCTTCATTGAAAAATTCCTAAACATGAATACTTATGGGTCTATAATTGGAGTCTTTCCATTTCTCCAAAGAAGGATCAACTAAACTCTCAGTTTTCTATCTGAAGTCTCATGCTATTTTATTTTCTATCTTAAGACTGAAAGTTTATAGCCTCCCTAGCTCAATTTCTCTGCAAATATTCCTCCAGTTTCCCTGTGGAGGTCATGTGTAGGGGTGTATGTGTGAGAGAGAGACAGGCAGACAGATAGTTCACTGATGGGAGAAGGTGGACACCTGGGAGCCCAACTGGAAGACTTTCATATAAGCCTTCTATTTTCAGTCTCAGCATCCCACCTACTACTAACTTTCATGCTACAAGGTAGCTTCTGCTCCTAATCCTTTTTGGGGAATCTGCAAGGCAATTCACATATTTCTTGCAGTTTTCTTTGTGTAAGGGTACTTTGGTGTGACTTTTTTCCTCTCTTCATTTCCTTTCACCATGTATCCTTCTGCTTTGTGTTTCTGTGTTTTTGAATTATACTGTCTCTGTTTCATTAACAATGGAATTTTTGTTTCTGCTGCTTGTTCTCCTAGCTTTTATGAGTCTTTCAAGGGAGGACAGAGGGGTGAGAAATCTCTCGTTTAACATCTTGAGACTAAAAATAACACTTTTGTGAAGTCTTCTTTCTTGACCACGAATAGCAATTATCCTTCACCTCTTCTGAGCTAACAGTCTACTATGTCTATATTTAATGTTCTTTTATTGATTACATTTATCATGATTCTTTACCGATTCCTGTGTTTCTGTTGACCTATCAGACAGGAAATTTGTCTTTTCTTAAATTTACATCCACATAATTTCACATAGGACCTAGCACATAGAAGGTGCTAATAACCTTTGGTCGAATCAAATTAATAATGCAAGAAGCAAGAGGATGTCATTGCTTCTTTTCATCTTTCCCTTCCTGCAACACACAGAAACAGCTTTCAACATCTCCAAGGTTGATTCATCAGGTGAATAAAGCAACAGCTAATAACAAACTTCATTCAAGTTATGTGATAGCTAGATAGGAAAGAGGCTCACACCGTGAATACAAATATAGAGCTCTTCAATTAATGCTATCACTCATCCTGCCATTGCAATCATTCCTCTCCTTTCTTTTAGTTTACTTATACCCTCCTGTCTTGCCAAAGTCTGTGACTAGAATACTGAATACTCATACACCCACACATAACTGAACAGTCTATTCTTTAGTACATGGATTGTATGCCACTACCTTCTTAAACTCTTCCTGAGTTTTCCAACTGGAAATCATCTGCTCTTTTGAACTCTGTAATACTTTTGTTATCATAGTGGCTGGCTGTGAGCATTCAAATCTCCATTGAATGGACAAAAAAATGAATGGTGACTGTACACGAAGAGAGGATTGTTCTAGCTGTGTGCCCATACCACTGAGGGATAGATAGCCTAGAGAGATGATTCTCCTAGCCCATTGTGTAGGTGGGGCTTTTTACTAATGTGTTTTAGTAACATGATACCATTATGTGTAATTATTCATTGCTGTGTGCAACCTGAGATAATCTGCAGCTTAATAGAGGTCTCCAGTTAACACTAGAGTGCTATTCTAGGATTAACTAGATGACAAAGGAGAGTTATCATTGCATCCTAACCACCTGAGTCAATCCTCTAGGACAAACAGGGCAATGCAGATTCAATAGTCTCATTGTGCCAGAGTTAGTGAATTTGTTTATTGAATTTGATTACTACATCCTGCAAATATTTTTAATTATCTCTTGATTTAATCCTTAAGATTTTAGTGTTATGATCTTTCTTCAGAAATCAAGCCCTTTTCCTAGAATTTACAATGAAGTTGTTCACATATTGAGCAATCTATTTTATTGCATTAATTACTCCCAGGCTTACATTTTTCATATGATAATTTGTTACTTACTTATCTTCTCAACCAATAATTAGACCATAAACTGAATAAGTCATGATTCTGGAAACATATACATATGCCTCTCATTTATTCAGCAGTAGGGTACAAAAATTCGGCATCTTTTTTCAGTAAGATGAAGCTAATTTGAATAATATCAATATTTGTGAATGCATTTGGTTACTAGTTAATCGAAAGTAATTAGACCCTCTATTTATTATTCTAAACATCCCTTGCCTCTTTAGAAGTTAAAAGCAATATATTACTTCCACTCCTATTCTTCCCTTCTAATCTCATCTCCTACCACTCACTTGAACTCAGTTTTCTTGTCAAGAACCCCAAGAGATAGCAGAGCCTGAGGAAAGGCAGTCTGACTTTCATCTTCACAACCCAGTACCAAAAGTATTGCCTGGGAACTAACAAGTCTTTAGTGTAAGTGATAGTGTAAGTAGTAAATGCTCCATTATTACTGTACTCATTATTCTATAAATACTATACATTTTGACCTCTTTCGTTCATTTATCTCTTCTTATGGTTGCTTTTCCACCCAATTAAATTTCCTCCCATTTCTCAATGCCATGGTCCCTCTAAATCATTATGTGACCTGCCTGGGAGGATCCGGTCCTTCTGACACTTAATCCCACGCTCTCCTATGAATCTTTCTGTCTGTTTTCCCTATTTTACTGTGAGCTCCTTGGGAAAGGAATTTCTAAGTACCTGAGAAATTATAGGTGCATTAAGGTTTGATTGAACTGATCCCTAAATTTCAAATAGAGTTTTCCCTGAGGTGCTGAACAATGCAGTGCAGAGATTCTGCAACATTTTCTGATCATGTTGCTCTTACTCTCAGTAATTTTCTTATGGCATCCCTAGGCCAAAATAAATATCTAACAATCTCATTTATAAAATAGTTTGGTTCAAACAATTTATGTTCTAACAACTTAGGGGGCTGTTTGAAAATCATAATATGTATATATTGGAAGAAAAATAATACTTTTATTCCATTCATAAATAACTACTTTTACTTATGACAAGTGTATTCCTGTTAGGCAAAACACAGCTTCTCAAACCTTGGAATAAGGGTGCTCTGTGTTATTTCCTATTCTATACTGATTGTCATGCAGTATTTGCTTCTTATCAAAACAATTGCAGGAAACCCAGCTTCAACAAAGATATGATAGTGAAAGGAAAATAGTACCATATAATGCTGAAAGAAACCTCAAAGTAGTAGTTCATGCAGTAACTGACAGATGTCGAACATCAGGGGTGTTTCTCTGAAACATTTTAATGCTGCCCTGTGATGTCTGTCTGAGTTCATGGGGCTGGACTGGGGTGCCTTGGCTTTCAGTTTAGGAATGCAGAGTATGGTGGTAAAACCCACTGATTTTGGCAAAAGACTGCCTGGTTTTGAACTCTGGCTCCACTGTTTAATAGCTGTTTGATGGTGAATAATTTCTTTTATCCCTCTGGGTCTCATTTTACTTATCTGTAAAATGTGGAATGATATCACTTATCTCTTAGGGGTTTTACGAAAATAAATGTTAGTCTATGTATAGAACTTGGGAAAGTACCTGGGACTATATAATGTGGGTAGCTAGTCTTGGTATCATTATTAATTTGAACTGAGTATCACACATTTGCAAGAGAGATGAGTCAAATACTGTATGGCGTCCCTATATGTCCTCAGTGGGCTACCACTTTCCTTATACCATCTATGACATTTTTTTAATTCATAATGAATCTAATGAAACTATACCACTTGGAACACACTGAGTAATTACTATATGTCAGGCACTGTGCTAAACCTTTAGATTCATTAATACCAATTAATCCTCCAACCAACCATAAGAGATAGGGCTACTATTATTTCCCAGTTTTACAAGTAAGAACACTGGTGAGGCTAGAAAAGTCAAAATGTATGTCCCAGTTCAACCAGCTCATAAGTGGCTTCCCTGACCAGTATTTAAATCTAGATGTGCCTGACTGCCAATGTGAATTCTTCACTACTCCCTTTTCGTTTGTACCAAAAGGGAAAGACAGATTCTATCTCTACACTAAGAATCTCAGATCTTCTTGTGACTGAAGGACAAAGCAGAGATCACGAAACCAGGTGTAGGTTTGGGTCAGGATCCAGGAGGCCTTATATTCACATCACTCACAATGCTAGCTTCATCTCAATCACAATCCTGACAACCCTGTCAACCTGCTCATCATTTTTTCCTAAAGTACTGATTTAGAGTAGAAGATAGAGAAATCCTCAGGGCTGCTGAATATTAAGTGAAAATCTTAGTGGAGTCTTCATAAGACATGTCACCTTACTGCAGGATTCATCTATAAAAGGAATTTATTTTTCCCAAATTTGCCATCTTTGAGAGAAACTGTTTTAGAAATGTACAGAAGCTGGAATGTGTGCGTAGTCCACCCTCCAAGAAACAATGGAGGGTATTGATTTCTTCCAGCCACTCACATCTCTTTATGAGTTTATTGGATCCTATATCAAGAAGCAATTTTTGTTTTTTGACAATGATATAGAAAGTACCTACTTTCCCCATGATAGTATACCTGCTTTATGTGTTTTTTTTTCAATTAAAAAAAAAGGTTCTTCTATTGTTGAGCAGAGCTGTATATGTTTTAAAGTCAAACTTTTAATAAAAGTGAATATTTACATATCCTAAATCAAAAAGCAATTCTGCTTTTTTGACATTAATATTTAAAAAGATGATTCTTCCATCTATTTTCATAAGACTCTGTTCACGGCTTTTTGAATGCCTCTGATGTAAATATCAGATGTAGAGAATGTAAAGCACTTTTCCTGAAGAAGGACACTTATCTGGTACATTTTTGAGCCATGTAAAATATCCAAAGGTGACATAACAGCTAAATATAAGTGCTCAAATATAATACAACAATTTTATTATTATTATTATTATTTTTTAAAGATTTTATTTATTTATTTGAGAGAGAGAGAATGAGAGATAGAGAGCACGAGAGGGAAGAGGGTCAGAGGGAGAAGCAGACTCCCTGCCGAACAGGGAGCCCGATGTGGGACTCGATCCCGGGACTCCAGGATCATGACCTGGGCCGAAGGCAGTCACTTAACCAACTGAGCCACCCAGGCGCCCAATACAACAATTTTAAAATACCACCCATAAGTAGTTTAAAATTGACCTACCCTTGAAAATAACTATAAACCCTTGAAAATAACTGTGTGGAGAAGAAATATATGAAAATAAT
Source organism: Zalophus californianus (assembly GCF_009762305.2). NCBI lineage: Eukaryota > Metazoa > Chordata > Mammalia > Carnivora > Otariidae > Zalophus > Zalophus californianus. The sequence continues at coordinate 43,023,572 of NC_045595.1, read as the reverse complement.
TTAACATGTAAAAAATTATAATAAAAAGGAAGAGTGGGAAGAGGCATTAACAATTTTTTAATCTGTTTGTAGTTCCTTTGTCAAAAAGCTGATACAGCTGTATACAAATACAAAGTATGTGTGTACATATGAATAGAAATATCGGTCTATTTGCTTTCCATTTAGATTTATATCACAGGATCATCATCAAAATTGGTAAAAGGAAGAGAATAAAAAAAGATACCATTTTTGTAGATATTACTCAGATCTTCTTCAAATCTGTTCAAGAGGCAATAAATAATATAAAAGGAATTATTATGCATTCTAAGTAAGAATATAGTGTAAATATAGACTCAAAATAGTTATGTTGTTTTAAAAAGTCAACAGCAGCAGAACTGCTGGTTCTGTTTAGAGTTAAAAATCATATCCAAGAAGATAAACCCCTTTTTTAATTGGGCAGAGAAAAACGATGTCAGATAATATCTTACTTACAGTATTATGACTTCTTTTAATGTACTGTAGATTTATTTTCTTTTGGCTTTGGTAGGTTTTAAACAAGAAAATTAATAATAAAAGATTACAGATTGTTTCAGGACATTACATTATTTCACTCTAAAAATTTCCCCACATCTACAAAATTTAAATTTTTTTTGGAATGAATATGGAAACCACAGCCACTGGATTTGCATATTAAAATCTAAATCTCAGTGTCTGCTCCATAGTCCTGGGCAAGTCTCTTTACCTCCATAAAACTCAGGGTCTCAGTGTTCAGCGAAGACTGTAAATTAATATCTACTTTACTTGAGTTTCATGTAATGCTGTTTTCTTCTTAAAATGTTAAGCTTAATTTATATGACTATACTTTTTATAATGTTAGTAAAATAAGAAAAAACTTCACTTTTGCCATGATTAATATTCAATTATTTCAAGTTGAATGGATGAAATATAAACAATCAGGCTCACTGACTACTTAGTTTATTACAATTTATTTAATATTTTGAATGTTATTTATAAAATTGAAATATTCTGTTTTCCTTAGTGTTTTAAATGCCTGACCAATCAACTTTAGGACTTTGACAAGGAAAATACTTCTAAGTATTTAAATCTTATATATTACCCTGATAAAATAGTAAATCTTAACTTCTAAATATTTCCAAACTTTTTAAAATAAAAATTAGTAATTTTTAAAATATATTTTTATTTAAACTGTAAGATTTTTAGTCAGTTTTTAGTCAGTTATTTAATTACAAAGTCTAACTGGGTAAAGGCTCCTTCAGAGTTTTAAGTATTACAAGCATTTTATACACATACACACACACACACACCCCCACACACACACACACAGAAACAGTTCTAATTAGCACAGACTTAAATCTAAAACTTAAATCCTAAGTTTAACTCAAAGGTATGAATACTATAGGTTTTATTTATGTCATTGTCTATATTTCATTCTAAAGCTTCCCGTACAGAAAGACTCATCCTCTAAGGAGTTTTACCACATCAAATTAATTAAAACTTTTGGGGGGGGGGCAGAAACTTGAGGACAAAATATAGGTACAGGGAGCTAACTATGTCTTGGGTGATTTTCTGAATAACACTCACACAGACACTCTGAACCTTAATTATATTTATATCTACTATACTAACTGGAGATATCAAGTTTAAACCCTTCAGATGGAGGTAGATTTTTGCTGGCCCTAGTTACTCTTAAATAGCTTCTTGTGATTCAATTTTGCAACTCCTGACCCAGGTTGCAGCTAACTTTGTTCAGCAAAGTCTTTACAGCTCAATTAATTCCATATCCATTTCATATTATTCTCATGTGGCTAGACCACAACTCTTATAAATACTTCTCTACCTTCGGGGTTATAACTCTGAAATCAGGCTAACTATACACATTACCACCTAACATAAAAACTCAAAGACTGTAGAACAGAGAAGTACACCATCTTCAGAAATTCAACAACACACCTGGAGCATGGTCAAACATTACCAAACTACTCAGTGCTTATCACTTGGGAAAATTTAAAACTCTGGGCCATTTCATTTTGATCTTTTAAAGTCTAAAATATGATTAATGACATTCTTAAAAAGCAATCTAATTTTAAGCAGGAAAGGTTATTTATTTTGCCCTCTCACAATATACACAATAAAAAGTGGCATTTTTGACATCTACATGAATGGCAACTGCAAATGAATGTTCTTGAATCTGGTATGAATAAATATGTAGTCACATCATAATTATATAGAAAATTGAATCATTTTAATGTTTAGTTTTCAAATGAATAATGGAAATTTTAGGGAAATAGAAGTGCCATGAGTATAATTTTAAAGCAACAAATATATACGATAGTCATTTCTTTAGCTTTCAACTGTAAAGTACCTGTTTATTAACCAGGTCAACAGAGTTTCTCTTACCTACTAATAAGATAACACTTAAGGAAATCAGTGTAGTTTTATTATTATCATCATTAGTGACCACAACGATGTATATTAGCAAAATAAAATAATCATGTTACAAAACAAAAATCCACATGGTAACATGCATTGTAAAAATAGAATTATGCTTAAAAATATGAATTTTTTGGTTATATTTTTACCTCTAAATTGTTTTATAAGCCCAGAGAAATATATGATGTTCATTGGACAGACTTCTAACCAACAATATTTATAACCTGATATAAAAATAACACTCAAGTCCACAGTGTATTAAATAAATCACTTAAGAAAATTATTATAAAGGTTTCCAAGAATTAAAAAAAAAGAGTTCTGCATATTCTTGACCTAAGTATATGGGTATCTGTGAAACTGCTTTACTCTTCTTCCCTCCAATCCACCTCAAAGGCCAAAAATAGCAAACATATCTTGTATTTTGGTCTTGGCTCAAGTTCTAACCAACATATAATACACATTAAGGTGAAATGAATCAAACAGAGATTTCCTGTCTATTTTTTCATTTCCCTGGGCTGATATTGTAGTTTATAATTTTAAAGATTTGAAAGTCCAAAATTAACCACATACAGCTTTCAGAGCCAAATTTGTGCCATGGAAATCTTGGCATATTTTTTCAAGATTTTATTTATTTATTTGAGAGAGAGAGAGAGAGAACTAGTAGGGAGGAGGGGCAGAAGGGGAGAGAGAGAGAGAGAAGCAGACTCCCTGCTGAGCAGGGCTCAATCCCAGGACCTGGAGTGATCTGCCATGACCTGAGCCAAAGGTAGATGTTTAACCAACTGAGCCACCCAGGCACCCCAACTCTTGGCATACTTTTAATAAGGATGTATAAATTAGGGGTCTGCAATGTACAAAATAGGAAACTTGAAGATACTCCATAGCATTTTATTTTCCTTATAAAAATTAACTAAGTGATTGTAACTATTTTACTTATTTAATGCTCCATAACAAAAAATTCATTATTTCTCAAAATTCTGTGGGTTCACTAGATAGTTCTTTGGATCTATGTAGTGTTACCTGGAGTCACTGACACTGCAACTGGACTGGAAGATCTCTAAGCCTTGGCACAGATTCTTAGTTAGGGAGCCTATGTTTCTCACCCAAGCAGCCTCCTCTCATCATTTAGGGATTCTATTGATCACTCTTTCCAGCAGATACCATGGCTTCATACACCACAGAACAAGTGGAAACTGGCCTCTCAAGGACTGAGAATGGGCATAGTTTCACTTCCACTTTTGGTCAGAGTAAGTCATGAGTTCAAAGCAAAGTCAAGGGGAAGAAAACAGGCACCACTTCTTAAAAGGAGGGATGGCATATACATACATGGTGACCATCCTCAAAGATTATCTACTACAGTGAGAATCTTACATGTCTGGGAAATGTTAATACAGTTTTAGCTTAGAATAAAAATATTACAACTCTTGTTATCCTTAAAACATAAAGGTTTAGAGAAATATTCTGGAGTAATTTTCAGAAGATGTATTATTTATGATTTCATTTTTCTATATTGCTATTTTATATACTTTATGAAATTCCCACTTTGGACTTATACTTAAAAAATTAGTAAACTTGGAGGGCCTGGGTAGCTCAGTCAATTGGGCATCTGACTCTTCATCTCAGTTCAGGTCTTGATCTTAGGGTTGTGAGTTTGGGCCCCACACTGGGCTCCACACAGGACATGGAGCCTATTGAAAAAAAGAAAAATTTAAAAATTAGTAAACTGTTCTTTTCATTTTTTTTCAAATGTTATAATTGACTATTGTGAGAGAAAAAGTTAGCATGTGGAACAAACAACCAAATTTCAGAATTTGTGAAGTTCAAAACAAGGTTTGCTTTATTGTCAAAGGAGAAAAACATCCTAGATAGGTGGCTATTCTCTCTCTTGCCTATGCCATTCCTTCCCGATTTCCATATCTACCTGATGCCAAATATTGGAATAATGAACGATCAAGTTTCTCACATTGTAGACAGGATGATTATTTCAATATCTAAATCTGATGATATTACTTCATTCTCAATAGTTTTCAATATTTCCTCTATTTTCTTAGGAAGAATATTCAGTCTTTACATGAGCTAAAAAACCTCTTGGTTAGTTTCTAGTCCACTTCTCTAGGTTCCTCTGGCCCCTGGACCTCTGATCCACCTAGACCTCAACCCCTGCATTTTTCCATCTCTCATCCCTGCCATGCCTCCTCCACTCATCTGCTCTTCCTTTTACATGAACATCTTCCCCTCACATCCACCTAGTCAACACAGAGTCAGCACTCTCCCATGGAAATTTTTTCTGGCTTTCCTTACTGATCAATTTAGGTTCTTATAGCACCATGTAGCTGTTCTTCTAGAAATTTAGCACAGGTGATATTTTACGTGATGATTTAATTCAAATATATCCTTGAAATGCTCTATGATTCAGGAGTACAAGGCATGTTTCTCTAAGCCATGATACTCCAAACAAAGTATTGGGCATGGTGGATAGATGATCCAGATAAATGGTTACTGATTGAATGAATCAATGAGTGAAAATGCAATGAATGAGGTGGCTGATTAGTGCATAGCAGACAAAGAAAAGTTGCTTACAACCTATATTCCTTCCTCAATATGTACAAAGAGTAAAAATGCATCTCAATAAAACAAAATGAAAAAGTTACCTGAAGTATTGAGTGAGATTGCTTAGCACAGCTAAGTTAGTGAGCAAAAGGGCCAGGCAGAGAATTTCTTGTTAGCAAATTCAAAGTGGGAAGTATTGCTGCTACTCACCATTGTTTCTTACTCTCCTCTTTTCAAGTATGTAAGTGATTTCAGTTCTTTATTCCCCTGAGTGATTTGCTTCAGCCAATTAAATGGGAATTCAAGTAATATGTATCACCTCTGGGTGGAAGCATTTAACTGCCGCTGTAAGACCCTAGAAAATTCTCTTTTCTATAATAGTGGAAGAACATGTTTATATGAAATTTAACACTGAACTTCCTCTTGGAGGAGAGTTTCCTTAGAGATGCACACCAAAAAAAATCTTTGTGGATTCAAACTCCTAAGATTTAGGTTTTTTTTTTCCCTTGTACACTGTTGGTGGGATTGTATATGGTACCGTCACTATAAAAAACAACATGAAGATTCCTCAAAAAATTAAAAACAGGACTTCCATATGATCCAGCCATTCCACTTCTGAGTATATATCTGAAGGAAGTTAAATCACTGTTCTAAAGAGATATCTGTTTTCCAATATTCACTGTAGCGTTATTTATGATAGCCAAGACATGGAAACAACCTATGTCCATCATTGGGTTAATGTGTAAAGAAAATGTGGTATGTGTATAAACACACACACACACACACACACACACACACACCCCACACAAACACTGGAATATTTACCAGCCATAAAAAAGAAAGAAATTCTAAATCTGAATGTGAGCTGGACACAGAAAAATGACATCAACAGAGGGAGAGACACAGCATCACAGAACCCCATAATGGTTAGAGACTAAAGTATGGCACTCTGGGGAAACAAGATAAAAAATAAAATCCATTCAATTTCCATGCAGCCTAGCTGGGTGGCTATTGAAACCGTTTCTCTGTATTTCTGATGTTACTAATAATACAAACTTCTGACTAATCGAACTTGAGTATGTAGTGTTTTAAACAGGGAAAAGCCCAACATGACATAATGTCTACATTTGTTTCCATGCTTACTGACTGCATAATACTCTACAGCATGGAAATGTCTTAATTCATTTAACCAATTTACTTCCAAGTTTTGCATTTTGGACCAATCCTTCAACTCACATCCTTGTACACATACCATTTTATACTGGTCTGATTACTTTTTAAACTCCTAAAGTTGTGAGTTCTTGTTAATGACCATAGGAAATAAATGTACTATGACAACTTGTCAAGTAAAAAAAAAAAAAAAAGAAAGAAAGAAAGAAAGAAATTCTGCTATTTGTGACAACATGAATGAACTTTGAGGGCCTTATACTAAGTGAATTAAAACAGAGAGGAAAAGACAAATACTGTATAATCTCACTTATGGAATTAAAAACCAAACTCACAGAAACAGAAAACAGATGAGCAGTGTCAGGGAAGGGTGTGAGGGTGGAAGTGGGGGATATGGGGGAAAGTGGTCAAAAGTAACCAGCTCCCAGTTATAAGATAAATAATTTCTGGGATGTAATGCTCTGCATTGGTGACTATAGTTAACAATACTGTATTGTATATATGAAAGTTGCCAAAAGAGTAGATCTTAGAAGTTCTCACTATAAAAAGAAAAAAATGCGATTATGTGAAGTGATGTATATGTTCACTAACTTTATTATGGTAATCATTTTGCAAAATATTCATATATCATATTACTATTTTGTATACCTTAAAATAACATGTTATATGTCAATTATATCTAAATAAGGCTGGAAAACAAAAAACAATGTGTAAAAAGAGCACTCAGTAACACACATACAATATTTGATTTTGTATTTGTTGTCTGTGCTCTGCCTGCTTAAAGTAGATTATATGGACATTTCCTGAATATAAGTCATTGAGTAGAATGAGCAAGAGCTCTTGTTAAAAAAAAAAAAAGAAGGAAAAGAAAGATTCAAAGCTTATTTTTTTTACCATAGCATAACCTGATTTATAAATGTCATGATTATAAACAGAAATAAAACAAGTTTATTTGATGGCTTTTATCTTATTATTAAATATGCCAAACAAATGAATATACTCAGGTCTAAATCAAACAAAAATTTATTCCTAAAATACTGTTCGGCAAGCCAAATATCTCATTTTTCTCCAAAATAAAATAGCATCATATATGAACATAATAAGTTTTACTAAGTTAAATGCAGGTTAACAAAAAAATAGTAAGTTCTTCTGAGGATCCGGAGAAGCCAATTATGAATTTTACATTCTTTGTTCTTTCTGAAAAAGAAATTATCACACACCTCACATATATAGTCTGTCTCTCTGTAAATTTATAAATTGTTGCCAGATCCAGAGATATTTACAATTACAGGTTTTATCCTCAAAACTATTTTCTATCACCTATATGCACTTCTGAATTGTCTTAATAGGCCAAATCCCTGAAAGCCCACAATATACATCAACTCCAAAGATGGGTCAAATACAATTTGTATTTATATAATAAATAACTACTTAAATTTTCTGATTGCTTCATCATGGATAGATTATAGTGGTTGTCAAGGGCAGAGACATAAATTTAACATTAATTATCATTTTAATGTCTTATTTTTGACACCATTAGATTTAGATGACACTGCAACTGCATATTTGGAATAAGCACAAATATATTTAATTTAATGTTTCTCTAGTATATTTAGAATCTACATTCATCAGAGCAAACATTTGTTGAGTACCCACCACATGCCAGACACTGTGAGGTGCTGGAACTATAAAACTGAAAACATAGTCCCTCTCCTTAGTAAACTTCAAATTTATTTATTTAGACTTTATGACTTAATACACAATCCATATTAAATAGTGATTTAATTTAATAAGACTGAGAACAGTAATTGTACATCAGTAGTTGTAGATCACTTATAGTTACAAAAACATATTTGGAAACATTAACTCATTCAGTTTTCATGTAGTTCTTTGACTTTGTGAAAGCCAGGCTACTGTATACACATAGAAACTGAGGTTCAGATATTATTTCACACATTTTACAAGGTTTTATGCCTAAAATGCAATTATATTATAAACTTAGAAAAAAGTTTGAAATGTGTGAAAAATAAGTGTGATCTTCTTGATGTATGATGAACTTCTTGAGCCAAAGAAAAAAAGGAAATACCACTGGGAAAATGGACAAAGGATATGGGGTGACCTTAATAAAAGGAGCAGAAAGTCATGAAATATTCAGACCATATTTATGGAAAAAGGTTGATTTAGAGCAATACTGGAATAGAGTTTATTTGTGTGTTTGTTTTGCCAATCCAATTGGAGAGTACTCACAATATACACAGGTACTGTTTACAAGTATGTGGCAATGGGAATTCAGCTGCCCAGAAGTACAGATGGAATTGTCTTCCCAAAGGACAATTTAGTAATATACACACTGGCATCTTTAAAATAATGAATACTATTTAACACTAAAATTTTAATACTATGGATTTATTTTTTAAAAGTAATCAGAGATATATGTAAAATATTCAGGTACAAGGATATAAGTAGGCATCATAATATTTTTGTTAAGTAGTAAATAATTCTAAAAAACTAAATATCTGAGGATACATTATTGGTTTGAGAAAATTTATGGCACACCCATCTGGTGAATATCTCTCAGATTTCAGAGAATATTTATGATATTTGAAAATGCTCACAGTATGTTGATTAACAAGAACAAGTTATAAAACAGAACAGATAGATTCACCCCAATGTACTTTACACACACACACACACACACACACACACACACACACACACACACACAAAGATGACTGAAAGGATGCCATATCTTGAGTGACATGATAATTAGTAATTTTTCTGCATTTTCCAAATTTTGCATAATAAAGGCATATAAGTTTCATAATCTGAAAAAAAGATTAAAATAAATGATATTCTTGATCCAGTTAGTCCCACTACTGAATATTTACCCAAAGAAAACAAAAACACTAATTTGAAAAGATACATACACCCCTATTTTTATAGCAGCATTATTTACAATCGCCAAGATAAAGAAGGAACCCAAGTGTCTATCAATAATTAAATGGATGAAGATGTGATACACACACACACACACACACACACACACACACACACACTGAAATATTACAAAGCCATAAAAAATAATCAAATCTTGCCATTTGTGACAACATGGATGGACCTAGAGGGTATTATGCTAAGTGAAGTAAGTCAGAGAAAGGCAAATACCATACGGTTTCACTTATATGTGGAATCTAAAAAACAAATGAACAAAGAAACAAACCACAAAATAAACTTTTGAATATAGAGAACAATCTGGCAGTTGCTGGAGGGGAGATGGGTAGGGGGATGGGTGAAATAAAAGGGCTTAAGAAGGACAAAATTCCAGTTATACAATAACATAGTCATAGAGATGTAAAGGACAGCTTAGAGAATATAGTCAATAATATTGTAATGACATTGTATGATGACAGATGGTGATTATACTTATTGTGATGAGCACTGAGTAATCTATATAATTACTAAATCAATATTTTGTACACCTGAAACATATAACATTGTATGTTAATTCTACTTCAATAAAAAATAATTAAAAATAAATAAATGGCATTTGTTTTTTATTTTCTTTACTTGCTATATAATTTTCTAAAGTTACTTAAGAATTTGATGTAGTTTGCAAATTTTGAACAGATATCATCATCTCAGTAAGTCCATAAGTACTATTTACTTGATGAAAATGAGTAACATTCAGGTAAAGGAAATAGGATATGTGATTAGATAATTATGTGAACATTTATATAATATGAGATGCTACTTTCTGCTAATCCACTCTTTTTTAGGCAGATTATGAATCCTCTGCATAACCTAGACTATATCACTAGCTGGCACAACTGAGGGATAATTATTATTCCAAGCAAATACATATCCCTTTTAATGTAGTCCTTTTGGTATTTCTCACTATATCACAGTATTTTCTTTTTAAAAAATTATCTTGGAATTAGATAATTTATTAACTTCTAATGCTCATTTCTCAAGTAAGATATAAAATTAACAATGTTAGCCACTCAACTGGTAGAGATGAATGCTTAATTGAGTTCAAGAACACATATTAAAATTTTAACTTTACAATAGCAGAACTCTTCTCTATCTTACTCAGAGTTAAACACCCCCATGCCTGCAATGGCATCAATCACACAATAAGCATTCAGGCAATATTTGTGGAATTAAGATATTAGTGAAGATCATTGTCTACTATGAACGGGCACTGGATATACAAAGAGGAATCAGTCAGGGTCCAAGCTTTCAAGAACTTAGACTCTGCGAGAGAGCACAACCACAGTTAATAAAACAAGTCCAAATACATGACTCAAACTTCTGTGAATACCAAGTATTTAAAAAAAAAGTAAAAAAAAAAAACAACCCTTTAAAACTGTGTTTATAAGACAAGTTGTAACTAACACTATGTATCACACTTTTCAATCATCTATAAAGATGAAATTAACAAATTTTGGTGCTCTGAGATGTTATTTAATTAAACTTTAAAATTACTTTTACTATTGCTTTATTAGTAGTACATTTTAATTAATTATAATATTAATTTTGGTAATTAAGTATGTTAAATTAGTCATCTAAATTAACCAGAAGTTTTGGATAAACTGAAGTGATTTCATGTACAAATGAAAGCCTAAAAGAAATAACATCCAGGGCCTAAAACTCTGAGAATGGAAAAAAAAAATATTTTAGGACATCCAAAGATGTATTCATGAATCTTGAAACTTCAGTGGCATGATTTATTGTTGTTGTTGTCCCATGCTTCTTTGTGAAAAATGACCTTCACTCATTAAGTAAAGAAGCCACTCATGGTAAAAGGGATTGTCTCAAGTGTTGTGGATGTGTGTGTTGTGTAAATGTATGAAAACTTCTATCTTGCTTTCTGTGTTGAATTACACATGGCAAAAAGGTGATTTTTCTCTTAAGTTCCAGCCTCTTTTTTTCTGTAATAAAGTTGTTTCTGTCACTGCATAATCATTCTGAACATCTTATGACAAAAGATGGAACTAGAATGAAGTCAGCAAACAGAAAGCTTTCCACACCAAAATGCCCTATATCTTGACAGGAAGATGCAGATGAAGTCCTCATCCTCCTGTCTACAAATCATACAGACACAGTTTGCACAAAATATCAACTTAAAATAAAGTAGCCACCTCTGAAAAATACATATGTTAGAACCCCTATGCTAATTTTAAGACAATCCTTGAATATACACTTTTGTGTTAACTTATAAATAGGAATGTCAGAATTAGCTTATCTGTTAGCACCACAGATTCACAATTAAGCATGTTGAAGAATTTGCTAACATTAAATATCCAGAAAACATCTTCATGTTATACGTCAAAAAAATTTACCTTCTATCAATACTTGAGTAATTGTAACCTTTTCATCCCTACAAAACTTTAAGGACTTTCTTTAATTTACTCTTGTATCAGCTGATAGAAAATTAGCAGCATGTCTGATTTCTGACCTTCTCTTTCATTTATCGCTCTTTACTGATTGGAGGACTTTAACAGGTGCTAGAGAGGAAAATTATGTTCTTTTGCTAAGAGCTCTATTCCAACCAGTATATGATACTCCTGATATTTACAAAGATACTACAAAAGTCTCCTTATGTACAACCCTTTTATCATACAAATGTAAGAGAAGCCAGATCAATTAAACTTTGGAAATAACGGACAAATAAAAGCATTGAAAATAAAATGTCCATATTGGCTTCTTACATACAAGGGTGATAAATTACTAGGAACTTTACAAAATGTCTTATTTGAGTTTCTCCTTCCACCCTTAAAAGAACACTTATAAAAAATCCATCCAAAATTCTCACTTTTAATCAACAGAAATCATCTAAAGGAAGAATGGTCTGTTTAGCACTCAGCTTAATGTGTTAATAGGAATTATTGTGCTGACAAACATTTTGAATAATTTCCTCTACATTTTAAGAATTTGTACACCACTAAACATAAGGAATTAATATAGCTACCATTCCTAGAGAATATGTAAACAACACCAATTGGCCAGCTTTTCTAACTACATCTAGAGTGTTTCCTAGCATGTTGTCTCATTGAATGAACTGTGCTTTTGGACTAAATCAGCACTTTGGTAAATTAAACTAACGTTTGAGGAATTAATGGAAAGACATATACAATTGACTTCACCCATTTCTATAAGCTAGTGTGATGAGCTAATGAAAAAAAAATTGTGGAAAGACATCTTTGATTTCTGTGAAAAATCTTATTTTTAACCCATAATTAACTTGTGGTTCAAGACTTTGGAGTGAGTTTATGCCTTGACCCCAAAGCACCACTAAACTGATAGAAAACACACCAAAGTAAATATATGAAATCGTAAGAATACCAGGAAAAACAAAGTACCAGCAAACCAGAAAATTTGATGGCCTCTTTTTTGATGGAAAGCAGATGAGGAAACTGTAGTCAACATGGTAGTATATGATACTATGCAATATGATGCAGAAAGGTATCATTTCTACCATAGACACATAGAATGCTATATAAGAAATCCTTTAAAATATGCATAATCAAGGTTGTAAATGAGAAAGATAAATTGTCAAGACCCAAAATGAAGAGGAAACTCAATGTTAGCTGGAATAAACCAAAGAAAAGAGGATCCTCCACAAAACAGGGGAATGTAAAGGATTCTGCTTATCTGCTGGAAAGAAAGGGTCTTCCAGGGATAGGCTGAAAATCAAGTTTTTGCCAAATTTGGTTGTAGGGTCTAAATTTATTCTCTCTGCATGTTAAGGTAATTTTAGGCCAAAAATTAACATAGAAGCTAGTACAAAATGGGGAAATTATAGAGCAAATCTAGAGGCAAAAGTGAAACAATGCTGTAGAGAAGCATCTTCAACTGTGATAATGCTGGTCTCTCACGGGAATCAACATCTGCTGAAGGTGAATCTGTCATAAAAGGAGATTATAAACACCGAAAGGAATAAACCGCCATAAGGGAGATTCTGCAGACACAAATAATGAAATAATTTGTCCCTAAGTAAACTAAAACTAATTGAATAATCAAAAATCAACTTGAAAATAAAAGAATTTTTAAAATAAGCAATAGAAATTACAGAAATCAAAAATATTTTCTGAAAAGAAAAATAAATTTATGAAATACAAATGACAGGAAATCACCCAGAGTGAAACACACAAAGGGAGATATAAAAATATATAAAATAAGACAAAGACAGAAGAACAGAAGAAGGTTCAAATACTTAATGAGCATCTTAGAGAAAATAAAGATGGAAAAGGGATAAAAGTAAATATATAGTAGCTGAGAATTTTTCAAAATTGAAGTTAGACAGAGTTAAGAACTTGTAGAGGCCAGAATGGTATAAATTTAAAACAAATCCACACCTACACACATTGTAATGAACCTAAAGACATCATTGCAAGGAGAAATTTTAAAAATCTACCAGAATGAAAGACAAATATATCTTCAAAGATGTTATAGTTAGACTATGAGCAGTCTTCTCATGAGCAAAATTATATTCCAGAAGAGCAATGAACAAAATATGCAAAAATGTCGAGAGAAAAAATTATTGGTCATCATGGAGTTCTGTAACCAACCGTATTATTATTTTAAAATGTGAGTAAAGTAAGTAAATTTTAGAAAGACAAACGGTAAGAGAGTTTAAGACTGTTTCTATAATGACCTTCAAATGGTCTTCAGTACACAGGAAATGAACCCACAAGATGTATGCATGTAGAAAGAAGAAATGGTTAATAAATAACTCAGAAAAACATGTCATAAATCTAAATAAACATTGATAAAATATTAGGAGAAGTTTAAAAACAAAGTAAAAATAAAATAGTAGAAACATGGACATTGGCAGAAATACCTTGGAAGAATTTAAAATAGCCATTGTCCTGTTTGTGAAAAGGATAGATACATTATCTTTAGCTTTTATTGGAAAACATAAAGTTTTATTTTATGTTAAAATATTTATGTTCATTAAAATGTAATAGAATAATTTTTAAGATAGTAAAAGTTGGAAAAATTGAATAGAGAATGCTTAATAAATACAATAAAAGATAGTAAACAATAAATACAATAAACTAAACTGTTGAAAATATCTCTGGGAAGTGAGATTAAAAATATGTGGGAAGACATTAATTTTTATTATTTTTCCTATAAATAAAAAAATTTCAAATTTTATTGTTGTTTCCAGGTTCACACATTACTTTTTTAGGACATTAAAATTTTAATTAAAGAAAAAAATAGAAAAAACAAAACGATTAACAACAGAAAAGAAATTCACAAGTGGTGGTTTTCTTTGGTGAAAGGAATTATGGCTTATTCTTTTCTTATGTTTTTCTGTATATTATTTTTATAGTTAGAAAATTAAATAAGCCATTTTTCTTGATCATCTCTGGTGCATGCAGAACTATCATTTCTATTTTTAGGCTATGTGAATCTGAGGACCAGCATCTCTGTTCTGTTCTCACAAGATTCCCTGAGCTCCATTTTCATATCTAACTATAATTTACACCTCCAAATTTAATTCTCTACTAAATACCCATTATAACTGATTAGATGATGATTAAAATTTTCATTTTTCATTGTTTTATATTATTTTTCACAATCAATCCCAGGCTTGTGGACAAAATATAAAAACAACTAATATAAAGAGTGCTTATTAATTTCAAGGCTTTCTTGAAGGTATTTTTCATATGTTAACCTACTTATTCCTCTTGTTATTACTATAAAGTCAGTTCTACTATTATTCCCATTATGGATGGGAAATGGAGATGTAGAGAGGCTAAGTTACTTGCTTTAGACCACAAAGGTATTTGTGCCAAATGTAGAGAAGAGCAAGTATATAGCTGATGTGTGGCCCTTCATTACAAAAGGCCTGCTTCCAGAATCTTGGTGTTGCTTTATACACACTGGAGAAAATGGAACTTCTTTTACCAGTAAGATTATTTCTTTTATACTTCATAGGATACATGACTCTCCCGTGGCTTCTTTTAAAAAATCTCAATATCTGAGTAATTTCATTCATGTATTGATTTAATTGAAAGCTCGTTATATATAAATTTTATGCCCACCCTAATAATAAAAATAATAAAAGAATAAAAATGAAAATATAATAATAAAATAATAAATACAAGAAGAATAAAAGAGTGACCAATGACTCTGACTCTGCTTTTTTTTCTTCCCTAGTATGCTCTGTGTTATGCCTTCATCACAGCAAGTATTAGAATATATACTACATACTAAATTTTGACTAGAATAGTTCTTGTCGCTATGAATAATGGGAGTAATTTCATTTTCTAATGAAATTTCTATTTAAAATAATTCTCCCAAACTGAAAGATTTTTACTTAAGTTTCATTAAATAAAGAGATTTTAATTCCTCTCTTGTTCTACAGAAACAACAAAGAGAAAGAAAAACACAGTGATGTGGTGGGATACAAAATCAAAGTAAAAAGCCTTCTGTCTTTAATAAAAATGCATGCAAATACAACCCTAAAACATAGATTCTGAAGCATATTTCCACTGCTGCCAAATACTAAACAAAAACAAAAACATGGACCTACATGAAGTGAGTGGGTGGAGGCATATAGGAAAGCTGACAAGTATTTTCTCCTTTATCTACTTTTAGGAGGATATAGATTGCCCCCAATCTGCTAGGTTATACCCCCTTTCCCCATATGTGCACAGCTTCACTCATTATCAACATCCCCACCACTGTGTGCATGGTTTTACAACTTGTTATAATCAATGAACCTACAATGATATATAATTATCACCCAAAATCCATAGTTCATACCAGGGTTCACTCCTGGTATTATATATTCTATGGGTTTAGACAAATACATAGTGACATGTATCTACCATGACAGTATCACACAGAATTGTTTCAGTGCCCTAAAAATCCTCTGTGCTTTCTCTATTCATCCCTCATGCATACACTTTTGAATAAAAATAAGATAAAAGGGAAAAAATTAAGAGAAACACAGCTGGAAAATGTAAATCTCAAGAAGAATCAGCCACAGTTTGAGCGAAGTGCTTAGACAATTACTCTTATATAGATTAAATATCTCTAAAACATAATCTTTCCTTGTATATTTTTAAAAAGAAAATCAAAATGAAATGAAAAAGCATAAAACTAAAAATAAATTTGGATAAAATGATCAGTGCAGAAGACAGACAAATGAGATCCAACATGCTCATAAGTGGTGATCCTGAAGAAAAGGAACAAGCAATATAATAACAATAAAAAAATCAAATACAGAGTGTAAAAACAACAACAAAATTGAAATATAAAAATCTCAAATCAATGTGGTACACCATATTCAAGTACAGCTGATGAAGACTGACTAACTCTAGGACATGCTATGGCAAAAACAAAACAAAATAAAAAAACCCAACCAACCAACCAACAAACAAAAAAACCCAAAGAATCATATGGACATGCATCAGAAAGAAGGAACTTATATTCAAGGATAGAAATTTCAGACATACCTAATAACCAATGGACAGCAACATTCAGTATGGGAAGTCTCCAGCATTGTTTACAAATATTTACAAGTTTTTAAAGAGAAAATTATGTTTGATTCAAGAAGCTTAATGAGTCAAAAGTAGGCAAAAGAAGAAAATGTTCTATGTAGTAACATAGAAAATATAGCATCTATGACTGTTTCTTTGGTGGGGGGTACTACTTAACAGTGAAATCCAACAATCCAAGAAATAATTCAAAATTAGGAATACAGGAATGATGAATTGAGTAGTAAGTAATTGGTAACAACTGATTTTTTTTCAAATTCCAAGTAAGTCTAACCAAGACTGTGTGAATTAAGCCAGAATGTAAATACTATAAATCTCAATAATGTAAAACTGATAATATAATTGAAGTTTAGGTGGTGTATGTAAGGAAAATAACCATAAAGAACTTGTGTTAATTTCTTTAACTATCATAACACAGACTTACAAGAGATTGTTTAATATTTAAACATGCATCCTAAAAATGGTGACTTTGAACTACTAATATTTTCTTAATCTTTGTTCTTAACTCGTGTTATTTTTATGGACCTAATATCTCCTTGGGGCAGGGGGGGAAACAAATACCTGAAATTTAGCAATTTCTTTTATTTTTTTCTATTTAATCAAAATCTAAAATAAATTCAATACTTTTTTTTAAAGAATAGGGTAAGATCATATTCTTTTAAAAGAATATCTATCAATCTATCATCTATCACTGATCACATGATCTAAATACTTATTTGCCAAAAACAAACAAAAACATACGATAAGAAAGCATTCTTCTAAAGTCTCTCCCTCTCATTTTGTTATTTGAACTTAGGCATAGGATGTCTACACATATTATGATTGTTTTTTACAGGTGACAAGATTTTTTTTGAACTTTTATGTTTAGCTTGAGTTATTTTTAAGGAGTATAGTTTATGCTACTTCATTCTAATTAATATGATGTTAAATACATAAGTGAAAAAATATATTTTGTAACCCTCCTCCTTCCACTAAAATAATAAAAAAAGGTACAAACTTACTTTTCTATAACTGAGTATTTTCATTTGTCAAAAACACAAACGTATGCAAACAACTTAATATACCTCACACTCTTTTCACAAGATAATTGTTTTTTTTGTCTAAGCTTAGACCAAATATGTATTAATTCTCCAAATGACAATGTGAATTTGTTTTCATTAGGGAAAGTTACATGGAGAATACTAAACAAACTATTCTGGCACTTCACTAGAAATGTTCAAAGGAAGTAATGCAGCGCAGTTTATAAATGACAAGCTTTTTGGCTAAGATGTGATAAGTTATGCATTTATATAACCTTATAAAAATTGCAAATTTATATATTTGAAATCTCTGGATTGCATAGCCATGATATTGCTTTAAAAAAATCACTGAAGCATCAAAGATGAAATGACTCCGTATTTCTGTTTGGTGTACAAATCATGTCAGTATTGTGTGTGTATGTTTGTTTTCTGAATCTGTGTAGGTTTACACATGTGTGAGGGGGGGTGGGACATGGGAGAATGTGCTTAAATATCTTATCTTATAAAATACAATGCACATAAATTGATGAAACCTTTAACAACAATAAAGATAAACCCATCAGATAAATATTGTTCAAAACTGGAAACTCAATATTCAACATATGGCTCTTTCTCTTGCAAGAAATTTTTAAAACCTTGCCACTGTAGATAAGATTATGAATACTTCATTTTCCAAACTGATTCTGTGTAATTCTACTGTTCTCCCTATTTTCTCTCAGTATAACGTCTGTTTAGTCATTCTGTGAATATTTCTCAGAGGACGTAGTCAGGATGCTGATTATTTAAACATAAGTAGTTTTCAATTGGAGAAGCAAGAACTATGAATTCCAATTTCTCCCCAAACCCCCAAAGTTGACAGTATTCCATTAACATAATGGGTTATATGTGCTAATCTCAGAGCTCTTATAAGTTTTGTTCCCAAGTCATCAACTTCTGAAACTTTTCATAAAGTATTACAGGTACCTTAATACTGACAAGCTTAACTACTGTAAATGGAAACTCCAGAAGCTATTATCTGGAAGCTGGGTGAGAAGTAAAATGCCAGACAGAATTTGGTGGGGTCATGTGACCTCCAGTCTTGCACTGCTCCCTTCACCAAATCCCTCCCCCAGGAAACTTTTTATAACCATTCCATTAAATCATCAGTCCGACACTGCAAACCCCACCTTTCTACCCTTTGATGAAAAAAAATTAGCAATAACATTTTCCCACTTGCCATCACAGAAAGGGTATGAAGCCATCTGAAAGTACCCGAATTAGCACTGTCATCCCGTCTTGCCCATTAGTTTTACTGCAGCAAAGACTGGTGAAACACTGAAAAATGTACCTGTAGTCTCTCTTTCCCTGGTTTGATCCTAAGCTCTCCAGAACACAGATTCAATACATTTTTTCTCACGAGGAATAAATGCATTTTAAGCATCAACATCATAGAAACATAGCATAAAGCAGTGACTTCTCCCCCAACCCCAGCTTTTACCTGTTACGCTAATACAAAGACATCGAAAGGGAGAAAAGCTGCAGCTTGCCCAGCAAAATTCTCATTGCAGCAGACAGCACAATTTTGTACTTACAGATCTTACCAGGGAAATGTCGGGATCTTTACAATTTTTCTGCAGAACTCTGTTTCAAGCTCTCAGCCAGGCATGCTGTGCATCCAGGCAGAACCAAGCCGTATGGAATGTCTATGCAGCTGGGAGATAATGGGACTCTTTTTCCCAGCTGGGACTGCGAGCCTTTTATCCACTGAGTATTGCGTGGCTCTTCTCTGGTCTTAGGCATGAAATCCGCTCCTCTCCTGCTGCATTCCTGACGGAACCTAGACAATTAGTTCTGGAGGCACATGTGCAAATCTCCCGTTTGGAACAGTCAAAAGGAAAATTCTCCCTATATTGAAAAAACAGCTCTATCTTCACCATCCTTCACAGAATGAGAGAGAGCTGCCAGCAGCTGCCATCCCAGGGGCATGAAAGATTAAATCCACCCTCCCCTTTCTTTGACTAGAGACAGTCACTCCTGTTGGGTCATCAGAAAAATCTCTCTTATTGAAAACTGGGTCAGGCGAACTACTTAGTAGGTTTCCAATAGGAAAGGAAGTCATTTTTTTTTCTTCCTCTGGTTTCACTGCATTGTCATTTGCAAGTGAAGATTAAGTCAGGCAAGGGTCTGCACTGATTTAGACAGTATTCGAACGGAAGTAAGCTTTCTGAAGCATGCCAGTAACTCCCACTACTAGTTAGGGTGAAGAGGAAAGGGACATAAAATCGAAGGATCTTATGCACTGTCACTAAATCCTTTCTAAATCATATTTTTAAAATCTATGCACGAGGCTTCTAAAAGACGGAGAAGTGTGTAAAGAAAGTGAAGTCAAGTCCAAAAGAGTATTGCTGCTCTCCTAGGTAACGTGCTTATAATCCCCAGAGGCCATGAACAAGTGTGCATGTGTTTGCAAAACAACTCTGTAAGGGAAAGAATGCTGTTCATGCTACACACCCTGCCCTCCAACTAAACTTTTTAATATGTTTGGGTCTTGTCATTGATTTGGAAGGGACTAACTTCTTACTGAAAAAAAGCTAACAACAATAAAAAAAAGCTAACAATAGGAAAAACAGCTGCATGCACACAGAGACACCAACACATACAAACATGGCTATAACATGAGAGCAGAATAATTGCTTGGGCTTATTTTCATGTTGTAATGAAAAGAAATTATACTCTCAGCATCTTAAAGTAAATGAATACTGGGAAAATAAATCCACAAAATAAAATGTGAGTAAACCAAAAGATAATCTTTCAGACTCAGTTTGCTTTTATCTGATGAGCCAGAAGGTTTCTATGGCTACATTTTTATACTATATCCTACAGATTTCCATGATTACATACTTCTGTAAATACATCAGTCATATACCTCATTTCTACATAGGGTCTAACCACCATCATAAGAGGCTTGAGAGAGGAATTACTGTTTCTTAACATTAGGTGTACTCAAAATGAGTACACAAGAAGGCAAACTGGATGAATTATTTTATAGTTGTGGTATTTGTCCTAATTGAATATCTAATTTTTTAAATGAAAAGTATCTCTGCCTCTTTCAAAATAAAAATATTATTTATTTATAAAAACACCAAAATGCTGGGCGCCTGGGTGGCTCAACTGGTTAAGTGTCTGCCTTCAGCTTAGGTCATGATCCCAGAGTCCTGGGATAGAGTCCTGCATCGGGCTTCTTGCTCAGCGGGGAGCCTGCTTCTCCCTCAACCCCTTCCCCCTACTCCTGATCTCTCTCTCTCTCTTTCTGTGTCTCTCGGATAAATAAATAAAATCTTAAAAAAAAAACAAAACAAAAAACACCAAAATGCTGAATTTTTCTACTGAGATAGGAGAAAAATAGTTACCTTGTAGTGGGTTTTTTCCTTGAAGAGGAATTCATTCAATTTAAAGGACACTCCTTTAGTTAAATCTCCAAAACTTCTACCCCATATTCCAAGACAGCTGATAGCTTTGCTACCCATTTCACTGATAAGAAAATAAGAATCAAAAGAGACCTTCAGTAGCTCCTACCACTGCAGCTAGTCATATGTGTGCATCTGTACCCATAAACTCTGCCTTCTTTCTGCTTTGGGTAAACCACACTCCTTCCACAGGACAAGCTCTCTATTGTGCTCCAGTTACCATGCTCTCTTACATATTCAAGAGACTGGTTCCAGGTATGCATCCCTCTCTCTTCAGAATCAACAGTTTTCCCTTCTCTTCATATCATTACAGCATAGAGATTTGCTGCTATTTTGCCCATCTTAAAAATCAACAACCTTTTTGACTTCACATCTTCCTCCAGCTACCATTTCATTTCCTTGCTTCTTTTTACATTAAAGCATCTTAAAAGAATTGGCTATACTCATTGTCTCCAAATAATCCTTTCTCATTCTATCTCGAATGCAATTTGATTGGTCTTTTGTCTCCCGTCCCTTACATCACTAGCAGCTCCTTCTCAAAAACTTCTGCTGGTATCTTCTCATTCTCTTAATCTTTAATCACTGTAGGGCAGTGGGATGTGCGTCAGCCTTCTAAATTAAGATCTATACACTAAAAACTACCAAGAATTACTGAGATAAGTAAAATAAAACCTAAATAAATGAAGAAATATACCATGTTCATGGACCGGAAAACTCAGTATTTTTAAGAGGTCAGTTATCTCCAAGTAGGTCTTTAGATTTGAAATGATTCCAGTTAAAGTCCTAGCAGGTTTTCTTGGGTTAATTATCGAATGATGCTAAAATTTATATGGGAATGAAACCAAGAAAGTAAAGATATATATGGAAATGAAGAAAAGTAAAATTAAAATGGTAACAAGGTTGGAAGACTTATACTTTGATTTTACCATTCACTACTAATTTAAACTGATCAAATTAGTACGGTATTGGCAATTTAGGTCAAAAGAATATAATATAAGGTCTAAAAATAGAACTACATTTATAGGGTCTATTGATATTAGACTATAGTGTCAAGACAGTTCAATGATAAAAGCTCATATTTCAAGAAATGATGCCTAAACAAATGAATATTCATTTGAAATAAATTAACTTTGAACATTACCTCAGACCATATACACGAAAAATAGCTTGAAATCGATCACAAACCTAAAGGTAAAACTTTCAACTCCTAGAAGAAAATATACAAGATCTTGGAATAGGCAAAGATTTGTTAAGACACACACTCACACATACACATTCGTATACAAAAACATGAAACCTAAGAGACAAAAAAATAGAAATATTGGGCTTCACCAAAATGAAAAATGGCTGATCTTTGAAATACATCATTAATGTATTTTTACAGCTCAATAACAAAACAAACAACCAATTAAAATAATTTTTAAAAAATATATGAACAAACATTTCACCAAAGATATCTGTATGACATTTAAATACATAAAAATGGGTATTCCACATCATTATATATCAAGGAAACATAAATTAAGCCCACATTGAAATACCACTGCACACCCATGAGAAAGGCCAAAATTAAGAACACTGAAAATTCCAAGGATTTTTGAGGATGTGAAGCAGCTAGAACTCTTACATCTGGCTGGTAGAAGTATAAAGTGTTAAAACTACCTTGAAAAGCAATTTGACAGTTCTTAAAATATGAAGCACCACTCTTAAATATTTTCCCAAAGGAACTGAAAGCATATGTCCATACAAAGATCTACAATAAAAATTCATGACAATTTTTTATAATAGGCAAATATTGGAAACAGCACAAATGCCCATCTGTAGGATAATAAATTAAAAATTGTGATACATTCAAAAATGTAAAACTAGTCAGCAATAAAAAGACAAGAATTCCTAATATTCACTATTTGAATTAATCTTTTTTAAAGATTTTATTTATTTGAGAGAGAGAGAGAGAGAATGAGCTTGGGGAGGGGCAGAGGGATAGGGAGAAGCAAACTCCCTGCTGAGCAGGAAACCCTACGCAGGGCTTAATCCTAGGACCCGGATATCATGACCTAAACTGAAGGCAGATGCTTAACTGACTGAGCCATCCAGGTGCCCTACTATTTGAATTAATCTTAAAAGAAAAATGCCAAAAATAATATATAGAAAAAAAAGTCAAAGCAATTCTACACTAACCAGGAAACAAAATGGTTGCTTAAGGCTGAGGTGGGTGAAGATTAAGTGCAAATAGATATAAGGGAATATTTTAAAGTGACAAAATATCCTGTTTCTGATTGTGACAGCAGTTACATGGGTATATGCATCTGAAAAATCTGATCAAACTGCAAAAATGAGTGATCTATTTGGGTCAATTTGAATCATTTATATTTTTCTAGGGGATGATGATGATGATGATGATGATGATGATGATGAGATACTGAAAGGTAACTTCTATAGCTCAAAATACATGGTAGGAAATGTTTTAAGTACTTAAATTGGTAATCTACATAATTTTCACAATAACCTGATTAGCATTACATTATTCTTTTCCACATCTAACAAACAAGGAAACTGAAGCACACAGCAGTTAACTGAATTGTCTAAGAGCATCCAAACAGGAGATGGAGGAGGGATCAATCCGAGGCAGTCTGGCTGAAGAATCTATAAAAATATTGATTTTATTATTCAAATCTTAATATTCTTTATATTTTATCTGCTTGACATGTCAAATCCTGTGAGAGGCATAGTAAATATTTCTTATAAAGATTTTTAAAATCAAGTAATCTTAATTTTCAGAGAAGCTTTAGCACTATATATTTTTCTACTACATTGCTTAGTGGATTAAGGGTGTGTGTGTGTATTGTGTATATATGTATGTGTATATACATATATAGGACTATATATATCTCACTATATATAAATACTATATATAAATATATATAATATATATAAATATATTTTATTTTATTATTTATATAATATATATATTATATTTAATATAAATAAATATAAAAATATATAAATACACTATATATAAATACATAGTGAATTATATATATAAATATATAGTGAATTATATATATACATATATAACTATACGCATGATTGCATCTTTATGATTTTATAAAATCTTTAGGAATTTGTAAAAATGTGTTTACATCTCTTAGAATTTTATTTGGCATCCCTGCTTTCTTTCTGGTTTGCATTTCCTGATATACTTGCATGTGAACAAAACATTTTTTCTGCCACTTTGGTTCAGGTATATTTCTCATAATTGTTATACAGTTGCATGGTTTAAGCCCAATAAGACTTCATATTTTTGATAGGGTACCTTAGTGCACTTGCATTTAGTATGGCAGCTGACATTTATATTAAAATGTACTGATTACCTCTCAGTTTTGCGGAGGTATGGAGTCAGCAGTCTCTCTAGGTGCAAGGAATCCTCACATGTCCACATGGTCTGGGAGACACTGAAACCAACAGCTGTTTGCACCCAGTGCAGTGGGACAACATCATTCAGCAGGACCCCCAACATCAGGCACAGCTGACAGGTGTAGAGCCTCTCAAGAGATTCTGTCACAGAATTCCTTCAGCAGTGAAACCAACTTCAGGGAACTTTGAAGCAGTTGTTTTTTTTTTTTGTTGTTGGTTTGTTTGTCTTTTTCACCCCTGCACCAGGATAATCTGCCTTCATGGCTGCTATTTCTTCTGCTTTCCTGTTATCAGGAAATTCTGCTTCTGCCTTCTTCCCAATACTTCCCCATAAAATACTTAGGATCCCCTCACCTGCCAACTCTTGAAGTGGGCGCCCCAAGTTGTATAAGCTTCAAACCTCACTAAATCTTGATCTACTTCTACCTCTCGCAGGAAAAGAATATGACTAATAACTATTACTTGCATATGATTGCTTTATGGTGAAGTTACTTCTAATATTTTTTGTCTGAAGGAATTAAAAAAAAGATTAACACATAATGCTTTATTGAACTTATGCAATCATTTAAAAATTATATGATATGTCAACACAGTCTGTATTTTGTGGTTGGTGTTATTGTTTTTGATTGTTTGGTTTATTTTTCATTCAGATACACAATTATTCTGAATAACTCATGTTTATTTATTTTTTAAGATTTTATTTATTTATTTGTAAGAGAGAGAGAGAGCACAAGCAGGGGGAGCTGCAGGCAGAGGGAGAAGCAGGTTCCCCGCTGAGCAGGGAGCCCAATGCAGGGCTCAATCCCAGGACCGGGGATCATGACCTGAGCTGAAGGCAGACGCTTAACCAACTGAGCCATCCAAGCATCCCTGTATAACTCATGTTTAAAACATATATTTTATGAGATATTTTCCCCTGCCCACCATAGGTGATTCTTCTAATATTATTAGATTATAAACAATTTTATATAATTTCCTGAGTGCTTTCTGTGGGCTAGACACTAACTCTAAAATCTCACTCGATCCTTACAACAACCATATGAGGTAGGTACTAGCACCTTTGCTTTACGGCACCTGAGGTTTGGAGAGATTAAACAGTATGTTGAGATCACACAAACAGTAAAAGGCCAAACAGAGATTTCGATGCAGGTCCGTTTACTCCACAAATCTGTCTTTTAAACCTCTCTGCCAGGAGCTCTCTGCCATATCCATTGGTATATCAAATGGAAGGCAATACTTTTGCTCTAACTTTTATGGTTGTTTCCCCTCTTAAAGACATAATTAAAGGTTTCTCTTGAATATAGTGTTTTAAGCCATTACTACACAGACTTTGACAATTAACTAGGTAGTTAAGCTTTGAAAAGGACAGAAGTATTAAATGGTTCCAAGAAATCTAAATTATCTTTTTCCTTTCCCTTTTCCTTTTTGGTAAGGGAGAGGTAGGGATTAGTGTCAGGAAGGGAAACATGCGACACATATTTACTTTCACTCAGAAAAAAAAAAACACATTGGAAGATGGGTGATAACAATTTTTTTAGTCTTTTGCCCCAACAAAAAATTTTCTTTTCACTTGAGACCACATATGTATAATTTTACAGATATTCAAAAATTCACTTCCCTCTGGAAAAAAAAAATAACATTTTGCCATGAAATGTATTACTTTTCAAAGTGTTAACAGTGAAATGCATGTATTCTCCTTCTACCACATGTTAAGCAAATGTGTATTTTAGAAAACTATTGCAATAATCCAGCTTGAGTTCCTTGATTATATTTATATAAAAATAGAAGATTTGTTACATAATGATAACTTAAAACAGGGAGTAAGACCTGGCATCTTGTGACATGAATTGTTTTGCTTCAATCATAGAAGGACAGTGCAAAATTGTTTCATGGAACTGCCTGTCACATGCTGCTTTCAATACTGAATTTTAATGAGCACCAATTGCTTTGCAAGGCTCTTATTTTAGGAATATTATTTACTGTGAGACCCATTGTGATCTTTCTAAATTATAAGGTAAATTGTTTGGGCCCCAGCAAAAATAAATGTATTTCATTAATGTGGTTCCTCTTCTACTCTAACCTTTTTAACTCTAAATATTGAGAGATTTTTCCATGTGTAATAATTATTATATTCTATTTCTTAGACACAGTAAAAACATCATACAACATAAGTTCTAAGATCTGGATTTTCATCAAGAGTTTAGTGGCTTTAACAAATTTCTGTCTTTCCCATTTTTGTCCTTCATTTCTAAAATATACAACTATTACATTAAGTTATAATGGTGGTTAGACATAGAATGTGAGTTTCATGAGATTTTTTTCCCATTAAATAGAATTTACCTATTGGCCCACTGACACCGTTACCAGAGATACAGAACAAGTTCTTTTCTTTCACAGACAATATACTGGTATTTCTTTCAAAATCATACTGTAGATCGATATCACCTTCAGTCTTTTATCCTTCCATGTATATATACTTTTGCCATTCCTTTATTGTAGATAGAGTACACTTTCCTGCCCTTTGATTTTGAACTTGACACATGAATTACTTGGACCAACAGCATGTGAATTGAAGTCAGTTTGCTGGCTGGCTAGAGGCCTAGCTTTTAAGTGCCCTTATGTGTTTCTGCTTACCTTCTTGTTCCTTTGGTATTGCCATAGAAAACCATGTTTTGGCTACTTGCGGTCCAAGGAGGATGAAGGATACTTGGAGCAGAGCCACTTTAGCTATCCACATGACTGGGTAATAAGAAAGCTGCTCAGCCCAGGGCAACCTAGATGAGCTGTACAAACCTCAGCTATCGTGCAGACATAACAGATAAAATTGATTTTAGTATTTTAAGCCACTGAATATTGGGGTAATTTGTCATTCAATAATAGCTAGTGAACACAGTTATTGTTACTTATTAAAGCCAAGTCATCAAAGGCTGGATTCTGCTTAGAGCAGAGTCTGAGACAAGGACTTTCTGTCTTTTGTCATGTATGAGTTATTTATTTGAAAACGTGACCTATGAGTGAGTGAGGGACAGGGAGAGTTAAAAAGTCTCATGGGGAGCAGAAAAAGCCAATAAAGGGTGCATCACTGAGTTTTCTAACACTAAGTATGAACGACTGTTCAATACTATGGGGACATCTCAGAGCCTACCATATCAAACACCCCTTAGGGCCAACCACCTAGACAGAACATGGGGGAAGCATTTATCTTCTGGCTCTCATATCCAATGATAAGACAACCAGACACTTGATCATGTAAAACAGGACAACTGTGACAGTGAAAAGAGAAAGTATTAATAGCAATCCTGGCACAACTGATATAACTAGGATCTATCTCAGGCTGAGAGGATGTATGGCTACCCTACACACTGATGCAAGAAAGTTCTGGGAGAAATTAACTCTCCTACACATGTATGGTACACACACACAAGAGCGCCAGTCAAGTTTTTGTGGGCCCTCAATACCATGGAATCAGAGAAACTGCTGAATAGAAATGAGATGAAATACAGATGAAAGATTGTCAGGTCACAGCTGTGTTAGGTTACATGAAATATTGGCTTGGATATTTGGTAAGGCTGAAAAGATTTGAATTTGGACAGAAATAGGTATTAAACTTTGTTCCCACTTTGAATCACTCAGATCTATTAAAAACCTTCATTAAGGGGAGCTTGGGTGCCTCAGTCAGTTAAGCATCTGCCTTCAGCTCAGGTCATGATCCCGGGGTCCTGGGATTGAGCCCCGCGTCGGGCTCCCTGCTCAGCGGGGAGCCTGCTTCTCCCTCTTCTACTCCCCCTGATTGTGCACACATGCTCTATCAAATAAATAAAAACTATTTTTCATTTTATTTTATTATGTTATGTTAGTCACCATACATTACATCATTAGTTTTTGATGTAGTGTTCCATGATTCATTGTTTGCATATAACACCTAGTGCTCCATTCAATATGTGCCTTTCTTAATACCCATCACAGGGCTAACTCATCCCCCCACCACCTCCCCTCTAGAACTCTCAGTTTCTTTCTCAGAGTCCATAATGTATCATGGTTCGTCTCCCCCTCCGATTTCCCCCCTTCATTTTTCCCTTCCTACTATCTTCTTTTTTTTTTTAAACATATAATGTATTATTTCTTTCAGAGGTACAGGTCTGTGATTCATCAGTCTTACACAATTCATAGCACTCACCATAGCACATACCCTCCCCAATGTCTATCACCCAGCCACCCCATCCCTCCCACCACCCACCACTCCAGCAACCCTCAGTTTGTTTCCTGAGATTAAGAATGCCTCATATCAGTGAGATCATATGATACTTGTCTTTCTCTGATTGACTTATTTCACTTAGCATAATACCCTCTAGTTCTATCCATGTTGTTACAAATGCCAATTTTTTTGATGGCTGCATAATATTCCATTGTATATACATACCACATCTTCTTTATCCATTCATCTGTCAATGGACATCTTGGCTCTTTCCACAGTTTGGCTATTGTGGACATTGCCGCTATAAACATCGGGGTGCACGTACCCCTTTGGATCCCTACATTTGTATCTTTGGGGTAAATACCCAGTAGTGCAATTGCTGGATCATAGAGTAGCTCTATTTTCAACTTTTTGAGGAACCTCCATACTTTTTTCCAAAGTGGCTGCACCAGCTTGCATTCCCACCAACAGTGTAGGAGGGTTCCCCTTTCTCTGCATCCTCTCCAACATCCGTCGTTTCCAACTTGTTAATTTTAAGCCATTCTGTCTGGTGTAAGGTGGTATCTCATTGAGGTTTTGATTTGGATTTCCCTGATGCCAAGTGATGTTGAACAGTTTTTCATGTGTCTGTTGGCCATTTGGATGTCTCCTTTGCAGATATGTCTGTTCATGTCTTCTGCCCATTTCTTCATTGGATTAGTTGTTTTTTGGGTGTTGAGTTTGATAAGTTTTCTATAGATTTTGGATACTAGCCCTTTATCTGATATGTCATTGGCAAATATCTTCTCCCATTCAGTCAGTTGTCTTTTGGTTTTGTGGACTGTTTCTTTTGCTGTGCAAAAGCTTTTTATCTTGATAAAGTCCCAATGCCCTTGTTTCCTTTGCTTTTGGTGATGTTTCTAGGAAGAAGTTGCTGTGGTTGAGGTCGAGGAGGTTGCTGCCTGTGTTCTCCTCTAGGATTTTGACTGTCTCACATTTAGGTCTTTCATCCATTTTGAGTCTATTTTTGTGTGTGGTATAAGGAAATGGTCCAGTTTCATTCTTCTGCATGTGGCTGTCCAATTTTCCCAGCACCATTTATTGAAGAGACTGTCTTTTTTCCATTGAATATTCTTTTCTGACTTGTTGAAGATTAGTTGACCATAGAGTTGACAGAAAAAGGTATCAAACTTGGTTTCCATTTTGAATCACTCAGATCTCAAAAACTTTCATTAAGGGGCACTGGGGTGTCCCAGTCAGTTAAGCATCTGCATTCAGCTCAGGTCATGATCCCAGGGTCCTGGGATCGAGCCCTGCATTGGGATCCCTGTTCAGCGAGAAGTCTGTTTCTCCCTCTCCTACTCCCCCTGCTTATGCACGCATGCTCTATCAAATAAATAAATAAAATCTTAAAAAAAAACAAAACCCACAAACCTTCATTAAGTACAACTGGCAACAGTCAGCTTCTGGATTCAGCTGGGCAAATTCCCTGCAATGAGTTTTTTGTTTTTTGTTTTTTTTAAGATTTATTTATTTACTTGAGAGGGGTGGGGCAGAGAGAGGGAGAGAGAAACTCTAAGCAGACTCTGTGCTGAGCAGGGAGCCCTGGCCTGGAGCTGGATCTCACGATCCTGAGATCAGGACCTGAGCCTAAACTGAGAGTTGGATGCTTAACTGACTGTGCCACCCAAGTGCTTCCTGCTTTTTAAAAAAACTTTATTTTATTTAGAGAGAGAGAGAGAGAGCAGGGGGAAGGGGAGAGGGAGAGACAATCTCAAGCAGACTCCACACTGAGCACAAACCTGATGTGGGGCTTGATCCCACAACCCTGAGACCATGACGTGAGCTGAAATCAAGAGTTGGACACTTAACAAACTGAGTCATCCAGGCGACCCTCCCTGCAATGACTTAAAGGCAAGAGGCTTAGTGAAAAATATCTATGCCCCACTGAAACTCATCTTGGGACCATAACTTGTATCCACTATCACACCCTGTACCTCCATCCTCAACTAGCAATTTGGCTGTTTGTTCAGGTAACACACACCCTCTTCCCTGGGGAGGTTACACCCTTAGATCCCTTGCCCTAGTGAAACTACATTGCTGCACTTGCCTTTTCACTATTAATTTTCATATAAAATCCAGGAGATATTCCAATGACTAGTCAACATTACAGATAGGGACTACTCTAAGATCATGATATATCACAGCAATGTTGCTTCTGATGATATTAAGGGTTAACTAGTCCAAGCAATATATTAACTTCTTTCTTCTGTGTGAGTGCATGAGAATAAGAAGATTCAAGAGATCAGGTAGATATCCCAGAATATTTATTGTGTCCCCCTAATGCAAGTTTCTTCCTTTAGGATTCAGGACCTTTAATCTAAGTGATCTGAAGTTGGGATGGGACACAAATTCTGTGAACGGATAATTGGGCATGATGGTAAGAATAACCAATTGTTCTACTCGCTTTCATTTCTTGGATCCATGTATTCCACCAGTGTGGGCACCACCATATATCAAATGCACTTTTAGTATATATATCACATTCTAGGTGACTGGGCTCTAATTCTGCAAGGTGTGTTCCTGGAACTCAGTTTGGCTGAGTCTTGAACAGTTTATTCCATCATTCTATCTGACTAGGTGTCTCTGAGTGATAAGGTCTCATGGTACGAATATTGAAAATCTCATTGTCATCCACCCAGTGTCACTCATCCTTTGACATAAAATGGATCCTCTGGGCCTAAGCAATGATATATAGGGTACCATCATGATAGATTAGGCATTCTATAAGTCCTCTGAGGGTAGTGCCAACATAGGAATTACAGGCAGGGAAGGAAAAGTTATATCCTGGGTAGCTTTCAATTCTGATAAGAATAAATCACTATTTCCCAGGATTGATGATGTCCATTATAATCAACTTGCCATCACATGGTACCTGGATCCTTGAGGAATAGTGCCATATTGAGGAGTCATGATTGGTCTCTATTGCAAGTAGACTATGGAGTCAGCAGTGGCAATAGCTAGTCATCTATATGTTGAGGAAGTTCATGTTAAAAAATAAATCCATCCATGAGGCCATGGCCACTCAATCCATGGCTCACTGCATTAAGACTTGTGTGATCAAGGAGAGAGAGTGACTGGCATTCAAGAACACGTTACTCTCTTCAATTAGTGGTTAGGCATCTCTTTGCAGTGGATAACCTCTGTTTGGTATTAATATGAGGCACAAACAAGTACACACATTATGCTTGCTCCTTTAAGTTCATCACTATTACTCTTTGTTTCTTGTGTCTGATTTTTATGCTTGTTCTTTCCAGATTCTCTACTAATTAGGCAAACCATTCACTATTGCTCAGGAGTCCATGTCTATTCATAACTAAGGTACCCTACCAAGAAAACAGTGAACTTCTCACAGATCAGTCTTCCAGAAAGATTCTCATTTACCCCTTTGTTTAGAGCCACCCTGAAATGGATATAATGAGAAAACAGTCCATTTTTGGTTCACCACAGTCTCTCACACCAACTGAATTGTTATGTATGTTTTCCCTTTTTATTCAGTTAGTCAATATTTCTAGGTACAATATATGTTGGTTGAAAAATATAGAACATGCACAAAATAATGTGTCTCTTTACTAATGATAGGGGGTAAATGGTGAAATAAATCATCCTATGTTAGAAGGGATGTCTCAGGATGCCACAGCCTGAAGATGTCAATAGGTAGCAGTCTCAGAAACTTTGTAGGTTTTTTACAATCATATGGCATATTTATCTTACTAGGACATCTCAGTTACTTGTCCTTCTTGCTGACCAGATCAATCAGGATAATCTTCAGTATAATGCACCAGTGTGGTATTCTGCATAAGTGCAAGATAATCAAGGTAACTGCAGACTATGAGAACAATGTAAGAGAATTAACATAGCCCATAACAAGAGAGTGAATATGTACTACTAAAGATAATCTAGTTTTGCTTCCTTTTGTTGATGCAGAATGAGAAAAGCATGTTCGCTAGACCAACATTAACATTCTGTGTCAGATACTGTGTTGATGTGTTTCAGTAAAGAGAACACATTTAGCTTAGCTCAGCAATATACTTGCAAATGTGTAAAATAGTCCCAAGTATTGGGAAATCCTAACGTCCTAATCTATATGTTATCTTGTTGTTGTTAAAAGAGCCACGTGGTTAATTAAATGGAAATATGATAGGACTACCATTCCTACATCCTTTAAGTCTTTGATAGTGATGCTAATTTCCACAGTTCCTTTTGGGATGTGGTATTTCTTTTTTTTTTTTTTAAGATTTTATTTATTTATTTGAGAGAGAGAGAGAGAGAGACAGCATGAGAGGGAAAGGGTCAGAGGGAGAAGCAGGCTCCCCGCCGAGCCGGGAGCCTGATGTGGGGCTCTATCCCAGGACTCCGGGATCATGACCTGAGCCGAAGGCAGTTGCTTAACCAACTGAGCCACCCAGGCGCCCAGGGATGTGGTATTTCTTTAGACTTGTTATTTTTGCCATGATGTAGGACTAAGAAAGAACATACAGAGATCTTATACTTGGTTCTTTCTACCATTATGCTTCCTCTACTACAGGATGGGAGATAATTTGAAGGTTCTGCTGGCTGGCTGTTACATATATTTATCCAATTTTATACTCAGAGATTGGGAAATAACCATATAGTTGGTCCATATATACACTGGGCTTGGATCAATCTTTTTTTTTTTTTTAACCTGGCTTCCACTTTAACTAGAGGACTTCATGGCTTGCCATGTACCCCAGTAGCAGTTCAGAGTTCGTATCTAACAATTCTCAAAAATTCTGGACATTCCCCTTCCCAGAGCACAATCACTCTGGTAAATAGCCACTGTCCTCTTTAAGAATTGGAAGCATATTGTGCACAATTGCAGTGTCATTACAAGTTCTTCCTGCTTTACTTTCAATCAGTGGGCTTTGGGGTAAGACTGACATCTGGAAACTTAGATCTTATAAACAGTGGTTTTTTCATTTTGATCTTTGACATAAAAAAAGTGGGTTTTTAAAAAAATATTAAAAGTCCAGTAATTCCTTTTTTTGACTGCTAATGTGTTACATTTGAGGACATGCCATAATCTATTAGACATTGTCGGTCATCTCTGCAGTTTAGGAATTTTGATTGTCACTCAGGCTTGCTGCCAATTATAGTAATCTTATCTAACTTGCCTTTTAAAAGTAAACTGCTGCCAAATAAAACTGCCATTCTGCAATTCATTACTCCTATTGATACTAAGAAGCCCTGTTCTATTATATATAATATTGTCAAATCTGGTCTACAGAGGACAGCCACCACCATAGGACCAGTGCCCCTTTTGTTAGGGCATTCTTTATTGCCTTAGTGAAAGGATTCTCCCCTTAGTCCTCCAAGGAAACATGGTAAGAGAGAGTGGGTTTTCCTGTACCACATTATAAGTCCATTTTAACCTTCTAACTTTCTTTAGTCTTCTGACTCTTACCTCAATACAGTGGCAAGACAATTTTATCACCTAACCTCTTTTACTAGATACATTAGCATGTCTGAGTTCCTAGGAGCTATCATAAAGAGCATTAATGACTGATTCCAGATGTCCTTCCCAGAATATTGAGAAGGGATTCACAGATCAGTACTCCTGTGACAATTTATGTTCCCCTAATGTATGCCCTGGGTCTTATCCTTGGTTCCCTTCAAAGGAGAACCAGAGTGGTTAAATTAGTTTATACCAACTGGTTAAATTAGGAAGATGAACTTGGAGCAGAGATGAGGGATGGGGAAAGAAGAAAGAGGACTCAGTACAAGAGTGAATATACTGAAAGTGTCTATGGGTAATTGGTTCCTCCATTCCATTGGACTTTGTGATTTAGATCAGTCTCAGAATCATCTATCCATAAGCTCCTGACCCCCAGTGCTCAAAGTTTGTCTCATGGGGGGCATAAACTCCTCCACATCCATGCTTTGTGCATTTGTGAATGCTGAAAAGTACCCAGGGTTGTCCAACTGCCACAGGGTCAGAGAAGCCTTGGAGCAGAAGATGAAGGGTATATTGTACAAACTTAAGCAAATGCCATCAAACAGCACCTGCGTGAATCTGGTCAAAGACTGCACATAGTCAGATGACACAGGAGATGAAGCTGAAAAGATCTGAAGCAGTGTCCAGGAGCAATACGATAGATAATGCTCTGAGAAATAAAAGGGATGAAAATAAAATTGTTGTATTTTTTATTATTTAGTTTCACTTTTTAAAAAAGGTTTTATTTATTTTTTTGTCAGAGAGAGAGAGAGAGCATGAGAGGGGGGAGAGGCAGAGGGAGAGGGAGAAGCAGGCTCCCTGCTGAGCAAGGAGCCTGACCTAGGACTCAATCCCAGGACCCCAGGACCATGACCTGAGCTGAAGGCAGACGCTCAACCTACTGAACCACCCAGGCATCCCTAGTTTCACTTTTCAAATAGGTAATTTTAGTACTTTTGAATGTACAAGGTTAGTTGAAACTTACTTTGTATTTTGTTAATGGCTGTGTTCTGCCCCTCCTCACCTTCAGTCATACCTTCCAGATACAATTTTAACTTTATGGTCTCTGTTATTTTGAATTTCAGTTTCTAAATTCTATGTTTATTTCACAAATATGTATTTATAGTCCTAAGTTTGGTTACATAACTTTAGACAGAATCTTCTGACTTCTTATAATGCAAGTATTTGTCACCTAATATTCCTTTTTCCATCTTGAGGGTTTTTGTAATCTTATTATTTTTAGATATTCTACTAATTACCTTTTAATCTATGAATAGAACATTTAAGCCTCTTATCATCTCATCAAATTAGAAAGTATTTCTACATACTATGCCATATAAAAAATATTAGCATTCCTATTCTTCTGGCCACACTTCTCCAACAACAAGCAACTCTCTTCTCCAGCTATATCTTTCCTTTCAATTTGTCAATGGTGCAAAGATTATTTTTTTGTTCCAATAAATGTAATTAAGACTTCTATTAATTTTTTTGCCATTGATTTGAAATACTGAAAACCATTAGCAGGATTTTAACTATTTTGGATTCACTTTTCTTCCCTTTGGTTCCAATGTCCATTACTTCTCAGTCATTTGATAAAAAACTATTCCTGGAGTCATATTCAGATAAATTCCTTCATTGTCTTAACTCATCAATTGCTTAGGATCATACTACATTTCATTGTACTTTATAATGGAACCTTGGATGCCCTTAGTGTTTTTGTGATTTTCTTATTGCTTTTATTTTTTTTTCCTTGTTGAGAGAAAAAAAAAATTCCTTTTTCAAGTATTAATTACCAGTTAGCAATCATTTTTTAGCTTCATATTCATTCTTTCATTTGAAGACTCCATTCCACTTTTTTTAGACATTACACTTAGATCTACGTATAACTGCCTTTCTGGACATCACCCTGTAGTTTATTTTCACTGTACTTGTAAGTTAACTCCATTTGTTCTTATTTCTCACAACTTCTTCTCTTGTTTTTCACCTTCATTTTTTCTGGCAGAAACCCACATGTATCCTGTGAATCTTCTTGTCAGAGAAATATTTACTTTAGCATTAGTTTTCTGACTGGCATAGGATTTATAGTTAATATAAATCTGAAAGCACTGTTTTCTAGAAACTGGTTTTACTGATGCAGTATCTGATGCCACTGTGATACTCAATATTTTATAGATTATCTTTGTTTTTCCAGGAAATTTAACACTTTTTCTTGGTGTTCTGAGGTCTTATGATGGCATGTTTAGGTACATATTTTTAAAAATTCCCCTCACTTACCAGTTTAGATTATTTTTCTCTCTATATGTGTCTCTCATGTTCTCGGGCATTTTATTATTTCTTGATAACTTCTTCCCCTCCCCTTATTCTGCTCTTTTTTCTAAATATTATAATGGTTTTGTGTTGCATTTCTTTGACCGATCCTATATTTACCGTATCTTTTATGTCTTACTATCTCTTTTTTTATCTTAATTATGTTTTTTTATCTCCGGTATTGTACTTGATATTTTTGTGTCTGTGGGTATATATTTAATTGAATTTTTGATATTTTCAATTTTAATGATTTTTATTTCTTAGTGTAGCTTAAAATTTGACTTGGTTGAGAAACCTCACCGCCTCTCTGGAAGCATTATTCCTTTTCTCCATGATTCAAAATATATATATAGTACTTAATGCTTAGTTCTAGAAAAATACTTTTATGGACTGAATTCCCTCTACCCCCCATTCATATGTTAAAGCCTAACCCCAAATGTGAAAGTATCTGGAGATAGGGTCTTTAAGAGGTAATTAAGATTAAATGAGGTCAAAAGGGCAGGCCCTAATCCAATATGACTGTGGCCCTGTAAGAAGAGGGAGAGATCTTTTTCTCTCTCTCTGCCATGTGCGATTATGGCAGGAAAGCAGCTGTCTGTAAATCAGGAAAAGAGCCTTCACCAGAAGCCAACCATGCTGGTACCATGAACTTGGCCTTATAGCCTCCAGAACTGTGAGAAAATAAATTTTTATTGTTTAAGTCAAAATACCTATCTTTTTTGCTTTGTTTTTATCATGATAACAGCAAATAACATCCATTTATTGATTTGTAAAGCCACACCTCTCCTGATGAGTTTTTGGTCCTAGAGAAAAGAAAAAAAGATACTATTTCTGTCTATAATTACAGATGCAGTATACTACTTGGTCAGTACTCACTAAGTAGAATTTTGTTGGATTGATTTTGTTGACCAAGTGTGATGTGTGATAGCTTTTCTTTGGCAAATCTTAAGACATGCTATAGTCAGGTAATGCAAGGCCATGCCATGGCCATAAATAGACCTGGAAATTCACTTGCTAATATTACCCGAGCCCAGTGCAGGTTAAGCAGCTTACACTTACTTATCTTACAACAAGGAATTCAAAGACTAAGCTACTTCTATCTCAAAACTTTGCCACCTTACACTCCTTTGTTTATACCTGTGCTGAGGACAAAGAAAGCTTGAGGAAGATATATTCACATGTTTTTGTCATGACCAGAAGGCCACATCAATTCTGTTCATTTTCCACTATAAAAATGAATCATTTGACTCTATCTAGATTCATGGAACCCAGGAAATGGATACTGGGTAAACAAACTGTTTATGCCAGGTGCCTTCTATAATATGTTGAGAGTTGAGTTTAATAATCATCATGTCTACTTTCTGAATAATTTGCCAACAAATCTACTAGAGCAGTGGCTTACCAGTGAGCAAGAAGATCTCATGATTTCACTTCCCTTTAAGTCAATTCTTATGAATTTTAGTGTAATATACATCCTCTATAATTAGTGAAAAATAATCTTACAGAATTTATCTAAAGTATCAGTTAATTAAATATAAAAATGGATGAAATAGAGCAACAACTATACATGTCTCTGTCATTGTATAGTAAGAACAAAATAACTGTCAAACGCCCCATATAGTTATATCTTGCTTACCTAGTAGAAACATTATTCCTAGAAAAATTATATGATATTTAATTGCTCAATATATCCAATACCATTCTTATTTTCTTTGATAAGTGCATGTAGTCATTTGGACAAATTAAACATAAGTTAAAAAAATTTACTCTAGGGGTGCCTGGGTGGCTCAGTTGGTTAAGTGTTTGCCTTCAGCTCAGGTCATGATCCCTAGGGTCCTGGGATCGAGCCCCAAGTCGGGCTCCCTGCTCAGCTCTCCTCCCTGCTCTCTGTCTCTATCTCTGTCTCTCTCTCTCAAATAAATAAATAAAATCTTAAAAAAAAAAAAAGAATTTATTCTGGAGGAAAAATACAAATTACTTCTAAGTGGTTACCTAAATTAGTAGCTCACACTTGTGGTATTCATTAGACAATTATTCTATGTTTACTTTATCAGTTATGATACTATTTAATTAATGATAAAATCTGAAAATTTCAAATTAACCTCTTAGCAAATGAAAAAAATTAAATCAAGTTAACATGATTGGTAGAAAATAAACAAACTGATTTTAAAACCTGAAGTTCAAAGAAAAGTCCCCTAATAATAAAATGTTTGAGTTAAGGTCAATGGGTAAGAATTAACTGCAGTAAAGGGAGAGAAAAATATGACCAACAAATGGGACCAGTCAGGACAAAGGTCCTGTATCAGAAGGAAAGCAATGAGTATTCAAAACATTAAAAGAAGGCAAGGCTGACTGAGAGGCAGTGAGGTGGGGAGAGGTGGGCAGGTGAGGCTGGAATGGCTTTCCACATTTGGCACCCTCATAAGATGCCAAATAAATACATAGTAATTAGTCTCAATTTATCATTTACTCACACATTTCATCAGCATTGTTCCAGCAATTCATTGTGATATAGATTTCTGAGGATAAGGAGACAAACAAAAAGGAATTTTTGTCTATATGTTTCTTTGTTTTACCCTGAGGAGCTCACCTTAAATCTTTTATACAACAAACTCATTAATCTGCATGCCTATAAATTAGGCACTGTGAATTCTATCTTGTACAATGTCCTTTCTACTAACTGCCACAATGTCAGTGGGGTTCTCTGAGGCCACTCTACACAGACCTTGCTTTATGACCACCTTCCATGTGTCTCTACTGAACGCTTACTGTGTCTCAGAATTGTGTTCATTGCTCACACTTTGGTACATTCTTCCCTGTTGGATCAGCATAAGCCTAGCCGACACAAAGATGTCCAGTGAAGTATAAATTTAGTAAACCGTTTTGTACATTCATCTGCCTTTCTCTGGAGTCAATTCTTTTCTGCCGTGCAGCAACAGATTTGAACATTTTTAGCCCCACCATGATGTCTCAGGCCAAGGAAATAAAAGGTACAAATCAATATCTGGAGCTTATCTGTAATGGAATTGCAAGCTCTTTAACAAGACAATTCACTGTCAAGACTGATGTGAGATTATTGGACATGTTTGGGAAAAATGGGGGAAAGGGTTTACTCTGAAGTCATTTAAGCAACCTATGTTTTCTTCTGGAGAGTTTCAGATAAATAACCATGTGTAAATTATAAACCATCATGCAACTGTACCATCTTAAGCTGTCCTCGTATCTTTATAGAAGCTTTGTAGCTAGACAGTTTTCAATTTATTCACAGCATGTATTTCACAACTTTTTCTTTTAACAATCTACATACTAGAACAAATTGTTTCCTAAATTCCAGATTTTTTGTGTGTGTGGTTGCTGTTGTTACTGCAACTTCACTGAATCTAGTAGCAGGTAAGTTGGTTACCTCATAAATTGACTTTCTAAGGGAGAAAAATCTAAAAAAGGAAAAGAAAAGAAAGAAAAAAGAAAAGAAAAGAAAAGAAAGCTAAAATGGCAATGGGTTTGCAATGTTGTCCTTCTTAAGTTTGCAAAATGATCACTAAAACTGTTTCCTTTCTGAACACTGCAGGGTAGAGAGGTCTATCAAGACATATATCCACCAGGGGTGTCTGAGTTGCTCAGTTGATTAAGGTTCTGACTCTTGATTTTGGCTCAGGTCATGATCTCAGGGTTGTGAGGTTGAGCCCCATGTTGGGCTCTGAGCTGGGTGTGAAGCCTGCTTAAGATTCTCTCTCTCCCGCTCCATGGGCCCCTCTCTCTCCCTAATTAAAAAAAAAAAAAAGACATACATCCACCAATAAACCAGTAGTCCTGGGTATTACTTAATAGCTAATACCATTAATGCAAATATCACTCAATATTCATTCAATTATCATTATCTGAATTTGATATGTGTTTGGTATTGGACTAGGTAGATAGATGGAATATAGAGATACTGCTTTAACTTGGTTCCCTAGCAGAAAGTCTGAGATGGGAATTCTTGTTCAAGTAATTTATAGGCTAATTGCTCTGGATAAAGAGAGGGAGGAAAGCAGGATGTGGCAGGAGAAAACAGCTAAGGAGCTATAAACTAAGTCCAGCCTGTCCCAGTGGAAAGCTCTGGAGCATGGCCTGCACCACAGAGTTGATTCTACTTTATGCAGTGAAAACAGCTATCTCATCAAGTCAGTCAGTTTAGCTGTGGGCTTTGAAAGAGAGTGGGTGAGGGGCAGCACTCTCACTCAAGCACAATAGCTCCAGTTTAAATGAAGGCACTTATCTGGAAAAAAGCAACAATAAACCCTTAGCAGCCAAGTCTCACAGTGGCTGGAGTGTACATGCACTGGCCTGGAAAAGCAATCTGCATAGGGTAACAACACCATCCACTACAGAAGCCTCTGTTATGACCACCATATGACAGAACGAGACTTTCACTTAACCACTTAGAAAGATTACCCAGCATTATAAGGTGACTAGAGGAAGAATACCCTATACAAACAAGCAAATACATATTTACAAGAAAACAAAAAATTACCATTAGTATAAAAAAAGTCCTTTGAACTCATAACCAATATCAAATTTTGGCATTAGAACTGGCTTGGTTGTTTCACTATTTGTTTATTCTTTATCTGGTCATGAAATAACTTTGAAAATCCATTTCCTCTCTGCACTACCAGAAAAACAAAATAAAACATAAAAGTACATGCAGATGGAGCACTGGGTGTTATATGCAAACAATGAATCATGGAACACTACATCAAAAACTAATGATGTAATGTATGGTGATTAACATAACATAATAAAAAAAAGTACATGCAGAAATACACATTTGCTTTTCTTTAAAATGTGCTAGTAAATATATACATTTTACCAATCTATTCCCTAATTTTCACCATCTGACCTCCATTAATAATTTAGCAAACAAAAATGAACTCTAAAACTCCAATATATCTCAATGGAGATTAAGATATATCTTAATCTATTTTTTAAAAAAGATTTTTTTATTTATTTGACAGAGAGAGACACAGTGAGAGAGGGAACACAAGCAGGGGGTGTGGGAGAGGGAGAAGCAGGCTTCCTGCTGAGCAGGGAGCCGGATGCAGGGCTTGATCCCAGCACCTGGGATCATGACCTGAGCCAAAGGCAGATGCTTAACGACAGAGCCACCCAGGCGTCCCAAGATATACCTTAATCTTAATGGAGAAACCATAAATAGTTTTTCCTCTCACATCACTTTCCAACTTTTTCATGCTTTGTTAGCATGTTTTTGATTCCAATATTAAAAAGTATCACTTTTTTCTTTGATATATCTGTACCACTGAGACAGCTCCAAGAAGGAGCAGTGTCTGGTTCTTCATGTTTTCTGAATGGACTCGTGCCTTCAATATAGGAGGTGCTCAATAGATGTGTGTTGAATAGACAGTGACATTACATTTTATGAGGTGGTCAGTTAATCAAGACAGCAAGAAAAGCAACAATTCCATAAAATTAAAATTATCTTTGAAAAGCTTATAAAACTCCCATTAAGAAATATATATGGTTTTGTGTATATATTCCTGTCAGCTCTTCTAATTCCATTTACTCAATATTTTTTATGCTTCTCAATTATTCCTCAATTTCTTCCTCAAGGATAGTGCTGATTTGTCACGACCTACTTAAAGATCACTTAAATAACCTATTTAA
The DNA here is from genome assembly GCF_009762305.2 of Zalophus californianus. NCBI lineage: Eukaryota > Metazoa > Chordata > Mammalia > Carnivora > Otariidae > Zalophus > Zalophus californianus. The sequence continues at coordinate 42,981,372 of NC_045595.1, read as the reverse complement.
TTCTTTCTAATGGTCAGGAAACCCTGAAAAAATCTTTATACGTACTTTCCATAAATTTTAATAGTTTGCATTGGTTGTTTTTGGTGTGACTACATCCACTGCCTATTTAATTTGAGGAAATAGGGGCATATCCCATGCATAAAATTAAATTTGCGTAAGATAAATACATTATACAATTTCATTATATTGCTTCTCAAGTGAACTTAGTTCATCAACTTAAAGACCCATCTCCCATTTGTTTTATTAAAACTTCCAAATTACCTCATATCTTATTTTTTCACATTTATCCATCATCTTAAAAAGCATTGAATAAGTGGTTTCTTTTAGACCTTTCTGTTGTAGACACACCCAAGAGCCACAGCATAGTAGCCAAGTTAGCATGTACCCATTGGCTCCGATAACCGCGATTTGCTTTTCTATATGCAGACTGTCACATTGTTGTGTTTACAGGATTGTTTCCAGCAGCTAATTATTGTAAACAACATAATGCTATATGGTACTGACAAGAGTAAATATGATAATGACCATGCATACTCATCATAGCTTCCTCTTTGGAAAACTATTTCAGAAAGTAAGCAATTGATGATAGTTGGAATACAAAGCAAGGGAGAGGGGGAAAATTTGATTACTAGGTTTTAGAGGTTTCAATTTGCTGAAAAAGTAAATCTCTAACATAATGACATGCAAGAATGTGGAAGAAAAGGCTCCATTACCACTTGGACAGCTGTTTACATTTTCTTCCATCTGGAGCACAAGTGAAAAGAATAAAATTTTGTTTGATTGGAGTGACCCAGGTCAGGGAATTAAAAATGCAACAAAATTCCCCCTAAAGCAGCAGGGTCCACACACTGATTTCCCCTAAGCCAATACAAATTTATCTCCTCCCCAAAGCAATCAGCATTGTGGACATTAAATAAGATGGAGATTTTCCAGCAGTTATTTTTCCCTTTGACCAACCTCCATTGTCATGCATTGTTTCCTTCTGAGGTACCATTTCAACCACAAATTCCATTTCCATGTAGTAGGATCAAACAAGAGGGCATTCTCAACCATAGGGAGAAAATGATACAAGTTTTAGGACATTCTAACAGATATTCTTTGTTTAATTATATACAATAAGATAGACACCGATTTCTGGTAAGTATCTTAAAGCAAAATTTCCTTAGTAGAGAAATACACACTACACAAAGAGAAATTTGCTCTAGGGCGAAACCAATTTTGCTATGATATGGCAAACAGATTGAGGTTTTTCTAAGGCTTACTTACCATGCTAACCATAAAGACATTAAAATCTACAATTAATTCCAAAATAATAAACAAACATATAAAATAAAGAGTTAACTTATGAATGATCTGAAAATTTGACCTGGGAAGAAAGACTTTGACTGATAAAATGACAAAGAAGCTTCTAGCTGAGGAATAAAGTATCTCTATGATGTTTCAATATTGTATTACAAATGTTTCAGAGTATTTGTATACCCATTACTCTAGTCTCATTTCATACTGCAGTCAAATGAACTAAACACAGTTTGAAATTTATATAGTAATTCTGTACGTATAAAAAAGTAAGTGCATTACTTTTGCAGTGAAAAATAGAAATATATAATACATTTTGGCTTTTCATGTTCTTTGACTTTTTTAAAAAAATATTTTTATTTAATTTAGATGTGGGGGAGGGACTGAGGGGGAGGAAGAGGAGAGAGAGAATGTCAAGCACACATCCTGCTGAGCACGGAGTCTGACCTGGGGCTCGATTCCACAACCCTGAGATCACGACCTGAGCCAAAATGAAGAGTCGGAGGTTTAACCGACAGAGCCACCCAGGTGCCCCTGTATTCCTTGACTTTTAATTCAATTATTCTATCAGTCATTTTCAGTCTTCTTCTTTTATGTAAATATACCTGGGTATTTTTAGACTTCTATTAGTTTTTCATTGCTGCCATAACAAATTGCCACAAACTGCATGGTTTAAAATAACCTGAATTTATTAACTTACAGTTCTCGAGGCGAAAAGTCTTAAATCAAGTTTTGTTGGGAAGGCTGCATTTTCTCTAGAAGCTTTGAGAAAGAACCCATTTCTTTGCCTTTTCAGCTTCTTGCATTCCTTGACCTTTGGCCCTTGCCTTGTCTTCTTTCTCCAGCTTCTTGTTTTCATCGTCACAACTCTTACTGCCAGCCCTGATTGTTCTGCCTCCCTCTGATAAGGACACTTGTCCTTAAGAGGACCCTTGGTTACATTCGGTTCACCCAGATAATATAGGAAAATCTTCCCATCCAACTCAAGATTCTTTAATCACATCTGAAAGTCCCTTTTATCACACAAGCCGACATACTGACAGGTTCTGGGGATTAAGACATGGACATTTTGGGGGGCCCATTATTCAGCCTATTGTAACACCTTATAATTTAAGTATGAACTGATTGTTTCCCACATCATATAATGTCATGTAAATATCACATTGATTTTTGCTTATTATTCATCATTCATTTTTAAAGTGCTTAACAATTTAATATTAAAGTATTTTATTTCTATGCTATAGTAATAAAACCTCATGCAGGTTTGCCAGTCCATTTTATAAAATTGTCATTTAAAATTATTTTCCTTTCACAAAAATAAGTCATTTTATAATGCTTTTCAAAAAGAATATACACATTACATATATGTATATTTATCATTTATCTTAAAAAAGCAAACTTTCTCTTAAAAGTGTTTTTCAAGGGTGATGACCAATTTCTTGCAGTTTAGAGAAAAATTAAATTACTATGTGCTAGGAATTAAAGCTCTGTAATTTTAAATTATCAGAACAAAATTCTAAAGGTAGGTATTATTATGTCCAATTTAAGAATGACAAAACAGACTCAGAATGAACTTGTAAGTTCACTAAGGCTATGCAGGTGATGGATTATGGGCTTACTCTCTAAATCTAGAAACTGGTCAAAAGGTAGCTACATTAGTAGAAAGTAGAAAATTCCATTCTGCAGGTGACATAGTTTTAGGTAATGGTTATTTTAAAATATCTTATTGTATGTATTCTAGTCTGGCTTCTGGGTTTCATCATGAATGAATCTTTCCCCCATTAGTCTCCAAATGACTTTATTAATACAGGGGCATAATAAGTGAAAAGCATTATAACATGAAGTAAAGTTCAAGTTTCCATAGACATCTGAGAAGTTATCTGCTCCTTTGTCATTTTTCTTTTTTCTGTCTTCAAAGGTTGTTTTCTTATGTTATTTTCTCTAAGAGGCTGTCCCACACATACTCATCCTTGCACAAAGTTAGTTGTCATTGATTCTGTGCACTTCCTTTTTTTTTTTTTGGATTTATAAATATTTCCTAAAACAGCAGAATACACATTCTTTTCAAGTGCACACGGAGCATTCTCCATAACAGATCACAGGTTAGATCACAAAACAGTCCTCAACAAATACAAAAAAGATTGAAATCATACTATGTATAGTTTCTGGCCACAATGCTATGAAACTAGAAATCAACCATAAGAAAAAATCTGGAAAGACATGGCATTTTATTTATTTATTTTTTATTATGATTATTATTTTTTGTATCAAGTTTCAATTTAAATTCTAGTTAATCATAGCTCTGCTATGAGCAGTCAGTGTGGTTCTTCCTCTTTATCCCTCCACTTTAAGCTTAGGGAAAGAAGGATAGGACCTTGCCTGTCTGGCTTAAAAGCCACATCACCATACCCTAGGGCTTGGGTGCTGGAGTACATCTCACAAGCACTAAATTCTGGTAGGTACCAGATATATAACTGATGATAAAATGAATGAACAAATAGGTTAATGAAATGTGAGTTTTGCAGAAATTTTGAGAATAAATTCTAGGGCTTTATGTGTGATTAATATTTGATGGTGTCTTTTTAAGTTTTCTTTTGATTTTCAATATATATTCAACATACTCCTCACGTAATGCTGCATTGTATATAAACCTGTTCAGTTGGATTAACACCCCTAAAAACTTAGATTGATAAAAAAAAACAGAAAGTCTCACCTTTGGCAGTATTTCTTCCAAGAATGATAACAGTGTAGAGATGAAAAGCACTTCTGTGGGACCTGTTCAACAGACACAGCAATGATGTAAAACATGCACTTTAACAACTGTATCTACTCAGAGGAAGATGAGTAGCAATTTTTGTTAGAAAATAACAGATTGTTTTATGAAAGTGAACAAATGATTGATTTTAATTCTTTTAATTTTTAAATTAATATTTATGTGTCTCCTAAAGTGGGAAAAATCACACTATGTAAAGGTACTACCATTTGTATTTTTACAGGAAACTTTCTTTCACTGACTTTGATAAAACTATAAATTCTTACTCTAAAGCAAAGAGTAAGCCAAGATAAATTTTTTTTTTAATCCGTGTTTTTATATGTAGAACTTGCTCAAGGTAAGTTTTGCATAGGCAAAAGCCATTTTAATTTTAAAGAAGAAAAATAACTAAAAGGCATTTTTTAGGAGATGGAAAATTACAGATTATTCACAATTGAGTGAGTACAATGCAAACAACCTACTAAGTTTTTTTGCCCCCTGAGGAGATCAGTGGTATTGTCCTTCCCATTGGAAAAACCCACTTGCCAGAAAAGAATTAAAACTAAATCTAGTAGAAACTCCATGCCCACACGTTTTTATGTAACAAAATCTCAGTATCCTCAAAATAAATTGGTGCTTTTCCTTTATCAAGTTTTTATTTCAAGAAGCTTAGTTAAAATTTTATCTGAATTTGCACTCAACCCAAATGATGGCCCAGGATTTCTGAACCTCATACTGTTGACATTTGAGTGGTAAGGGCGCGTTCCTAGTCTCCGGTTATTAGATGCCAGGTGCGACAATCAAAAGTGTCTCCAAATATTGCCAGATGTCCCCTGGGGATGAAGGGGGCAGCAAATTCACACCTAGTCAAGAACTACTGGCCTAGACAGATGGAAGAACCAAACAGAATCAATGCTGTGTCAGTTAAACAGAAAGACGTATTCTCTGATATTTCCGTATGATACAGAGTGAAGCACCTCATTCAGTAATGATCAGCGTCACTGCTTGTGTCCTAAACTATGGATTTTATGCCTGACTTTGAAAACCCAAGGTATACATTATACTTGGAAACTGGGCAGAGGGCACATACAGACATGCCCTGGAAACAGAACTCACCCATTTGATTATTTCTACTAATGAGATTTATGACTTGAGAGTCAAAACCTCCCCCACACATTCCAACCCTTAGTTATGATGGCCACACTAGTTACCCCAGTGAAAGCATGAAGTGAATTCATCAGCCATTTTGACCCTACAGCATATAGTTCCTGGCTTTTCTCAACAAATTCCAAAGGCTGCTAAACCGAAACTGCTAGAATATTAGTCAGAAACTTACACAGCGAAGGAACAAAAACAACAGGAACACACACTTAAACTCTGAATTAAAAAGTATATAATATACGCCCCTCTCCTTTAATGTTACACAACCTACAGATAAATACACACACAAACACCGTGACTTTAACTTTCCTTCTCCCTATGATTATATTAAATTGTGTTGTTTATTGATGCTGGGGCCTAGGGTCCCCTTTGAATTTAAGGAATGGCTTTCTCCTTGTGTGTCTAGTTCTTGCATTTATGCTGCTCCTGAAATGCCGGCAAACATCTTAGCTTTTTAATTCACCTGTCTCCTAGGTGAGGGGCTGCTTATTCCTCGGTAACTAATTATTTCCACCAGAAAGGTGAGCTCTGAAAGGAATAACATCCCAAATCTTCTGGGTTTTGTTTTGCTTCATTTGTAAGTAAACAGGGGTTGGAAGGCAATATTTACCAAAGGAATTTCAAGTAGGATCTCAAGAAATAAGATTCCCTGGATCTCCTTACCTTGTTCAAGGTAAGACAGTGAGTATGTGCACAAACTATTACCAAAAGTTACCAGAAGTAAACAGTCTGCAATTCTTAACTAATTTGATAAAATAGAGGGATAACTGGATTATGGATTAATTATGCATATAGCCTGGATTATGAGGTTTTGGTCTGATTCGTCAAGTTTAGCTGGTTCTCTCAATTTAATAAAGCAAAATATGTCTACTGTTCCCTTGTAGTAGCCTGGTAGGTACATTTGTTTGGGTACAGTGAGAATGAGGCCAAAATTCTGCCAAAACACTTTAGAGGGCAAATTAAGTTCAAACAAAGAATTAGTAGTATTCTAGTCACCTCCTTAAATCTCCTACTTTGCCCATGAAAGTGTAGAATATCAACTTTTTTTCTTGAGGGCTGACAAAAATTCATAATATTCAATTGGGATTTTCACAATTTATCTGTTTTGGGATACATGTTGCTTCACAGCTTATTTCAAACTCTGTAATGGCTTCACCCTCAAAGTGTGGGTTACAATGATCCCCTAAACAGTATGCAATGGCAATTATCTGACACTTTGAGGTTATCTTGTGAAATAAAGTGTGTATCCAATATTACAAAGGAGTTTCAGTCTAGCTAATGATGCACATTAGCATGTCATTTCAATTTTAAGAAATCAATGGCTTACTTACATCCCCTCATTTATTCCTCACAGCAACTAAATGGGGTAAATGCTGTTAATCCCATTGCATGGATGAGGAAACTGATTCTTAGTTTCACAAACTGCACATTGCATGGAAGCTGGCCCTGGTTTATACAGCTTCAATATGTAGAACTGAGACTCAGAACTTCTGTTTATCTGAAATCAAAACCATACTCTCATCTAAGAATCCTTTCCTTTCTTTTCAAACTATTCATCCTTTTATTTCATTTGAAAGTAGGTCAGTGTGACTTGTGACTTAAATACTAGATAATATTTAAAAAAAAATCTTTCACAGTCATTAATAGAAGAGTTCTATATTCAAGTATTAATTTTCACCTAAAAATGATTTTATAAAGAAAATCAGTTAATTATATATGCATAAAATAGTTTCATACTTGCATTAGATATGTTCCTGTAGATATCTGAAAAGACCAACGTTTGCAATTTATTCCCACTGAACAAAAATTTATTCAGTGAGTGCTAGGGACAAGGCAACAAATGTTGTGAGGCTATAAAAATGTAGTTTATAATCTATCAGGGAAGAGAGGAAAGGGAGAATGAGATAATTCTAATATAAGAATCAAAGCATTACTATGAGATTTTTCATGAAAGTATTAGACAACACAGAAGTTTAGTTTTACTTTGTTTCTCAATAATCTTAGAGTGGGAAAAACCTTTCTAATTATGATATCAAATACAAAATCCATAAAAGAAAAACTGATACATTTAGCTACATAAAAATAAATTCTGCATGACCAAGAAAAATTCAAAAGCAAATTACATACTTAGATAAAAACATTTAGTATTTATAGATAAGAATATAATATAAGTAGTCTTAAAACTCAATAAGAAAAAGACATACGATGGCGCCTGGGTGGCTCAGTCAGTTAAGGGCCTGCCTTTGTCTCGGGTCATGATCCTGGAGTCCCGGGATCGAGTCCTGCATCGGGCTCCCTGCTCAGCAGGGAGTCTGCTTCTCCCTCTGACCCTACCCCCTCTCATGTACTATCTCTCTCTCTCTCATTCTCACTCTCTCAAAATAAATAAATAAATATTTAAAAAAAAAGAAAAGAAAAAGACATATGATATATGCACAATGTTATTCATTACAGTATTGTTTACAATAGCAAAAGTGTTGTAAATATGTGCTCATCACTGGTTACATATATATGTTACATGTATACTATATCATTATGCATCCATTTAAAATTTTATTTTTTAAAGGAACATAAAATTATTCTTGAAGATATCGTAAAGTATTTAAGGTAGGACCCAAATAGAATTTATCTTAGGCTAACAAAAACATGCATTCTTGTGTATGTATATTCTATCTTTATTGGGTTAGCATACAAGAAAGCAGTATTTGCCTACACTAGGCTAGGACTAGGAGATAGAGATGGGGATACTTTTCACAGTTACAGGTAAACTCATTATCTAGTCAAATTTTAAATTAAACAAAAAAAATTTTTGAAAAGGAGTATCTTGTAGAAGACATTATGGGGAGGCTCCCAAGCAGTAACCATAAAGATCTGAATAGAAAATTGGAAGGTAACTGACTTGGCAGGAAAGAGAGTCAGTTCAGCTTGGAACACACCGAATGCACTAAGTTTTAGAATAGGTGAATTCAGCATGCTGAGAAGTAGGAAGAGTTCTGTGGCAGAGAGTTAGCAATGTGGGTCTAGAATTTTGAGAATGTTTAGCTTCACATTGTTCCAAACCAACAGCACTAAGCTACCTGCATTCCTTCATGCCAAACCTAGTCTTGAGTACCCCAGCCTAAACCATAAACCTTGCCTCCTTCTACTGTCTGAGACAGGAATTCTGATGAGGGTGCTGGAGTCAAGGGACCACTAATGAACTGTATAAGGCTGGAATGCCTGGGTGGCTAAGTTGGTTAAGCATCTGACTTTTGGTTTCAGCTCAATCATGATCTCAGGGTCTTGGGATCGAGCCCCATGCTGGGCCCCCTGCTCAGTGGGGAGTGTGCCTGATGTTGTCTCTCTCCCTCTTCCTCTGCCCCTTCCTCTGCTCTCTCTCTCTTTAATAAATAAATAAATAAATAAATAAATAAATAATATCTTTAAAAAAATTGTGTGAGTTTCACCATCAGAAAGGATGAATACCCAACTTTTACATCAATATGGATGGGACTGGAGGAGATTATGCTAAGTGAAATAAGTCAAGCAGAGAAAGTCCATTATCATATGGTTTCACTTATTTGTGGAACATAAAGAATAGCATGGAGGACATTAGGAGAAGGAAGGGAAAAATGAAGGGAGGCGGAATTGGAGGGGGAGATGAACCATGAGATTCTGTCGACTCTGAGAAACAAGCAGGGTTTTAGAGGGGAGGAGGGAGGGGGGATTGCTTGGCCCGGTGATGGGTATTGAGGAGGGCATGTACTGCATGGAGCACTGGGTGTTATACGAAAACAATGGATCATGGATCACCACATCGGAATCTAATGATGTACTGTATGGTGACTAACATAACACAATAAAATTAAAAAAAAATTGTGTGAGTTTCATAGACATCAAAATTGAAGTTACAGGATAGTAAGGAATCCATAAGCCAGGCATAATGTCATACTGTATAATTTTCCTTTTATTTTTTTCACTACTGTGTTTCTTAGTATCTGTGGACATTGGCTGCATTGGCTTGTGTTAATAGTTTTTCATCCTTCCCCTGGAGTCAGTGCACTGATGTTTCAGCCCAGTTCATCTCCGTGGGCCACAGTTAGAGAGAATAAGTGAGTTAAAAGAAAGTACCTCAATTCTGGGATCATTTTGTAAGTATTCAAAACAAGGATGATCTCTTTCACTAGGGACACTGGCTAAGATAAAAACGTGTAAGCCTGTAATTTGGGGGGTCAACTATATAGAGTGAGTGAGATATTGGAGAATGAAATCAACACCAAAGAAGATGAAAGTGTGTGTGTGTGTGTGTGTGTGTGCATCTATGTGTATGAGAAAGGGAAAAAAAAAAATCCAGGTTACATCATATGAGTTCCTGAATCAAAGCCAAACTCCCTCTAAAATTTTATTTCTTGAGCCAAAATGTCTATCTGTTTGTCTGTCTGTCAGTCTAGATCCATCATCATGACTCTATCCTTTAAGCCTTCTCAGTTAAGGTTTTATTATTTAAAAGAAATCTCATTTACACATTATACTTGCCAATATGGTAGGTATAATAATAAAACTCCATGATCCAAATTCTTTCTCTAATTCAAGTAAGACCCAATCTCATAAAATCTGTGAACATTGAGTATATAGTTATTTGTCAAGCAGTTCTAAGGGGCTCAATAAACACTTGTTGATCGATGGCTCTCATGTCTCTTTATTTCAATATACAATTGATCCTTGAATAACACAGGTTTGAACTATGCAAGTCCACTTATATGTGGATTTTAAAAATATAAATACAGCACAGTGCTATAAATGTATTTTCTCTTCCTTATGATTTTCCTAATAACATTTTATTTTCTCTAGCTTATGGTAAAAATACAGTACTTAAGACATATAACATTAAAAAGTATGTGTTAATCTACTGTTTATGTTATCAATAAAGCTTCAGATCTAAGTAAGCTATTAGTAGTTTTGGGGGGGAGGAAAAAGTTATATACAGTTTTTTGACTTTGTAGGGGGAAGAGGGTGCCCCTAACATCCATGTTGTTCAGGGATCAGCTGTACTTCAACAAATGCGTTGTGATACTACTATACTCAAGGCTTCCCTTCACTGAAATGAGGATTTTTATATGTACAAAGCATGGAGTCAGTTAACAGGCTTTATAAGGCTGAATACAAGATTCCAGTACTTTCATTTTGATATGGGACAGGAAATCTATTAACAAGAAGCCAGATTTCTTGTAACCTTATTTCACTAATAACCTATAGTTTTATCTTTCTGCAATATGTATTTTGAGTTTTTCTTTAGCTTTAGAAGAGAAGAACAATCTATAATCTTCTATAAACACAGTATAAACAACATTTAACTGAGGTGAAAATAACAATATATTTTAGGACTCATGGATCAAATCTATGTAGCTTATAAGTTAACTTTTTAAAGCATATACCGAATATACTACAAATAACATATTGTTATGTTTGGCTCTCCCCAGAAAGCAATAAATAAAATCTATGTCTAGAGGCATTTACATATTAGTAGTGGCTGAAATTTTATAGAAGCAGCTTTACTGCCAAAAGAAAAAGCAGTTATTTTGGGGTCTCTATAGCTATAAACCTGTACATAGATTTTTACAGTGCTGAGTAAGCTTGGATAAAATTAAAGCATAAAACTTCCCCACATGACTACTTTAGTTATCTTTGGGAATATTATTCATTTGAGGATTTTTATTTCAAACAGCAAATGTATGGAAGTACTTTATTTTTTTTTCTTTTGCTTGATGTGGACCGAATTAATGAAACTAATATAACAAGCAGACAAAAATTGTCAAAGACACTTGCAAGACATTTTGCATAGAAATGTCCTTGTGTTTTGACATTCTGATTTCTTGTTTTCTGACAGGGCTATAATTTGCTTTAAGAATTGTTTTAATCAATTACCAAATGTTTCTTATGCTGCACTGGATGCAAGTAATTGAATTTTGTAAAGGAATAGCTGAGTAGCTGGGGTATGATTAAAAATTTTCTTTTCATTGACCTTTCTTGCTTTCAAACCCAGGGTCTAATTAAAAACAATGCTTCCTAAAAGAGGTTATCCTCAAAGATAGTTTTAATAAAGCTTTGCAGTTTTTGATAACACTGCCATTGTCTTTAACGAAAGGCCTAACATCGTTGCTGCAATGACCAAAATCAGTAATTAAACATCTCACAGCTAGCCCATGTTCAAGCTGCAGTTTCTGAGAGCTTATAAATCCATGAAAATAAATCTCTCTGGGCTATCTCAGCTCCAGAAAGATAGCTTTAAATGAGCTTTAGAACTGAACCTTGCTCTTTCCCTAAAGTGTATGGTGCATTGTAGAATGCCTATTTATAGAACTACTTTAAATATGATCAAGACCTCTTCTTTAGAAAAAAAAAAATATTTTCACTATTTTTTTCCATTTAACTTTGAGATGAAAGCCATCTTCCTTTAGTTCTGAGATTCTATTTACAAAAAGCAGGTCTCTATGTTAAAGAAAATAAAGTATACCTGAAAAACAAAAACTGTGAAACAGCAAATCATAATCTAACTATTTCTAGAATTTTTACAACACAAAAAGCCCTTAGAAATCATTTAAAGAATAAGACAAACATTATTGGGGAGAAACATTTTCTTTTGCCTGCCCAGTTTCCATGATCTTTTCTATTCATGATAACTCATGCAAAATCACTCCTCCCCTGATGATGACAGCACACAGTCCATTTTCTCCTAGTTCCCTTCCATCTGGTTTTCTGGAATTCATTGTTATTTGCTCCTTCCAAAGCCTGGATTTCTAGCTTCCCCTTCAAGTCTGTCAGCTACCCCAGGTCCTTAGAATTAAATCATTTTTGGCTGGTGAGAACTCAAGTTGGTTTATGTAGCCTGTTCTCAAAGAATCCTTGCTGACTTTAGCTCATTACATGAAAGCTCAGTTAGGACAAGAATGTGTTTATCATTGTTTCATGCACTAGTGCTCAAACAATATTTTCAGAATTAATGAATAAAACATAGAAGAATGGAGTGACATGTTAGGTTTCACAAGCAGATTATTCCAGAACCTACGTTAGATTACATTCCCTTTGATATTTCCTTCCATTATTTCTTCCCAATAAATAGCCTTCTCTTAAACTATGCATGCTCTGCTCCAGCTTTTCTGAAGGAAGAGCTGCTTACATTACTGGTTTTTAACATGTGTACCATTTCTGTATCCTGATATTTCTAGTGTTTTATCTGAGTATAAAAGTATTCCAAAAAAAAAAGTATTCCAGGAATGTCACTGGATGACAAATTTATTAAAGTTATAATCCTTTAAATCTTCTTAAGGTCATAAATTAAAAACTATGACATAAAATTGAATACATATTGTGACCAATTATTTTCTCATTCATATTCACTCAACACAGTGTATTGTATACCGGATAGAAAAAAAAACCCAAAGATTATGCAGTTTAGGTAAGAATACAGATAGAACATGAATAACTCCTTGGTTTAAAGGGTTATTTTCTAAGGATCAAAGTCAAACTCTTGAACATATCCTATAAGGTTGCCCACTCTCTAGTCTTATTTTTTCTTTTATACCTCAAGTCCCATCTGCTCTGAACAACCAGAGCTTTCGCCTACATTCCCATTTTACCATCTATTCTCCATATACACTGAAATCTCAAAGAAACCTATTAGGTCCTTACTCATACCCTTGTACAAATGGCTTTCTTCATCTCTGAAGCCATTTTTTCATCCTTTGAGGGGCGCCTGGGTGGCTCAGTTGGTTAAGGGACCGATTCTTGGTTTCAGCTAAGGGCATGACCTCATGGGTTGTGATCTCATGGGTTGTGAGATGGAGTCCTGTGTGAGATTGAGCCCTGAGTGAGGCTCTGCACTCAATGGGGAGTCGGCCTGAAGATTTTCTCCCTCTGACCCTCCCCCTACTCCCACAAGCACACTTTCTCTCTTGAATAAATAAATAAATCTTTATTATTATCATCCTTTGAGACCCAGAGAAAACATTAACTCATTCATGAGCAATTTTTCAGATGACTCATATATTTATGTCTCCATTCTTATCTCTTACAATATATTCTATAAAAATCCATTCTAGTATTAAATACATTTGGTCATAATTATTTTTACATGTTTATCTCTCCCAATATTCTATAAGCTCTTCAATGATAAGAAATGGATCTTGTTCATTTAATTATTCCCCCCCACTCTCTGCATGCTAAACTGATACATTGTGAGTTCAACATATATTAGACAAATAGAAGCATAAATGAATAGAGGCAAGATTAAAAGTGAGAATGCAACTCCCAGGCCAGCTCCTCTTTGCACTGCACCAAGCTGACTTTATCCATGACAGACAGGCCAACAGATACTATATTATGATCTAACTGCAAATTAGTTATTTCCTTTAATTTCAAATATATCTATGAGTAAACTGGGTAAGACTAGAAAGGAGGACAAAGACAGTAATTACTCTGATGGTTTAGGCTATACATTTGCTAATTCAAATATCTATATTTCAGACTATATTCTTTTAGTTAGAAATACCCAATTATTTCACTTTTTCACTTTGTTTTGGATATGTGTGAACCTTAAGCTCATCTTAATATTGTGGTTTTGGATATGTGTGAACCTTAAGCTCATCTTAATATTGTGGTTTATATTCACTCACTTCCAAATGTAAATGTATTTCAAACTAAATAAATAAATAAATCTCAACCCTCAAGCTTTGCTTTCATTGAGTAATATGAAATAAAAACAGTTGTTACATATATTTTTCAGAGCAAAGCTAGTTTTCTTTTTTAAAGTATACTTGACACATAATGTTACATTAGTTTCAGATGTATAACACGTGATTTGACAGGTTTATGTTACCCTATGCTCACCACAAGTGTAGCTACCATCTGTCACCAGACAATGCTATTACTAATATCATTGACAATTTCCTATGCTGCACCTTTCATCCCTGGAAATAAACACAGTTTGTAACCCTGGTTGACTGGGTAATTGGTACTGTGTAGACTTGGTCTGTGTTTCCTTGCTAGTGTATCTTCATTCTCGAGCCATAGTTTCTATTAGACTTAATTATGCTCCCCTGCTACTTTAAATCAAGGGTATCCTCAAAATGAGGATTGTGTCTATTAAATTTAATTACTTCCCTCTGTGGATCAAGTGCCTAGGATGCTGCTATTAAAAAGAAGCTGTTATTACAAGAGGCTGCTCCTGACCTGGAACATATGTTTGTAAAACAACTCTCAATTTCATAGTGTCATGGTTCCAACCAGCTGTGTTCCAACTCTTGCATGAGTTCATTCTTGTTACGCCTAATGGAATAAAATACCCCAAATGGATATGCACCATATCCTTATTTTTTTTCCCTTTGCATGTCCTCCGAACATTGATCATTTACTTCCACTTGATTGGTATTTCTTCAGGGAAATGGCATATCTGTTCTACCACATTGTGGCTAATGGTTACCGTACATGAACCTTGAGGTTATATATGCTTTTGCAATAATTAATTTATTAGCAATATCCCTAGGGGTGTTGTAATAGAAACAGAAAGGTGATGGAAAGAGGAAAAACACAACAGAGAATTATGCCAGCTGTGTACCCAGATCTATTATTACAAACAGTTAACTCAGATAATTGAACTCTAGGGGATGTCATCACTTGAATTTTCATTTTAGAATTGTCCCAACTTAATTCCATGAATCTTCAGATTCATTTATGAGCAACCTTAATGCTGATGATTTATCTAAGGAACCTCAGGCAACATTAGAAAAATGGAACAAATACATTAACTGTTTTCTATTAATAAGAACACTTAGAGTTATAATACCTATGTGCAAGTCTCTGCTGCCATCTACTAGCTGGGTGACTTCGAGTAAATTGCTTTGATTAAAAATAAGGCGATAGTTATAATACATGCCTTACCTACCTTCGCAGGTTGTAAAAATAATGAAATAAGAATTTTCATATTAAATTTCCCTGTTAAAATTAATTTAAGAAATCACTATTCATAGAACTATAAATAAATCCAAAACAGAAAATTAAAAAAAAAAGCAGAGAAAAGTCAAGATTTTTGGCACATTCAGTGGAAAATGCCCAATCCATAAACAGACTTTTTCCACATGATTTTGAACTGGTTTGACTGAATTTTTGACCCAACTGATAGAATGTTTTGGCATCCCGAGGACATCATTTAAAATAGCAATTATTTTCTCACCTTTTATTACCTTCTCCCTGACAATAACACAGGCCAGAAAACTAATTATCAAAAGCAGTTTCATCATGTCAGAAATGGGTGACCAAATTACTTGGGTCAGTTCTCAAATAAGTATTTTTATATGATCTAGATATTTACTTGAACTGTGCTCAATTATCCATTCCTACAATCCAATCCATATGTCCATGTTCTTCTGGTGCCTTTTGCCACCACCTTTAAAAATTTTGTTATATTGAGATAACTCTGGGTTATAAATTATCCAAAGCACAGTTAAAATGACAAGGCAGTTAATCTCTAAACATGGACAACTAGAAATTTTTTGTGCTCTGTAAGGAAGTGTTAAGGACCTATTTACTAAACAATAAAAAACTATGGTAAAGTAGAAAGGGTATCAGAAAAAAAGAAAAACCTGTCTCATGAAAGAGAGATTCTTTAATTCTGCATAGCTTTTGAGAACACAATGGACATCAGTCACTGAAAATTTTAAAATAAATAAAGAAAAACAGTAATAATGACAACAATGACTAATATTTATTCAGTACTTGTAAGTCCTAGGTGCTTTGCAAAATATTTTATATCCATGTTTTAATTAAGTCCTTTGAACAACCTTACCAGCTGGGAAAATTATGCACCCTAACTTTACAAATGAGAAAATTGAGATAGAGAAATTGAGTAAATTGCACAATATCACATACCAGAATTCAAACTCAGGGCTATCCAACATCAGAATCTGCTCTTAATCTCTTTACTACATTGTAAAAAAGGCAAAATTCAACTCAATATAACTTTATCTGAGTTCTCCAACAACAGAATGAGCCTGCCAGCGGAGTAATTTCTATTCACTGAAAATGAACTTGATAGAATAACAAGCTTGACGTAATGCTATGGATGAGGGAACTGAAGTCCAGAGCTGCAAAGCAGCTTTTTAACTATCATAAAGTGGTTAGAAGCAGAGACGGGATGGGTGATCTCCTGTTCCCCACTCAAGTGATCTCTTTACCATGCACAATGGTTTTTCAATGTGATGCTAGAGGAGCACCTTTCATGATGTTGTAGAGGTGTTTCAGCAAGAAATATTTCCTTGGACTGTGTTAGCTATTCTTCTGCTTGTCCAGCTAGATTTCATATCCTTATTCCTATAATTTACACTAGTCCCTTAGGTATAGGGATGTGCAATAAGACTTGGTAACTGTTATAACTTATTCTCCAGACAAATGTGATTGGCCCAAAGGATGGACAAATCAGAGACCTTCCTTGGTATTAATCCATGGATTTTAGGGACGCTATGTACTTGCTTTTCCAATGGAGTTGCTGATATGTGATTGCTGATTTATGTTCAAAAGGAAACTCCTCCAGGACATGAAAAGAAACAAATGAGAGGTCAAAAAGAATCCTGAAGCCATTAAACCCTGGGTTCTAAGTTTTGAATCCATAAGTCTTTTGTTTCTTTTCAATTTTATGAATTATCCTATATCCCTCCTTGATTATATGAGTCAATTAATTTCTCTTTTGTTTAAGTTAGTTAAAGTTGGGTTTCATTTTCTTGCAACTGAAAGACAGAAGCCTAGCTACTCAAGATGGGGAGGGTGAACTCTATTTCCCCTAAGGTGTCTTTTTGAATCAAGTCACTGTGGATCACTAATCCTTATGTTTACTACATTCAGTCATTTAACACAACTGCCTATTTACCACCAATTCAGGAAAGCACCCAGCAAGTCTATCTGAGCCCCTTTTGTGAAGTCAAGTGAAAACCCATCCAACACATAACCCTGTTTCCAAATGGCAAAATGGAGAGAAAGTCTAAAAATGAATCCCAATTTTCATAAAATGTTTAGCTTTCCTTAGGGCAATTAAAAACACTGTAGCTAGAAATCTTTCTTTAGCACTACTAAAAAGAGGCACTTGAATGAAGCATTTTATGTGAAAAATCTTGTTTTCTCACAGAGAAACTCCTTTGTGACCTTATGTACTAGGTTATTTCTTCCCAAGCACTTGGTTATTATCATGTAGTCATGGGAGCTGACATGACTATTTGTTGTGCCTGAAATGTAATTATAATTCTCTTACTGCTTCTCAGAAACAATTTGAAATTAGGAAGCCAAAGGTCAACACAGTTAAAGAGATGAGCCTTTCAAAATCATTGCAAACTTTTTTGCTCAGGACACTCAGTAACTTTGGAGAACAATTTGTGGATAGGTTGATGACCAGCAACTCTTGTAAAGTGACAACAATGACCAAAACAAGGAATCACCGATTATGACAATACACCTAAAAAGATCACTGCAGTGTTTTCATTAAATATAAAATTATAAACTTTTAATGTTGCCTATCAATGAAAAAAACCAAATGTATGTTCCTAATTCTACATCATTTTTCACACTGAATTGAAAAGAGAGATGTGGTAGTGTGAAGGCTGTCATAGGGTCAGGAAAAACCAGCAAATGTTTCTGAGTCATGACAGATACTATATTATTATCTTTTATGTTGAATTGTGATTACCTTGTCACATAAGTTTAAAATGAATTCAAAGTCTTTCTATCTCTAATTCTTAGGGAAAAGCAAGGAAAACAGGAATTTCTAGGAGCTGTCAGATACTCAAGAAATGACCATCTTTAGACCACTTTCCAGTTGGTGAAATGGAAATTTTTCAAGGTCAAAGTATTGAGGAAGCACCTAAGTAGATGTCTTTATTACATGTGATGCGCTTATCCAGCTGCCTATAACTTTGAATCACTGACTTTGTATCAAGACTTGCCAACATTGGAGTTACCTTATGGAGGTCTGGGCATAGCGGGAATTACTGAATGGATTGATTATGTATCAGGCTTATTGTGGGATAATGCCTAATTTTCTTAACTTCCACTTAGACAATAAATAGAGAGAAATTCACAACATACTAAACACTCAGTATTTCTCTATTCAGTCTTCAAAATATAGGTAGTCATGTCAAAAATACTGTTATTTCAAACTGTGACTTGGGGATACAATTCTTTTTTCAGTTGGTTTACCGCACCAAAATAACTCTCCTCTGTAAGTGATTAAAAGTTAATTTTTAAAGAAAATTCTGTAAACTGGAAAGAAAATTAAAAACTATTCTATGCTTTTCAGATCTCCCTCAGGACTTAGTAATTAAAAACAATATTCAGCATCAAAAAATCAGCTTCACTTTTCCTGTGAATTCACAGCCTTAAAATAGTGACGCCCTTTCAAGAAAACACTATTCAAAATGACAAGGGCAGGGCATCATCAGGTGAAGAACCATTAACTTTCAGCCTTTTGCCCCTTTTCTAATGTTTTGTGAAAAATATGGTAGTAACAGATAATTTATCTACCTCATTCTAAACCACTCCTCACCAAGCAATCTGTCCTTCTGGGGCATCTTACTTTTCGGCAACTTCACACTTTTGCATATATTTCATGCACACAGCCTCCTTTGACTTTAAACAGAGATTAGTATTTTTTAAAATGGAAAAGCCAAAGCAAGCAAAAAACTATGGACTTGGCTAGGAACAGAATTCAACAAAAACTGAGTCAAAATTGGGGTGTCTGTGTGGCTCAGTCAGTTAAGCATCTGCCTTCAGCTCAGGTCATGATCCTAGGGTCCTGGAATCGAGTCCCACATCCTGGCTCCCTGCTCTACAGGGAACCTTCTTCTCTCTCTCTCTCTCTTTCACTGTTTTTCATGAACAAATAAATTCTTTTAAAAAACTGAGTCAAAATTAAGAAAAATGATGAAAATATACACACCCAAGTAACTTCAATTTCAATTATTAGGATGATCCAATTTTTTGTCCTTATGAGGTTACTTCCCAACTTTTTCATTTTGATGACTACAAACGTGGTATTATCAGGTACAGTTTTATGAAAGACCAAAGGATAAAGTAGGTTATTATATAGGTTGGGAATTTTGTTCATCTTTGAGGAGGCTGAAGGGATAATGAATGTTTTCCTTGGTACACAGCTGTATTATCACCATCATCTTTGTCCTCATTGTCATCATCATCATCATCCATTCATTAGTTACTATATAGTAAGCTTTATGCACAGCACTTTACATATATTATCTTCTTAACCTTCTAGAGAAATGGGAAGAAGATGGGGTAACAAATTCATAACATATGTAGTAATGTCATTTGAACTCTGCATATGAAGTAAAGAGAAGTAAATAAATGATCAGACACATAGAAAGAACTAGTATAGGACCCAAGGTTTGAATCCAAGAAGTTTGAGAGTCTTGCTTTCTATCCAATTTCTTAATTCAATTCTAGGAAGCTTTATGTGAAAATTTCTTTATGTAACATTCTTTGCTAGTATGTGAATTATATGCCACTCTAAGACTGAAGATTACTAAAACCTAAAAGATTCTCAACACTTTTGAGAGTTTCTTGAGGACAGGGCTTCATTCTTAGCATCAATTACAGTAACCAAGCACATGCAATGGTTCTAAGTAATTTTTGATTAATACCTTATCAAAGTAAAACAAGAATATGGTCTAAAGAATTAAATAGTTCTAACTGCTTAGAATAAACATTATAATTTCCTGTTACCCTCATCTCAATCTTGGAAGAAGAAACTTTCTTCTGGATCTTGCTTCTATATTTCCAAATAACATGCTTACATAGTTGTCTCTCAATGGATATCTGGAGATTGATATTTATAAAATTTTGTATTTTGGCAGGTGAGGATTTTAGCTCTCCTACTCTCTACCTTTCCTACCTTTATTCTCAAAATGTTGTTATATCACAATCTTTGCTTAATGCCATATTCAGTGTTTTAACTATCATAAACATGTGAATATTGTTCACTATTGAGTCATAATTTACTATAATAACTCTTTCTTGTTATTCCTTTTGTTTTTCCTGGAATTAGCATTGCTCTTTTTTTTTTTTGAAAACCCCAACCCTTATTCTTGAAGAAACAGTTGGATAAACTGGCAAAAGGCAGTTTGTTGAAATTTCAAGATGGTATAAATATGCTTCCATGACACAGTTAGCATTTGCACGTTCAGCTTCCAAAGGGCGCACTGCTCAAAATCACTCATCCATCATTTGCCAACTTTGATCTGGAGGTACTGAAACAATGGATTGAGTTCTTAAAAATTTACTTTAAAAGAATAGATAATGAGGGAATTCTGGACCTGAGGATCTTTAGTATTTGAACAAATCCACAGACAGAACTGAAAGCAGGTGAAGACTTCAATTTTGATTTCCAAAGATTCCAATCTTTCCAAAAAAATTTCCAACTTTTCTGTGAGGATGTGTACTCCATTAAAGCTCAGGTTTGTAGCCACACTGTTCTTTTTGTAGGTATTTTCAAGTTTTACGGTTGAAAATCCAGTCAACCAGTGGCCCAAACAGTTGAATTAGCCAAAGTTCAGTAGCTCATGTAGTGCAGCCACAGGGACCTGGCTCTCATTCACCATTAAGCCATCATGACCTCCGTGTCTAGAGACCAGAGGAAGGACTTTAGTGAGCAGCAAGTAATCCATTTAAACAGTCCTTGTGCTTAATGCCAGATTTCTTCCCATACATCCCTAAGCAACTTCCAATGTAAAACCACTCTTAGCTCTGAAAAAAATGTGACCAACTTCTAAAATCCTTTGCTCATTTTTATTGCTTAAGAGTTTTTGAATCTTTTGAATCTTCCCACACTGTCCAATAGATCTGAAAATCCTCTCAGCGCAGTATTCTTATAATCAGAACTATCAGAAAATGTCAATTTCATTTTTTTTAATCTGTTGTAGATATTTCTTCTGGAGTCACTTTCTTACTGCCCCAAATTACACTAGTATCTTTTACCAAGGCCTGTAGTACAGATATCACAGGTTTTTCTTTGACCTCATCTTGGGAATTATCTTGATCACTCTTTTGTAGATTCTTTGTTCTCTAGTTCCAAAGTCTCCCTTTTCGTGCTTTTTCATTACTTTTGAAGAGCATCCAACATCAGATTCTCATAAAACAATGATGAAAGAAAAATTTTTGAGACACTGAATATCTCAAAACATCATTATTCTACCTTCTAACTCAATTTATAAATCTATATTTGGTCATACCATTTATTAGAATAAATGAATAAAAAATGAATAAAGAAAATATCATTTCTCTCTGAATTTTGAAGACTCTGGATCCAATTATCTCCTAGCTTTAGTGTGAATGTTGAAGAGTTTCTTGCCAGGCTGATTTTCAACTCTTTATATGAAACTTTCTTATTACTAATATCTGGAAAATTTCAGAATCTTCTTTTTATAACCAATATTTTGATAAAAAAATGACCAAAAAAAGAAAAAAAGGAAAAAAAATAAACATATGCCACAGAGTAGACCTTTTTTCTTTCTTTCTTTCTTTCTTTCTTTTTTTTTTTTTGTAGGCCCTTTCAAGATGGAGACTTATTTACTTCAGTTCTGGGATTTTTTTCCTATATTATTTCTTTGGTAATTTCCCATTATTTTGTCTGTAACCTCTTTTTGGAACAGCATTTAGAAGAATATTGGACTGCCTGACTCACTCACTGTATTTTCTTATATGTTCCCCACTATTGTCCCTTTCTATCCCCCTAGTTTCCAAGAGAATTACAGAAATTTATGTCTTACAAAATTGTACAGATGTTTTAAATGTTATCTAATCATTTTTTTAATTTCTAACATCCTTATCTTGTTCTCTAACTGTAATTTGTATAGTTTTTGTAAAGCTTCCTTTGTTCTTTATTCTGAGATTTCTCTGTGGTTACTAATTATACTTTTTTTTTTTTCTTTTTAAGGTGTTCTACTTTCTGCCATCTTGTTCACCATGAGTTAGGTTGGGTTTTTTTTCTTTGTTTTTTAAGTTTGTACATTTGATCATCCTCCATCTTGGAGAGGTTCCTCAACTGTGACTATTTGTTTATATCTCATTTGGTACTTCTTAATATCAATATTTAGCTGTCTCTTCTCTGGAGTGATTTAGTTCAGTCAAAAAAAAAAGGATGCTCCTATATTGTTTTTTGAAGATCACAAACCTCTATGCCAGCTTTATAAAAACCCTTCCTGGAAGAAAAAGAGCTCAAGCCCCATAGGTCAGTAAGCATAATCCTACCTTCCTGGGATCTGAGAGTTGGGAGTAGCTAATTAGTAGCTAATTTAATTACTTCAGAGATTAGATCTCTTATCTCCTGGGATATAGGTTTATCCACTTGACTATGAATAATGGAAGGGGCAATCTTGGGATCTTCTTGTTCTACATACAAACTTTAATCTATGTCACTTTGAAGCAGTGATAGAGGTTATATATATACTGAAAAGGTTCCTTGAGTAACCTTTTTTTTAGTAATCAGTGCCTTCAAATTTATAGCCTTCCAAGAGTTATGTGGAGTATGTTAGCTTCTGCATTGTTAGGATTGCCCTCATCTACTATGGAGATTTGACATTTTCTTCTGCCCTGTTTATTCTATTACCATGCATTCAATTCTTTATCTTTTTATATTGTGATTTAGAGATATTGATTTATCTTACATTCATTAAGGCCAGAATATAGATCTCTGTTTCATGTACTTCTTACAGAATAAGGGGAAAAAGGGCCTAAAAACATTTCTCTACCTCCTTAAACTAAAAGCCTGCTAACTATAAGATGGCTTCTATAAATGAATAAACAGATTAATAAACAATTAAAAATACCAGTAGAACTCTTGGTACGTTGGTCATTGTATATGTACCTCAAATACTTGTTGGAATTGAGTATAAAGTCACAAAAAAATAGTAAAATTAACCTGATTATATTTTCCCTTTCCAATAAAGCTTCTCTCCTTTCTAATTTTATGGAAGATGCTGAAATTGACCAGCGGGTGTGGAAAACTCCACTGGGACATTTTAAATAAAGGAAATTGATGGCTAAGTAAACATAGTACTTAAATTTAAGTATATCTAAGAGCTTAGCTATTATTCTTAAGTACCTCAGCCATTTCCCCTAAGTCTATCCATCTAGTTATTCAGAATGGAAGGAGATGCCACTGCTTACTCCACTATCTTCAGTGAATAAATGATTATATCTATAAATATAAAAATGTTGCTTTACAATCCACAGCACAGTCTCTGCAATTTACTTGAAAAATTTGGGTGACTCAAGCAATGATATTTGCTAACTGGCCACAACTGCTGATTGGTTGGCCCCTCATAACAGTATTTTGTGTTAAGTTTCTTAAAGTTTGAGAAAGATAGGGTACCTATAATAATTTTATGTGGAATACTATTAAACAAAGTAAAATATTAAGAAAAGTAAAATATTATGAAAAAAGTAAAAGTCTTTATAATTGATTATATAAAACAATTTGATTTTTATAAAACAATAATTAGCACATGAAAACTATAATATGAACACAATGTTTAGGAACTACTCAGGTTTGGACAGAGTCCAAATTAAGCAGAAGTCAAAACTTTATAGACACCTACAGAGCTCAAACATGCTCTTCAATGTTTTAAAACTTCAATAGCTTCTATCATAACTATTTAACATTGTAGTGTACATAATTGGTCACTTAACATTGAATTCTCTAAAATATCACCAGATTGCCTGTTAATAAGTCAAAACTACCTTTTTAGAACACACAGTAAATGAGAACACTATCTTGACAGATTCTTAACCAGTTTCTTAGAAGGGGAAAGTCATAAGTTAGGTATTTACAAATACCTGGGGTCTGAATTCAAATGTTTTAAGGAAAGTTCTTCAGGGTAGGAAAATGATTGGGATAAGGCATAATTTTAAGATAATAGTTGAGACTTGATGGACAGATCTAGGCAAGGTCCTTTAAAGGATTCTTGCTAAGTAAACTCTTATTCAGTAAGTGAACAGGTTGCTTAGGTAAATAACTTTTGTCTCAGATAAATTGATTTTCAAGAACTTTCTGAATAAAATAATATTTGTACATAGTTTTACATTTCTTAGGCAAAGTTTTTCTGAAAAACACAACTAAGGCATCTTAACCTAACTGGTCTAAATTCTTTTCTTTCCTGGACAAATCTTCCTGGATACTAAACTAAGTAATGGTGACACAGATGGTTTCAGTTATACTTCTCTTTAAAACCATGTGCTTTTGGATTGGATGGCCTTATCCCAAGCTCTAACAGATATATTCTGATTTTTCTCTGTTACTATGATGCCTGTTAAGCCAAAGAATAGAGAGGGAGGAGTGGCATCAGCAAAATGATACTCCCAGGCCTCACTCCTCTAACTGGAACACTGAAATCCAGGGAAAACTGTCAGAAGCAACTTTGCCAGAACCCTGCAAAGGAGTCAAAGGTTTATAGCACCCAAGCAAACACTGAATCAAGAAAGTCAATGTTAAAATGGTAGAAAAGCTTTGTGGTATTTTTACTTGTACTTGTTCCATGCCCTCATGGACATGCATCAGTCTTTTAGAGGGAAACCTACATTCCCAGGGTAGAACTGATCCCTCATCTGGCAAGAGTAGAGAAGTCCTTAATCACAAATCCTCATATATGTCCACTCTAAGCTATCTCTGGGCTATCTGAATGACTGACTCAAGGCATTAATCTCTGTTTAACCTAGCTCAGAAGTCAGGCTGGAAAAGTAGTCGGGATTCAGAAAAACAAAAACAAAAAACACTGAAAGGTGAACTAACAAACCACAGATATCTGGGACAAATGATTACAGCCAAAATATACAATAGCCTACCTAAAGTCCAGAAGAAAAAGCAGAGGAGAAGGCCTTTGGGGAATTAGGAAGTTTCATGCATGGAAAATTTAGAAAGCCAATTTTTTTTAAAGATTTTTTATTTATTTATTTGAGAGAGAGAGAGAATGAGAGACAGAGCATGGGAGGGAGGAGGGTCAGAGGGAGAAGCAGACTCCCTGCTGAGCAGGGAGCCCGAAGCGGGACTCGATCCCAGGACTCCAGGATCATGACCTGAGCCGAAGGCAGTTGCTCAACCAATGGAGCCACCCAGGTGCCCTAGAAAGCCAATTTTTAAAGGTTTCCCAGAGTAAAATGGATGCTCAGAAAAGATTAAAGAAGACCTTAAACTTTTACGTTAAGCTGAACTATAGGCTAAGTGTAAGCCTGGCTAAGTGATGAGAGAGTACCTTGGCAGAGAAAAAAGATGCAAAGACTAAAACAGGTATTTTGATCTTTTGTTTGTTTTGGCACTTAAGACAATTTAAACAATATTTGTTTTGGCATTTAACACAATCACTGCCAAAACACCTGAACACAACCTAAGAAAAAGAGACTATAGTGATCACACACAACAAGGAATATAGTCATTTCAAATATAGTTTGGGAAAAATCAGTAAACGGACTACTATAAACAACAGCAATTTTAAAAAACAAAGCAAAATAAAACAGCGAACAGGGGAAAGAGGAGAATTTATATATCTATAGTTATGGCATCATAACATTCAAATGTCTATGGAAAAGAAAAACACCAAAAAACTCATACATCTATGGCCAATCGATTTTCAGCAAGGATGTCAAGACCATTCAATGAAGAAAGAATAGCCTTTTCAAAAAAAATTGTGCTGGAAAAACGATATATTTTCATGCAAAAGTGAAATTGGACCCTACACCACATATGAATAAAAAATAGACCTAAATGTAGGCATTATACAACTCCTGGGGAAAAAAAGGCTAAATCTCTTTAACCCTGGATTTGGTAAAGGATTCTTAGATATTACACCTAAAACATGAGCAACCAAAGGAAGAAAATATATATAAATAGGAATTCATTAAAAAAAAAATTAAAAAGTTTGTGGTTCAAATAATACTATCATGGCAGTGAAAACAGAAACTCCCAAAAGAAAGAAAATATTTGGAACTCTGTCTTAACATTGGGACAGGATATTGTCAAAACAGGGGAAAACACAGTTTTGGAACTAACCTTTGCTACCTGTAAGGATTTATTCACTTCATTTTGTCCTTCTGGTCTACTTTCTTCCCCAAATCTATTGCCCCTTCTAACCTAATATTTTATCACTTTGTAATTGTAAGTGATAAAGTTTCCTATATTTCCATAACCTTTGACATGTATCATTTTCAGGTTTTTCTGCCTGTCACTTTTGGGATGGTGATGCTAAATCTCCTACTTTTTTTTAAGATTTTATTTATTTATTTGACAGAGAGAGACACAGCAAGAGAGGGAACCAAGCAGGGGGAGTGGGAGAGGGAGAAGCAGGCTTCCCGTGGAGGACGGAGCCTGATGCAGGGCTCAATCCCAGGACCCTGGGACCACAACCTGAGCCAAAGGCAGATGCTTAACGACTGAGCCACCCAGGTGTTCCCATAACTATTTTTAAATGCTCCTTTTAATCTACCTTTTATTGTTGCAAGTTTGCTCATCTTCTTTTGTATTAACCTTTATGCGTGGATCTCAATCTCCTTTTATATAAAGTGAGGACAATGCACTGGAATGACAATCTCTAGGAACATTTTGAAATTAGTATACTAATCCAGGCTTTTTATGTTTGAGTTTCCTGTTTTCTATGATGTATCTTGTTATTTTCCTTCTAATATTCCAGGAGAAACTTTAATACTTCTTTAGGAATTCCTCCTGCATTCCAAATAAATACTTAAAAAAAAGCAATAGCAGTAGGTCTTAATTTTATATGTTTCTCTTTATTCTAGGAAAAATCATTTGACTTATTGATCCTGGATTTTCATACATCTTAACAATCCAGCTTCTTTGAGTACCTTTAAAGGACCTGCTTATGTAGGCAGCAGCAAAGGATATCCAAAAACAAGTGAATACTAAATACTTTTAATACTTATTTTATAAGCTAGAGCCCTAAATCTCCTTTTTGCTATGAAATCTTACCACTCTGTCAAAGCTTCTCAGAAAGACATTAATTCTGTTCATTTTTGTAGACTTTATTTTGCCCCAGCTTATAACATTTAGATGGTTTCAGAATCTGTTTTCTATTATTTCCATTGTTGCAAGTTTTCAGCAGACAATTTTCTAGTCTATTTATTTAAACACCACTTTTGAATATAGCCAAAACAAATATGATGTGGTATCCTATAAATTAGAATTTACCTAGAAAATATAACAATTTCCAGCCAGGATTTTACTGGTATATTAATTTCTGTTTTAGTCTCAGATAATTGGGTTATAAATACACACATATCATTCAACTCTGCCCCCACCATGTTTAGTAATACTTTAAATAGCTTTTTCAGGGTCTGGTTTATTCATTTGATTAAATAAATCTGTAAGATACAGTTGCAAACCACCAATGAATCTATGATACTACATTAAAAAAGAAAGAGCAGAAAAATTTCTGTTTATGCTCCCCTGGGAACCAATGTATTACTTCTGTAATATTCTTTGTAGCTAAAATTAATACCTGGACACTTTAGAGTTATTTAGTGCTATATAAATCAGCATTTGAATCTTATTAGTAATTCTATCCCCACTTTTTTTTTTAATTACAGTTGTTTCAGTATGGTACAAAATACTTCAAGTTTAATTTGAATATTAAAGAGTTTTATGGCAGCATTTTGGCTGCTTCTTGGAGTGAGTTCCATTTGGAATTGCAGTCTTAAGTTTCATGGGGCTTTTTAAGAAAGTGATTAATTATTTTGCTGTGGTGCTATATAATGTGTGATTCTGATTATTTCAGTGTTACATGGGCTCTAGTGTTGGATTATTTCTTTTGCATTTAGTTCCAAGGCTCTTTTTACTATGCTGTTTCTTAAATCTAAAAAAATAAAAATTAAAACAAACTAGCTTTGGATCATATATGAAATGTGTGGTGATATATGGATTTAAGAACTGAAAGTTGGAATGTTTAACTCTAAAATTTATAGAGGTATAAAGAATCTTAACATTTTAAAGTTTAAAAGGTCTTTAAAAGTCATCTTCAGTCATAATATAATTCTATTATGGGTCCCATGTTTTGATATATCCTACCACATAAACTATAATTTATCAACTAATTATTAATACACTTCTAATATTTTATTCACTGAAGTTCTGTGTAGCTAAAATTCAGACATTGTGATTAGTATATAATAGTTATTGGAACATCAAAGAATTTTATCCCAAAGCACATGAAACTTGATATTTTAGGTAAGGTTTATGCTTCATTATAAAAAAGTAATTTTTTAATAATAAAAAAAAGCCTGTACCCACCCTATTACTACCGTCAAGAATTTCATTTCATAAAGAACAAAGGGCCAGAGTAAGTAGCCTTCATTACCATGGATTTGTCATCCAGATATTTGTTACCTTAGGAAACTAAGCCCAGGGGCCTACATAAAACAAGGAATATCATAGAGATTCAGAGCTTGGGTCATTGCTAGTATTTAAGTTCTTAATATTATAGACTGTTGTTTTATCCTCCAAATTTTGTACAATGCCTGGCATATGATAGGTGTCCAATGCAGGTTTCTTGAAAAACTGAATTAAACCAGCAAAATAAAACAAAAAGAACTTTAGTATTGTACTGTGAGTAGAAATCTGAGGTATCTGTGTTCCCAAAATGGGAATGGAAAAGGACAATCTTAGAAACCTAGATCAATGGGAATTTTAAAATAATTTAGTCTGACTTCCTCCTTTCTCAGTTCCAAGGTGCTGACGTCATATGATGAAGATCAAAGTGCTGGCTAGCCAATGACATTGCCAGATCTTGAACTCAAGCTTCCAGGTGGGATGAAAACAATTTTGCGTGCTTCATTCTCTACCTACAGCCAAGGAAGACCGCTATATTCATATAAAAAGAAGGTTGAATCCCCTACCTAAGCTTCAATGCCTAAAGATTCTTGTTTTATACATTCTGCATCTATTCAGTTCAGCTTCAAGTCATGAGAAAGGTTGTTAGCAATCCTGATAGAAAAGGTTACAGTTGAATTTCTTGATCATGGTATTTATAATGCTTCAAGTAATATCATTCAGCAGGCAGCTGAAGTGACATTGATTTTACTAAAGAGAAAAAATTCTCCATACAGCATTTCTGAATCATTTGTTGGCAGACTGACTGTTAGTTATGGTCTGTATCTATTAGATCTAACTCTGGTCAAATGGCAATGTAAGTGCAGCAGTTGAATCCTATCTATCAAGGATGACGTGGGACATTTTTTAAAAATATTTTATTTCTGTATTTGACAGGGAGAGAAAGACAGCAAGAGAGGGAACACAAGCAGGGGGAGTGGGAGAGGGAGAAGCAGGCTTCCCGCCGAGCAGGGAGCCCAATACAGGGCTCAATCCCAGGACCCTGGGATCATGACCTGAGCCAAAGGCAGACGCTTAACCGACTGAGCCACCCAGGTGCCCCGATGTGGGACATTTGTTAATGTAACAGAATTTATCTAGTTTAAGCCACAAAACTGAAAATTGGCTATCTATGCACTGAATCTTCTGATTATGAGGAGGTATCTTTGGTGAGGATTTGAAGCTAAGAACATAAAATGGTAGATCATTCTGCCAACTGCTAGTTGGTACCACTTATGCCATTTTAGCCAAAAAACAAAGGAACTATAAATAGCTATTTTTAACCACTCACAGGGATGGTCCTACTCAATCAAGCTCAATTAGTCAGAAATGGAAAACTTCAGGTATCCTGCATCTCTATGGTTCATTTCTCATGTGTCTAGAAACATGTTTTACGTTACATATGTACCATAAGAGATGTTTCTCTAAAACTTTAATATTTTTTTCTCCAATCTCCTTGGTAAGAAAGAATAAGAAAATCCACACTGAGTATCAATCATTCCACAACATTCCAGAAATGTGATTCTGGCTAAGTCATGTATTACCTCATTTGTCATATCAGAGGGGTGAAATATATGATCATAGGTACCTTAATATCAATATCTATATGTCAGATTCAGTAAAACGTCTTTAACCTAGGTGACCTCACTTAACTGTTATAAATTTTATTGATATGGATACTAAGGCTCAGCTGGAATTTGTTACTTATCTAAATTATGACAGAGCCACACTCTGAATGCTGATGGTTGTGCTTCCACAGACCATACTATTTTACTATGTACTACTGATGTCCTGCTGATCCAAAGGGTACCATTTGGAGAGGCTTTACTGTGACAGAACAGTTCAGTTTGAAACTCTATTTCCCAGAATCCTTTTCACTAGATGGTTACAGGTTAACCATCTTGTGTTTTAGTAAGTTTTTGAATGTATATTGTGGAATGGTATCCTTGGATATCTATGCCAAAGTAAGCTAAATAACTCAGCAATTTTGTCTAATTTACAAATGCAAAATAGGATTCAAAAGCAAATTAACATTTGCAAGATTAAAAATCTAACAGAAGATAATGTCTATATATGCTCTGTAATCTTAGAGTTGTTTTCAAATTGACTTATGGGGGTGTGTGTGTTCGGCGGATCTGAGGGCTTTTGTGAGATAATCCTTGTTTCAAACAAGATTTCTCTGATTTCTAATTGCAAAATTATCTTGTTTGGCAGGCTTCCTTAAGTTTTCCCTATGATCTCCATCACACAATGTCTCCTCAAAGAAATTACGTTAGAAAAAAATCTGGCTCACAATGATAGATAATGTTAGTTAACACCAACAGTTCCATTTTGTTTTTAAATCAATTTTCCCTTTATTTAAAGTTAAAAGAAAATAATATTTATGTAGTGTAAGTAGTGTTTAAAGCTTCCAAATCCAAGCTTTTAATTATTAATGTCCCAATGGGCCTTTTCAATTGACTTGAAGTTGTACAATTATCTAAAATTTATTTATGTATAATTAAAATTGTCAATTTTTAGTTTATTTTGTAATGAGATGATCTCTGATTGCACAAATGTATGCATGCAGACACATATTATTATGGAGTCCAAGTTAGACAGATTTGTAGTTTCAAAGGAATAATTTTAAGTCATACACAAATGCTACTGGCCTAAACTTTAGCAGACCAGACCTACAAAATAGTCTTAGGATTACAGAGATTCTCAATCATAAAGAGAATCTCAGAACTAATCAGATTCTAACTGACATACAAATCAGATATATATATATTCCTTTTATACGACCCAAGAGAAAGAAATATTAGATTCACTGATTATGTTGCAAGATGATTAAGCTTTTGATTGATCTGACTGAAAGATACAACTGGAAAGTATTTTCAGAATCATGCAAAATGTTGGCATATCTGGAACTTATATTCCTTTGAACATTCTCTTTCTAGGCAGTATTTCTTACTTTGTTTAGACATACAAGTAAGAACAGACAAAGTGTGATTCCACACCCACGCTATCATCCCTGGAAAGTTTCCCTTTAAGTGCAACTGTCTATGAACGTGCAAAGAGGGTGAGAGTCTTGCCATCCTATCATTCAAAGAAACCTGTATGACATTCAGAACATAGCACACTGAAAGAAAAAAGACTGAATTTAAGACGACATTAAAAATGAACAAGACACATTGATACTTTCAACAGGGTTACTGGAAACCTCTGTTTTCAACAATAACTGTATAGATAAAAGAGAAAATATCTTAAAGAATACTGTTTTAATCTAAATGGAAAGACTGCAAAGCATGCAATCATAAGTGTGTAAAAAGTCATAAAGTGAAAAAGCCAAAATAATGAAAGATTCTTGTAATATCTAGTGTCACAAAGTTGCACTTCTGTCAAAAGCTTTAGTCTCAAGAGGTATCTTGGAAAGGAAAAAAAAAAAAGCCTCAGGAAATAATAACTAGAACTTGGCAAAGAAAGCTCCTTTATGAGAAGTGCCTGCAGGGCAGAAATAATTGGAAGCAGAGGCTTCCTTTGCCCTGACAGGTGCCCCTTGGTTCCACCAGGAGTGGACTCCCTAAAAGACCCAAAATAGAGTATAATAAAAAATCATCTGGGGATGATCTCAGTATTGTATTTGGAAGAGGGAAAAGTGAAGAGAGACATTAATGTAGATGGACATTCAAACCATGTCCACCGTGGAGCTAGGAGACAATTATTGGAGTAGTTCAGGCCAAAACCTGCTTTAGCTTGAAGTATCCAGTGGGTACTTCCTCGGATGACTGGGATAATTGTTTCCATATCCCCATCCATTTTGGGGGGGTGCTGAGCTGGTTTGAGAAACATTAGTGTTTAGTGGAGGAAACTTCTCTGTTGGTGGCAGTGCAAACAGTGCCTTTGAGAATTCATTTCATCTACTGGAAGGGTCAATTCATAAGAGCATAACTAAAAATACAGAAAAATCAAGTGGAAAAGAATGTATGGTATCAGCTACTACCCTTCCAGGAGAAATGCTGTTTTAGCTGCCAAGACAGAACCAATAATTTGAATCAAGTAAAACAAAAGTCTGAGGACTTTTATAATTTATTTAAAAAAAACTAGTAGGAAAACTTCAATATCTTATTATATATTGAAGAAGTTTGAAATTATCTATTTATCCATCCTTCCATTCATCCATCCAAGGTAGATAGCTATGGAGAGAAAAACAGAACGATCCGAATAGTTGTTTTATGAACATATCCACAGTAAGGAGCATTGCAAATTTTTAAAAAAGTAAGGTTGATGTGAGATTTTGAAGAAAACAACTGAGGTTCACTGAGGCTCATAATAATCTTAACATGGACATTACAAAAAATGCTTGGAAAACTTTATTTCACTCTATTCATCTTAGAACTTTGCTGCTTTAAAAATAACTTAGTAGAGGGCGCCTGGGTGGCTCAGTTGGTTAAGCAACTGCCTTCGGCTCAGGTCATGATCCTGGAGTCCCGGGATCGAGTCCCACATCAGGCTCCCCGCTCGGCAGGGAGTCTGCTTCTCCCTCTGACCCTCTTCCCACTCGTGCTCTCTATCTCTCATTCTCTCTTTCTCTCTCAAATAAATAAATAAAAATCTTTTAAAAAAATAAATAAATAAAAATAAAAATAACTTAGTAGAGTAATGCTTGAAAAATTTTACATTTAGGGTGGGTCAAAGGATACCATTTGGAGAGGCTTTACTGTGACAGAACAGTTAAGTTTGAAACTCTATTTCCCAGAATCCCCTTCGCTAGATGGTTATAGGTTAAATTTGGCCAAACGAGGAACTCATGTGAGACTTGGATGGTCTAAGTGAAATTGTGACCACAGAATGTAATAGCTTTCTATAGTGTATCCTGCTTTGATGCAGTCCTTAGGTAATCTCTTTCTCATCATCCACTCTGAGTCTACTATTTTCCCAACTGATGATCTGTTGACCATAGTCGCCCCAGGTCTATCACCAGATGCTTGGCTACATTAACCAGAGGAGCCACAGCTTTCCATTGCTCTCCCTCTCTTGCTTTCATCACATGCTGTAGAGAAAAAAAAGTACTGGATTAGGAAGTCAGCAGGCCTCCATTCTTACCCAGAATTTGCCATATTTTCATGACCCTGGGCAATCACTTATTCTCTTTGTGCCCGAGTTTCCTCAATTATATAATAAAGGGATTAGACTAGAGATAGTCTCAGGCCTTTTACAGGCCTAAAAATTGATCTGTGTCTTTACTAGCCTTTTATTACAATTTCCCTTGTGCAGGAGGTGAATCAAGTAAATAACTTCATTACCTCCTCAGGTATGCATACATGCTTGGCCGCAAAAAGCCTGCTGCCTCTTGAAATCAATTTAGTGTTCCATGTTTTACTTCCACTCTGATAGACAAAACACTCAAAATTCTGCTTTAAGAAACTTATTTTACTGGTATTTTTTTTTTAATGTACGAAAACGAAATGAATATGAGCAAATTCTTCCAAATAGGAAGGAAATAATTACGTTCTTTTTTTTTAAAGGTTTTATTTGTTTATTTGACAGAGAGAGAGATAGCGAGAGCAGGAACACAAGCAGGGGGAGTGGGAGAGGGAGAAGCAGGCTTCCCGCTGAGCAGGGAGCCCGATGTGGGGCTCAATCCCAGGACTCTGGGATCATGACCTGAGCTGAAGGCAGACACTTAATGACTGAGCCACCCAGGTGCCTGGAAATAATTATATTCTGAGCATAGGGAAACATTAATGCAGTGGTTTTCTACATTTTTAGTTATTTTCAAACAAATATAAATTATGCCACAGTTCAGTCTGTATGTTCTGAGTTAAAATAACAAAAAAAGAGTTGTAAGGAAAGATTTAGAATAAGGAGAGATTGGACTATTTTCTCATTTGGAGTGAAGTTGAGAGAGAAAAGTAAAGAAGAGATTCCAAAGTGTTCTTAAGAGTCAGGAAAGAAAGAAATCAATTGGAAAGTCATTAAAATTCATTATCAATTAATTATTACAATAAACAAAACACTAAAATAATCTATCAAAAATACTTCTAAAGAGATCTCGTATAGTGTACTTTGTAATTATTGAATAATATGCCATTGTACATCAGTTTTGACTGTAATAAGCTCATAAGATTTGCAATCAAATACTGCTCAGGCAAGTGATCCTTAATTCAGCTCAGAGCTTAGTACCATGCTCTTTCATCTTTCTGTAATCATATTTAGTTTATCAGTTATTTCAAATCATTTAGGAAAAAATGAGGTATCTAACCATCCATTCATTCATTTGATGGTTAATATGGTAACCATTTACTATGTACTGAACATGTGTGAGGGATTCACTTAATGCATTTTCCCATTTAATCTTTATAGGAACTAAACTAGATAATATTATCTGCATTCTGCATATGAAGAAATCAAGACGAAGACAACTCAAGGATTTGCCAGGGAGCACAAACCTAGAGCACCAAAGATTTGAAGGCCAATGGGACTGATTGCAAAATCCACACTTAACATTTATAATATATTAGCTCTTATGTGTAAGCACATATAGCATTGAATTTTAACAGTTTATAAGCCTCCTGCTCATGGAAGTAGAAAATGAGTCCAATGAAGTTAAGTGACTTGCCCTTGTAGTCAGAGGCTATGACGCATTCAAAAGACTGGAGATACTTGTGTGTAGATACAGATAGAGTTCAATTGGGAAGGGCAGCATCAATTGTACTCTCTCAAGGTCTCTTCTTTTAACCTCTATTATTTCGAATTGCTGTTTTGTATACATAGTCTAAAAATGTTGTTAAATATAGAACTCTAATGAAAGACATATTCCATTTAAAATCAGAAAGAGGAACCAGATAGCCCTTTGTATTCTTTCAAAACAGCCAAATGATCTTTATATTTTCCTAAGTTTATTGAATAATTCTAAGTAAAAGTTCGTGGCCATTTGTTTTTATTTTTTATTGATATCATTATCAGTCATTTTTGTTATTATGTATTAGGATGCAAACAACTTCTATTACTGTTAAAATTTTTTAGTGAGAAAAAATTGAACAAATGGTTGCATTGACGATTACTATTTTTTTTAAAGTACAATATACTACAGTATGATAATATATTCTGTTCCATTCCTAGTTGTGTCTGATACTTGTAAAACCTTTTAGATTGAATCTACATTTGAATCATTTGGGCTCAGTTTTAGCTAACTATGGAAATTTTACAAACAGAAGATAAACATTAAAATTACATTTTAAACTTAATTCAATTAGTAAGTATAATTTCTTCTTTACCTCATTTTTTCCTTTTCCTTTTTTTTTTAAGAATTTATTTATTTATTTGACAGAGAGAGAGACAGTGAGAGAGGGAACACAAGCAGGGGGAGTGGGAGAGGGAGAAGCAGGCTTCCCGCTGAGCAGGTAGCCCGATGCGGGGCTCGATCCCAGGACCCTGGGATCATGACCCAAGCAGAAGGCAGACGCCTAACGACTGAGCCACCCAGGCGCCCTACCTCATTTTTTTCAATCATTAACCTTTAATATAAATTAAAATCAGGATATTTTTCTTTAAAAAATTGATATAATAAAGCTTCAATTACTTACAGTATTAGCACTCTATCCCTTTATCTCCACATGTCCCAAACCATTCATTTTTTTGTAATTGTTGTATCTATAACATTTATCTAACTCGTAGATCAACTGTGAACTTTTTTGAGGGATTTTTCCCTGATACCTCCAAAACATTCTAATTTCTGCTCTGGTAGTCTATTAAAAATATGCCCTCAATTGTTTAGAGGGAACTTACCTCAACAAAATAAAGGACATAAAGGACAAACCCTCAGCTAACATCAAACTTAATGATGAAAACCTGAAAGATCTTTCTCTGAGATCAAGAACAAGACAAGGACATCCACTCTTATTCACTGTTTTATTCATTTTAGTACTGGATGTCCTAGGCACAGCCATCAGACAAAAAAAAAGAAATAAAAGGCATCGAAGTTGGTAAAGAAGTCAAATCACCACTATTTGCAGATGACATGATACTGCCTACTGAAAACCCTAAAGACTTAACCAAAAACTGTTAGAACTAATAAATGAATTCAGTAAGGCTGCAGGATACAAAATACTATACATAAATCTGTTGTGTTTCTATACACCAATAACAAAGCAGCAGAAAGAGAACTTGAGAAAACAATCCCATTTACGATTATATTAAAAAAAATAAAATACACGCACCTGGGTGGCTCAGTCAGTTAAGCATCAGACTCTTGATTTTGGCTCTGGCCACGACCTCAGGGTCCTGCAATCCAGTGGTGCACAGGGCTCTGTGCTCAGTGGGGAATCTGCTTCAGGATTCTCTCTATCTCCATGCCCCTCCCCCCACTCGTATGTGCGCACTTGCGTGTGTGCTCTCTCTCTAAAATAAATAAATAAATCTTAAAAAAAAAATAAAATACGTAGGAATAAACAGCCAAGAAGGTGGAAGACCTGTACACTGAAAATTATAAGACAATGATGAAAGAAATTGAAAAGGACACAAATAGATGGAAAGAAAATTTCATGCTCACGAACTGGAAGAATTAATACTGTTAAAATGTCATACTACTCAAAGCAAGCTACAGACTGAATGCAATCTCTATCAAAATACCAACAGCACTTTTTACAGATCTAGAACAAATAACCCTAAAATTTGTGTGAAACTACATAAGACCTCAGATAGCTGAAGTAATCTTAAAAAAGAAGAACAAAGTTGGAGGTATCACAATTCCAGATTTCAAGCTATACTATAAAGTTATAGTAATCAGAACAGTATGGCACAGGCACAAAAATAAATCAATGGAAAAAGAGAGCTCAGAAATAAACCCAAGTTTATATGGTCAATTAATATATTACAAAGAGACAAGTGTATACATTGTGGAAAAGATAATCCCTTCAACAAATAATGCTGGGAAAATTGGACAACTACATGCAAAACAGTGAAACTGGACCACTTTCTTACACCACACATGAAAAGAAACTCCAAATGGGTTAAAGACCTAAAGGTAGTACCTGAAATGATACAACTCTTAAGAGGAAACATAGGCAGTGATCTCTCAGACATCAGCCTTAGAAAATTTTTCTGGATATCGTCTCCAGCAAGGGAAACAAAAGCAAAAGTTAATTATTGGGACTACTTCAAACTAAAAAATGTCAGCACAGTGAAGGAAACAACAAAATGAAAAGGCAAAATACTGAATGGAAGAAAATACTTGCAAATGATATATTTTTTAAAATTTTTTTTAAAGATATTATTTATTTATTTGACAGAGAGAGACACAGCAAGAAAGGGAACACAAGGGGAGTGGGAGAGGGAGAAGCAGACCTCCCACAGAGCAGGGAGCCCGATGTGGGGTTCGATCCCAGGACCCCGGGATCATTACCTGAGCTGAAGGCAGATGCTCAACGACCAAGACACCCAGGTGCCCGCAAATGATATATTTGATAAGGTGCTAATATCCAAAATATATAAAGAACTCATACAACTCGACAACAAAAAACATAATCTGATTCAAAAATGGGCTGAATATAAGTTTTCCCAAGGAATATATACAGATAGCCAACAAACATATGAAGGGATGCTCAACATCACTAATCATCAGGGAGATGCAAATCAAAACCACAATGAGTTATCACCTCACACCAGTCAGAATGGCTAGTAAGAAATAACAAGTGTTGGTAAGGATGTAGAGAAAAGGGAACCCTCATACACTGTTGGTGGGAATGTAAATTGGTCAAGCCAGTATGGAACACAGTGCGGAAGTTCCTCAAAAAATTAAAAATAGAAACACCATTCAATCCAGTAATTCCACTTTTGGGTATTTACCTCCCAAAAAATGAAAATGCTAATTCAAAAAGATATATGTACCCCTATGTTTATTGCAGCACTATTTACAATAGCCAACATATAGAAGCAACCTAACAGATGAATGGTTAAATAAGATGTGGTATATATACAATGGAATACTACTCAGCCATAAAAAAGACTGAAATCTTGCCATTTGTAACAAAATGGATGGATCTAGAGGGTATCATGCTAACTGAAACGTCACACAGAGAAAGACAAATACCATATGATTTCACTTACAATGTAGAATTTTAAAAATGAACAAACAAAACAGATTCATAAATACAGAAGACAAATTGGTGGTTGTCAGAAGGGATGGGGTAGGGATATGTGCAAAATAGATGAAGGGGATTAAGAGGTACAATCTTCCAGTAAGAGAATAAATAAATCATGGGGATGAAAAGTATACAATACAGAAAATAGTCAATAATATTGTAATAACATTCTATGGTGACAGATGGTAACTACATTCATCGTGTTGAGCAATATACAATGTATAGAATTGTTGATTCACTATGTTGTACACCTGATGCCTGAAACTAATATAACATTGTATGTCAACTATACTTCAATTAAAAAAAAAGTCCCCAATTCATCATCTCTTTCTATATCCAAGCCCTCTGCAATGTGACTTCATAGCTCTTTCTATCCTGAGTAGAATATGTTTTTCTACTCCTTGGATCCAGGATGGTGTGTGAATTGTTTTGTCAAATAAATGCGATGTATGTGAAACTGTGCCAATTCCAAGGCCCTGCATTCTACTGCTTGCTCTCTTGATATGCTGCTATTACCATGAAAACAAGCTCTGGATAATCTGCTGAATAATGAAAGACACAGGGCCTAGTCACTGTGCCAGATGACTGCCAGCCAAGCATCAGACATGAATGAGGTCCATCCTAGGACACCTAGCCCCCAGTTCATATGCCAGCTGAGCACAGATGCATGAGTGGACCCTGCCAAGATGATCCCAGCCTGGCCCAGATCAGTAGAACCACCCAGCTTATCCACAGATATAAGAGCAATAATATATACATATTAATTTAAACTACCAACATTAAGGATGGTTTCTTATACAATAATATATGATAGACCTTCCTTTGTTGATGCCAAGCACACATCCCCCCTTCCTTGCAATTAACATTTCTTACACGTGATTTTAATCTCTGATCATTTTAGTATATCTTGAATACTCCAAGTACTTTGAACACGATATAAGAAGAGCCATGTGTAGATGCAAGAGGAGGAGGAGGGAGGAGGAGAAGGAAGAGCAGAGCCATGTTGTAGTTCTTGTTAACCACTTTATTTTTTCATATTTTTAATCCTCCACAAAGTACCTATAAGAGACTTCACAGGGTAAGGGAAAGAATTATGGAATAAGCATCCATCAGGCTAACTGCTAGTACAGCTTGTTTCACATAAGTGACCTGGGGAAAGCTTCTTAACCTCTCTGAACCTTCTAAAATTTTAAGCGCAGAGCGTTAGTCCTCACACCATGTTTTAGAGAGAATAACATCCAGACGCTATCTTTCTGCTTTGATGACAAAGCCAGGGAACATGCACTTTTTATTTTCCATTTTACATCATGGGCCCAGATTTGAAAGGCTTACTCACTCCTAACTCTCTTGGACATCTCTATCACTTTGTACCACATTAGCATTTCAAATTGTCTTTTTTTCCAGCAGCTCTTGCCTTTGCCAATATGTTGAAGAGGATAAAATGTAAATAAAGAGATTTTTTTTTGGTAAGGAATATAAATAATATTAATATATTATTTGCACACCTAGGCAAATGGTAAAATAATTGTTTCCTCTCCTGTTAAAGATGTGCTTATACACCTGGGTAATTTCACTCACTACTTCCATCCAAAGGCTTACAACCATAATAGACTTTAATTGAAAGAAACATACTATTCTGAGGATGTCTGAAATATGCATATGTTGATATTAAAAGTACAGATATAAAACAAGTAGCAAAAAATCACCTGATAACTATCTCATCAGTAGTGATTATACTTGGTTTTGAGAGAAATTTGCAGGTGTCACAAATCTCATCATGCTTTTGCTTGGCTTCATTTAATTATAACTATTTGCAGATTGCAAATAATCATATACATACAGTTGGATCTAAATAGCAGATTGCAGATACAAACGATATATTTCATAAACAGTGAGTTATTGATAGAACTGGATTATAAATCTCTTAGCGAGAAAAGTACTTTCATGCCCTAATATTAGCTAAACAAAAATTTTAAAACAAATGTTTGGCTCTCACAATTCTGGAGTATGTGATTTTTGGAACATTGCAGTTGGTTTGAAACCAGGGTAATTAGCCAGGTTTGGAGAAGTGTCTGTGAATAGAGTACATGTTTAAACAGTGGTCAACTGGAATACATAGGGATCTACCATTCAATGGGAGCTCTTGTGTTTATTCTTCAGGAAATATGGACTTTAGATATACAAATGAGTTTACAAAATTATTAGAAACCTATGAAAGATACTTAACAATTATTAGACTTGTTTGATTCCATCAATTCAGCTTGTTGAACACAGATACATTTTAAAATTTTATACATTCCTCATACTACATAGATGGCTTTTCAAAGCTGTGTTGACCTAAGGAGTACTGGCATGGTATGAATTTTCATTCATATTATTTAGAGCTTAGGCAACAAGAGTAACCAACTAGTTTGGTTTGTAATTCTCATTGAATTCATTCACTCTAGGTAGGCAGGGTCTAATTCTTTCATTTAGAGACTCTAACATGACTTCAAGATTGCCTTAGGTAGGAGAAAAATCTAATTGACTTGTAGCGCTCTCCTGGAGGTAAGTCTTGCATCCACTGAGAAACCAAAATGTACTTACTAAATTACTCTGGGTCTACAACAATGTATGTTGATAACTGAGATACAGTTTTACCAGCAATACCATGTTTTATTGATTCTAGTATGCATATTTTTCATAACCTAACATCTCTAAAATAGAGATGCATCAAAATCAGAAACATCTTAAAATTACTGCTGGCCAGACAGCATTTGTGAGATGGTTGCTTAAAGACATAACAATTTTTTTGGTTTGTTTTTTGGTGGCATCCCTGGATACCAGAAATCCTTTGACATCTAAATTATTAAACTATTTGAGGGGCGCCTGGGTGGCTCAGTCATTAAGCGTCTGCCTTCGGCTTAGGTCATGACCCCAGGGTCCTGGGATCGAGCCCCACATCAGGCTCCCTGCTCAGTGGGAAGCCTGCTTCTCTCTCTCCCACTCCCCCTGCTTGTGTTCCCTCTCTTGCTGTTTCTCTCTCTGTGTCAAATAAATAAATAACATCTTTTAAAAATAAATAAATAAGTTATTAAACTATTTGAGATCAACGGAGAAGAACTATGAATTCTAGGCATTGTCTGAAAATCTTCTATTGCTATCACCTGGTAAAGTTAGGAAAGCAATAAAACTTGAAGAACCAGGGTCAAAGCTTATAAAAGAATGGTGGAGGTAGCAGTGAAGTAATATTTTAAGAAATACTGTCCCCTATCCCAATGCCTTGGATAGTACAGAAGACAATATGGTATGGAAAACCACTGACATTAACAACTCTTGAGTTGAAAAGTGATTAAAAAGTACTGGATTTGGGGCACCTGAGTGGCTCAGTCGTGGGGCAGCTGCCTTTGGCTCAGGTCATGATCCCGGGGTCCTGGAATCGAGCCCCGCGTCGGGCTCTGCGGGAAGCCTGCTTCTCCCTTTCCCATTCCCCCTGCTTGTGTTTCCTCTCTCACTGTGTCTCCCTCTGTCAAATAAATAAATACAATTAAAAAAAAAAGTACTGGATTTTCAGAGGGGGATGGGAGGAATGGGGTGGCTGGGTGATGGACACCGGGGAGGGTATGTGCTATGGTGAGAGCTGTGAATTGTGTAAGACTGATGAATCACAGACCTGTACCCCTGGAACAAATAATACATTATATGTTAATTAAAAAAAAGTATTGGATTTTAATGTTAAGACATTTTAGGAGTAACTTAAGTGTTTTCCAAGTTGTTTCCCTTTTTGCATACACACATACACAGGAGTTATTTTTTTTTAATTATCCGAAGAGCTTCTAAATGATCTTACTGGGGTGCCTGGATGGCTCAGATGGTTAAGCATCTGCCTTCAGCTCAGCTTATGATCTCCAAGTCCTGGGATAGAGTCCTGCGTTGGGCTCCCAGTTGAGCAGGGAGACTGCTTCTGCCTCTCCTCCTGCTTGTGCTCTCTCTGTCTCGCTCTCTCAAATGAATAAATAAAAAAATAAAATAAATAAATCTTTAAAAAATAAAAATAAATAAATGAGCTTAATAAGTACAGATTTTAGTGAGAAGATCTAATGAAATAAACCATTATATCATAGTTGATTCTGAAGCAGTTTTTTTTCTAATTTGCCAAAAAAATGATGTGTCTTTTAATGAGATCTTACATTAATAAGTGAGGTGCTACCTATTTGAGAAATCATGTTAACATTTATACTTCAGGAATATAAGTTTGGTCTTAACCTGACCATAAAATGGACACCAAAGACCCAAGCATGCTATGATAAACCAAATGGTATATTCTATGAAAAGAAAATTATTAGTCAATGCCATTATTGGACATTGTAAAAATATTGTATATGACAGTAAAAGTCTATTACAGAATTTTATTTGGTCATTTTTTAGATATATAACATTATATTTTATGGTTTCCTATTCACTAGAAATTTGCCAAATTACCTGTTTCTTAAAAATAGGCTTTATTTTTTTAAAGCAGTTTTAGGCTCACAGAAAAATTGAAAGGAAGGTACAGATATTTCCCAAATATGCTGCTCCCACACATGCACAGCCTCTCCATTATCAATCACCGACCAGAGTAGTACAGTTATTACAGTTGAATGTACAGTGACACATATTATCATTTAAAGTCCACTGTTAGGAATTCATTCTGGTGTTGTACATTCTGTGGGTTCAGACAAGTGTATAATAACATGTATGTACCATCACTGGGTGGCAGTGAGCAGTTTCACGGTCCTACACTCTGTGCCTATTCATCCCTCCCTTCTCCAACCTCTAGCTACCGAGGACCTGCTTACTATCTCCACAGTTTTGCTTTTTCCGGATGCTAGATAGTTGAAATCACACAGTATTTTTAGTGCTGAATAATATTCCATTTTTTGGATGTCTCGCAGTTTATTTATCCCTTCGTCTGCTGAAGGGCATCTTGGTTGCTTCCAAGTTTTGTCAATTGTGAATAAAGCTTCTACAGACATTTGTGTACAGGTTTTGGTGGAGACAAAATTTTTAACCCCTTTGGGTAAATACTAAGGAGCATAGTTGCTGAGTCATATGGTAAAATTATGTTTAGTTTTGTTAGAAAACACCAAATTATCTTCCAAAATGGTGGTACCATTTTGCATTCCCACTAGCAATGAACTAGAGTTCTTGCTGCTCCATATCCTCACCACTACTGGAGGCTGTCAGGGTCACTAGGTTTTGGCCATTCTCATAGGTATGTACTGATACCCTTTTGTTGTTTTTATTTACATATCCCTAATGATGTATGATGTGGAGAATGTCTTTGTCCCATTTTTTAATTGGATTGTTTCTTTTCTTTTTTGTTAAATTTTAAGAGTTCTTTGTATATCTTAGGAAATAGTTCTTGATCATATACATCTTTTGCCAATATTTTCTTCCAATCTATGGCTAGACTTTTCATTCTCTTAACTGTGTCTTATATCTGTTATTATAATTATTTTTTTTTTATTTCCAATATCTGGAGTACTTGTGCTTTGGTTTCTTCTATCTGTTATGTTACCAGTTTCTTCATCTATCTGGGTATCTTCCATTTTGCACTGGAATGTACTTGAAATAATATTTGTAAAAATAATTTGTGAACTTGGATGATGTTATCTTCTTCCAGAAAAGATATTTATTTGCTTCTCTCAGGCACCAGGGCACTATCAATCCAGGATCTTATTAAGAAAAAAAAATCTGGAAAGTACTTATTATATGTCAACCATTCTTCTGGATGCTGGAATGTGGTAGTAAAGTGAGTTGACAGAGTCCTTGTCCTCATGAAATTATATTCTACTTCAAATTTATTAAACTTGGAATATAGGGAAAACTTGTTCTATTTTTTTCTACTTACACCAATAGTCACATTATTCTGGAATAAAAATCTTCAATTCCCTTTAAGTGACTACTTTAACACATTATAAATATTTCTTAATGAACTATAAATTATGAGTCCCTTCCTACAGCCCCCATATAGCAAAGGTGTTTTGTGGACATAGGTGAGGGAAAGATCAGAATTAATGAAGATATCAGTTGCTTCAAAAATAACTATTCCCTGATGAAAATATGATAGGAAACCAGTTATTTTTATATGACCAATACCTTGAATTTATCCTCCAGATTGAATATTAAGTTATATAATATGTATATTTATAGAGAGACTATATTGCTCTTTCTCTGAAATGTGAATTTGATTTTTTTATAGTAATCACTCAAAGAGGAAAAAAAATAAATGTCTCAGGTG
The DNA here is from genome assembly GCF_009762305.2 of Zalophus californianus. NCBI lineage: Eukaryota > Metazoa > Chordata > Mammalia > Carnivora > Otariidae > Zalophus > Zalophus californianus. Next base: position 42,936,379 of record NC_045595.1, on the reverse strand, counting down.
CCTTTAATATATCTACCCAATCTTTTTTTTTGTTATGTTTACAAATACACAGAATTTGGTAATTTTTCAACTAGCTTCTCCAGGAGAAATACATTTACAAAAAAAATGACAAATCCAAAATTCTCTGCCACTATGCATATCATAATTGCAAGTCATTTGAATAAAACTGCTTTATTGTCTAAGACATAATTGGCTAGACATATTACCATTTTCTTTAAAGATTTTATTTATTTATTTGACAGAAGAGAGAGCACAAGAGGGGGAGTGGCAGGCAAAGGGAGAAGCAGGCTCCCCACTGAGCAGGGAGCCCGATGCAGGACCCCATCCCAGGACCCTGGGATTATGATCTGAGCCAAAGGCAGATGCTTAACTGACTGAGCCACCCAGGCGCCCGACATATTACCATTTTTGTTCCAAAAAGTTTAGTTGAAACTATGCTCTTTATGTATCCATTCAAATCTTTTTTTTCAAGATATTTATTTGAGAAAGAGAGACAGAGATAGCATCAGAGAGCACAAGCAGGAAGGAGAGAGGGAAGCAGGCTCCCCACTTATCAGGGAGCCCGATGTGGGGCTCGATCTCAGAAACCTGTAGTTTCCTCACTTGTTAATTTTAGCCATTCTGACCGGAGCTGAAGACAGATGCTTAACAGACTGAGCCACCCAGGTGCCCTGTATCTATTGAAATCTATCAGTGAAATTATGATTGTAAACTTACAGCACAATAAACATACTTTATATTTAAACAGTGCCTAACTTTCTACAAAGCATTTTATATTATAATCCCATTTGATATATATATAACTTTTAAACAGGCAATGATGGTGTTACACATGCTATTTTATGGATGAAGAAACAGAGGCTCAAAGAAGTTACTTCCTAAAGCTTATGCGGTATAGCAGTGTTGGACTTCAAATCACCAAACTTCAGACTCCTAATCTGATTTGTTTCTTTCTTTTGTTTTTTTTTTTTTTTTAGATTCCTAGCTGTATTAATGCAAGGCTGGTTGATAGAACAGGTCACACAATCATAGAATTTTAGAGCTGGAAAGAACCAGAAAAATCTAGTCCAGCGCTATCGATCCTCACTACTCTTTGTTGCTTTGACCAAACTGGAAAATTACAGAGTTCCACATTTGAAGGAGAGCCTAGTACAATATTTAACATGGTTTTAACAAATACAGTACGGGGCACTGAGATACAGAAACAAATGGCATATTCCCAGGTCCCTCCGCTTCTGGCTCTTCCATACTAGAGTGGAGAAGCCATGAGCACATAAATAGAAATTTCTGTACCAGGTGTTCCCAAGTCCTCTTCTCCCATTCTCCCATGAACACACACGAATCAGGCTTTCATTCTCTCCACTCCACTGATTTATGCTTGTAAGGTCACAAATGACCTCAGAGTTGTCAAATCAGATGTCCATTTCCCCATCCTCCTCTTTTTATAAACATTTTCATTGATATGTTAATCACCATACATTACACCTTAGACTTTGATGTAGTGTTCCATGATTCATTGTTTCTGCATGACACCCAGTGTTCCATGCAGAAAGTGCCCTCTTTAATACCCATTACCAGGCTAACCCATCCTCCCACCACCCTCCCCTCTAGAACCCTCAGTTTGTTTTTCAGAGTCCATCATCTCTCATGGTTCCTCTCCCCCTCTGACATACTCCCCTTTTCTTCCTCTCCTGTTATCTTCTTCTTTTTCTTTTTTCTTAAAATATGTTGCGTTATTTGTTTCAGAAGTACAGAACTGTGATTCAACAGTCTTGCACAATTCACAGTGCTCACCGTAGCACATACCCTCCCCAATGTCTATCACCCAGCCACCCCATCCCTCCCACCCCCAACCACTCCAGTAACACTCAGTTTCTTTCCTGAGATTAAGAATTCCTCATATCAGTGAGGTCATGTGATACATGTCTTTCTCTGATTGACTTATTTCACTCAGCATAACACCCTCCAGTTCCATCCACGTCGTTGCAAATGGCAAGATCTCATTCCTTTTGATGGCTGCATAATATTCCATTGTGTATATATACCACTCTTCTTTATCCATTCATCTGTCGATGGGCATCTTGGCTCTTTCCACAGTTTGGCTATGGTGGACATTGCTGCTATAAACATTGGGGTACACGTACCCCTTCGGGTCCCTACATTTGTATCTTTGTGGTAAATACCCAGTAGTGCAATTGCTGGATCGAACGGTAGCTCTAATTTCAACTGTTTGAGGAACCTCCATACTGTTTTCCAGAGGGGTTGCACCAGCTTGCATTCCCACCAACAGTGTAGGAGGTTTCCCCTTTCTCCACATCCCCGCCAACATCTGTCGTTCCCTGACTTGTTAATTTTAGCCATTCTGACGGGTGTGAGGTGGTATCTCATTGAGGTTTTGATTTGGATTTCCCTGATGCCGAGCGATGTGGAGCACTTTTTCATGTGCCTGTTGGCCATTTGGATGTCTTCTTTGCAGAAATGTCTGTTCCTGTCTTCTGCCCATTTCTTGATTGGATTATTTGTTCTTTGGGTGTTGAGTTTGATAAGTTCTTTATAGATTTTGGATACTAGCCCTTTATCTGATATGTCATTTGCAAATATGTTCTCCCATTCTGTCGGTTGTCTTTTGGTTTTGTGGACTGTTTCTTTTGCTGTGCAAAAGCTTTTTATCTTGATGAAATCCCAATAGCTCATTTTTGCCCTGGCTTCCCGTGCCTTTGGCGATGTTTCTAGGAAGAAGTTGCTGCGGCTAAGGTCGAAAAGGTTGCTACCTGTGTTCTCCTTTAGGATTTGGATGGACTCCTGTCTCACGTTTAGGTCTTTCAACCATTTGGAGTCTATTTTTGTGTGTGGTGTAAGGAAATGGTCCAGTTTCATTCTTCTGCATGTGGCTGTCCAATTTTCCCAACACCATTTGTTGAAGAGACTGTCTCTTTTCCATTGGACATTCTTTCCTGCTTTGTCAAAGATAAGTTGACCATAGAGTTGAGGGTCCATTTCTGGGCTCTCTATTCGTTCCATTGATCTATGTGTCTGTTTTTGTGCCAGTACCATACTGTCTTGATGATGACAGCTTTGTAATAGAGCTGGAAGTCCGGAATTGTGATGCCGCCAGCTTTGCTTTTCTTTTTCAGTATTCCTCTGGCTATTCTGGGTCTCTTCTGGTTCCATACAAATTTTAGGATTATTTGTTCCATTTCTTTGAAAAAAGTGGATGGTATTTTGATGGGGATTGCATTGAATGTGTAGATTGCTCTAGGTAGCATTGACATCTTCACAATGTTGGTTCTCCCAATCCATGAGCATGGAACGTTTTTCCATTTCTTTGTGTCTTCTTCAATTTCTTTCATGAGTATTTTATAGTTTTCTGAGTACAGATCCTTTGCCTCTTTGGTTAGATTTATTCCTACGTATCTAATGGTTTTAGGTGCAATTGTAAATGGGATCGACTCCTTGATTTGTCTCTCTTCTGTCTTGTTGTTGGTGTATAGGAATGCCACTGATTTCTGAGCATTGATTTTATATCCTGCTACTTTACTGAATTCCTGTATGAGTTCTAGCAGTTTTGGGGTGGAGTCTTTTGGGTTTTCCACATACAGTATCATATCATCTGCAAAGAGTGAGAGTTTGACTTCCTCTTTGCCGATTTGGATGCCTTTGATTTCTTTTTGTTGTCTGATTGCCGTGGCTAGGACTTCTAATACTATGTTGAATAGCAGTGGTGATAGTGGACATCCCTGCCGCGTTTCTGACTTTAGGGGGAAAGGTCTCAGTTTTTGCCCATTGAGAATGATATTCGCTGTAGGTTTTTCATAGATGGCTTTTATGATTTTGAGGTATGTACCCTCTATCCCTATACTCTGAAGAGTTTTGATCAAGAAAGGATGCTGTACTTTGTCCAATGCTTTTTCTGCATCTATTGAGAGGATCATATGGTTCTTGTTCTTTCTTTTGTTCATGTATTGTATCATGTTGATTGATTTGCAGATGGTGAACCAACCTTGCAGCCCAGGGATAAATCCCACTTGGTTGTGGTGAATAATTCTTTTAATGTACTGTTGGATCCTATTGGCTAGTATTTTGGTGAGAATTTTTGCATCCGTGTTCATCAAGGATATTGGTCTGTAATTCTCCTTTTTGATGGGGTCTTTGTCTGGTTTGGGGATCAAGGTAATGGTGGGCTCATAAAACGAGTTTGGAAGTTTTCCTTCCATTTCTATTTTTTGGAACAGTTTCAGAAGAATAGGTATTAATTCTTCTTTAAATGTTTGGTAGAATTCCCCTGGGAAGCCATCTGGCCCTGGGCTTTTGTTTCTTGGGAGATTTTTGATGACTGCTTCAATTTCCTTAGTGGTTGTAGGTCTGTTCAGGTTTTCTATTTCTTCCTGGTTCAGTTTTGGTAATTTATACATCTCTAGGAATGCACCCATTTCTTCCAGGTTATCTAATTTGCTGGCATAGAGTTGCTCATAATATGTTCTTATAATCGTTTGTATTTCTTTGGTGTTGGTTGTGATCTCTCCTCTTTCATTCATGATTTTGTTATTTGGGTCATTTCTCTTTTCCTTTTGATAGGTCTGGCCAGGGGTTTATCAATCTTGTGAATTCTTTCAATGAACCAGCTTCTAGTTTCGTTGATCTGTTCTACTGTTCTTTTGGTTTCTAGTTCATTGATTTCTGCTCTGATCTTTATGATTTCTCTTCTCCTGCTGGGTTTAGGCTTTATTTGCTGTTTTTTCTCTAGCTCCTTTAAGTGTAGGGTTAGGTTGTGTATTTGAGACCTTTCTTGTTCCTTGAGAAAGGCTGGTATTGCTATATACTTTTCTCTCGGGACTGCCTTTGCTGCATCCCAGAGATTTTGAACAGTTGTGTTTTCATTTTCATTGGTTTCCATGAATTTTTGTAATTCTTCTTTAATTTCCTGGTTGACCCATTCATTCTTTAGTAGGATGCTCTTTAGCCTCCACGTGTTCGAGTTCTTTCTGACTTTCCTCTTGTGATTGAGTTCTAGTTTCAAAGCATTGTGGTCTGAAAATATGCAGGGAATAATCCCAATCTTTTGGTACCAGATGAGACCTGATATGTGACCTAGGATGTGATCTATTCTGGAGAATGTTCCATGGGCACTAGAGAAGAATGTGCATTCCGTTGCTTTGGGATGGAATGTTCTGAATATATCTGTGAAGTCCATTTGGTCCAGTGTGTCATTTAAAGTCTTTATTTCCTTGTTGAATTCTTGCTTAGATGATCTGTGCATTTCAGTGAGGGGGTGTTAAAGTCCCCCACTATTATTGTATTGTTGTCAATCTGTTTCTTTGCCTTTGTTATTAATCGCCTTATATAATTGGCTGCTCCCATGTTCGGGGCATAGATATTTACAATTGTTAGATCTTCTTGTTGGATAGACCCTTTAAGTAGGATATAGTGTCCTTCCTCATCTCTTATTAGAGTCTTTGGCTTAAAATCTAATTTGTCTGATATAAGGATTGCCACCCCAGCTTTCTTTTGGTGTCCATTAGCATGGAAAATGGTCCCCCCCACTTTCAATCTGGGGGTGTCTTTGGGTCTAAAATGAGTCTCTTGCAGAGAGCATATCGATGGGTCTTGTTTTTTAATCCAATCTGATAGCCTGTGCCTTTTGACTGGGGCATTTAGCCCATTTACATTCAGGGTAACTATTGAAAGATAGGAATTTAGTGCCACTGTATTGCCTGTAAGGTGACTGTTACTGTATATTGTCTGTGTTCCTTTCTGGTCTATGTTGCTTTTAGGCTCTCTCTTTGCATAGAGGACCCCTTCCAATATTTCTTGGAGGGCTGGTTTCGTGTTTGCAAATTCCTTTAGTTTTTGTTTGTCCTGGAAGCTTTTTATCTCTCCTTCTATTTTCAATGACAGCCTAGCTGGTTATAGTATTCTTGGCTGCATATTTTTCTCATTTAGTGCTCTGAAGATATCATGCCAGTCCTTTCTGGCCTGCCAGGTCTCTGTGGATAGGTCTGTTGCCAATCTAATGTTTCTACCATTTTAGGTTACAGATCTCTTCTCCCGAGCTGCTTTCCGGATTTTCTCTTTGTCTCTGAGACTCGTAAGTTTTACTATTAGATGTCGGAGTGTTGAGCTATTTTTATTGATTTTGAGAGGGGTTCTCTGTGCCTCCTGGATTTTGATGTCTGTTTCCTTCCCCACATTAGGGAAGTTCTCTGCTATAATTTGCTCCGATATACCTTCTGCGTCTCTCTCTCTTTCTTCTTCTTCTGGGATCCCAATTATTCTAATGTTGTTTCGTCTTATGGTATCGCTTATCTCTCGATTTCTGCCCTCGTGATCCAGTAGTTGTTTATCTCTCTTTTTCTCAGCTCCTTTATTTTCCATCGTTTGGTCTTCTATATCACTGATTCTCTCTTCTGCCTCATTTATCCTAGCAGTTAGCGCCCCCATTTTTTATTGCACCTCATTAATAGTCTTTTTGATTTCGACTTGGTTAGATTTTAGTTCTTTCATTTCTCCAGAAAGGGTTTCTCTAATAACTTCCATGCTTTTTTCAAGCCCAGCTAGTATCTTTAAAATCATGATTCTGAACACCAGGTCCAACCTCGTACTAATGTCCGTATTGAGTAAGTCCCTGCAGGCAGTACTACCTCTTGTTCTTTTTGTTGAGGTGATTATTTCCGTCTTGTCATTTTGTCGAGAGGAGAATAGATGAATGAGAGAACAAAATGCTAACAGCGTAACAACATCCCCAGAAAATACACTCTAAACAAATCAGAAAAGACCTGAAGCCAGGGGAAAAGAAAGGGAAAGAAAGAAAAAAGATAAAGAAAAAAAAAAAGAAAAAAGATAAAAACAAACAAAAACAGAACAAAACAAAACAAAGAAAAACAGAATATGATCAAATATGGTCAGCCCGGTGCATAGATCAGTGCCACACACTAGATTTTGGGTGTATTTTGGTCTGTTAGAAGAAAGGGCTTCCCAAAATTTAAAGAAAGAAAAAATTATATAGGTACAAAAATAAGGGTTGATACAATGAAGGGATGGAATATGATTGTACAGATGAAAATTATAAAACATTTTATAAAAGGAATTGATAAGATAAGAATTTGTGTGAAAAAAGAAAGAAGAGGATTAAAAAAAAGGGGGAGAGAATGTGATCAGGCAGGAGACTAGAACAAAGCCATACACTAGAGATTTAGGGTATATTTTGATCTGTTAGAAGAAACTGTATCTCAAAATTTTAAAGAGAGAACAACTTATATATATATATATATATATATATATATATATATATATATATATATATATGCCAAAAATATGGGTAACTACTATGCAGGGATAGAATATGACTCTAAAAATGAAAAATAAAAATGTTTTTTAAAAAAGGGATTGATAAGATGTTGTTTGAAAAAGGGAAAAAATTTTCCAAAAAAAAAAAGGCAGTTACAAAGTAATTAACTTTGAAAGACTAAAAAATCATGGTAAAAAAGCCATGGATTCTATGTGCGGTATTCCCCTAGCTCTGGAGTTCTGCCGTTCTCTTTCATCGGTAAACTTGGTCTTGGCTGGCTGTTCGTGCTGATCTTCTGGGGGAGGGGCCTATTGCCGTGGTTCCCAAATGTCTTTGCCGGAGACGGAACTGCCCCGCCCTTGCCCGTCCGGGCTAAGTAATCTGCTTGGGTTTGCTCTCGGGAGCTTTTGTTCCCTGCAAGCTTTCCGTACAGCTTTGGAGGACGAGCGTGAAAATGGCGGCCTCCCAATCTCCACCCCAGAGGAGCCGAGACCTTGGGGCCCCACTCCTCTGTGCACCCCCAGAGAAAAGCAGTCAATCACTCCTGTCCCCCCGGTGTCTGGCCGCACTCCGTGCTCACCCGGCCTGGGACCGCGCGTTTCTATCTCTGGCACCCGACCCCGCATGGAGTCTCCAAACTCAGCAGATCCCTGCGGTGCGCTCCCGCGCCACTCCTCCCGGGGGAGGAAGGGGAGTCTCCCCAGTTCTGCTGCTTGTTGGGTCCCTGCTGCAGGAGCAGTGGCCCGACTGCCCTGCGGATCACGGTCTATGGCAACCCCAAGCTGAGAGCCCGCGCCTCGGCTCCGTCTCTGCAGCCGGCTTCCCCGCTCCAATACCTGGGAGCTCTGCCGCACTCAGGCACCCCCAGTCTTTCTGTGACCCCGAGGGTCCTGAGACCACACTGTCCCATGAGGGTTACAGCCCCTGCGCAGCCACTGGAGCGACATCCCTCAGCGAAGCCAACTTCTAAAAGTTCCGATTTTGTGCTCCGTGGCTCTATCACTTGCCAGAAGCGGCCGACGGAGGCCCTCTCCCCCGCCATCTCTCCTCCCGAATATCACCTCGGATTCACTTCTCTGCACGTCCTACCTTCCAGAAACTGGTCGCTTTTCTGTTCAGAGAGTTCTTGCTGTTCTTTTCTTCGATCTCCTGTTGAGTTCGTAGGTGTTCAAATGGTTTGATCCCTATCCAGCTGAATTCCTTTTCTCATTTGTTTCTTTTACTTACTGAATATATTCTGAAGACCACCATTCTGAGAGTTGTATTATTGAACACATTTTTTAATGCCTTTATGTTGAGTATATTTGAAAAATGCCAATTACTGCAGAATCACAGTGTATGTCACCATATCAAAAATCTCTGAGATGTCCATTGGTACTATTTAACTTCAATGCACCATTTCTCATATCTGTTTAGGAATGGAATTCTTCTTCATGAGACATATATTCATAATCTCTGTAAAAGTGTTCTGTAAAATATATTACCCGAAAAGGAATAGTGCATTATATTCTATTGCTTGTCTCATCTTTTAGCCATTGTTTGTCTGTTTGTTTGTTTCATTTCTTTATTTGTTTTGTTTGTTTTTGTAGACCAAAAGCACCTATTGGGATTCCAAGATAGTGCTATGCATTTTCTATGCTCAAATTGCTTTCACGTCTACTAAAACGTAAATAACTTGACTGACCTGAAAAAATCTTACAAATTACATTATGTCTTAATTGACACAGCCAGTAAGTTTTGTGGTTGCTGACAAAATAGGAAGATGGAGTGATCAACAGGGACAAAACTTTCTCAGTATGGTCTCATGGGGAAGCCTGTGCTAAAAGAATCCTGAACTGATTTCCAATTGTGCCTCCACTTCTCTGTGGGAACTTGGAATATTGCATTCATTTAACATCTCCAGAATTTTTCCCCCTTCATTCTTCTATAAACTGTTATTTGACTACATCATTGGTTTTCAAACTGTACCAGACAAAGTTCGTGAGAGATCATGGCAGGGAGGAAGTTGGGAGATGTTTTGTGGCACTCAGTTCTCTTCAGATTCACCCAGAAACACTCCCCTGCTTTTGATACTGGTATTTCCCATCAGATTTCACGTGAACAATGGGTTTGCAGGATAAAATTGACTTTGAAAACAGTTCCTTTGGAAGACTGGTTTCTTTCCCTTTTGACATTCAAAGAATCTTTATCTAGGGACAACTGAGAGTGAAAAACCTGACCTATATTAATTTTTATACTAAATAACCCATCTGTATACAGAATTTATTTCTAATTTTCTTAAAATATTTATAAGAATGGTGTCATCAGCTGATAAACAAAATTTCTTAACTGATCAGTTTAGAAGGCGATTGGTCACTCAGAATTTGAATCTTGAAATCTGTCATTATTTCTTAGTTATATGTGATTACTTACAAAGCAAAACTGCAGAGTATTCATTTATTATTCAATATAACATTATATGCTGAGGGCGTTCAGGGTATGAATCCAGAAACCTGGATTATGTCCGGTCTCAGGAATTCAGCTGGATAGGAATCAAACCATTTGAACACCTACGAACTCAACAGGAGATCGAAGAAAAGAACAGCAAGAACTCTCTGAACAGAAAAGTGACCAGTTTCTGGAAGGTAGGACGTGCAGAGAAGTGAATCCGAGGTGATATTCGGGAGGAGAGATGGCGGGGGAGAGGGCCTCCGTCGGCCGCTTCTGGCAAGTGATAGAGCCACGGAGCACAAAATCGGAACTTTTAGAAGTTGGCTTCGCTGAGGGATGTCGCTCCAGTGGCTGCGCAGGGGCTGTAACCCTCATGGGACAGTGTGGTCTCAGGACCCTCGGGGTCACAGAAAGACTGGGGGTGCCTGAGTGCGGCAGAGCTCCCAGGTATTGGAGCGGGGAAGCCGGCTGCAGAGACGGAGCCGAGGCGCGGGCTCTCAGCTTGGGGTTGCCATAGACCGTGATCCGCAGGGCAGTCGGGCCACTGCTCCTGCAGCAGGGACCCAACAAGCAGCAGAACTGGGGAGACTCCCCTTCCTCCCCCGGGAGGAGTGGCGCGGGAGCGCACCGCAGGGATCTGCTGAGTTTGGAGACTCCATGCGGGGTCGGGTGCCAGAGATAGAAACGCGCGGTCCCAGGCCGGGTGAGCACGGAGTGCGGCCAGACACCGGGGGGACAGGAGTGATTGACTGCTTTTCTCTGGGGGTGCACAGAGGAGTGGGGCCCCAAGGTCTCGGCTCCTCTGGGGTGGAGATTGGGAGGCCGCCATTTTCACGCTCGTCCTCCAAAGCTGTACGGAAAGCTTGCAGGGAACAAAAGCTCCCGAGAGCAAACCCAAGCAGATTACTTAGCCCGGACGGGCAAGGGCGGGGCAGTTCCGTCTCCGGCAAAGACCTTTGGGAACCACGGCAATAGGCCCCTCCCCCAGAAGATCAGCACGAACAGCCAGCCAAGACCAAGTTTACCGATGAAAGAGAACGGCAGAACTCCAGAGCTAGGGGAATACCGCACATAGAATCCATGGCTTTTTTACCATGATTTTTTAGTCTTTCAAAGTTAATTACTTTGTAACTGCCTTTTTTTTTTTGGAAAATTTTTTCCCTTTTTCAAACAACATCTTATCAATCCCTTTTTTAAAAAACATTTTTATTTTTCATTTTTAGAGTCATATTCTATCCCTGCATAGTAGTTACCCATATTTTTGGCATATATATATATATATATATATATATATATATATATAAGTTGTTCTCTCTTTAAAATTTTGAGATACAGTTTCTTCTAACAGATCAAAATATACCCTAAATCTCTAGTGTATGGCTTTGTTCTAGTCTCCTGCCTGATCACATTCTCTCCCCCTTTTTTTTAATCCTCTTCTTTCTTTTTTCACACAAATTCTTATCTTATCAATTCCTTTTATAAAATGTTTTATAATTTTCATCTGTACAATCATATTCCATCCCTTCATTGTATCAACCCTTATTTTTGTACCTATATAATTTTTTCTTTCTTTAAATTTTGGGAAGCCCTTTCTTCTAACAGACCAAAATACACCCAAAATCTAGTGTGTGGCACTGATCTATGCACCGGGCTGACCATATTTGATCATATTCTGTTTTTCTTTGTTTTGTTTTGTTCTGTTTTTGTTTGTTTTTATCTTTTTTCTTTTTTTTTTTCTTTATCTTTTTTCTTTCTTTCCCTTTCTTTTCCCCTGGCTTCAGGTCTTTTCTGATTTGTTTAGAGTGTATTTTCTGGGGATGTTGTTACGCTGTTAGCATTTTGTTCTCTCATTCATCTATTCTCCTCTCGACAAAATGACAAGACGGAAATAATCACCTCAACAAAAAGAACAAGAGGTAGTACTGCCTGCAGGGACTTACTCAATACGGACATTAGTACGAGGTTGGACCTGGTGTTCAGAATCATGATTTTAAAGATACTAGCTGGGCTTGAAAAAAGCATGGAAGTTATTAGAGAAACCCTTTCTGGAGAAATGAAAGAACTAAAATCTAACCAAGTCGAAATCAAAAAGACTATTAATGAGGTGCAATAAAAAATGGGGGCGCTAACTGCTAGGATAAATGAGGCAGAAGAGAGAATCAGTGATATAGAAGACCAAACGATGGAAAATAAAGGAGCTGAGAAAAAGAGAGATAAACAACTACTGGATCACGAGGGCAGAAATCGAGAGATAAGCGATACCATAAGACGAAACAACATTAGAATAATTGGGATCCCAGAAGAAGAAGAAAGAGAGAGAGGCGCAGAAGGTATATCGGAGCAAATTATAGCAGAGAACTTCCCTAATGTGGGGAAGGAAACAGACATCAAAATCCAGGAGGCACAGAGAACCCCTCTCAAAATCAATAAAAATAGCTCAACACTCCGACATCTAATAGTAAAACTTACGAGTCTCAGAGACAAAGAGAAAATCCGGAAAGCAGCTCGGGAGAAGAGATCTGTAACCTAAAATGGTAGAAACATTAGATTGGCAACAGACCTATCCACAGAGACCTGGCAGGCCAGAAAGGACTGGCATGATATCTTCAGAGCACTAAATGAGAAAAATATGCAGCCAAGAATACTATAACCAGCTAGGCTGTCATTGAAAATAGAAGGAGAGATAAAAAGCTTCCAGGACAAACAAAAACTAAAGGAATTTGCAAACACGAAACCAGCCCTCCAAGAAATATTGGAAGGGGTCCTCTATGCAAAGAGAGAGCCTAAAAGCAACATAGACCAGAAAGGAACACAGACAATATACAGTAACAGTCACCTTACAGGCAATACAGTGGCACTAAATTCCTATCTTTCAATAGTTACCCTGAATGTAAATGGGCTAAATGCCCCAGTCAAAAGGCACAGGCTATCAGATTGGATTAAAAAACAAGACCCATCGATATGCTCTCTGCAAGAGACTCATTTTAGACCCAAAGACACCCCCAGATTGAAAGTGGGGGGGACCATTTTCCATGCTAATGGACACCAAAAGAAAGCTGGGGTGGCAATCCTTATATCAGACAAATTAGATTTTAAGCCAAAGACTCTAATAAGAGATGAGGAAGGACACTATATCCTACTTAAAGGGTCTATCCAACAAGAAGATCTAACAATTGTAAATATCTATGCCCCGAACATGGGAGCAGCCAATTATATAAGGCGATTAATAACAAAGGCAAAGAAACAGATTGACAACAATACAATAATAGTGGGGGACTTTAACACCCCCTCACTGAAATGCACAGATCATCTAAGCAAGAATTCAACAAGGAAATAAAGACTTTAAATGACACACTGGACCAAATGGACTTCACAGATATATTCAGAACATTCCATCCCAAAGCAACGGAATGCACATTCTTCTCTAGTGCCCATGGAACATTCTCCAGAATAGATCACATCCTAGGTCACATATCAGGTCTCATCTGGTACCAAAAGATTGGGATTATTCCCTGCATATTTTCAGACCACAATGCTTTGAAACTAGAACTCAATCACAAGAGGAAAGTCAGAAAGAACTCGAACACGTGGAGGCTAAAGAGCATCCTACTAAAGAATGAATGGGTCAACCAGGAAATTAAAGAAGAATTACAAAAATTCATGGAAACCAATGAAAATGAAAACACAACTGTTCAAAATCTCTGGGATGCAGCAAAGGCAGTCCCGAGAGAAAAGTATATAGCAATACCAGCCTTTCTCAAGGAACAAGAAAGGTCTCAAATACACAACCTAACCCTACACTTAAAGGAGCTAGAGAAAAAACAGCAAATAAAGCCTAAACCCAGCAGGAGAAGAGAAATCATAAAGATCAGAGCAGAAATCAATGAACTAGAAACCAAAAGAACAGTAGAACAGATCAACGAAACTAGAAGCTGGTTCATTGAAAGAATTCACAAGATTGATAAACCCCTGGCCAGACCTATCAAAAGGAAAAGAGAAATGACCCAAATAACAAAATCATGAATGAAAGAGGAGAGATCACAACCAACACCAAAGAAATACAAACGATTATAAGAACATATTATGAGCAACTCTATGCCAGCAAATTAGATAACCTGGAAGAAATGGGTGCATTCCTAGAGATGTATAAATTACCAAAACTGAACCAGGAAGAAATAGAAAACCTGAACAGACCTACAACCACTAAGGAAATTGAAGCAGTCATCAAAAATCTCCCAAGAAACAAAAGCCCAGGGCCAGATGGCTTCCCAGGGGAATTCTACCAAACATTTAAAGAAGAATTAATACCTATTCTTCTGAAACTGTTCCAAAAAATAGAAATGGAAGGAAAACTTCCAAACTCGTTTTATGAGCCCACCATTACCTTGATCCCCAAACCAGACAAAGACCCCATCAAAAAGGAGAATTACAGACCAATATCCTTGATGAACACGGATGCAAAAATTCTCACCAAAATACTAGCCAATAGGATCCAACAGTACATTAAAAGGATTATTCACCACAACCAAGCGGGATTTATCCCTGGGCTGCAAGGTTGGTTCACCATCTGCAAATCAATCAACGTGATACAATACATGAACAAAAGAAAGAACAAGAACCATATGATCCTCTCAATAGATGCAGAAAAAGCATTGGACAAAGTACAGCATCCTTTCTTGATCAAAACTCTTCAGAGTATAGGGATAGAGGGTACATACCTCAAAATCATAAAAGCCATCTATGAAAAACCTACAGCGAATATCATTCTCAATGGGCAAAAACTGAGACCTTTCCCCCTAAAGTCAGAAACGCGGCAGGGATGTCCACTATCACCACTGCTATTCAACATAGTATTAGAAGTCCTAGCCACGGCAATCAGACAACAAAAAGAAATCAAAGGCATCCAAATCGGCAAAGAGGAAGTCAAACTCTCACTCTTTGCAGATGATATGATACTGTATGTGGAAAACCCAAAAGACTCCACCCCAAAACTGCTAGAACTCATACAGGAATTCACTAAAGTGGCAGGATATAAAATCAATGCTCAGAAATCAGTGGCATTCCTACACACCAACAACAAGACAGAAGAAAGAGAAATTAAGGCATCGATCCCATTTACAACTGCACCCCAAACCATCAGATACCTAGGAATAAATCTAACCGAAGAGGCCACGGATCTGTACTCAGAAAACTATAAAATACTCATGAAAGACATTGAGGAAGACACAAAGAAATGGAAAAACGTTCCATGCTCATGGATTGGAAGAACAAATATTGTGAAGATGTCAATGCTACCTAGAGCAGTCTACACATTCAATGCAATCCCCATCAAAATACCATCCACTTTTTTCAAAGAAATGGAACAAATAATCCTAAAATTTTAGGAACCAGAAAAGACACCGAGTAGCCAGAGGAATGTTGAAAAAGAAAAGCAAAGCTGGCGGCATCACAATTCCGGACTTCCAGCTCTATTACAAAGCTGTCATCATCAAGACAGTATGGTACTGGCACAAAAACAGACACATAGATCAATGGAACGAATAGAGAGCCCAGAAATGGACCCTCAACTCTATGGTCAACTCATCTTCGACAAAGCAGGAAAGAATGTCCAATGGAAAAAAGACATTCTCTTCAACAAATGGTGTTGGGAAAATTGGACAGCCACATGCAGAAGAATGAGACTGGACCATTTCCTTACACTACACACAAAAACAGACTCAAAACGGTTGAAAGACCTAAATGTGAGACAGGAGTCCATCAACATCCTAAAGGAGAACACAGGCAGCAACTTCTTCGACCTCAGCTGCAGCAACCTCTTCCTAGAAACATCACCAAAGGCAAGGGAAGCAAGGGCAAAAATGAACTAGTGGGACTTCATCAAGATAAAAAGCTTTTGCACAGCAAAAGAAACAGTCAACAAAACCAAAAGACAACCTACAGAATGGGAGAAGATATTTGCAAATGACATCCGATAAAGGGCTAGTATCCAAATTCTATAAAGAACTTATCAAACTCAACACCCAAAGAACAAATAATCCAATCAAGAAATGGGCAGAAGACATGAACAGACATTTTTCCAAAGAAGACATCCACATGGCCAACAGACACATGAAAAAGTGCTCAACATCGCTCGGCATCGGGGAAATCCAAATCTCAAAACCTCAATGAGATACCCCCTCACACCAGTCAGAATGGCTAAAATTAACAAGTCAGGAAACGACAGATGTTGGTGGGGTTGTGGAGAAAGGGGACCCCTCCTACACTGTTGGTGGGAATGCAAGCTGGGGCAACCATTCTTGAAAACAGTATGGAGGTTCCTCAAACAGTTGGAAATAGAGCTCCCATACGATCCAGCAATTGCAATACTGGGTATATACCCCAAAGATACAAATGTAGGGATCCGAAGGGGTACGTGCATCCCGATGTTTATAGCAGCAATGTCCACAATAGCCAAACTGTGGAAAGAGCCAAGATGTCCATCAACAGATGAATGGATAAAGAAGAGTGGTATACACACACACACACACACACACACACACACACACACACACACACACACAGACAGACACGCACTGGAATATTATGCAGCCATCAAAAGGAATGAGATCTTGCCATTTGCAACAACGTGGATGGAACTGGAGGGTATTATGCTGAGTGAAATAAGCCAATCAGAGAAAGACATGTATCATATGAGCCCACTGATATGAGGAATTCTTAATCTCAGGAAACAAACTCAGGGTTGCTGGAGTGGGGTGGTTGTGGGAGGGATGGGTTGGCCGGGTGATAGACATTGGGGAGGGTATGTGCTATGGTGAGTGCTGTGAATTGTGCAAAACTGTTGAATCACAGATCTGTACCTCTGAAACAAATAATGCAATATATGTTAAGAAAAAAAAAGAAAGTAGCAGGAGGGAAGTAGAAAGCAGGGTAAATTGGAGGGGGAGACGAACCATGAGAGACTATGGACTCTGAAGAACAAACTGAGGGTTCTAGAGGGGAGGGGGGTGGGGGGATGGGTTAGCCTGGTGACGGATATTAAAGAGGATAACTTCTGCGTGGAGCACTGTGTGTCATGCACAAACAGTGAATCATGGAACACTACGTCAAAAACTAATGATATCATGTATGGTGATTAACATAAGAATAAACAAATTTAAAGGAAAAAAATAAATAAAAATAAAAATTATGTAGATGTATCATGAAAAAAACTTTGATTGTAATCATATATGGTTGTCCAATAAAGATTCGCCTTTTCAAAATAAAAAAAATAAAATAAAATGTATGCAGATAAGTGAAAAAAAAAAAAGAAACAAACAAACAAACAGGGTTCTAGAGGGGAAGGGGTGGGAGGATGCGTTAGCCTGGTGATGTGTATTAAAGAGGGCATGTTCTGCATGGAGCACGGGGTGTTATGCACAAACAATGAATCATGGAACACTTAATCAAAAACTAATGATGTAATGTAGGGTGATTAACATAACAGTAAAATTAAAAAAAAAGCTTTTGCACAGGCAAAAAACAAAAATAAATACAAAAAACAAAAAACCAATTGTCGAGTCCTTAAAATACCATGATATTTGGTCTGTTGATATATAAAGCAATAGAAATAATGATAGCAGCTTTCAGTTAGGTTTCCTTAAAACTAATTTATGCTGTTCCCATCACAATTTTTCTTTAGTCAATATACATGGGGAATATTTTTAAAAGTAAAATCATCCCAGCCCAAGATGGCTCATGTATCTTTCCTTTTTGATTTCACAACTATACAGATTTATCAATAGTCAGCTGGAACCAACACTGAAACGGGTTTGATAGGTATACAGTTAGACACAGCCTGATTCTACACAAGTCACCGGGTTTAAAATGAACTATTTCCAGTTTACACAGATAGCAAACTGTATGACAGTTAATTTTATGGTTCCAGCAATGAAACTTATGATCTGTGAATCTCTGAAGCAATTCACTTAATTTGTGTGAACTTCAATTGCTTAATCTACAGAAAGGCTTATATTAGAAAACCCAAGTGAAAACTCTGGGGATAGACATGGCAGATATATACAGAAAACATTTCTCATCCTTGCGAGACTTCACTCCCTGATTGTGCCACTGTTATATGGGAAGGTAACAACATATTAATAAAAATGTAAGTACAGCATACTAAGAGGAACATAAAATGAGGAAGTGGGAGAAAGAGAGAGGATGTATGTTTCTGTGTATATGTGCGTGCATGTATGTGGTGTGTAATGCTGCAGTGAAAGGGAATTGGTATCCCCAAGTAATATAAATTCAAAAATTCAAAACACATTTTAGTTTAGTATGCAGGGCCCTATCATCACCTTACTTTTGTAAAGTAACATGAAAACCTCTAAAACACTGGTGTCTCCTATTGCTCTTTTCTAAGGTTCAATTTGACGCAATTTTTAAAGAAAGTAAAAACTCATTCAGACATCCTGAGTAGATCAAAGAAAATACAAACCTTTATCTTTTGTGTTTCCTTTCACAATTTAGCAGTTCCAAGCTTAAGGGCTTCAGTGGCCATCTCTGTAAAGAATACCTCAATCAAGTGCTACAATGTGTTAATGCATCTTAATAATAATAACGAAATAGCCTCCTTTAATGCGGGTAAAGGTCTTCACTTGTTATTCATTTAAGAGCTTAAACCTATGGTTTAAAGAGAACACAATTTCCTCTGATTGTCAGCCTACCTCTGCAGGTGTAGAATAGTAAAATACCTGGTGAGACTGTAGAATGTTTCTGCTTCTTAAAATCATTCTCATCCTTCATTCACTGGTTAAACAAATATTTATTGAATGTCTGTGAAGTGTTGGACTATGCTAAGGGCTAGGATATAAAAGTGATTGAGAAAAGAACCCACTCTTGAGAATTTCATGAAACAGTGGAAGAGGCAGACCTGTATCTGTATATCACCATTACTAAGTAGGAAAAGAAGATCACCACAAATTAGGTAATATGCTTAGGGTGTTAAGATGGTGGTAGGTCCAGGGACAGTTTTATACATAAAGAAAGACTTTCAGGAAAAACAATTCAGGCCCCAGTTGGTCTGTTCTATTTACTTGTGGTGTCCAATAGCCACAGAGAGCCAACCCACTATCTCACATACAGTGCTTTTTTATACACTTTGTTCCAAATAAATAAAGACTATCTTCATAATATAACTTAAAGTCCAGAATTATGATGTCTCCAGCTTTCCTTTTCTTTTTTCAGGATTGCTATGGCTATTCAGGGTTTTTTTGTGGTTTCATACAAATTTTAGGATTATTTGTTCTACCTCTGTGAAAAATGGTGGTGGCATTTTGATAAGGTGCATTAAATGTGTAGACTGTTTTGGGTAGTATAGACATTTTAATAATGTTGCTCTTCCAATAAAAATTGGAAGAGCATGGAATGTTTTTCCATTTCTTTGTGTCCTGTTCAATTTCCTTCATAAGTTTTCTATAGTTTTTCAGAGTACAGATCTTTTACCTCTTTGGTTAGGTTTACTCCTAGGTATCTTAAGGTTTTTGGTGCAATTGTAAATGGGATTGATTCCTTGATTTCTATTGCTGCTGTTTCATTATTGGTGCATAAAAATTAAACAGATTTCTGTATGTTGATTTTATATCCTGTGACTTTGCTGAATTCACATATTAGTTCTAGCAATTTTTTAGTGGAGTCTTTCAGGTTTTCTGCATAGAGTATCATGTTGTTTGTAAACAGTGAAAGTTTGACTTCTTCCTTGCTGATTGGATCCATTTTATTTCTTTTTGTTGTCTGATTGCTGAGGGTAAGATTTCCAGTACTATGTTAAATAGTAACGGTGAGAGTGGACATTCCTGTCTTGTTCCTGATTAGTAGAGGAAAAGCTCTGTTTTTTCCCATTGAGGATGATATTAGCTGTGGGTCTTTCGTATATGGCCTTTATGATGTTGAGGTATGTTGCTTCTATCCCTACTTTGTTGAGGATTTATATCAAGAATGCATGCTATAATTTGTCAATTGCTTTTTCTGCATCTACTGAGAGGATCATATGGTTCTTATCCTTTCTTTTATTAATGTGGTCACCCTACAGCCCAGGAATAAATCCCACTTGACCGTGGTGAATAATTCTTTTAATGTACTGTTGGATTCGATTTGCTACTAATCTTGTTAAGAATTTTTGCATCCATGTTCATCAGGGATATTGGCCTGCAATTCTCCTTTTTAGTGGGGTCTTTCTCTTTTTTTTTAAAACAAAGTAATGTCAGCCTCATAGAACGAGTTTGAAAGTTTTCCTTCCATTTCTATTTTTTGGAACAATTTGAGAAGAATAGGTATTAACTCTTCTTTAAATGTCTGATAGAACTCCCCTGAGAAGTCATCTGTCCCTGGACTTTTGTTTGTTGGGAGATTTTTGATTACTGATTTAATTTCTTTGCTGGTTATGGGTCTGTTAAAATTATCTATTCCTTCCTGTTTCAGTTCTGGTAGTTTGCATATTTTTAGGAATTTGTCCATGTCTTCCAGATTGCCCAGTTTGTTAGCATATAATTTTTCATAATATTCTCTTATAATTATTTGTATTTTTGTGGTGTTGGTTGTGATCTCTCCTCTTTCATCATGATTTTATTTTTGGGGTTTTTTTCTCTTTTCTTTTTGATAAGTCTGGCGAGGGGTTTTTCAAATTTATTAATTCTTTCAAAAAACTAGCTCTTAGTTTCATTGATCTGGGTTTTTTGTTTCTGTATCATTTATTTTTGCTCTATTCTTTATTATTTCCCTTTTTCTACTGGCTTTAGGCTTTATTTGCTCTTCCTTTTCTAGCTGCTTTAGGTGTAAGGTTACATTGTGTATTTGAGACTTTTCTTGCTTCTTGAGGTTAGGCCTGTATTGCAATATATTTCCCTCTTAGGAATGCCTTTGCCACACCCCAAAGGTTTTGGACTGTCATGTTTCCATTTTCATTTGCTTCCATGTATATTCTAATTTCTTTTTTAATTTCCTGGTTAAGCCAATCATTCTTTACTAGGATGTTTTTTAACCTCCATGTATTTATTGTCTTTCCAAATGTTTTCTTGTGGGTGGCTTCAAATTTAATAGCATTATGGTCTGAAATATGCATCGTATGATCTCAATCTTTTTGTACTTGTTGAGGGCTGATTTGTGACCCAGTATGCGATCTATTCTAGAGAATGTTCCACGTGCACTGGAAAACAATGTGTATTCTGCTGCTTTAGGATGAAATGTTCTGAATGTATCTGTTAAGTCCACCTGGTCCAGTGTGTCATTCAAAGCCATTGTTTCCTTGCTGATTTTCTGCTTAGACGATCTGTCCATTGGTGTAAGTGGGGTGTTAAAGTCCCCTACTATCATTGTATTATTATCAATGAGTTTCTTTGTTTGTTTGTTTGTTATTAATTGATTATATTTTTGGGTTGTTAGATCTTCTTGATGGATGGACCCCTTAATTATGATGTAATGCTCTTCTTCATCTCGTATTGCACTCTTTGGTTTAAAATCTAGCTGTAGTCATCAAGATGGCACAAAAACAGACACATAGATCAATGGAACAGAAAGAAAACCCAGAAATAGACCCACAACTATGTGGTCAATTTAATCTTCGACAAAGCAGGAGAGAAGATCCAATGGAAAAAAGTTTCTTCAACAAATGGTGTTGGGAAAACTGGATAGTAACATGCAGAAGAATGAAATTGCACCACTTTCATACACAACAAAAATAAATTTAAAATGGATGAAAGACCTAAAAGTGAGACAGGAAACCATCAAAATCCTAGAAGACAGCACAGGCAGC
Source organism: Zalophus californianus (assembly GCF_009762305.2). Taxonomy (NCBI): domain Eukaryota; kingdom Metazoa; phylum Chordata; class Mammalia; order Carnivora; family Otariidae; genus Zalophus; species Zalophus californianus. The sequence goes on along the minus strand of NC_045595.1, from coordinate 42,914,876 downwards.
AACCTCTTTAACCTCAGCTGTAGCAAATTCTTACTAGACACATCTCCGAAGGCAAGGGAAATAAAAGGGAAAATGAACTCCTGGGACTTCATCAAGATAAAAATCTTCTACACAACAAAGGAAATAATCAACAAAACTAAAAGTTAGCCAAAGGAATGGGAGAAGATATTTGCAAATGACATATTGGATAAAAGGTTAGTATCCAAGATCTATAAAGAACTTACTGAACTCAACAACCAAAAAACACATAATCTAGTTAAGAAATGGGCAGAAGACATGAACAGACATTTTTCCAAAGAAGCCATCCAGATTGCTACCAGACACATGAAAAGATGCTCAATATTAGCATCAACAGGAAAATACAAATCAAAACCATGATGAGATACCACCTCACACCTGTCAGAATGGCTAAAACTAACAACACAAGAAAAGCAGGTGTTGGTGAGGATGTGAAGAAAGAGGAACCCTCTTGCACCATTGGTGGGAATGCAAACAGGTGCAGCCACTCTGGAAAATAGTATGGGGGGTTCCACAAAAAGTCAAAATTGAACTACCATTTAACCCAGCAATTACATTACTAGGTATTTACCCAAAAGATACAAAAATACAGATTCAAAGGGGTACATGCACACCAATATTTATAGCAGCATTATCAACAATAGCCAAACTATGGAAAGACCCCAAAGGTCCATCGACTGATGAATGGATAAAGAAGTGGTACATATACGTAATGGAATATTACTCAGCCATCAAAAAGAATGAAATCTTGACATTTGCAATGATGTAGATGGAGCAAGAGTGTATTATGCTAAGTGAAATGAGTCATTCAGAGAAAAACAAATACCACATGATTTCACTCATATGTGGAGTTTAAGAAACAAAACAGATGAACATATGGGAGGGTGGGGGAAAGAGAGAGAGAGGGGGAAACATACCATAAGAGACTCTTAAGGATAGAGAACAAACTGAGGGTTGATGGAGGGGGGTGCATGGGGAATGGACTAGATGGGTGATGGATATTAAGGAGGGCACTTGTCCTGTTGAGCACTGGGTGTTATATGTAAGTGATGAATCACTAAATTCCACTCCTAAAAACAGTATTACACTATATGTTAACTAACTAGAATTTAAATAAAAATTTGAAAAAGAAACAAAAAAAAGTGATGAATTGTCAAAAAATAAAATAAAATAAAATAAAATAAATAAAAAGCCCAGTCCATAATTATATCTCAATAAGGCTGGGAAAATTTTTATTTAAAAAAAATCAGTCCAGTATAAAATAAAAACTTCAGTTTAAAAAAGAAAAAAGGCTCTCTCAAGTGATGCTCCCATTTTTTTGCCCTGAATAGGGAAGAGTATATCCCTTCTTTTGTCCTCTCAGAGATACAGGATTCAATAATGAAAAAGATATGTCAGCTGGCCAAATTTTAGGAGAAATGGATCTGCCATCATTTTCTCTTTTTCTCTCACAAGGATGACCAATTTTTAAAGTACCTTTTTTTTGGTCTTTAAAATAAAAACAGGGGCATCTGGTAGCTCAGTTGGTTAAGCGGCAGACTCTTGATTTCAGCCCAGATCATGATTCAGTATTCTGGGATTGAGCCCCACAATGAGCTCCACACTCAGTGGGGAGTCTGCTTGAGGATTTTCTCTCTCCCTCTGCCCCTCCCCCCGACTAGCTTGCAAACACACACTCTCTCTCTCTTTATTTATCTAAAGATAAATAAATAAATCTTTAAAATAAAAACAAACAAAGGCTGACATGGACTCTGGTCAGAAACAAAAGTTTTATATCCAAGGTTTGATTTTAAATTTGGGTATTGACTTTAAATATTTATTGGCTACATGATCCTGGGAGAATGACTTGGTTCTTTGTACCCCAGCTTCCATTTTTAAAATGAGCTAATAATACCCTCCTCATAGAATTGGGATGAGGAATAAATGAGCTAATATAGGCAAAGTGCTTAGAATAGTAATTAACACACACTAAAAGCAAAAGAAATGTTAGCTATTCTAATCTATACACATAAATCTGTGTGGGTGGGACTGAGGTCAGAAGGAAAAGTTAGTCATGAAATAACTAAAATTTATGTTGTTAAAAAAATAACCATTTGTTTGTCTGATGCCAGCCTTTTTCCATTCATTTAACGTTCAATAAATATTTACTGAATCCTTACTATGTGGCATTGGAGATATACAAATATATACAAAATAATCTAAACTGACAAAAATATTGCCCTCCTAGAATCTAAATTCAAGACACTAAAGTTGCATAGGAAGGGGAGTAGATTAACTGATTTTTCCAATCCTGTCCTACCCCCATGATGTTAAGAAAATATCTCAAGAAATTGTTTTTCAGTAAATTGAGCATTTGCTATATGGCAAGCTCTGTGCTCAGCACTTTTTCTACATTTTTTTTTCCTTTGTGAAAGACTTGTAAGTAAAGTGTTATCGGCAGCATTTTACCAATGAGGAAACTGTGTTATAGGAAGGTTAAGAAATTTAGCCAGGATCAAATAGTGGTCAGTAGAACTGGAGAATAAGAAATCTGATTCTAAGGACACATGTTCTTTAACAATATCTAGTATTGTCACATTTTAAAATTCAGTGCCACAGGATTACCAAAAAGAAAAAAAGAAAATGACAAAAGAAAAACTTTATACAATTTCACTTAGTATAAAAAAGGTATTGAGGGGCGCCTGGGTGGCTCAGCCAGTTGGGCGTCTGCCTTTGGCTTGGGTCATGGTCCCAGGGCCCTGGGATCGAGCCCTGCCTGGGGCTCCTTGCTCAGTGGGGAGCCTGCTTCTCCCTCTGCCTGCCACTCTGACTATCTGTGCTCTCTCTCTATCTCTCTGTCAAATGAATAAATAAAGTCTTTAAAAAAAAAGTATCGAAACATTTTATTTTGTTAGAAAGATACAAAATTGTTAGTACTTACTACTTTTTGGTACAGAGTATATGGACGCTTGTTATATGAATCTTTATAATTTTTTGTATTTTTTAAAGTCACACACACACACAGTCAAACCATTTATTATGCATTTACTAATGCCAAGCACTATTCTAAGGTCATTATATGTATTGCCCAATTAACCCTCATAAGCACAATGTGTGACAAATTTTAAAGATGAGGAAACTGAAGTACAAAGAGATTAAGTAAGTAGTAGAACTGGTGTTCATATCCCTCCTGTAAGTTTCTAAAGCATGTGTTCTTAAATACTATCTCATACTCTCACTTCAAATAACAAAACATAATGCTTATGAGACACAATGTGACAATCACTGTTTCCCTCATTTTGCATACATTTGTATGCAACTTGTTTAATTCTTACAACTGTATTTTTTTAAAGATTTTATTTATTTATCTGAGAGAGAGAGAGAGACAGAGCATTAGCAGGGGAATGGGCAGAGGGAGAGGGAGAAGCAGACTTCCCGCTGAGCAAGAAGCCCCACGCAAGGCTCCATCCTAGGACCTCGGGATCATGACCTGAGCCAAAGGCAGATGCTTAACTGATAGAACCACCCAGATGCCCCAATACTTCCAACTTTATAAGATAATTGTATATCCTCCCCTTAAAGTTGGGAAACAGGGAACATAAAGAGGTTTAATAACTTACTTAAGTTCACCCATCTACAATGAACATCATCAACACAGCTCTACCTTTCAATACTCAAAATGTGTCAAGCACAAGCACACCATTTCTTTTTAATTATTTTACCAACTTGTCAAATTAACACTGCTAGGCAAGCACTAGTAATATTTTATATACAAGATAACTGAGGTTCAGAAAACTTAGGCAAATCACCTGAGGTCACAAAGAAAGTAAATGTCTAAGCTGATATTTGATACTGTCTTGCTGATTCTGGAAGTCATGGGCTCAACCACAGGTATAGATTAAGGTATTTCAAGCAGTTTCCGATTTACTCTCTCCTCACTTAAGGAGTGTCTTCTGGGGATAAAATACCATGACTATTTTTGGATATGTTTGCATTTAGTACTTCATCAAGCCCATCTCCCTAATTTTTCAGAAAAGGTGCAAAATTTGTTTCAAGGTTGAATATCATTCTTAATTTTGTCTTTTGAATATACTATGTAGGTCACCTCCTAAGTGTATAACTCTATCCATAATTTACTTACACAGTGAAATAAAAGTTCCATTACACTACAAGACTGATTACCCAGGTTTTTTTTTTCGTTAAATGAAGTTAAAAGCCCAGAATCTTTATCTAAAGACCATCTGACAGGCATTGCGCTGACATGATACTTTCATTTCTGGTTGGCACTGTAGGGTACATTTTCATTACTTAGCAATTCCTTGTAAATATTGCTCAGGTTATGCTAGTGTGAACTGTAAGTCCTCTGAAAGGATCTGACAAGATAAAACGGCTGTTTTTCAACTATTTCCATTTCAATCTTATATATAAGCGATCAGAACTCTGTATAATACCTATCTGGGGCCATAAAGACCTCTGATGTCAGCTCTTTCCATTTCCCACTAGACCAATGTGATAGATAAGAATGTGTACTGTCTCTGTATCATATGACCTCACTGATAGGAGGAATTCTTAATCTCAGGAAACAAACTGAGTGTTACTGGAGTGGTGGGGGGTGGGAGGGATGGGGTGACTGGGTGATAGACATTGGGGAGGGTATGTGCTATGGTGAGCGCTGTGAATTGTGCAAGACTGTTGAATCACAGACCTGTACCTCTGAAACAAATAATGTAAGATATGTTAAGAAAAAAGAAAAAGAAGAAGATAGCAGGAGGGGAAGAATGAAGGGGAGTAAGTCAGAGGGGGAGATGAACCATGAGAGAAGATGGACTCTGCAAAACAAACTGAGGGTTCTAGAGGGGAGGAGGGTAGGGGGATGGGTTAGCCTGGTGATGGGTATTAAAGAGGGCACATTCTGCATGGAGCACTGGGTGTTATGCACAAACAATGAATCATGGAACACTACATCAAAAACTAATGATGTAATATATGATGATTAACATAACAATAAAAAAAATAAAAAAAAAAGAATGTGTACTGTCTCCTTTGTTGTCCTTTTTGAGTAAAGTTTTAACTTGTCACAATTTGGGATGCTGAGTACAACAATGAATTATTTGCCTAGAGATCTGAAAATAGAATTTCATTATCTCCTGATAATGTATGATTTTTTTTCTTAAATGGGTAAGTCCAGCTAAAAATTTTCTTACACTTTAGAGAGAACTAAAGACAGTTCAGTTGAGGAAAGAAGAAAAAAAACCCAAACAAAGTTCTTCAATAACCTAATCTTCATTTAACTGATTTGTAGGTCAAAGACAGACTTCAATGTATTTCTGAAAGAGATCTTAAGACTTAGCTAAAAAAAAATCATAACTAAATGATGACTCACATTTACATTGTTGTCTTCTAAAACATCTGGATCATGTTGGTGTGTAGGTCAAAGGTACTATCAGAATATAAATGTCCACATAGGAAATACAGAGTTGGATTTCAGGACAAATGGACTGATTCATGTTATATCTAAGCCTTTGTATAGATTCAGTGAGCTATATAGCCTAGTTCTTCTCTATGGATTTACTTCAAAGCTTATACAAATATATCTGTAGATTACTATGTAATTATAATAAAGCACATAGAATGCCTTAATGATGAGGCCATGATAATGATGCTCCTGCTGATAACTTACACTTATTGAGTTCTTACTATATTGTCTTTCAACTGAGTGAAATACTTCATTACAGACAGTAAGTGTCTGTATATGTGTGTGTGTATAATTGTGTGTATGTGTATATAACTGGTATTTAAAGAGAGAAATTTTCATGCAACTCATACAAGGCAGAGGTGTGATTCAAATTGAGCTTTGCCTAACTCAAGAGAAAATGATTTTAACTCCATCTTAAATTACAGGTATCTAATGAAAAGGAGACACAGGGACATGCTTGCTCACACAGAAATCATGTTACTTTCTGTGGTATCCCCTCACATGCAAAAAATAATAATAATAATAAAATAAATACTTACAACTGTTTGCCTTCATAAATGTATGGTGGTTCCTCTCCATCCTCTGAGTTTGCTCTTGTTGTATTTGTCAGTTTACTTCTTTCTTCCCAAGAAAGTGCTTTCAATTTAGACTTCTACTTCTGGTCATAATTTAATAACTGTTACTAAATTAGCCCTTCCACTATACAAAACTTTAAAATCTGGCAAAATATATGAAGAAACTGCTTTCAGGCAGTGGGCAACAGGCAGCACAAGACTGTAGTAACTGAGAGAGGAAACTTACAGGGTGAGCATTATGATAACCCATTCTCTGTCTGAGTATAATTTCTGAGAGCTGTAAGCCAAGCATAGCTTGGGTGTCCAACTGAGCTGAAAAGGCGGACAAGGGAGTTTAGGCAGCGAAAGCAGTTAGACTCTGTAGGACTGAAGAACAGAAAGAAGAGCAGAGCAGAATGGGGGTTTCCTAAATTCATGTGAGGAGTCTCTGACTTAGGACTGGGCTATACAAATGCAGAGTAGGACTTCCAAATGTTTATCAGATAATGTGAAGAAATTCTCTATGTAGACTTTGACAAAGTAAGGATGTACATTGTTCACCATAGAGAACCAATTAAAAAATAAAATGAAGAATAGCTATAAGGTCAATAAAGAAAATAAAATGGAATGCTGAAATAGATAATAATTTAAAAGAAAGAAAAGTACAAAAGAGAAATAAAACACTAAAGTGGCAAATGGCAAACAAATAGTAAAATGATACACTTAAACTAAAGAGATCAATAATTACACTAAGTATAAAAATACTAAACAGTCCCAATTAATAGTCAGAAATTTGGTAGACTGGATAAAAATGAAGCAAAGATATCTCATGCAAATAATAAACATTAAAAAGGTTACATACCTATATTAATATCATGTATCTTATGGCCAAAAGTATTACAAGAGATAATAAGGGTCAATACATTCCCTAAGATGAAGCAACAGGAAGACATAATAATACAAAAATAAATATACCTAATAATAGGAATTAAAATGTATGATGCAAAAACTATCAGAAGAGAGAAAATAGACAAACACACAATTATAGTCAGAGATTATTAACAGCCTTCTTTTAGTAATTGGATAAGGAGATAAAATAATAGGTGTATAGAAGGTCCTAGCATAATCAAATCACTTGATCTAATTGGCATATACAGAACTCTATACCCAATGACTGTGCAGTATACATCATTTTCAAATTCCCAGGAAACGCTAACCAAGACAGATCATGCATTGAGCTATAAAATGTCTCAATAGATGTCAAAAGCTTGAAATCTCACAGAGTATATTATCTGAACACAACAGAATTAAAATACAAATCAACAATAATAAGTGTAATGAGAAAACCTCCCACACATTTGGAAATTAAATTTACACATTTCTCAATAATCCATACGTCAATGAAAGGAAATAAGAAAATGCTCTGAAGAATGAAAATTAAAACTATGTATAAAATGCATAAATACCAAAATATGAAAAATATCACTAATGATGTTTAGAGTAAAATTTTACAACCAAAAATGCTTAGAAGGAAATTTAGAGCTTTAACTAGAAAGGGGTGTGGGGAAAGACTTAAAATTAATGATCTAAATTTTTACCAATAAAACCTAGAAAAGTTGAGCAAATTACTAAGTATATAGGAGAAATAAAGAGAAGAACAGGAAAGAAAGGAAGGAAAGGAGGGTGAGAGGCAGGGAGGGAGGGAGGGAGGGAGGAAGGAAGGAAGGAAGGAAGGAAGGAAGGAAGGAAGGAAGGAAGGAAAGAAGGAAGGAAGGAGAAAGAAAGAAAGAAAGAAAGAAAGAAAGAAAGAAAGAAAGAAAGAAAGAGAGAGAGAGAGAGAGAGAGAGAGAGAGAAAGAAAGAAAGAAAGAAAGAAAGAAAGAAAGAAAGAAAGAAAGAAAGAAAGAAAGAAAGAAAGAAAAGAAAGAAAGAAAGGAAGGAAGGAAGGAAGAAAGAAAGGAAGAGAAAGAAAGAGAAAGAAAATTAAGAAGGCAAAAGTTGATTCTTTGAAAAGATCAGTATTATTGATAAACTCCTTTCAGGACTAATAAAACAAATGACAGGAAATGCAAACTGCTGACATCAGAACTGAAAATGTCTCTAACCCTACAGAACCTACAAATACTGATACAAACATAAGAGAAACTAGTGAAAAAAAATTATGCCAAGAAAATGAAAAGTTAGATGAAATGGAAAATTTGATAAAAACACAATATATCAAAATTGACTGATGAAGGATTAGAAAATCTGAACAGCCATGGGGTGCCTGGGTGGCTCAGATGGTTAAGCGTCTGCCTTTGACTCAGGTCATGATCCCAGGGTCCTGGGATCAAGTCCCGCATCGAGCTCCTTGCTCAGCAGGGAGTCTGCTTCTCCCTATCCCTCTGCCTCTCCCTCTGCTTGTTCTCTCTGTCTCTCTCGCAAATGAATAAATAAAATATTTAAAACAAAAATAAAAAAATAAAAATAAAAAAAATCTGAATAGCCACATATTTGTTAAAGAAATTCAATTCAGAATTTTAAAAAAGAAAAGAAAAAAACAAAGCTTCCTATGAGAAAAATACCGGACATTGGTCCTATCATGGACAAATTATGCAGGTATTAAGTAAAGAATTTATAGCAATAATACATAAACTCTTTTAGAAAATAAGAAAGGTAACACTTCCCAACCAATGCTAAAAGAACAATAGGTCTCTGATATCAAAAGCTGATGAAGCCATTTGAGAAAACAAATTAACCTGCAGTATTCCACATGATCAGAGACACAAATATTTTCAATCGAATATTAAGAAATCATATCCATCAAAAGAAGAAAGGAAAAATACATCTCGACCAAGGTGGAATTTTCAAATTTCAGGAATACAAGATTGGTTCCATATTCAAAAATCAATAAAACTTACTAAATTTTAAGGATAAAGGATAAAAATTTTAAAAAGATAAAAATGTTATGTTATATTAGTAGATGCAGACAAAGCATGTAAAAATTCAACACGTATCTATGAGGAAAACTCATAGCAAACTATGAATAACGGTAAATCTGACTTTCAAAGCACATCTTTGAAAACCTACAACTGGCATCACATATAGTGATGAAAAATCAAATGTTTTCTCCTTAAGACCAACAATCTAGGAAAGATCTGCTTTCATCAGTTTTATTCTACATAGTGCCAAATATCATATTTAGTGCAATAAGGCAATAATAAAAAATGCACAAAGATAGAAAAAGAGGTAATAAAATTGTCCTTATTCAGAGATTACATGATAGCCCATATTATAAAATCTTAAGATTTGTACCAAAATTTCTTGTGGGAACTGAAGTAAATTTCAAGTCATAGAGTATGAGGTTAACATATAGAGATCAACTGTATTTTTATAAACTAGCACCAAAATTACTGGATAAATGAGTTTTAAAAATATTATTTATCACAGCATAAAAATTATAATAATTAGAAATCAATTTAATAAACGGTATGAATAACTTTTCAGTATAAACTGGGAAATATAGTTGAGAAATTCTTTTAAAAAATCCTCACATTAAACAAATGGGCAGTTAAATCATCTTCAGGATTTAAAAGATTTCCTATTTTTAAAATTTTCATTCCTTTAAAAAAATAAAAAATAAAATAAAAATTTCATACTCCTCAAATTGATCTATAAACTTAAACACATCCCAAATAAAATTCTAGACTTTTTGTTTTTTAACTGAAAAGTTGATTCTCAAACATATAGAAATGCAAAGCACCTAGAATAGCAAAAACTTATTTGAAAAGGAAGAATAAAATTAAAGGATCTATCTATCTTATCTGATTTCAAGAGATACTATAAAGCTATTCTTATCAAGACAGTAGAGTATGACATAAAGGAAAACATAAAGTACAATGTAGTACTGGCACAAAGATCCCCAGAACAAAACTAAAGAATCCAGAAATGACCTGCACTTAGGTGATTAATTGATTTTGAACAAAGGCACCAAGATAAATTAACAATGACACGATAATCTATTGAACACATGGTCCTGGAACAGATAGATACACATATGGGAAAATATATAAACCTTGACCTCTATTAGTTTCCTAGAGCTGGTGCAAAAATTTACCATAAAGTAGTGACTTAAACTGGTAGAAGTTTATTCACTTGTAATTCTGGAGGCCTGAGTCTGACGTCCAGATGTCAGCAGTGTGAGTTCATTCTGGAGTTCCCTGAGAGAAAATCCACTCCATGCCTCTTATGGCCACAGCTGCAGGCAACCCTTGCTGCTTGCTGGCAGCAGAAGTCCAAACTCTGTCTGTGGTCTCACATGTCCCTCCTCTGTGTGTGTCCAGGTCTTAAATCTTCTTTCTCTTATAAGGACACTAGTTTTTGGATTTGAGTCCTACCCTAATTCCAGGATGACCTCATCTCAAGACTCTTAATTATCTGCAAAAACTCTCTTTTAAAATTATGTCCATCGACAGGTACAGAAGATTAGGACTAGGGCGTAGGTTTCTGGGGCCACAATTAAACTCACTGCAACCCCGGTCTCAAACCATGCACCAAAACTAATTAGAAATGAATTATAGATCTAAAAGTAAAAGCTAAAATTATTAAAAATCCAAGGAGGATAGAACATAAGAGAATATCTTTTGATCTTGGGTCAGCAAAGTTTTCATAGGAGGTACGCAAAAAAAGCTTAAAACATGAAAGAAAAAAGGATAAATTGGCCTTCAAGAGAATAAAAGTCTTCTGATCTCAAAACACCAAGAAATTTTAAAGACAAGCCACATACTAGAAAAAAAAATATTGTAACATATGTTTACAAAGGAATGGTCTATAAAATATTGAATAATTTCCCATAACTCATATGCACATGAAAACAAGCCCAGAGAAAAAGGATCAATATTAGTAGTCATCAAGGAAATTCAAATTAAAACTACAATGACATATCACTTTACCCCTGGAGGAACGGGGCTGTGAGGAGGACTCAATGGATAATTGTTGGTGACAATGTGGAGTAGACCAAATGGAATTCCCATACATAGCTGCAGAAACGGCAATGTGGTATGACAACTTTGAACGGCAGTTTGGTAGTTTCTTAGGTACACGTTGCCTGTATGATTCACCAACTTCACCCCTAAGTATTTACCTGAGAGATGAAAATGCATGTCCACATACAGGTATCCTCCACTTCACAAAAGTTCATGCTATGCCACCACCCACTTATTAAAGACTTACATTAGTACCTGTTTTTGCTAACTGAAAGAAATCCAAAGAGGATTTTAGCTTTTATGAAAAGAGGCGAAAAACAAAATAGTGTTTAGTGTCTGTTTTGCTGTTTAGAGGCAGTGCATATCCTGAGCAGCAAGAGTGGTACCACTACGCTCCTTCCCTAGGAACTAAACTTAGCATCTCTGCAACAAGCTGGCATAGCTTTGAACTGTGTCTGGGAGCATCTGCTCTTTATCTGGATTTATTTTTTTGCATTCATTAGCAAGATGTGCCCTAACATGTCAGAAAAGTCTGAGAGAGGTTATTTTGGGGGTCTGGGAATACTCAAAAAATTTCCCATATAAATTAATGGTAACTGCTTCTTTACTTTATACCATTTAGATTTATGGAAGTTTTCAAAGCAAGGCTCTTTCAAAGCAATGTTCTACATACCTCGAGATGGTGTGGGAAACCTATAAAGACTTATACACAAATGCTGAAGTCCAAGATCAAGATATCTGCAGAGTTGGTGTCTTCTCAGGCCTCTTTCCTCAGCTTGCAAATGATGTCTTCTCTGTGTCCCCCTTTGGTCTGTGTTGTCCATATTCTAATTTCCTTTTTGTACCAGAACTCCAGTCGTTTTGGAAGAAGGCCCACCCATATGACCTCATTTAACCTTAGTTATCTTCTTAAAGGCCCTAACCTCAAATACAGTCATATTATGAGGTACTGGGAATTAGGACTTCAACATAAGAATTTGGGGTGAGGGGCACAGTTCAGTTCATAAGAATGACTTGATGTGAAATCAATGAAATTGGCACAGAAAAGTCTATACTGCAGGAATCCATTTATGTGGAATTCTGAGTAGGCATAAGTAATATATAGTGATGAAAATTCCCTCAGTAGTGCTTGAGGGATGGGATGATGGTGGTGGTGTGTATTGACTTCAGTGGAGCCTATGAGAAGATGGTCATGTTCCACATCTTAGTGTTGGTTACACAGGTGTACATATCTGTCTACCTTACGTGATTTTATTTTATAAATTATACCTCAACATTTTGACCACAAGAAAGGATATTCAAATTTTAGTTCAGTAAACATTTAGCACTCTGTTAATGTCTGGGGATAACAGTGTTCTCCAAAACTTACTGAGTCACCTATGTTAGACCTATGCTACCTGTAGGCTAATCTGACAGTTACGTTTATCATTCCCATACTACAAATAAACCGAGGCTTAGAGAGTACACGATACAGAGCTGGGAAAGTGTTGGTAACAACATTCAAGCCCTGGCAGTGTAATTCACACCCCCATGCTCATAACCTACATTTGTTGCAAAGAATTCTAAACTGAATGGGTCATTTCTTTACCACTTGATTCCTAAATGGATTTGGGTGGGTTGTACTGATATTATATTTATTTTATTATTCATAAAATGGAAATGATAGCTATTTACTGGACAGGTCTCTTTCAAAATATGTTAAAGTTCTAAAGCATTTTCTCAAAAATATGTACCTTTGTTGAAATTAAATATAGCATTTTTAAACTATGAACTTCAAGGAGAATGTGAGGAATTCAACTAAATGTTCTAAAATTCTCTTTTTTTTTCAAATAAGGAGTAATAAGGAAGTTTTTTCACCAAAAACTTGGAAATAATTTTATGTTTTCCTGATTATTTATAGGAAAATGCTGCTAATCTTGCCCATTTCCTAAAATTATTTTTGTAATGAAGGCCAGAATAAAATGTGTAAGTTAATGTATATTTTAAAGGCAAAAATTATACCTAGCAAAATTTCAAAAAGTTACTTTATATGGCACAAAAATTACAAAACACATAAAACAATAAAAATTCAGGGAATTAACAGCACTCAAAAGTAAATTTTAAAATGATAATGAGTACAGGGAATATTTTGAGATTTTAAAACAATTCTGTATGCTGACTGCTGAACAAATATACAGAGATGTTTTCTCTACATAGCATACCTAAAGTCATGTATATCATTTGTGTGTGTGTGTCCGTGTGTACACAGTGAGAATCTCTACTCTTAAGTAAAAGGAGGAAAAACATAATTTTTGATAATAAGAAATACCAAAGACAAATACTTAAGAGTAGATGTACTAAAGATTCTTCACCAATAAGTCTTTTTAATCTTATCTAATACTTTAATATATAGATTTTTTTCAAGTAAGGTGGTCATGTTTATTTTATTAATACATTTCATAATTTATATATACTTTATGCAGGTACATATACATATGAATGTTTATAAATACTATCTTCCATGTCACAACTATTTTTAGTGAATCAATTCAGTTTCAAAAGAGGAGAAGCAGTTTCTACACAATTAACACATTTTTTTCCCTGCAAAGGTATGTTTGAGCATCTTTCAGTATTGTTCCTCTAATCTCCATATTTTGTACATGAACATTGCTATGACAATTTCAAGAAAAAATATTTTGTTTTAAAAATGTGTAAAAGTATTATGCTATATTTATTTACACAAATTAATTATTGAAGGCAATTCTGCCTAGGAGAATGGAATCATTTAAAATAACCACTGTGCTTAAACCAGATATGCCTGGGTGGCTCAGTTGGTTAAATGTCTGACATTGGCTCAGGTTATGATCTCAGGGTCCTGGGATCAAGCCCATATATGGCTCTGCACTCGGCGACGAGTCTGCTTCTCCCTCTACCTCTGTCCCTCCCCCTGCTTGGGCTTGCTCTCCCTCTCTCTCTCAAACAAATAAATAAAATCTTTTTAAAAATAAAATAAAATAACCACTGTGCTTAAACCAAATATATATTTTTTTCTTAAACTTAGGTCTCAATTTTCTTCTGTCTTTGAAGATAGATCATGTGGCCTCTGATACTGAGGAAACTAAATATGTTTATGAGTTTTCATTATTATTTTGTACTGATGAAAGATTTAGCAGGAAGTTTAACTTGCTATTAAAATAAAACTACAAAACTTTTTATTAAAAAGTAAAACAATAAAAACGGAATGCTGTGTTGTCAGTGCAAATGGTTAGGCCTCTCATTAGCCACTCATTTTTACTCATTTTCAAAAGAATGAAATAATGACTAGCAGTACTCACTATTCGGTGTTTCATCAAGAATGATAATGGTTGGGTGGGAGGGATGGGGTGTTTGGGTGATAGACTTGTGCTATGGTGAGCACTGTGAATTGTGTAAGACTGTTGAATCACAGACTTGTACCCCTGAAACGAACAATACATTATATGTTTAAAAAAAAAAAAGAAGAAGAAGAAGATAGCAGGAGGGGAAGAATGAAGGGGGGGAAATCAGAGGGGAGAAGAACCATGAGAGACTATGGACTCTGAAAAACAAACAGAGTTCTAGAGGGGAGGAGGGTGGGGGGATGGGTTAGCCTGGTGATAGGTATTAAGGAGGGCACGTTCTGCGTGGAGCACTAGGTGTTATACGCAAACAATGAATCATGGAACACTACATCAAAAACTAATGATGTAATGTATGGTGATTAACATAACATAGTAATAATAAAAAAAGAATGATAATGGTTTATGTAATTTTTGCTTCACACCTGGGTAGTGGTAATCATGCATTGTATTTTTTATTAATAAATACATCACTCATAAATGAATCTAAAAGAAAACCATGTCTTTATAAAATTCTTAAGTAGCTGATAAAATGGAAAGTCTTCTTGACAAGCAACCTTATATGGGATTTTTCTAAATGTGTCCTTTAAAAAACATATCCTGCTGGTGCTTACAACTGTTTTTTGATCCATGGTGTCTTTCTTTTAATGCACATCACAACAAGTCATACCACACACCTGTTGCTTTTTCATATCTCCTTTTTATAAGCTTAATACCACAAACCAATTAATGTCTGTGTCCAACATGGAGTTACTTGGGGATGAGGGAATTCTAGAAAACATCTGATTAGTTTTCAATTTACAATTAGGATAAGAATAATCAGTTTGCACCACTATAGGAACAACCAAAAAGGGAGGAATGTGCACAGAACTGTGTAGGTGTCAAGTGCCCAGAACTAAATATCTTGAATTCCAGAATGGTATCAAGTGGGTGAACCACTTTTGGAGATATCAAAGGGAAGAACCATTCACTTTAACATTGTTGTACAGGTTACAAACTGTGCTCCCTCCTACCTGAAAGGTATGACATCCCTTGGAAACTCCCATGTCACTGCTGAGGCACTTTGGCCCTAGTGATTACAAAACTAGTTTCAGTGGATGACTTGATTTAGTTATTCTTTCAGACAGCATCCTGTCTCCCTATGCTGCATTCTTGCTACTGCATTCAGTGCTTTTAATGAAGGGACGAAAGATGCCTGAGAAGCATTCAGATTATTTTATTTTACAAATGAAGGAAAAGACATACAATTTTTACATTATGAAATATGTATCATATATCCTTTTTATAAAAACACCTCAGATATTTTCTTATTTCAGAATTACTGTTACAATTTGTGTGTTGATGAAAAGAATTGAGATGTTCAGTCATTTGCCACAAGAATAATCTTTGATTATGCTTTTGCAAAATGTGTGAAAATAACAACAAAAACAATAAAACTCTATAAAACAATAATTTTAACATGTTATCATTTCAGAGTTAATAGTTTCTTTAGCTTTGGCTTTTATCCCTCAAACTGAAGCAATGAAGAATTTTGTTGATATGCTATTAAAAAAAAAAGAGAGAACGAGAGAGAGATTGCAGAAATCACTAGTGTCATCTGTTGGTGAAACTGAAAAATACAAGATATCCCAGAATTGGATTTCTTTAAAAAAAAAACAACTGTTTATCATTCTTGTAAGATCCACCGAAGAAGCGTCTGTGGGATTATGAGGCTAACAGAATTGTTTTGTGCCTCATTTTATCATTTCTTCTCATTGAAAAAAAATTGTTCTCTTTTTAGCTCATGGTTAAGGAAAGGTAAAACTGTTTTTGCAAAATGAGTTAGAAATGTGAAGATGTCTTAGATAAATGGATATATATTTTTACAGTAAATAGAGATGCTACTGCAAAACGACATAATAACAATACCTCCCTCCCCTTTCTACTACCAGCTGTATTGGTACAGTGGGGATGCCTTGAACTTGGGCAAAGTAACATTAAGTACATTAAGTTTAGATTATGGGATGAAGAAAATTCAAAAATTTCTTTCAATTGAGCATTAATTCCTATTACCCCAAACAACCTACCTCTTATCAATTCTTTCAAAAAATCCTACATGAATGAAATAGCAGTGATTTAAAAATACAAAAAGCAGAGTCCCCAAGAAAACAAAACCAATGCTTCCTATTAGAAGCTTCAAAAAGAGCTACATTGGAGGAGGGCAGAGAAAGAGACACAACCAAAACTGCTCCTTTCTGATATACCAGGGGACTTATATCCTTGCCACTTAACGTGGTCTCCAAACAGTATCGCTGACAACTACTAGAGCTGTTGTTAAAAATGCAGAATCTCAAGCCCCACTGAGCCCCTACTGCATCAGAGTCAGCATTTAAATAAGATCCTCAGGGCAGGCTCCTGGGTGGCTCAGTCCTTAAGGGTCTGCCTTCCACTCAGGTCATGACCCCAGGTTTCTGGGACGGAGCCCCGCATCCGGTTCCCTGATCCGTGGGAAGACTGCTTCTCCTTCTCCCACTCCCCCTGCTTGTGTTCCCTCTCTTGCTGTCTCTCTCTCTCTCTCTCAAATAAATAAATAAAATCTTAAAATAATAAAAAATAAATAAGATCCTCGGGCAATTTATAAGAATGTTAATCAGGGATCTCATCCCTTACTCTGTTGAAGTCTCACCATGCCATTAGGTACACACTTTTACCCTCATTTTACTGATTAAGAAATAGATCCTCAGAGAATTTCTTCCCACTTACCTGTGTGTCCCCAGTACAGCCAGTCTCCAGGAAAACAGGGAGACTTTATTAGTGTACTTATCAGAAGTGACATTTACCAGAAATTTTTGTTTGCTAAACTAATCACTTTTTATCTGGTCTTTATCATTTATTTGTGAACATTTTTTCCTCCTATTACAAAGAATAGAGGTTGTTTTATGCATCTGTATTCCTAGCCCCACATTTGTTATGCTAAAAATATTTAACAATTTGAGAGTATGTATGTGTGTAATTGTATCAATATTCTCTGTAGCTTTGGGCAAATTTCTCAACTTCCATTAGTTGTGGAGTCATTATCCATAAATAATAACCTGGTAGCAGACTAGTGGTTCTCAATTCTAAAGGATCTTCAGTCCTTTTAGAGGAAAAGATACTTTGTAATGCCTCCTTTATTACCCTAAAATTAAATCGATACACAGTATTTGTCTATCTCTACACAAAATCTAGGAAAATGGAAAAGTTATATAATGCTCTACATTGATATAATGGAGAAACAAAAGGAAATCAATTGATGAAATAATATATTTATCATTGTGTAATTGCATTAGTATGACTACACTAGATGATAAAATACAACAGTCAACCTGTTTCCAACTAATCCACCAGAATTACCATGAATTTTGTAGCCACAAATGCAGGCAAGTAGTTGCTTTGGAGACTTATATATTAGTGATGTGACTTCAATCCCAAATGGCAAACAACCCTTACTGAAATCATGAGGAAAGCAAATTGACTTATTGAGATGATATAACTTGAACAATTTAGACAAAAAAACATATTAAAATGACTGGACCAAACCTTAGTCATGCTTCTCTCTGCCACCTACAGGCCCCTGGACTTTGAGTCACGCTTGCACTGAAGCGAGGATAGGAACAGGGAGCAAACCCTCCTTCAAGGTACCTCCCTCAAATCCACTGATCTCCAGGGAAACACTCCCTGATTGACTGCTCTATCCTAAGACCTGCTCATTCCACACCCCCTCTCCTAGCTTCTTCTAGCCTCATTTACTCCTCTTTATAAAAGAAGGGCCATTCTGCCTGATCTTTGAGACTTGAAATAATCCTCCTCCTCCTATTACAATGGTCTTTTCAAATAAAATCTCTCTCTTTACCTAAGTCTGAATTTTTTTTTTGACACCGTTCTAGAAATTCAGAAAGGTATGTGGCTAGGGAAGATAACTGTCCTTGAAAGGACCTCACACTGTGGTCATTTTTCATAGGCCTCTTCTGACGTTGTTAAAAGCAACCTTCATAACTGAATTTTAATAAATTTTCAGAAAAAGAGGAGTAAAATAGAATAGGCCACACAGTCCCTACCCCAGAGCTTAGCACTTGGGGCTAAAGTCTAATTGGCAGGTTTGAATGCAAAATATTTTGTGTTTAAAAGTAAAACAGAATTATATAAAAAGCTCAGGTGATTATGAACAGATTTTTGAAAGTGTGTGAGATATGAAAAGCTCTTTTCATTGTGTAAGACTTTTCCATGCATTGTGATCTATAGTGATGCTGGCTACCAAATGCCATTAGTATCCCCAGTCATTGTAATGACCAACCCATTTCACCAAATTCCAAAATTCTGCCTAGAAAACCATCCTGCCCCAATGAAAAGCACTGCACTAGAAGGTATCAACCCTTTCTTGCTTGGAAAAATTTTACAAGTCTAAATCATTGTAAAGAATAGGTACAACAATGGTCTGTGTGCAACAATGTATGTCTTTCTTTAGTCTAAACCAATAAATCCCTGAAATACAGGGATGTGTGTGTATGTGTATATATACCTCACCTCACTCCAGAAACAGTCCAAGAAGTAACACTTTTTTTAATCCTGATATATTTCCAAGGCTGGTGAATAAACAGGTCAACATAATCACTTTTTTAAAAATAAGAAATTTAATCCTTTTAAAGGCCATAGATGTCTAAATTGTATAATTAACATTATTCTAAATGTATTACAAGAGTGTATTATATACAGAAAAGGTCTAGTAATTAACATTAAGGGAAATCATTTGATGTTGTTCCCATTCATTTAGTCAGTCACTCAGGTCGGCCAGTCACTCTAAAGATAATTGAATACTGATGCAGACAATACAGTCCTAAATAAGCTGGGAAATGCTCATGAAAGTTAGATTTCATTGGGAGGACAAAGGTAAATAAAGGCAAACACAAACACAAAAATAAAACCATCAAAGAGACACATAAAAGAATAATAAATGCTAAGGAGACAAATGAAATGGAGCCATGCTGTAGAACAGTCAGCTTGCGGTTGCAGACGGAGTGGCTAGAAGAAGCCTTTCTAATAATATACCACGTAAGATACATCTGAATATCAGGAAAGAAGCAGATGTGTGAAGATTATGAAGAAAAGCTTGTCAGGCAAGGCGGACAGCTTGTGCAGTGGCCAGGCAGAAAGAAAGAAGTACCCATGTAACTAGGACTTGGTGGGCAAGGAGGGTGGGTTACAGGAAGTCAGAGAGATAGGCAGGGCTCAGATTGGAGGTTACTTAAAAGTCATGTGTTTGTAAAAACCTAGCACTCTACATTATTCAGAAAGCTCTGAAAGGAGGTGGTGTAGCTCATCCACCCATGCATCCCTGCATCCATTCATGCACACGTGCATGCATTTATGTATTCATCCGTGCATCCATGCATGCTATCTGCCCATCCATCCGTCCATCCATCCATGCATCTATTTGCTCATAAACATTTATCAGATTCTATGCTGTTCGTTGGTTTCTTTTAAACTGTGAATATAATGATAAAGTCCCAATCACCAACTGCAAAGAACTCACGGTCCAATGGAAAAGAGTTTACTTTGTAATTAAGAGAGAATCAGAGCCCCTACTTCTTTTTTGTTTTGCTTTGTTTTAAAGATTTTATTGATTTATTTGACAGAGAGAGAGAGAGAGAGGGCGAGCACAAGCAGGAGGAACAGCAGAGGGAGAGGGAGAAGTAGGCTCCCCGCGGAGCACGGGGCTCAATCCCAGGACCCCAGGACCATGACCGGAGCCGAAAGTCAGATGCTCAGCCGACTGAGCCACCCAGGCGCCCTAGGGCCTCTCCTTCTGTCACTATGTTGCCTGCTGGGAGTTTTACCCAGGTGAGCTGTCAGCCCCCTCAGTCACAGAGTAATGACTGTGGTGTCTGACAACAATCACGCCCTTATCTTCAGATAACTCACAAGATAAAGCCTGTGACTGCCGCATCAAAGCCAACTAATGTGCCTCACTCACTTTATGAGAACACATGCCTTTGGATATAGCTTTAGACGGGGACACTGGTGGTGATGATAAATAGATGTATTACATTGTCTGCCTAAGTGTACAGATACACAAATAGATAAATTCAATTGGGAAAAGGGCAGGCCTTGGGATATCAGCACCTCATCCCTGAGAAAGCTGATTGCTAATGCCTTGACAGAGGAACTTATTTACTTGTTTTATTATTATTATTATTATTATTTTTAAATATTTTATTTACTTATTTGAGAGAGAGAAAGCACATGAGAGGGGGGAGGGTCAGAGGGAGAAGCAGACTCCCTGCTGAGCAGGGAGCCCAATGCGGGACTCGATCCTGGGACTCCAGGATCATGACCTGAGCCGAAGACAGTCGCTTAACCAACTGAGCCACCCAGGTGCCCCGAAACTATTTACTTGTAACAAGCACCATGCCAGGCTGATTTGACAACTTCTGAAGTAAGGATTTTAAAACCATAACAGAAGAAGAAACTACTTCACTTCCAGTCCTTGTAAACCAAGGGAAGCTTGTCATATGACATTTTCCCCTCAGTGACTTTATGTTGTAGTTCCCCTGAAGGCACAAACTATTAACTAGATTTGATGGCTTTATTATTTAGATTCTATTTTGAGGAGGACAAAATGGGGGGCGGGGAGAGTGAACTACACAGCATGCTCATTAACAGATAGATTTTTCTAACTGTTTCCTAAATGGAATTTCTGGTTCATCTGACCTCTATTTTATTGCCACCCGTATTTGCTGGAAAAATGTTGAGGGCTTAGCATGCTATCTTAACTGTGATGATTCTGCTGTAGAGAAAAAGTTAAAATGTCTTTAGCTGAGGAATGCAGAAGAGATTCACTAAAGATATCTTGCTGTGCAAATACAGAAATGTCTCACCCTATTCTTCCCCATCTTCTTATAGAAAAAAAGAACAATCTCCTCAAACCTTCACCTCTAAAAATTGCCACTGTGTTATAAAATCCCATAGAAATGATGTAGTTGACTCTTTCACTCAGGGTCAGTTCAGAAATGCTGGTATCTAAATAATAATACAGTTCAGGCTCCCTGTACTTAGAAACAAAACAGTTAGGATTTACCCTTTCCACCCTCCCCTGCAGTGTTCCTGAGATAAATCTTTCCAAGAGAATCAAGCTGTTGTTAAAAGCATGTCACCATTTTGGCCGGCTTGAGAGTTTAACAGCCCAAGGTCAGAGTTAAATAAAAGGTTGTTTGTAGTGGACGAGGTGAGGTGAGGTAAGGAAAACTGTTTCCCTGAATCCTGCCGGAGTGGACATCCTCTGTACTGCAGAAACACTTTGGGGCTGAGGTATGTTCATCTAAACCAAGTTTGAAAGACTTTTATCATTTGAAACTAAAAGATTTCAACTAGAATACAACTCAAATAATTAGGCTTCAAAACTTACCTTCTTAACAGCTAGTCCTGCACTTTACCTGAAGTACACGTGCATTGAAATACTAAATAAATAATTACGATAGTGTTCTTTAAAGTTAGTAAGTCATGTCGTCAAATTTTATTTAATATGTATGTATAATATATGTAATATTTATAAGGCTCTAATAGTGAGAATAGGAAGGTTAATAAGATGTCCTTGACCTTGTAAATGGTGGTGAAGCTCCTGGCAGTACCTTTCTCTAGTATTGTGATGCACAATATACAAGTATCTATGGAGAATGAGAAGATAAGACAGTGAATGTATAGGGTCACAGTAGTCATGATTTTAACTAGTGCCTTCAGTCTGAAGCGAAATGATGTGATAAGCTCCTTGCTTATATAGACCTGTTCTTGGAGAAATCCAATTTCAAATGCTTGGAGACTCTATCCAAAGAAAACAGTCCAATAACATACCAGGAAATCTATAAATCCAAGATGTTAAATGTCAACCTACTGTTAGTTGGATATAAAGGCTTGGCAATTAATCTCTAGAGACAACAGTTGCCATGTGTTGGAAAATGATTATGGAGTGGAGTTGTTAATCAGATGTGTTTGGCAGATAGGACATTAGATTAACTAAGGAGCTGTTTAAAATCATCAGAGCACTGCGCTCCACTTGGGTTTATTAGCTTTCTTACTGGGGCACAGGGGGTCTAGTCTAAAAGAGAAAAAAGAAAAAAATGGCCTTAGAATGTGGGGATTTCTAGCATTCCATGATTAGTCATAGAGATTTGATTAAAGAAATATCTAAAGAAAACCAAATTGTCACTTCAGTACTCATGGAGGTACATTAGTTTGGTGCCATTCTACATCGCAGACTGCTCCCAGACCTCTCTAAAGAAGGAACTATTCTTGATTCACAAGACAGAATCCTCAGGCCGGCATTCAAGTTCCATCTAAACCACTCACTATGTAATTTTGGACAAACAATGTAACTTCTTTGAGCTTGTTTCTTTATCTGTAGAATGAAAAAAAAAATCACACTAACAGCACCAAGAAAAATAATTGTAATCTATCTCAAAAATATTTTGGGTACTGAGCCAAATGAAATAAATTAACATGGTTACTAAATTACTAGTTCTCTGCAGGAGGAGACATCCTGTCTCCTACATTTCTTCAATTTGATCATCACCAGAAACATGTGCTCACTGGTTCATCTCTAATGTGGCTTCTTCTCCATCCTCATGCCCAAGCAGCCGTGCTCCCCTTCCACACCAAATCAACCCATGCTCTGAAACAAAGGCCAATGGCTTTAAAATAAAACTTATCTACAATTTCCTTGACAGCTTTACATAATGCCCTTTCCCCTCTTCCTTCATTAAAAGAGCCCTTTTGTAAAATAAATAAGTAAAAGAAACTTTTTATTTAAGAACATAACTATCTTTTTTTTCTTTTCTCCTCCTTCATTAGACCCAAAACAAGGCAAGCATTTTTCTTGTCCCTCCTCCCTCCTCCACTTACTTGCTCAAGAAAAAAATGCATTTTATAGATTTTTAACTCTTCTGAGCTTCTTCTCAATTGGTAAAATATATCACGGAGCTCGGGGATGATGACATTAGGTAGGATTCGGATGGTTCTCCTTTGCCACTGCTCCTCCCATCCAACGTCTAACTCTGATCTGGGACTGAGCTCTGTCAAAAGCTTCAGCTGGGCTCCCTGGCCCACAGGCTTCTGGGTGGGTTTGGCAGGACACGGGAGGGGTTGCTCTCCACTCAAACCTGAGCTGCCCCTCCCTTACCACTTCCCTGGCAGTAGCAGTGTTTCTCTATGGTTCCAGTCTCTGCCTGGTACCCCCTCTTTCACAATCTTCATCTGGATTCCCACCCCTTCAGGCGTGAGTGGTATCAGCTTCTCATTTTTTATTTTTGTTAGACTTTCAATACTTTACCAACTGCTAATGATTCCCATAACCCTTCCCACACTCTGTAAAAATGTTCATTTCTTGGGGGCGGAGCAAGATGGCAGAGGAGTAGGAGACCTAGATTTCGTCTGGTCTCAGGAATTCAGCTGAATAGGGATCAAACCATTCTGAACACCTACAAACTCAACAGGAGATCGAAGAGGAGAGTAGAAACAACTCTCTGAACAGAGAAGCGACCACTTACTGGAAGCTAGGGCGTGCGGAGAAGTGCATCCGAGGCGATATTCGGGAGGATAGACGGCGGGGGAGGGGGCCTCCGTCGGCCGCTTCTGGCAAGTGATAGAGCCGCGGAGCACAAAATCGGATCTTTTAGAAGTTGGCTCGGCGGAGGGACGTCGCTGCAGTGGCTAAGCGGGGGGTGGAATCCTCCCGGGACAGTGCGGTCTCAGGACCCTCGGGGTCACAGAAAGACCGGGGGTGCCTGAGTGCGGCAGAGCTCCCAGGTATCGGAGCGGGGAAGCCGGCTGCAGAGACGGAGCCGAGGCGCGGGGTCTCAGCTCGGGGTTGCCATAAACTGTGATCCGCGGCCCAGTCGGGCCACTGCTCCTCCAGTAGGGACCCAACAAGCGGCAGAGCTGGGGAGACTCCCCTTCCTTCCCGGTGAGGAGTGGTGCAGGAATGCACCGCAGGGATCTGCTGGGTTTGGAGACTCCACACGGGGTCGGGTGCCAGAGATAGCAATGCTCAGTCACAGGCCGGGTGAGCATGGAGTGCGGCCAGAGACCAGGGAGACGGGAGTGACTGCTTTTCTCTGGGGGCACACTAAGGAGCGGGGCCCCAAGGTCTCGGCTCCTCCGGGTGGAGATTGGGAGGCCACCATTTTTGCCCTGGTCCTCCAAAGCTGTACTGAGAGCTTGCAGGGAACAAAAGCTCCTGAGATCAAACCCGAGCAGCTTGCTTAGCCCGGACCGACAAGGGCGGGGCAATTCCGCCTCCGGCAAAGACATTTGGAAACCACAGCAACAGGCCCCTCCCCCAGAAGATCAGCACGAACAGCCAGCAAGCCAAGACCAAGTTTACCGATCAAGGAGAACGGGAGAACTCCAGCGCTAGGGGAATACTGCACATAGAATTCATGGTTTTTGTTTACCATGATTCATTAGTTCATCAAGGTTAATTTTTGTTAACTGTTTTTTTTTTCTTTTGCCCTTTTTCAACCAACATCTTATCAATCCCTTTTTTAAAAAAACATTTTTTATTTTTCATTTTTAGAGTCATATTTTATCCCTTCATAGTAGTTACCCTTATTTTTGGCATATATATATATAAGTTGTTCTCTCTTTAAAATTTTGAGATACAGTTTCTTCTAACAGATCAAAATATACCCTAAATCACTAGTGTATGGCTTTGTTCTAGTCTCCTGCCTGATCACATCTCTCCCTTTTTCCTTTTTTTTTTCTTAAATCTTCTTTCTTTTTTCAAACAACTTCTTATCTTATCAAGTCCTTTTATAAAATCTTTTATAATTTTCATCTTATAGTTATCTTCCATCCCTTCATTGTATCAACCCTTATTTTGTACATATATGTCTTCCTTCCTTTAAAATTTTAGGAGGCCCTTTTTTCTAACAGACCAAAATACGCCCAAAATCTAATGTGTGGCACTGATCTATACACTAGCCTGATCATATTTGATCATATTCTGCTTTTTTTGTATTGTTCTGTTTTTGTTTTTATCTTTTTTTTCTTTTTTTTCTCTTTCTTTTTTCTTTCTTTCCCTTTCTTTTCCCATGGTTTCAGGTCTTTTCTGATTTGTATACAGTATATTTGCTGGGGATGTGGTAAACCTGTTAGCATTTTGTTCTTTCATTCATCTATTCTCCTCTGTACAAATGACAAGACGAAAAAAATCACCTCAGCAAAAAGAACAAGGGGTAGTACCGTCAGCCAGGGACCTACTCAATACGGACATTAGTACGATGTCAGACCTAGAGTTCAGAATCATGACTTAAAGATACTAGCTGGGCTTGAAAAAAGCGTGGAAGTTATTAGAGAAACCCGTTCTGGAGAAATAAAAGAACTAAAATCTAACCAAGTCGAAATCAAAAAGGCTATTGATGAGGTGCAATCAAAAATGGGGGCACTAATTTGCAACGACGTGGATGGAACTGGAGGGTCTTATGCTTAGTGAAATAAGTCAATCAGAGAAAGACATGTATCATATGAGCCCACTGATATGAGGAATTCTTAATCTCAGGAACAAACTGAGGATTGCTGGAGTGGTCAGGGGTGGGAGGGATGGGGTGCCTGGGTGATAGACATTGGGGAAGGTATGTGCTACGGTGAGCACTGTGAATTGTGCAAGACTGTTGAATCACAGATCTGTACTTCTGAAACAAATAACGCAACATATTTTAAGAAAAAAGAAAAAGAAGAAGATAGCAGGAGAGGAAGAATGAAGGGGAGTAAGTCAGAGGGGGAGAGGAACCATGAGAGATGATGGACTCTGAAAAACAAACTGAGGGTTCTAGAGGGGAGGAGGGTAGGGGGATGGGTTAGCCTGGTGATGGGTATTAAAGAGGGCACATCCTGCATGGAGCACTGGGTGTTATGAACAAACAATGAATCATGGAACACTACACCAAAACAAATGATGTAATATATGGTGATTAATGTAACAATAAAAAATTTTTAAAAAATTAAAAAAAAAGAGGAAGAAAAAAAATGGGGGCACTAAATGCTAGGATAAATGAGGCAGAAGAGAGAATCAGTGATATAGAAGACCAAATGATGGAAAACAAAGAGGCTGAGAAAAAGAGAGAGAAACAACTACAGGATCACGAGGGCAGAATTCGAGAGATAAGTGATACGATAAGACAAAACAACATTAGAATAATTGGGATCCCAGAAGAAGAAGAGAGAGAGAGGGGGGCAGAAGGTATATTGCAGCAAATAATAGCAGAGAACTTCCCTAATGTGAGGAAGGAAACAGGCATCAATATCCAGGAGGCACAGAGAACCCCTCTCAAAATCAATAAAAATAGCTCAACACTCCGACATCTAATAGTAAAACTTACGAGTCTCAGAGACAAAGAGAAAATCCTGAAAGCAGCTCGGGAGAAGAGATATGTAACCTACAATGGTAGAAACATTAGATTGGCAACAGACCTATCCACAGAGACCTGGCAGGCCAGAAAGGACTGGCAAGATATCTTCAGAGCACTAAATGAGAAAAATATGCAGCCAAGAATACTATATCCAGCTAGGCTGTCATTGAAAATAGAAGGAGAGATAAAAAGCTTCCAGGACAAACAAAAACTAAAGGAATTTGCAAACACGAAACCAGCCCTCCAAGAAATATTGAAAGGGGTCCTCTAAGCAAAGAGAGAGCTTAAAAGCAGCAAAGATCAGAAAGGAACACAGACAACATACAGTTAAGTCACCTTACAGGCAATACAATGGCACTAAATTCATACCTTTCAATAGTTACCCTGAATGTAAATGGGCTAAATGCCCCAATCAAAAGACACAGGCTATCAGATTGGATTAAAAAACAAGACCCATCAATATGCTGTCTGCAAGAGACTTATTTTAGACCCAAAGACACCCCCAGATTGAA
The DNA here is from genome assembly GCF_009762305.2 of Zalophus californianus. NCBI lineage: Eukaryota > Metazoa > Chordata > Mammalia > Carnivora > Otariidae > Zalophus > Zalophus californianus. Next base: position 42,887,602 of record NC_045595.1, on the reverse strand, counting down.
AGTGAGGGGGTGGAAAACCATTTACCATGCTAATGGACACCAAAAGAAAGCTGGGGTGGCAATCCTTATATCAGACAAACTAGATTTTAAAACAAAGACTGTAATAAGAGATGAGGAAGGACACTCTATCCTGCTTAAAGGGTCTATCCAACAAGAAGATCTAACAATTGTAAATATCTATGCCCCTAACATGGGAGCAGCCAGTTATATAAGGCAATTAATAACAAAAGCAAAGAAACAGATTGACAACAATACAATAATAGTGGGGGACTTTAACACCCCCTTCACTGAAATGGACAGATCATCTAAGCAAAAATTCAACAAGGAAATAGAGACTTTAAATGACACACTGGACCAAATGGACTTCACAGACATATTCAGAACATTCCATCCCAAAGCAACAGAACACACATTCTTCTCTAGTGCCCATGGAACATCCTCCAGAATTGATCACATCCTAGGTCACATATCAGGTCTCAACCAGTACCAAAAGATTGGGATCATTCCCTGCATATTCTCAGACCACAATGCTTTGAAACTAGAACTCAATCACAATAGGAAAGTCGGAAAGAACTCAAATACATGGAGGCTAAAGAGCATCCTACTAAAGAATGAATGGGTCAACCAGGAAATTAAAGAAGAATTAAAAAAATTCATGGAAACCAATGAAAATGAAAACACAACTGTTCAAAATCTTTGGGATACAGCAAAGGCAGTCCTGAGAGGAATGTATATAGGAATACAAGCCTTTCTCAAGAAACAAGAAAGGTCTCAAATATACAACCTAACCCCACACCTAAAGGAGCTGGAGAAAAAACAGCAAATAAAGCCTAAACCCAGCAGGAGAAGAGAAATTATAAAGATCAGAGCAGAAATCAATGAACTAGAAACCAAAAGAACAGTAGAACAGATCAACGAAACTAGGAGCTGGTTCTTTGAAAGAATTCACAAGATTGATAAACCCCTGGCCAGACCTATCAAAAAGAAAAGAGAAATGACCCAAATCAACAAAATCATGAATGAAAGAGGAGAGATCACAACCAACACCAAAGAAATACAAACAATTATAAGAACATATTATGAGCAACTCTATGCCAGCAAATTAGATAACCTGGAAGAAATGGGTGCCTTCCTAGAGATGTATAAACTACCAAACTGAACCAGGAAGAAATAGAAAACCTGAACAGACCTATAACTGCTAAGGAAATTGAAGCAGTCATCAAAAATCTCCCAACAAACAAAAGCCCAGGGCCAGATGGCTTCCCATGGAAATTCTATCAGACATTTAAAGAAGAATTAATACCTATTCTCCTGAAACTGTTCCAAAAAATAGAAATGGAAGGAAAACTTCCGAACTCATTTTATGAGGCCACCATTACCTTGATCCCCTAACCAGACAAAGACCCCATCAAAAAGGACAATTACAGACCAATATCCTTGATGAACATGGATGCAAAATTTCTGACCAAAATACTAGCCAATAGGATCCAACAGTACATTAAAAGGATTATTCACCACGACCAAGTGGGATTTATCCCTGGGCTACAAGGCTGGTTCAACATCTGCAAATCAATCAACGTGATACAATACATTAAGAAAAGAAAGAACAAAAATCATATGATCCTCTCAATAGTTGCAGAAAAAGCATTGGACAAAGTACGCATCCTTTCTTGAACAAAACTCTTCAGAGTATAGGGTTAGAGGGTACATACCTCAATATCATAAAAGCCATCTATGAAAAACCTACAGCGAATATCATTCTCAATGGGGAAAGGCTGAGAGCTTTTCTCCTAAGGTCAGGAACGTGGCAGGGATGTCCACTCTCACCACTGCTATTCAACATAGTATTAGAAGTCCTAACCACAGCAATCAGACAACAAAAAGAGATCAAAGGCATCCAAATTGGCAAAGAGGAAGTCAAACTCTCACTCTTTGCAGATGATATGATACTGTATGTGGAAAACCCAAAAGACTCCACCCCAAAACTGCTAGAAGTCATACAGGAATTCACTAAAGTGGCAGGATATAAAATCAATGCTCAGAAATCAGTGGCATTCCTACACACCAACAACAAGACAGAAGAGAGACAAATCAAGAAGTCGATCCATTTACAATTGCACCCAAAACCATTAGATACCTAGGAATAAATTTAACCAAAGAGGCAAAGGATCTGTACTCAGAAAACTATAAAATACTCATGAAAGAAATTGAAGAAGACACAAAGAAATGGAAAAACGTTCCATGCTCATGGATTGGGAGAACCAACATTGTGAAGATGTCAATGCTACCTAGAGCAATCTACACATTCAATGCAATCCCCATCAAAATACCATCCACTTTTTTCAAAGAAATGGAACAAATAATCCTAAAATTTGTATGGAACCAGAAGAGACCCAGAATAGCCAGAGGAATGTTGAAAAAGAAAAGCAAAGCTGGCGGCATCACAATTCCGGACTTCCAGCTCTATTACAAAGCTGTCATCATCAAGACAGTATGGTACTGGCACAAAAACAGACACATAGATCAATGGAAGAGAATCGAGAGCCCAGAAATGGACCCTCAACTCTATGGTCAACTTATCTTTGACAAAGCAGGAAAGAACGTCCAATGGAAAAAAGACATTCTCTTCAACAAATGGTGTTGGGAAAATTGGACAGCCACATGCAGAAGAATGAAACTGGACCATTTCCTTACACCACACACAAAAATAGACTCCAAATGGTTGAAAGACCTAAACGTGAGACAGGAGTCCATCAAAATCCTAAAGGAGAACACAGGTAGCAACCTCTTTGACCTCAGCTGCAGCAACTTCTTCCTATAAACATCGTGAAAGGCACGGGAAGCCAGTGCAAAAATGAACTATTGGGATTTCATCAAGATAAAAAGCTTTTGCACAGCAAAAGAAACAGTCCACAAAACCAAAAGACAACCGACAGAATGGGAGAAGATATTTGCAAATGACAGATCAGATAAAGGGCTAGTATCCAAATTCTATAAAGAACTTATCAAACTCAACACCCAAAGAACAAATAATCCAATCAAGAAATGGGCAGAAGACAGGAACAGACATTTTTCCAAAGAAGACATCCAAATGGCCAACAGACACATGAAAAAGTGCTCCACATCGCTCGGCATCAGGGAAATCCAAATCAAAACCTCAATGAGATACCACCTCACACCCGTCAGAATGGCTAAAATTAACAAGTCAGGGAACGACAGATGTTGGCGGGGATGTGGAGAAAGGGGAACCCTCCTACACTGTTGGTGGGAATGCAAGCTGGTGCAACCATTCTGGAAAACATTATGGAGGTTCCTCAAACAGTTGAAATTAGAGCTACCATTTGATCCAGCAATTGCACTACTGGGTCTTTACCACAAAGATACAAATGTGGGGACCTGAAGGGGTACGTGCACCCCATTGTTTATAGCAGCAATGTCCACAATAGCCAAACTGTGGAAAGAGCCAAGATGTCCATCGACAGATGAATGGATAAAGAAGAGGTGGTATATATACACAATGGAATATTATGCAGCCATCAAAAGGAATGAGATCTTGCCATTTGCAATGATGTGGATGGAACTGGAGGGTGTTATGCTGAGTGAAATAAGTCAATCAGAGAAAGACATGTATCATATGACCTCACTGATATGAGGAATTCTTAATCTCAGGAAACAAACTGAGGGTTGCTGGAGTGGTGGGGGGTGGGAGTGATGGGGTGGCTGGGTGATAGACATTGGGGAGGGTATGTGCTATGGTGAGAGCTGTGAATTGTGCAAGACTGTTGAATCACAGATCTGTACTTCTGAAACAAATAATGCAACATATTTTAAGAAAAAAGAAAAAGAAGAAGATAGCAGGAGAGGAAGAATGAAGGGGAGTACGTCAGAGGGGGAGAGGAACCATGAGAGATGATGGACTCTGAAAAACAAACTGAGGGTTCTAGAGGGGAGGAGGGTAGGGGGATGGGTTAGCCTGGTAATGGGTATTAAAGAGGGCACGTTCTGCATGGAGCACTGGGTGTTATGCACAAACAATGAATCATGGAACACTGCACCAAAAACTAATGATGTAATATATGGTGATTAACATAACAATAAAAAATTTAAAAAAAGTTCATTTCTTAAATTCTCTTCAGTTAAGCCCTTTTAATTAAGCCATCTTTTTTTCTGCCAGTGTTGATTGTTTCGTAAAGCATTTAATACAGTGCCTGTCACATAGCCAGCATTCAAGAGATATTGACTTTTTATGTGTAACAAAATAATATATAAAATGATGAAATGATTAGTTGATTATTATTAATAATCAGTCAATGTATACATTCCTGAGAAACAATCCTAAATTAGTGTGTGTCTATTCCAAGACTTCCAAAGACAAAGAGCTCTGTAAAACTTCGTAAAGACCCCCTAGTTTAAGTAGTTGGCCAATAAACATAATGGGATCAAAGTTGTCAGTTTTTTTAAAGTTGAATTCAATGTTTCAGCTCCTGTTTTAATTGGGGAATTTTCTGTTTTGTTTTGTTTTGTTAAGCTGAGTTTTGAGGTCTTTTATTTAGTCTGGTTTTGTTTCTGATGTAAACAATTTTAGTTGAAAAGATCCCTCAAGTTGCATGTGGTGGATTAAAGGCAATTTAAGAAGCAACAAAAAGGAACTGGGATTTTAAGTGCATTATTACAGTTGAAAAGCATTTGCATGAAATCCTATCTCTCTCCTTTATAACTCTGTGACCTTCCATGAAAAAGCCACTATCTTTTTTTTTTTTTAAGATTTTATTTATTTGACAGAGAGAGAGACAGTGAGAGAAGGAACGCAAGCAGGGAGAGTGGGAGAGGGAGAAGAAGGCTCTCCGCTCAGCAGGGAGCCCAATGCGGGGCTTGATCCCAGGACGCTGGGATCATGACCTGAGCCCAAGGCAGACGCTTAACGACTCAGCCACCTAGGTGCCCTGAGAAAACCACTATCTTATTTGAGAATCATGTGATAAATAAGAATAATATGTACTCAACCCAAATCACTGAGTTGCTGTGAATAGCAGTTGAGTTAACATAGGCACAAAAACTCTATTTGTGTAAAGTAATTCAGTTACAAATATTAACTAAGCACCCATGATATAGGCCAGATGCTCTGTAAGGTTTTGAGAGGGTAAAGATGAGTTGGCCCAATCCCTGCTGGCGGTGAGCAACAGTGTGGGGTGGGGGTTGGCCCCGGGGGTGGGGGCAATTAGTCAATAACATGCATTCGTTTTCTGAAGCTGATTTAACAAAGCACCGCAAACTGGCTTAAACAATAGGAACTTATTTTCTCATAGTTCTGGAGGATAGAAGTTTGAGGTCAGGGTATCATCGAGGCTGGTTCTTTCTGAGGCTGGGAGGGAAAGATCTCTTCCAGGCCCTTCTTCTTAGATGGTTGTTTTTCCTCCATGTCACATTAAATTGCCTTCCTTCCAGATATGTCTGTGTCCAAATTTCCCCATTTTTACAAGGGCACTAGTCATATTGGATTAGGGTCCATCCTAATAACCTCTTAACTTATTTACCTCTGAAAAGACTACTTTCCAAACAAGGTCACACTCCGACATACAGGGGGTTAGGGCTTCAATATATAAGTTGTGGGAGTGGGGCACAATTCAACATATAACATAATAAATGCAGAGGGACCATTTGCTGTGATAGAGGAAAGCACAGGGTACTTGGAGAGACTCAAGGTAAGATGACCTGAAATTATTAAAATTGTCTTAAGCCTCATTTTTTAATTTCTGTATTTCATTAGGTCTAAGTCATCTTGTGTTTTCTCAATATCCAGGGCTTTTCTGAATTAATCTAACAAATATACAATCAATTCATTAATCTATAAGTCATTACATTATTCCCTTTCCAAGTATTTCAATGGGACTGAGGCCAGCATTCAAATCCCTGTTAAGACACTAACTAGCTAGGTGACCTTGGGCAAACTAGTTAACTGCTCTGGGCCTCTATTTTTCTACCTGTGAAGCAAGGGTTCAGGTAGTAAGCTTACTAAGATATCTTTTAAACCCTTATATTCTGAGGTTCTAATTTATTGTATGGATGCTGCTGCATACCAACAAAGACCCCTTTCTTTTTGAAGAGTTCAGCTCTACTAAATTGGGTAATAAATTTACCAAATTCTATATTTAAAAATGCACAGGTTGAGTATTTACTTGATTCATTTAGAGATAAAACATTAGTATGAAATATTTAATTTTCTGGGAGGAGACATTCAATTAGAGTGTGCAGAGTTTCGACTTTCATTATCATGGCTCTGCTTAAGTGAAAAACAAAGTGGATACTTAGTTACATTAACTTAGGGCCTTCAAATACATCTACCATTTTATTTGGATACTTTAGGCAGAAATTTATTTCCCAGAACTATCTGGTATTTTGCTTTGATTTTCTACTTTGTGGTATGTATTTGTTCTTGAAGGGGTCCAGAATAGCCACTGTGGCATAAGGATTATTTTGAGCTGAAGGCATTAGAGATTCAACAGATACAGGAAGAGGCTTCTGTGTACTCCCCTTATCTGCCTAAAAGCAGAGACTTATAGAAAAATTCAACTGTCATAAATAAAATCTCCCTTAAGGAAGGATTCCCATACCAAGGAAAAAGAGTGACTCCTGTCACTGGGGATGAGACATTGCATAAACAGACTTGATTAAAACAAGACTGCCTTCCATTAGTTCCCCCTGTATATTTCTCAGTCATTCTCTGCCATTTATTTTCCCTTGAAATCCTAACCATCTCCCCTTGTTAAGCTGGTATATGAGGCCCAAATTCAAACTGCTTGTATGAGTTAGATTTTGTGTTCTTCCTGAGAGGTGTACCTAAGTGAATAAACTTTGTCTTTTCTCTTGCTAATCTGTCCTTTGTCAGTTTAATTTGCAAGCAACCCCCCCACCCCAACCAATTACAAGAGAGGGTAGAGGAAAAGTATTTTCTCCCCAATATTCTCTGCATCAAACTGACAATTTTGGAAGTATTTGACAGATAAATATATTTAATTAGTTAATTTAATGGCTAGAGTGGGGACAGTTCAAAATCATGCTTTTAAAAGTAGAAGGATGCACAGTCCTCATATTGGTTACTTGAGAGACTATTACAGAAAAAGAAATGTTGCCTACTTAGTAAAACAAGTGTGTGTCATGAACATCAGAGCACGTTCTTCTTGACCACAACTCTGAGATGTTCCCTGAAGAAATACCGCTGGTGCAGAGTTACAGTGATAACAAATCAGCATCTTCAGTGGAGTAGGGCAATGCTGCCTTGGGGAGCACTCCCTTCTGATGATAATTCCACACATTACACTGAAATATATGTTAGCATTCCAGTGGGTTCAGTGATATAGGTGTTCAAATGTCCCCCTACTGTGAGTCTGCATAATGACCTTAGAAACACAAGTTACAGCCCCAGCTTGCGTTAACTCACACCAAATTGCACATTTGGAGATTCCAATTTCTTTTAGAATTTGAAGAAGCAGAAGGAAATGTGACTACCTGATGAAAATCATGCTGAGTAATAAAATAGCAACTCCCTATATAAAGCTTGTGTGTGGAATACTTTTGCAAGTTAGCAGTATGGATGGGGGCTCTCTGAGCTCCCAGATATTAATACAGAGATGGTTATGAGGGAGACAGACTGATCAAGTAGAGCCTGAGTGAAGGTCACTGGAGGGGGAGTTTCATTTGCCAGGTGCACTTGGTGAGACCTGAAACTTCAGTGGGGACAAGGGTAAGACATATTCTGTCAAATTTGCCTCAACAATATCTTCAGATATGAGCTCACCATCTATCTGTTCTTTCCACAGCCACCTTTGCAGGGACTGCTGCTGCGTGTCAAGCACTATGCTAGGCACAGGAGACAGAGAAATGGGCAAAACAGACCCGGTTCCTGTCATCATGCAGTTTTTCACATGTAGGGGGACAAGTGGAGTATGCCCGGAAAATGGAGGAGAATGTGGAACGGGTACAGGTGTGCGGAAACCTCATGAATGCAGACCCTAAAAGCTAGACCAGAAAATTACATTTCACACTGGAGTCAAAAGGGATCTGTTGAAGGAATTTAAACACAAAGAAAGCATATCTTGTCCTGCATCTCAGAGATCATTCCAGCAGGCCTAATGAAGGGTGGATTCATGGATATATGGAAATAAAGAAAGGAACCCTCATTTAAAATGGAGCCGGGAAGTTAGGAAGGGGTTGCTGTCATGCACATACCACTCATGGCAGCCAGCACAACCAGCAGAAAGAAGAAAGATGGGGGTTATCTTTACAAGGGAGGACATTGATCACATAAGAATTTCATCTCCTACTTTTATCAAAAAGAAAGAAGATCCCCTCTGGCCTTAGCAACAAGGTACTAACTGCTGCTTGCAGGTAATGAGAAACCACCACAACCTCAAGGGAAGAACTCTTGTTTTCCGCCAGCGAACTTTTGTTCAAAACAGTTCTCCCCAGGGGCACCTAGGGGTCTCAGTCGGTTAAGCGTCTGCCTTTGGCTCAGCTCATGATCCCAGGACCCTGAGATCCAGTCCTGCGTTGGGCTCCCGGGCTCCCTGCTCGGCAGGGAGCCGGCTTCTCCCTCTACCCTTCCTCCCGCTTGTGTGCTCTCTCTCTCTCTCTCTGTGTGTCAAGTAAATAAATAGAATCTTTAAAAAAAAAAAAATACCCTCCCCAATTTCTTCCTGAAACCTAATAAGAGCTGGCTGGTCTCCTTGGACCTGCTTATAGTTTACCATAATCTCTATGTCCCAAATTGCAATTCCTCCACTACTCCCAAGTAAACTTGTTTTGCTAGTAAAAATAACTGGCTATTTTATTTTTAAGGTTGACAAACAAAGTAAAATAAAAATCCATAATTTTCTTCCCATGAAAATTCAATTAATAATGGCTAATAATGGCATTTAACTTTTCTATGCCTTGATTTCCTCACATATGAAATAGGTTGGTTGTACTAGATCAGAGGCTGGCAAATGAGAGCTCTAGGGCCAAATTTGGTAGGCTGCCTGTTTTTGTTATTGGAATATGTCATGCTTATTCATTGTGCATGGTCCATAGCTGTTTTTGCACTACAGTGGAAGAGTTGAGTAGTGACAACAGAGACTATGTAGCCCACAAAGCCTAAAGTATTTACTATCTGGCCTTTGTAGAAAAAAACAAAAAACAAAAAAAGCCAACCCTGCACCAGATAATCAGTTGGGTTTTTTCCAGTCATAATATTATTTGAGTTCAAATGCTAAACTAAACATAAGTACCTCTATAACCATGACACCCCCCCGCTTCTTTCTCAGGCATGCACTATTTCTAAAATAATAAATACACATATATAATAATTTGGGATGTTTCAGGTAACTGAATATATTGGTTAACTGAGAGTCACACATGCTTAAAATATAGATTAGAAAATTTCAAGTACTTGGAAGCTTAAAAAATACATTAAGCCTTAAATCTAGACTTACTTGAGTTTAATATCTGAGGGTACAAATTATTTTGGGTGAGGTAAAATAAGGTCTATTTAGTATAACATACTAGAAAATAGAATATGTAAGACCAAAGGATTGAATATAGCATAAGAATGCTACCTTAGACATGATTTACTAAATCAGTCCCTGACATCTCCTTTTCTAATTATCATTCATTTAACTTCTAAACATGCTGATGTTTTAATTGCTTGTATGACAGCAAATGTGATGACCAGACGCACCTTTACAGAGCCGATGAAGGCTAGCAGAATTGCTTAGGGACCTCCTCTCAAGGACTCACATTGCTATTAATAATGGAAATACATCATATTTAATAACACCTTTCCTTGGAAGAGCTCATTAGATCATCTATTCTTTCAAATTTTTACTTAAAGTTTCATGGCTCGTACTTATATCAAACAGTTCTTAGAAATATGGAGAAACCGATCATTTTTAGTTATGTTTTATCTGTGGGGAAATTAAAGGTCAGAAACCACCATTTATTTTATTTTGCTTCTTTTTCTTTCTTATTTTTGTCACGTAGTGACAGAATTAGTTAAGTGCAGTGTATTCAGAAATGAGATCATTTAGACTGGGATCTACCTCCTAAACTAGAACTGATATGACATTTCCTTAGTTGGATTAAGGCATTAAATGTTGAGATTAGAAAGCTGGCTTCCTTTCTGATTTACATGGAATTCTGAAGCTCTCCAAGACAATTTCTGATAAGAGAAAGATGGATACAATGCCCATGTAGGTAAATCCCAGGGGTATTCCAATGAATGAGAACATAATGGTTCTAGTAACAAAATCTCAAAGCTTTATTGATTTGCCTGCTTCAATACTATGCTTGCTGGGAATAAATTTCTTCCTTTATGACCACTCAAGTCCTACAGGTTATTCTGAGCTTAGTTCAAATCTTTCCCTTTCCCTGAAGCACTACCGAGCCCCCCAGTCCTAGATAGTTTTCAGGCTGATCTAGATAATGTTAGCAAGGATTGAGTGTTTACTGTGCTCCAGGCAATATATTATCTGATTCTAACAGCAATCCTAGGAAAGTAACTATTAATTTTATTATCCCTATTTCATAGGTGAGAAGATTGACCTTGTACAATGCAGGAGAGGAAAAAAAAATGATTTTCCCTCTACTCTTCTAGGGTCTTGGCAGTCACCCTCCCCCCCCAGTAAAAAACAGATTAATGGGAGAGAAGCAAACACGTTTAATAACATGTATACCTCTCCTATGTGAGAGAGATACCCAGGAAAACTGAGTAACTCTCAGAAATGGCCCAAGCCATCACCTTAAATACCACCTCCAGCTAGAGACAAAGTAAGATGTTGGAGGGGTTATGAGAGGTTTCCGGGAAAAGCACAATAAACAAGGGTATGCAGATGTGTCAATGCCTTTTCCATTGATAAGAGTTTCTAGAGATTTAGTCCTCCTCCTCTTTCTGGTACAGAGAGACACCCTAATAAATGGAGATTTCCCTTATAAATGTAAATGTCTTATAAAATGGTAACCCAAACTGTTTTTCAGAGCTTTTTTCTGTGTTTGTCGTTTCTTAAAAAATAATCAGCCTAAAATAATTATGCCAAAGAGGCATATTTGGGGGGGGCAAATTCTGTTCCCCTTTACCAGTAAGTGGTAGATAAGGATTCAAACCCATGCACCCTGAATCCCAGGTATTCTATTCTGCTTCCTAGCTCATCTGTCCCTTATACCCTGCTCATTTGATGTTTTGTAAATAACCGTATACGTTTATTGCAATTTAAATAAAGCATCCGTGCCTTTTCTCCCCAAATAGTATGCCACTTGAGGATAGTGACTGCCTTATCAGTATCTGGAAGCTAGGTACATGTGTACAAATATCTCCCAAGTTATGTAAATAAATGAATGTGTGAGTACCAGTGTGCCTGTGTCCAAGTCAAACACAAATGTCAGAGGTTTTACAAAAGTAATTACAAGTCTTAACCATCCTTAAAACTAGGAGTTTCTCCTCCCTTAAACACCGGCCTCTTGTTATGCTCATCCCTCCTCCAGAATTCTTTAAATTCTACCTACTGCCTTAGATATTTGAATATGTTTTAGCTCCCTTTTTAAGTTATTAGCTTCCTGAGCTTAGGATCAAAGTCTTTTTTTTTTTTTTTTTGTCTTTTATCTCTACTGGTTTTTAACAGTCTGCCCTATATATGATCTGCAAAAACAAATCTCTGCCAGATAAATGAGAAGACATCAGTTGATTTTATGTGATCTGTTATTTTGTATTTTTGGTGATGCAAGTCACAATCTTTACCTTAATGATCAGATCCTTTTCTTAATCTAGAAAGTGTTCCAGATTGTGTAAGATCTAAAAGTCCAAATAACACTATAATTGGAGTTCTGCTTTTAATGTTTAACCTTGGGGCCTACAAAAAGTTATATCTAAGCCATGAATTTGACTAGTTTATGGCGGCATAGTACTATCCAACTTGAGGTCAGGAACATTATCTTCTTCCTTTGGAATTCACATTATTATTATTTTTTTAATTAAGTGACTCTGGATATAAAGAACACTTGGTCAGGTTTTACCACATAACACATTGTATCTACAAGAAGAAATGAATTTTGCAAACTGGTGACAGGCTACAGAACCATATGTCGTTTTTCTTTTTGTTCAGTTTATATGTAGACATGCTTTTCTTTCTTCTTTCTGTTTATTTTTTAACTCTCTTCTGTCCTTTGCTTTCTGTATAGTTCTAAAAATTTTTGCTGAACAATACTGATAATCCACAATCATAATTTTTATTAACATGTTTTCAGGCAGATTTTAATTTTAATTACTCAAGACACTCTGCTCTTTCTAGTAAAGATAATTTAAGAAAGAATAGGGATGTGATGCCTCAGTACATTACTTTTTATTAAGTTTTGCAAAGAAGTGTGAAGATTATTAATTATCGGGTTTTTAAGGTGGGAAACAATTTTTTACATGTTCAAAAACATCTACAAAAATTATCTTCAGCACTCATACAATGCACTTTCTCTTCCAGTATTGATGAGGATCAGAGTGGATAACTCTGGGGTCAGGCTGTGGGCTCTACCAATTGTCCCATTAATAATAAAAGCTAACACTGATGGTGTACTTATTATGTTCTAGAATCATGTTTTACACAGATGACCTCATTTATTCCAGTTTATATGCAATAACTTGTTTAATTAAAGCAGAAATATCAGTAAGAGAGGAACAGAGTCGCAAAGGAAATAAGAGTAGAGGTACCCAGACTTGTTGAACTTACGTTCTTACTTTGATCAGTAAGAATACTTGCACATACAAAAGTCATGGATGGTTAGAATTTTGCAGGGAGGAAGTCTGTGCAATAAACTAATACAACTGCTTCATTTAAAAAATTAGAATTGGTTCACCCAGTTGAGGTGATTTGCCTAAACATGTTAGCAGCTGTGTCTGTTAATCTAAGGCTTTCAAAAACCCACCCCAAAACTTCAGGGATTGAATCAACCACACACTCTGTTATATCTCATAATTGGGCAGTCAGTGCTAGTTCATGGAACAATGCTTCTGCTTACTTTACATCTTCTGAGCCTGGAATGTTTGAGATGCTTCTTCATTCATATATGTGGTACCTCAACCAGGATGGGCAGAACCACCAGGGGATTGTCAATCACCTCTTCTTTTCTACTTCACCTTTGTGTGTGGCCAGCCTGTACTTCCTTGCCACATGGTATCTGGCTGCCAAGAGGGAAGATGCTGAAGCCCTGATCCTTTAAAAGGTAAGGGCCGGAACTGTAACTTTTGCTGCATTCTATTGGTTAAAGCAAATCACCAGTCCAATCTAAACTGAGAGGAGGGGAGGAAGACTCCATTTTTGATATATATATCAGTCTGTCATTAAAGAAAATCATAGTTACCATCTTTCTAGATTATCACAATAGTACAGCTGAGAGGAACCACATTCCCCATTCTATTTGGTTTTAGTTCTGTCTCGAAACTGTGTCTCCCCTCCTTGTGTTTTCATAGCATTATATCTGTTGGAGAAGACAAATAGAGTTTCTGATCTCTTCCATGACCTGAATCCTTGCATGGATGCTTTGTTAGACCCATTATGCATACTACATAATTCTATATTGCTGTTTACTTACTCCTTAGTACTACTCCCTCTCCTTTCCAGGACACAAGTTTTAAAGTTTTAAAATTTACCTATCTTAGAAGTAAAGGGTGAGATGGACCTTGGAGAAAACTTAAGTGAATTATTTTTCACTCAGAGTTTGCTATCTGCCGTACTTCTTTGTGGAAACCTCACTACAAATGTGAGAGAGATATCGCATGATATCTGAGGGCCAGAAAGTTGAGGTCACTTATCAAAGGCTACACACCAGAAGGTAGAACGAGGAAAGGAATCCCAATCTCTCTATCTTCTGGACCATGGCCTTTTCACATGCCACAGTGATAAGAAAGTGGAGGCAGTTTACCCTTTCAAGAAGTCTGGCAAAAAAATGAAGAGAAGGGAAGGAATGTGGAGACAGGGAATAGAGAAAGGGAGAAGAGAGGAGGCAAGAAGAGGAGAGGAGAGTAGGAGAGAGTAGAGAACAGGAGAGAGAGAGCACTAGGGTTTAAAAATACTTTAAAAGGATGGTGTTTTGGGGATTAGGGAGGTTGATCACATCTGACAGCTAATTTGATTCATTAGAGAAGGAGAGATAAAATATTAAAATAAGGAACCAGTTTCTGGAGGGAGCAATATCCCAGAGGAAACCAGAAGCACGTGCTGCCTGGGCAGATGCTCCTGGGGCAGAACGTGTTGGCCTTGGCGGTGAGATTGGGCATTTCCTCCTCAGACAGTGACGGCAGAAGAGGATGATGGAAGGCCTGAGGACTTTGGGAGAGGAGAGGAGGAAAGCTGAGAGATTCTTCGAGTGATTAAAAATCTCACTGAACACCATTTCAGGGTAAGTAGTCAAGTGTTGACTAAAAAAAGCAAATGATGTTACAAAAAGCAAAGAAAAGTTAAAGAAGATGTTTCTGTATTGCTCCTTAAGAAAACTGGCATATTTCAGAGAAAGGAAGAAAGAATAATCACAGCACAAGACACTTCACTTTTTAAAACCTCTAATCTTTAATTTTGAAATAACCCCTAATATCAGAAAACGATGAGTAGTCAAATTAGAGCTTAATATTGTTGAGTGCTAAATTCTCCAATTATTTCCTGTCTTCTGAGATTTTCTAAGTAGAAGATTCTGTCTTCTCAATATTTAAAGCAATAAAACACATTCTGAAGATGATATTAACATCCTTTACTTAGAGTGCACTGAACAGGAAGAGGTCAAGTTCAAGAGGGAAAAAAAAGGTCCACAGCTCTTCAGTGTTAACCCGGCCTCCGCCGTCTTTCCAATGTTTGGAAATGCCTCAGCCTTTCTTAAAGAAAAATCTATGTAACAAAGCCTATGTACAAAGCTTTGTTTTTCCTCTTTCAAAAAAGTCTCTTTTTAAAAAGAGCTTAATATTTCATCAGGAAAGACCAAAAAATAAGCTTCAGGAAATTAGCCATAAAGGCATTAATGGGTCCCTATGAGAATGGCCTGCAGCAAAACTGAAGAGACGTCATCCACTAATCTTAACATTAGCTGACATTAGTTTTGAAGTAGTTATTGCTAATATGAATCATGTATAACAGATTAAATTATATTTATTTGCTATCTTTAAAATTCAAGGAGATGTTTTCTCCCTTTGATACATACACTAGACAACCATTCACACTAACCAAGTGTGTTGTTTCTCTCAAGAGTGGGCAAGAATCACGTAATCACACATAAACCATTTTTAGTGGGGAAAAAGGAATCTCATACCTTTTTTATTCCTCAGGCCTAACTCTTTCTTTCATTTCAGCAAATCTAAACACCAACATTTTTTTGGAAAATTAGTGAATGTCCTCCACTTTCTCAATCACCCTACAAGGTGCAAAATCATTGAAACTGTTGAGGGTATGTTCAGAATACATTTTCCTTGGTGTGAAAGAATTCAAGATAATATGACTAGTGGTTAAGGTCATGGAGTCTAGAAGCAGACTACCCAGATATAAATGCCAGCATCACTACCTACTAGTTGTGTGATCCAGGACAAATTGATGGTTGTTGGTCTTACTTTCCTCAAGGAGAGATAATAGCAGAGCCTACCGCATCATTGTCATGAAGGTTAAATGAAAGTCATTATCAGAACATCCAGTACTATACTTTTTGTTTTATTATTTTATTATCTCAAGCATAACAAAGTACTGTCGAGTTTAATCTACAGTTTATGTGAAATAATATAGCTGACTGAAAAATAAAAATAACTCTCGGTTTGGTCTGTACAATGCCACGTAGCTCAAATGTCACTTCTCCGATGAGTCTTATCTTATTTAATTGTTATCTGGGGCGCCTGTGTGGCTCAGTTAGTTAAGCGTCTGACTGTTGGTTTTGGCACAGGTCATAATCTCAGGGTCCTGGGATTAAGCCCCACATTGGGCTCCTTGCTCAGCATGGAGTCTGCTTGTCCTTCCCCTCTGCTCTTCCCCTGCTCTCTCTCTCTCTCTCTCTAAAATAAATAAATAAGATCTTAAAAAAATAAAAAATAAAATAAAATTGATATCTGTACTCCTCCATCTTGACCCAGTACTTACAAAATTCCTAATCTGTTCCATTTTTCTCTATAACACTTATTTCCTAATCTGTACTACTTATTTATTCTATTTATATTCTTTCTCCTTCCACTAGCAGATCAGCTCCTCAAGGACAGAGATTTATCTTAGTTTTATTCCCTAATACATCCCAAGCACCAAGAATGGTGCCTGGGATATAGTAAATTCTGTATAAATATTTGTAGAGTGAAGGGAAGAATAAGAGAAGAAAGGATGGAAGCAAGTACAATAGTTCTTATCCAAAAAGGAAAAAAAAAGGTTGGGGGTGGAGAGGAAAAATGAGTGTATCTTATATAAGGTTTAAACCATTTTAAGGAAATAGTAACATAACGAAAATGTTCTTTCTCCATGAGTACTTCTTAAACCTTTTATAGCTTAAACTGTGACAATGAATTTAGAGTTTTTAATAGTAAAAATTTTTTCAACAGAAGAAAAAAATAGCTTTAATTATACATAAAAAATAAGCATAAAATGGATGGCTTAAATAAGGCCGGGGTGCTTGTTCTGACCCATTTTACTGATGTATTTTTTTTTAATTTTATAGAAGCAGTTTTCTGTAAATAGGGGGCCACAAACAACCAGTAATCATCTCCCTCAGAAGTGGAGCCCATAGAACAAAAAGAGTCAGCTCTCTTTCTAGTCCCAGAGCTAATCAGAGCCTACCTAGAATCCATTATCTCTGATTCTTAGTTGAGGGCAGAGTCAATCTTGCTTTTTCAGCTCAATTACAGACTGGCTGTCCCTCTGCAGGGAACAAAATAAGATATTCACATTATTTAATTAGCATTTGTATTGGATCCAGAGGTAGAACCACTTGGTAGTGGTGGGGGGGGGCACAAAACAACCCAATGTCTAAAACACCACCAAGAATCCCAATAACTGGGTGGGCCAAAGTCAAACATGTGCCTCATTTCATCATTTGCAAATTAGAAAGAAATTCATAAATATTCTAGGAAAATGGTGCACAGAACCAACAATTAGGAGAGGAGGGTTCTCTACTAGGGGTGATAAATTTATTCAGTTTCAGTAAATTATTATTATGTTATCTTCATGGGTGATAAAATCTAGATAGCATTTTTATAAAAATGATTTTGCCTGCTACTTTCTCTACCTTCTCTTTTTCACACCCTGCCTCTCCCCACCCATGCTATATATAAAAACATTATCTCCACCAATTACATAATTCTCATATAGATAGATAGATAGATAGATAGATAGATAGATAGATAGATAGATAGATAGATATGGTGGGGTGTGATAATTTCATGGCACACCACATAATAGTCCAGATTCCAGATATTTAGGGTGATCATGCATCCCAATTTGCCAGGGATAGCCCTACTGCATCAATATTCCCAGCATACTTATTAATAACACTCCTTTCATTCTCAAAAGACTTGCAGTTTGGATGACGAATATTGTGATCACCCTAAAGATATTTTAGTTCAGACACCAAGAGGAGGAGAGAAAAAGTTTCAAAGAGGACACATTATAGTAAAACTACTTTCCAAGGCCACTGCATAGTACTACTGTATACATTGGAGGATTCAAGACTAAAAGCAATATTCACTCAAGGAGACTCCCAGTCATCCATGCCCTGATTTACATCATTGCTACATCCTGAAAATGTCATTCAATTCATATGAATTGAAAATTCACTAATATGTTTTTATATTAAAAACCTATCTTTTTCAAAAAAAACTCCTGATCTTCTAAAATTCTAAGATCCTTCTATCCAAACCTACTTGAACATTACTAAACAGAAAAATCTTAATCAGGAATGACTTCCAACACTTGAATCAAGAGCTAATGTCCGTTTGCTCCACATCTCAACAAAATTATTTATCCATGTCCAAAGCACAAAATATATTCTTAAAAACATATCTGTAGGTATTTGTATTATTATAATCATTTAAATACTGGTGAAAAATAAAAACTAACCTGTAATAAGGAAAATAATCCCATCAGTTGAACTCAAAAGATTTTAAAAATGTAAATAGACTATTTTCCCTGTAGACTTTATGCCACTGATGGGGGGGGCAGTTTTATAGATTTTCTGTAAGCCATCCCAATTAAAATCCCTTCTCCTGGCTTGATGATCTCTTTCCTTCTGTTGAAAAATCATGATCACTCCTCCCTTTGGTGGCATATTAAGACATAATGAACAAACTAAAAATTTGTTCAAACAAGGTGAACATGCAGGCATAATAAGATCAGTCTATTGATTGTTGTTTAGCTACTGTTTCACTCTCAGGCAGTGGAGAAATGACAGATTGAGGGCTATGAAATCATCAGCTTGCAGGATCATGCCATTTAAATGGGAGGATTACACAAGGCTTGTATCTGCAGAAAATGACACTCCTCTCAAATTATGATTCCAGCTACTCCAGGGGCAGAAATGACCATCATCAATATGAGAAAATGTTCAGGATCGCAGGAAATGCTGTCCTCCATTTCTCTTCCTTTCCGACACAGCAGAGTAGTTGTTGGATCATTTCCCAATGATTAAAGATGCTGCTCGTGTTACACCATACGTTTTGCTGCTTGTAGATTGGGGCTCTAATAAAAGAAAGATACCTCACTACAGGAGAAACATGTTTAGGCTATGCCCTTTTCCCAGAACCTGATTAAATCAGGATGCTTAAAAGAGTTTTGCTTTTAAGATACAAGTAGTTTGAGCCCTATTGGCACTGAGTTTAAACACTACAAGCAAAATATTAGTTTTGGGTCTGTGGTGTATTCATAGCCCTGAGTGTCTCCAACAAGCTTATCTGGAGGATTCTGTTTATGTGAAAGAAATTGCTATGATCAATCACTGTGTAGTAAGGGATCAAACGAAATGCTGAATTAAGAAATGTTTTCCATTGGCCCTGTTCAGCAAGAGACAGGAGCAGTACAAGTGAGCTGTTATATATTCTGCAAGAAAACTACAATTTATGTTCTAGATTTTTTTTTCCATTGTTGATATGAAACCTCATGTTTCAGGATCATTTTTTTTCCAGCTCGTATTATGTGGTCTCCACAGAGCAGAAGGCAATTTCAGTGCCCAACCTTGGCTGTTATGAGTATTTTAGAAGCTTGTATCTTTCTTGAAATAAAAGAAAACCTTTGAAATTCTCAATGTGCATTGCAGAAATGAATTCAATTTGTTTCTTCTCTAAAGTCACAAGAGGGTGGCCAAAATCATTATCACCACTTCATAAATACATTGAGAAATTGAGAGAACATGTGGGTTATAGGAAGCTGTTCAAAGAAATAGCAACAAAGAGAAAAAAAGAATTGAGTACTAATTTCCAGCTATGATGATGAATCATATGGCCATATGTCATTTCAAAATTTATTTCCATGTATCTCTTTATGATTTCACAGAATAGAACAGGCATTTGAAATTGCAGTGATTAACTTGGGCTCTTTATGTAGGAATAGCAACAGGCAAACTTTTATTTATTTAAAATTTTTTTTTATTATGTTATGTTAGTCACCATACAGTACATCATTAGTTTTTGATATAGTGTTCCATGATTCATTGTTTGCATATAACACCCAGTGCTCCATGCAGAACGTACCCTCCTTAATACCCATCACCGGGCTCACCCATCCCCCCAACCCTCTCCCCTCTAAAATCCTCAGTTTGCTTCTCAGAGTCCATAGTCTCTCATGGTTCATCTCCTGGGGCGGGGCGGGGTGGGGGACAGTCAAACTTATAATATTCTAATGTTATATTTGTCCTTTCCTTTTCTTCAGTTCCCAGCCCCCGTTAGTCAGATACTTATGAATTTGGAGACAACTATTATGTCCCCTCACTTTCTGATGCTCCAATTAGACCTTGCAATGGTTTCCCTATCTGGTGCTCTTGTATATAAACTCGGGCTTCTCCATTGTAAAAGCCACTGTTAAAAGATTCATTTTTAGAGCAATGCTCTGAATAGGTCCTTCAACTGCTTGAAAGTTTCATGAACCTTTTCCTATAGAATAAATGTCAAACTTCTTATCTAAGTAGTCAGGGTCCTCCACCATCCAGATGACACTGATTTTTGTTTTGTTTTGTTTTCTCCTTGAGTTTCCTTCCTCACTTCCTTTCTCTCTCTCTCTCTCTTTTTTTTTTTTTTTTTTTTTTGGTTCTTTAATCAAACCCTACACTCCACACAAATATTCTTTATCCTATAATTTTACTAACTTGTCTTTGGGATCCCGAAGGCCCTTTCTTGCTCCTGAACTTTAAGAGGATGGATGTTATTCTTCAAGCCTCATCTTTACCAGTACATGGCCTACTGCCTGTTACCACACTTAGCACTTTTTACAGCATACGCTAGGATTTTATATGCATGCTTTAGTGTCCCTGAGCCTGCCAGATTACCAATTCCTCGAGAAGATCCTTGCCTTACCCACTTTGCCTTCTCACTGATAAATAGTGATATATATATGTGGCAGGTGCTTAGTACAGTTTTGGTAAGTGAATTTAGAGAAGTATTTCATTTTTTCAATTCTGTTGAACTAATCAAAACTTACTGTAAGTTTCAGCTCCTCACTGAAATTCTTTCATTAAAAAATTAATAAATTGGTTTATGATAATGCAGGTTAATGAGTTAATGTTTTATTCTCACTTCAGGTATCCTCATTTAGAAAGAGGCTTCTTAGTGGCACTGCCTTGGAGCTCTGACAGCTTTTATAACATGGGTAGAAATACATTTTTCTCTTCCCCTGCTGATTCTATCTGATATTCAGCTTAGGGGGTTTGCCTTTACTATTTTGCCCATGTAATGCCAGGACCCCTTTGCCCTCAAGGATTCAAACCCCAAGCTCTGCTGACCCATATCTTTTCCTCTTCACGGGACTTCACAGAGACCTTCTTCCCACAGTTTAGTTTATCTTAGTTAAACCCAGACTGGGCCTCATGTTCTAAACAATTTGGAGAAATATTTTCTTTATAAAAAAAGGAAACCATTCAGAAATGAAATATTCATAGACAATAATGAGACCATTTATAAAAATAGAACTCTGTCCCACAGTCTGCTGTGACCAGCCCAACATAATTGTAGAAGCCGACTGACCATCTACGGTAACCAATCCAGGAAACCAAAAAAATAACCTCTTTAACAATGGGCTCAAAAGTTCTGTAAGTTTTTAAGAATTGACAACTTCCCTAATTTTCGATCCCATATCCAGCAGAAACATAGAAAGCCAAATATTCACCACTAACCAATCACATAGGATGCTCTGCTTCTAGTTAGCCTGACTACAGCTTGCAGTCAGGGCACATCTGAAGTCTTCCCTTTTTGCCACTATTGAAATCTTTCCCACTCCTCTGCCTGTCTTTGAGACTCAGCTAAATGCAAGTGATGATAGCTGACTCCTTTGCTATATATAGCAAGCTCTGAATAGATAGCCTTTGCTTGTCTTAATTTCGATTTATTTCCACAGCATACTGGTAACACTGGTAACTAGAATGTTTTAGAGAATACTCCTTGGTGCTTACCTGGGAAAGTGAGCTTGGTCTTGCTCTACACATCAGTTCTCTATTGCTACGTTAAAACCCATCCTGAAACTTAGTAGCCTAAAATATAACTGGTTATAATTCCTCATGATTCTGTGAGTTGGCTGAATGGTTCTTCTGCTGGCCTCACCTGTGCTTGTGGATGAGTAACATTCAGCAGGTGGGTTGCCTGGGCTCAACTGGACTACTGGGCTAACTGGAGAGCTGGATCTCTCTCCCTATGTAGTCCTTCACTCAACAGTACGGCAGGTCCAGGGCAACCACCTAGGAACTCAAAGACAATCTACAGGGCTCACACATTGTCAGTTCTGGCATACTGTTGTTCAAAGTGAGTCACAAATGCAGCCCAGACTCAAAAAGGTGGAAAATTCCTTTTAATGGAAGCTCAGTAAAGTCACAGTATAAAAGGGCATCCATGTAGGAATGGGATACATATTTGACCAGTAAATAATCCAGCACATGCTTATATGGCATATTCTGACCACTGTGTCTGCTTCTAGCATTGACTATGCAGCACCAGATTTCCTCTTCCCCCCCTCCCTCCTTCCCTCCCTCCCCTCTCCCTCCCTCCTTCCATCCCTCCTTCCATTCCTTTCTCTCTCTCTCTCTCCTTCCTTCTCTCCTTTCCTTACCCTCTCTTCCTTCTTCCTTCCTTCTTTCCTCCCTTTCCTGGATGGAGAGGTAAAGGGAGACATTTTCTCTACCACTCAGAGAAAACTGAAAATAACTCCTATAATTCCCAATTATTTAAGTCAATAAATGAATTTCATGCAAGTCTGTTTGAGTAAATTTTTGTTATACACAACTAAAAAAAAAACAACAAAAAGAGTATTTCAGTTTAGAAATGGCTTTTTGAAAGGCTTTATTGTCTGGGTAGACTAACAGAAAGAAATGGAGAATGAGAACATGAATTGGGAGAGAACAGGGCAGGATCAGGCAATGATGAGAATATCCCAATTTGAATGACACAGATGGAATACAAAGTGGGAGAGGGGGAGACAAGTTGACTGGTATTCTGTGACTAAGAACAGACTGAGCATATAGATGGCAATACAAAGGAGAAGAAATCAATAAAGACCCTTGTTAATTAACTTAATTGTGGATAATTATTATATATACATAATATATATATAATATATATACATAGTACATATAATATATATACATATGTATTATACATTATATATATATGTATCTCAAACATCACATCTTATACCTCAAAAATATACAATTTTAATTTGTCAATTATACCCTAATAAAGCTGGGGGAAGAAAAAGATGCTTTTAAAGTATAATCTATCATAATTGGAAACTCATAGTCAGGGATGAAAGGAGAATTGGGCTGAGGTTTTGAGCTTTATATATGTAAAAAAACAGAAAGAGAAGTCCTTCCAGCTTGTGGGCTCCTTAAGGGCAGATTTCAGTGAAAGATATTTTAAGCAGGGAAAGGGAAAAAGAAGTCTGGTTTATGTTTTAGAAACTTTGTTGACTACTGACTACTTCAAAGAAATGAAACTGGGATCAGAGTAGTTTAAGTATCTTGCCCAAGGTAACACAGCTATCCAGTGGCAGAAGTATAATATACACCCTGAGAGTCTGGCTCCAATGTTCCCCCATTTGCACTTTACTCAACTACCTTTGTAGACAATTAATTGTTCTCATATTAAAAATATCTTAAGTCTACTGCAAATCACAATGACTCATTTGAAGTAACATAATAGCTTCCTAACTCAAGTCCTTCACTTGAGTATTCCATCTCATTGAATCCTTCCTCCACAGAGCTATCATAATGATCTATAAGCACACATATACCAAGTCAGGTCATATCACACCTTTCTTCAATGCCTCCCTGTTATGGAAAAGAGAAAGTATAAACTCCTTTTAGACATAATGATGTCTAAAATCCAGTTGCATTACTTTGCTAGGGCTGCCATAACAAAGTACCACAGACTGGATGGTTTAAAAAATAGAAATTTACTGGCTCACAGTCTGAAGACTAGATGTCCAAAATCAGGGTATTGAAAGAGTTGATTCCTTCTGAGGGCTGTGAGCAAAGGATCTGTTCCAGGTCCCTTTCTTTGCCTTGTAGATGACACTTTTTTCCCTGTGTCTTCGTATCAACCTCTCTCTATGGGTGTCTGTCTCTGTGTCCAAATTTCACCTCTTATAAGAACATCAGTCGTACTGGACGTGGGCCCACCCTAATGACCTCATTTTAACTTAAGACCACCCTAGTCAAAGTCGCACTTCCAAATCAGGTCACATTCGGAGATTCTAGAGGTTAGGACTTTAATATATGAATTCTGGGGGGACATAATTCAACGCATACCACTGGCCTTGCTTAGACACTCACAATTTCCCGTCTTTACCTCTCTCTCTAGCAATCCTGAAGTACTCGCAGTCCCCATACACAAGGCTCATCCCCCATCACCATTCTGTTTTCATAGAATGACATGATTGAATTTTCTGTCTGCCCTGTGCTGTTTAGCAATCAGTCCTTCATCATCCCCTTGATCTGCTTAAATCTTATGGATTCCTAAGAAGACTTTCTTAATGCTTAGGCTACACAAATACCTCTGCAAGGCCCCAGGGTTGATGTCTATCACAGCATGTCCCACATCTCACAGTTTGGGGGAAAGGCTGACATTCATTTGCCAAAATCCTAAGTTTGATGTATAAAAGCAAATATTCAGTTTGTGTGTGAAAATACAACTTCCCTAGATATTAACTGGCCTGAGCATAGCAATTCTTACCTCAAGTCAGGCTTATGTACAATGTTGCTTCATGAACAAAGCATCAGAAGTTAAGAGAATGAGATAATTCAAATGTTAGTTAGATGGCACTGGGCTAGAGTGGCATGATAATCTTTTCCCATAATAGAGATAAGAACACCAATTTCATAGTAGTAGAAATAATTGTAAAAAATATTAATATTTTACTCTTATTCATCTATTCTCCTCTGGACAAAATGACAAGATGGAAAAAATCACCTCAACAAAAAGAACAAGAGGTAGTACTGACTGCCAGGGACCTATTCAATATGGACATTAGTTCAATGTCAGAACTAGAGTTCAGAATGAGGATATTAAAGATACTAGCTGGGCTTGAAAAAAGCATGGAAGTTATTAGAGAAACCCTTTCTGGAGAATAAAAGAACGAAAATCTAACCAAGTCAAAATCAAAAAGGCTATTAATGAGGTGCAATCAAAAATGGAGGCTCTAACTGCTAGGATAAATGAGGCAGAAGAGAGAATCAGTGATATAGAAGACCAAATGATGAAAAATAAAGAAGCTGAGAAAAAGAGAGATAAACAACTACTGGATCACGAGGGCAGAAGGCGAGAGATAAGTGATACCATAAGACAAAACAACATTAGAATAATTGGGATCCCAGAGGAAGAAGAAAGAGAGAGAGAGGCAGAAGGTATATTGGAGCAAATTATAGGAGAGAAGTGTCCTAATGTGGGGAACGTAATGGGCATCAAACCCCAGGAGGCACAGAGAACCCTTCTCAAAATCAGTAAAAATAGCTCAACACCCTGATCTAATAGTAAAAATTACGAATCTCAAAGACAAAGAGAAAATCCTGAAAGCAGCTCGGGACAAGAGATCTGTAACCTAAAATGGTAGAAACATTAGACTGGCAACAGACCTATCCACAGAGACCTGGCAGACCAGAAAGGACTGGCAAGATATCTTCAGAGCACTAAATGAGAAAAATATGCAGCCAAGAACACTATATCCAGCTAGGCTGTCATTGAAAATAGAAGGAGAGACGAAAAGCTTCCAGGACAAACAAAAACTAAAGGAATTTGCAAACACAAAACCAGCCCTCCAAGAAATATTGGAAGGGGTGCTCTAAGCAAAGAGAGAGCCTAAAAGCAACATAGACCAGAAAGGAACACAGACAATATACAGTAACAGTCACCTTACAGGCAATACAGTGGCACTAAATTCCTATCTTTCAATAGTTACCCTTAATGTAAATGGGCTAAATGCCCCAGTCAAAAGACACAGGCTATCAGATTGGATTAAAAAACAAGACCCATCGATATGCTGTCTGCAAGTGACTCATTTTAACTCAAAGACACCCCCAGATTGAAAGTGAAGGGGTGGAAAACCATTTTCCATGCTAACGGACACCAAAAGAAAGCTGGGGTGGCAATCCTTATATCAGACAAACTAGATTTTAAAACAAAGACTGTAATAAGAGATGAGGAAGGACACTATATCCTACTTAAAGGGTCTATCCAACAAGATGATCTAACAATTGTAATATCTATGCTCCGAACATGGGAGCAGCCAATTATATAAGGCAATTAATAACAAAAGCAAAGAAACACATGGACAACAATACAATAATAGTGGGGGACTTTAACACCCCCCTCACTGAAATGGACAGATCATCTAAGCAAAAATTCAACAAGGAAATAAAGACTTTAAATGACACACTGGACCAAATGGATTTTACAGACATATTCAGAACATTCCATCCCAAAGCGACAGAATACACATTCTTCTCTAGTGCCCATGGAACATCCTCCAGAATAGATCACTTCCTAGGTCACAAATCAGGTCTCAACCGATACCAAAGATTGGGATTATTCCCTGCATATTTTCAGACCACAACGCTTTGAAACTAGAACTCAATCACAAGAGGAAAGTCAGAAAGAACTCGAACACGTGGAGGCTAAAGAGCATCCTACTAAAGAATGGATGGGTCAACCAGGAAATTAAAGAATTACAAAAATTCATGGAAACCAATGAAAATGAAAACACAACTGTTCAAAATCTCTGGGATGCAGCAAAGGCAGTCCCGAGAGGAAAGTATATAGCAATACCAGCCTTTCTCAAGAAACAAGAAAGGTCTCAAATACACAACCTAACCCGACACCTAAAAGAGCTAGAGAAAAAACAGCAAATAAAGCCTAAACCCAGCAGGAGAAGAGAAATCATAAAGATCAGAGCAGAAATCAATGAAACAGAAACCAAAAGAACAGTAGAACAGATCAATGAAACTAGAAGCTGGTTCATTGAAAGAATTCACAAGATTGATAAACCCCTGGCCAGATTGATCAAAAAGAAAAGAGAAATGACCCAAATAACAAAATCATGAATGAAAGAGGAGAGATCACAACCAACACCAAAGAAATACAAACAATTATAAGAACATATTATGAGCAACTCTATGCTACCAAATTAGATAACCTGGAAGAAATGGGTGCATTCCTAGAGATGTATAAACTACCAAAACTGAACCAGAAAGAAATAGAAAATCTGAACAGACCTACAACCACTAAGGAAATTGAAGCAGTCATCAAAAATCTCCCAACAAACAAAAGCCCAGGGCCAGATGGCTTCCCAGGGGAATTCTACCAAACATTTAAAGAAGAATTAATACCTATTCTTCTGAAACTGTTCCAAAAAATAGAAATGGAAGGAAAAACCTCCAAACTTGTTTTATGAGGCCACCATTACCTTGATTCCCCAAACCAGACAAAGACCCCATCAAAAAGGAGAATTACAGACCAATATCCTTGATGAACACGGATGCAAAAATTCTCACCAAAATACTAGCCAATAGGATCCAACAGTACATTAAAAGGATTATTCACCACGACCAAGTGGAATTTATCCCTGGGCTGCAAGGTTGGTTCAACATCTGCAAATCAATGAACGTGATACAATACATGAACAAAAGAAAGAACAAGAATCATATGATCCTCTCAATAGATGCAGAAAAAGCACTGGACAAAGTACAGCATCCTTACTTGATCAAAACTCTTCAGCGTATGGGAATAGAGGGTACATACCTCAAAATCATAAAAGCCATCTATGAAAAACCTACAGCGAATATAATTCTCAATGGGCAAAAACTGAGAGCTTTCCCCCTAAAGTCAGGAACGCGGCAGGGATGTCCACTGTCACCACTGCTATTCAACGTAGTATTAGAAGTCCTAGCCACAGCAATCAGACAACAAAAAGAAATCAAAGGCATCCAAATCGGCAAAGAAGAAGTCAAACTCTCACTCTTTGCAGATGATATGATACTGTATGTGGAAAACCCAAAAGACTCCACCCCAAAACTGCTAGAACTCCTACAGGAATTCAGTAAAGTGGCAGGATATAAAATCAATGCACAGAAATCAGTGGCATTCCTATACACCAACAATAAGACAGAAGAAAGAGAAATTAAGGCGTTGATCCCATTTACAATTGCACCCCAAACCATAAGATACCTAGGAGTAAATCTAACCAAAGAGGCAAAGGATCTGTACTTAGGAAACTATAAAATACTCATGAAAGACATAGAGGAAGATGCAAAGAAATCGAAAAATGTTCCATGCTCATGGATTGGAAGAACAAATATTGTGAAGATATCAATGCTACCCGGAGCAATCTACACATTCAATGCAATCCCCATCAAAATACCATCCACTTTTTTCAAAGAAATGGAACAAATAATCCTAAAATTTGTATGGAACCATAAAAGACACCAAATAGCCAGAGGAATTTTGAAAAAGAAAAGCAAAGCTGGTGGCATCCCAATTCCGGACTTCCAGCCCTCTTACAAAGCTGTCATCCTCAAGACAGTATGGTACTGGCACAAAAACAGACACATAGATCAATGGAACGAATAGAGAGCCCAGAAATGGACCCCAACTCTATGGTCAACTCATCTTCAACAACGCAGGAAAGAATGTCCTATGGAAAAAAGACAGTCTCTTCAACAAATGGTGTTGGGAACATTGGACAGCCACATGCATAAGAATGGAACTGAACCATTTCCTTACACCACACACAAAAATAGACTCCAAATGGTTGAAAGACCTAAATGTGGGACAGGAATCCATCAAAATCCTTGAGGAGAACACAGGCTGCAAAGTCTTCATCCTCAGCCGCAGCAACCTCTTTCTAGAAACATCGCCAAAGGCAAGGGAATCAAGGGCAAAAATGAACTAGTGGGACCTCATCAATAAAAAGCTTTTGCACAGCAAAAGAAACAGTGAACAAAACCAAAAGACAACCAACAGAATGGGAGAAGATATTTGCAAATGACATAACAGATAAAGGGCTAGTATCCAAAATCTATAAAGAAGTTATCAAAGTCAACACCCAAAGAACAAAAAATCCAATCAAGAAATGTGCAGAAGACATGAACACATTTTCCAAAGAAGACATCCAAATGGCCAACAGACACATGAAAAAGTGTTCAAAATCGCTTGGCATCAGGGAAATCCAAATCAAAACCTCAATGAGATACCACCTCACACCAGTCAGAATGGCTAAAATTAGTAAGTCAGGAAACAACAGATGTTGGAGGGGATGCTGAGAAAGGGGAACCCTCCTACACTGTTGGTGGGAATGCAAGCTGGTGCAACCACTCTGGAAAATAGCATGGAGATTCTTCAAAAAGTTGAAAATAGAGCTACCATACAATCTAGGAATTGCACTACTGGATATTTACCACAAAGATACAAATGTAGGGATCCGAAGGTGTACGTGCACCCCGATGTTTATAGCAGCAATGTCCACAATAGCCAAACTGTGGAAAGAGCCAAGATGTCCATCGACAGATGAATGGATAAAGAAGAGTGGTATATATACACAATGGAATATTATGCAGCCATCAAAAGGAATGAGATCTTGCCATTTGCAACGACGTGGCTAGAACTGGAGAGTGTTATGCTGAGCGACATAAGTCAATCAGAGAAAGACATGTATCATATGACCTCACTGATATGAGGAATTCTTAATCTCAGGAAACAAACTGAGGGTTGCTGGAGTGGGGGCACGGTTGGAGGGATGGGGTGGCTGGGTGATAGACATTGAGGAGGGTATGTGCTATGATCAGCGCTGTGAATTGTGAAAGACTGCTGAATCACAGATCTGTACCTCTGAAACAAATAATAGAGTATATGTTAAAAAAGAAAAAAAGAAGAAGATAGCAGGAGGGGAAGAATGAACAGGGGAAATCGGAGGGGGAGATGAACCATGTGAGACTATGGACCCTGAGAAACAAACTGAGGGTTCTACAGGGGAGGGTGGTGGGAGGATGGGTTAGCCTAGTGATGGGTATTAAAGAGGGCATGTTCTGCATGGAGCACTGGGTGTTGTATGCAAGCAATGAATCATGGAACACTACATCAAAAACTAATGACGTAATGTATGGTGATTAACATAACATAATAATAAAAAAAAGAAATTAAATTAATATTTTATATTAAATCATGTGCAAGAGGCCTTTTATGTAAAATGAATTATTTTATCTAATCCCCACAGTAAGCTAGTAAAATTAATGCTGCTATCTCCATATTAGATCTAAAGAAATTACATCTGGAAAGCTTAAGCCAATTCTTCAGAATTTGAGCAAGTAGTATCTGACTTCAGATTCCTTAGTCTTACCACCTCATGCTATTGGAAGCTCACTGATACTCTTTCTACTGATCAATGCTTACATGGAAACTTCCAATTTCTTCTTTTATGTGTCTACTCTTTCAGCAGTGATCAACACATCTTCTGACAAATGCATGTTTTTTTAGGTTTTGTTACGTCATGGCATGGAAGGTGTCCTTTATCTATCATACATGGCTGCTTATCTCTGCTATTGTCTCTTAAGTTTTGGATTTAAATATCAGATAGCAATGTAGGAAGTAGAAGTTTTAGAAAGATGCCTCACAGTTGCCTGCAGTGTCTGACACCAACACATTGTATTATAATGATATCTTTTATTTATATCTATCTCCTCACTAAAATGTCAGTTGCTTATTCATAGTACTCTAAAGTATTCATTTTTATACCCCTATGTCTAACAAAGTGCCTCTTGCATGGTAGATATTAAATAAACAACAGTTGAGGATATTAGTTATGTGTGCATGTATGTGTATGTGCATTTGTTTGCAAGGAACATAAACACTCTGGCTGGCATAAGAATAAAAAGATTAATTGGAAGAATACAGACGAGTCTGCAGACTCAGAGGGGAGACAGAAAGAGGAGGCTAAGAAAAGACCGGCTAGTGCAGCTCAAGGGGTCTATAGGTCTTGCTAGACTATCTCTTTCAGATAAAGTATTTGGAAGGAATCAGCTCCTACTATTTCTAATCTATGTGTCAATCAGATCAAAATGAACAAATCAGGGTCTTGCAGCAACCATCTAGCTGCAACAGGGCTGGCTGCCTTGACTGACATCCTGCCAGACTATAAGCAGCAGAGACAGAATTTGTTTACTTAAAGCTAAAGCTATTTTGCCTAAAGGTGAGGGAATGCATACTGTCTACCAAAGGAGAAACAAAAACAAAAAACACTATTCTAGCTGATTTAATGATATGAAACTTTTGGAAATCTGAGATTGGCTGGCATTCTTAGAAGTTATTAGGCATTTGGAGGATTAGAAATATGAATTTAGAAATTATTTGCCCATGATTACTACTTAAGCTTTTGAGAATAGGTAAAATCAGAGAAGAGGCAAGAACTTGAAAATGATTAAATAAAACTAAGGAAACAGAGGAAACCATGAATTTTTATGGAAAAAATTAGAGAAGGTAGGAAACCTTATGTAACCTCTCCAAACCCCAGTTTATCTATTTTTGTTTGGTTTGGTGGTGTGTGTGTGTGCGTGTGTGTGTGTGTTTGGAGTAGAATCTGGGATAGATTTTTTAAATTTTATTTTATTATGTTATGTTAGTCACCACACAGTACATCATTAGTTTTTGATGTAGTGTCTTTTGTAAAATGCAGATTACAAAAGGGTCTACTCTTTTGGTGAGTTAAGAGGATGAAATGAGATAATCCATATAAAGCTCTCACTAAACTATGCAGCTGATTAATAGATGGTAACTATCATCTTTATTAGTAAAAGGAGAAAACAGAATGCCATGTCTCACGAACTAAGGAAGTGGGGAAACTCAATAGGTTTCATGCTTCCGAGTGACTGAGGAGAATAAGGTTGGGGATAAAGGGTTAAAAACTGAATGAGTGTTAAGACAAGGCCTGGTTAGGGCAGACTTTCTTCCAGAAGGCTTAAATCAAAGGAAAGAAGCTAGGAATTCATCAAATTCTCTCTGCCAGAAGCCAATCATAAATCTGTCCTGTGATTTGGACCAGAGGAATTTGGAATTTGGATGCCCCCTTTTCCTTCTGTGTTAGAGCCTTGGAGAAGACAATTCTGAAATAAACTCAGACTTTTCACTGTCTGTAAACATGTGTCTACTTTTGGTTCTTAAAGAGAGCGTTCTAACTGGAAATTCATATACAAGCCTAGTTTTAAAAAATAAAACAAGTACAGTAATAAAAAAAAATAAAAGAGCCAGCTGATAGAAAATAATATTCCCCTTCCCACACATACATGCACCTCTGAAACATCTACTCCCAAGAGCTCAGAGAGCTTCATCAGTACTTCCTGGTTGCAAGCTGATTTAGAATCAGTCTATTGCTTGAATATCCAACAGAACAGTTTATCTAGGTCTCCCACCATCCAGACTTTTTATTAAAGTGTGTGTGTGTTCGTGTGTGTGTGTGTATTTACTGAACTTGCATAAAGATCAAAACCACTAGTTGAAAAAAAAAAAAACCAACCTTCCTATTCCTACTACATTTTTGGTGACATAGATGAGTTTCTAAGCATAAATTATTACAGGCATCCAATTATTTAAGCTGAGCTCTATGAATACATTAATGAAAAGTGTTGTTTCCTTTTGTGCTTATTACTCTCTTACTGAAATTCTATACATTTTTAATACCTACTCAAATACTTTCTTTCCTTAAATTCTGCCCAATTCTTCCATTTGCAGTTAATCTCTTCCACTTGATGTTTTTTCCCCCCTCTTCGTCTACATTATCTTCTAATGCATTTCTGTACCTTCCATGCAATTAAAAGCCTTTTGGGAAAGGTACTTATATTTAGGTTAGTCTTTCCAACAGAATCTAGCATTCAATCTAGCAACAGAATCTAGCAACATCAATCCCTTACTGTTAGTAGATACTAAGTAAACATGTATGAAATGGAATTTTATTGATGTGTATTTTTTTCTAGATCAAGGACATATTGCTGCATTTAGCTTGTTAGCTTCATTTTTCTGGATACTCATAATTCTATTTATACATCATCTAATTGTAGCGCTATTGGGGAAATATTCTCATACAGCTTAAGAGACTTCAAATGACTGAAAATGGAAAACACATGCCCATACCCATTTCTTCTTTTTTTTGTCTTCTCCACATCTATTCAATCTAACTATAGTGGTTGGGCAAGAGAGACGCCCCCAAAAGCTAACAGTACTGTGCAAATCAACTTCAGTAGCAGCCAACAAAGAATCCTAAAAGGCTACTAGAATTACGTTGCTAACAAACTCAGACCTGGTTATAGCACAAGCCCTTTGTTTCTGTGTTGAAGAAGGGCCGCCATATCTCAAAATGTAATAAGAACTCTTTATCTTACTATTCTGACATGGACTCTTAGACTCATGAACTTTGAGAACACAAAAGAATCCTAATTCTCACCAGGTCTCTTGTCCATTTTAGAAATCACGAAACATATACAGAAAGATTATGTAACTCTCTACACATATAACCACTTATCAGGGATATGTCTGACATGAAACCTCTGGTAGCAGAAAACTTATAAAGACATTCATAATATCTGCCCTTAATGAAGGGCACTGATCAAGCTATTCCCTTTAAAAGAGATGGGATTACTTATGCTGATATATTTCTCCCTGACAAAGTGTAATTTCTGCATCACTCATCAATACTAGACCAAAATGGCCATCAGCTCCCTAAGAGTTCTACAACCAGCAAAAACCAAATGACCTGATCCTTGACCTAACTCCAGTGATACATAGGACGCTACATCCTCTATCCATATTGATAAGAATGTTAAAGAGTATCTTTTCCTAGGAGAGCTTTGTCTCCCAGATCCCTTGTCACTGTTTCAATGGTTTTGGAGTGTCAATCTATTTCTGCTAGAATTTCAGGTCAATTATTATTGAATATCACAATTTTCACACTCTATGAATGATTTCTTTGCTGAAGATTGCTGTTGCCTCTGATGTTTGTTTTGTGAAATGGGTCAATGCAGTAGGATTGAGACTCAGAATTTTAATGGTTGATAGGCACATTTACCTATAATACTAAAAATTCCATGTTTCATGCAATTCACTACATGTTATTTATGCCTCTCAACTCAGCTTGAAATAGTCATCAGATGGACAGTAACAGTGCCCAGTGTGATACTTTGTCACTGGGGCTACTTGGATTTTTCAGAGCCCAGAGGCAGTTTCCACTTGACTCATTAGGCATTTGTTTAACCAGCATCATCAGTTCTCGGGTTCCAACTTAGCATTGGAAACTAAGGCTTTAATAATGAACACAAAGTGGTTGAAGACTGGCCCAATCTATATTATATTGAGCACTAATGAAATCCTGGTGCTTTCAAAAACTCCTCAATAATTAAACTGGGCAAGACACATATCAGGTTTAGTTTACAGAGTACTTAAAACAATTGAGTAGGAAAATTGATGATTAAAATACAAAGGAGCTGCAATTTGTTTTCTAGAATGAAAATTAGAACACTAAAGAAAATACACATACTCCTAAATGAATGACATGATACACATGTAAATGGGTTAAAATATTCAAAAAATCATAAAAGGCAATTCATAGTCAACACAGATAAACTATACTATATTTCAGCAAAAGTTTATTTAAAAAAATCAGGGTTTTCTTCCCTCTCCCATTGGAAGGGTACTATGGAAGAGAAATAGAACTGATCCATAAAAGCCCTGTTATATCACCAAAAGACACTGAAAACTGAGTGAGGATCTTAAATTAACCAGGGAATATAGTTTCCAGTCATATTTCCCTCCTGTATGCCTTAGATGGTCTTAGAGTACCATGCCTCTGTGATACTGCTGGACCTAGCTTCCTTAGTGTGCTTTATGAGAAACTCCATTTGGGGTAGTAGGCAGCTAAGGAAGCAGCAGCAAAACAAGAAAATGGCACTCTATGGCAATGCCACAATGGAAAAAGCCATTAACTACCACTAACATTAAGATAAAATACATTGCACATGAAACATACAGTAGCCTTGATAGAAGACTGCAAACATATAGCACTGAATCTATAATATAATAAAAATGGAAGAAAATGAAACTTGTTTTGCTTGCTAAGATGACACTACTAAGCCATTAACAGTAGGTCATGTACTTACATTTTCTTACCGGAAGTAGTGATAGGACTGGACTCAGCCACGTAAACCCTGTATCCCATCTTCCTTGCGCTAAGCAACAATTATTTGCAAGACAGTAGCCACCACCAGGTAAAACGTTAACTGGACCATCCAAAGATTAAATTCACAACTGTATTCTCTTTAAAATCAGGCACCTAATAGAGAAGCTAATTCATAATCCAAATATACATATGTACTTTACCTTAAGCAAACTTACTTTCATGCACAGCAGGTCTAATTATTCTCCTCTGTTATCACTCCTGTTACAATTAATTTATTATATATGTATTTACTTTTCCATGCTCTTTCTAACTATATGATAAACTCTGAAGGTAGAATCTACATCTCCTTTGTTCACCACTCTATAGTGCCTAGAAGAGTGTCTGCTATAGGGTACAACTTAATAAATAATTGTTGAATCAATCAATCTGTAATCAAAAGAAAAATAAATGGTGGAGAGGTTAATTTCTAAAATTATTTCCCAGAGGATAATGAAACATGAATAGTTTGGTATTTTAGCAACAGATCTGAAGCTGAAAAGAAATAAAAGGAAATCAGTAAACTCTGTAGCAGAGAAAACAAATTTTCTAACTGTAAGCCAGGGGAATCTTGGTTAAGTTTCAAACTAGAAATCACCTTTATACTTTATCTGCAGCATTGGGCTGCATATCATGATGATCGGTAGCCTCCAAAGGCTTTTGAAATATATACCAAGCTCCAAACTCCTCAGCACAGCAAACCCCAAATTTATGTCCACTTCAGTCTTTGCCATTTCAGTGATAATTTACTACTTGGGCTGGAGATAATAAGCAAATACTATATATTTCTACTCACTTACATGGACAAGAGACTTCAATGACTAGCAAATCATTTATTTTATAATACTGTAGCTCTAACCAAACATTCCTATCCTCTCACATCACATTTGCATTTGGTGATTTAGTATAATCAATATTTTTTTCATTGCCTATTACTTTTGGAATTAGAGCACTTACTGATGATTTTATTTTTCTGGAGGGAGGTTGAAGGTTGAAGAGTACACATGTTTAAGTATGAGATGTGTTTGGGAAAGAGAATATGAAGGTGTAGAGAGGTATAATGGAAGGTTTTTGACTTGGTCTTATAGATTACACAAAGTATGTCATTTGATACACATTTCTTCCCTAATAGTTCTTGCTGTTAAATGAATAAATTCCCTAAAAAAACCCTGTCTACAAATCATTTGATGGATGTTTCTTTAGAGGTGATATTGCTCCAACATACAAACAGACCAAGGCAGGAAAACTTCTGTAATAGCCGCAAAAAGTTGTCACCTAACTTTATGTTGAAAGTCTCCAGTAATGAAGAGTGAAGGAACAAAATGGAGTAGTAGAAATGTGGAAAACTATTCATGCTTATATGATGGACTTCTCTGATTGCTGTTGATTCATCTCCAACACATGCCATCCATTAGCAAGTTCTTCACATCCCACCACCAAACTGTATCCTGGTCTATCTACTTCATCTCCATTGCTCATGGTGCCCTCTATCCTTGCCAAACCACTACCAACCCTCACTGAATCCCTTTTAATTATATCCTAATTTGTCTCTTTTCTTCTCTTCTTGAAATCCAACAGTTGCAAGTCAAACTAACATTTTCAGAACATAAATTGTCTCATATCCCTTCCTTGCTTAAAGGATTCCAGGGGCTTCCTATCTCACCCAGAATCAAATTCAAACCACTAAGTATATTGCCTG
Organism: Zalophus californianus; assembly: GCF_009762305.2. Taxonomy (NCBI): domain Eukaryota; kingdom Metazoa; phylum Chordata; class Mammalia; order Carnivora; family Otariidae; genus Zalophus; species Zalophus californianus. Next base: position 42,851,008 of record NC_045595.1, on the reverse strand, counting down.
ACCTCTGCTTACCTTCCCAACCAGCCTCTGTGTTCCCATTTCTATCCCCCCAATATACTGTTCCCCTAGAGGCTTTCTATATCTAGTTTCTTCAGCCTGCAAATCTCTCCCCTCCTTTCTTCCATTGGCTGAAGCCCATACTCCACCAAAGGAGAGCATTCATTACTAGCCTGTAGAGTATTTACCTCTCCTCCAACCTGCAGAGACAGTTTCTGTGCAATACCCTGTTTAACTTCAGGGAACTTCTTAGCATCTGAAATTATTTTAATTATTTACAGATTCATTTTTTTCCTTTGTGTATTTTGTTGATTCAAGAAAAGTTTCTACTAATTTTTTTACTGATTGAATAAATGAAGGAGAATTCTTTTTCTATATAATAAGCTTCTGATGATCATAACTTTCTCACCATGGAATGAGCCACTTGAAAGTAACCTCATCATATTTGGGCCTTTTAACCTCTGAAAGCTCATATTATCTAGTATGGAAATAGCACTCATCACATTGTATTAAAACTCATAGTTTACATACTCTTCTCACCAAACATTGAGCAGCATGAAAGCAGAGACTTTGTATTATTCAATTCTAAATGTCCTGTGCCTATCACAGAAGAGATATTTCTCCATAATGATATGTGTTACTGAAAGTCTTCATATACCACATAGTAGCAGGAGATAACAAAGCAAATCTTAAGTGTTTTCACTGAATTACAAAGAGAAACAGTACCAATTACTTGTGGGGTTTAACTTGGACTGCGGAGCCAGTTAGATTAGTGTAACTAAATGTTGCCATATATTTTTTTAGTAATGCCACCCCCAAGAAAAAAACACTTTAATTAAAGAGATCTGGCAGGTACTGAAGAAACATAGATAGAAACAGAAACTTCAGACAGCAAAGCTGATGGTATAAAATGGACTTGGAAAGAAGTGTAATTTGCTACTAATTGAACAAAGCTGATGGTGAGCCTGTCTGGAGAGGAGGCCCTGTCTGCTTGCATTCCACTGGAATGTTCTGGAAGGGCTCCTGCTGCCAGGACAGTAGCTGAAATGATGGTTTTTCCTCTTTCCTGCTGAAAGTTATAATCAATTAACACTTGTCTTGCTTGAGAAAATCACATGTGAACCAATGAAATTTTGAATAATACTGACATCATACCCCTACTTAGCAATCATAGATGAGCTAATTTGAGTTACAGAAACATGCAGAATGGCAGAATAGATACAGTGGTGATTGAAACAACGATATAGGATGACAAACATATTTTGGCTTAAGGGCCATCTTCACAAGTTTTCTTTGGCAGTCGACACTATTTGAAAAAGAGGAATATTAATTGTTTTACTTCAGGATAATGAAATGTGGTAATGGATTTATGATCTGAAATATTTCCTTTGGAGTTGCATAACATAATATCTATCTTTGGGAGGGGGCTTTTTCCTATTATGTTGACATTCTCATAAAGAAGTTTGGACCTCATAGACACTTGCATTTGATTTTACATTTCTAAAGCCTAATCTTAGTGTTGTTAATATTTAAGGAGTTTTGTTGCTCCTTTAGAAAATGGCATACTTCTATGAAATCAATATCATGAATACTATGGGTAGTGATGGTCTAAGAATACAAGCTTAAAAATTAGGAACTAATCCTTTTGTGAATGTTCTCACTTGTTTTTGAGTAGCTCTTAATAAAATGTGACTGATTAAATCATGATGGATGATGGCCCTTCATTGTTGACCTTTCAAATTATGAATTGGCTTCACATTCAACATGTTGATTAAACATTCTACATTATTAAACATTTCTATGTAAAGACTAGGCTATATTAAATCTATACCTAAGTTTTATGATTCAATAAATGAATTGTCTATATGCTAATTAAATGTAAGAAAACCTAGATAGGAAAATTAAGATAAAAAATTAGGTATAGGTTTGTAAATAGCCACTACTTATTCTTCTAGGTTGAGTGATTCATCTTAACAAGTGGTAGAGATAGTATCTGAGCAAAACTTGCCAATCATCATTGTGTTTTAGATGAGCAATTACAAATTAATAGAAAGCTAAATGAAGGTCATGACATCTTCTCTTCATTATCTTGAATAAAGTTACATACAGTCAGGTGTTTGGGGATATAAATGTTGAAGTCAGTAATGATGTACCACTGAATCACAGATTCTCCGAGTTGAAAGAAATCTTAGGGAAACCTACTTATTGGGACCCTATGTCTGATAAATCACTCCCATTTACAAAACCATTAATATATTTATTTTTCAGTTCCTTTTGAAAACCTCTTGCAGCAGGATATTGATTGTAAAACAGCATATTCCATCTTTGAATAATTCCAGCTGTTAGAAACATTTTTCTAAAGCTGACCAGAATCTGTGAACTCACAATTTCCATCCACTGAGTCACAAAAATAAAATGAATTTCACTAAAGTATAACAATTCTTTTTATGAGTAATTATTCCAGTTAGGAATTTTTTTCTCCTTTCTCACACATAAATAGTTCTCCTCCCCCCCCCCCCCCAACTATACATCACAGTGATTTACAAAGTCTCCAAAGTCTACCTGGGGATTTTCACTCAAGTATACTCAGTTTTTATGTATTTCACTTATGTCCTCCCTATAGCTAAGCACAGTACAGTCCACTTTCATTAAGCTGGAAAGTTTTAGTTCTGGAGATAGCTATGTGTGTGTGTGTATATATATATATATATATATATATATATATATATATATATATACACATATATATATACATATATATATTTATTTATTTAAAAGGGAACATGTATAAAATGTATTTCTCTACTTTTCATTGTCAAAAACAGCAGCATAATCAATTATCGATAAGATAGCCACATTAAAACAGAGAGTAAGAAGCATAACTAAGAGAGAACACTATAAGCACATGATGAATGAGCAAGTGCAATTGTGTCCAACTCTCAAGACTGAGTCGCAATGGTTATCCAGGTGAAACTTAATTTATAGAAAGCCATAGAAAATGAAAACATGTATGGCTCAAGCTGACACTCCAGGTATAAACTCTCCAGTCTGGACTGGAGTGGGGCTAACAGAACCTCTCACCTCTACTTCTCAGAGATTCAAGATTCAAAATGTTCACACTCACGCTCTTTGCAATCTTGTCCCAATGATAACTCATGAAGAACTTGCAGCCAACTAAAGTCATTTCTCACACAGATTACTATCACTATTTGATTCTATCTTCTCCTTCCTGGATTTTTTTTTGTACTTTATTTTACTAGGATCAATTATCATTTCAACATGCTGATATGGGACTGGATCTCAACAAAGTTTTTATTACTTTGTTTTGAACCATTTAGGACATATCAATAGTCTTAGCAAAATTGGTAAAATTAGAATTAGATAGGAAAAAAAGCAGAGATCTTTAGCTAGCAACTCTATTTGAAAGTGATCAATTTCTATTTGTCACATCACATTGGAATATATGCTGTTGCTATTTCTAGAAAGGTGAGTGATCTGGAGAAAGATAATTCAAGGGAAGGTCAAATATAATCTGTTAATCATCCACTAGTGATAGTGCCATTATGAACCTTTTACAGTTTTATGTCCAATATTGCCCAAATTTTCTAGACATATTTGTTGCCTCCTGCTTAGAGGATTAAAAATAACACCATACCTCACATACACACACAAATCTTCATATCTGATTTCCCATATGAGGGTCACGATTCTTATGCCCTTCTCCAGTGTACCATAGGGTATCAAAGGCAGCTCGCCATCACTGGCTGCCACATGAGTTATGCATTCTTATACAGACTTCTCAATGAAACCGTTTCCTGTATTATTTCACCAGGCATGTTAGAAATAGATGCTTTTGTAGACTTTTAAATGAAGCAAAGAAAGAACTCCTGAAGGGTAAGATGGTTTTGACAGTGTGATTCATTTTTTTCAAGCCATGAGCACTAAAAGAATAAACAAACAAATAAACACAACCTGTCAGGTTGGCTGTCAAATATAATTAGACTATAATGGCTGCTTTGAGACCTCTTTTTATTTCTAGCACAGTGAGCTGGAAGAGAACTTCACTGTGCTTGTGCCAGTGGTGGATTCAACAGGCCAAGCAGGGAGACCTGATTGATGGGAGAGCCCTTTCCTTTCACACTCAAGGAATGTGCCAAAGACTCCCCTGACAAAGATGGTCCAGGAATTAAGGTTTTGTGTAGAGTGATGCAAAAGGCATGACCTTCCAGTCAGGAGCCTAGAGTTCTTTTCTTTTCTCTGCCACTACCTGGTAACTTGAGGCAAGATATCCAAACATGAGGTATCTCCATTTTCATGTATACAAAATGAGGGGCATGGACTGAATTATCTCTTTTCAGGACAGCTTTAATTTTTTTTTTATTCTATTCATTACCTAGGAGTCTTAACATTAATCAGGCATTAAAAAGAGAAATCAATTGACTCCAGTTTTATTTTGCCTTTCATTGGACATTTTGTCTGTGGTGGAACTCAAGATTATATTTGCTCTTAATCTATGGAAGTAAAGAAGTGGTAGGAAAAGTTGGTGAGAAAAAGAAAAAGATTCAAGGATGTCCTTTTCCTTAATGAATCTAAAAAATACTGAGAGGACCATCTAAGTAACAGATCTTTATTTATTATACATAATTGGGAGTGAATACACTCCTACTGTTGTACTTTACTCAAAATGTTTAAAGTCTGCAAACTCGACAGCATCCCTTTCCTGCTTCCTTGCTGATGTTATATCTTGCTGGTGGACCTGACCCAAAGAGGCCTGTGAGAGCCAATTGTTCAATTTCCAGGAATCTTGCAAACTGGCTTTTAACACAGACATTATTAAAAATCAAACTGCATAAACTCACAGTTAATTACATTAAAAAAAGGTAGTAAAAACAAAAATTTCTAAGTATCTTACTACTGAATACTATTATTTATGCTCTTGGGTTGATTTACATTCATTGCATCTGTAGGGTGGGAATTCTACATAACGGTATGCTACCACATACCTCTTCTCAACTCTACATGCAGTGGTGTTATGTTGGTAGCATGAAACTGGCAATGGTGTGATTATTTCCGCCATAAAAACAGGGAAATGCTGCAAATCAAAACATGATTCATTGCTTTGTTGATTATCTAGACTTAAAGGAGTAATGTAAATATGTTAATAATGTGGATTAAGTTTAAAAGTACGTCACATGAAAGCTGTTAGGTTATGAAAAGAACACACACTGACGCAGTATCTTTCTGGTATTCAAAGATCTAGCAAAGTAGCACCACTGCCAACTGGTAACAGTCTCTGTGGCTGCTCCACACAGACTTTGCAAAAATATCCAGCCCTACTGAGGCTGAGTGGTGCATTGAGTCTCTGATTGCTGTTTTCTGGAAGTTTGCTAGAAAGGAGGGTAACAACTGCACACTCTTCAAGACAGGGTTCCTTACCTTCATGAATACAGAACTGGCTGCCTTCACAAAGAACCACAAGGACCCGGTGTCCTTGAACACATGATGAAGAAACTGGACCTCAACTCTGACAGGCAGCTGGATTTCCAAGAATTTCTTAATCTTATTGGCAGCATGGCCATGGTTTGCTATGACTCCTTTACAAGGTCTACCTATTTATGGACGTAAATCTGAGGGGCTCTTGGGCCTGGCCTCCAGACCATCCCCTTTCCTTCAAAGCAGCCTCTCAATCATGACCTCATCTTCACATCCTACACATACCCTGAGTGTCCATCACCCCATGCAGGCCAGTCCTGCTGGTAGTTAATAAAGCAACAGCATTTTTTTAAAGCACACACACTTTATGTATAAAAAAGATCTAGCAAAGATGTCCTCACCTTAATGATAAATAGGTGAAAATCTGATATACAACTTCACTGTTATTTTACTTTCGTATCACTCATTAACTAGAATGAAATTATCAACTAACATTCATGCTGAACTATACTCATGAGCTACCACAACAGTCTGATACAAAAATACAGCTGTAAAGTTTGGAAAACAATTGGTGAATATATTCTGTCTGAATCAATTAGATATATGGAATTTATAATAAAGAATACTGCATGTACTATTATTAACTACACATCCTTTATAGCAATGAAATTTATAATATCCCTGTAAGTGGACAAATATGTGGGTCTTTCTCAATAGCCATTTGTTAAATATTTACCAACATACCACATTTTTGCCTTCAAAATTGAATCTAAAATCATCAGAAACTTGTGTTTCCAATTACCATTGCAGCTAGGCATAGCCATTGATCCTAGTTCTGCTCAGTTACACTTAAAGTGAACTTGGTGGAAGCTTCTGAGAAATATTTTATTAATTGATAGAAAGGAAGAAATAGGTGAAGAGAAAGTCCCTGCTTCTTCTTTGTTGCCACAGACATTTTTGTAGCACTTGATGCTCTGAGCTGCAGCGCTGCCTAGTGCCTATGAGGGGAAAATTAAGAGAGTCATAGAGAAGGTATCTGGAGCTCTGATATCATAAAGTCACTAAAAACATCCTCTGTCTGTACTTCTTTTTGAGATTTATTAGGAAACTCCTATTCTTTCAGTCATGTTTTTATTCAGATATTTTCTTACTTGCAGCCAAAAGCATCCCAGTACAATGGCATATACTTCTCATCTAAGGTGGTTCTCAAGAAATCTCCTAAACATACATAATCCTGTATCTAATTTACACATTAATTTACTGTGTGTGTGTGTGTGTGTGTGTGTGTGTACATGCATACAATTCAATCATACCCTTCCCTTTATTTGTACATACTGTGCTTTCTTCCCATTAAAACTACCATCCATTCTGGTTAGAACATCTCAACCCCTTCCCATCTACCTTCAGGAGTGAAACTGCATAAATATTTCATCTTTCATCTCAAGATCCTTTCCTTAGAGAAGCATTCCTGGCCCTATATCTTCCACTATCATTATTGTTATTATTTACTGTTTTAAAATATCATCTTTTCTCTTGTAACATTCATCTTAGTTTTATATTTTATATTCATTTGTATAGTTATTAACTGTTAATAATATTGGGCTTAACTATTTTTATTAATAATTTTTTTCATTTTATTAATAGTAGGTCTAATTGTATGCTTTCTCCACTAATCTCTGAACTTATTTATCACTCTGACATCCCTGAAATAGCTTTTTAACTTGCCTTCCAGGACACCATCTATTTTTTTTTTTTTCACTGACAGACTACTCCTTCCCAACCTCCTTTGATGGCTTCGTTTCATCTCCTTGACCTCCGAGTAGTAGTGTCTCATTCACTGCACAGGACTTTATCTCCTCATTTCTTATTATGATACCCATTCCCTGTGGGATATCATCCTATCTAATTTCTTCAAATAATATCAATGATGACAACAGCCCAGACTTTTCCTTCCAACCACAGCCTAATGGAAATCTCCACCAGGAACTCATAATCAACATAAACAAACTCCCGATCTGTCCCCACTCCACACTCCACAAAACCTACGACCACACTCCCTCACATCCCAAGTAAAGGCAGGTCCATTTGTCTAGTTATTCAGGCCAAGTCAATTTGAGTTAACCTTGACTTATCTCTTGTTGTCTCATTCCAGGTCCTATTGATAGGGAAATTCTATAAGTCCTACCTTCAAACTACATCAAGAATGTACCCGCATCTTCCCAACTCCATCATTACTACCCTAGTCCAGTCCTCCATTATCTCTCCCCTGGATTATTGCAATTGCCTTCTAACACAGTTTCCCTTCATCCTCTTTACTCCTCTTCAGGCTCTTCTCTACATAATGGCAATTTGACTTTTACTCTGCTTGAGAAAGAGAGGCTTTGGGGCATTATGACAATCTTTTACAATGGCCCGGATTAAATAGTTATTGCATGGTTCTTTTTGACTGTCCAAGGTGATTCTGACGTAGGTTATTTGAGGACAGTACCTGTATAAATGGTGGGCTTAAAAGCAGTGAGAGAAAGAGAGGAAATCCCCTTTGTGATTTTTGTCATTTCTCCTTTATCCTAGAGTTTCTGCCTGAGTTGCAACTCAAACCCATGATGCCTCTATACGTTAGCAACATATGTTTTATATCGTGGATATTATTTCTTAGCAATGTGTATGAGACACTTCACACAAATGCGTGGAGTGTCTTCTATAGAAAACAACAGAAAATGCTTTGAAGCTTTTTATCCACCATCATTCTCTTCCAGGGCCAGTTCAAAACAGCATCAGTTCTGATGTCAGAATAAGAATTTGTGTTTTGTTTCATGTGACAATATTTAAGGGACATTGATTTTATATTTGAGTACACAGTATTAATTTCCTTAAATTGTCAAAATAACAATGGGCCATCATAAACTATCCGCACTTTTCTAATTGAAGTATAATATTTTCCTCCCTTCTTCACTGGCCTTTTGTTCTTTCCACCCATCTCCTCCTCCTCCTCCTTTAACTCTCTTTTTGCTTCCCTTCACCCCTTCCTCTCTTTCTTTTTCTCCTCCCTGTTTCTCTTGCAAAGCTGTGGACATGAGAGTGTGTGGATGACAGCAGGCACCAGCATCTTCCATGTTATACACGGGATTCTGGGCACAGCATGCCTTTGGCCCAGGCAGGTGGGGAAACCGAGAGAAGCAGGCTAGCCATCTGGAGACGAACATATGGGTGGTGTGGCGTACATTCTTACAATTGGTGGCTGGGAGGACCAGAAATAGAATGGGGAGGTTTGACTTCTCTTAATCATAGAAACAACAAAAATACTGGAAATCGAGGGGGGTATTAATACAGAGGGATCCCAGCCTAAAGGAGAAACACAGTTTTCCTAAATGCTCACATAGTGCTACATATTTAAACTTTTTTAAAAGTTAGAAATGTTTTCACTTTTACGTAAGTATTGAGTGACTTTCCTCTCTTGCATCTAATTATTAACATCATCACCATCATCATTATTTTTAATAGCTACTATAATAGCAGCTTACTAAAATATTAGTTGTTTAGTACAGTAGTTGCATCAATTGGAGGATTAAAAGAATCACTGTGGGATTTTTTTTCTTCCTACTGATAGCCAGACTCTAACTCAGATAAAATGAAACAGAATCCTGAATAGTGGGTATAAAATTGGTACAAAATAATGCAAAAAATGAAACAGTTTTTTTAAAACTCTTCCTAGATTTTATTCTAATCATTAGTCATCTTTGGTACATCTTTAAACTTTTTCTGGGCTAGGAGTCAGGACAGCTGTATTTCAGTTCTAACTTCGATGTTTCCCAGAGCTTTAGGCACATAATTTGGTTTCTTGGGACTCCATTTCCTCATCTCAAAAACAAAGGGATCAAAATAAAAGATCTTTACATTCAGATATTCTGTGATAGGATTTATGATTCTAAGTTCACTGTAGCTGAAACTAAGCAAAGTGGATAAGATAGAACTACTGTACACTAAAACAAATTAGGAATTATGTCAGAAAAGTTCAATAAGTTGCCTGGTAAAACAGATTAGGGTGGCTAGTCTAATAATGGTTCCAGGATGGCTATTTTATAAGCTAATTCTATAAGCTTCTATTCTCTACAAAACTGAATGAACAGGGAAGTTGAGAGACATATGTACAGGGAAAAAAAATGTTACCTAGTGTATTGGGTTCATTTCTGGGCATGTCACTTTTAGAGCTATCTATATTTGCCTAGACAATGAAAAGCATACTCAGGAAGGGATGATCAAGATTATAAGGGGCCACAAAAGCATTCAATATAAAGAGTGATTGAATAAATGAAGGTCATTATTCCTGAAGAAGGTCCAAGTCAGAATGGGAAACATGATGGCTCTCCTCAAATATATGAAGAAATGTTAGGTAGAAAAGGAGTTATACTTCTTTTACATGTACTAAAGAAAGTCTATTAATTTATTCCATATATATTTATGGAATAGATATTATGTCAGACAATAAGCCAGATGTCAAGGATCAGATACTAAAAGAAAACAAATATGGAGTCTACTTTCATAGTAATTTCAGCCCAGAACCTAATAAATCCTAGAAATAAATGTAAAACTAAAAGTGTGATGTGTGGGGCGCCTGGGTGGCTCAGTCATTAAGCGTCTGCCTTCAGCTCAGGTCATGGCTCTCTGCTCAGTGGGAAGCCTCCTTCTCCCTCTCCTATTCCCCCTGCTTGTGTTCTTACTCTCGCTTTGTCTCTCTCTGTCAAATAAATAAAACAAAATCTTAAAAAAAAAAGTGTGATGTGTTACATAGGAGAAAATTTGATCTAATTAGTAAGGTTGGGAAGTGTTTTCCAGGGAAGGAACCATTGTAACCAAAATCTAAAAAATGAATAAATAAGAAGGGATTAATTTTGCAAAAATTATTTCATGAATGTGTATATGTGTGTGTGCCTGAATGTATAGCTGAATGGGAGAGTATTTGGTAGAAGGAACAGTATGAGCTAAGGTCTTATAATAGAAGGGACATGGTCTAATTTAGAAACCAAACAGGTGGTTGGGACATATATGTTGAAGTGAGACTGTAAAAAGGAGCTAAAACATAGAGGATTTTATAGGTCATATTAGTTGTAATGAGAATCCATGGAAGGGTTTCATGTATGGGATGAAGCAGGTGATATCATTACATATTTATTCAGATAAATGCAGTGGAAGGCAATTAAAAGAGAAACAAAAGTGGCTGTGGATTAACCAGTTAGGAAGCTTCCCCCTCCAGACAAGAGATAGTAAATGTTTGCTCTAAAGCAGTGGTGATGGCCATGGGGAACGGAGAGAACTAGGTATGTATGTAGGATGTTTAAGATGAAGAGCAACAGAATTTTTTGTTGACCTGCACAGTGGGAGAAAGGGAAGATGTCAAGGATGACTCCTGGTTTTCTGGCTAGTACAAGGAATGGATGGTGGTGTTCTTGTCTTTCACCAATAAGAATAAACTAGGGAAACCAGGTTTGGAGACTTATGCATAGAGATTTTGGGTTGAATCTTCTCACACTGAATTTATGTGTCATGTTTAAAATTTTAAAATCACCAGTCTGTACACACAGGTAGTCTAGGGAGTCAAGACACAGCTCAGTATTCATGAAAGCCAGAGTTGCTCAAAAGTCTGAGAGAGAAAGGTAAATGAGAAAAGACCTTTGTGAAAGCAGCTTGGCTCTTCCTAGTCCTGATCTTGTTTTAAACCAATGCTGAGACAAGCATAAAAGAAGTCCTCAGCAAATATTCAGCAAGAATCCAGTGTGACATTACCTAGAGTTCTGTATTCAAGGTTGAAAGTGGTACTGGAAAAAATAAGCTTGTCTGTGTGTTCCTTGCTTGGCGCTAAGCCTCAGTGCCTGCTGATAATTCAAGCTGTTAATAAAAAGAGGGCAACCTTTCCCCCCACATCAACAATGAAATAAATAAATAAATAAAACACCACGTGAAGAAATGCATAAAGCAAAACAAGTAAAGGAACAGCTGAGAAAAGAGAAAACAAAGTCAATAAAAGCTATGGATCAGGGATGCTTTAAGAATGTAAACATTCAATATTGAAAAGAAAACAGAAACATAATTGTAGAGGATGTTTAATATTTGCATAGGCATCATTAGAGTGCTCACTACAATTAACATTACTCGAAGAACATTTTTCATAAACATAGTGTGCCTACAATTTAAATGACGCTTTCTCCAGTTGTCTGAATCACTGAATAAAATAGCTCTGAATTCCCATTGACCGTTAGGACATTCAAAAGTTATTTTATTTAAAATACAAATTGTAGGACATTTGTGGAGTTTTACTGTTGGTACACAATTCTCCTTTTAATACCTTCAAGTTTTTTAAAATGTTGGTATCTGGCAGTTCACTATGTTGTGGAAAAATTATAGCATGTCTTTCTCAAATATCTTGGGTTTATGACAGAAAGACATCACTAAGAAATCAATCATTCTCCAAGTTGAATCTTTTCCAATTTTGCTTCAGAAGTAGTCAGCAACATGAAGCTTTTAAAATGATCATTTCTTTGGTAGCCTATGGGCTGTTAAATCATGCAAATAATTAATTGATGTAATTAAACACATAAAACAACACTTGCAAAATTTTATACAGTGAAACTTAACTAGAGTTTTACAGTACATAGGCATTTAATGCAAAAGAAAATAGAGGTACAGAAGTACACATTGAGATTCTGTTTTTTGTGTGATATCATCACAACCAGGGAGAATTTTTTAAATTGTCCTTTTTAGTGGAAATAAGAACAAAATAACATAAATATTTATAATACTAATTCATCACTTTGGTATACCTACTGCTGAACCAAATTATTAAGTCCAATTTTCTGACGTATCTTCAATTAAGAAAGAAAACCTACATTGATTGCAGAGAGAAAGATGGTTTTTGGATAAAAAAGGACAAATCATTAAGCTGAAGACCCTGGCTTTAGGCAAGCTCTTTTTCAACCTCTGTGCCCTAGGAGATAAACTAATTGTCCCCTTTCCTAGATCTCCCCCTGACCCCCTGCCAAAAGTAGCTCAGAAACCCTACTTGTTTCTACTACTTTCTGTTTTCTCACCTTCCATTCTTAATAGCAGCCATCCTGGTTGATATTAAACTATGTGCTTTTTATTTATTCAATATCTCTTTCTTCTATTAGAACTGAATCTTGTCATGTTTCTGATATGTCCTGCTTCCTAGAAAAATGATTAGCACTTTATAGGAGTCAACACTAATTAAAAAAAAAAACAAACTAAAAACAGAACAACAAAACCAAAAAAACACTCATTATATGCCATGCACTGTGCATAGTACTTTATATGCATTTTTTCTTATAATTCTTTAATATGCCTAGCTTATAATAAACACTCAAAAACTAACTGTGTTAGAAAGAAACAAAATACTCTTCTACTATAAAGGTTTGCTTAAATTCCAGTTAAGTCCACCTAACTCTACTGGTTAAAATAATTCCAATGACTAGTTTATCAATAAATGGACATTTGGCCAAATTTACCACATTTACTGCTGAATCTAATCAAACATAGTAGTAATAGAATAGAGAAGCAAATATATTTTGTTTGTGTATATATTCTTGGTTTCTGAAATACAGTAAGTACCTAATAAATGTTTGTTAAATTAAAAAAATAGCTATGCCTACTTTATGTTTATAGCTGCAGGTGTACGGTTACTCGGCCCAATAAGAAGAAAAATATCTAAATATCTAAAGAGTGCTTATGTCTGGAATCAGAACTCTCCATAGATGCTTATTTAAGGGCAGAAATACTCATTAAATATGAGTCAGGGAAAAAACTTACAGCAAGCAGAAAATGGAAGTGACACAAATAAGTAAATTCTGTGAATGAGAACCCTCTAAAGCAGGTGTTATGGACTAAATTGTGTCCCTCTAAAATTCACATACTGAAGCCCAAACTTCCTATGTAATGGTATTTGGAGAAGGGCTTTGAGGACAATCAAGTTTAAATGAGGTAATAAAGGTAGGATGGTAATTCCATCAGATTGGTGCCCTACAAGGAAAAAAAAAATGAGTAGGTGATCTCTCTCTTATCACACATATCCACCAAGGAAAGGCTCCGTGAGAACACAGCAAGATGGCTGTTGGGAAGCCTAAAAGAGAGTTCTCACCAGGAACCAAATCAGTGGATCTTGATCCACCAGTGGATCTTGATCTTGCACTTCCAGCCTCCAGAACTGTGAGAAAGAAATCTCTGTGGTAGTCCCTCAGTCTGGTATTTTATTATGGCAGCCCAAGTAGGCTAATACAGTTGGTTCTATAATCTTCCCCATTTGATTGATGAGAAAATTGAGGCACAGAGAAGGTAAGTATTTTGCTTGAGGTTATAGAGCTAGAAGTAGCAATTCAAATCCAGGACTTAATTTTAGGAGAATAAAACTCCAAAGCCCACCCTATTAACTATTTATAGTGCTTTTACATCAAGTAGGCAAAGGGGTGCAGATAAAAAGAAAACATGCATGTGAAGAAATCATAGAGAAGTGAATATGAACCTGGAAAGGTAAAAGCCAAACCAGGAAGGGACTTTTTTTTTAAGAAAGTGTCCTATTAAAAAAAAAAAAAAAAAGTGTCCTATTTTCCTAAGAGTGAAAGGAAGCCACTGAAAGGGTTTAAGGAAGAGGGACAGTGGGGAAGATGGGACCTTGGATGGGATGTGGATTCTGAAAAGGTCACTGTGGCTACAGTACACTTGTTAAAAATACTGAAAAGACTTGCTCTTGACAGTAAATAAAAGTGGCCATTTACAGTCTACTTGGCATTTTTTGTTCTTTTCCGTAAGTCAGTTCACTGCCTGACACATCACTAAAGAGGTAGAACAGTGTTAAAAAGGAAAAGAGGTGCAACTTCTCTAAAGAGGATTAGATATGTGAGGTTTGCCTACTTAAGAATCTCAGCTGCAGGTAAACATAGTGTATTATTTTCCCATTGTTATCAAAACAAATTACCACAAATTTAGTGGCTTAGAATGATAGAAATTTATGATCTCACAGTTCTGTAGGGTCCCAAGTCCAGGTTAAGTATGGCTGGGCTGATTCCATTAGTGCCTCACAGTCACAGGAATGAGGTCCCCACTTCATTGCTGGCTATCTGACCTGGGCCATTCTCACCTTCTGAAGGCCCATTTCCAGGCTACTTACTACTGCCTTCAAAGCCAAAAATAGTGATGGGGCGCCTGGGTGGCTCAGTTGGTTGAGCATCTGCCTTTGGCTCAGGTCATGATCCTGGAGTCCCAGGTTTGAGCCCCACATCTGGCTCCCTGCTCAGCAGGGAAGCCTGCTTCTCCCTCTGCCTGCCCCTCCCCCTGCTCATGCATGTGCACACGCTCTCTCTCTCAAATAAATAAATAAAATCTTAAAAAAAAAAAAAGCCAACAATGGTGAATCTTCAAATCACTCTGATTCTTTTCTCTCTGCTCATGTCTCTACCCCATCTCTTCTGCCTAAATAATCTGCCTTGGTCTTTTGCTTTTTGGGATGCCTATGGTTACAGGGGACCCACTCTGATAATCTAAAATAACCTCCCTAAATTGAGATGAGTTGATTAGTAATCTTAATTGCATTTGCAACATCTCTATACAGCATAGCTAGATTAGTGTTTGGTTGAATAAACAGAAAATAAATCTTGGGGGACATCTTTAGAATTCTAAATACCATAAATGGTCCCCATTTTATCTACACATATCATTTAGAATTAATCATATAAGCATGGAAGCTGTTCTTGCACTGACCTTATGCTTAATTTTGGTTACTGTAAATACATATATATATATTTTTATTCTTCCTTTAATCATAAAACAAGAGTCATATGAAAACACATTCTCTTGAAAGAAATCTAATGCTAGGGGTGCATATGTCATTACATTTGGAGCCAGTAAATATGAATAGAGATTGAAAGCACAGAAATAAATTTCTTAATATGATAAATTAAGATAGTCTACTCATTTCAATTATCTTTCCAGCAACTCATCATTCCTCCAGGATTTCATTTTGCTATTTCAGATACAAATGACATATTTTAATTCAGTCAAACAAGCACTAATAATTTCTTAGCAAAATATGACAAAAAACAAGTGTACTTTAGATGACAGATGATGGAACTTGGCAGGGAAACAAATTCTGATTTCACTTATTTTACTGTCTATGGCAATACCTCTAGCAATGAAGGGAACAAGGGTATTTCATGGCAAACGTCTATGTCCTAAAGCATGGAATAATTAGTCAGTATCAGTATTTTGTATGAGTAATCATGCTTCATCTAAATCAATCTTCACAAAAATATTAGGTGCTTCAGAGATGCCCTTAAGGCAGCTACCACATGGTAGCCCTGATTTTAAAGGAATTAATGCGTATCCCTTAGAAAGTAGCTTATCTGAAGGTAACTGGCGTATTTGAGAAAACATTGCTCTAAAATAGGATAAACATTGATAAAAACTAAAAGTGACATTTAATCCTACATTCAGATAAAAGAATAAATTAAGTATTATTTAATGGATTTCAAATCTATACTACTTTCCCTCCAGGAAAAAAAAATAATTAGGTAAGATTTAGTAAACAACTAAATACTTTCTAATTTCAAAGAGCTTTGAAAAATAAGAGAATATTTCAACAACTAACAGGAAATTAAGCTTTTCTTTCCTAAAACAGAAACAATAAATCTAGGAGCCAGTATAAATTGCAATTTTTCAGTTTGCCCTATAACTCCCGAAGTCATATGTCTCATGTTCAAAGTGATCAACAACTCTATGCTCTCTGTAAGGGGTCAGAAATAATGCAGAGGGGATGCTAATTACATGGTCATTATAGAATGTACAACATGTTGACTGATTATAAGGAATTGTCTATGCAAATAAGGAACTGAAGGCCAGAAGTTATGAAACACAAGAATGAAAATGAGATCAAGAATCCCATGAGTCATCTCAACTTTTACTCTTTAACCAGTAAGTGCGGAGGTTATGGAATTTAGATGTGTTTCATTTTTTAGTTCACATTAAATACACAAGTAAATAAAACAGCACCACATTGTTTCTAACATATTGTATGAATATTGCATTTAAGAATAATAAGTATTTAGAATGCAGTTGGTAGCAGTATAGGAAAATGTCCTTATCCTGAGCCAAATCCTTGTTACTTCTACGTTGTTTTAGGAAAAATCTGCGACTTGAACCATCAACTCCAAAGTGTATTTCCAAAGCAGCAGGTGGTTTCCGAGCATGCATTACCCACAATTCTTTTAGAAAATCCGAATATAGTCACATCTATCTTATATTTATAGACTCACTCATCTTCCATAATACAACTACTTAACACTGAGAAATGCATGGATAACTGACAGTGTATGTCTCCTGATAATACAATGAAGTTTATATTTTTTGGCTTAAAAAATGTAGGTCAATTCACCAATACTTTGATGAAAGGGTAGATCTAATTTACCTCACAGACTATGTCTATTAGGTATAATGGGAGTTGTTTGTTCCAAGCCTATTCATGAGGTTGAAATTATATATAAATATATATATTTTTGTGCCACTGAAATGAAACTCATACACAAGAATACCCAATGAGCAATGCTTGCATCCTACAAAGAATTTAATAACACCACTGCAGCCAACCACTTTCTAATATATTTGGGCCTCAGTTGTGCCAGAGTTCAGAATAAATCAGGGGAGTAGACAGCTATTTATGCCTTCTCCAATCTTCTGCCAAGCTGAAGAGAATAGCCATTTTTACTCATAACATTTCTCGAGGTGTTAAGGCCCTTACAAAATGGAACTCTGAAAAGTGGTACAGAACTTGAATAAGCACAACCCTGCAATACCATTTTCTAAAACAGGACTACAATTTAGGAGAAAAAAAAAAAGTTTTACAGTATGTAAGTGTCCTCTAAGGTTTCCAAACGTGGTATCATTGTTTATTAGTGGATTAAATAAAATCATATCTGTATCACTAATTGGACAGAATTTTGTGGAAAATCCTACAAAGGGGAGTTGAAGGTATATTTGTTAGAAGCAAATAGGAAGAAATGTGGTTTCTTAGTTTTAGTGTAAAATAACTCACAGACTCCTAAACATTCTCTGCCAAAGTTTTAGGATACATTCCATATAAGATAACAACTTACAGTTTGATGATGCAATTAAGCATTAACTCTTTAGAGAAAACTTGTTTGATTTAAATCATGGCTTTACCATTTATTAAGAATGTGATCTAAAGCTGTAAATATGGATAATAGAACATTTGTTCATGGAATTCTTGAGAGGATTAAATTAGGTAATATACATGCAACATTTAATAGAATGCTTGCTATATATTAGATACTCAATAATGTTAGCTAATAATATTGAGAGAAGTAGAAACAAAGCAATTTTAACACAGTGATAGCTAGGTGCTACAGACAACAGCAAATTTTCACACTGATGCTGTAAGTTTTCTTGGGTGTGTTTTATATTTATTTCATTTAGGAAATATAACCTGCCTACCTTTGAAAAGGCTTTAGACAAGTTACAAAAGAAAACATAAGAGAAGATAGACTCAATATGAATAAAATCACAATGAATTATTCTTTCTTTCCCACTTACCTAGTATAGTGCTTTGCACATAGTATACAAGTAATGCTAAATAAATAAATAAATAAATAAATAAATAAATAAATAAATAAATAAATAAATAAATGAAAAAGTGAGTGGATGTATGCATGCATAAATTAAAAACATTCTGGATCATCTAAAAGATACAGAAGGATTATATTTTCAAGAACTAACAAGCAGATTGTCATATTCTGGCAATAAAGGTAAAGAAAAGTAGAACAACAACAACAAAAATGTTTAAGTTATCTACTTTTCTTTTCTGCTACAGGAAAGGAAAAACAAATTTCCCCTGGCATTAAATGCAAGCAGAATTTGTAGAGCTCCTTCTCCTGGTTTTGACACTACATAGCCATGTGATTTCAATCTCCTCAGAGTTCTGGATTCCTCAGTTGAAAATGAAGTTTTGAATTCCTCAGTTGAGGGACGCCTGGGTGGCTCAGTTGGTTAAGCATCTGCCTTCGGCTCAGGTCATGATCCCAGGGTCCTGGAATCAAGTCCCACATCAGTCTCCCTGTTCAAGGGAGAGCCTGCTTCTCCCTCTGCCTGCCATTCCCCTTGCTTGTGCCCTCTCTCTCTCTGACAAATAAATAAAATCTTAAAAAAAAGATTTTCATTTCAGTTGAAAATGAAGGCCAAGAGTATTGCTAACGTTCCTTTTACCCTCAATGTTCTGTAAATAACTTAGATTAAAAAAAAAAAACCTGTCTAAAGCCACTGCATTAGGTAGTAGGAATGGATTCTCTTGTTAAAAATGCAACCTTAGGGGCCCCTGGGTGGCTCAGTGGATTAAGTTTCTGACTCTTGATTTTGGCTCAGGTCATGATCTCAGGATTGTGAGTTCAAGCCCCAAGTCCCCAGTCAGGCTCCGTGGTGGGTGTGGAGGGCGTGGAGTCTTCTTAAGATTCGCTCTCTCCCTTCTCTCCCTCTTCCCCTCTCCTCCTGGCTGCTCAGGCATGCAGGCAAGCATGCTCTCTTTCTTAAAAAAAAAATAAATAAAAAATGTAACCTTAATAAGTAAAATCTGTTCTACTCTCAGGGGATATAGCTTGTGATTCTGAGACCCTGGCTGCTGCTAATGACAAAGGATCATTCACTCATTGATTAACTGAAGGCAATGGAACTCAGACTCTAGATATCATCAGACTGACTTCTAATTCCAGCCCTTGCTACTCATTAGCTATGGCCAGAAAATTACTCTATTCCTCCTTATCCTTATCTCTTAATAAGAGAATAATAATAGCATATACTTCTTGTTTGTTTTAAGGGTTAAATGAGTTACTGTAATGTGTTCAGGAGTGTGGCATGGTTAGTACCATCAGATGTTCACTATTAATATGGAAGCTCAGAGTTCATTAGAAGAGTTTTCCAGAAAATGGATGGATAGCTGATTTGCATCTTTAAGCCTATCCTACTAGACAACTCCCTTGACCGCATGAGCCATGCCTTTATTTACTTTCCAACACTCATTTACAACAGATACTTTCCATGCTCCATCTGTGTCCCATGAAATGTATAAGCACAGATGATGCATTAGTCAGCAAATTTATACATGGATGCTGCCCTCAAAGATCTTGAGTTGGATAGAAATGAGCAAAAATAATACGACAAGTAAATGTCTTAATTACATTAAACTACTATTTGTTTTACATGAGTAGTAAATACAGGAATTTATAACCAATTTTATGCTTATAAATATTTAAGAAGATACATAGTAAAAACAAATAAATTCTTTGATAGGGATACATATGTCACTTAAATTAATACAATGCATTTCTCTGCCTTCTGCCTTCATATTTAGTCTAAGGAAGCCAACCTGGCCTACATCCTTCAAAATGGCCTTGTGAAACAATTGAGGAATACTAAAGTTGGGTATTTATCCATTCAACCAGCACTATTCAGAACTGTTCTAAATACTAAGGATGCTTAATTGAACAAGACATAAAAGATTCCTGTTCTTGAGGAAATTATGTTCTATTTTGGAGAGCTAGACAATGAACTAGCAAATAAATAAATATATAAATAAGAAGAACTACCTTTAGTAAACAATACTTTGCAGAAAATTTTAAAATGGTAATTGGTGGTGTAAAATCATGGGCATTGGTGGTTGTTTTAGATTGAGTGATTAAGAAAAAACTCTCTTAAAGGAAGTCACATTTAAAATGTGATTGATGAGAAGGAGCTATCAGTGGGAGGCACTCATGGGGGCAGAGAATACCAGACCCAGGAAGAAGCTAGTGCAAAGGCCTGGAAGTAGAAATAGCATGTTGTAACAACAGCTCAGTGAGGCTAGAATGCACTGGGCAAGGAGGGAGAAGAGATCTGGTTGCAGAAGGAGGAAGAATCTAACTGATATAAAAGTAATATAAGGTTGGGAGTAGAGATTTCGTCCAAGTGAAATGCATCATCTCCAAACGTTTTTAAGCAGAGAAAGGACTACCTGATATGTGATTTAAGACTTTTTTATAATTTAAGAATACTATTAGGATTGCAAAGGGGGTTAATAAAAGAGTGGGTATTACAAAAGGCAACAAAGTAGCAAGGAAACCATGAGGAAGTTGTTTTGGTGCTTCAGGCAACATATGATAGCAATTGCAGTGGGAATTTTAAAAATAGAAATATTTGGGATTTATTTTAAATGCAAACAAAGTCCATAGGAACTGCTGATGCACTGAATGTAGTAGGTAAGAAAAAAAAAGAAATTGAGTATAACTATGAGAATTTCACTTGAGAAATGAAACAGAAGGTGGTATTATCCAACTAGATAAAGAATTACTTAGAGAAGAACAGGTTGGGTGTATAGACCAGCTGTTAACAAACTTTCTGTAAAGGACCAGACAGTAAATATTTTAGTATTTGCAGATCATACAGTCTTGGTTGCAACTATTAACTCTACATTGCAGTGTGAAATCACCTAGAGACAAAATGTAAACAAATGGGGTGGTCATGTTCCAAAAATGTTTATTTAGAATTATTTGAGGTTTACATTATAATTACAGTTGTAGTTTGCCAACACCTGATATAGACAAAAAATTTTGTTTAGGTCATGTTAAGTTTAAAGCCTATCAGATATCCAAATGGAAGTGCCAGGTTGGATATACAACTCTAGAGTTCTTAGAATAGGTCAAGAATTGAGGCCAAAAATTGGGATTTAAGAGTATTTCAGTTGTACTGAATAAGAGACCCAATAGTGAACATGCAGATAAAGAAAAAAAAGAAAGAGAGAAAGAGACTCAAGGATAATCGAAACCCTCCAATATTTGGAATGGTGAAGTCAAGAAGAAGAGATCATAGAGATAGGAAGAAAGCCATCTTTAAGTTTAGCCTCCATTAAATGAAGGGAAGAAGGGATTTCCAGAAGATAGTGTAACTGGCCATGCTGAAAGCTGCTAAAAGTTTAAGTAAGATAAGAATAAAGATGAGACTACTCATTTTGGCAGTGTAGAGGATACTGATGACTAATATTTGAATCTCTGGAATGTGAGAAGTGGATATAGCAATAAAAGACAATTCTTTTACAAAGTTTGGCTAGGGGGCGCCTGGGTGGCTCAGTTGGTTAAGCGACTGCCTTCGGCTCAGGTCATGATCCCAGGTTGCTGGGATCGAGTTCCGCATCAGGCTCCCGGCTCAGCGGGGAGCCTGCTTCTCCCTCTGACCCTCTCCCCTCTCATGCTGTTTCTCTCTTGCTCACTCTCTAATAAATAAATAAAATCTTTAAAAAAATAAAAAACAAAGTTTGGCTTGGAAAGGAAGTACAAAATTTGGGTTATGGCAAAATGTGGGGCTAAAGGAAGGTTTTTTATTATTTAAGAATGAATGACGGTAAGAAAATCTTTATTACTTGTTGAGAATGAGTCAGCAGAGAGAGAAGAACCAATGCAGGCAGAAGAAAAAGGGAATACATACATGTAAGAATAAATTCTCCAACAAGGGAAGATGGGCTCAAATCCAGAACATAAAGCATTGGGGGGTAACTTTGTCTCACAATCTGGAGATTTGGGATAAATCATTTTCCTTCCTTTTTCTGGAAGCTTTATATAACAGGCAATTGCTGGAGCCCACTTGAATCAGCTAGAAAGCACCAATGTGAAATATTAAGGAATTTTAACCTTTGATATCTTTAAATTGGCCATGCAAATAGGCAAATCCTACAAATTAGGACCTTTTTTTTTTTAAGAATCTGAGGTGTTGTGTAACTGCTGGTGGCCAGTTGCTATTATAATACCAAGAACCTATTATAGGAATCCCTTCAAGATGTCTTAATACTAAAGTTTCTGTGTCAAAATCCCACTATCCAACCACTGTGGGCTACTGCTGGAAATTGGTACAGAAGGAAACTCTGAAACAACACAAGAAGTAGGTCTTGGATCACTGACTCTTCACAGTTAATTGGAATGTTTTAATATAAAGGAGACCTTGAACCTTAAAAAAAAAGTATGAACTATAAAAATTTGTCTAGAACGAGAATGAATCAAATGCCTACTCTCATGGCAATCTTATTCTCCCTCAGCACATGGTCTTATGACCTCCAGTTGGTTCATGGATACTAGGTTCCCTGCTTCTGTTGTTCAAATATGACACTTCCAAATGGTTGCTGGTGCTGACCCCTTCCTTGACTGTACCCCCCCTTGGTTTCCCCAGTGAAGTTTTGGCAGCCTGATCATCTTTTCCCAACAAGTAATCCCTGTTTTCATCTCTAATTGGACTCTGCAATTCTCACCCTGATGCTGATAACATGTTATGGACTGAATATGTGTATCTCTCTAAAATTCTTATGCAGAAATCCTAACGCCCAATATGAGGGTACAAGGAAGAAGGGCCTTTGGGAGCTAATTAGGTCATGAGTGTAGAGCTCTCATGAATGGGATTAGTGTCTTTCTAAGAAGAGATACAAAAGAGCTTGCTTCTAATCTCTGCTCTTTGTCATGCAAGGATATCAAGAGAAGACTGGCTGTCTACAAAACAGGAAGGGTGTCCTTGACAGAAAATGAATCTCTCAGAACCTTCATTATGAACTTCCCAGGTTTCAAAAATGTTACAAATAAATGTGTGTTAAGCCACCCAGATTTTGGTATTTTTGTTAGAGGGGCCCAAAATGGCGAAGACTCAACCTGTATCAACAGTGTTCGAGACACAATTACTCCAGACAGCTTCTGGTTTACAAAGAGAAATAATGGAATATATGTGAGACAAACAAAAAAGGAAGCTCATTTTTATTTTTAATTACTGGAAAACAAACTAAAAACAAATTGCTACCAAGTCTTCAAACTTTGTAAATGAAACTCATGCCAGAATAAACAGATGGCCTCCAAGCCTCCTTCAAGAAACACATCCCACCACAGGCAAGACTCTGTAGTATCCAAGTATGTGGAATAAGGGAGCTTAAAAGAAGACATTTAGATCTGTGATCCTACACATTATGGGTTAACAGGTTTAATGAGGTTGGCATGACCTGTGCATCAAGTCAATTATACTTCTAATAGGGTAGTGGGGAGAAACAGGAGAGGTAAATTAATTTTCCTGAAAGAGCATCATTCCTCTAATTTTTAATAGATTTCCATAAGATTTCACTCTCACTAAATCCCTGGTTGAAATAGAGAATAGTGCAAGTTGAGAAGACAGATATTTTATCTCTTTTTTCCTAAGGATCTTTCAATTTTGGATAAAAGAAATACCTGCAATGCAAATATAAGTAATTACAATTATGCATTAATGATTCTGTTGGTCAGACATTGTGATTGGACAATGAATAAAATTTCCTTACCCCAGAATTAATTATATCACTCTAATAACTAACAGTAGTCTTCAACGTGGCAAAAGAAATGAGGGTGGAAATACCCTGTTTTCATTAATTTTATTTTTACTCTTTGCATAAGTTTTCTCATTAACCAAGTATACCAGGTTTATGTTGCAATTTCATGTTATTTAAACTATTGGAGAAATGTGATAATTAGGAGGAATGGCAAGAAGGGCATCACCAAGCTGAGTTGGAAAGAAGAAAATCAAAACAGATCACAAAGATTGTATTTATTTTCATTGATTCCATCTTGTGTACTCTCTTGGTGAAGGACTAGAAGGCTATTACAAAATGTGAGGATCTAAAAAAAAATGTGAGGATCTAGGTAATTACCTATTTTTAAAAAAAATGTAATCGGTCATTATTAATCATGACACCTGATATTTGTACATGACTTGCTGACTTGTATTATACAATATATATTCCCATGCATTACATTTCCATTATTTGTATTTTACAAGTGAGGGATGATATCCAGAGATGTAGAACAACTTGGCATAAGCTGAACAGAGACAAATAATGGCAAAACCAAAAGAAGGTAGGCCTCCTCAACCTGTTATTACTGCTCTTTTCTTTCCTTAAGCTAGTATTTAGAGATTCCAAGCACTTACACTGACTTTTATTTATTCCTCCAGTTAATACTTAAGAAATTATTGAGACCTATCTTGGATCCATTCTGAGCTAGTACTGAATATACAGTGGTGAATAAAACACAAATGGCCCTTCCCTTATTGGGATATAGAGCCTAGTTAGCCTGAGAGAAAGCAAAAAAAGAAAAGTAAAGAAACATCCAAAAAATAACAAAACATTTAAAATAAATGTCATTTAAAAGTGACCAGGGTGCTCTTAGACAATGAATAGGAATAAGTCTTATTTAAGGTGGAAAAAAAAAAAAAAAAGGTAGGTTACTCTGAAATTCAAGCAGAGACCTGGAAAATGCAGAGTCAAGTATGTGAAAAGTGGATGAAAAAACATTCCAGGCAGAGAGAATGTGTGACAAGGAGAGGGTCTGGTATGTCTGAAAAACCAGAAGTTGTCCCTTGTGACAAGAATGGAAAGCAAGAGGGGGAGTTTGTCAGGAAGAGAATTTGGAAAGGCTGTCAGGGGCCAGAAGAAAGAAAGTGCTGGATATGGTAAGGAGTGCACATTTTATTCTAGGTTCAGTGGGAAATCAGTGCATGGTTTCCAGGGAGAATGGTGTCATTATTTTATGTGATCCTCAACATTGCTATCTGATAGGTAGGAGAGGTATTAGGACAGCTGGTGGACTAGAGCATGAACAGATGCAGAGTTTTCAGTAACGTGCTAAAGGGACAAGGCCGTTTATTCACACTCATCCAGGTTTCCCTGCCTAGCCTGGTAAAAATATCCAAAATAAACTCTGAGAAGAGAATGAACACCTCGTGGTTTAAAAATAACGAAACACTTTCTGAAACTCTGTCAAAATACGAAAGTCCCAAGCAACAGAGAAAAAGTCAACTTTCAGCAGTAGACTGCAGTTCTCTTAGCTTTAGGGAGTTTAAAACCAAAATACTTATGTGGATTTCTGGCAACGGACACATCATTTAAAAGGATTGTCATTTCTTTAAAAAGAACACGCAATGTTTAATACATAAGCTTTATCCACTGCTTAGTATCATGAGGATTAATTAGGTAAAGCTACACAAATACATTGAGGATAAAGAGTGCTAACATGTCAATACATCATGTTCTTGCTGCTGTAAATCAGACACTCTAAGATTGGAATTTGTTTAGAACCTTTCACTTCCCTGAAGTCAAATTTAAGATTTGTCTGCTCTTGTTTGTTGCTGTACTCTCAATGCCTGTAACAATGTCTGACTTGAAATAAATGCTGGTGCTCAATACGTTTGTGTTCCATGAAATAAATTAAAAAATCTGGCTCTAAAAATCCTTTGAAAAAGTGACACTATTAAGATACTTATTATTTTGAATTTAACTGCTTTTTTATATCACTGATTGCCATTTACACTGCTAGTTCTCTGCATATAAACTAGTGAAAATTAACTGAATACATACGTATATATGTGTGTGTGCACGTGTGTGTAATTTGTTCAGCACACTCTGAAACAGTGGCAGCGTGGTTGGGGAGAGGGTGTCAAATGTCAGTGTTTTATTCATTGTCTTGTCTCACCACACACGAACTTATTAAGCCAAGCAGAGAAACTCCTTAGAACATGCTTTAGAAAGTTAGGATGCATGTTCAAATGTTTATTAAACAGAAATCTCTTTTTGCCCTAACAAAAGATTTGAAATCTTGGTCAGTCTATGCATGATGACTTCCCCAGGTATTGTCCATCTAATTTCTGTGCTTGTTTACTTCATGGCAATGTTGTAAGCTATAAATGGATTCTTTGTCTCCCTTCTGTCTGCCCCAGCAAAGTATAAGCTCATGAGAACATGGACCTTGTCCTTATTTTTTCGCTTCATTTCTAGAAACTAGCACAGTTGCCTCTGCTCAAGGTGCTTGGGAAATATTTTGAGAATGAGTAGGCCAGGTTCAGATAAGTATCTAAGGATTCTGTTCTATAAATCCTCATGCCTTTTCCATTTATTATTTACACCATTCATTCTTCAATATAAACTTTTAAATATATCAATATATACTTTTTATATATCAGATGTTATTCAAGGCTTACATAATAAGATGAAAATAAATGTGGTTTTTAGAGGAAGCAGCCTTTTAGGGAGGCAGGTCAAAAATAAGAAAACACACATTAATAAAACAATTATAAATTGTAATAATGGCATATGGAAATTAAATTGAATAGGACAGAGGAATACTTGGGAAATCAGCAAAGATTTGGAAAAGACAAAAAATTAGTTCTGAGGAGAGCCTAAGAATGAGGTCAGGGGTCAGTGAGAGGTTCCAAGAAGGGAAAATCTTGACATTGCAGAGAAGTGTAAAGAAGAAAATGAGCTTTGGTGCCTGGGTGGCTCAGTTGGTTAAGTGTCTGCCTTTGGCTCAGCTCATGATCTCAGGGTCCTGGGAGCCAGCCTGCATCATCAGGCACCTTGCTCAGTGGAGTCTGATTCTCTCTCTGCCTCGGACCCTCCCCCTGCTCGTGCTCATGCGCGCTCTCTCTTTTTCTCTCTCTCAAATGAATAAATAAAAAAAATATTAAAAAACTAAAAGAAGAAGAAAATGAGCTTGAAATAATCAATCAATACAGAGTGTGAAGCATGGTAAGGTTGGAGACATAAAAGCTATCAGAAAATGTTCCCTAATAAAATATAGAAAAATCCACTGAATTTCAGATAAAGTATGTCCCAAATATTTCTTGAGATATATTTATCCTAAAAACTTAAGTGAGGGGCACCTGGGTGGCTCAGTTGGTTAAGCCTGTCTTTGGCTCAGGTCATGATCCCAGGGTCCTAGGATCAATTCCCAAGTCAGGCTACCTGCTCAGCGGGGAGTCTGCTTCTCCCTCTCCCTCTGCCCCTCCTCACTGCTCGTTCTCTCTCTCTCTCTCAAATGAATAAACAGATAAAATCTTTAAAAAAATTAATTGCTATTTATCTGAAATTCAAATTTAAGTGGGCATTTGTTTAAGTTGGCATTTTTATATGTACAGTTGAATCTCATTATTTATGGATTCTGTATTTGTGAATTCACCTGCTTGCTAACATTTAATTGTAATAACCCAAATCGGTACCCACGGTGCTGTCACAGTCATTCATGGGCAAGTGCAGAGAATCAAAAAGGTTAACTCACCCAGTAGGCACTTTCCCAGCTGAAGTCAAACAAGGCAGTGTTCTGGTATGAACTCTCATACCATATATGTGCTCTTCTCATAGTCTACCTGGTGTCACTTTTTATTTTTTTGCATTTTTCCATTTTAGTGATTTTGTTGGTGATTTTGCTATTTAACATGGTCCTCAAGCTGAAGTGTTGTCAAGTGTTGCTAAGTGCAAGGAGGCTGTAATGTACCTGAGGAGAAAAATAGGTGTGCTAGATAAGCTTCATTCAAGCATGAATTATAAGGCTATTGGCTAGGAGTTCAAATATTAATCAATCAGTTATTATATTTAATATAGTAACTGTGTATATTTATAAATAATGCTATAAAATTTTGCATTTTATACATTTAGGAATATTATATTATTTATATATTAATTATATATTATTGATTCATCAATATTTGAATCATACCAAAATATATACAATATATATATATAATTGATTCATTGATATTTGCACTCATGGCCCATATATATGCATATATATATAATTTACAGTATGAAATATAGTCTAATATACTATATTATAGTATATAATATGCAGTTTATACATGTTATATGTAATTGATATTTACCCTCACATTCTATGTACAACATAATATAATATACATATATATATAATAATGTGTCTTTCAAGAGAGATACACATAACACAAGGTTATGTATTGATTGTTCAATGAAAATGTTCCAACTAGAGGCTCTCAGAGACCTAACCCTCTATTTCCCCTAGGAGCAATAGTTCCATATTTGCTAATTCAATGTTGTTGGCAATTTTACAGAACATATGGACTACAAATAATGAAAATCAATGGTATATACCAATATATATGTATGCATATATACAAGTGGACTTTATAGATATATGTGTGTGTTATATATATTTACATATATATGTGTGTGTGATATATATTTACATATGCATATATTACATATTTAGAATTCATAAATGTATAAGATATACAATTTTATAGCATTGTATATAAATATACATATTATATGACAACCTGAGATATCTTGTAGAGCTTTGTAGAACATGGTAAGGAGATGCCATTCTGTTTCTAGGTTTAAAAAGAGGCCATTTAAGTTTAAATATGGAGAATATGTTGAGGGGGGGACAAATTTGGAAATAAAGAAAACAATTAATTGCCTATTCTGATAGCCAAGGGAAAAAGTGATGATAAACTGATTTAAAATAAACAACTGTTGGTAGAGATGGGAAATAATAGACATCTTTAAAGTTTACTTTTAAGGCAGAATAAAACTATGGACATTGAACAACCATAGGCAAACACATGAGTGGACAGACTAGAGTGAAGGTTCCAGATGAAGTTAGTACTAGATATCACTTTAATGCATGATTATGAGATCAAAATGAGGTAATATATGTCAAGACCCTGCTATAATCTACACTCGTGGGACATACACAGAAATGGTTATGCATTCTCTCACTGTTCTCACCACTCCACAGACAAATCTTATATTTTGCCATAAACTTTAGTTGAGAGGATTATTTTCATAAAAAGTGAGTTCCAGGATAGTTATTTTTAAACAGTTCATCTGACATCTTTTTAGAATCAACAGTTTTCCCATCCAATGAAAGTTACTTGTAAGTGCCTTGGATGTTCCCTTATGTTTAGTGGTATAGGCACGTATTTGTCAACTGTCCAAAGATTTCTTAGTATTCCACAGGAATAAACATATAAATATTCAGATGCTCCTGTTCTTGGCCAGCATCAGCAGCATAAGGCACTGAAGTCTGCTATGTGATCCAAACCTTGTAGTCTTTAATTCAACACTAATGGCTGAGATGTAAGAGCAAACACTTGTTCATGTTCCAGAGTCATCTGCTATGAAATCCACTTGGCAGGTCAAGTTGGAGAAATGTTGACACACAAAATGTTAAATAAAGGTTTGCTTTAAACCTCCACACTTCATAGGGCTCAAGTTGTTTCTGGTTTATGAGTGAAAAATACTACAGGATCAGATGTTATAGAGACCCTCCCATTGCTAGCAGGCAAATGTTGCAAGAGTCCAAAGAATATAATATAATGGAACCCTTTCCAGATGCAAAAATAGGGGATAGAATGTTAGAAACTAGATTATTTTGGTTTGGAAATAGCTATGTGTTAAATGAAATTGTTTTAATTAACTAGTTCAGTAACTCAACAACTGAATACACATGCACACACACACGTGCACACACACCTTTATCCAAATCATTTGTATTCATGAAACAGGTAGCTTAATACAATGCAATTTTGAAATATTAAGGGGTGAAAGAAGACACAAGGAAAAAGAGGAGAAAGAAAACTCTAGTCTCTAAATATCTGCTCAAAGTTCTCTCAAAAAGAAATCTATAACAACTGACGGGGAAAAGAAAACATCAGTCATGTCTGCTAATCAAATTATAAACCTAATCAGCAAAGTAAGAAGGAAAAAGGGTAAAATTTAATTTGAGTTGTGTGCATATGGGCACATGCATCTGCACATACAAAGGGACTGAGAAATTGTGGATGGCAGGGAGGGTGACAGATTGCATTTCTACCTGAGACATGAAACGCTACATTTGCTGGCACCTGTGTCATAATCTAGTATCCGAGTCCAGATAAAACCTCATGCAGAATGACTCTATATTCATAAATAAAAATACATCCCTAGACTGAGAAGGGCAACACCATCCCCTTCAAGCTTTTTGCGAGGATGTTTAACATTCTATTTAACCCAAATGGACATCAGCAGCGGATATAGGGTCACCTAGAATAAATTTGTGTGTATTTAAGGAGCTGAGAGGAAAAAGGCAAGACAAAACCATCATTAGGCACAGCTTTCTGTACCTCAAAGACCTTTTGAGATTACAAATGTTTTAGCTTCTTCTGACTCTCTCTCCCAAGATATTTAGTCACACACAAAAAAACTATTTTCTTCTCATTAAGTCTTATTATCTTTGTGATTATTACATTTGAAGAATTTGAGGTTTCTAAGAAATTTTCTTATATGCTGTGTAGTTTTATTTTTCTGCTTTAAATTCATACCACTAAGCATGACTGTAAGGCTCTTCACGACCTGACTTCTACTTGATCGCTCTCTTGCTTTTCTCAATACTAATAGCATGTAATCCTCTATTCAACCTTTATTCCTTTCCAATGTTTCGAACATTCTTCTTTTTCATCTATCAGCATGGGGCTTAAAGATTATAGAGGAATAGAAATCAATGCTTCTAAAACAGGACTTCTAAAACTTGGCACTATTGACATTTGGGGCCAGTTAAATGTGTTTGTTTTGGTTGGGGGCTGTCT
This sequence comes from Zalophus californianus, assembly GCF_009762305.2. Classification (NCBI taxonomy): domain Eukaryota; kingdom Metazoa; phylum Chordata; class Mammalia; order Carnivora; family Otariidae; genus Zalophus; species Zalophus californianus. The sequence goes on along the minus strand of NC_045595.1, from coordinate 42,820,114 downwards.
TGTATATTATAAGATGTTTAGCAGCGTCTCTGGCTTCTACCTACTTAATGCCCATGGCAATCTCATCACAGTTGCCATGATTAAATATGTCTGCAGGCATTACATTATAGCCCTTTTCTCTCATCCACTCACCTTGCAGTTATAATCTATACAGAAAGATTCAAAATCCTATTACAACCATTAAAAAGAATAGTATGCTATAAAAAAATAAAACCAAGAAATATCTCCTAGAGAATAAAAACATCATTGTCAAAAATTAATTATAGGACTTTTAAAGAAAGTTAAATGATTCTCTTAAACCATGAAGAAAACAAAATCATCTTTAAAAAAGACAAACTCAGAAGGTCCAATATCTCAGAGAGAACACAACAAATAGAGAATAAAAGAAGATAATGAACCCAGATATATTGTTTTGAAATTTCTTTTTTTTTTAAGATTTTATTTATTTGACAGAGAGAGAAAGCACAAGCAGGGGGAGGGGTAGAGGGAGAGGGAGAAGCAAGTTCCCCGCTGAGCAGGGAGTCTGATGTGGGGCTCGATCCCAGGACCCTGGGATCATGACCTGAGCAGAAGGCAGACGCTTAACCAAATGAGCCATCCAGGCACTCCTGAAATTCTTGTACACTAAAAATGGAAAGATACTCCCAAAAGTATCCTGAGAGAAGAAAATCAAAGTCTACTACTAATGAAAAGAATGTTTATTAAATTGCTCATCATCTATTCCGTGTGCACAAAAGCAATGGACAGATAACTACATTTGGGAGGACTGAGAAGGAAATGAGAGAGCAAGGAAGGGAGCAAAGAAGGAAGGAAAAGACATTTTCAGACACGCAAGTACAAAAAAGTAAACTCCTGTTTGACCGCTCTTTTATGGAGGTAACATTCATAAAAACTAAAATCAGAAGACTTTGCTTCTGGGGAGAAAAATGGGTGGGAGAAATATTGTAGATACCATGAATGTTATTTTATGATTGACCCCACTGCAACCACCAAATTTGTACCAGTGTGAAATGTACCTTAATTTAAGGAGATTAATCATTCAATTAATTTGATTAAAATTAATTAATTTAATTTAATTAAAATTAAAACTTTACCTGAAAATTTTCAGTCCAACAGAAACAACTTATTTTGACTTTTATTTATGAAGTGTAGACGAATTCTGATGGGCCATTTGCGTTACTCTCTCCTAGTTGTCTCTAATCCCAGTCCTGTTGTAAAAGATTCAGAGGAGTCTGGTTCATAATAAATCATTTTCTGGTTTGGCATAAATCCTTCTTTGGGATACAGTTTCCCTTGCAAAACTCTATCCTAAAGATATTCTCTTCATCATGCATGACATGTGACACCCATGGCTAGTATGACAACACCACAAACGAAATATGCATAATAAATCTTGCTAGAAAGAAATTTTATCTGGAAAAATATATTTTATCTTCACAGGTGGCTGGTTATTGCATCTTGTCATAAAATGTAAATGATGTGCCTGGTGTCAGAGTGTATTTGAAACAATAAAAGGACTTGTACAGCCATCAAATGCCATGTTTTACTTCCTCATTTAACTGACTTCCAGACTCACTGATAACAATCTAAACAAACATGTTTTCATATGCTGTTGTTATATAAAAGTATGTCTAATGGAGTACTATTATAGTTTTGTTATTTAATCTTGGATAGGCCATTGGGATTATCTAATTCAATTAATTTGTGCATCTCTTGTCTAAACAATTGATTACACAATCAGACTTAGACCTTCGAAAAGGAGCATTAAATACAATGCAGACTGAGCTAAAAACAACCAGCTTAATTATCTGAACTGTGTGCAAGGCGTATTTTGGCCCCCAGGATACAGCAGTGAACAAAGTAGATAAAGTACCTTCCCTCATGGAGGTGCCAAATTCTAGGAATTTTGGTTTTGCAAAAGAACAAAAACAAAAAAGGAGGAGAAACAAAAGGGGGGGTGTAAAAGTAGCCCATGTTCAAAAACTAAGTACATCTCATTTGTATTTTTGAAACAGAGCATTAAGCAGGTTAGCAAAAAAAGAATCTCAGTTTCTGATTTTACTTGAAGAACACATTCAGGTTTTTCTTCCCAAAAGAAGAAGTATACTTGGGACTATATAATTTCTCTGAAAGATGTCATCAGTCCAAAGTCTCCCCTTCCATCTCCAGAGAGAAAAGTAATTCATGAGACATCCTTTCCTTGTGTTTCTTTCCACTGTACTCAGAGATGGAAAAATGTGTAGCAAAGCTTTGAGAAGATGACGAGAATGTCAGGAGGAAAGGAGATAAACAGAGAGCCCTAAAGAGATGAAGGAAAGTAGGTCTAACAAGAAAAAGGCAAGACAAAGTATTTACTCCAGATACCCAAATTCAACTGGAAAACAACATGGAACTGTTGTAAATACCTAGAGACCATGACAACTCCCTTATCCTTGATGCCTTGAGGCTACATGTGCCTCATCATAACCACTAGCCTTAATAATCATTTTTCTTTCAGATGTTCACCCAGAAATGAAGCACTTCATTTCCTTCTCTATTCCATTTATGATAACCAGACTCGTCCAGTCATCAGAATGATTTTGTGGAATTTCTTGCTGCACCCTTTCTTCTGCTTTGAGTGTCTTTAACTGAGATTCCCACTTGTTGAAATCCCAAACACTCATCAGTCCCAAATCAAATTTCACTTCCTCTTTGACTGTGCCCTTGATCCCTCCAGCTGAAGGGATTTGTCCCTCATCTTCACCCTTATGTCTTGTCACTCACAGAAGATATACGGCAGACAGTAAAATCTTGTAGGTATTACTAACAATTGTTCATCTCTTTAAACAATCAGCAATTTTCCTTTAAGTTCAGAAGTATGCTTTGTTCAGACTGAAAGAGGCCAGAGAGAGTTTAATGAGTTCTGTACTAGACTATGAATCCTGACTGTCACTCACTATCTTTATGCTCATAGTTAAAACCCTTAATGATTCTAAATCCCAATATCCCATCTATAAAATGAAGGTGCTTCATCAAAATAACCACATGATCCTATTTCTAGTCCTCAGTGTCTAACATCATACTTATAATATAGTAGGCTTTTATAAACATTTGTGGAATATTGAAAGAATTTACTTCAGGAGTAAAAGATGTAGGATGATAAAATAGAAAGGACTGTATAAAATATAGTCCCAGAGGAATGTGTTTCCAAGTCTGATGCTGATACTAATAGGCTCTGTGGGTTTCATCAATTCCAAATGTATTTTTCTATAAAGGGGGGAGACCTAATTTGCATTCCACTGTGTAAATCAAATAAAGTGATTTATAGTGGGATTATATTTTCAGATATATATCTTATTTTTCTCTCTCTGTATATTGCATTTGTCCACCCAGTGAGCTTGTGCTTGTTGGCTTAGTAGATGGATATAGCTGAGAACAAACTTGAAAGAGCCAAAATGGCTTCCCAGCTCTTTCTAAGCCTTGCTGAACAGAGGCGATACACTGGGCATAAACTAAGTGCTTGTCTCAAAAATAGAGACATAGCAAAAATGATGGGAAATGTTGAAAATAGATAATAGTAGGTCCAGGGCAGTGATTCAGAAAAGGCATGAAGACCTGGGAAAAAGGGTAAATAGTGAATAGAGATGGATAAAGGCAGAAGCCATAGATAACTCAGAGAACCACAAGCCCTGATGTTATGTCTCATTATTAAGTGGTGCAGATGACCCACTGACCAGAGCCCATGGTTCATCTTGGCACTATTTAAGATTCCACATATACCCACGCATGTCTTCAGTTTGGAGAAACCCTGAAAAAAACTAAGGTTAAATTTTCCAAATTCTTGGTGGGATTCAGATACGAATAGTATAAAAAAAAGGGCGTCACTGTTTTGTTTGTTTGCTTTTGCACATCAGTGTACATGGGCTGAGATTCACATCTTCAAAACATGTGCAAGATCTTTATAAATTGCAAATTGCTACTGAGCAAAAGTTACTCATTAAAACTATGATTACATGGGTATACTGGATGTAATTAGAACAGTACTTGAAGTAAGGTATGTGATTAATAATTATTATTCTTTTTATTGTCACTCTACTACCACTAGAGATAAATTGCAGATGGGGAGGCTGTGTATGCATAAGAAATGATAAAGAGAATTAAATATGGATTTCTGGTACATGCAAATGGAAAGCTAAATCATTGTATCACTGATTGAATGTTATTTACTCTCCTATCCTTATCTGCCAAGAACTAATGAGTCCTGGATTATAACAAAGGTGGCAATAAAGTAGAAATCAGGCAGTCTGGGGCAAATGGTAACCTGAACATCTTTTCTAGAGTAACTGTAAGTTTACTGGGGTGAAAACCTGTTCCAAGTTTGCATAAATAACATTCATAAAACGCCTTAAGAAGTGCTGTAGCTTCATTTGGGTGCTCATCATGTCCAACTCCAAGTTAACATTGGTAGAGACTAAAAGTTTCAGCAATGATGACTTGCTGATTAATTGCATGTTTAATAAGCAATGACTCAACTCATGAAAAACATTTGCTATACAATACGGCACCCGACTGTTTAGTACAATTCAATTCCAAATTAAACACTGAATTTAACAATGTTATAGTCTAATACATTTCTGATTTTCATAAACTAAAATAAGAAATTCTTCTGTTGAATTCTAATATATATATAACAAGGATTTATAACCTTTCACTCACCCACCCATGCTCCATGAGGAATACCATGAATCCATAAAAGCTTCTCCCAAGGCATTTTTAATTTTATTTTTATTTTTCCCCTTGTTATAGAGTTCTTCACATCAAAAGTTCCTAGTAACTCTTGCTTTTTAGAGTATGAAGTTTTGCTATACAGATCTGTCAGTGGGATCTTTTGAACTTTGCTAATCTGAACTGCTTCTCCCCATGCCTAACACAATTCTGAGATATCTGAAAGACTGTCCTTTGACTTATTCCTTTTGTTGCATTTCTATCAGCGATCCTATGGAAAAGCAATGTTGAGATTTGTAGTCAATTCTCGGTAAATCATGCTTACTACTCATTGGATATCAATATAAAATATCACATTTACATAGTGAATTCCCACTTAGTGTGTTTTAACAATGACTCATTTTGTATTTTAACAAAGGGTGAAGTATTCTTTAATTTTAGTTTTGAGCACAGCCAGGCTTTAATAGTATTCCTAGTGTACACACAAGTAACATGAAGCATGATTCTACTGCTGGTGGTCAACAAAGCTTAGTCAACCAGAAACTCTAGATTTTTGTCTATAGAAGCTAGGCCACACATTGTACCTTAGAAACTACGGCTTTCCAGCCTTCTCGTTTCTGATCTCGTTTCACTGTGGTTTTTTTTGTTTTGTTTTGTTTTGTTTTACGATTTTATTTATTTATCTGACAGAGAGAGACACAAGGAGAGAGGGAACACAAGCAGGGAGATCGGGAAAGGAAGAAGCAGGCAGGCTTCCCACCGAGCAGGGAGCCTGATGCGGGGCTTGCTCCCAGGACCCCGGGATCATGACCTGAGCCAAAGGCAGACGCTTAAGGACTGAGCCATTCAGGCGCCCCTTTCACTGTGCTTTTAAGAATGGTCTTTTCCAGGAGCCATCTAAAATATTCCCAGCGGCCAAAGCCAGAATAAACTAACATTTTTTAAAGGTTTTATTTACTTATTTGTCAGAGAGAGAGAGAGAGTACAAGCAGGGGAAGTGGCAGGAAGAGGGAGAAGCAGGCTCCCCATTGAGCAAGGAGCCCAATGTGGGACTCTGACTCTGGGATTATGATCTGAGCCAAAGGCAGATGCTTAATTGACTGAGCCACCCAGGCATCCCCAGAAAAATCTAACATTATAACCCAAATTATAACAAATATTCATGAGTCCATAATGAAACACATGAAGTGGTGATTTAATTATACTTAATAGATAGATCAATCAATCAATAAGGAGAATAAACACATTTCCTGTGTAGAAGAATGTCAGAAAATTTATGTAGATACTCTTCTCCCTACACCTCCCTACACTCTTCTTGCTCAAGAAGGTGGAGCATAATGCCCTACTCCTTAAATGTGGACTGTGTATAGTAACTTCCTTTCAAAGTGTACAGTGTATAAAGGGGAAAAACGTAGCTTCACGGTGGAGGAACCTGACAGATACCACCTCAGTCAAGTGATCAAGGTCAACATAAACAGAGATGTCGCGTTGATAGCATTTATCCTTGGGATGATGTGATGAGAATGGCATTTTTACCTATCTCAAAAACCTGGAGCTCAGTCTAATCATGTGGAAAACATTACATATACCTCAAATGAGTGATATTCTACAAAATACTTAATGACTGTTACTCAAAAATGTTAAGGTCATAAAATATAAGGAAGTCTGAGAAACACAATCAAGAGGAGCTTAAGAAAACATGACAATGAAGGGGTTCAGGACAGCCACCCCCAGATTGTGTCACTTTGGCATGTGCATTATTTTAAGCTGAAAGCACTTGAGACTCTTTGGCTCAAGAGGAACTTCTGTCCCTCCCTTAACCACACAGAGAATCTAAATTGGCAGTCTTTCCCAGAATTAAGGATTATTAAGAAAGATAAATTTTATGAGTGACACATCTATATGGCAGGGTTAACATCTAATTACCAAACATCTGTTCTTTTTATCACCCTGTAAAGTGCATTCCTTTCCTCTGAAGTCCCAGACCCCGACCACCTTCTCCTTAGTTCAGAATGACATATATACCTCATTTTGCCTGACTATCTTTGGAATTTCCATGTTTATGTGGATTTCCCATACGTATGCCTGTTAAATTTGAATTTTTCCCGTTAATCTGTCTCATGACAATTTGATCCTTAGTCCAGCTAGAAGGACCTTTGAGGGGACAGGAATTCTTACTCCCTAACAACAACAAAATGTAACATATCTTGAAACAGAAAAAGGACTCCAGATTAAAACTAAAGAAGTCTGAATAAAACACAGTCTCAAATTACTAATAATGTGTCGATACTATTATATTAATTGAAACAAAGGAATCATCCTAATGTAAGATGCTAATAACAGGGGCATTGGGTGGGAGAAGTCTCTATACGATCTTTGTAATTTTTCTATAAACCTAAAACTCTTCCAAAATGTTTAAAAATTAAATATTGGATATTTCTTTTGTGCAAGCATCTACACACCCTCCTTACACCATTATGCCTGCTTAGTATCCTACATAACACTAAATTTTCATTCTTGCCTTACTCCTCCTTGCCCCTTTTCTTGATTTCCTTTGGTCATTAGGTGCCACTAAAGCCAAAGAATCAATTCATCTTTCAAAAGATGTTGATAATCTGAGGAAAGGATCTGAGGTCCATCTTGCTTTCCTCCCAAGCAGAAAAATGCCAGATCTTGACAATCACCAAGTACAATGGCAACTCCCCAAAGAAATAGCAAATCCTTTTAAAACTTTACAGATTTATTTACAAAGCAGAAACCCAAATCCTTTTCCTTCTAACTGCCCCAAGCCACAGAGCATTACCAACAGAGGACTTAATCCCCTAACAATCTAATCAATTCAAACTGAAAACTTCATTTTGCTTTCAAAAGATTAGCCCTGCCCAATTGTACTTTCTGCCTACATAGATTTAGAAGAGATACATGTCCATGTCATTCAATTGATTATTATTAAATTAACCCATGTAAAGGGGACAGGAAAGTGAGCTCCAATGTACCTTTTGCTTTTTAGTGGAAACTCTGGATAGAAGATAAAAACAAAATCCTCAGAGATTTGAAAATGTATTCAACAGGGCAGACAGTGGCACAAAATATTATGATCTCAAGAAATAGGTACAGCCTCCTAACACGTTTTCAGAATATACTTTTGCTTCTGGGAAGAAAAGTCTTGGTTTTATTCACTGCTGTTCTTGCCCTCCTTTAGAAATGCAAATTCCGTGTGGAAGTGTAATAGTAAATTGAGTATCTCTAAGGATTTGCTGGTCAGTGTCAAGTCACTGGCTGTTTTCCACAGTTTTGAGGCCCCTCCGATAAAGGAGATGGGGGGAGCAGGCCAGCAAAGAGGTGGGCTGGGATGGCAGGGCTCATAGCCTGTCAGCCAACACAGCTCAATCATGCAGGAGGGAGTCTTTGAGATCCTCTCACAAGTTGGACTACAAAGATTAAACTGCCAGAGAGAAAATGTGTTTTAAAGGACAGCTCTCTAAATTTTTAAGAATTTTGAAAAGAGTTTAGTAAAAGTTTAAAAGCTGCCAGTTTTCCTTTCCTCTGTACCAGCTTCCTTCAGTGTGCTGTTTATGTAAAGCTGCTATAAACCAGATTTCAGGGTTCTGTCTTTTGTCCACAGTCAATATATTGACAGAGAATAAAATGGTGAGGAGAGTCAGCAGTACTGTGTCTTGGGCCAAACAGTCTATACATAGACCCTGTAGGTTAGCTTTCTGTAGCCCAGTTCAAGGCTTCTCCAATTTAATGTGCATAGCGATCACCTGGTTTCTTCTTAAAATGCAGATTCCAATTCAATAAGCATGGGATGGGGCCTGAGAGTCTGCCTTTCTAACAAGCTCCAAGTTGGCACCAGTGCTGATGACTTAAAAATCACACTTTGAGTGGCAAGGGTCTGGATAACATATTTTTATGCATCAAACAAAGGTACAGAGTATAATGTTCAAGGCTTGGCCATGTCTGGAGAGCATCGCCCGTGGACAACTTGTCTTCTCTACCACACTTAGACAACTTGTACTTTTTAATGTGAACCTTCTCTCTTCTCCCAGTCCATCATTTTTTTTTAAATCCTTCTCTCCTCAATGCTGCTTTCTCTTCACACATCCTTAGCAGTTAACACATCCCTAGCTTCTTCCCCTTTTATCTTAGAAGAGTGCTTTCATTTCCTTTGACTTGTCAAAAAGGTAACTAAGGCCCAAAGTGGAATCACTTGCCCTTAGGCCAGCATACCAAACTTAATTTCAGTGAGTGGAACTTTACCCCAATCAATCTGGAATTTCTGTTCTGCACCAATGAGGTACATCTGTCTCATAGGCTTTCTCTATCCCCCAAAGGAAAATGAGGTAATTTGCTTGGTAAGACCCCCTATTTTCTTCCCCCTAGGGAAAGGTGATCTTATCTGAAATAATCCTTTCTTTTCTTTCACTAACGTCTTGCCCCATCTTACTTTCTAGAATAACCTTCTGTTTTGTACAGCTCCTTGGAGCTCCCCTCTATTTGCTACATAGGATGCTGATTCCATGAATCACTTAATAAAGCTAGTTAGATCTTCAGATTTACTCAGTTGAATTTCTTTAAACAGATTGAATATATATGTTTAGACACATTAGCATATGAATTTCAGCTTCTTCCAGTAGCCCTCTCCAGATTTATTCAAAAGCTAAATGTCTTTTTTCTTTCTCTACCCCCAACCTTAGTATAATTTCAGTAGTTAGTTGTGTTAAAACTGTATCTATCTTCTACCTGATATTGGGTCTGTATTACAAAGCATCCTTCCATGAACCTATTGGCAGGTGCCATTCCTAATTTTCCCTTCCCCCAATTGCTAGAATGGCTATCAGAGCAACACGGACATGGTAAATAACTGAGGACTTACACACACACACACACACACACACACACACACACACACACACACACACACACTTTCTAGAAAGCATTTATAAATAGGTAAGTTAAAAAAATTTTTTGTTTAACATTAAAAAATTAAATCAATGGTAGTTGTGAATGTGTAGGTATATAGAAGTAGGTGAGAAGAGATACACAAATTTTACTCTAAAAATAAATGAGTAATTTCCATTAAATTATTTTAAGAAAGAAACATTGAAATTATTTTGCTTTTGCAAATGAGAATAAGCAAGTATAAGTGAAGGATAAGAAATATCCTATTCCTAATGACCTATTCTTATTGTTCATGAGTTTAGGGTATGAAAGATTTGAAATCATATTGAGAATATGCATTTCTATATTCTGAATAATGAGATATAATCTCCCTCATAGGGTGTAAAGACAGAATGAGAAACCTCACTATTTTGTGAAGTCTGCTTTCATGCATCTACTACTCATGAATAGTAAAAGAAAATTGCCAATCATAGCTATTTTGGTCTTATTTCCATTGTGATAAGTGGTTCTGTAGGGAAGTTATTCAAATAATGAAAAGATCCCACCTATAGAATGAATTGCAGAACACCTGCTTGTTCTGCATTGTGAATGTAAGCAGACAGATAAATCACTTTGCCTTGGTGCCTTTTTACCTGGAAAATTGGTTTCAAATAAAAATACTACCAAATCTGCATATTAACTTTATAAATAAATTCACCAATCTATTGTTGGATACGATGCTATTTGATGATGGTGTTTCAGGTCCTGCTATTTAGTCAACTAACTCTTCTTATGTGTGTTTAACGTTGAGTTATTTTGTTTCTGTAATTACATATTGCAGCAGTTCCTCTGACGCTGAGAGCTCACACTGCCTGCTGATGGAATCTAAGTAGGACCTCACAGTTGCTTTGATTGGCTAGCACAATATTTTAGAGGTTAGGAAAAGAAAAAAAAAAAAGCTTTGAATGCCATGAGAAGGAACTTACTCTTTATATCGTCCTATTTTTTTCCCACATGTCCCACTTTCTCACATTCCCACATTTCAACTCCCCCATCCAATTTACTCATGTATATTACCTGAATTGATTGTAAGGTATATTAAGTTGCATCCCAGTTCTAGAGCTGGTCTCAGTAAAGACCTGGAGTAAACACCAGCACATCTGCTGAATGGCATTTGCTGTCCTAATACAATGCACCCTAGAGATTTTAGTTTTAACTACTTTTCAGCCTAAATGTCTATTCTGCTTTTCAGGCAATTTGCTCATAGCGACATAGTAACTTTTCAGTGGTCAACTGAACACCTGATACAAAATGTGATAATCTAGTGGTTTTGTTGTTGTTGTTGTTAATTTAAAATGAAAACACATAGTTACAATTATTCTGGGGTACCTGGGTGGCGCAGTCAGTTGAGCAACAGATTTGGTTTTGGCTAGGGTTGTGATCTCAGGGGCCTGGGATCAAGCCCCCATCGGGCTCTGCACTCAGAGGGGAGTTTGCTTGAGATTCTCCCTCTCCCTCTGCCCCTCATGCTCATACTCTTTCTCTCTCTCACTAAAATAAAATAAATCTTTAAAAAAATCTTCATATATCTAAAATATAGGGCAAAATAAACCTCTGAAATATTCTAAAATAGATAGTATTTGTTCAGTTTATCTCTCTTTTCATCCACATATGGATAAATTAACCAATATATACTTAAGGTTAGCAAGTTCCACTTTATTTTGACAATTAGTCAAATAACAGTAATGTTCTTTCCTATTTATAATTTTTGACACAAGAACATTTATCTCTAAAATGAAACTATATCAGACTCATCTTAATAATTTTATAAAGTAAGGCAATATGAAAGATTCCTCACAGTTCTATATTTTTAGGATAATTTTTATAAATCTTGATCATTTTTATATGGGCAAATGAACTGTGGATTGTCATCAATCAGTGGTGAAAATATATGCTGGAAATTTCTACATCACATTTTATTTTCCAGTTGGCTAACATTCATTCAACAAATACCAATTATCTGCTCTGTAAAATGCAGTGTGAGAGATTCTATACAGCTCTAATCTCCTTTGCTATGGACTCTTATTTGGTAGGTTTTCTTGCACTCATATTAGACAGTGACACCACACTCAGGCAATGGAAAACTTTATTAGCTGCAAGAAGTGAGGTGAATAACTCATCTTTGCTTGGTATTCTGGAAATGGAATTTTGTTGAAATCCTGGTTCTGTTACTTGTAATACTATGCAAATGACTCAACATATACATGGTTGAAAAATGTGAGTAATAACAGTTTCATACAGTTTTGTGGGCTGAATTGTGTCCTTCCAAAAAAAAGATATGTTGACGTCCTAACCCACAGTACTGCCTTATTTGGAAACAGAGTTGTTGCAGATATAATTAGTTAAGATGAGGTCATACTGGAGTACGGTGGGCCCCTAACCCCAAATGACCAGTGTCCTTGTAAAAAGATGGCTATAAGGACACAGATACACACAAACAGAACTCTAGGAGATGCTGATGGTAGAGACTAGAGTTACACAGCTTAAAGAAATGCCAAGAATTACATAGCTTCATTCAAAGCCCTAAAGAACCAAAGAAACCTTCCCCAAAGGATTTCAGAGGGAACTTTGTCCCACTGACACCTTGATTTTGTACTTAAAGCTTCCAGAAACATGATAAAATAAATTTCTCTTGTTTTAAGTGGTCCAGTTTGTGATCCTTTGTTATACCAATCCTAAGAATCCAAATATACAGTTAAATGAGATAATGCTTTCAGAGTGTTAAGCAAAGAACCTGACACTAACTCTCAATAGAAAATTGCTTACTTTATATTCATAATTATTTTTTTTACATGTGAAACATAATTAGCCAGAGAGATATGTCTGAAGATTTGAAAGGCCTGCACTTTTTAAGTATTAAAAAAATCAATTTAAGAAAAGCAACCTTTCTGTTCAAAATATAACTGGGAGAAGAATGCAAAAAAAAATAGTAAAAATAAATTAAGAAACAGCTTTTACTTTCTCTATAGCACAGTCTTTAAAATGTGCGTTCATTAATTTCTCTGAAGAGAATCTACTTCTAATGTTGACCAACTGACTACCTACTGATCGATGGAATAAATGAATAGATATGCCCAGGGTTCCTGGCTTTGGAAAAATCTCCTCTGCTCCATTTCATGTAATTCATGACATTAGCTCTGCCCCACATACAGTCATGTCACCTAATCTGACTTTATAAGACATGAGCATTCTTAGACTAAGAACCACTAATGAGGTAGAGATGACTGCGGTCACCTCCAACCACATGCAAAAAATTATTTATAAAAGAGAATGTAGTCAACATGTGGACAGAAATGAGTCATAAAGGAAATAAAACATTCGAACATCATGATTGAAGTACGGGATCTAGTTAGGCCTGAAACCAACTGGTCATATAACTGAATATTTTAGTCATTATGGCACAAAATACAATTAAATTTCTAAAGCTAAATCAATGATTGCTTTTCATTGTGACTTGGGAATCTCCTCTAGTAATTCAAATATGCAACCAGGGTAAGAATCACTAAGCTAATTAAGGAGAGTTGGAATCACTTGGAAACTACACAATCCTGAATAATTAAACAGTTTAATAAACCATCAGATGTAATGTAGTAAAATGTAGTGAAAATCATCAAACAACATGAACAGAATTTAAAAGATTTTAATCTTTATACACTCATCTACCCTTCTCCCCAAATACCCCTGTTCTGCACAAAAACTGGATTCTACAAACAATTTTTGGTAAGAGGGCATTTAGAAGTTTTTAAAGAACATACCATCTCTTACCCTAAGACTTATTCAAATGTAACAGAATGTTTAATAAAAATGCAATGTGACTTCTCTATATTTTACTTCCCTAAGTATGAAGCAGAGGGTACAATAACCTGGATCACAGGTTTTTTTCCTAAAATATATAAACATACATGACAGTGATACTATAACAGAATGAAAGGCATATGAAAGCGGGGGTAGAAGAGATAAAGAGAGACAGAGAGGAAGGAGGGAAAGAGGGAAAACAAAGAGGAGAGAAAGGAAGAAAGAAAACTGTTATCTTAGGAAAGTTCAGTGCCTGCATTTTGGCCAAATTTTTAAAGTTCAAGGTTCATGTTGTATTATGTTGACCTTTGAAAATTATGCAAATGCAATCTTCTTTTTGGACTACACTTCTTTTTCATTTTCCTAACAACCACATTTTTATGATTTATGATAATCCTTCATGGTATGATAAATAGGCATGGTACATTTTGTAAAAACTCTAATCTAAATAGTACCTTTTACTTTTTCATAAATCCTTGCACAATAAGCAAACTGTTTAGAAGGGAAAAAAATGAAAAGTAATCATATTTTATTGTGGAAGGTCAGAAAATGTACTACAAATCTACTAAAACAATGGCTTTTGAAATTTAGAGTCAGTTATATAGAGATGTATGTTGGAGGGGTTAATTATTTTATTTTCTTTAGAGAGGGGGGAAGGGCAGAGGGAGAGGGAGAGAGAGAATCTTAAGTAGGCTCCATGCACAGCGCGGAGCCCAACACAAGGCTCAATATCACAACTCTGAGATCATGACCTGAACCGAAATCAAGAGTCAGAGGCTTAACCGACTGAGCCACCCAGGCACTATCTTTCGCTCATTTTTAATTGGATTATTTGCTATTTGAAAGTTGAGTCTTCAGTATTCTCTATACTATCTATATAGTAGTCCATTGATACATAATTTGCAAATATTTTCTTTCCATCTGTAACTTTTCTATCTTCTTAATAAGAACTTTTGCAAAGAAAGGTTTTTTAATTTATTTTACCTTTTATAGATCATAATTTGGTATCAAGTCTAAGAACTCTGCCTAGTTCTAGATCCCCAAAAATTTCTCCTACATGTCTTCTAAAAGTTTTATCAATTTACATTTACATTGAAGTCCATGATCCATTCTGAGTTAAGTTTTATAGAGTGTGAGACTAAGGTATTCTTTTTTTTTTTTAAATTTTGTTTATGAATGTCCTATTTCTCTGGCATCATTTGTTCAAAAGACTGTCTTTTCTCCTTTGAACTGCTTTGCACATTTGTATAAGATCAGTTGGATGTGTGAAGGTGAATCAGAGTCAGGGTTTTCTGTCTGGTTCCATTGATCTATGTGTCTGTTGCTCTGCAAATACGAAGCCATCTTGATTAATCAGTCCTGAAATTGAGTAAACTGATTCCTCCCACTTTATATTCTTCTTTTGCACAATTGTTTTATTCATTTGTCTTTCCATATAAATTTTAAAATAATGTATCTACAGTCTTGCTGGGATTTTGATAGGAATTCTGTTAAGTGACATCATTTTGGGGCGAATTGAAGTTTTTCCTATGTTGACTCTTTCAATCTATCAACACCATGATTCTCCACTTACTTAGATTGTCTTCGGTTACTTTAATCAGCATCATGTAGTTTTCACATAAAAGTCCTGTATACATTTCATCAGATTTACATCTAATATTTAATTTTTTAATATATGTAAATGATATTAAACTTCTAATTTTGGTGTGCATGTGTTCTTTCCTTTGCTTGGTAATTTTTTATTCCTTTCAAAGAATCGATTCTTTCACTATTGTTTTTCTGTTTTCCAATTTCATATCGTTATTTTCTTCTCTTTATTATTTTCTTCCTTCTGCTTGCTTTGGTTTAATTTTGCTTTTCTTTTTTTAGGTTCTTGTGTTTGTGAGCTGAGATTATTGATATGAGACTTTTATTCTCTAAACGCATTAGTGTTATACCAACAAATTTTGATATATCGTATTTTAATATTTAGTTCATTGTGTTGCTTTGTTTTTTCAATTTTCTTTGCAATTTCCTCTTTGATCTATGGATTATTTAGAAGTGTGTTGCTTAGTTTTCATGTGTTAAGAGATTTTTCTTTTACCTTTCTGTTATGGATTTCTATTTGGATTTCATTTTTTGTCAGAGATCATTCTCTATGATTTCAATTCTTTTATATTTGTTGAGGTTTGTTATATGGCCCACCATATGGTTTATGGTATATGTTCTATGGACACTTGTAAAGAAACTATACATGACATGCTGTTGTTGGGTTGAATAGTTCATACAGATCCTGTTGGTTGAGATTTTTGCTGAGTTCTCCTATACCCTTATTGAGTTTCCCTTTAATAGTTCTTTCAATTGTTGAGAAAAGGAAATTGATGTCTCTAGTTATTATGCAGATTTATCTACTTTTCCTTTTAGCTCTATTGGTTTTTGAGTTATATATTTTGCAGCTCTGTTTGGTACATACACCTTTCGGGTTGCTAGAACTTTTCTGTGGATTGACACATATATCACCCTTTCTGTCTAATAATTTTCTTTTCTCTGAAATCCATTTTGTCTGATATTAATTTAGCCACTCTCACTTTCCTTTGATCAGTGTTTGTATGGTATTTAATACTCCATCCTTTTAATTTCAATCTACTTATATTACGTTTTAAGTGATTTTCTTCTAGAGAGCACACAGTAAGCTGATGTTTTAAAATTGACTTTGCTATTCTCTGCCTATTAATTGGCATATTTAAACCATTTACATTTAATGCCATTATTGATACTTTAGGGCTTATGTCTGCCAGTTTATTTTTTCTTATCTACTTTTTCTGTGTGTTTTGTTACTCAATTTATTTTATACCTTCCCACTGGCAGATGTAGCTCTGGGTTTTATGTTATTTATACATGCTTATCATAGTCTACAATTGTAATTTTACCAGTTTGAGTGAAGTACAGAAACTTTTCCTGTTTTTTGCCCCTTTACTCTCTCATGTTTATAAATACTTGTCTCAAATATTTTCTTTACATACATTTAGAATCACATCACACAATTTATAATTTTTTCCTTCAACTGTTAAACATAGTTTAGAAAACACAGAGGAGAAAGAAATCCTATGCGTTTAAAATAATTTTGCTTACTGTATTCTTTCTGTTTTCCTGATGTCCTAAGTTTCCTTGTTTTATCACTTCCTTTTTGTTTAGCAATTAACTTCTATTAGCCATTCTTTCATGGTTGGTCTGCAAGCAACAAAATAATTTTACTTCATCTGAGAATGTCTTGATTTCCCCTTTAGTCGTTAGGGATATTTTCAAAAGTTACAAATTTCTTGGTTGAAAGGCCTTTTCTTTCAGTACTTTAAATTACCGTGTCACTTTTTTCCGGCTCCTGTGGTTTCTTTTTTTTTTTAATTTTTCTATTGTTATGTTAATCACCATACATTACATCATTAATTTTTGATGTAGTGTTCCATGATTTATTGTTTGTGCATAACACCCAGTGCTCCACGCAGAATGTGCCCTCTTTAATACCCATCACCGGGCTAACCCATCCCTCCACCCCCCTCCCCTCTAGAACCCTCAGTTTGTTTTTCAGAGTCCATCATCTCTCATGGTTCGTCTCCCCTTCCAATTTACTCCCCTTCATTCTTCCCCTCCTGCTATTTTCTTCTTGTTCTTTTTTTTTCTTAACATATATTGCATTATTTGTTTCAGAGGTACAGATCTGTGATTCAACAGTCTTGCACAATTCACAGCGCTCACCATAGCACATACCCTCCCCGATGTCTATCACCCAGCCACCCCATCCCTCCCACCCGTGGTTTCTAATAAGAAATCTGTTGTCATTTGTACTGCTTTCTTCCTCAAAGCAAGGTGTTGTTTTTCTTTGGATGCTTCCAAGATTCTTTTTCCTTATCTTTAGTTATCAGTATGCTAAGTGTTATGTCTCTTGGTATGAATTTTTTGGGTTTATCCTGCTTAAGTTTCCTTAGTATATATGTGTGTTTATAAAAATATTATTAATGGTATTATTAGAATAGTTGGGGAAATATTTATTTCATTTGTCCAAGGACTAATTATTTAACCAATTGAGAATTGCTCTGCAATATTGTATACAAAGGGCTCATGCAAATCAATAAAAAATTAAATGTCTATATACATGTCTATTCAAAGGGGAAAAGAGGGTTATTTATGACCTAAGCAATTCACAGTAAAAGAAACACAAGTGGTAAATTAACCATATATAGAATTGTTAGTCCTAGTTAGTACTATGTTTTTTTTGGGGGGGGGGGTGGGGAGGAGGTTTGTTTGTTTTTTCTATTAAATTGGAGAAATTGGGAATATTTAAAAGTAAATAGGGAAGAGAGAAAATGATACTGTATAGTTTAATGCATGGCACATATTTTATGATAATTTGAATTCTGTGAATTTTAAAATAAAATAATTTTAAATAAAATTACACTTTATAAACATATAGTGGAAGTTAATATAAAACTCCTCTATCAAAAGTGCATTAAGGATCACAGAACTTCAAAGCTCCTGGACTGAGTAAATTATAAATGGTTTTAATGTAATTGCTACATAGCTCTGGCTCCTTAATGAGTGAAAAGTAACAGGTACCATTCTTTATCAACATTAGCCTTGAATGACACAAATTTTGAATTAGGGAAGTCTTTCAGAAAGTTCCCCCCTCGCCCCATACAAATAACAGATCTGTTATAATATGGCATATATGTTACTAAAAATTGCTGTAACTATACAAAGTTATGATATAGAAACTACACAGTTTATGGGAAACATAGATTTTTGACAAAATACTTATAAACTTTGTGAGATATGAAACTAACAAAAATGTTAGCATACTTATGCATGTTAAATGGTTAAGAAATACATAATTACAAAAATAAATATGTACTTCACCTTCAAAAAAACCCTGAAGTTTGCTTGTGAGTGTCAGAGGGTTTCAGTTTGTGAGGAACTATGAAATGGTGGGAAAAGGATGATCTGAAAAGAGTAGAAAGTTGAAACACTAGATATGTATAGGCAAGCTCATAACACATGTGCTGAACTGAGGTAGCTGGCAGATGTTTGAGGTATGCACATATTTATGTTGTGTATATTCCCATAGATCTTCATTCAATCAGATGCTGTTTTGTACATCCATCTAGCGTTTCTCAAAGACAAAGTAAAAATAGCACATAGGCAAATGTGAAATTTATGTTATACTCAAATTGTCCATTAACATATTGGTAGTATTAAAACAAATTAACTTCTTCAAAATAAGCGGTTTAACAGAACAGACTGCACCTACTTTTCATAATCAGATACATTTCTTAGCAAAGACCTAAGTTGTCACAGACATTCTGTAGTGTAATTTAAAACAATTCCTTTTAGGGGAACCCAGGTGGGTCAGTCAGTTAAGTGTCCCACTCTTGATTTTGGCTCAGGTCATAATCTCTGGGTTGTGAGATGGAGCCTTGCATCAGGCTTCATGCTGGGTGTGGAGCTGGCTTAAGATTCTTTCTCTCCCTCTCCTTCCACAACCCCCTCATGCTCTCTCTCTTTCTCTCTCTCTCTATTAAAAAAAAATCAAATAAACCCCACAAAATCTGTATTTCATTTGATCCAACATATTAATTTTTGCAACTTCATGAAAGAGTTAGAAACAACTTATTTCAAATATATTTAGTTGTGACAAACAAATGGAAAGGCATATTATGCCTATGGGTTGGAAGAATTAATATTATTACAGTGTCTCTATGACCCAAAGTAATCTAAAGATTCAGTGCAATCCCTATCAAAATATTGATAGCATTTTTTAAACAAAACCAGAACAAATAATCCTAAAATTTATATGGAACACAAAGGACCCCAAATTGTCAAAGCAACCTTGAAAAAGAAGAACAAAGCTGGAGGTATCACAATCCCAAATTTCAAGACATACTATGAAGCTATAATAATGAAATCAGTATGGTACTAACACAAAAACACACACAAATATCAAGAGAATACAATAGAGAGCCCAGAAATAAATTTATGCTTATATGATCAATTAATCTATGGCAAAGTAAACAAGAATATGTAATGGAGAAAAGACAGTCTCTTCAATAAATGGTGCTGGGAAAACTGAACAGTTATGCAAAATAATGAAACTAGACCACTTTCTTACACCGTATACAACAGTAAACTCAAAATGGATTAAGGAGTAAATGTGAGACCTGAAATCATTAAGAAACAAAAGCAAAAATAAACTACTGAAACTACACCAAAATAAAAAGTCTTTTGCATCATGAAGGAAACCATCAACAAAACAAAAGGCAATGTATTGAATGGGAAAAGATATTTGCAAATGATATATCTGGTAACGGGCTAGTATCTGAAGTATATAAAGAATTTATACAACTCAAACCCCCAAAAACCAATCTGATTATAAATGGGCAGAGGATCTGAATAGACATTTTTCCAAAGAAGATATGCAGATGGACAACAGACATATAAAAAGATGTTCAACATCACTAATCATCAGGGAAATGCAAATCAAAACCACAATGGGAGATCACCTTATCCCTGTCGGAATGGCTAGTATCAAAAAGACAAGAAATAACAAGTGCTGGTGAGGATGTGGAGAAAAAGGAATACTCTTGCTCTGTTGGTGAAAATGTAAATTGGTGCAGCCATTGTGGAAAACAGTGTAGAAGTTCCTCAAAAAATTAAAAATTGAAATACCATACAATCCAGTAATCCCACTCGGTATTCACCCAAAGAAAATGAAAACACTAATTTGAAAAGATATATTCATCCCTTTGTTTACTGCAGCATTATTTACAATAGTCAAGATATGGAAGCAACAGAAGTATCCTTCAATAGATGAATGGATAAAGAGGGTGTGGCATATATATGTATACAATGGGATATTTTTTAGCCATAAAAAAGAATGAAATTTTATCATTTGCAACAGTATGGATGCATATAGAGGGTATTATGCCAGGTGAAATAAGTCAGACAGATAAATACCATATGATTCCACTTATATGTGAAATTTAAAAAAAATGAACAAAGAAGCAGAAACAGACCCATAAACCCAGAGAACAAATCGATGGTTCAAGTGGGGGGGTAAATGGGCAAAATGGGTGAAGGGGAGTGGAGATAAGACTTCCAGTTTTGCAGTGAATTAAGTCATGGGGATGAAAGTTACAACATAGGGAATGTAGTCAAAGGTATTGTAATAGTGTTGTATAGTGACAGGTGATAGCTACACTTGTAGTGAGCATAGCATAAGGTGTAGAGTTGTCGAATCACTGTGTTGTACATCTGAACTTAATGCAACATTGTGTGTCAACAGTACTTCTATCTATCTAGATAGCTAGTTAGCTATTAGTGTTAGTATAATTTAAATATACAAAAGTTAGACTCTCATTTAATGTATAAATAATTATTTAGTGTAACAATTTATGGTAAACTTTTATAATTGACTGTCATGCAAATATTGAAATAGCTTTGTAAAACTTACCTTCTGACTTGAAAAATATCCATTACACACAAGAGGAAAAGAAGATATTAAAAATACATATGGTGACATATAAGTTGATAATATACACAAAGGTATGTAAAAGAATCTCAATAAACTGTTGCCTCTGGATAGCTGAGATTATAGTTTTTACCTAAGGTTTTTGCTGTTGTTGTTCCTTTTGTTTCTAAATACTTAGTGCTTGTTTTCATTTTGTAATCCATACACAATGAGCAGTATAATAAAAAACATATTATACATTATGCAACTTACAATGTGATTTCAAAATATCCATTGATATATTTTTATTAAGTGATTTGCCCACGGCCCCAAATTTTACCAGGTATGATACCTTTATTAGACTCAGGCCTTATTATTTTACATCTTTTCCCTCCACAAGGCAGCATATACCATGTCTCCACTTGGTTCCCTAGCAGACATTGCTAACTGATTCCTGATTCATAGCTTTTATCAACAAAGTATTGATATAACTGTCCCTGAGCAATCAGAACTGGCACATGAAATAAAATATTGGCTTCCTCTTTATTTCATCACCTGGCCAAGAGGACAAGTATAATATATTCCCACTTTAACACCCACTGTCAGAATCAACTATAAGAAATTTGGCTTGGTTATTTTTAGAGCTGGCTAAAGTGAGCTATATATTTGCTGTATTGTAGTATGTATATTTTTGAGACATATGTGTCCTACAGAAATATAAGGGAACGATCTATTTTTTCCAGCATATAATACATATATTGCTTCTAATGTGTCCTCAGAGGATTCATTTTTAGATCCCACTCTTAGACAAAATATTGTTGTGCTCTCCTTCACTGGTGACATTGAAATAAAACTGCTATGAACCAAGGAGTAGAGAAATAAATACAGTATGTTTTAAAGAAGCTAATTTGGCAGCAACTGGGAGGAAACACTGCTGTGCCAATGTCAAAAACAGCCCTTCCCGAAATCCTATGCTTTTTGCAGTGCAGAACAACCTTCATGAGTTATCCTCTTCTCACATCCCAAAGCCAAACTTAAAAGTTTAATCCCACACCAGCTAGAATGAAATCCTTTATAAAAATAGCTCCTGGCCAAAAAACTCTACTTAAAAAAAAAAAAAAAAAAAGCAAGCAGCAAATGGGATAGTAAGCCAACTGAATTCTAGCACTGTAACCTTACTACCCAGCATACAAAGATTCTGGACAGCCAAGTGTCAAGCTATGTTGAGAAGAAGCATGAGTCTCTGGTGCATACAAATTCAATTCCATTAAACAAGTATTTATTGAGTGTCTTCCATGTGCTTGGTAATGTTTTAGACACCATGTAAGAAACAAAGGAAATATAAGACAGTTACTACCCTGAAGGTGTTTGCAATCTTGTTGTAGAGCTTCCTCTAAAAAACAGTTTGCTGCTAATGAGTAAGAAATACATATGATTCAAAACACCCTGTGGACAGAAAACCCATTCACATGTCACCCAGATGTCATTTTAGTGTAAGTTCAACCACCTCATTTTCAATTTACCAAAGGAATCAACCCAGAGCACACGTTCATCTTTAGCCTTGTCCACATTGCAAGTGGATTATTTTAAGCAAACACACTCACTTCCAGGCCCAGAATGCTCTGGATGAACTGTGCTTAAGCTGTCTGAATTTGCTCCTTGACCTTGTCTGTCAAGTATGATAGCCACTTTTTTTTTTCCTGGGTAATGCATTATCACTGCATACCATTTTGATGATGTATTATACTTACACATCATTGAAGAGGCAATTTGCTTTGATGATGTACGGACATGCAATATATCACAACGCTGAAAAAGCAAGAGGAGAGCACCCTGGAGTCTATAATTCAAGTAGTGATGCCCTCAGTGGAAGAACAGGGAGACAATTAATTTAAATTATCTGGACATGAACTGGGCTGACAAAAAGACTTTAGAGCCTTCCCTAAGTGTAAAATGTAAAAACAGTTATATTAAAAATGTTATCACATGGGGTGCCTGGGTGGCTCAGTCATTAAGTGTCTGCCTTCGGCTCAGGTCATGATCCCAGGGTCCTGGGATCGAGCCCCGCATCTGACTCCCTGCTCAGCGGGAAGCCTGCTTCTCCTTCTCCCACTCCCCCTGCTTGTGTTCCTGCTCTTGCTATCTCTCTCTCTATGTCAAATAAATAAATAAAATCTTTAAAAATAAATAAATAAATAAAATGCTATCACATGGTTATAAAAGAACAAGATCAGAGACCCTGTGTTTATGGAACTTTATATCTGTATATTATCATGATGGTAGATACACAAACCTATACAGGTGACAAAAATGTACAGAATTGAATACACAGAGTACAAATCAAAGTGAACTAATCTGAATAAGATGAAGGATTATCAATGGATTGTCAATGTCAATGTCCCGATCATGATATTATACAACAATTTTACAAAATACTACTGAGAACTAGGTAAAATATTTATAGGATTTGTATTATTTCTTACAAATGATTCTACAATTTTCTCAAGAATTCTGATGAAAATATTTAAAAATATTTTCTCAAAGGCAAGACCAACATTTTCATCTGTTTAAGGAACTGCATTAAAAAAGCTCACTTATCTTTTTAAACAAATTGTATTCTAAAGGGAGTTGACAAATATTTAATATTTAACTGTGACCCTTATATTCACATTAACAACTAACTAGTGTTCAATATATGGAAAAAGTTCTATTTGATAAAGGAAACTAATAGTGTTTAAAGGATTTCAGAAGGGTATGTTAGAATGCATGCATAAACACAGGAAATGTTAGTGATATATTTTATTATAAAACAAGCAGCTAATGGGAGTCAGGCCTATGAAGGCAAATTTAAATAAACAAATTCATATGAAGGGGGCGCCTGGGTGGCTCAGTGAGTTAAGCGACTGCATTCGGCTCAGGTCATGATTCCAGGGTCCTGGGATGGGGCCCCGCAGGATCGTGCTCCCTGCTCAGCTGGGGACCTGCTTCTCCCTCTCCCTCTCTCCTTGCCTGTGCTCTCCCGCTCTCTCTCTCTGTCAAATAAATAAATAAAATCTTTAACAAAAAAAAAGAAAGAAATTTATATGAAGGTCTGAGGGTGAGGTCCATGTATAAGCCTTTCTAGAAGTAGGGATCTTTAGCTACACAGTGTATCTCTTTGACATGGAAGTTCCTCAAAAAGTTGAAAATAGAGCTACCCTACAACCCAGCAATTGCACTACTGGGTATTTACCCCAAAGATACAAATGTAGTGATCCTAAGGGGTACATGCACCCCAATGTTTATAGCAGCAATGTCCACAATAGCCAAACTATGGAAAGAGCCAAGATGTGCATCAACAGATGAATGGATAAAGAAGATGTGGTATATATACACAATGGAATATCATGCAGCCATCAAAAAAAATCTTGCCATTTGCAATGACGTGGATAGAACTAGAGGGTATTATGCTAAGCGAAATAAGTTAAACAGAGAAAGACAAGTATCATATGCTCTCACTGATATGAGGAATTCTTAATCTCAGGAAACAAACTGAGGGTTGCTGGAGTGGTGGGGGGTGGGAGGGATGGGGTGGCTGGGTGATAGACACTGGGGAGGGTATGTGCTATGGTGAGCACTGTGAATTGTGTAAGACTGATGAATCACAGACCTGTACCTCTAAAACAAATAATATATTATATGTTAAAAAAAAAAGAAGATAGTAGGAAGGGAAAAATGAAGGGGGTAATCGGAGGGGGAGATGAACCATGAGAGATGATGGACTCTGAGAAACAAACTGAGGGTCCTAAAGGGGAGGGGAGTGGGGGGATGGGTTAGCCTGGTGATGGGTATCAAAGAGGGTACATACTGCATGGAGCACTGGGTGTTATGCACAAACAATGAATCATGGAACACTACCTCAAAAACTAATGATGTAATATATGGTGATTAACATAATAAAATAAAATTTTAAAAAAGATATACCTTTAGTAAGCAGATGTTTCCATCATTAGTCATATTTAAGTGCAATGGAATTTATTTTTGATTGAAACTGAAGAGATGGTTATACATAGCTGTTAACCTAAGGGAATGGTTTGCCTGCTAGGAACAGAACATATATGCACAAGTACAAGGGGTAGAAATATAAAATGCAAAGTGAAGAATATAATAGGATACAAAGGCAAAGAGCACTTCCTATGGGCGAATGCGGATGCTAAGCCCATGAGGAAAGGGAGGAAAGGAAGTTATCAGGAGACAGACTCTGACACATTCTCGATAGTAGGAAGACAAATTAGATCACATTTATGAAAGAACCAGAATGCTCAGAAAACCAGCAGAAAACAACACAGTACAGATAAGAGTTGCTCACAAAAGAGCCCTTGGGAGCTGGTAGATGGTGGTTAGGAAGATCAGAGATAGGAGGAAGCAGTATGTAAGTTAGCTCACTGTGCTGCCTCCCCAGCTGTAGTCTGTAGTGGAGATTTTCTCTCATTCGCTGAGGTCAGAGTAATAACATATTCCAAAGAAACTGATCTACAAATCTGAGGTAGGGACTCCTAGAGTGGGTGTTGTAACATGGAATAGAACCAATATCATTTTGGGAGGAACATGACTATTCTCCACTCATACCCCTAAAAAGAGCAATTGCTAGTCAGTGTTGACAATCTTTCTTCTTGGTAGCGGTAGAGGCCAGTATGTAAAGAGAAAACCCACAAGAGCTTCTTAAATTTGTTCAGCTATTCATTCCTAAACACAGAGAACGAAGACACATAGTATACTTGAAAAGAAAAGGCAGAGTTGAAAGCATAAACTTATAAAACTGAGTTTTGAGGTTTAAAAATCATCCATCCATACATAAATCTAAAATTTATCAGGTGCTTTCTATGTTTTAGTTCCAGTAACTGGAGATTAGAAAAGAATGTAGTACATGCTGTTACCATTCATGAGCATAAAAATTAGATACATTAGTAACATCTCCCAAGGTTCTAAGAGGCACTATAGCATATAGAGAGAGGATATAGACTCTGGTTAACTTGATCAGCATTCACAATGAGGCTCTCCTGAAGACCTTTAGTATTTGCTTTAGTTTTCTGAAATGATAAAAATGAACACATCTTTTGCTTGACACAATAAAATAAATGGAATTTAAATGTATAAAACGCAAGAAGATTAAATAAAAATAAAATCACTTATAACATTAAATATTTTCAAAAATGTTATAAAGACTAGTTGGCCTAAATTCTGACTAGTGCTTTATTTGAAAAGGGATAATTACACTAATAAATAAGTAGAATATTCAAGTGGAAGGAAGTGTAACTAAATAGTAGAAGGTTCATTACAAAGTTGTTTGCACAATGTAAAGATGTGAGTACATCATAATATGTGTCCATATAAATATGTGTAAGAAACAGTGATTCTGCATGTATACCAAACTTCATTTCATATTGCTTTGGAGAAAATTATCAATGAAAGAGGCAAAGAATTTCATTCCTGAATCCAAATGCTATTGGAATTGACTGGAGTAAAATAGTGTTGCCATGGAATGTCAGAGGTAATATGATGACAGAACAATAGAGAATTTTTTTTCACAGTTTACTGATAACCAGGAGGTCAAGTTTCTTGATTTTAGAAATCATAATCAATTAACCAGGGAGAGAGATTAAAGGCAAAACAGGAAAGAACAGTCAAGGAAAAGAGAGGAGAGGCCATTTCTACTAGAGGCTTACACAGTTCAGGGTTTCCATACAGTATCAGAGGTACATTTTCAAAAAAATAAGAATAAAAATAAGAACACACAAAAGAAAGAAATATTTACCTGGAATGGCAACCAAAGTGAACACAACTGACAGATTATATCAGGATATGAATGATTTATGAAGAACTCTGGAAGGTCCAAACCCAGAGACAAATTAATCAATTCTTTCATCTATTCCCCAATGGAAAAACTCATCTGAATCTCTCACTTTAGCTTACTTAGACATATTTCTTTCTCTCTCTCTGTTGTTGTTGCTTATTTCCTGCTCTTTTCCTCATTCAGTTTCATTTGCAGATTAAATACACAGAGGCACATGGATACATTTGGCTCTTTTTTAAAAATTTTTTAAGTAAATTTCACATTTTATGATAATGAAAGATAGTGGCACCAACCCATGAAGACCACTAAATTCTGAGAAGTATTAAAAGGATGGTTTTAGGAAGATAACAGAGATTTGTTCACTATAGTAAATACTATTTCATTTTGGAAACCAACCACAAACTTTTTTATTTTTTATTTTATTTTATTTTTTTAAGAGATTTTATGTATTTATTTGACAAGAGAGAGACACAGCGAACACAGGAACATAAGTAGGGGGAGTGGGAGAGGGAGAAGCAGGCTTCCTGCTGAGCAAGGAGCCCGATGTGGGGCTCGATCCCAGGACCCTGGGATCATGACCTGAGCCCAAGGCAGACGCTTAATGACTGAGCCACCCAGGTTGCCCGGACCACAAAATTTTTAAAAGAACTTATGTTCTAGGTAAGTTTTAAAGTTTATGTTTAATGTTGGATCTTACTGATATGATTTAGGGATTTTATTCTAACAATTATTGTCTAATAAAGGCATTGGTAACATTGTATTAATTTTTAAATGACATATAATAGAAAAAAACAGAATTATTAGAGTCACAGAGGATGTGATATAAAACTTGGTATTTCTTTTAAGAAATCTGAATGCAGCTGGACAAGTCTTCAGTTAGTTCCAGTTTTGCAAATCTGATATTACTAGAATAATGATAGGATTTTTAGGATAATAAATATATTAGTTTTTCCAATGAGAGAATCAATATGAATTGTAGGAGAGATGGCTGAACCAACACTCCTGTGTTCTAAAGAAGGAAATGGTTCTAGAGCTAATTTGTAATCCACCAGCTAAAGCAGTCCTAATTTATACTACTTAATTCAATCTGCCTTATACTCTCACTTTCTTTTTAGTTTTCAGAATTTGGAAATATTTTCATTCCTAATTGTGATTCTCTATTTGGTCACTGATATGCATGATAAATGCCAAGGCCAGGAAAGCTCATCCTACTGAGGATGAAGAAGATAAAGACATGTTTGTCTTAGCCCTATGATGTAATGTACAACAGGTTTCAAGAAGAGGCCTATTTATTTATTTATTTTATTTATTATTTTTTACGTCAACGTGACTGTTGGGAGTGAAAAATTTAAAGTCCTTTCATGTAACATTAGTTTATCTTCTGGAGATAAAGGTACAGCATATACAAAGAAAAAAAAAATTTCTTTTTTTTGCTAGCCAGAAGTGTTTCTTTAAATAATATCCTTTTAAAAGTCCAGTGGGAGCAGCATTTATTCTATTCTCAAGATGCTCATTAATTCAAAGAACAAAGGTCCCTATTTGTTGTTTTAGTAGTTTAACACAACAAAGCATAGCACTATTTTAATAAAGCAAAGTAGGATTCCTTCACTGTTGCCTCAAAATTAGTTAATTCAAGCACTAAAACTTCCAAGTTTTCTATACGTACTAGGGGTCATTTTTCAATTAAAAGATAATCTATGTCTAACAAATAAAATAAGTTAAATATTATACACTCTCAGAAAAGCAGAAATTAAAAAACACAAGTATCCATTTTTATTATAGATTTACCATTATTGTTATAATGTTCCCTATTGAAAAAAACTGCTGTTTTAAAAGAATTATATTATGACATGAATTCACACATATGTTAATGTTTTGTCACTGACATCTGAATTCTCAAATTTATTTTGAGATTAATCATGCCTCAGTGATTCCAGAATACTGAGAATTATTACATCTAAGAAAATTCTTAAGTTTTTATCTCTTTGGAAAAAATAAAAATGGATTGTACTCAAAGATGCATATG
Source organism: Zalophus californianus (assembly GCF_009762305.2). Lineage (NCBI taxonomy): Eukaryota > Metazoa > Chordata > Mammalia > Carnivora > Otariidae > Zalophus > Zalophus californianus. Next base: position 42,791,335 of record NC_045595.1, on the reverse strand, counting down.
ATATGAATAAAGCAATAGACATTTAAACATATTTTGGGTTGGGGATTAATCATGAGTTTGTTAACAATGGGATGGTGTCTATTTGGACTTAGTTTAGCTGGAGTCATCACTTAGGTAGTCAGATCATTCAAGGTTTTTTGTTTTTGTTTTTTGTAGCAGTGCAAGCTAAATAAACTGATTATTGAAATTCAAATATCTTGAAAAAATAGTACTATACATAGAAATAATAGAGTCACAAGTACCTAGATTATTCATATCAATTTTAAGCATGACGATTTTAAAGAGATAAAGTCAAAATGGAATTTTTTTCATGATGATAAGTAATACAAGAGGATTCAGAGCCATGATACGTTAGTGATTGCTGAAGGAACTCAGTTTTTAACCTAGACTATATTTAACTCTGGACTATATGCCAGTAATGTCTATAACACTAAAGAATGTAACTGTACCAAATATTGGAAGTATGCATGAGGAACTTTCGGTCCTCTATAAGAATGTGGGTACTGTACAAAGATATCATAGACTTCTCTGGAATATATCATTTGCTTTTTTGTTTTTTTCATTTTATTAATTTATGTGAGAGAGAGAGAGAGAACACGAGCAGGGGAAGGGGCAGACGGAGACAGAGAGGGAGAATCTCAAGCAGACCCCACGTGGAGCCCAATGCAGGGCTTGATATCAAGACCTTGATATCATGCTCTGAGCAGAAATCAAGAGTCAGACACCTAACCAGCTAAGCCACCCAGGCACCCCAGAGTTTGCTTGATTTTTTTAAGTTAGAGGAATTTAAAAAACAGCAAGATAACAGTTGGCAAGAAATACATAGAAGAGCTGGTCCTTATAATTTTTTATATCCAAGACGCTGAATAAAAATAAAACTAAATGATACCAAGAATAGGACTGATTATATATCAAGACAATGTGGTATCAAAATACAACTTGGCTCTATGTAAAATTATTTCTTAAAACTATATTCACAGATTTCACCTAATAGACATAAACATAAATATCTAATGGAGTTTTATACTGGATTCAATGCAGTATACCACATATTTAAGCACAGTGAAGAGTTATACAAGCATTCTTTTTGTTGTTAGTATTAATAATAAAATAAACACAATTTTTATTAACTAATTCTAATGTGCTATGTTCTATTCTAAACACTTTCATCCTATAATTTATTTAATCATTTGAATCAAAGCATTAAAAAGTTAGGTAATTGTTCAAAGGTCATCCAGTAGGGGCACCTGGGTGGCTCAGTTCAGTTAAGCGTCTGCCTTGGGCTCAGATCATGATTCCGGGGTCCTGGGATTGAACCCCACACACTGGGCTCCCTGCTCAGCAGAGAGCCTGCTTCTCTCTCTCCCTCTGCTACTCCCCCTACCCGTGCTGTCTCTTGCTCTCTGTCAAATAAATTTTAAAAAAATCTTAAAAAAAGGTCATCCAGAGTAAATTGTAAATGAAAACCCAAGCTCCAGTTTGTCTAAAATGTACAGAATACTTCTCTATGATTTAATCACTTTAACCATGTTTATGTTTTGTTTTATTTCACTTATACCATTCTAGTAATTATTTTATTTCTTACTTATTTAAAATTTTTTTTAATTTAAAGTCATTAACATATAGTGTATTATTAGTTTCAGAGGTAGAGTTCAGTGATTCATCAGTCTTATATAATACCCAGTGCTCGTTACATCACGCACCCTCTTTAATGTCCATCACCCAGTTACTCCATCCCCCAAGTCCCCTCCCCTCAAGCAGCCCCTCCCTTCCAGCCCCCTCCCCTCCAGCAATCGTTTCCAATAATTGTTTTATTTTACTTTTTATTTTTAAGATTTTATTTATTTATTTGAGAGAGAGATAGAGCACAAGCAGGGGGATGGAGGGGGTGAGGAGCAGAAGCAGAGGAAGAAGCAGACTCCCCACTGAGCAGGGAGCCAGACGTGGGGCTCGATCCCTGAAATCATGACCTGAGCCTAAGGCAGATGCTTAATCGACTGAACCACCCAGGAGCCTCTCTCCAATAATGATTTTAATATCTATTTTGTTCTATATTAAGGGATTTAGGTTACATATATATATATATATATATATATACACACACACACACCTATATAATACAGATTAATATATGATATAAAATAAATTACGCATACATAATTTATATATTATTGAAGTGGCATAACTAAAGTAAAACATGTCTAGAACCGAAAGACTCTGAGGACAACCACTTATTTTGTTTCTTATAATAAAAATAACAATAACTGTTTAATAATTTTAGTCAAGGATTATTGGTTCACATATATTTATTTTGTTGGCTTTTGTCTTCCTTCATGCTTGAATGGGGCACATCTGAGTCACAGATACTTTGGCAAGGTCTATGATGCTTCAACTGGCATGATGAATGAGCCCTTTGAAGATAGGAGGCAACTGCCTCTGACTTTAGCCCCAAGAAAATCTATGAGCCCTGACATTGTCTGCCTTTTATAGGAAGTAAGTTTTTCCTTGAGACCTTTGACCCCACATAAGTTTATTTGCTTGCTTTTCTTTGCTCCCCACTGGCCTCTCTGGGCAGCAAACTAAATCTCTTCAAGTCAAAAAGTAAAAGATCATAGATCATACATCATTTGACAAGTCTGTTATAGTTTCATATACGTATTGGATGATCCACATAATATAATTTCTTTTGTCTATATCTCCACACATAAAATGAAAGGGGATTATTGAGATCATTATCCAGGTAACTCAGGCAAGAAGTTTTATTTGCAACAATTAGGAACCTGTGTGAGTTAACAAAACATATTTAAAGCGATGATTAACAGGGGTCAGCAGATCATTTAACTATCTGAGTTGCATAATCATAATTTCTCTCTCTCTCTCTCTCTTTTTTGGCTCTCTACCCAATAGATGAAACTATCTAATTTTGACACAAAAAAGCAGAATAATAAGGTACTGAGGGTTCTGAAGAATTATTTACTAGCTAGCAAGAAAGTTGCAGAGGATCATTAGAAAAATCTAGAAAAAATACAGTTCCCTGCAAGGAGAAATAGAGACAGTCAAGGAACTGAGACATGTATAGCCTAGACAGCTGAGTAGTGGTAGGGCCAAAGCCTATCTATGTGATTTCCCTGAGTTGGACTTCCCCAGGAATAATAGCTCAGTGATGTGCTGTTCATGGAGATAAACGCATATGTTTGTTCCACCCTTTTAAACTTCTTCTGTCTGAAGTCAACCATAAATACCATAATTAAAGCAGTTTGAGAAATATGAACCTAGAAAAGTAAAAACAGAGGACTTGCACAGGTGGGGAAATGCCCATAAGTTTGTACTTCAAGAATGTGTAGCATGACAGCTCAATGTATTGAATCCTAGCCAGCTGAGTACCTTTGCACTTGATGAAACACTCCAGATATACTAAATGAGGTTGATTCTAAGTAATGCTGAAAACTTATAACTTTTGATAAGAAATGGATTTTGAGGTCTCATTTCATCATTTAAAAGTGACTCAGAAATGAAGATATCCCCACCATCATGAATAATTATTCATTAAGTTTTCATGTTTGCAACTTATCTTTAACTCTTTATCAGGATGGCCTATAAAGCACTGCCTGGTCAAAAAGATAAAGTTCATTCTTCCATATGCTTTCTCTGTCCTAATCTATATGTTGAACTAAAACAAACAACTTCCTATTTTGTAAATAGCTATGATAGATCTGTTGGTATGTATGCAAATATGACTTGTGTTCAGTAGCTTCTACCAAGTCTTTGTGTGAACTTTGCAATACTTACACTGCTATAAAGTAAAAACATTATTTGTGTGCCTGCCTACTTTTAGACCAAGTATTTTGATCAAGAGTTAATATTTTTTGGTGCCATGTTAATCCATTGAATAAAGGAATGTATTTAATAAACGGCTTTGAGACACCTGGATAACTGTATTAGAAAATAATGAATCTTGACTCTTACCTCACTCAATAGACAAAAATAAATTTGGGTCAAATCATAGATCAACATGTAAAAATTTGAATCATAAACCTTCTAAAAGAAAACATAAAAGAATAGCTTACTGACATTGAGGTACGCAGAATTTCATAAGACATAAAACACTACTCCTAAAAGAAATTAATATCTATTTAAAATTTACCCAAGCCCAAAATTACAGCTCATCAAAAGACAATATTAAGAAAATGAATAAGTAAGCCATAAATTGGAAAAATATCTATAACACATATACCTTACAGAGAACTAGCCTCAAAAATATATAAAAACTGCTAATCAACAACAGATGGAAAGCAATAGATGACAGTCAAAAGACTTGAAAAAAAATTCACAGAATAAGATACACAAATGGCCAAAATGCATATGAAAACGTGTTCAATGTTATGTCACTGGGGAAATACAAATTCAAATGAAAATGCTAAATCATTTGACATTCACTAGAATGGCAAAAATTTAAAAGACTGGCAACATTAAAAGTTGGCAAGGATGCAGACTATATCAATTTCTATTGCTGCTATAAGAAACTACCACACACTTAGTGGCTTAAAACAAGACAAGTTTTTTATCTTGTAGTTCTGGAGGTCAAAATTCTAAAATCAAGGTATTAGAAGGGTTACATTTATTTTGAAAGCTTGAACATATATTTCTTTGTCTTTCCCATATTTTAGAGGCTCCTTGCCTTCTTTGGTTCATAGCCTCCTTATCCATTTTCAAACCAGCAATATAAGATTCCTTCTTTCTCTCTGTGTCTCTCTCGTCACCATCTCTGAATCCACCATCATATCTCCTCTGACTCCCACCCTCCTGCCTCCCTCCTACAAGGACGCTGTGATTATACCTGATCTACTAGATAATTCAGGATAAGTTTCTATCTCAAGATCCTTAAATTAAGATAGCAAAGTCCTTTTGTCATGTAAGGTAACATATTTGTAGGTTTTGGGGATTAGGGCATCTTTGGGGGGCCATTATCTTGCTTACAACACAGAGCAACTTGGAAGTCTCAAAAACTCATGGTAGTAACATGAGTACAACCTTATTGAAGTAACAAAAAGGTACAAACTTATTGAAGAATAGGTTGGCAATTTCTTACAGTTAAACACAGTTAACCATATATGGTTAAACTTTATGAAAATTCCAGTCCAGGTTATTTACCCCAATAAAAATAAAATGTATGTCCACAAATAGGCTTACATAAGAATGTTCCTAACAGCTTTAATTTTAGGAGACAAAAACTGGAAGCAACTCAAAATCTGTATTAATCACAATGAATAAATACATTATGGTATATTCCTAAAATGGTATATTATTAAGTGATAAAAATGAACAAACTAATGATACGTGAAACAATATGCATGGATCTTAAAAACATTACATTGAGTGAAAGAAGCTGGGCATAAGACTACACATTGTATGATTCCATTTATAAGAATCCAGAACAGGGGTGCCTGGGTGGCTCAGTCGGTTAAGCATCTGCCTTCGGCTCAGGTCATGATGCCACCATCCTGGGATCGAGTCCCGCATCAGGCTCCCCACTCAGTCGTGAACCTGCTTCTCCCCCTGTGTGCTTCTCTCCCTTCTTGCCACCACCCCCCGCTTGTGCTCTCTCTCTCTCTCTCTCTCTCTCTCTGTCAAATAAATAAAATCTTAAAGGAAAAAAAAAAAGAATCCAAGAACAGGCAAAACAAACTGGTTTTAGTGGAAATCAGGAAGTGGCTGCCACTTTTAAGTAGAAATTGAGTAGAAAGGCATATGAGGGAACTCTTTAGGGTGACGAAAATCTTTTATGTCTTGCCTAGATGCTTGATTACATTGATATATACTTTGTTATAACTCATCAAAATGAATATGTAGGGTTTGAGCAATTTTTGAATGAAAATGATGAGGCCATAAAGATTTTTTTAAGATTTTTATTTATTTATTTGACAGAGAGAGACACAGCGAGAGAGGGAACACAAGCAGGGGGAGTGGGAGAGGGAGACACAGGCTCCCCGCTGAGCAGGGAGCCCGATGCGGGGCTTGATCCCAGGACCCCGGGATCATGACCTGAGCCGAAGGCAGACGCCTAACGACTGAGCCACCCAGGCGCCCCATAAAGATGTTTTTAAAAGTAAAAATGTTCAAAAATTCTTTTCTTGCCAAAACTTCAAGACTGTTTCATTTTTCCTCTACAGGTCTCAATTCTGCCTAAAGGTAGTATAAATTTCATTATATTGCACATGCGTAAGGAAATCGACAAACACCATCATAAAGCTATTAATTGTGAACACACATGTATGAATAGTCTATTTTCCCTTTTCTTGATTTCTTCTGTCCCTTTTACTTGATAATTAACTACGAGAGCAAGCAATGTGACCCAACAGTAAACTGAGAAATGTTTTTCTCTCCATTTTAATATGCTATAGACCTAGAATCAATCAATCTTAATCCCTATTCTCCATATCTCTTTAACTTGCTCGCTATCTTTCTATATATTTATATGGAAAGCACAGGGTATTTTGTGCCTTTATGTTTATATTTTCACTAAACTTTCTATTAGTTCCTCTTAAAATATCCCTTTGGATATTATATTTATTAATCAGAATTACTGATTTTGAATAAAGGAACACATTCATAAGAATCACACTCACTGTTCCCTAGACCCTTGTTGAAAACAAACACACAAACGGATTTTCGCTTTAACCCTCATGTTCTTCTTACATTGAAATTCCATGGCATTTTGTTCACCAAGGCAGGCGGCTGACATATTCATGTTCATCATTTCAATAAAAGCAAAGCAAACATTGCAGTTCTCTAAGAAGTCTTATTTTGAATACTGATAAAGGTAACAGTGATGTGCAGGCTTTACGTGCAACCTCTATTTAACTCAGAAACTGTCAAAGTAACAGTGGCTTTTACTTGTGCTTCAACAAGCTACTCTAGCTAATAGTGCCTTCATTGATTCTGAAACTATCTTTCAAAGATGATTTTCTGTGGCATCTGTGCAAGTCCACAGCCTGAATTGCCTTCTAAATTATAGCCACTTGTTCTTGGGGATTTAATTAAGACTATCAAAAATTGAGTGATAAAAGCAAAAAAATGCTTTGAACATTTTCACTAAGGGGAAAGGTTTGCTTGATGCAGCTGCCCTCATTGTGAGTACAAGGAAGGTCGCTTAACTGATAATAAGACTGATCCTAATATCATAACGCAAGAGAAGAGAGAAAAGGGAAGGGAGATGGGTAAGGAAATACCACTGCTACTGATGGCTCTTGCATCTTTTAGACTGAAGGAGTGTGGTCTACATTTTCCTGGGGGGCTGCAAATGTTTTTCAGATGGCCCAAACTATTCTGTCTGCTAACAACCAGCATTGTGGCCATAGTGACATTTTATTCACAAATGACTTAATTTTATTCAAATTATTTGCACTAATTTTGGTGATTTTATTAGAAACTTAAAAACTGCAAAGTTAAAGACAACTAGATTTCAGATATTTCATACATTTTTAGTGGTCCAAAGACATAAAAATATGATGCATATTATCATATTGACACCAAAACATACAGATCTTTACAAATGTAATTTTGAGTCTAACCCAAGCGTTTATAGCAAACAAAATGTCTATAATTGCTCCTAATATTATTATATATCATAGGAAAAATAATTAAAATGTACTGTTGTAGGAAAAAAGGTACAAAGTGTTTACCAACTTGTATGTGTCCCTCCAGTTTCCTCTAATCAGATGATGTTACTTTGGCTATTTAAAGTGAATTAATAATCACTCAAATTCACCTGTGATTGAAAAGATTCAGCCTGTCTTTAAAAGTGATCTCTTGGGTTATGAAATACAACTGATCCAGCTCAAGAATTAATTACCATTCAAGGGTAGATTTTCCCACTGGTACTAGTGAGGCCGAAATCCTGGTTTTCAATCTATGCAGGTTTTGTTGTTTGCCTTAAGATTCTGTACTGTGAATTTAAACTACCTCATTCTTAAGAGAGCATTCATCAAAGACGTTGTCCATGCCATTATCAAGATATTTCCCACACTGGCCATCTTTTTAACGAGGGCCTTAACTGCCAGAGAAATAGAAAAGGAAAATCTGGAAAGATCAGTGAAACCCTCCACCATTAATGGAAAAAGGATAACAAAGACTGCTTTCTAGGCTGGGTCCAAAATAGCATGTTCATCCACAAAGGGCATTGCATGTTTAACAATAAATAGTATAAGCCATCATTATCCCTTAACTACAAAACTGAAATAGTCTTTTCTCTGGCCTACATAGCTATAGCTTTTCACCCTTCAAAATTATCATCTTCCCCACAACTCATGCTCTCCCTCATAAACAAATATAAGAAAGTAACTGCCTTGAATAATAATAATAATGATAATAATAATAATAATAATAAACCCCACCACATCACTGAATGCTAGGCGCCTCTACTCCTTCGCTTACAAACATAAGGGCCTTTTTAATCTGACATTGTCTTTCCTCCTCATCAGTGTTTTCATAACTAGGTGTTCTATCATTGACAACTCTAAAATACCCTTTCGTAAGCATGGTGTATTTGCTTCTTAGGGCTACTGTAGCAAATGACCACAAACTGGGTTGCTTAAAACAACAGAGATTTATTATCTCAAAATTTGGAGGCTTGAAGTCCAAAATCTAGGTGTCAGCAGGGTTGGTTCCTTCTTGGGGGCAATAAGTGAGAATGTGGTCCATGTCTCTCTTAGCTTCAGGTATGTGCTGGCAATCTCTGATGTTCTTTGGCTTATGGAAGCAGTCTCCACCTCCATCATCACATGACCATCTCCTTTGTGTGTGTGTCTACATGTGGTGTTCTTTGTGTGTTCTTTCTGTCTCTGTCTCTGTCTGTCTCTCTTTTTTTGATTTTATTTATTTTTTGACAGAGAGAGAGACAGCGAGAGAGGGAACACAAGAAGAGGGAGTGGGAGAGGGAGAAGCAGGCTTCCTGCTGAGCAGGGAGCTCGATGCAGGGCTTGATCCCAGGACCCTGGGATCATGACCTGAGCTGAAGGCAGACACTTAACAACTGAGCCACCCAGGCGCCCCTCTCTCTCCCTTTCATAGGTCATATTCCAGGTACTTGGAGTTAAGTGTCAATATATTTGAGAGTGAGGTGGACACAATTCAACCCACAACAAATGGGATATACACTTATGACTCCCTGATATTTTCATTACTCTTTCTATAGTGTCTTGCCCCTATCTCTACTTGGAAAAGCTGCTTCTGTCTGATTTTTTTTAAAGATTTTATTTATTTATTCATGAAAGACAGAGAGAGAGAGAGAGAGGCAGAGGGAGAAGCAGGCTCCCAAGGAGCAGGGAGCCCGACACGGGACTCGATCCCAGGACCCTGGGATCATGACCTGAGCCGAAGGCAGACGCTTAACCATCTGAGCCACCCAGGCGCTCTGCTTCTGTCTAATTTTAAAACTTAAGTTCATATGCCCACTCCCTCGTAGATGTCCATACCCTTCTTGTGGTAGACTTGCTCTTTACTCATAGTAGGTTTCACAGAAATCTTAGGACAAGGGTTACAGCAGCCTGTCTAGTACATGGCATGTCCTAAATAAATGGATTTTAAGTGAATAAGTGGTACTTAAGTTTTGTTATATTTATAATAATCTATTAGGCTAGAAATCTTTGAGCATAGAAACTATGTATTATACATAAACTCATGCTAGTTTTTGATAATATTTATCCATTTGAATTGAATAGTTTTGTAAAAGAATGAATACTGAATCATTTCACTGGATATTAAATATTTGTGAATCATTTAGCTAGATATTAAATATCTGTGAATCACAGTCTATTCCTCTCTTTTCTAGAAATAGATCAAAATCATCTCTCACAAATAAAAACACATGATTTCTAGGATCGCTCCCTTTCCCCATCTCTTTTACTTCAATCTATTTGTCTGAAGATACATAATGAACATAATGTTCATTGCAATAGAATATAAACTGGAAAATGCAAAATATTTTATAAGTACCTGTAATACATGACAAACAGTATGATTGCTGTTAAACATAGAAGATTATTAAAAGTGCATCAACAACAAAATATTACTTGGAAGCCATTATGGTCATTCTCTGGGTGTGCAACCCATAGACCAAATCCATTATAAATAGGCCTTTATATATTTAGCAATTTACAAGGGAAGATGAAAAGGTCCTATTCAATGATTCTGTGAAAAATTTAAGTTCCACCAAACTTACATTTACAGAAATACCTTCTCTGACTGGTCTACATGTTGACATAAAATCAGTTGGTTCCACTTACAACATGTGGAAAGTGTGAAGGCATTAAATAACGAATAGTAATGTTTATTATTTTTTTAAAAAATTGTTAAATTAGATATAAAAACAGGTAGCAATGTTTTTGACATTTGTCTAATTTGCATGAATTCTGTTTCCAGTATCTTAGCCAGTTTTTCAGAAATGTAAGCAATAGTGGCGCCTGGGTGGCTCAGTCAGTCAAGTGTCCTTTCGGCTTGGGTCATGATCTCAGGATTGTGAGACTGACCTGCCTTGGGCTCTGTGCTCAGCAGGGAGTCTGCTTCTCTCCCTCTCCCTCTGCCCCATCCCCCACTGGCACTCTTTCTCTCTAAAATAAATAAATTAAAAAAAAAAGGGTAGGCAACAGTACTAGCCATATTTTCAGCCTGCCAGTATACTACATACTAATAAATATAGATACATTATACTATAATAGTATAAACTCTGACATTATGTAATTATACTATATTTACATGAATGTTCCAAGTGTTACTTTGGTGGCTACACTTGCCATAAATATAATTTTATACTTATATTACAACTAAAGATTCAAGGAACCGATTTCTCCAAACTTACCAACTATAGTCTAAATAGTTTCCTCTCATTTAAATTAATAGTACACTACGTATATATATATATACATATATATATACACACATATGATATATGTATTCTATATGTATATGAGTATATATATGTGTGTGTGTGTGTGTCTGTATGTGTGCATTTTTCCCCCAAAATATATCTATTTCTTTCTAAAACCTGTTGTTGACAATTTTATTGACTTACAAGAGCATAAAACTTGGTATTTAAGGTCTAGGCTCCACAATTCACTTTCTCTCATCACCTCCTATTCTCAGAATTGGACTCCATGCTTTAAACAAAAAGTACTCCCTATTCCTATCTCCTTCACTTTGCATTCAAATCCACCAAAGTTTAACTCGTCCTCAATGGACCATTGCCAATGTTACCTCCCCCCTGAAATTTTTATTAACCACCCTAATTAGAATCACTTCTTTTTCCTTTAAGTGTTCTCAACGCTTTAATCTCACTTAGGGCTTTCAGAACAGTGTCTGCTCTACATTATATTAATTATCATAAAAGACACAACTCTGGTTTGAAATTATAAACTTCAGGATAGCAATTTTCCTACTCATCTTTATGCTCCATATGGTAGCATATGTCTGGTCCAGAATGGATGTTGGATATTCAAATATATTTGTTGGATTGAACTGGATGGAAGTATTTAATGCAAATTCTGAAGTTAGCACTTATTAGTAAGAAGCTATGCCACAGAGAATCTGCCTTGAGTTAATCAGATATAATTTTAAACATATGTCTAATATTGAAAACAAAAACTGCAATTAGAAATTAAAATAGTATTTAATAAAGTGTGATAAAATATCCTATGTATCTTTCCCTAATTTACCTGATAGGACAAAAATCAGTATTTTATAGCCTGGATTCTAAATTATTTTTATTGTCATAAATAGACAAATATAGGCTCTTATGGGCTACATTCATGGTATTAGGGAGGTTTCACAGAGGAAGAAGAAAGCAACACCAAGTCTCAGATGTTAGATTTTCATAGAAATATTATATCTTAGATTATACCTCTACTTACTCACCTACTACTCCCTTAGAGTTAACTACTAAATACTCAATCCAGAGACCTCAAAAAGGTATTTCTGGTGTATTTTTATTTTAGCAATAACAACAAAAAATAGACCACAGCTTTTTAGTAGTTTCTCTGATTTATGATTTAACAAAGGCATAAAATCTGTTATAAATCTACAGAAAACAGAGTTAGTCCTTAGTTCTCTTTCATGGCAGAATTAACCATTCTGTAATCCAGATTATTTTTTTAAACCAAAAAAGATTATAATATTAAAGAGGAATCCAAAAAGAGCAACAAATCTGAAAAAGTACTTCCTCTCATTTACCAGAAACAATAGATGTTTTACTAAGCTCATGTTAACACATTAGAGATACTTAGGTAATTAAGTATCTAAAGCCTCTGGAGAAAACAAAGTCATCCAGGAACTTGGCCAACATGTAAGTAAAAGAAAGGTATTAATATCTGTAATGACAACTCACTAGTAGTCAACCGTAATTCAAACAAAATTGAACAACTGAAGCTATGCAAAGAAAGTATTCAGCTAAATGTTTTTCTTTATATGTTGATTATTTGAATGGCTAGTAGCACTGTCCATTATTTGAGGAAGTTTGGCACAATTTGTAAAGTTGTTGGTGTTTCCTTTATTTTCCTAAATATAAAGTTACATATGTTACATATTTTCAAGAGATGAATTACAGGTAAATTGAATGATGACATTAATTAAAACCAAACTAATTTAAATAATGTTTAAACATAGTGTTCCTTGAATGCACAATAAAAAGACATTAATGTTTATTGAAAGCAGAAATTTCTAAGTTTTTATCTATATTTCAATTAGTTAACATACAGTGTAATATTAGTTTCAGGTGTACAATATAGTGATTCAACACTTCCATACAACACCCAGTGCTCATCACAGCAAGTGTACTTCTTAATCCCCATCACCTATTTCACTCCTCCCCCACCCACTGCCCCTCTGGTAACCATCAGTTTGTTCACTACAATTAAGAGTCTATTTCTTGGTTTACCTTTCTCTCTTTCTTCCCCCCCCTTTGCTCATTTGTTTTATTTCTTAAATTCCCATATAAGTGAAATCACATGATATTTGTCTTTCTCTACTTATTTCGTTTAGCATTATACTCTCTAGCTCCATCCATGTCATTGCAGATGTAAAGCAGAGAATTTTAATGAGAGTGACATTCATTCACTTCAGTGACCTTGGCTCCGAGTTGGACACACAGTTTGTTTTCTACTAGAGGAACAGGAGAAAACTAGAAACACTTTTCACTTTTAAAAGGTAAATTATACTTTTGAATGACCTTTTGAGAAATTGCTCATGTTGAAGAGAATGGAATTACTGAGTATCTCAGGATATTAACATTTGTATTAACATTTAGTTCATTAGACATTGATTATTTTTCTTAAATGGTCTTAATGTCACAAGTGGCTTTTTATCATTTATCATCATTGTTACTGTATTTTAACATACATAAAATAACATTCATTCTGATGGTATCCAGATGCACATACATAGATTCTTACAACCAGCACCAATAAGAGGATAAAGAACAATTCCAACACTCCAGGGAATTTGCAGATGCTACCCCTCCCTAAGTTCAAATACTAAGGTCAGATACTCTATGCAAATCTAACCACAGGCAACCATCAGTCTGTTTTTTTTTTTTTTTAAAGATTTTATTTATTTATTTGAGAGAGAGAGGATGAGAGACAGAGAGCACGAGAGGGAAGAGGGTCAGAGGGAGAAGCAGACTCACCGCTGAGCAGGGAGCCCGAGGCGGGACTCGATCCCGGGACTCCAGGATCATGACCTGAGCCGAAGGCAGTCGCTTAACCAACTGAGCCACCCAGGCGCCCCGGCCATCAGTCTGTTTTCTGTTCCTAATAGTTTTATCTTTGTCATGTTGTCCAAATCTACACAGAAAACTGCTAAGTATTGGAATTACATTAAATCTAAAAACAAATTTGGAGAAAATTGCATCTTAACTATACTGAGTCTTTCAATTCAAAAATATGTTCTATCTCTTCATTGGTTTAGGTTTCCTTGAACTCTTTCATCAGCATTTTGTGACTTTTGTCATATAGATCTTATACATAATTTGTTATACTGACATTTAAAGATTTCATTTTTGAGGGACTATGACAAATGGTATCTTTTAAAATTTTGGTTTTTAAGTTTTCATTGTAGATATATAGAAAAAACATTTTTCTATGTTAATATTGCATCCTGCAGAGACCCTAAATTAGCTCTAAGAATGTTTTATAGATTCCTTGAGATTTTCTACATAGACACATCTTGTCTATCACTAGGCATATTTTTATTTCTTGCTTTTGAAATTCTATGTCATTTATATATTTTCCTTGCCTTCATACGCTTGCTAGAATTAAAAGCAGTGTGATATTGAAAAAACGTAGTAGGAGTGCATATCGTTGTTCTAGTAGGGGTAAGTCATTCAGTATTTGCCCAACAAGTACGATGTTAGCATTTTTTTAAGAGATTTTTTATTTATTTATTTGACAGAGAGAGACACAGCGAGAGAGGGAATAAAAGCAGGGTAAGTAGGAGAGGGAGAAGCAACGAAGGACTCAATCCCAGGACCCTGGGATCATGACCCGAGCTGAAGGCAGATGCCTAATGACTGAGCCACCCAGGAGCCCCAATGTTAGCATTTTTTTTAATAGATTTTTTTCCAGACTGAGAGTGTTGCCTTCTATTCCTAGTTTGCTGAGTTTTTTTTTTTTTTTTAATCATGAATGATGTTGATTTTGTCTAATGCATTTTCTTCACTTATTGATATAATTATATTTTATGTTTTCTTTTTCTTAATCTGCTAATGCAATGGATTTACATTGATTTTTAAAAGTTGAATCAGCTTTGCTTGCCCCAGAATGTAGCCTATTCGGTGAGCACTGCATGTGTGATTAAAAACTGTATGTATTGCTAGGTGGAGGGTTCTATAGATATCAATTAGGTCAAGTTGATTGATAGTGTTAGGACTTCTATGTTTTTGCTGATTTTTCCATTTGTTTGTTCTATCAATTAATGAGAAGAAATGGCTGCAGTTCCCAAGAATAACTGTGAATTTATATATTTCTCCTTTTAGTTCCATCAGTTTTTGCATCATGAACTGGAAAGCTCTGGTGTTAGATGAGTACACACTTAATTACTACAGAAAAAATAGAAAAAGAAGAATCAAACTGGAGGGTTCACACTAAATTATTTCAAGATTGACTGGCAAAAGTGCAGTCAAGGATATTAGTGGTACTGAATAGAGACCTCAGGAATAGGCCCATCCTTTTACCATGAATTTGACAAAGATAAAAAGAAAAATCAGTGGAGAAAGGACAGTGATCAACATTTGGTACTGAAACAATTGTTCATCCAGATGCAAAAAAAAAAAAAAAGGGGGGAAGAACTGAAGGGAGGAAAGAAAAAAGAAAGAAGAAAAGAAAAAGAAAGGAACTTGCTCTATACCTCATATTATATGCCAAAATTAAGTCAAATAGATTATATACCTAAATGTAAAGGCAAAAATTATATAACTTCTAGGAGAAAACTTAAAGAAAAATCTCTGTGACCTCATGTGTGGCAAATAATTCTTAAACATTACATGAAGAATATGATTTATAAGAGAAAAATGTTCTTTTTCTTTATTAAAATTTAAACTTTCATTATTTAAAAGTATTTATTTATTTATTTTAGAGAGAGAGAGAGCACATGGGGGGATGGGAAGGACAGAGGGAGAGAATCTCAAGCAGACCCCCTGCTGAGTGCAGAGTCTGAGGTATGGCTCAGTCTCACCACCCTGAGATCATGACCTGAGCTGAAATCAAGAGTCAGTTGCCCAATGGACTAAGACACCCAGGGGCCCCTAAACTTTCATCTTTTAAAAGATACCGTTAAAAAAAAAAGATGACAAGCTACAAAAGAAAACTATATATTTCTATAAAGAAAATTCACAGCTGATAAAAGACTTCTATCAGGTATATTCAAAGAATTTTTAAAACTCAACAACAAAAACTTAAATAACCCATTTAAAAATGGGCAAAATATTGGAATATACACTACACCCAATACATATATTTGGATAAAGTATAGAAAACATCTTCAATGCAAACTATAATTGCACTGGGATGTAGCAGATACCTTTATAGATCTCTTGGAAAGGTTTTATACACACACACACACACACACACACACATTCTTACACATATATACACACACACATATACATACATTTACATAGGGTGTGTGTGTGTGTGTGTGTGTGTGTGTGTGGTTTTACGATACCAAATTCTGGTGAAGATGTGGAGCACCTGGAAATCTCAAACACTGTTGAATGGAAACAGAAAAATGGCAAAATGCTTTAGAAACCAGTTAGGCAATGTCTTAGTAAGTATACATTAACTATACATTCCACAAATCACACATTTAGGGATTTTCTCAAGGGAAATGGAAACTTATATTTACAAAAAAACCCTGCCCACCAACTTTTTGTATCAGCTTTATTCATAATCGTCAAAATCTGGAAAAGCCTTAGTCTTTAATGAGTGAATGGATAAAGAAACTATGGTCCACCCATACAAAATGGTATTACTCAACAACAAAAATTTAAAAGCTCAAACTACTGAACAGGAGAAACATGGATAAACTTCAAATACATTATGATCAGTTGAAAAAATGCATACTCAAAAGGCCACATCATATATGATTCCATTTCCATGCACTTCTGGGACAGTCAAAATTAAGGGGATAAAAAAGCCAGATCAGTGGCTACCAGTGGCTACAATGAGAAAGTGACTGGTTACAAGAGGCCCAGGGGACACTTTTAAGTGATGGAAATATCCTGATTGTAGCAGTGGTTACATAAATTATACCTGAAATAACCAATTAAAATAAAAAGTGATTGAGAAATTAGTTGTTGAGGAGTTTGAGAAACAGCAAACCTGTTTTGATTTTTATTTTGGAAGTTCTGGGGAACCACTTGGCAGATATGAGGAGGAGTTACATGAGTAGAGATGTGCTGAGTAATGGTTTCTCTGTTTGAAGTATGTAGGATGGGTCATTCCATAGCCGTTCTGGAAGACACAAAGATGTATTCATCAAGGAATGGATCTATCTATCAACTGTCTATTTTAGTTTGTACCATTTGCAATTTAGCAAATAAGGAAGGAATATTATTTTATTTTTATTATTTATACTTTTAATTACTCTATAAATTTTAAAGTGTAATACTAGAGTATATTATTATTATTATTATTATTATTATTACCTTTACTTATCTAGAAATAAAACCATCTAATAGACATTTTAAGAATTCAGGTCTTGGTGGGAGGTAACATGACTTATTGCACAAATTATGGGCAAGGGAGCAAAACGAGAGGTTAAATAAGAGTTCTGTTGTATACTATTGATTGACCTTGTGTAACTATATGTAGCTCATTTGTACTATCTTCTAAATAAATTAATAATGATAATAATGTTAATAAATTTCCATCCCATGGGTTTGTCTCATCCACAAAATAAACCAATGTGGTGAGAATTATTATTATATACTAAATATATATGTGTATCAATAGAGAGCTACATGTAGAAACTACTCAATATACTATTTATCATATATTACTCATCATATGTCAGTTCTTCCCCCATTTCCTATCCCTCTTTGCTAACCAGGACAACTGACATGGCTTAATCCTATTATGTATTCTCAAAAATCACATATTTGACTCAATTAAATGAAAAAAGGAACTTGTAATTGAAGTCTACATACTATATTCCACATTTTTAGGAATTACATCTTACATCTTGATTTTAATACATTAATTTACAGTGTAACTCATAATCATAGATATCTACAAATGGTATATCTAATAAGTGGTAAATATTAAAAATACATGAAGAATTTATACAGCTCAACACCAAAAAAATCCCAAATAATCTGATTAAAAAATGGGCAGAGGACCCAACTAGACATTTTTCCAAAGAAGATATCCAGATGGCCAACAGACACATGAAAAGATGCTCAACATCACTAATCATCAAAGAAATACATATCCAAACCACAATGAAACATCACTTTACACCTGTCAGAATGGATAATATGAAAAAGACAAGAACACAGCCCATGGAATCTGAGGAGTTGGCAAGCTTAACAGAACCCAGTTTTCATAAATTTCCATCCTTCCATATTTGTTGATACCACTAACGGAATGCTTTGTAATAGTTGGCTAATTATGCAAATGATAGTTTGTAATAATTGGTCTAGTTTTAGGAACAGCAGATGGTTAGAGTAAGGCAGGTGATAAGGGAGATGCCTACTGTGCCTCATGCATGTGCTGTGTGCTCTTTGAAAGCAACAGCAAAAACCACAAAGCAAGTAAGAGCCACTGAGCCTCAACAGATTGCCTGCTTCTTGTTTTCCCAGCTTTCTTTTTTAATAGAAATGTTATATAGTTCATAATGTGTTGCATTAAAACTTTATGGCTTCATTATTGTAAAACAGATTCAAGATCTACAGTAAGAATGAAACATTCAGAGATTTGCATTAATGAAGACTACACAGAAAACCTTCAGGAGGATTTGGGTGGTTCTGATATTTAGCAAATTTTTGTGCTTCACGCTCTTACAGAAAAATAAAAAATGATCATTTGTTTAAGACCAAAATATAAATAAAGTTTCAAAAAAAAAGACAAGAAATACCAAGTGTTGGCAAAGATGTGGAGAATAAGGAACTTACCTGCACTGTTGATGGAAATGTAGCTGGTGCAACACTATGGAAAACTATATGGAGGTTCCTCAAACAATTAAAATTAGAAATGCCATATAATCCAGCAATTTTCCCGCTGGGTATTTACCCAAAGAAAACAAAATCACTAATTTAAAAAGATATATGCACCCCTATATTTACTGCAGCATTATTTACAGTAGCCAAGATATGAAAGCAACCTGTCTATTGACAGATGAATGGATAAAGAAGGTATGGTATATACACAATGCGATATTTTCTCAGTCATAAAAAAAAATGAGATCTTGCCATTTGCTACAACATGGATGGACCTAGAAGATATTATGCTAAGTGAAATAAGTCAGAGAAAGACAAATACCATATGATTTCACTTATAGGTGCAGTCTAAAACAAAACAAAACAAAACAACAAAAGCAGAAACAGACCCATAAATACACAGAACAAAGTGATGGTTGCCATAGAGGAAGGGGGATGGGCAAAATGGGTAAAGAGAAATGGGAGATACAGGCTTCCAGTTATGGAATGAGTAAGTCATGGGGATAAAAGGTATGGTATAAGGAATATAGTCAATGGTATTCTAATAGCACTATATGCTGGCAGATGTAGCTATCCTTGTGGTGAGCATAGCATAACACACAGAGTTGTCAGATCACTATATTGTACACCTGAAACCCATGTAACAATGTATATCAACTATACTTCAGTTAAAGAAAGTAAAATATATATATATATAGATGAACTAGGCAGATGTTTCCTTTAAATGGAAACTAAACAAAATCTGTAGCTGCTAGGGTTTGGGAAATTACTAACAATCCAGAGATTTTGGTGCTAATATCACTTCTGCCACATCCAAATTTTGGCCCTAAAAATGATTTCACCAATCTCTTTATCAGCTGTCTCATCTCTACAGTGAGAATACTGGCTATGTTGCAGTGTTACTGGAATTAGCCTTTCAGCTTACAATACTCCTTCTTCTAGTATTTTTATAAATTTCCTTCAGGAAAACACTCACCTCCTATTCTTAATATACCTGTACTGTATGTGTAGCTGGACTCAAAACTTTGGCCCAGGCAATCTGAGCATGACCACACGTCCCTAGTGATAAGTTCAGGGATGATCATGTGGCCCTTCTAGTCAACAAGATAAATAATAAAATTTTTTCCAAGACTCCTGAAAGTGAGATGTAAAGTTTATTACACTAAGCTGGATAGGCTATGGGTAGCTATTTCCCATCACTTGGAACATTGAAACTAAGACAACATAGAAGAAAATCGAACTCAGACACAATAAAAACTAGGTCATGATGACATTTTTAAGCCCCCAAAACCAGCCATCCCTGAAGACATTTTACCTATGAATTGTGAAGTTATATGGGGAGATATATATATCATACATACATACGTATGTATCATATATACATACATACATATTTAATCATTCATAGCCAAAAGTCCAGATTTACAGTTTTGGACCAGACAATCATCCAGGACCTTTCCCACTCTAAAATTCTCTATATTTTCTAAAATTTTCAATAAAATCCATCAATTAATAACCACATGCTTATATGTATTAAATGAAAAGATAGAATATGTGATTTAAATGGCTTAATTGCCTAATGTATTTAAAAACGTGTACAGAGAAAGAATAGCTTCCCTTTGCAAACCTGGCAATTAGAAAAAGTAAGCTAGACATCTCACCAAAAGAAGATACACAGAAGGCATACATACATATGAAAATATGTTCCACATTATATGTCATCAGGGAAATGCAAATTAAAACAACAGTGGGATACCACTATACACCTATCAAAATGGCCAAAATCCAGAACACTGACAACATCAAATGCTAGTGAGGATTTCAAACAACAGGGATTCTCATTTATTGCTAGTGAGACCATGAAATGATAGTTACTTTAGAAGACAGTCTGACAGTTCCTTATAAAATAAAACATACTCTTACTATATAACCCAGCAATCATGCTCCTTGATATCTGCTCAAAGTTGTTAAAAAATGTATGTCCACACACACAAAAAATCTGTACACCATATTTTGTGGCAGATTTTTTCATAATTGTGCAAACTTGAGAGCAACCAAGATGTTCTTCAGTAGGTGAATGGATAAACTGTGGTACATTGAGACAATGAATATTTTTCAGCACTGAAAATAAATGAGCTATCATGTCATGAAAAGACATGAAGAAACTTTAAATTCATATACTAAGTGCAAGAAGCAAATCTAAAAGGCTACATACTGTATTATTCCAACTATATGACATTCTAGAAAAGGCAAAATTATGGACACAGGAAAAAGATTAGTGGGGTGGGGAAGAAGATGAACAGGGAGAACACAGAGGATTTTTAGGGCAGTGAAAATATTCTGCATGATATTATAATGATTGCTATATATGATATATATAATGATTATACATTTGTCCAACTGCATTGAATGTAAAACACCAAGAAAGAATCTGAATGTAAACTACAGTTTGGGTGACTATGATGTGTCAATGTAGGTTCATTCTTGGTAAGAAATGTACCATTTTGGTGAGTGATGTTGATAACAAGGGAGACTGTGTGTGCAGGGGCTAGAGATAACATGGGAAATTTCTGTACTTTCCACAATATTGTTGTAAACCTAAAACTGCTTTTAAAAGGTTTTTAATTTTTTAAAAAACAGACCAAAAACATGTTCCCTTTAATTTATACTGTTAGTGTTTTTCAAAGTGTTAATCATACATAACGACTGTAAAATTTGAATCTTCAATATTCTTCAATATTATCTGAATTTAATAAGTCTTTGATCACGCTGGGAAACAATGACTGTATGTGATAAACCTATGACTTAAACCAGTAATCTTCTAAGGCATAATTGTGGACTTTTTACTCTTTAAAGATCAGAAAGTGTGTCCACTATTAGATTTTATGTCAACTTTCACTTCTCCCCCTATTCATGTTTTGGAGACATGTTGGAAGATTTGGGGGGAGGGGTGGCAGTCAAAGCCAGGATTTCTCACAGAAGGCCATTTGGAAACTACTACTATTATTTCTTCTGGAAAATTTAAGAATGAAGAAATGAAATAATATGGTATATCTTCTACTCTCAATAAGCCTTTTACATAGTTTATCTGTATCTCCTTGGGGAGTGGGGTAGGAACTAAGAGAAATGGAGCATGTTTGAGTCTGTACATACATGCATGCACAGTTGTTACTTCATATCCCAAAATATTTTGTGCTGAATCACTTGATTGTGCTGCCTGGTTGGCTCAATTTGTTGCATAATCTTAAATTCATTTTCTTAGACAATGTTTAAATTATACTCTTGTAAAGCCTGATTGATTACAATGCTAAGCTCACATGATGGGCTTAATGAATACATACTCAATTGAATAAATACTGACCTGCATAGCCCCATTGATGGGATAGTGATCTATATTATGCAGTTCATCAGGATAGTAGTCCTCCAACTATATACAGGGTCCAGCAAACCATGGCCACATCAAGCCAAATCCAGATCTTGCTTGTTTTTATAAATACAGATTTATTGGAATAGCCACACATTTACACCCATTTTTTATACGTTGTCTGTGGTTGATTTTCACTCTATAGCACTCGAGTTGAATAGCTGCAATAAAGACCATATAGTCCACAGAGTTGAAAATACTTACTGTCTGGCCTTTCACAGAAAAAAAATATATTGCTATCCCTGTCTCCATAAATTTATTTTTCATAGTCTCTCATAATGAAAATGTAACTTCAGTCTTAATCCATATAAGCTTAACCTTTGAAAGATCAGGACATAAGAACTAAGATTCAAGTGATGGAGTAAATTACACAAATTTCATTAAGTATCTAAGAATAGCATGAATTATAGTCATGTTATTTTCTATAATCAGAAAATTTTAAATAAAATACTTAAATAGTTAAGGTAGATACTGAATGTAACAAAAGTTATCAACATTTTAAAAAAGTAGGAAATTCTATGTGTTTCTTTTTTTTTACCTTAAAATCATATTATATTTTAAAGTATTAATATCTAGTGGATGGCACAGGATTTTTTTTTATTTAAGCATCTGTTTTGCCCAAGCATTAATTATACCATGTTTAAAACATATGTTGCAGTAGAATGAGCCCCATGTATTTCATAAATTCTTTGTGGCTGGAGATATTCAAGCCCAGTTAGATGTAGAATGGCTATTATTGAAAACGTGCCCCATAGGGTTAATGAGGTTGAAACGAGGAGAAAGTTTAAAGCTTGTTTTTCAGAGAATTGTTTCCCCCTAATCAGCTATTATGTCTTTTCAGACCTCACTAACAAATCCACTAACCTCTTCTGCAGAAGCCTGGACTCAAGGGTTCACTGAAAGGTTCTAGCCTATGAACAAGCAAGGCCTGACATTCCTTATCCAAGATAAATACAAGGAGCCCAAGACCCCATCCAGTTTGTACCGGCTCTCAGAGCATACCCATAGCCCCTTCTTCTTGTCCTAAGATAACCTCTTGACATCAGGGCCTAAATTTTGTTTTGTTCTGGTGTTAAGTCTCCACCCCAAAATGAACATGGGATGTATGTTACATATATGTTTGTACAATATGCATGCTCCATCTTTCCTCATGAATAAGTTCCCCTGCCCTTTGTATCAATATCTATGTGATCTCAATTCCTATGATTATAAAAACTTGTTCTCTCCACCTTTGGGTAGGCAGATTTGAGGCTTGTCCTCCCAACTCTGCCTTTGGCTGCCTCCTTAGTAAACCCTTTCCTTGCTGCAAACCTGATGCCTCAGTGATTGGCTTTGCTGCGTATCAGGCAAGCTGACTTAGGTTCATTTACTTTATGAGGAGATTCAACACAAAACAAGAATTCTCTAGACTGCTTTCAGTTGGGATTTGATGATGCTTAGGTAAAATATATAGGACGGAAGAGCCTCCACTTAAAAGCTTGTGTGTGTGCGTACGTTTGTGTGTATGTGCCTGCGCATACGAAAATGCATACAATGAATATGTTCTGGAGACTTCCTTTTTAAACCTGTGACTATTTACCAAACCACTTTTCTACACTGTGGGAAATATAAAGTGTCCTAAGATATGGATCCTGCTCTCAAGGACCCTAGATTTGGTTTCAAGAATTGTGAGGAGACTGGGACGCCTGGGTGGCTCAGTCAGTTAAGCATCTACCTTCAGCCCAGGTCATGATCCCAGGGTCCTGGGATCCAGTCCCACATCAGGCTTCTTGCTCAGCAGGGAGCCTGCTTCTCCCTCTGCCTGCCACTCCCCCTGCTTGTGCTCTCTCTCTCTCTCTCTGACAAATGAATAAATAAAATCTTAAAAAAAAAAGAATTGTGAGGAGGGAGAGATTAACTTTTTAGACATGAAGGCAACAAAATCTGAATTGCTTAAAAGAAATAAGATTTACACAGAAAAAAATAGCACAGGGGAAGAAAAAGTACAGTATGTTTTTAGAAGAAAACAATTCAACTACTTTGGCTGAAATCAAAAGAAGCGAACATCAACCATATGGGACATCTGGAAACCCACTATGTAGTAATAATCAGTATTCGTATTTTGGTATATGAACTTCTGGTCTTTTTATGCATCTGTACATTTCCATAAAATCAGGGCTTATCGGATATATAATTATGTAACTTGCTTTTTCCATTTAGCAAAATAAAATGACCGTTTTCCCCTATCATTAGATATTATTTTTAGCTGCATACTGTTATGTCTTGTACAGTTGAATCCCCAGTTTCTGCCATTTCCATTAAGATGGTCAAAGAGGACCACGATTTAAACAAATTTGTATCACCAGTAGATGAATCTAATATTTGAAATTTAGATCGTTATTGACAAATTTTGCAATGACAAAGGACAAGTGGCAGTGCTATTTTTGAGACACTGATATTGCCTTATAAATTTATTTGGTGGACTTCATTAAGGAAACTAAGGAAGAGGATCCAGAGACAGATCACTATGCCTTGTTTTATATTCGAATACCAACTATTGCAAATTATGGTAGATGTTAACTTACATACATTAAGTTTTCTTAGTGAGGCTTTTTGTTATAAGGCTGTGACAGAATTTAGTTTTTTTTTACTGATACGTGTTAGAGGAGATAGAAGAGTCCATTATTATCTATGCTTCCTCTGATTGTTTGTGGATCCTGATGGGATAGTGCACTTTTGCATTTCCTTTTGCCATTAATATTATTTTTGTCTGAAGAGAAGGAAGATGAGTTGTATGCCTGTAACTTCATCCAAACTTTTCTCCTAAGTGCCATCACTGGCTTAACAGCTTTCCTTTCTCTTTTGTACTTTTCTACAAAGATTTCATATCCTATGTATTGGGAGAATAATATCTGTGGAAGGGTATTTTATCTCTGTTTTGTATAAAGAAATAAAAGAGGAGTTCTGTGCTGCTTAAAATATGTATCAATAACTTAATGGAGAATTGATACAAATAGGAGAAGTGACCAAGATAAATGTACTTTTTGTAAAGAATGTGGTTCTCCTCAAAAGAAGAAAATTCAGAGTTAAAAAAACCCACATTTTTTATTGAGTTTATCTTTGTAGCACTTTCATGTTCTTTAATCTCTTTTCTTTTCTTTTTTATCACTTGGATTTTGAAAACTTAATTCTCTGTGCTATACTTTGGGCAGTAAAAAGTATATCCAGAATGAGAAAACTTCTTAAATTTTGGTTTTTATTAGAGCAAAGATGCTTAAATGGAACAAGAGAGAAACAAACCCTATAAGATTGATGCAAACAGAAAGAGAAAGAGAAGTTGGAGAAACAGAGGTGTTAATAATGAGGATTTGTTTGGTCCCAAACTACAAAGCATTCAACCAGGCAAGCACAAATATCTCATCCTCTTGGGCTAAGTCAAAGAGGCTCCTCTTTAATCCTACTATTGGTTCTTGGCAGTTATAAATATAATTTTCTATCAATAAATGGGGAAACTATTAAATTACAACTGAAATGTCTGACCAGTTTTCTGGAACTCGAAAAGATGTTCCTGACACATGACTTCTTAGTAAATTAATAATATGCAATCTTAATTTGTTTTCTGGTATAACTCACCATATATGTGATGATTTGATTTAAAGTCAGTTTTAAAAAAAGTAGTATTTTTGCAATTATCTAGATAAATTTCACAGAGTAGTAATGTGCCAAATCAATGTTGACTAAGAATCACCATGTTTGGTGAACTGTATTAGATAGGAAATCCATGCTCGAAGACATTCTCTGACAAGTATAACATTTTGGTTCAGGGTGAATTCTTCTACTTAGAATAAATCAGTGATAGCCAATATGAATTATTTAGTGAATTAGCCTATCTCCTTGTTAACAGTTTGTTTTTTCTTTCCTAAGCATACAAAATGGATTCTGAAAAGCACTCCTCTTTCTGTGGGTCTCCTCTGCTCTGCTCTCGCCACAGTGCTATGTCAGTGGCTATGCAAAAGCAGAAGGATAATTCAAACTAGATATTAAGAACTTAATGCTTAAATTATGTGATTATTTAACATACTGTTTTTGTAAATAGATTTGATTTCTTATGAAGCACATAAATCACAATTATTAGGCTAGTGCTAGAGGAGATATTGTAATTTTGGGGTTTAGAAACTTGGATTCAGATTTTAAACCTGTGTTTGTTGATGAAGAGTTATGTTGTGTTGGGTAAGTCACTAATTTCTTCAACACTTCGTGAAGTAGAAATAGTAATATCTAATGTATATAGATAGTTGTTGTTAGGAGTAAATAAGATAATACCATTAAGTAACTTAAACTACAGCAGCTCAATGCGTAAGAGATTTCAAAATCCTCTTCTAAAAGCTCCTGAAGGCCACAGGTTCTATCATGCTCCTTTAGCAGCTTCCCTGTATGATGTCATACAGATTATGGACAACTAGGCTAATTTCTCTGTATGAATGCAAAAACAATTGGGAAGATAAAGATTTACTTACTTTAGGTTCTGTTCATTTTCAAATCCTTAGTTTTATTTTAAAGCCTTTTAGATTTTATTTATCTGAGGCCTCACAGCTATTACCTTAGGTACTACTGCAAAACTTTTTAAAAACATCATTAAATTTAATTTAGAAACAGTTACAAATAGCACTTTGCCAGAACTCCTTCGTTCCTTTCCTCCCTCTTTTCCTCCCGCCTGCCTGCTTGCCTTCTTTCCTTCTTACCTTCCTTCCTTCCTTCCTTCCATCCTTCTTTCCCTCCTAAAAACATGTATATACATATGGAGAGTGTTTCTTTTTCTTAATCTTTTTCTGGTATTAAGTATCTTAAAGTAAACAGAAAAAATATATATGATTTTCATCTATCACTTCTAAGTGAGAAGTTGTAGGATATGGCACTTATCTTAAGTCATACTTGAGATTTTCACATAAAAATATAAAGTCATATATATTATTATTACTAATACATCATAAATTAAAATAAAATCTAATCTGGTAAACAGTAATCCTATGTGTCAAATGTGATATTTAAAATTAAATAGATCAATGAAAGAGTTGATCTCCATATGCTTGTTAATTTGTTTTCTCTTGTATTACAGAATACTGAACTGGCTTTTAAAACATATCTCGTCTAATACTCATGTTCTATATTGTGATTAGCTAGTCAAATTACCTGTGCTTTAGTAAGCATGAAGGTCTTAGTTAGCACTGAAAGAAACCATGATGTAAACTCTAAATCTTGGGGAAATTATGTTTATGTCAAAAAATTTTAGATTATTTTTAATATCTGCTTCCTAGTGTGATGAAAATTACATGATTTGAAATAAAAACTTCTGTCTATGGATAATTTTCAAAAAATTTAGCAAAATTTTTTAAAGATTTTATTTATTTATTTGACAGAGAGACATAGCAAGAGAGGGAACACAAGCAGGGGGAGTGGGAGAGGGAGAAGCAGGCTTCCCGCTGAGCAGGGAGCCCGATGCGAGGCTCAGTCCCAGGACCCTGGGATCATGACCTGAGCCGAAGGCAGACGCTTAATGACTGAGCCACCCAGGTGCCCCAGAATTTAGCAAATTTAAAAAGTGGTGGTAAGCTAATATAAGTAGACTATAATCATTGTCCAAATCCCAGCCTAGGATGGGTTACAAAATTTTATCTCTGTTAGGAAGCAGAATTATAACAGAAGAAAATGAAGACTATTTTATTGATTGATCAATTGATCAGAAATTGATCAATCTGACTTCTCTGCCATAGGTTGTATTTGGGATGCTCTATATTCTAGGTCTCTGCTGATTGTGCAATTTGTAGAAAGCCCATTACTGATGTGTTCAACCAAGAGTTCCAGCTTAGATGGGTCCATATAAACTAAACCATGACTTTGCAATATCCAACTAATCTTAAAACTTATAAAAACTCTTGGGTATTAGTACAATGCTTCTGGATTCTTGATTCCCAACTTTTGATTAAAGATTGTGTTGGAGAATAGGGAAATTCCTTTGGTATGACCTGGCTAACAATTGTCCCAATCCCAGTAGAAAATTAGTTGTATGGCCCATGCTTCTTCTACCAGCAATGACAATATAGTAAACGTCAGCTAAGCTCCCTCATCATCATGGCAGCCACCCCTGTGGCTACCCTCTTAGATTACAGTCTTGCTTATGAGGGAGGAAGAGACTGCAGATGTGAAGTGTACTTTGAATAATATCCAGATTCCTTGTAAGCCTGCATGGCCTGACCCTTAGTGCTCTCTCTCCACCTTCATTTTATACCACTTTTCCTCTTATTCAAACTCTCTCTGCCAGTGTTCTCTCAGGTTCTTGGAAAAAACAGCCAGTTCTTGTAAGGGCTTTGCACACAATGCTAACAGAGAAGAAACCAGCAAGAGTGCCATTTCAGATCAAGGCCTATTGAAGATAGTTTCACCCTGATCTCACAGGATGCAAGGACTTCATACTCCCACTCCTATCAACCACTGGTTAAGGGCCTCAGGTGACAGGGGTTGTCAACTCTCAAGCACTCTGGCTCTCCATGTCTACAGGAAAAGTGTCTGCAACAGCCCTAGTAGAGTCTGCCAAATAAGACTTGCAGGTGGAGGAGATTGAAATCAAAGGCACACTGAAGCTGGAGGAGGTCCACTCAGAAATGAGAAATGAGAAGAAAGAGTCTGGGCAGTACACCAAAAGGTCTTATGGCATTCATCACATAAATAGTGTTTTATCTCAATAACGATCTATTCCTCCTTTGTGTTTTAATTCTTCTACTCCATACTTATAATTCTGGGGCTAATTGCTAAAAGTAAAAGTGTTACACATCAACGAATTGTCCAAGTAGTACTGGCAATTGGCATGAATTTTAAGTATGGATTAGAAGATAAAGGATTAAAATATAAAGGAGGAATCAAAACATTATCAATTTCAACAGCAACAGCCAAAGAGAATATAAATAACAGTGGAAGTAAAGTTCCTTAAAAGTCAAGGGTATAAGGAAACAGAACTGATGGGGGTCAACAGAAGACTGGCGCATCAAACGGATTCCCAGCTTGGTGGACTTTTTCCTCTGCTAGAAGGAAAACTCCTTAATCATCTTCATAGTCCTTCTAGCAAGAGACATATGCTAATTGGATGCCTGGCCCAGTTGTCTAAGATTGAGCAACCACTTTATTTCATAAACTTTTAAAAAAGAAGTCTCTATAAGCATGAAGAGAAACAACACTCTATTATATAGTCCAGGTAAGAACTTCTTAGAATGTAAAAGAGAATTGGTGAGATATACTGAAAAAAGGTAGAGCCCTGGCTTAAGTAACTGGATGGGTGATTTGTTTATCATTCCACATTCATTCTGCCTTCTTTTGGTGACAGCACAGTAATTTCTTGTTAAAGAATTACTACTCTTCCATTGTAAACAATATGGTGGAACTGTCAGGCAAAGTGATGCACTTTTCTTAGCCAAGGAGTGAATATGTGATGCACAGTAGGTCAATCCAACATTCCCTCCATCTTCTGCTGGTCTGTGAGTCAAGTAGAGGAACACAAGAATGAAAAAATAATTGAAGTTGATACATTTTAGTGTCAATATTCAGGTAAGATGGAATCCTGGTAGCAAGGTGATTGGAATAGCCATTGTTCCTGTCTCAACTATGGTATCCCAGCCATTTCTTTGATTCTGTGATAAATGTAGATTTACAATAAACTTAATTGGTATGAACAGCAGAGAGAGTTGGTGGTTAATTAGCCCACCTCCTCTCTGCTAAGGTATAAACTTCAATATGAAAGCTCTTTATAATTTGATGCAGTTTAACTCTAAATGGCTGGGATTCTAGTTTTACTCCCAGAATATGTGTCACTGGAAGTATGCTTTATGGGGGCATTACTCTGTATCCAGAGCCTTACAGACACCTGTTACCTAGGAGGTACTTAATAAGCATCACATTTTACTATAGCAAATTGTGAAGAGAAATAAAAATTATATGAGTTATACCAAATAAGCCATTTAATGCTTTGAATCTTTTTTTCTCTCAGCAATGAGATAAAAAGACTGGATTTCAAGCTGTAAAATCCTATGCTTCTTTAAAATTTTCTCCTCTCCCTCAATATAACCAATAATTATTGCTTACTATGTACTGGTTTCTAATCTTAATTCTTTATATACATTATTTCATCTAATCTTTACGATAACCCTCTGAGAAAGATATTAGTATCAGTTGAGAATTGATGTGGCCACAAGTGGCAGAAAACCACTTACAGTGACCCATTAATTTATCCACTTCACACACACACACACACACACACACACACACACACAATCTAAGCTTAGGCAGCTGACGTCTTGTTGATGTCAAAATTAGAACTTCTGAAAGAAATGCTCTTGGCTTTTCCTCACATGTTCACAAGAATCCATACCCAGCTCCTTGCACTATGTCCCTGTTACAGGCAAGTAAAACAGAGAAAGGTGGGAATGTCCAGAACTCAGATCTCTTTTCTTTCCGCATCAAGAAAGAACATGCTTTCTTCACAACCCACAGTCAGCTTCTACTTATATCATCTTAGCTAGAACTGTTATGTGGCAACCCTTAGCTTTAAGGGAACTAGATAAAGTTTTTAGCTGGAAATATTTCCAGACCTCAAAGTGGGGTTCTATTGGCAATGAAAAAGGGAAGAATAAATGTTTGGAAGACAAAATATATTGTCAGCTGCAGTACTTTCCCCCCTTTTTATTTTTTTTTTTAATTTTTGTTGAGGTATAATTGACATGTAACACTATATTACTTTCAGGTGTATTACAGCATGACTGAATATTTGTATAAAATGATTGCCACCGTAAGCTTAGTTCACATCTTTTTTTTAAAAATATTTTATTTATTTATTTGAGAGAGAGAGAGAGAGTACATGAGAGGGGGGAAGGTCAGAGGGAGAAGCAGACTCCCTGCTGAGCAGGGAGCCCAACGCGGGACTTAATCTTGGGACTCCAGGATCATGACCTGAGCCGAAGGCAGTTGCTCAACCAACTGAGCCACCCAGGTGCCAGTTGAGTTCACATCTGTCACAACACATAGTTATAATTTTTTTTCTGATGAGAACTTCTGGATCTACTCATTTATGAACTTTCAAATATGCAATACTGTGTTATAAACTGTAGTCACCATATTGTACACTAGTTATTTATTTTATAACTAGACATTTGTACCTTTCACTCCCCTTCATCCATACTTTTTGCAGTACCTTTTTAATTTCTATTTTATGCTTGAGGAATGAGGGCACCAAAAGAATAACAGTCTCTCACAGATGGTAAATGCGGAAAAGAGGAATTGGGAGCTAAGCAGTCTGATATAGAATCCAAACTCTAAACAATGGTAGGATCAATACAGTACAGAACCACAAAGAGGCAGCCAAAACTCTGTAGAATGTCCACCTGCAATAATAATTAAGTCTGCAGAAACCAACTGGATCAGTGGGGGCCAGATTTTTTAAAGCTGACTTGTATATCTGTGTTAATTTATTGCAAAAACTATTCTTTGTCATCTCATTGTGTATACTGGGTCTTAAGTTTCCATTTAGGGAATCTGAATTAAATCTTTCAGGTTCCTATATTTCAAGATCATATGACACTTTTTTTATATAAATATATAATAAGCTTTTGAAGAGAATGTTGGGTGATATAAATAGGTTCATTTGGGGAAGACAAAACCTAGACTTAAAGCATAACCCAACCTTATATAAACTTCTGTTAATAAATTACAATGAGACTCAGTTTATTTATACATAAAAACAAATGATAAACCATTTTTCAGAACAATTAAACACACATAAAATTTTTAGCAGAGTATCATGGGCACATTGCAGACACTCAATGAATCACAAATTATTTTAATTATTTATGAGTACTTCTGAGATTTTCTCATTACCAAAAATACATATATATTATACCAAATGTTTTAAAAATAAAAAGTAAAATCAAGAAAATACAATAAAGACCAAAGTGATTCTTACATATTCTAATCAAATTTTCCCTATTTGAATAGTTACTGGAGTAATACATGCTCCTCATAACTAATCGAATTGTACAGAAAAACACAGTATAAAAAAGCCACAATCTATAGTTCCATTCTTCTTCAAACCTGTTCCACTTGTTAAGGAAAACTCCCAGCCTTTAGATAATATAAATCTGCAACTATTTCTTGACCTATCAACTATAGAAAATATCTATTGACTCCCCAATGTGAATAATAAAGATTAAACTAAAACTACTTATACTGCACTCTTTATTTTCTCCTTCAATACTGCACTATAATTGTTCTATTGATTATATTTTCAACCTTAAATAATATGCTTAAACCTCAATTTTTTGTTCCATTAACATTCAGCAATATTTTCTGACATTTTAAGATGAGAATTTTAGTTCCCTTAGTCTCTCTTCCACATTTCTCTGTCCATGCTCTCTACCAGGTTAATGTATTACCTTCTGTGAGTTATGCTTTAATTTTAACATTGTTGACATTTTTAGTATTAATATTTTTATATTGCACCTTCAACCAAGTTTATCGCACATTGTCCTTAGGTTGATGTTAAAAAGTAGTTTCACATCTTATGATTATATAAATATGTTTTGGTTATCCAAAAAGTACCATGGAAAGATTGTTTCAAATGTTTAATTATAAACTGGGTTATTTTAAGTTCTGTTCTTTGAGTTACTTATATTTGCTCTTAGAATAGATTTTATAACTGAGTTTCTTTATTTTTCTTCTTGATTCTGCTAGCTCTCCTAAGAAGCATGGTTTAAATTTAAGAAATAGTGATGTGGGTAATGTGTTCTTCCTTTGTGTATGATCATCAGTACAGTTTCCTTTTGATTTTGCCCACTGATTTGGAACTTTGACCAGAACGTCTACATGGGGTAGAATAAGGTCTCACCTGTTAGCTGGCTGGCCACTGAGCTTCCTCCACCAAATACCCAAATGACCATGATCTTGTTACTAACACTGACAGCCACATTTGGAGCCTTAACTTCCTCAAACTGTTGCTTGGCAGAAAAACCCCACGTGGGGTTTTATCTCAGGTAACTATCAGATGCCTGTGGTCTAAGGTTAGGCATAGGAATGCTACTTGGTTTAGTTCTGCACTACGACAATTCAGGCTCCCATTTGCCCTTTGCCCTTGACTGTGGTTACTGTCTCTGACTCCATAGCCTCTGGGACCCATAGAACAGTTTGGCTCCAAAATCCTTAGCCTTCCATATTCTGGGATGTGTAGTTCCCATGTGATTTTTAGCTCTTATTCAGTTATTAATCACCTCCACTTATCCTTCTTGTTAATATAGAATCATGTTATATTAATTTGAAACATAGGAAATAACCAATGTTTAACCATTTTTGACTAAAAAAAAAAACAGCAGTTTTCAAGGGTTCAATCAATGTACTACATTCTGTAAGCTCTGCTTTTCCTTCAATATTTTTATTTCAGTCAGTTCTCAGAGAGGACAAGAGGCATAATTATACTAGGGCTATCCATCTTGAATTGGAAACTTAGAGTATTTTTAATGGGAATATTAACAGGGATGTAAACGGAGCCCTGCTAGATCATGGACCAGACAGAACCAGTTCTTTCTAGCCTAGGAAGGCTGAAATGGTTTATAATAATATATAATTTTACTCAGTATTTTTCCACGTAAGACCATGAACATTTCGCAGATCTTACTTAAAATGATAATGGTCAATTTTGGCCTGGTAATCCTTCCTCACTGAAAATGAAACAAGAAAGCCCTTAAAACACAACAAACGAAACCTCTGTATACCTCAAATACATGATTTTTCCACAAAAACTTAAGATTAGATTAAGTCCAAGCGTACAAAATATGGCCTCTCTCCCTTGACAAAGAAGTGTAAACTTAGCTGATGGCTCTCTTGAAAAGACAGGAATAGGAAAGCACAACATGATGCAACCACATGGTTAGAGACCAGGAACACCAATCAGCCGGTCCCTGTTTCCGTTCCCTTTCCCACACGCTGGATGAGCTGCAAATGCAGTGAGGCCAGCACCGACAGGCCAGAGTGTCAGATGTAGGACTCCCACATGAGGCTGCCCTGCCATCATTTCCAGATTGCTGTACAAGATTCGCAGCTCTGCTCTGCTTTCTGCTGCCAAAGAGAGACATCAGGTAGGCAGCTCTGAAGAAGACAGCATGTGTTTGCATGTTTACAACTTGAGATACTGCAGTAGCCTCTCTCTCGTATGAGCAACAAGGCCCTCATACTCCTCAGTATTTCAGTACTTGTGCCCTGGGAGTCTTAGGAGGTGTCTGAAGGACTGTGACCTGGCCCCCATGCCAAGAGAAGGTTGAGATACTGTGTACTCATTAACACTTCACTCACGCACCGATTTATGATTTTGTATAGAGCTAATGTTTTCACTCACCTTTCAAATACATTCTGCAAAGATGAACTAACTTCTCTGTTCTACTTGAAATTGCTTAAAATCTCAGATTAACCTTTATTCTGCCAAAATAAAGGCATTGTCTTAAGCTGATTAACTTCCTAAAGTAGGAATGGATATCATATTCTGATTTTTAAAAAGGTTGGGGGGGGCTGGAAATGTAGATCTAACTTAGACTGTACCTACGTTGTGAACTAAATAACTTTTGTAATGAACTATTTTTAAATTGTTAACCTTTATAATAGAAATGTGTTGCTTTTGCCAATCTACATCAATTTTCCTGTATTCTGATAACAACTCCCAATTTTATACTGATGGGCTGGTTATTTAGTGCAATTGTCCATCAAGGTATCCTGCAAGGACAGACACATAATTCACATTTGTCCTATCCCACTCTCTAGAGAATCTCAATCTTGAGCATGGTGATCAAAAAACTGAAAATAGTTTTAACTGATTCATTCCAGGAGTAAGTAATACCCTGAAAAATTTGATCAAAATTTCCTGCTCTCCAGACCCCTGGACCTGTCTCTGTTTTGTTCATCACCGGCCTTATTCTTCAAATATTTCTTAAATTTTCTGAGCTACCCTTTTTATGCCAATAAACTTACTTATTTATTCTGCTTAAGAAAACCAGAGTCAGTTCCTAAAAAACTGTTAGAAAAAAATGTAATGATCTATCTAGATTGAGGATATGCAAAAATATCCAGAAACCATGGTGGAAGATCTAGTATATAAGTCTTAAAATTAATGGAAGCTTTTCTTGGCCAATTGTGACACTGTGTAAATGAACCATGTGGTTCAACATTGCTAATTCAGTATTAATTCTGCCCTGAGAAACAGCCCGTTCTTACTGAATTGGTGGCTCACCCAACTCAAATGCAACAGATTCAAAGAAACCTGTGACAGGATTTTCATGTCACATATGTGGTCAGGTAGACACAAGGTCAAGAGAAAAAGCCAGAACAAGAAAAAACAAGATGCCAGAATAATGTTACCCAATTTTTTCTTCCCTAACTCCCTGCATAAAAACATTATGGTGATAATGACAGTAAAAAATGACATCATTATGCAGAAGCTGCAGCTGAGGAAGCAACAATAATTTTAAAGAAGGGCAGAGCTGAAGTAAGTGCATATGTGTTAAAGAAATGGGGAAGGAAAAGAACGCATGCTTCTCCAGGGACTGAGAATGCATCTGATTTAAAATAGATCTTTAAAAAGAAAGCAGGACCTGTCCATCAGCTTTGGTTTCAGCAGAGGGATCCTCTCTGGAGAATATTTTCTCTTGTAGGAGAATGGTTAGGATGCCAGGAGCTATCCAGACAAAGGGAACAGTGTACAGATTCATCACTTATTTGAGGTAGGAAACTAAGATGGGTTAAACACTGTGAAACATATAATTGCATTATGAAAACAACCTGAGGATCTGACATTAATGAAGTAGGGAAAAAGTTGTATTTAGTGAATTTTTAAAAATTAAAATCTATTAATAAAATTTCATTGAGCTCCCTAAATTATTTTCTTCAATGACATACACACATTATTAATATGCACATGAATATTACATATATATAATACATACACATTAATAAAATGTATACCATGCATCTTAATACACATAAAATGTATACTGCTTACAACTGTGTGACCTTGGCTAAATATTGTAACTGTTCTGATTCTTTGTCTGCAAAATAAATGTAAGTATAATACCCACCACATCTAGTTATCATGAGGATTAAATAGGGCAACATATGGAAAGTAATTAGAAAAATATACATGTTATTATATGAATGATATATCTCATTTTACTTTTTTTTGAAGATTTTATTTATTTATTTGAGAGAGAGAGCATGAGAGAGAGCATGAGAGGGAAGAGGGTCAGAGGGAGAAGCAGACTCCCCGCTGAGCAGGGAGCCCGATGCAGGACTCGATCCCGGGACTCCAGGATCATGACCTGAGTCGAAGGCAGTCACTTAACCAACTGAGCCACCCAGGTGCCCAATCTCATTTTACTTTGATAGAAAACATCTCTGATCCCCTTAGTATCCCTGCAATACTGTGTGGTTAATTAGTGACAGGAAAACAATTATTATTTCATTGAAATTTTTCTGAGTTTAAAACTTGAAACTTTGTACTATACAGCCTTTGATATACTAATAGGCTGGCCTGATATAGGCCATCAATCATTCAAATAAATAATTTTAGGTAAATATTTTGTGTCCAATTCTGTGCTCTATAAAACAGATGCAAAGATGAAAACAAGTGCATCTGCTACAGATTCTTATGATTATGCCCCAATAGTTAAGAGGAAAGCTCAAATGATAGAATTTAGATGAAAACTCTCTGTATGCTGTATGAATACAATTCATGTGTGTGACAATGAACAAATCAAGCTATCTATCCCAGGAAAAGCTTTCGTTCTGTAAGATAAACTTATTGCCTCTTTCTTGGTACCACTGTTAAATTTTTTATGTTAAGAATTGGCATTAAAAATAAAGCTTGACTATATAAGTCAGTTAGGTTCCTAAAACATTATAGGTAAGTTGTATGGAAATTAAAGTGAAGTGGGTCCATGAGTATAACATTTCTATATAACAAAAGCATTTCTATTGTCTTTCAAAAATAGATTCATTGAGCTTGTTAACTACCCTCTCCCTTTACCAGGTAGAGGTTATTTCATTTTTCCTCTGTTGTCTGTGACTTCCCTTTAGATTTGCTTTCCACCCCTACAAAGTTGCTCATACAGCAGACGGGGATCTAACAATAATCTGAAGCCCAAAGCTTACTGCTTTGATAAACAGAAGGTTTTGAGTGCCCAGATTGGCTATTTATACTAACCAAATTAATCATTAACCAGTCAAATTATATAAACCATATAATCATACCCTCAGTAGTTTAATGGGTATTTATTAGGGCTTGTTGCTGGATACCACATTCCTCATTTTTTTGTCACCCCAACAAAAAGTGTATTCTCTCTTTCTGTGTTGGAGGATCACCAAAAATTTTTAAAGACTTGGAAAAAAGCTGAGTTCACTGGGCTAAAAATATGATATACCAGTTCACTGCCAGTTCCCTGAGCCACATTCTCTAGGCTTCCCAATAATTCTGTGAATTACCTATATCTATATAATAAATTCCTTTCCACCTAAATCAGTTAGAGCATATTTTGGTTGGTCACAAATAAAAAAATATGACTATATTGAAAGAAACAAAAATTTTCTAAGTCCCCACTATGAGCTAAGAACTGTTGAAATTCTTTGGAAGCATACTAATCATGACAACAATTAATAATACTTGATTCGCTATTTCTAAAAATTGTTCATTTCCACAGTACATATACTGAAATGACATGGACTTATTCTAAATAATCACAAAATGATTACACATGATTAAAAAAATCTCTTATCATCAGGCACAAACAAAAGCTTTTCTCTCTTTCCAAATGGCTGAGAGTATATCAAGCTTTGCTCAAGTTGTACTGAGGAAGGGAATTTTTTTTTCCCACACAATAAAGCCTAAAGCAAGTCCCCTTGTTAATACTGTTACAAGTTTTTTTAGTCTTTATAACAAATTTCCATTTACAGTTCTTCTTTAAAGGTGGCTGGGAAATTTTTGCAAGAGTTCATCATTTTTCCATTTTTTCTGTACCATTCAGTTATTCTGAAAAGTTAAAGTACACCCTTGGAGTTACTGAACAAATAACCGCCCACAGGATTAGATGTGGAACAATTCTGTGCTTCTTATGTTTTACATTTGTTACTCATTTCCAGAGCCTGACCTCAGCTGATAAGCTGATAAACATTTTTCATTTTCAGTTGAAAGTAAAGGAGCTGAAAGCTAGTCTCATTGGGGGGATGTTACAGTCACAGCTCCTTAATGTTCCAATGCCTTTCTTCACACCTAGAAATGTGTGAAGCTACCTTGAGATTGTGCTACATGGTTTCAGTTACTTATTAGTATTCTTAACCACAGTCAATAAGAAAATGAATATTGCTTGAAAATCACTGATAAAACGAAGTCTCCTCCTAATCACCTCTTAGGGTAAAGCAAGAAGTCAGAGCCGTGATAACAGAAAGCTGGTGATTTCTTCTTAAGATTTTTTTATTTTTTTGATTATTCAGCTTCTTTGCAAAGGATTTCAGAATTAGGGCTTAAGTAACCTTTTCAAATTCAGGATATAATTTCAAATAGGGAGAAACCAAATCAAGTACC
The DNA here is from genome assembly GCF_009762305.2 of Zalophus californianus. NCBI lineage: Eukaryota > Metazoa > Chordata > Mammalia > Carnivora > Otariidae > Zalophus > Zalophus californianus. The sequence goes on along the minus strand of NC_045595.1, from coordinate 42,752,581 downwards.
TGGAAGGGAGAAAATACAGTTGGTTCCTCAAGGTCAGGCCACTAAGTCCCAACATCTCATACCCATGTTTTCCTTAACCAAATATTTTCCAGTGATGGAGGAACGCTCTCAGAGTAGACTGAGAGGCAGTCTTGGAGAGTGTCACTATTTTTGCAACTGTAGTACAAGATGTAGAAAAACCAATGCCCTAGAAAATTCCAAATTATATTTGTGACATGTTTAAAACTGGTATCATTCAATTTGTGGTGCTATTTAACATCTGCACTTACTCTTAGTTCATTTTGCAGTGAATCTATGATTTTAGAAGGAAAAGAAAAGCCTCTCAAGCAAGACAAGAGTGAAGAAAGGAAATGTTTACAGTAAGCAGTTTGAGGGGTAAAGATCTTCTTTACAATGTACAGGCATGGGAAGCCAGGGCAAAAATGAACTATTGGGATTTCATCAAGATAAAAAGCTTTTGCACAGCAAAAGAAACAGTCCACAAAACCAAAAGACAACCGACAGAATGGGAGAAAATATTTGCAAATGACATATCAGATAAAGGGCTAGTATCCAAAATGTATAAAGAACTTATCAAACTCAACACCCAAAGAACAAATAATCCAATCAAGAAATGGGCAGAAGACATGAACAGACATTTTTCCAAAGAAGACATCCAAATGGCCAACAGGCACATGAAAAAGTGCTCAACATCGCTCGGCATCAGGGAAATCCAAATCAAAACCTCCATGAGATACCACCTCACACCCGTCAGAATGGCTAAAATTAACAAGTCAGGGAACAACAGATGTTGGCGGGGATGTGGAGAAAGGGGAACCCTCCTACACTGTTGGTGGGAATACAAGCTGGTGCAACCCCTCTGGAAAACAGTATGGAGGTTCCTCAAACAGGTGAAATTAGAGCTACCATTCGATCCAGCAATTGCACTACTGGGTATTTACCCCAAAGATACAAATGTAGGGACCCGAAGGGGTATGTGCACCCCAATGTTTATAGCAGCAATGTCCACAATAGCCAAACTGTGGAAAGAGCCAAGATGTCCATCGACAGATGAATGGATAAAGAAGAGGTGGTATATATACACAATGGAATATTATGCAGCCATCAAAAGGAATGAGATCTTGCCCTTTGCAACGACGTGGATGGAACTGGAGGGTGTTATGCTTAGTGAAATAAGTCAATCAGAGAAAGACATGTATCATATGACCTCACTGATATGAGGAATTCTTAATCTCAGGAAACAAACTGAGTGTTACTGGAGTGGTCGGGGGTGGGAGGGATGGGGTGGCTGGGTGATAGACATTGGGGAGGGTATGTGCTACGGTGAGCGCTGTGAATTGTGCAAGACTGTTGAATCACAGATCTGTACTTCTGAAACAAATAACGCAACATATTTTGAGAAAAAAGAAAAAGAAGAAGATAGCAGGAGAGGAAGAATGAGGGGGAGTAAGTCAGAGGGGGAGAGGAACCATGAGAGACTATGGACTCTGAAAAACAAACTGAGGTTTCTAGAGGGGAGGAGGGTAGGGGGATGGGTTAGCCTGGTGATGGGTATTAAAGAGGGCACATTCTGCATGGAGCACTGGGTGTTATGAACAAACAATGAATCATGGAACACTACACCAAAACAAATGATGTAATATATGGTGATTAACATAACAATAAAAAATTTAAAAAAAAAAGAAATCATGTTTAAAAAGGCTATAAATCTCCAAATATCCCATGACCTATTGCAGTATGAAGTCAGTCCAAAGTTAGCAGATGTATCAAGCTGGAGGTCAATTTTTATCTATTGTCAACTTGATGGGACGGGGAATATAGAGGATTTAGAATTAACATAATTCTTGGGGTGCCTGGGTGGCTTAGTTGGTTAAGCGGCCAATTCTTGGTTTTGGCTCAGGTCATGATCTCACAGTCGTGGGATCAAGCCCCACGTTGGGCTCTGCACTCAGTGTGGAGTTGGCTTCAGATTTTCCCTCCCTCAAAAAAATAAATAAATAAATAAAATCTTTAAAAGAAAAAAGAATTAACATGATTCTTTATGACCATAAACATGGACAGTGAAGAACTAACAGCAAATTTCTCCACAGTGAAAAATATCATTTTGCTGATCAGTTCTAGAGTTGGTACAGTTCATCCTTTGAGCTACAAGAAAGTAAATTTTTCATTCTCCTAATTAGAGGATGATCATCACCAAAAATAAATTAATACTTGAGTCCAAAATAAGTTGACTTGAATCATTTCAAAACATAATCACATAATATTGAATGTAAGTTAAAGAGATCTTAGAAAGTATAATGAGATAGCACTATATCTCCGCTACAATAACAGGATATCAATTTAAAAATTAAAAAGACTTGGGACGTCTGGGTGGCTCAGTGGGTTAAGCATCTGCCTTCGGCTCAGGTCATGATCCCAGGGTCCTGGGATCGAGTCCTGCATCCTGCTCCTTGCTCAGCAGGGAGTCTGCTTCTCCCTCTGCCTGCTACTTCCCTTCTTGTGCACTCTCTCTCTCTCTGACAAATAAATAAAACCTTAAAAAATAAATAAATAAAAATTAAAATAAAAAAGACTAACATCATCAAGTTTTAGCAAGACTCTAGAGAAAATGTCAGCCTCATAATGGAAATAGAGTAAAATAATCTCATGATTCACAATGTTTGCCATTTTTTTACCCTATGACCCAGCAATTCTATACTTCAATATATAATGAAAAGAAATATGTATGTGTGTGCATCAAAAGACATGCACCAAAAAAAATTCACGGTAGTATGATTTGTAATAGCCCCAAACTGACAAAATCCAAAGATTCATCAGTAGTTGAATGGATTTAAAAAAGTACAGTAATTTATATAATATAGCAGTGAAAATGAAAACACAGCTCAGAAAATAAAATATATATTCATGTTTTCATTTATAAAATGTTCAGATTGAATAAAAAATTGGCTGGCTTAAAACAAGCTTATTAACTAACAGTTCTGGAAGGTAGAAGTCCAAAATCAAAGTGTCTTATGAACCATACTCCCTCTAACAGTCTTAGAGTAGCATACTTTGCCTTTTCTAACTTCTGATATATGCCAGGATTTCAATATATCTTTTTTTAAGCTTTTATTTATTTGAAAGAGAGAGAGAATGAGCAGGGGGAGGGGAAGAGGAAGAAGGAGAAGCAGATTCCCTGCTGAGTGGGGAGCCCGATGCAGGGCTAGATCCCAGGGCCCTGAGATTTTGACTTGAGCTGAAGTTGGAGGCTTAACATACTGAGCCACCCAGGCACTCCTCAACCTATCTTTTTGGAGGGAAACAATTAAACTCAGAACACACTGGAAATTCTTGGTGTAAAAGTGAATTGAAAAATAGCTGGGATTGGATACAAAGCTTCAAGCATTCCTATGTAATATATACCTATAGTCTTTATGATGCCGTGTTGATCAATAGTAACTTAGGAGCCAGCGTTCAAGATAGTTTCTCTGAATATAGCCATATTTGACTTTTCTAATGTCAACACTAGTGTATATATAGACAACACTGCCCAAGTTTTTAAGGTTATGTATATTCCTGGTTCAAGTATCAAACAGTACAGAGTCAAGCCATGTTTTTTTTCTGTCACAGGACTAATCAGTGATTCTATGATATTAAGAGTCAAGCATCAAGTCATGGAAATGTTAATCTAATGCAGAGATAACACATATGTGGGTTCTGTAGACCATTATAGTCTACATCCAAGCTCATCACAGACCTTGATAAGGGAGAGCAGAATACATTCCAACACAGACCAGACTGAACCTCACACTCTATCTCAATACCACATTATAGGCAGCCATTCCCAATTACCTGGAATTGGTACGTGAGATGAAACTATGATCAGTGCATATTAAACATGGCAGGACCAGCCCTAGTCTACATGATCAGGTCAGGCAAGTTTGACCTCTGCGACATCTTTCACTCCTTCCATTTTGGCCCCTTTTTCCTCCCTTCATATTCTCAGCATTATCTGGATATCTCTGACTGTCCATAACTCAATGGTTTGTAGTTTCCCAAAATAGATTGCTTACCTTGGTAATCAGCCACATTAATTCTGAACATGCCTCCACTTTCAGCTGCTAATTTTTGCCACTTCTGGATTCAATTTTTTTGGTTAAATGATAATGTGTTTATTATAACCATAATGCTAATACTCCATACTGCAACTATGGAAAATTACCTTGACCCCAAGGCATTGTTCGATTTTGGTAATAAAGATGGTACATTGTAATGGTTATGGGTTTTGACTCTTGAGTCAATTGGTCTGAGTTCAAATGCTGACTGTGCCACTCATTCACTTTGGGCAAATAACCTTTCTCGTCTGTGCCTTTGTTTCCACCTTTGTATAATGTGGATAAATAAAAGTGCCTACCTCACAAGATTGTTGAAATGAATGAATGAGTTAATACAGGAATGCCTCAAAATATTTTTTTGGCATACAGAAAGCATTTCACACCAGTTAATTATTTTAATTGTGTAATTATGCAAATAAGAGTTCTAGGTATGATGATTAAAATTTTAAAGGTCAAAAACAACAAGAATTTTTATTTGGTTTTCATCTATATGTTGGGTACTGTATAAGATTCTGTAGCTAAAGAGTTGTGTCTTAAAGGAAAATTTAATGAAAGAGAAAGACAAATAGAAATTAAAATGGAATATGGTAGGTGCTATAATGACTTTATTTAGCACTTGTTAAAAGAACATGCTGACATGATGCAGCTTTGTTTTTTTTTTTTTAATTATTTACTGTTACTAGATGTGATATTTTCTTTGTTGCTATACAGGGGAGAAATTGTCCAGTTAAACTAATGAAGTGCTTTTTACAAATGTCTGATTAACCTGTCTTCCTGTCTCCTCCTTATCCCATTCTTTCTCACTCCATGATTTTCTAGCCCAGATTATTACATATTCTTGGAGTAATATACTTTGTAGATGAGTGAAATTCTTTAATATTTGACATTCGGTTTCTAAGAAACTTCCCTGTAATTCAAAGTTAGCTTTGTTCATGAGAATTTATGAGATTGTTTTGCATTAATTAATTCATTTATACTTCGGAAAAAAAAGTGTGTATGCATACATATGTAAGTATATATATAATTTTAATTTCAGCTTACAAAAAAGGACATCTTATTAGACACAGCAGGTAATTTATTACAAACATGACATATTTTCTCTCATGGTTGAGCTCTGCAATTCTACTTTTCATAGTTCCTAAACAAAAAACATATGGTCAATCTTCAAAGATTTTTTTTTAAACCTGAAATTGCTTTCTAGTCTGTAAAGCAAATAAGAAGAAAAACATCATGAAGGTGTTTTCATATTTCAACTTGACTTTTTAACTTAATAATGAAATACATGCATCTTAAAATATCACTTGATAGTCACCAAATAAACAGGGCCAAGTAGGGTACCATGTCTTGGGCTCTAAAACTATGCTCTTTCACATACACCTCACCATTCATAAATAAACATCAGAGCATCCAGTTATTTGCACATTTTGAAATAGAAGTATCTTTAAAGTTTAAAGTCCACACTTAATTGCTATAGGCATTAGCTAGAATTCTATGGTGATAAAAAGTATAAAATATTGCAGCTATAGGCTAACGTTCAGAAATATTTTCAAAATACTCCACCAGACCTAACACTATGCAAAAAATTCGATTCCAATTTCTTTTTTATTTTTTTAAAGATTTTATTTATTTTGACAGAGAGAGAGACAGCGAGAGAGGGAACACAAGCAGGGAGGTGAGAAAGGGAGAAGCAGGCTTTCGCAGAGCAGGGAACACGATGTGGGGTTCAATCCCAGGACCCTGGGATCCTGACCTGAGTCGAAGGCAGATGCTTAACGACTGAGCCACCCAGGCACCCCTGATTCCAATTTCTTAACAAAAGATATATCTCTGTGGTTAATATCAAAAGAACTCTAAATTTGTCACTTGTTTTCTTATTACTGGGATGTCCTGAATGAAATCCTTCCCAGCATACTGAAAGGGGACATGCTGAAGACATGAATCAAGTCACTTCAGTTTCATCCTATTGACAAAATTATTTATGCAAGTAGAGAATGAGTTCAGTACATTTCTTCCAAATTCACTCTTATAATCTCTTTAACATCTCCCCATGCTTCTCTAAATTCTTTAGCTATCTATAAACTTAGCTCTCTATAAAATTCTTGATGCATGGTTCCAACAACAGATGTTGCCCTTTGAAATCTGCTTTGAAATCATTTCCATGGTGTAACCAAAAGTAAGCAAGTTGGGAAAGAAGGGCTGACCTTAGTTTGCTTTCTATTTTGCAATAGCATCAGCCTATTATAAAAGCACATTTTTTTACCCCTGTTTTGTTTGAGACACTGACCTCTCTGAAGCAAGTGTAGCAAGAGTGTGTGGTTTCTGTTGTGTAGAGTTTTAAATTTACTCTTTATATGTACTTTCAGGCCTGGCCTATGTTATTTTCAATTTTATTTCAAGTTAATGTAAGAAGGTCTTGAGTCAACCTTCAGAAATATGAATATGCTGTTATTATAAACAATAAGGGTGGTATTCATTAACCATTAGGAAGGAAGAATAACATTAAGCACAAATACAGTTTGTGAATAAAGGTTGTCAATTTTTTAATCCTTTGGAATGAAAGTAAGAATGTTATTATGTTGAACACAATAAAGAGTTTTTTTATACTGAAAATATTTTAGTCCATCTTGGATTCACCTAAGCTTAGATCAGTTTTATACTGCTGTCATCATTGAAGCCATGGTTTAAAATCAACCAAAAATCACAAAAAGTGTCAAATAATATTTAAACTTAAATGTTATTTTTCATCACTAGTTAGCAATCTTTAGACTAAATAATATTTATTTCAGAAATTATAACCTTATCATGAATCAGTAGTTTGGCAGGGCTACTTTGATCAAAGATTTTAATATCCCAAGATTTTTTACCAAAAACAATAGTAATTCAGTACAACACAAATTTTAAGAAATAACAATACCACAAATTGTAGGGCTATTTACATAACGTATTATTATGTACCAATATTCTTAATACATATATTTTATATATGGTGACTTTTTAAATTTTCTATTTGGATCACCTTTCAAACTATGCAAAAGGGAAAATAATAGATTTTTGCTTGTTTGGGGATTTTGTTTTGTTTTCATGATTTCCATAAGTGACTTTCCTTTATACAAACTTTAAATACCATCAGAAAATGAAGTACACATTGAAGAAACCCAGAGAGAAATCTTTTGACAGGTTTGACACTATACAAGTTGTACAGAAATTTGAGAATGTTTGGTGAACAACAGAAAAGGCAAAAGGATAGCAAGGGATGAGTTAACTTCAAAACTAAAACCTGCAAGAAGAGATTAGATTCATTCCAGATACCAGAAGAGTTGCAGAACTGGGAAGGAATGGATCTAAGAATCTTGTGATGATTAAAGCTCTCTGAAAATGCTCTGCGCTATCTCAGAAGGTAATAAGCCCTTGTCTCCAGGTATTCAAGTAGATATTGGATGGCAATGATTAAAACTATATGATTTTCAAGGAGTCTTCTACCTCTGATGTCTTGTTTTTTATAATCTGAGTCTAAGATATATGGTGGAATTTTTAATTTTTTTCCAGTTTTATTGAGTTATAATTGATATATAGCATTGTATTAGGTATATAAGGTATACAACATAATGGTTTGATATATGTATAGTTTGTGAAATGATTACCACTGTAAGTTTAGGTAAGATCCATCACCTGATGTAGTAACAATTTCTTTCTTAAGATGAGAATTTTTAAGATCTACCATTAAGTAGTACTAAGATCTACCATAAGCTGTATTTATTTCATTGATGTCTATTTCACTTATTAAGACTTTGAGGGAAGAAACCATATTTGTTTCATTTAATAGTACACACCTAAAACTAAGATAGTTCCTGGCATATTGTGTACATATATATAATTTTTTTTGCTATTTTTAATATTTTCCCCAGATTCAATGAGATACTGACCTAGAGCACATGTAAATTCAAAGTGTACAATGTGATGAAGAGATACATGTATATATTGCCAAATGACTACCACAGTAAGGTTAGTTCACATCTTCAACCTGTCACACAATTATAATTGTGCATGTGTATGTGATAACAACATTTAAGATCTATCTATACTCTTCAAAACCTCCAACCATATAATATAACCACACACTGTGCACTAGATCCCCAGATCTTACTTATCTTATACCAGGAAATTTGTATCTGTTAACCAACTTCCCCCCATTCTCCTCCCCCACTAGCTCCTGGTAACCACCCTTCTACTCTGTTTCAATAAGCTTGGCTTTTTTAGATTCCACATGTATGAAAACATACAGTATTTGTCTTTCACTTTCTGACTTATTTTATTTAGCAAAACGACCTTGAGGCCCATCCATTTTCTTTCAAAAGAACCCCAACCAATTTAAGACAATGGCCAAATTTCATTAAATTGATTAAAACAATGCCTTTTAAAATTAACATATAATGTATTATTTGTTTCAGGGGTACAGGTCTGTGATTCATCAGTCTTACACAATTCACAGCGCTCACCATAGTACATACTCTCCCCATTGTCCATCACCCACTCACCCTATCCCTTCCAACCCCTCTCCACTCCAGCAACGCTCAGTTTGTTTCCTGAGATTAAGAGTCTCTTATGGTTTGTCTCCCTCTCTGGTTTCATCTTGTTTCATTTTTCCCTCCCTTCCCCTATGATCCTTTGTCTTGTTTCTCAAATTCCTCATATCAGTGAGATCATATGATAATTGTCTTTCTCTGATTGACTCATTTCACTTAGCATAATACCCTCTAGTTCTATCCATCTCATTGCAAATGGCAAGATTTCATTTTTGATGGCTGCATAATATTCCATCATAGATACCACATCTTCTTTATTCATTCATCTGTTGATGGGCATCTAGGCTCTTTCCATAGTTTGGCTATTGTGGACACTGCTGTTATAAATATTGGGGTGCAGGTGCCCCTTTGGATCAAACTAAATGCTTTTTTAAACATCATCCCATTTTGGTATCAGAAAGACACCAAAGAGTAAAGCAACATTTACTTGTCTTCCTCTTTCCCTCCTCCACCTCTGTGGAAAAGGAAAAGAAAAAGTTAGGTCCATAGAGCAAATAAAAAACTGATTCTCACAATGCCCAGAGGGAATCCAAGAACCATTATCTAGCAATTTTAAGCAAGAGAATCATTTAGAAACTTTCCTTATCTTCTGCTTCTCTTTGTGGGTGTAGACACAGCCTTAGGAAACATAAGTTGCTCAACATGACATCCAACTGAGAGAAGTCTGCCTTGCATGAAGCGAACACCAATAAAAATGTGGCCTATATTCATATGCTTTTATTAGTAGGATACCTAAGAATTAAAATAAGGCTTTCATACTGAGACCATCCTCCCACATATAAAAAGAACTTTAATATATCCTGTAGGTTTTACTTCCAATCTCTGTGAAGAGATAATGTGTGACAATTACATCATATGGTGTAGAAATCTACAAGGAAAATTTTGGCATTATTTATTTTCATGTCTTTTCATGTTTTTTTGTTTTTGTTTTTGTTGTTGTTGTTTTTTTTAAGGATCTAATCTAGAAAATAGTGGAGCAAAAAACCCAGCAAAACCACCAGAAGACAATAATTCATTGCATGCAATGAATGATGAATACAGTTCTTCTATCTCCTGACTTTTTAAAAATGTTGTTCTGTTCTCTATTGGTGATTCTTTTAAATTTCCAACCACTTCAGATCCTCTCAGAGATTTTCTCATCAGGTAGAAAAGAAATAAAGACAGGAAATAGAAAGGGTTAAGCTAAAAAAAACTTAGAACCAACATAGTCTAATATTTGTTTGTGTGTATTCACTATATTTAATAACAATAATGAGGTTCTTTCAACGTGTTTCAAGGAATTCTCTATATTCTAAGATTAATGACTATCTAGGCAGGAGCTGGTACATTTGTTAACCAATAATGTGCTTTATTGTGTTATGGGTTTAAACATGGTGTTTAATTTTTTTTTAATGACAACATTGTTTCAAGAATCACAATTAAAAAGCCCTTCAAAACACGACAAAGAATTCATTAGTCTAGTAGAGTATATTTTTGTATAAATGATGATAACTGTGTAATGATGTGGTAAGCTAGCAATTAGGCATAATTTGCTTATGCAAGTGAGTTTTAAAAAATGGGGATCAATATTCAATTTACACCTATGTGAAAAGCAATTAGTTTAATTGATGGGGAAAAAAACCTCAACAATGGCTAATTATTCCAAAATGACCTGAAACACTCATGCAAATTATTAGAATTAATTATACATGAATGATTAGATTATATAAATCATTTTTAAAACCTGGAAATTTCTATAGTTAGTCATTCATAAAATGTAGTAGAAAAGGTGATTTCATAATATAATGGATGAAGTTTAGAGAATAATCATCAAGTTTTCCCTACAATGTGCTGGCACAACGCCACCTCAAAATAGACAATAATGGATATAAACAAAACAGGTGCCACTATTTCTCACTCAGTTCCACAAAGAAACATTTACTCAATAAAACACTATTTTGTATAATTATTATTTCTCTCAAGTCCTACTGAGTGTCTACATGAATTCCTGAGATAACTGTAACATTTTATATTCCTTTCAAAGGTAAAACTCAAATACCTTGATTTACTTATCATCAGCCCTGGTTTTTGTTTATGAAATAGATGAAGATTTACTCTTATTCTGCATTCTGTTCTTCATATAACCCTGCCATTCTCATCATTACTTCTATGAAAGAAGCAGTGCTTCATGAACATCAGAAAACAGCATATTTACTGTCCATCTGAAATTACTTTTAATTTAGGACAGTCTCATTATCATTATATCAATCTATTATTGGAATACATATAGATTCATGGCCTGCCTTTATTGAACTCCAAGTGGCATGACTGAATTTAAATAAATTTGGGACAAGGTCACAAACAAAAGTGACTACTTTGGTCTGATTTCATTCTTCAGTGTCAAGTTATAAAATTGAAGTACTTTTGATAGAAGTTTGTTTCAGGTAAAGGTGTTTCTAGCTTATAAAGGTAATATTTTTTAGGAAGGAAAACACACACACATGTGGAAGATTGGTGATGTTCTAATTTAGGTTGCCTATTTTAGTAGACATTCCACATTTTAGAATATATAGACTTATTTCAATACCTTTCCCTAGAGAAAGTAAATAAACACCTCACACAATGGTTAGTTTTCTTTTAAGCTTGCCTTAACAAGCCACTTGGGTTTCATTTTAAGAAAGACTTAGATGTTTTTACTATTTCTAATTTTTATCCACTACTCTATCCCCAACTCACCAATGGCCTCGATAAAACCTTGTTTTTTAACTGTCAATTCTAGTCTTTATCTTTGCCTTCAACATCATAGCTTTATCCTTATATAAGTTGGAACTGTGGTGCTGCACAGTGGCATAATACACTGTCATTAGCATGCTATAAGGCCTCTGCACACATTCTCACAAATTATAGAAAGGCATTAAGCATGAATCTCAGAATGCCCAAGTGCTTTTTATAATGGCTCTGATAACACTCTGAGCTATATTACGTTTTTGTTCTGAACAGGAGCCCCTCAGAGAGGAGGTAAAAAGTTATCTGCTGTCAAAAAGCCTTGATGTGTTTCCAGTCATGGAAGTTTCACACTTGAGAACTAAACACAGTTTTGTATAGAATATTCTGACCTTCTCTAGAGAATGAACAAATATGAACACAAATAACAGAAACTGTTGGGCTCTGAGCTCTGCCATTGGCTCCTGATCATTGTAGGCCTTTTCATAGCTGGTTATTGAACCCATAAAACTCAGTTATCAGCCTTGTGATTCACCAGAGACATGTAATCTGGACCTTGGAGGGTGACCAGGGGTGAAAGTTTCTTACCTAAGCATCGCAATAGGAATTTCAAATTTGTGATTACCTTTCTGAATTTGAAATATAAGTCAGTAGGTTTGAAATAAGCCCTTTTATGTTTTTCTGTAGTAGGTTTATATTTTTGTGTACTTTTATTTTGATTTTCCTGTATTGTCTTTACCACAACTATATGACATGAGTATAGCAATGTATGTATATGCTGTTGAGTCATAAATGGAAAAAGAAAATGAGACCCAGATTGAGAAAATGACTTTCTTGGGTTACACAGAACATTGACCCTAGAACTAAGATTAATCTACAATACCCTTTTTCTGGGTGTGAATGTTCTCTGCTGGATTGGGCTGCACATCTAAAGAGTTGGTATGAATTGTTCAGCTCGGCAAGCAGAGGTCCACAACTAATGTTCCCAATCCCAGGTCCCCAGTATATAGCTTACACACAATATATTGATCCTCACCAAACATTAGGACAACTGACTTCAGAATTTTATGTCCTAGGGATTTTAGAGAATATCTAAGCAGTGGTTCTCAACCTTAGTTGTGCATCAAAATCCCCTGGGAAGTATAATTACTCACACCTGGGTTCCAGCCACAGCTAGTTTGATAATTAATCTGGAGCAGCCTGGGCACTGAGATTTTTAAAATTTCTCCACAATATTCATCTGTATAGCCAACATTGAAACCAATGATCTAGAGGCAATATTGAGGACTATAAATTTATATACCTACAGGAGCCTAAAAGTTATATCCGTGGGAAGTTGGGCAGGTATAAGAAAAATAACATAATCTCTCTTAGATTATTGCTTATTGTTCCCATTCTTGATTGAGCAATGGGTAAGAGATATTTTTTCACTATAAATAAGAAAAAAGAAGTGCAAGCTCAATGTCAAACGGCAACTGACACTTATACTTTGTGTGGAGGTTACAAGGAGTATCAAGGATTGTGTTTAACTAGAGAATGCACAACCATGTAAAGGGGCAAATGCTCTTAAGCTGCAGCTGAATTTGGGCCTAGAGTTTCCAGATCTACTGATTTTGTCAAAAGTATAATATTTATTTTTTTAATTTAAAATTGCTTGATGTTTTAAAAGTTGGCTTAATTAATTAATTAGAATTAAAACAGGAGAGCTTTATGGTCAAACTGTGGAAGGAAAACAAAGGAACTGAGCATCTGCTCCAGTCTGTTCTTTTTTTTTTAAACCACAGGGTTGGGGTGGAAGTCGAGGTTCCATGGTAGTCTCCACAGACTCTGCAGTGGGAGAGTCCCACTGTAAGGTAGGGAGCTCCTTACTGCCTGACATGGATGAGAAATTCAGTTTCCTACTTTGCCTTCTCTGACACCACCCTGGTGAGAGGTTATAACACCTCATTACTACCTAGTAAGCGTGGTATAGGTTCCCTATTTGGCTTTTGCTGGTAGGAGTGGGACTACAGACAGTCTTTTCAGGGGTGTTTGGCTAGAGTAAAGCAGTATTATCCAAAAGTTTTCTTTCTTGTTAGACTCTCTTTTTCCACTCCTTTGGCTAAAGAGAGCAGGCTTTTGTTAAACCATTTTTGTCTTCACCCATTGACATTCCTGGATTGTTGGCTTCTTTACCTCTATGTCTGGGCTGTATGATTCAAAAAGAAAACCCAAGGAATTCATCATCATGTTCTCCCTTAGTCCCAAGGTCTTCAGCCAGTATGCCTTCTTCCCTCCAACTTCAGAGTCTTATATTCGTTTTGTATAAAATGTCCAAGGTTTTGGCTTTACTTAGTAGGAAGAAAGGTGGGAAAGTATGTCGATTCCATTCTTCTGGAAATGAAAGTCTGTTAGAATATGATTTTTAAAAGAAGATTCTAGAATATCATTTAGCAACTCTTGTAATGTCTACTAGCTCTGTTAATAAAAATATCTTTCTTCATAAACAAGTTGGGTTTTTTTTCATTAAAAAATATATTATCATCTCCTGCTGGAAGTAACACCTGGGACTTATAAAATGTAATTCTTTTCAGTGCTTTGCTTTCAGTTTTTTTTTTTTTAAGATTTTATTTATTTATTTATTTGACAGAGAGACACGAGAGAGGGAACACAAGCAGGGGAAGTGGGAGAGGTAGAAACAGGCTTCCCGCTGAGCAGGGAGCCTGATGCAGGGCTTGATCCCAGGACCCTGGGATCATGACCTGAGCCGAAGGCAGACGCTTAACAACTGAGCCACCCAGGTGCCCCTTTGCTTTCAGTTCTATAGTATGAATCTAGGAACCTCACCTCACTACTACAGTCCCTGAGAAATTTAGTATACACCAGCTTGTGTTTACAAAGCGCATGGACAGCATTAGCCTGGTTACACTGAGTTGGATTACATGAAAAGCTCTACATTTCTATGACATTCTCACCCATTTCCCTTCCACTGACATCTAAAATTTCACACAGAGCAAATAATCTGGATGAGAACCAATCAGAACAAGTAAAATATAAATTAGGGTCTAGTCATTGGATTCAAACCCTAGAAAAGCTGGTAAATGCAACATGTCATTGGTATTTTTAAAGCTATAAAAATTGTACACAATAAAACAATCTTATAAAACTTTTATAATCATTATTGTAAAAGACATTTTCAAATCAATAAAATAGTCTAGATACAAAACTTTTCGAACTTCAAAATCACAGCATATTGTGCCTTATTTATGATCATTGTACTACTTTAATAGAGTAAGCTTGTGATTATGCCACTGCCTACAATTGTGCACCGTGTACTCAAAACATGACCTGACTCAAAACAAGGGATCAATAAATGCCTGTTGATTGAATGTTGAATGAATTAAACATGTATTATTACTCCACCTCCAAGGTTCTTATTCTGGTACTTAGGAACTGTCCCCAAAATGTCCCCAACATTCTGGAAGAGTATTACCCAGATTCTCATAACTGTAGCAATTAGTAAATGCTTTTGAATGCCCAATATACATGCATACATACTACTTAACTTACAGAATCCCCATCTTAATTTCCTGTCTCAATTTGTTATCACTGTGTGTATGTCAGTTCCTTAAGAAGATACATTCCTCACATGTGATTTCACTTTCCTCTGATCTTATATTTTATGAGCCTACGGATCAACATCTGCCCTCATCAGTTTTACATTACCATGCAGACTGTCAAGATTATTTCATTCAGCCATCCCCACGTGTCAGTGTGGGTCAAGAAGTATACTATTGCAGAGGACTACCAAATTTTTTTTACTAAAGCTACACCTTCCATGTCAGTGGGCAGCGGGACCAAATCTCTCATGATATGTAAATACACAGCAATCAAGCACCTTCTTGATGTTGTAAGGGCACAAAGAATAAAAAAAACAAGCACAATCCCACCTTAAGAAAATCAATCATAATCTGATGCTAAGCAAGTCAAAATAAAATGGCATTCTTCAGCTTCATGAGGTGACTCCACTTATCAAAACACACAAAATGATCTATCATAAATATTTAAAGGATTGTCTTGTGCAAGAGGAAAGAGACTCAGGCTAAATGTTAACAAGGCAAGACTTTATGTCAACATTTAGAAACTCAGGTGGATAAACTGAGTCTCCATATGAGGAATAACTGAACAAGTTGATTTGTTGTAGAAAGTATTCCCTCAGAAGGTAATGAGTTCTACCACTCAAGCTATTAAAGTTCGGAGGAAGCATCAAGTTCCAGAAGTAAAAATCACCTGATTCCAAGGGAAAAAAGCCTCAGCAGGAATTGGCAAGGTCAGGTTAAAATTCCTCCTAACACGAGCATTCTGGGATTTTATCAAAATGAGCTCATAATGTACTGTTTGCCTGCAAACTCTCACAGAAAGAAAGAACCAAAGAAAAAAAGCCAAAGCATAAATAACTGAAAATAGATGCTAACATAGAAGTAACACCTACTCTACAACTAATTGCTGGTGTGATTCTCCTCTAATTGCATGGCTGTGAATGTCTTTTCTTTTAAATCTTCTGCCAAGATGGCTAAATCCAAGTATAGTTTATAGCAGTTCTAATGGGGAAATATATTTTAGAATAGAATTTGTTGAGCTCCCATCACAATACCTGTCATTATTCTATTTGATCTGATCGAATTCAGTAGCATTCTCAGGTGATACTTTCCAGATTAATGAGTGGATTGTTCGCAAAGAGGAAAGTAAACACTTTTCTTTTAATGCAATGCATTAAAGAATTAACTTTATGTCTGCCCATTTTATAGAAGTGGTATTTCTAAGTCCTGTTAAAATTGTTTTATAGACTTCCTAACTGCTGTAACACATTAGGGAGTAATCACATTAGATGTTGCCTGCTGAGTCTGGCAAGACTTGGTCAGTAGTTTAAAGGAACTGTTCCAATAATACAGTCAGCTCACTAGTAGCCGGGTGACTCTAATCGAAATAACTGGACTGCACCATTAGTCCAAATAAGCACTTCACTCCCATTTATGCTTTATTTGAAACCAAGATTAAGAACATGCCACTTATAAAAATGATTTTCATTATAATATTGTCCTCAAGGGTCACAGTAGTGGGAATATATTATAAGTGAAACCTCATACTGATATACATTTTTAAATCATTTGTTAGTTTTGATTACAAGTACCAATTAGCTACTTAATCAAATCATAGTAAGCTCTATGATATAATAAATCTCAATATATCCATTTCAATTGACCATTATTAGATGAAGATAAAGCAGACTTTATGTTGATACTCTTGACAAAGCCCACTCGTTATGGTGTTGATGGAGATCATGCTTTAATAACTCCTCCAAGATTCCCCTGCCCTACCATCCATGATCCCCACCTCTTGCTTCCAGACCCTTATGGAGTCATATCTCACATTGTACCACGCTTGGTCTGTGTGACTGTAAAATATAGCATAGGTGATAGAATGTCATTTGTAAAATTAGATTGGGTTCCTTCTCTTGGATCATTCTTCCTGAGGGAAGCCAACTGCCATGTTGTGAGGATATTCTGAGCCTATAGCGAAGGCTATATTGCAAGGAAGTGAGTTATCCAAATGCAGCAAAGTAATAAATGTTTGTTGTTTAAGTTTCTAAATTTATGATCATTTTTTATGCAGTAATAGGTAACTAAATTCAGATTTCAGCACTTAAGAAATGGGATGCTACAATAACACAATTCTAGAATTGGAGAATGATTTTGGAACTGAGGAGAGTGCTGGTAAAAGCTTCAAGTGCCTGGAACACAAGGACTTGAAGGAAAATGAAGAAAATCTTATAGAAAAATCGAGTTTAGCAATATGCTTGCCTGTAGTACTGTATAAGACAAAAAATGTGCTTAAAGAACTGGCTGATTTTGCCTAAAGATTTTCCATTCCAAGTATTAAAAGTGTCTTTTGGTTTCTCCTTGCTGTATATGAGAAAATATAATGAGAAAATTTCTCATATAAAAATACATGAGAAAATATACAAGAAAATATAAGTGAAGATTAAAGGAAAAATTGTTAAATGAAAAGAGATCATTATTGCTAATAATACTGTATTAATAAATATGTAATGAAAAAGATGACATGACAATTTCCTTAAAATATTCAAAATATAGAAATTTTGAACAGATTAACACAGAGTAAATTGAAATGGTAGTTAAAAACATGTTTTCAATTGCAGCATTTCACTCTACCCTACATTTAAAAAATAATAATAATAGGGGTGCATGCTGGCTCAGTTGGTTAAGCATCTGACTCTTGATTTCGGTCAGGTCATGATCTCAGCTCAGGTCATGATCTCAGAGTAATGAGATCGAGCCCCACATTGGGCTCCATGCTGGGCATGGAACCGGCTTAAGATTATCTCTCTCCTTCTCCCTCTGCCCCTCCCCCATACCACTAAAGAAAAAATAATAATTCCAGTTAGACTTATAGGGGAAAATTACCAAACCCTCCAGGATAACTTATGCTATGCTTATTCTTCCTAAGGCTACTATAATGAAATACCACAAAATAGGTGGCTCAAAACAACAGAAGTTTATCCTTTCCAACTTCTAGAGCTAGAAGGCCAACATCAAGATGTTGACAAGGCCATGCTCCTTTTCTAGCTTCTGGAAGATTTTTTTTTTCTTAACAGACCTTATATTTAGAGCAGTTTTCGGTTCATAGCAAAACTGAGTGGAAGGTACAGAAATTTCTTATAAACTCCCTGCCCCCAAACATATATAGCCTTTCCCATTATCAGCAGCCCCACCAGAAAGGTGCATTTATTACAACGGATGAACCTACATTCATACATCATTATCCAAAGTCCATAGTTGACATTAGGGTTCACTTCTGGTGTTGGGCATTCTATGGGCTCAAATACACATGACATGTATCTACCATTATGATATTATACAGAGTAGTTTCACTAAAGTTTTAATAATCTTTGTCTATTTATCCTTCGCTCTTACCTAACCCCTGGCAACTACTGATCATTTTACTGCCTCCATAGTTTTGCCTTACCCAGAATGTCATACAGTTAGTATAGCACAGTATGTAGTCTAAGATTGGTTTCTTTTACGTAGTAATATACATTTAACTTTCTTCCATGTTTTTTCATGGCTTGATAGCTCACTTTTTTTAGTGCTGAATAATATTCCATTGTCTAGATGTACCTATTTATTTATCCATTCACCTACAAAGGGATGTCAAGGTTGCCTACAAGTTTGGCAATTATGAATAGAAATGATATAAACATCCACATGCAGGTTTTTGTGTGGACATACATTTTCAATTTCTTTTGGTAAATACCAAGCAGTAGGACTACTGGATGATATGAATATGGTAACCATATGTTTAGTTTTGTAAGAAACCACCAAATTGTCTTCCATAGTGGCTGTGTCATTTTGCATTCCCAAAAGTGATGAATGAGTTCCTATTACTTCATAACCTTGCCAGTGTTTGGTGTTGTCAGAGTTCTGGACTTTGGCCATTCTAATAGGTATGTAGTGGTATCTCATTGGCGTTTTAACTTGCATTTCTTAATGATAATATGGAACATCTTTCCTTATGCTTATTTGCCATCCATATACCTCTTTTGATTAGAGAACTGTTAAGGTCTCTGGTATATTTTTATATCAAGCTGTTTATTTTCTTATTGTTGAGTTTCAAGAGCTTTTGTATATTTTGGATAATGATCCTTTATTAGACATACCCTTTGGAAATATTTTCTCCCAGTCTGTAATGTGTCTTTTTACTCTCTTAACAATGTATTTTGCAGAGCAGAAATTTTTAATTTCATTGAATTCCAGCTTATCAATTTTTTCTTTCATGGATTATGCTTTTATTCTTCTGTTTAAAAAGTCATTGTCTAACTCAAGGTCATCTACATTTTCTTGTATGTTATCTTCTAGGATTTTTATGGTTCTGTATTTTATACTTAAGTCTTTAATCCATTTTGAATTAATTTTTGTGAGAAGTCCTGCCTTTTCCACTGGCTCCTCCTCTTCTGAGACCCATTCATATGTTTGTTTGTTTGGTTGGTTTTTTCATGAAAATCCATCTGAGCTGTTTCAGTCCCTACAATTATTGGCCATGGTGGTATGGAGACTGGTGGCAGTCAAGTTCTATCACTGTAGGACCAGTCCAAGTCCTCACTGTCAAAGATGGCCATTCCTCTGAGATAGATGAGATCACACTAAATCAAGAGCTTTCCTTAGAGGCTATCAGGGTCAAGGAGATCAGTGCTGTATCTGTTGCTGGAGCATTTATTAAAGGAAAATCATTTCTGAAAGAGTTCATGTTAAAATACATGTACAACCAGGAATCAGTTGATTGAATTGGACATGATAAGGATCACTACCTAGTTTTTCATAGAGAGGTCTCAATGAGAGAGCACAACAATTCAGACATGCAGTAATCTTCCTTTTCAATAAGTCTGATGGTAAAATGTTTGTGGTGTTATTGATGGACACTCAGAGAACATTTGACAGTCAATTTGAGAGATTCAGCCACAATATTTGTCTTTGGCATAATGATAAGCTTAATGTAGGTATATAACCTATCCCAAAATGTCCAAGAGGATGATCTTCAGAATCCAGCTTTTTGCTGAGTATGGCTAGCTGGTAAGGGAGAAATATTCCGGAAGCCATTTCAAAGCCTCACATTTTTTTCTTTTTTTTTTTTTTAAAGATTTTATTTATTTATTTGAGAGAGAGAGAATGAGAGAGAGAGAGAGAGAGCAAGAGAGGGGAAGGGTCAGAGGGAGAAGCAGGCTCCCCGCTCAGCGGGGAGCCCTATGTGGGACTCGATCCCGGGACTCCAGGATCACGACCTGAGCTGAAGGCAGTCGCTCAACCAACTGAGCCACCCAGGCGCCCAAAGCCTCACATTTTTTCACTGAGAACTGAAGTTACCCACATGAATTTGGGGAAGCTGATGGTGGCACCCAATTTTTGGGAAACTTCCTAAAGTTTTCGGAGAACCAACATGAAGAACTACAGAATGTTTGAAAAACCCACCTATTCCTGTTTCACCAAAATATACTGTTTTCTGCTACCTCATCCTGACTTAAAAGTAGCTACCAATCTATACTTTGATGGAAAATTTAAAGAAATAGATGATGAATTCATCAAAACTTGAAAATACTGATTTCTTGGATGCTTTAGTCCTGAGAGCCTAGATAATAAAGAGATCAAAGGAAATAAAATCACTTGTCAAAGTCTGGTGGACTACTTCAATACTTATATAAAAATCTATCATGGTAAAGAGTTATGCAGGTTATACCCCTGTCACACTGTTTTTTGTAATATTTACCACGTAAGTGATTGCTGGTATAACTAGATTCATTGGTTTGGACATTATAGCTCAATTATGCAATATGATAATGGAATTGACCCTTATCACCCTGTGTTCCTGGGCATATATTGGATACCCTAGAGAATACCAAGAGCTGGATGCTGTAATAGATCAGGTAGGTGCAGCCTTGTGAGACTCAGCCCTTATACAAGCTTTACAGTACGGCAACAACCCACAAAAATCTATATCATCAAGTTTTTCCTGCCCCAAAGTCAGATTCTGCTAAACTATCAGAGAAGAAGAAATTTTAATCCAATTTTCAAAAAATACAGATGTGTAACCAATTTTAAGTTAAATAGTAAGTTTTATATCTCTCTGAAAACATTAAAAGTGCTTTTATCAGAATGGAGTAAAACACCAAACACCTCTGAAGACTGCAAAATTGTTTAGTTCTTTTACTTCAGTGTTTGATAAGCAGGTGTATGTATACATAGTTAAATCATTTTCTTAGTGTGTAGGTTCCTGATTTTGTGTTCAAACATGCTGTCATAATTTAAAGTATTTGTCTATTTATAATGATGGTACTTATGTTCTCCTCAAATTTACTAAATTGTACCACTGGGTTATAATTAAACCAATACTGATATTTTAAAAAAGTTATGAAAGTTGTTAAGTCTGTGTCTAGATTCATGTTTTGCATGTGGATGACCAGTTGTTCCAGAATTAAAAAGACAATCCTTGCTCTATTGTCTTCTCTTGGTTCCTTTGTCAAAGATCAGTTGAATCTTATTTACGGGGGTCTACTTTTGGGCTCTCTGTTCTGTTCCATTGATCTATTTATCTTTTATTTTGCCAACATCACACTGCTTTGATTACTATAGCTTAGAGTAAATCTTGAAATTGGACAGTATCAGTATTCCAACTTTGTTCTTCTCTTTTATTACCACGTTGGCTATTCTGGCTCTTCTTCCTCTTCATATAAACTTTAGTATTAAATCATCAATATCCACCAAATAACTTGCTGGAATTTTGGGTGAAAATGTATTGAAACTACAGAGCAAGTTGGGAAGTAATGGCATCCATGAACACAGACTATCTCTCTATTTATTTAGTTCTTCTTTGATATCTTTTATCAGAGTTTTGCGGTTTTCCTCATGTGAATCTTTTATGTATTTGTTAGATTTATACCAAATTATTTCATTTTTGTACATTAATATAAATGATATATTTTTAATTTCAACTATCACTTGTTCATTGTCATTTTGTAGGAGAGCAATTAACTTTTGTATATTAACCTTCTATCCTGCAACCGTATTATAATTACTTATTATCGCAGGAGATTTTCCGCTTATTTTTTGGATTTTCTACATAGATGATCATGTTATTTGCAAAGAAATGCAGCTTTATTTCTTCCTTTAAATCCTGTATACATTTTACTTGCTTTTTTTTTTTTTTTTTGTCTTACTGCATTAGGTAGGACTTCTAATTATAATATTGAAAAGCAGTGGTGAGAGGGACCATCCTTACCTTGTTCCTTATCTTACTGGGAAAGCTTCAAGTTTATCATAATTAAGTATATACTAGCTGTAGGGTTTTTCCTTTTTTTTTAAAATAGGTTTTTTTTTTTTTATCAAGTTGAAGAAGTTCTCTTCTATTCCAAGTTTACTCAGAGTTTTTAAACATGAGGAGTATTGGATTTTGGCAAATGCTTTTTCTTCATCTATTGATATGATCATGTTATTTTTCTTCTTTGGCCTGCGATGTGATGGATTACATTAATTTTCAAATGTTGAAATGGCCTTGTACTCCTGGGATAAATCCCAGTTGGTGGTGGTGTATAATTCTTAAAGAATGTTGGATATGATTTGATAACATTTCACTGTGTATTTTTGCATCTATATTCATCAGAGATATTGGTCTGTAGTTTTCTTGTAACATCTTTGTCTGGCTTTGGTATTTGAGTAATACTGTTCTTATAAAATGAGTTAGGAAGTATGTCCTCTGATTCTATCCTCTGAAAGAGATAACAGAAAATTCCTATGTTTTTCTTAAATGTTTGGCAGAATTCACAAGTGAACCCATCTGAACCTGTTTTTGTTTTGCAAGATTATTAGTTATTATTTCAGATTCTTTAATAATTATATAGCCCTATTCACATTGTATATTATTTTTTCTGTGACTTTTGGTAAATTGTATCTTTGAAGGAATTGATCCTTCTCATAGGAATATCAAATCTTTGGCCATAGAATTGTTCACAGTATTCTTTTATTATCTTTTTAATGTCCAAGGAATATGCAGTGTTGCCCTCTCCTTCATCTCTGATAGTAACAGTTTGTTTTTCCCTCTCTTTTTTTCTTAACTTGCCTGGCTAGAATCTTATCGAAATTGTTAATCTTTTCAAAGAAACAGCTTTTGGTATTGTTTACTTTTTCTATTGATTTTTTGTTTTCAATTTCATTGATATCTACTCCAGCTTTTACTACTCATTTTCTTCTATTTTAGAAAACTACTTTCCTAAGGTGGAGTCTTAGATTACTTATTTTTCATCTTTCTTGTTTTCTATTATATACATTTTATGCTAAAAATTTCCCTTTAAGCACTGTTTTCACTGTATCTCACAAATTTTGAAAAGCTATGTTTTCATTTTCATTTAGCGCAAAATATTTTACAATTGCTCTTGTAATTTCTTCTTTGACCCATGTGTTATTTATAAGTGTGTTATTTAATCATTGCATATTTGGGGATTCTCCAGTTTTCATTCTGTTATTGATTTCTAGTTCAATTCCTTTGTGGTCTGAGAGGGGACACAGTATGATTTCTATTCTTTCAAATTTGTTAAGATGTGTTCTGTTCTGAATGTTCCATGTGCTTTTGGAAAAGTTCCATGAACTTTTGAGGTGACATAAACCAACTCATAACCATCTGCCTTTCCCCCCATCTATACTCTACATTTATCCCATTCCAACATCTCTCAAAGCCTTAACCCTTCTATTATTACCTCTAAATCTAAGATTTCACCTAAATATAATTAAAAAGTCCCAAATCTCATCATCTAACGCATCTAAACTATGTATGAGTGAGATGTCCTCTCCATGTCTGGACATTTAAAACATAGAAAACAAGTTATCAGTTTCTAAAATGCAATGGTGGTTTAAGCATAAGATACATTCACATTCAAAAGGAAGAAATTTGAAGAAAAAAAAGTCCACAGTTCCCAAGCAAGCCTAAAACCTGTCACAGCAAATTCCATTAGATTTCCAGACCTGAGAATAATCCTCTATGGCTCTGTCCTTTGGGCCCTAACAGGGCAGCCCCACACTTTCAGTCCTCCATGGCAGCATCTCTGCTCTATGAGTCCATGGCAGCAGTATCCATCCATCTCTGCCTCTGAGCCACTCTTTGAGTCTTTCTTCTCTTTTCTTGAAGGATAACACATATTTGCAGCTGAGTAGCTTTGGCTGCCCAATTCCTGTGTGTAGCGTTCCAGAAGTCCAGCACCTTCCTTCATGTCTTTCCATCTCTGTCCTCTTCAGTCCAAGTGGAAACATTTCTGCTGACAGCCGTTAGATCCCTAAGTCACACCTAATCCTTGTAGCAAAAACATAACCAGGCACATCTTTGTATTTTTTTCCCCAGAGCACACTTCTGGATCTTTTGAAATATGGATAGGCTGAATATTTTCCAAATCATCAAGCTCCCTGCCACTTTATAACAAGGACCACCTTTCATTCATTGTCCAAAATCATGTTCTTCATTTCCATCCGAGATCCCATCAGAAGCACCTTTAATTCATATTTTTACCAACAGCCTCTTCAAGGCAAACTAAACTTTTTCTAACATGCACCTCAAAAATTCTTCCAGCCTCTACCAATTACCCAATTCCAAAGCCACTTTCAAATTTTTTGTTATTTGTTGCAGCAGTGTGCATTTTCCAGTACCAAAATCTTTAATGGTTTCCTATGGCTGCTACAATAAACTACCACATATCGAGTGGTTTAAAACAACAAATTTATTCTCTCATAGTTCTGGGAGTTCAAAATTCAAAATCAAGATGTGGGAAAGGCCACATGCTCTCTTCCCTAGATTCTAGTGGTTGCAATCCTTGGTGTATTTTGGCTTACAGATAGATACCTAACTTCAATTTCTTCCTCTGTTGTCACATGGCAACCATCCCTTTGTGTGTCTGTGTCTTCACATAGCATTCCCCTTTTTCTATCTGTGTCTGTGTCCTTTTGTTCTTCTTATAAGGTCACCAGTTATATTGGATTAGGGACTATCCTAATGACCTCATCTTAATTTGATTACATCTACAAAGACCCTATTTCCAAATAAAGTAACATTCACAGGTACTAAGGTTAGGATTTATATATATATATATATAAATTTATATATATATATATAATTTTTTGTGGGGGATGGGGGAGATACAATTCAACCCAGAACACATGCATTTTGTATTTTTTTCTGGGAAATTAAGTAAAAGAATGAAAGCTACCAAGATTATTTTATGACTCTAATATAATTTTAATTCAAAAATAAAAAATATGTATGATTAAATAAGAAAATATTATATAAGAAACTTTTAGCCACATTTTGCTTATTAATAAAAATGCAAAAATCAACAGTGAAGTAATAGCCAAATTAATCGAACAGAACATCTACACAACTTACAATACAATACAACAGCAGGTACAGCACTGTGTTCTTAAGCTTCATAGTTTCAGGGTAGCTTCAGAGGTTATAAGTACATTTTTGAGGTATTTGAATAAAAGAGTTGTTCTGGTGTCATTCCAGGAACCCCATCTTAGACTTGTTTCTGCATCCACTCAATGATTATTGAAAGAACATAATTACCTGTACAAAACCCCTTTCTCTTTAAAATACATAAATGAGAGGTGTCCGGCTGGCTCAGTTGATAGAGCATGCTACTTTATCTCAGGTTATGAGTCCAAGCCCCACAATGTGTTGGGTGATGCCTACTTAAAAAATTTTAAAAATAAATAAAATACATAAAAGAATTTCCATTCCTGCATTAGAACCTGACTGAAACCACTGGATAATGATGATTTTTTTTAGATGTGAGGGCAGGGGAGCCTCATGGATTTTTGTTAGATGTGAGAGCAGGGGAACCTCATGGATTCCTAGTGTGGGGCCATCTGGAGAGACACTCCTCAGTCCCTTGTCAAATTCAGTATATAAATACCACATTCCAACTAGTTTAGGTCCTGGGTTTATAAACCAAATACATGCTCACACAAGTCTGCAAGAACATGTTGGCAGAAATCTGATGCTATGATACTGGTAATGGTGTAAAACTAGAAGCAAAAGGAACATCTATTACTAAGGAAGTGATTAAAGAAGAGGTGAAATATGCTCGTTTTAGAGAATTGCACAGTGTTAAGAAGAAATGAACTGGGTATACCTGTACCAATATAGATATCTCATAGAAACATATCATTAAGTCCAAAAGTAAGAAATAGAATATGATCAATAGTACACTATTTATGCAAATGTAAAACAACAGAAGAAATGTTATGAAACAGACATTAACAACAGGTACCTATCAAATGCATTAAAGACTCTGTTTTGCTTTGTTAGGGGAGAGATAATAGAAAGTGAGGTATAGGGATAAAACTGAATGAATTAATTGGTTTTATTTATTTATCACATAAAAGTAAGCTTGCATGTACTTAGTAGTACATTAATTTCATCCGTCTATACCTGCAGTCAAATAATTAGAATTCTACATACCTAACACACAGAAGTTACACACTAAAACTTAGTTGTAGTATATATGGTGAATGTCTCCACAGAATTGATGGTACCCTCCCCCACTGTATAACCTCTGTGAAAGAAGATTCAAAACGAAGTGAGCATTGCTAAGAGAGTCACTTAAAATACAGCCAAAAAGACTTTCAGGAAGTAGGGCATGTGTACAACTCCTGTTTCAATTCTCAGAACACCATGAACTTTTGACCTTTGTCAATTATAGTTTGTCAACTGTAACCTTACCACCTCCAAAAACACAACCTCCTACTTAGCACTGAGATAATATAAGACCTGTTAGCCAAATAGCAAACCATGTATTAGATACTTAGTTTAAATTCTGCCAGTACCAATCATAAAACTCTTTCAAAAACAATTTATGTAACCTTCTGGGTTTTGCCTTTATAAACCTGCACTACCAACTCACAATTCTGAGCACAACTTTCAATATTGGTCCACTATGGGTCTTCCAGACTGCAATCTTTAAGGCACCAAATAAATGCTTTTCGTTGCTTTACAGCTTCTTCTTGACTGACACATCTTGGTAGTTAGATAGAATTGACCATTCTCCAGTAGAAGGGATAGGACATAACTGGCTAATTCCAAACAGGATATTCTGATTCATCTTTGTCATGAAGATCACTATAGCTAATCCAAGTCTAACTGTCCTACCCTTGGCTACAAAGATAGTTTAATAGCTGATCCAATGCACAAGAAAGTCAGGATTTATACTGGGGATTCTAGGTCACAGATTTCCCAAAACTGCCATTGACCTTTTGCAAACATGAGGGATGTCTACAAGTAAATCTGGCACACCTGAAGACAAATGTAGGAGACACAAGAACAAGGGCCCTGGACTTTATGTTTACATTGGCCAATAAATCTCCTTAAATGTTTAAACCATTGAGAGTTGAATTGTACAGGGCAGAGGACTTCTTCATTCATCCAAAAAATATACATTGCTTGATCTCTGATTCCTTTTTTCTTTCTCTTGCTGTCCACTAGTATGTGTATGTGCACACATAAATGTACTGATGTACAATGTACTTTATTGGCAATACTGAAACTGCCAATATATAGAGAGTACCAACCATGATATCTAAAGAACTGGGCCTGACATGCACTTACATTTCCATTTGTCTTGCAAATGTGAAGAAAGTACTATTAGATTCTCCAAGTCCTCTTTGGGAAAAAACAGAGTAATACCTATTCCATGTTTATAACAGGACTATTTTGAAGTTCAAATGAAACTTTTAAATTTTAAAAGCATTTTTAAAACTAGTTATTATTATCTTGTATATGATGCATCTATAACAGCATTAAAAAGTAAAAATCCCCAATATCCTTGAGTTTATCTTGTATTCTCCTCAACTTCCTGCTGCACAAGGGAAGAACAAATGTCACTTTTAACTTTGAATTCCCTATCTTTTGTCAGTGTGTTTCACAACTTCAACTTCATTTAAGCATAGTTCAGTGGCAAATTTCTATATATATCTACACTTTCAAGTTGCTTAAAGATATAACATAATTGGGTGTACCTTTAACCCAATGGTTTAAAGTCCTAAAGGAACAAACAGTATGCACACAACATCTTCCAGTATTAAATAGCCTGGGATCAAATAAAATGCAATGAACAATTCTGCTCCTACTGAACTGGAAATGTTGTTAGTAAGATACTGGACACAGATGACAGTGCTACCTCAAGAAACATAATGAGGGAGTTTTATCAAGCCAAACCTTTTAAAACGTTTGAACTCCATAAAAACCTGCAGGCATGACGGATTAAATGTAATGCTTACCTCTGATTCTGAGCTGCGGCTTGTAACGTCTAATTCCTGTAAATAAAAACAGATGGGCTGTTAGAAGGTTTTGATTTGTGTTTTTATTTTTCAAAAACCCATCTAGCATAGTGAGGTTTTCCTATTTGGGGGAGGGTGGAGTAGCTTTGTTTTCTTGCTCAAGCATGTCAGAAATGGGAAAGTAAGTCTCACTCATCTCCATCCTATTAAAGGAGAAGCTCAAAACAATTCAGAGATGGATGTGTGCTTTAAAGATGGATGAAAAGAGACTGATCTATCCAAAGACATCTTCAAATATTTAGAGCAGGAGAAAAACATTACTTTAGCAAGTTTAGAAATAACAATTATGAGTTTCAACTTGTATTCACGTTACACTGCCAGTAACTTGAGAAGTCAATAATCACCTAGAACAAATAAACAGGGTAAAGATACTGCAGGCATCCCATCTCTAGGCAAGTCTTCTACTCCTGTAAACCACAGACTCTCTGCTCTAAGGACACATGTTGTTATTTTTTAATAGAGCAAATTCTTTAGCAAAACATAGAAGCCAGGGCTTTAGCACATATAAAAAATATAATTTACAAGTTTCGCATTTTCATTTCTGCTGATGACAGTTTCATGAGAGACTCACAAATCTAATTAAACAGTTCACAGACACACAATTAAATATATTCACATGACAATGATATGGGGAGGAGGATGATAATACCTTTTACTTACATTGAACATTTTATCCAAAAAACCTAGTCTAATGCAATAAAGATTGCATAGTGTCGTAGAACAACATGGGCTCTATTAGGATTACAGCTACAGAACTGCATGTAATAAAATAATACACAAAGATCTTTAAAGTGTTATTTTCTGAATGATTGTATTTATATACTAACTATAATCTACATATTAAAATTATAAGAGAGTGAATTTTCAGCTCTCTTCACATGATGTGCATAAATGAAAAACAAAAATAGTCAACTTACATGGTTTTTCCCCCCTACTGAAACGAAATGACTTTTTAAC
Organism: Zalophus californianus; assembly: GCF_009762305.2. NCBI lineage: Eukaryota > Metazoa > Chordata > Mammalia > Carnivora > Otariidae > Zalophus > Zalophus californianus. The sequence goes on along the minus strand of NC_045595.1, from coordinate 42,723,319 downwards.
ATTACATTTTTTAAAGTCAAATCATCAGTTTCTTTTGGCATTATGCAAATACAATTTTTGTATACACACACACACACACACACACATATATACATTCTATTGAAAATTATTCTATTGAAAATTACATATTTTACAAATAGTAAGCAACCAAGAATACAGGTAAAATACAATATAGCCAGAGAGCAAAAATCCATTTTTTGTGTTATTATTATTTCTGTTTGTGATTGTGGATTGTGTGGGTAGCAATACTACAAAAAAGCATCAGTTAGTTGCTCATGACAGTGAGAAATCATTATTTGAGATGATTAATTGGATGATTCATGCCATCTGTACATGATATGAATTACGAGTCATATTTCTGCCATCTTTGAAATCCTAGTTCCATACAAAGTGAAAGAATTAGTAATTATTCCAGAAATGTCTGCTAAATAAATTTAAATACATATATATATATATATATATATATATATATATATATATATATATATATATATATATTTGAGAGCTGCTTAAACACAGTAGTATGATGGTCAAAAGTATGGGCTTTAGCATTTAAAAGACCTTAATCTGACACCATTTACCAACTATGTGATTTCTGGCAAATATTCTAAGTGCTTAATTGTCAGTTTACCAATCTGCTGGGCTAGTACCAACTCCTATACAGGGTTGCCAGGGACAATGAAATAAGACAATAATACATTTAAAGTACTTTGCCCTGTAGACTCTAAGAAATGCTAGCTGTAATTATGAGAAATTACTATTATTGGTAAATCAGCTCTCAATCGTCTTCTAATAATCTTATTAGATTAAGTATTATATTTCATAATTACTAATAACATATAATATATTTAAGACTGGACTTCAACACAGAAAAGGTTTGTCTTAGAATGGGGACTGATATGTGATAAAGTTGAAAAAAAAAAGGAACAAAGGCCTCATTAAATACTTGCACAGTCACAAGTTTTGGGTTAGATCCAGAAAACAGCAATTGTATGGGGTCAATAAAATAAGATTTTCCTTCAGAGGAACACAGAGTGGATTCCTCTTTGATCTATTATTTAAAAACTGGCAGTGCCCACATCTAGGCCAGAAGTGACATTATTTCAATTTTTCATACTTACTTTTAATCTTTACTGAAAAACATATATTAGGCCCATCTGCTCACGAAACTAATTGACAAACAAGGTGCTGCTTCCTACCTGTTCTTTGTGATTTCACAATCTGAAGAATCCCAACTCAACACAAAAGCATATGCTCTTCAGAAAAACTGTGAGAGACAGGACAATGAAGAAGCATTTTCAGATTTAAAGAAAGAATGCCAAAATAACAACAACAACATCATAAGACTTTATATTTAACTTTCTAGGTAGAATATATAGTCACATGAATCAAAATCTACAAATATAACAAAGTTATACACAGAAAACTTTCCCCTATCCTTGTCCTCCATCTGCACAGTTTCCACCATGCTAGGGAAAATTACTACCAAAGACCTAAGGTGGCAGTGTTTGTAAGTACTGCTGGTGTATCAGGTATGGAAAGCAGCCAATGAACAAATCTGAGGAAAATACAGAAATTAGCCAACTTTTGTTTTGTGATGAGTACTTCTGGGCACTAATACTTAACATTTGTTCTGGAAACCCATTGTTCTGTCCAGAGTATATCCTGTAAGAAGTCACTCTGTAACTAGTCTTCTGATTTGTTTAGTGTATATTTCTCTGGAGTCATTGTTGGTATTTTAGTATTTTGTTGTTTCATTCATCTATTCTTCTCTGGATAGAATTACAAGATGGAAAATTAACCTCAAAAAAATGAACAAGAGGAAGTACTGACTGCCAGGGACCTAATTGGTATGGATATAAGTAAGATATCAGAACTTGAGTTCAGAATAACGATTATAAAGATACTAGCTGGGCTTGAAAAAAGAATAGAAGACACTAGAGAATCCCTTTCTGGAGAAATAAAAGAAATAAAATCTAATCAAGTTGAAATCAAAAAGGCTATGAATGAGATGCAATAAAAATGGAAGCTCTAACTCCTAGGATAAATGAGGCAGAAGAGAAAATTAGTGATACAGAAGACAAAATGATGGAAAATAAAGAAGCTGAGAAAAAGAAAGATAAACAACTACTGGATCACAAGCGGAGAATTTGAGAGAGAAGTGATACCAAAAAGTGAAACAATATTAGAATAATTGGGATCTCAGAAGAAGAGGAAAGAGAGAGAGAGGCAGAGGTATATTTGAGCAAATTATAGCTGAGAATTTCCCTAATCTGGAGAAGGAAACAGGCATTTAAGTCCAGGAGACACAAAGAGCCCCCCCCTCAAAATCAACAAAAATAGGTCAACACCTCAACATATAATAATGAAGTTTGCAAATTTCAGAGACAAACAGAAAATTCTGAAAGCAGCTCAGAACAAGAGGTCCTTAACCTACAAGGGTGAAACATTAGACTGGCAGAAATCTATCCACAGAGACCTGGCAGGCCAGAAGGACAGGCATGGTATATTCAGGGTGCTAAATGAGAAAAAATATGCAGCCAAGAATACTTTATCCAGCTAGGATGTCATTCAGAATAGAAGGAGAGATAGAGAGCTTCCAGGACAAACAGTAACTAAAAGAATCTGTGATCACTATACCAGCCCTGCAAGAAATATTAAAGGGGATCCTTTAAGCAAAGAGAGAGCCCAAAAGTAATACTGACTAAAAAGGAACAGAGAAAATGTACAGAAATAGTGACTTTACAAGTAATACAATGGCACTAAATTCATAACTTTCAATAGTTACTCTGAAGGTAAATGGGCTAAATGCTCCAATCAAAAACAAAGGGTATCAGATTGGATTAAAATAAAAAAAGCAAGACCCAGAAATATGCTGTCTACAAACAACTCATTTAAGGCCCCAAGATACCTCCAAATTGAAAGTGAGGGGGGACAAAACCATTTATCATGCTAATGGACATCAAAAGAAAGCTGGGGTGGCAATCCTTATATCAGACAAATTATATTTTAAAACAAAGACTGTATAATAAGAGATGAGAAATGACACTGTATCATAATTAAAGGGTTTATCCAACAGGAAGATCTAACAATTGTAAATATTTATGTCCCTAACATGGGAGCAGCCAATTATAGAAACCAATTAATAAAAAAATTAAAGAAATACATCAATAATAACACAATAATAGTAGGGAATTTTTACACCCCACTCATGTCAATGGACAGATCACCTAAGCAGAAGGTTAACAAGGAAACAAGGGCTTTGAATGACACACTGGACCAGATGGATTTCACAGCTATATTCAGAGCATTCCATTCTAAAGCAACAGAATACACATTACTCTTGAGTACACATGGAACATTCTCCAAAACAGATCATATACTGGTCATAAATCAGGTCCCAAACGGTACCAAAAGACTGGGATCATTCCCTGCATATTTTCGGACCACGATGCCTTGAAACTAGAACTCAATCACATGAGGAAATTTGGAAAGAACCTAAATACATGGAGGTTAAAGAGCATCCTACTAAAGAATAAATGGGTCAACCAGAAAATTAAAGAATTAAAAAAATTTATGGAAACAAATTAAAATGAAAACACAACTATTCAAACCTTTTGGGATGCAGCAAAAGCAGTCCTAAGATGGAAGTATAGAATAATACAAACTTTTCTCAAGGAACAAGAAAGGTCTCAAATACACAACCTAACCTTACACCTAAAGGAGCAGGAGAAAGAACAGCAAATATAAAGCCTAAACCCAGCAGGAGAAGAGAATGAATAAAGAATAGAGCTAAAATCAATGAAATAAAAACCAAAAGAACAGTAGAAAAGATCAACAAAACTAGGAGCTGGTTCTTTAAAAGAATTAATAATATTGATAAACCTCTAGCCAGACTTATCGAGAGAGAGAGAGAGAGAGAGAGAGAGAGAAAGGACCCAAATAAATAAAATCATGAATGAAAGAGGAGCAATCACAACAAACACTGAAGAAATACAATTATAAGAACATATTTTGAGCAAATATATACCAACAAATTAGGCAATCTGGAAGAAATGGATGCATTCCTAGAGATGTATAAACTACCAAAACTGAACCAGGAAGAAATAGAAAACCTGAACAGACTGATAACCAGCAAGGAAGTTGAAGCAATAATTAAAAATATCCCAACAAACAAGAAGTCCATGGCTGATGGCTTCAGAGAGGAATTTTACCAAACATTTAAAGAAGAATTACTACCTATTCTTCTGAAGATATTTCAAAAAATAGAAATGGAAGGAAAACTCTCAAACTCTTTCTATGAGGCCAGCAACACTCTGATTCCAAAACCAAAGACCCTACCAAAAAGGAGAATTACAGACCAATATCCTTGATGAACATGGATGCCAAAATTCACACCAAGATACTAACCAATAGGATCCAAAAATATATTAAAAGGATTATTCACTACAACCAAGTGGCATTTATTCTTGGGCTACAATGGTAATTCAACATCCATAAATAAATCAATGTGATACACTACATTAATAAAAGAAATGACAAGAACCCTATGATCCTCTCAATAGATGTAGAAAAAGCATTTGACAAAGTGCAGCATCCTTTCTTGATTAAAACTCTTCACAGTGTAGGAATGGAGGGAACATGCCTCAATATCATAAATGTCATATATGAAAAGTCCACAGCAAATATCATTCTCAATAGGGAAAAACTGAGAACTTTTCCCCTAAGGTCAGCAACAAGACAGAGATGTCCACTATCACTACTGTTGTTCAACAAAGTATGGAAACAAATGAAAATGAAAACACAACTATTCAAACCTTTTGGGATGCAGTCCTAGCATCAGCAATCAGACAACAAAAAGAAATAAAAGGCATCTGAATTGGCAAAGAAGTCAAATTCTCACTCTTTGCAAGACTCCACCCCAAAATTGCTAGAACCTATATAGGAATTCAGCAAAGTGGCAAGATATAAAATCAATGCCAGAAATCAGTTGCATTTCTAACATTAACAATGAGACAGAAAAAAGAGAAATTAAGGAGTCAATCCCATTTACAATTGCACCCAAAACCATAAGATACCTAGGAATAAACTTAACCAAAGAGGCAAAGGATCTGTACTAGGAAAACTATAAAACACACATGAAAGATTTTGAGGACGACAGAAAGAAATGGAAAAGTGTTCCATGCTCATGGATTGGAAGAACAAATTATTGTTAAAATGCTTATGCTACCTTGAGCAATCTATACATTCAATGCAATCTCTATCAAAAAACCATCAACTTTTTTCAAAGAAATAGAACAAATAATCCTAAAATTTGTATGGAATCAGAAAAGACCCTGAAAAGCCACAGTTTTTCTTGAAAAAGAAAAATAAAGCTGGTGGCATCACAATGCTGGACTTCAAGCTTTATTACAAAGCTGTAATCATGAAGACAGTATGGTACTGGCACACAAACAGACACATAGATCAATGGAATAGAATAGAGAACCCAGAAACGGACCCTCAACTCTTGGCCAACTAATCTTTGACTAAGCAGGAAAGAATATTCAATGGAAAAAAGACAGTCTCTTCAACAAATGGTGTTGGGAAAATTGGACAGCCACATGCAGAAGAATGAAACTGGACCATTTCCTTACACAAAAATAGACTTATTTTGAGTCTATTTTTGTGTAAGATGAAAGATCTCAATGTGAGATAGGAAGCCATCAAAATCCTAGAGAAGAACATAGGCCGTAACCTCTTTGACCTTGTCCACAGCAACTTCTTACTAGATACGTCTCTGAAGGTAAGGTTAACAAAGGCAAAAATGAACTATTGTGACTCAACCAAGATAAAAAGTTTTTGCACAGCAAAGGAAACAGTCAACAAAACCAAAACACTACTACTGACAGAATGGGAGAAGGTATTTGCAAATGTTTTATCAGATAAATGGCTAGTACCCAAAATCTATAAATTATTTATCAAACTCAACACCCAAAAAACAAATAATCCAATCAAGAAATGGGCAGAAGACAATGAACAGACATATCTGCAAAGACACCCAAATGGCCAAAAGACACATGAAAAAGTGTTCAACATCACTCGGCATCAGGGAAATACAAATCAAAACCACAATGAGATACTACCTCACACCAGTCAGAAAGGCTAAAATTAATGGGTCAGGAAATGACAGATGTTGGTGAGGATGCGGAGAAAGGGGAACTCTCCTACATTGGTGGGAATGCAAGGTGGCGCAGCCACACTGGAAAACAGTATGGATGTTCTTCAGAAAGTTGAAAATAGAGCTACCCTACAACCCAGCAATTGCACTATTGGGTATTTACCCCAAAGATACAAATGTAGTGATCCAAAGGGGCACATGCACCCCAATGTTTATAGCAGCAATGTCCACAATATGGAAAGAGCCCAGATGTCTATCAATAGATGAATGGATAAAGAAGATGTGGTGTGTGTATATATATATATATATATATGTATATATATATATATGGAATATTATACATCCATCAAAAAAAGAAATCTTACCATTTGCAATTTTGTGGACAGAACTAGAGGATATTACACTATGCAAAATGAGTCAATCAGAGAAAGACAATTATCATATGATTTCATATGTGGAATTTAAGAAACAAAACAGAGGATCATAGGGGAAGGGAGGGAAAAAATAAAACAAGATGAAATCAAAGAGGGAGAAAAACCAAAAGAGATCTTAATCATAGGAAACAAACCTAGGGTAGCTGGGGGAGGGGGGGCGTGGGGGATGGAGTAACTGGGTGATAGACATTAAGTAGGATGCGTAATGTAAGGAGCCCTGGGTGATATATACAACTGATGAATCACTGAACTCTATCTCTGAAACTAGTAATATACTATATGTTAATTAACTGAACTTAAATTAAAAATAAAACAAACTCACTTATCATTTGTTCTATATCTATATAATCTCTGGTGATGTCACCTTTCTCATTTGTGATACTGCTGTCTCACTTTCTCTTTCTCTTTCCTTTTCAGCCTAGATAGAGGTTTATCAATTTTTTTTTTTTGAGAGAGAGAGAGCATATGCATGCACTTGAGTGGAAGGGGGAAGGGGCAGAGGGAGAGGGAGAAAGAGAATGTTAAGCAAACTCCAAGCCCAGCATGGAGCCCAACAGGGGCTTGATCTCATGACCCTGGGGTCGTGACCTGAGCCAAAATCAAGAGTCGGACACTTAACCAACTGAGCCACCCAGGTGACCCTATAGGTTTTTCAATTTTATTGGTCTTCTCAAAGATCTATATGTTGGTTTCATTCAGTTTCTTTATCATTTTATGTTATCAATTTCATTGATCTTTTTTGGTCTGATGTTTTTCTTTTTCTTGCTTAGTTTTAGTTCAATTTACTCGTTTTTCCAGTTTATTAAGGTCAGGTCACTGAGTCACTGAGTCATTCTTTTTTATATAGGCATTGTATACATTTTCCTTCTGGGTACCTCATTAGTGACATCCCATTAAATTTGATATATTGTTTTCATTCGTATTCTGTTCAAAATACTTTCCAATTTCCATGTTGATTTCTTCTTTGTCCATGTGTGTGCAATTTAGTTTGGATGTATTTGGGGGATATTCCAAAGATCTTTGGTTATTATCTGTTTTAATTCTCTTGCAAAGAAGATACTTTGTATAATCTCCATTCTTTTATGTTTACTTAAGATTGTTTTATTGCCCTGATTGTGATCTATATTAATAAATGTTTATACTGTGTGCTTAAAAAGAAAAAAAAGAAAAACTATTATCAGTGTCCACTATTTAATTCCAGAGTTCCTTTAGACAAAAACACACAAATATGAATATATATCCTAATTTCTCCCTTTCATGTACAAAATGTAATCTAACACCCACCGAGTGGTTTTTATGTATTATGCAATTTGTCAATAGTTTTAAATCCACTACCTCATTTCATCTTTACATCAAAATTTTATATAATAATGGAGTGAAATCTACTTACATCAAAACCATATATGAATATCTAATTCTATATGAGACTGTCTACTGTGTCTAGTTACCAAGTACTAAAGTCCAACATATATGGAATAAAATATACTGCCCTCCACTGCCCCCCCCATCTTGCTAAATGGACAAATGTATTCAGGCCATTAGGTCACAGGAGAAATATTATTGAGATTTTAAAATATGCAATAGATGTGTGCATGTAAGAAACATCTATTGAAACCCCTTATATTATAGGAAAAATCCATCAGTTAAAGTTTAGTCTCTCAATAAGCATTTATCTCTCTGTCCTTATGAGCAATACTTAATGGTTGAGAAAGGGGAACCTATTAACCTGAAGAGGAAATACAGAATGTATAGGGAAGCCTGATCTCTGCCTTCAGGCACACATTAGGAGCAATGATCAGTAAAATTAAAGTTTACTCTATGCAAGAGAAATGATCATCAGCAGACAGTGGTGTCTTATTGTGTGGGGGGTGAAAATGAAAACAATTGCATTAGAATAGTTTGAAAATAGTTCTGTATATATATAAAAAAAGATATCATCACGAAAAACCACATTGCAGCAATTCGCAAAAAGTTGTATTTTTAGTTAGGCTGCAAACATTTCACAAAAATCATAATTAAATTTGCATCTTGAGATTATACACATAATGCATTTTCCCCACCCAAGACAGGCAGAATTCTCCATCAAGCTTCCCCCCAAATTTCTCCCCTCAGGGCAAATTTATGATAAGGAGGCTGCAGATTGTATGGAATGCTCTAGTGTTGCTAGTTTGAGTTGATGGAGAATTGAATGTATTAAGTCTGTGTATACTCTCATGCTTTCAAAATTAGCCACTTTTATTTATGGTGTTATATTGCCTGAAGCAGTTTACATTTTCAATAAATAATTAAAACATAACTCTCCCATAACTTATTCTGCTTCTGGGGAAAAATAATACTAGAAAACAAATGACACATATATTTTACCTTGGAGTCACAGGGGGAAAGTAAATAGAAGACAAGGAAAAACTAGGTCTTTGCCATCTTTAAAAAAGACAAAAATTACCTAGTAATCGAAGTTTCCCTTTTTTTTTAAGGACAACATTCTAAAATGTGCACTTTGTGGTCTAGGATACCTGCAAAATATACATCCATTTGCCATTTACATAACCCCTTGAAATCTAACTTGAACACTATTCTAAACTCTCATAGCTTTGTCGAGGTATAACTGACATATGATAAAGTGCACATATTTAAAGCATATTATTCAATGAGTTTTGACATATGTATATACCCATGAAACCACAATTAATATAATGAACATATCCACCACTCCAACAGGTTTTCGTGCCCTGTTATAATCTATCCTATCTAATCATTGATCTGCTTTCAGTCAATAGAGATTAGTTAGCTTTAGAGAATACTTCATAAATTGAACCATAAAGTGAAGGTTTTTATAGTCTGGTATATTTCAGCACAATTATTTTGAGATCAATCCAATAGTTTCATGGATCAAAGGCTGATTAGTTCATTTCTCTTTGCTGTAGAGTAACATTCCATCATGTGGATATACCACAGTTCGTTTTGCCTTTTACCTGTTGATGGCTATATCAGTTGTCTTTTTCTTTGAAGGTAACCAGAAGCAAATGTTTTACAAAGTCTAGTAGTCCTTCTCAGGTCCCATCGTCTTGGACTATAGTATTTGATACTGTTAACCACACACTGGTGCGTTGAGCTTTGCCTTTCTTACCTTTCACTTCCCCCATGCCATTGCTGTTCTGTGTCCCACGTTTCTGACAATCCTCCTACACTCTTCTTCACATGTCTTATTTCTCTCACTTCCAAATGAAGGCCATTTTTCTCACTGGCCTCATTCCTCATGCTCACTTCCCTCTCTTTGAAGAATCAAGTACTCCTAGTATTTCACTGATCACATCATATTGAACATTCCTTGAATTTGAATTTTCAGACTTGGACTTTTGTTTGTTTGTTTGTTTGTTTCAAACCAACATCTTATTTTCTCCTAAAACCGGCCTTCAATTCACAACACTTAATTGAAGTATCACTTACTGAGGTAACTGATGGTGTCCTCATATGCAAACAAATTTATTCATTCCTCATCCCTTTGGGATTTTATTCCATCTGTAGGTTTTGAATTGCCAAAAGAACATCCCCTTGTTTATTACCACTGTGACTAATTCAACCAAACTTATTACCTTCAATTCAAATTAACTTCTTTAACTAGAATTTCTCAAGTTTTTTTGTGACATCATTTGTCAAGTATCCCAAACTCATCATTTGAATTAATCTTGACTTAACCCATTTCTTTAACTGCTTTGACCAATCTGAAATCATATTTTCCTTTGAAATTTGACTCAGAATAATTCCTTTTTTCTAATTTTTATACCTCCCACTCTTTTACATGGAACACAAATTCATAATTTCTTGTTGTTCCCCTATCTTTCATGTTCCTTTCCAGTCTCCTCTACTTACTGCCATCAAACCAGTCTCTCTGAATATAACTTTAACTTGCATTCTTTGATTCACAACTCTTCAGTGCTTCTCAATTACCTTCTTTAAAAAACAAAACAAAACAAAACAAAACAAAACATAAAACAAATAAAATATCTGGCCTCCATCATCTGGCTCAATAATCTAGGAACTACTCTACCCGGAAAATCAGTCTCTTGCTCTTTCCTAATTAATACCTCCCTTCTCTAATTGACAGCCTGGTCTCTGCACATCCTTTGCTGTCTTTGTTCAGACTAGTTCTCCTGCCCTAAATAGTATAGACTCTACAGTCAGACTCTTCAGGCTAGAATCCTGACACTACTAATTGCTGCTTATGTCACTTTGGTTTGATTCTGTGTCTTCATTTTCATCCACAAAGTAGGGTCAGGAAGATTAGAGATAAATTGTAAGAGGCTTTGGCATATATTAAGTGATCAGCAAACATTACCTATCATGATTAAGTAAATCTTACTTGTTTTCACAGACAAGCTCAAATTTCAAAAAGTGCAGTGACTTAAACCTAAGGGCAGTCTGAGGCACTATTTAAGAGTATTGGCTTCTGAAATGGACTGGCTGGATTAAAAATGTGGCTCTACCATTCTCTAGCTATGTGGCCAGGGAAAATTCTTCAGCTGTTTTTGCCTCAGTTTCCTTATTTGTAAGATTGGGATGATGTAACTATTCACCTCATAGGCTTTCTCATTCTTTTTTTTTCCCACAATACCATTTATTAAAGAGACCATCCATTTCCCATTATAACTCTTGGCTCCTTTGAAGTAAATTAATTAACCATATATGTGTGGGTTTATTTCTGGGCTGTCTATTCTGTTCCATTGACCTATGCATCTGTTTTCATGCCAGTATCATACTGCTTTGATTACTATAGATTTGTAGTATAGTTTGAAATCAGGAAGTTTTGTCCTTTCTCAAGACTGCTTTGCTTTGGCTATTTTGAGTCTTTTGTGGTTCCATAAAAATTTTTTTTTTTTGCTCTATTTCTGTGAAATATGCCACTGGAATTTAGATAGGGATTGCCTTAAAACTGTAGATTGCTTTGGGTAGAATGGACATTTTAACAATTTTTTTAAAACTTTATGTGAGTAGGATTCTTTTTATTTTTAAGATTTTATTTATTTATTTGAGAGAGAGGGGAGCAGTGAGAAAGAGCACGATCAGGGGCAGGGGAGAGGGAGAAGCAGGCTCCCTGATGAGCAGGGAGCCAAACATGGGCTCCATCCCAGGACCCTGAGATCATAACCTGAGCCGGAGGCAGACACCTAAGGACTGAGCCAACCAGGTGCCCTTGGACATTTTAACAATATCAATTCTTCCAATTCATGAGTATGGAAAACCTTTCCATTTACATGTGTTTTCTTCAATTTCTGTCACCAATATCTTGTAGTTTTAATTATTCAGGTCTTTCTTCTCCTTGATTAAATTTATCCCTAGGAATTTCATTCTCATAAGAATTTTCTGAAGGAAAAAATAAGATCATCCATAAAGGAAATGAGAAAAGTACCTGGTACTATCATCATTGCTTATTTAAAATTTTATTTTTCATGAAGCTCAGCTCTATGGTAGTTTCTGGGCTTGTTCCTATCATCATTAAACTGTATCCATCTTTTATTTAAGTATTTTATGAAGTTAAATTGATTTTTCTCTTTGCCCTGCAATATGAAAGTTGTATAAAAACAGAATTTTTGCTTACTATGAATTCAGCCCTGAGTTGGAATTATTGGTACCACAGACAGTTCTGGTCCCTGCATGGATTCCTGTTGATTGTTTAGAGTAAACATTTGGTAAACATGTCTTAGTGATGTAATAGTTTTCTTCAATTTTTCTCACACCTTTTCCTAATAATCTTCTACAACCAGCTCAGCAAAACATAGCACAGGGGCCAAACCTGGCCCACTGTCTAACTTTATAAAGTTTAAATGGAAGGTGTCTATGACCATTCATTTGGATACTATCAAGGGCTGCTTTGGCTCTACAAAGGCAGAGTAGAGTAGTTGTGACAGAGACTATTTGGCTTGCAAAGACCAAAATATTTACTACCTGACCCTTTTACAGAACAAGTATGCTAACACTACTTCTAAAATATTAATTCCCTCCCTAATTACAGAGGGATGTTCTTCCCACAAAAACTGCCTAAAGAACATCATTGGCTCAAATTTTATTACTTTGATATTTGTCCCTACTATGGACGTATACACTCTAATACATTAAGTACATTTATACTTGTTTCAAATCAGCAAATTAATTCCTTTTTAACTAGCCAACTGATTTTAAAGATTAAATAAAAATCAAGAAAAAACCATTTGTCTGGGACCATGTAGGAAAATAAATGGTTGAATGAAAATGTTTTACTGGTACCTCTCATGTGCAGAAACAACCTTAGAATGAGCTATACCAGCTATCAGCATTTATACTAAATTCTTTTTAATGACTCATAAAGTCAAATGGATAGCAAAGCAAATCACAATTATTAGGCTGGTATTCATGTCCCAACAAGATATTTTTAACCACATCTCTCAATTCTCCCCAACTCAGTGAACACTCCCACTATTTTAGAATCTTCCTTAATGTTTAAGCAATCTATCATTTTCATATCTTCACTAAAGTCATTTCTCTGCTTGAAATTCCTTCTACTTAACACCATTTTTATCCCTGAAACACTATTTATAAAATTCCCACTCAAATGTCATTCACTCCATGATATTTTTCTATCACTTCAGCCAATATTATTTTTAACTTACTTACTTCTATTTTGTGCTGTAGGAACATGTCTCTCTTTGATGATTACATTGTAAATTCCTTGGGGGCAAAATCATGTTTTAGGCATCAATGGGATTCAAAGATATGAGAGTAATTCCCAAGCTCATGCTAATAATCCTCCCAATAACCTTGAAGACTAGGAAAGAAATAAGAAGTGCTGAAAAGTTTCCAGATTACAGGAATTAAGAGATGTAAGAAACATCTAAGAAATAAAAACTCTGATGTAGAGACCAGTATCGGGAGGAAATCTCTATATGGCTTCCAAATTATTAGAAATCTTCCTAAAGTTACCCAGACATTACTGTAGAGAAGCTAAGTAAGACATCTGTTCAGTGTTTAACAAATGACACATCAATAAATATGACTGTTAAGCTCCATTCAGTCTCAGATTTCAACAACTTTAGGTGAAATCTGATAATTTTCTCTATGAACATGGGTTTAGTATTAGCCAAGTAATTTGAAAAATATAGCTGAAATAAAATAGTGCTAAAAGGACTTATTCCTAGAAAAAAAATTAGATATTCAGATCTCTCATTGTGTCCTCTCTCTTCTAGGCCAAATTTTTGACTTAAGTTTAAAAATGAGAATATATAGGTATATGCATGTATGTGTATACACACAGACATATATATATATACACACATACATATATATTCACACACACAAATATATATTATGGAATACATACACAAATATATGAGATATACATATATACCTATGGGATGTTATCAATGCATACTCTATTGCAATACCTCCCTATTGCATTATTTCTATCAGCATATAAGCATGCTATATCTCTAATATAAAAGCAAAAACAAAAATCTTCCTTCACCCCACACATTGTTCCATAATACAAGTATATATGTATATCCCATAATAAATATTCATTAAAAGTAATTATTTAAAAATTTTAAGTGAAATGAGAAAATCAATATTATGCATAATGACACCATACCAATAATGATGGTTAGTATTTTGAGAGAAATATGCACATAGTTCCCTGTTTCAGTAACACTCTCTTCCCAAAGCTTCTACACATCTTAGGCAGATGTGAGAAAAGGACAGCATCATGGTCTCCCAGTAACACCATCCCCTTTCTCCTACAATACACATTTACCATTTCACTACAATCTGGCTCACAGACTAGAACTCATACAGTTATGTCTCACATGTCTATTTATCTTAGTGACTCCAAGAAGCCTTTACCAGTAGGGCTCTTTTCTCTGTAAGGCACTAGAGATCTCAATCTGACTCCATCTCCTACTTACCCTGAATCCTAAAGCTGTTCTGCTTTTGCTCAGCCTTGTGGACTTCATGGCTCTAGTAAATTAATTCAGATATTCAGCCTGTTCTCTGAGCATCCTCTTAACCATTTAGCTTTAATTGGTCCTGGATCTTCCCTTCCATGGCTTCCCCCGTGATCTTCTTCAAATTATAACAGTTTTCTCTCCCATGCCCCCTTGTAACTCTAGGCTTGATGGTAGGATACATATCCCCTTGGCTCTCTGAAGCCTCTTTCAGATTATGATTTCTCTCTGCTCCCTGAAATGCCCAGATTTGTAGCTAATGTCGTAAGATTCAACCATCTGCCTCCTATCTATGTTCTAGGCAGTGACACCCCCTTGGGTTCCCTCTTCCACATTCCTGAAGATTTTAGCACATGGACCACTATTACTCTTTCCAACCCAACTTCAGTCATAATCCTTGGTAATTTTAATAATAATCTGAACAATCTTTCCAGAATGCTGGCTTATCAATTCCTTGGTCCTCTACCCTTCAATAATCTTGTCATTATTATTGCAAGCCACCCACTCTCATGTTCATATCCAGAGGTTTTCATCTCTAATAACTATGGCTCATCTATAATCTTTATTTCAATCATTTCATTTTCTAGCCTTCAACTCTTTATCTGTCCAGCTGCAACAGTCTTTCAACCCCTAGGATTTATTATATATTGTTCCTAGTGATTTTTATTGTTACAAGGTGAAACAATCTCTCCTTTGCATCAATCCTCAATTCTTTTATCGATCCCTCTTTCTCTTTTCTGTCCAGCCCTTTTCTTCATCCTCAGCTAACAGCCTTGCTTTCTATGTTATTGAGAAAATAGAATCATGTAGAAGACTACTCCACTTGCACCAACAACCATAACTATCAATTTTCCTCTATCTGCAACTTGAATATCCTATATTCAATTCTACTATCATTATGGATTATTTGTCTGTATTCCCAATAAAGACCAACTTCTTTGCTTCTACAAAGGAACTCATCTCCTTTCATACTCTCCCAATCATTGTTTCTTCTATCCTAAGTATACTTAATTTTCCCCCTCTATTGCATTATCACCATCAGCATATAAGCATATTATCTCTCATGTAAAAGCAAAAACAAAACCCTTCCTTCACCCCACATACCCTGCTATCCATTGTTCCTAGTCTCTTCTCCTTTATAGAAAAATTTTTCTTAAATATTGCAAATAATCTTTCATTTTTACCACAATGCTAAATGCTCATACAACTGCCACCAATAATCTCCAGATTGTCAAATGAAGTTGTCAACTTTTAGCCATCTTATTTGACTATAATCTGTATTTCAGACAGTTTTTCACGAATTCCCATCAAAATACCCACTGTTGTGGGATTTGGGTGCCATTCACTCAGTTCTCTTCCAATCTCACAGTTGCTCCTTTTCTTTATGATTTGCTGGTTCTGCTCATCCCAGCAAGCTCTACATCTAAGAGTACTACAGGATACAGTCCTTGGATACTTCTTTTTCCATCTGTATACTCTCTAGATGATCATGCAGTCACTACTTTAAGAAGACTTAAAGGCCATGTATGCACTGATGACTTCAGAATATCTATTTTTAGTCACACTTGATATCCAGCTGCCTAACTGGCATATCCTTTTGATGCAAAATAATCAAGTCTTAACATATCCCAAATTAAATTTCTGATTTTCTCATAATCCTATTCTTTCCTCAGTCTTTTCCATGCACGCTTTCACTTGGTCAGGTTAGAGACTTAGCCTCAGCTATCGACTCCTTTCTTTCTCCCACTCACAGTATCCATCTTAAATATTCTATCTTTAAATCATTCCAGATCTTTCACCATTATCATTCTGTTCCAAGTGATCAACATACCGATTTCACTTTATGAAAAAGCCACCTAATGAATCTTCTTGCCTCCAATCTTGTTGTTTTAGTCAATTCACTATGTAATGGAGAAAGTGACCCTTTTAACTGGTTATTTGTGTCATGTCACATCTTTGATCACTTCATCAAATGGGCTTTGAATCTCAGTCAGAGTTGAAGTCTTAGTTCTTACAGTGGCCTACAAGCCATCTGTGGTTTGGCCTACATTATCTTACCTTCTATCATCTTTCCTCTAGCTAACTCTTTCACAGCCTTAACAACATTTATTTCTTGTGTATATCCAACATTTTTCTACTGGGAGATCTTGTACATACCCTGTTTTCTTTCTGTAACAGATCTTGATTGTATGTGTACACCATAATTTATTAAAACTATTCCCTATTTATAAGCAATATATCTTTTTTTAGTTTTATAAATGATACTACAGTGACTATCTTCAAACATGTATCTTTGTATACTTTCTGAATGTTTCCCCAAGATATATTTTCTATTTTTAATTTTCATAAATGTTTTCAAATTAATCTTCAAAACATTTGACTTAAATCAACTCCATTCAAGTCTGCCTGCTCCACTAAGTCCTAGTTAGCTTTTTATCATCTTTTAAAACATTTTTTGGCAATTTAGTGGGCAGGATATACACTTGATTTTTAAAATTTCCTTGAGGAGAATGTAAGTAAATATTTTATTCAGGGGTTTATCAGTGCTGTGTGTTCAAGATGTGAATTGGCCATCTTTTTCCTGGGTTTTATATCATGGCATTTACACTTTAAAAATTGATTTTTAATAATAGCAATTAGGTTTGTACAAAGGCTTGAAGAATCTTCTTATGAGTAAACTATGAGGGTTGGTATATGGACTTTATGATGTCTATTCTGGCTATGTGGAAACATCCCCCCTCCCCCCGCCATCCTTTTCTGGTTCTAAATAACTGTTAGCAAACTTATGTGTATGTGTGTTTAGCTTTTCTTAAAATACAGCATGATAGTCACAACACCTTGTAGAGTGAGGACAAGAAGAGACAACTCTACCTGGAGAACCTACAAAATGCCAGTGGCCCTTTTGGCCTAAAAGTCTGCCTGTGACAATAGCTTTGAAGGGAGCATAATTGTTTTTTGTGACTTCTACTTCCAAAAGGAATGGATATAACATAATCGTCACTTGCTTCCCTTCATAATCTATTAAAGAATCTTATTCATGTGTTGAGCTTAAAAAAATTGATTTTTAGGAGTTCTTAATAAACTAAAGACATTAACTCTTGTCATAATTTCTGCAAATTTATTTACCAGGCTTTTAAAATAATGTATTTGTGATTTTTGTTTCTGTTAGTAGCTTTCATTTTATCATAGGCATATTTATCTATTTCATTTTGATTCCTTGACTTTAGGTCAAGTGTAGAAAGTTGTTCTGTTATGTCAAAGTTTTACATCATGGAAAACTCCCAGAGAGCAAAAATATCAGGTTTACACAGTGATGTCTACCACATTACTACTTCTTACTAATATCTAGGTCTTTTCCCCCTCTCAAAAAATTAAAAACTTACTAGCCTTATTGTAGTGTTTTGGAGTCCTATGACTAGCTCTGGCCAATAGGCTAAAAGGGGATAGTCAAGACAGTCCATGTTATGCTAAGGTAACAAACAACTCCTACAATCTCAGAGGCTAAAACAACAAAAGTTTATTTTCTCTTGTGCAATATATCTTTTGTGGATCTCTAGCAAAGCTTTCTTCCTCACAGTGCCTCAGAGAGCCATGCCAAGGAGCCAGTCATTATCATCTACATTGCTACTTGCAATGTCAGAGAGGTGTGGAGGTTTAATTCAGCAATTAAATGTTTCAGTGTAATGCCCACAACTTCTGCTTACAAATTATTATAAATAACTAGCCAATTTTCCAATACAATCACAAAAAAGCCTGTAAATATAATCTTACCCTGTTCTTGAGAGGGAAGGACTAGAAATATTTGCTGAATAGGACTAATAGCACCAGAATAAAGCAGGGCTGCTGAACCAATGTGGACATGTAGCATGAGTGAAAAATTAAACTTTTATTGTGATACACCACTGTGACCTTGGCATGTTCATTTGTTACTGCAGCATGAGCTGGCATATCTTGGTTCATACAAATGGAGAAGACACAAATAAGAACAAAACAATTAATCCTGAGATTGGCATAGCCAATCAGAACTCACAAATAAAAATCTAAAAACAAAACAAAACAAAAACAACAGAGGGGCATCTGACTGGCTCAGTCAGTTAAGCATCTGGACCCTTGATTCAGCTCAGGTCATGACCCAGGGTTTTGAGATCGTACCCCATGGTGGGTTCCATGCTGGGCATAGAGCCTGCTCAGGAGTCTCTCTCTCCCTTTCCCTCTGCACCTCCCCCCACTTCTCTCTCTCTCTCTCTAAAAAAAAGGAAAGGAAGGAAGGAAAGAAAGAAAGAAAGAAAAAGAGAGAGAAAGAAAAGAAAGAAACAGAGAAAGAAAGAGAGAAAGAAACAAAGAGAGAAAGAAAGAAAGAAAGAAAGAAAGAAAGAAGAAAGAAAGAAAGAAAGAAAAGAAAGAAAGAAGAAAGAAAGAAAGAAGAAAGAAAGAAAGAAAGAAAGAAAGAAAGAAAGAAAGAAAAAGAAAAGAAAAAGAAAAAGAAAGAAAGAAAGCAGACTGATTTTACTGGGAGAAAGTTTGTGAAAAAGAGGTGAGACACAAACCTAAGGGGAAAAATTTTTGAAAATGCTAGTATTATCTTAACTATAGAAAAGATTATTTATAAAATTCATTTTTCCACCAAATATGCAGGATAAAATATAGAGATGAAGTTCATATGCTCACCAGAAATTATCTTGGGAATAAAGAAATCTAAATTCTGACTCAAGTTATACTGTTAACTAGCTGTGGAGTGGGGGGGATTATATATCTTCTCAGGATGATAATTTCTTTATATAAAAAACAGACATTTTAAATAGAAAAATGGTCTTCAAATTTTATTGTTTCTGAGAATTACTTGGAGAGTTTATGAAAAATGCAGAGCCTTGGATACCACTCACCAAAGGTTCTTATTTGGTAATTCTGGATAGTGTCAAGAAATCTGCCTTTAAATGAAATCACTATCCCCCAAAATGTCTTTGCTCTCATTTCCATTGCAGCATTATCCAAAATTTCTAACATATGGAAACAACCTAAGTGTCCATCAATAGATGAATGGATAAAAAAAAATGTACAAACACACACACACAGAGGAATATTTTTCAGTCATAAAAAAAGAAGGAAATACTGCCATTTGCAAAAACATGGATGAAAGTTGAGGGCATTATGCTAAGTGAAATAAGTCAGACAGAGAAAGACAAATACCGTGTATTCTACTTGTATGTTAAATCTCAAAAACAAAAAATCGAACTCAGGGAAACAGAGTAGACTGTTAGTTGCCTGGGGCAGAAAGGTAGGAAGGAATGGGTGAAAGCAGTCAAAGGGTACAAACTTCCAGTTACAAGATGAATAAACTCATGTACAGCATGGTTACTTAACACTGTGTTGTATACTTTAAAGTTGTTAAGAGAGATCTCAAAAGTTCTCATCATAACAACAACATCAACAAAATGAAACTATGTGAGGTGACAGATGTGTTAACTCAAGCTATTGTGGTAATCATTCTGCAATATATACATATTTCTTATTATCATGTTGTATACCTTAAACTTATACAATGTCATATGTTCATTATATCTCAATAAAGCTAGAAAAAGAAAGACAAAAATTCCAAATCAGCAGTTCAACTGGTTAAAAAACATCTACCTTTTTAAGACTTTCTCCAACTTATTATGCAGGTAACCTATGGATAACACTTTGAGGACTGCTGATAGAGAATGTGTAAGAAGCACCTGTCATTAAAAATAAATAGTATTTTAACAAGAATTGTTTCAAACAATGATGATCTATTTCAACAGGGAGGTCACTATTTATTTTCCTTTCAATATGGGGTAACAAACCGTTTTTTTATTTATAAAAATTATAAACTTTTTACTATCATTATTTCCAAGGGCTGACTACTATAATGAATTACAAAAATAAATATGCTATGGTGCTGTGTAAATCACAAACACCTCTGGTTAAAGTCACACAGCCAAAGGCTAAAATTCAACAGCTTTGGAAAGCATTACAATAATGCTGTGGTTAAAAATGAAATATCCAATTATCCTGATAACCATAAAACTGATGGAGAAAAAAAGGAGAAAATTCTTGGACAGTTTGTAATTTATTCCAAATACCTAAAAATATACTATCAAGGGGAAACAAAACAAAACACCAAAGTATTCACCAATGAAATAAGCCAAATTGTTGAACCATTCTTTGCTAATAATGAGGCTACGGGTGGGCCAACACTTACCACTGAGTGGGTTAACACTAAATTACAAGCTTCATGAAAGCAGAGTCAACAGAGAGGATCCCATCTCTCCAGGGTTTATAAATGCAACTTGTCATGGCAAGCACAATTTGTTTTTGATGTAATATTTCTATTACATGCCCTACGTTGTCTCTAAATTAGCAGAGACTGATCACTTCAGCTGGGGCCATGACCTCTAATTTCCACCTGCCTGTGTGCAGAGCTTCCATTGTGAACATGTAAAATTGTGAACAGGTGGGATTTTGCTGGCTTAGGGAAAGACAGTAACAGTTTAAATTGTACAATGTGTTTTCATTCAAACATTCCAAAATTTACTATTGTGGGCTTTTGTTCTTTCAAATATTTGTGATGTCTACTTTATAGTTACTTCATCAGTGCTACCAAAGTTCTTCCTATTACAGAAGATAATAGTAACAGTATTATTATTTATAGTAACGAATATTTTGAAATTAATTATTAAAGATAAAATCCTTAATTAAATTTTACAATTCTTCACTTTATCAGTTATGTCAGCCCATTTCTGATTACTGTGGCTAATTTGTAGCCCACAAAGCAAGAAATATCCTGAGTTATTCCTAAATCTATATATTTTTTAGTAAAAAAAAGGTCACTTCACTCCAAAAATAATCAAATTTCATGATAAGGCTAAATGCACAAAGTAGTCTCCCTATCAGGAAGAAACTGTCCTAAACTATAAGGAATGTTAAATAGTGTCAGCCCCATAATTGACCAGAACTCACACACTCAATCCCCTCAATCTACATGGGAGAAAACTAAGATTCAGGAAGCTAAGGCATATGCTCATTAGTGACAAATCTGGGGGTAGAATCCAAGTGACATTTCCAGTTTGCCATTCATAGCAATCAGTCTTAGTTTTGAGAATCAAGAACTCACAGCACATCTTTGCTTCTCAGAAGCAAAGAGCAAAGACGAGTCATTCACATGGTTTTGGCTCAAACTGGGCATCTCCCAGAAACCAATAACCATTGTGTCCAATAGTTTCTTTGATGTAGTGTAGTGAAAATGAAAAGTTCATGGCACAGGGCGGTTTCAATATTTTTGTCATTGGCCGCATAAAAAAAAAGTTTCTAGCACCTAAGAAATAGTAAAATATTCAGTAAGGGTTTTATGGTAGCATTCAGTGAAAAAGACTGCATAGATCTTAGAAAGTGAGTTCTACTTCTTTCAGAAGAAATATCCTGAGTAAAAAGTTTAACTCACCAGCTAACGAAAAAATATCCCTTAAACTCCCCAAATCTCTTTGATCACAAAACAAAATTCTGGTCTATAATTTGATAAACTGAATGGATTTTCTCACCAGAAAGGTTATGTCCCATGAAGACAAATAGTTCCGGATCATAGGCCACATATATCTCCAAATTTATATCAACTGCCATTCTGTATTTTTGAGATAGTCTCTGGTGGATCTGATTTGTTTCAATTCCTCAAATGATTGCTGAACAAACTGATAATATAGACCTTCTCAATGTACAAGTCACTTCACAGAGTCATGGAGTGATTTACTACAATGTAGGACAGGAAAACAGTAAACAGATTTTCTTATGCTCAATAAGTTCACAAAAACAATGAAAGCCCATCTCCCAGCACCTAATATGTCACAACAGGGAGAATGCTGGGTTTGGATTATTTTTCACAGTTCTTCAAATTCTGAGTTCCCATCAAGGACAGGAAAACCCATCACAGCTAAGGATTAGTGTTGCCCATTAATGTCACATTATGTAATGTATATAATCAAATGAACTTGGTGATTGGGCCACTACTGTTGGAATTTATATGATTTTCTTCTTGATTTAATCCTCTTGGTGATTCTGAGGCAGATAAAGATGGTTTTCATTTACAGAATTATGTCTAGGTATTACTATTCATCAGATAGAAAAGTGGAGATACAAACAAATGGTTTAATCAAACAATACAATTCAGTCTGCCACTTTTTCTTTGTAGTTTTCTACGTGTTCTGAATGGAATGTCCCCTGGGTACTTTGAAAGATTTCAGTAGAGATTACATTTGTCCCAGTACTTTTCTGTGAGTAGTACCAGTCTCTTCACTATAACAGAATTTTAATATGGGGCAAAGTTGCTGCATTTTTTTGTTGTTGAGCAATCAAAACCATTGGTTAAATATACATTTATATGTCACATTGATAACATTGATTTCTTCTCCTAAACTATCAGCCCATGAAGCCAGACCTCCCATCCACTTGGCTTAGTACTGTATACTCCGTATATGATTTACTACATAACAGAACTCAGTAAAGAGTTATCAGTGAACGAATGAGCAAATGAAGACAACCTTAATATGTGGATTGTAAAAACCATTCAGGAATAATGCACTATGTGTTTCTTTTGTCACAGAAGTCCTTCTAGTACATATAATTGGGAAACCATTCTATTTATGCTTATGTGAGCCCAATCTTGCCCAAATTAAGAAATAAAAAGGTGTCATCAAAAACAATCATAAAGATTTGCATCTGTACTGTTTAAATGATAATGTAAATGATATTCATTTAAGACATAACCAAAGATAAAACAATAAAACCCTTTAAAAGAGATGTCCTGTATTTTGGCTTCATAAATATTCTTTTTAAAAAATCAGGGTAAATATTAAAGTCTTTCTTTATTTACCTTTTCTGCAGTAATAGACAGTTTTCTGATACTCTTTCTCCTCATTTGTTTAGTGACAGCCATAAATAAATATAGGCCAATATTTAATATACCGTATATGCATTATAACTTGTATTACCTAACTTTAACCTGACAGTATTTCCGTGAAGACCATTTTCTTCTCTTTTACAGTGGGGAAATTGAAAATAAGAGAAATTAAATTAGTTGTTGATTATACAACTTACATGAACTGGAGCCACCTTGTGAAGTCAGGTGTTTGGATGCTAAAGACAGTTTTCCACTACTTCAAGAAGCCCAAGTTTCCATAGCTGGTCAAAATACCAGCGGGTCTTGTTTCCAGTTTTATGATTACCATCTCAAGGGTAATTTTACCACTTTCTGCAATCTCACATCTTGTTTTTTAGCAGTTTAACGGTTAAAAATTCATAGTAAACAAATAAATTATGTTCAAGTTCTTTCCCCTTCTCTGGTCTAAAAGCAACAGAGGATCTGAGATTGTCCTAATTTTGAAAACTAATTTTATTTGTAACTATAATACAGGTTGGAAGCTACAAAAAACATAAGAAATCACAAAAGAAAAATGTAGGAATAATGCAAAGAAAAATAGAAGGAATAAAGGAAGGAAGTAAGGAAGAGAGCAAGAGTGAAAGAGAGCAAGACAGAGAAAAGAAGGATTTCAGGGCAGACAAAATAACTTAACATTCCCCGAAAGCCAGCTATTCTTTCCTGTTTATATACTAGCCAATTATAGATATTATAGATAGCTATCTATTTTTATTTAATAAAAATTAAATGTGCATGCCCTAAGGCCACCAGTGTTTGTAAAGTGTGTTTGCTATAGTGTTTCCGTTATAGAAAAGAAACTGGTAATAATTTGAATGTTTTTGAGCAAGAAATGGCTGAGCAAATTATAGCATATATTTCTCATTGAATATAAACTAATTATGCTTTTCATAAGTTAGATTCATATGTACTGATCTGGAAAACTGACTGTAATAAAGTGATAAATTAAAAAATAAAAACAAGTTGCAGAGTGATAATCTTAGAATATTCATATTTATATGTACAAAAATTTAAGAGATAGAAAAATGCATTTGTGTTATTAGAAACACAGAGAAAAAACTGGCAGCACATGTGCCTACCTGCTAACACAGGTTATTTTAAGAAATTTAGGTCTGGAACAAAGAAGGAAAGTATATTCTATTTTACTCTCTTTATTGTTTGAATTGTTTGAAGCCTATATTACTTTGAAATTAAAAAGAAAACCTTTATATTTTAAGCTTCTACTGAAATCAAACCTACACAGTCACGATATCATGATATACACTTATTATATAGTAATATAAATGAAATAAGGTTCAAACTTTCTTTTAAAAAAAGGATCTAGTGTAAGCTCCAAACAATGAGATGATGACACACACATACAAAACTATAATTGTGCCCCTCAGTCATTTGTTTCTAAGAGTAAAACTATCTGAATACTTTCAGAATATGAACTAATGTTTTATTAGGGTTCTCACAATTGACACTCAGGAGATAGAATTTAAATCCAAACTTCATTTAATGTAGCTAGATATACTGCACTTCAGTACAGAAGCTTTGGGGATGTGTTGAAACAAAGAAGATTTCATACATATGTCACATACAGCAGCGATACATCTATGATGGAGCATCACCCATCTCACAGGCTTAGAAAAATATATGGATTTTTTTTTAATTTCCTTTTGAAATTTTTATTAATTAAAATTTTTACTATAAAATTAGCTAGAGATCCCAAAAAAACTCAAAACACCATGTTAAGGGGATCATAATCAAGTCTAATATCACTCTTGAGAGGTCTTCTATTATTTTAATGAAAAATCTATAACTTTTAAGCCCCTGAGAAAATATCCATATTCACACATATTTAACTACCACCTCCTGAATATTTGCCTCATCTCATGTATACTGAAAGTCCTCATACCACAGTGTTATTTATGAGAGAGAGAGAGAGAGTGAGCAAGAGAGACAATGACAAAAAGCCAGACAGGGAAAAAGATAGAGAGATGGAATGAGAAGCTAGGAGAGAAAAAGGAAGGGAAGGGACAAAAACAGAAGGGAGAGAAAGATTTGACTCTGAGACTCAAGCTTCAGAGCTACACGAAATACATAAGAATGTACACATATAAGATGAGCATAAATTAGATAAATTATTTTAGTTTAAATGTTTTATAGTATCTCCATCCTCTAAATTGTCAATTTAACTTAAAAGAAAAAGAAAAGAATACTGAGAAACTGAAAAGGAAGTCAATATCCAAAAGAGAGTGGTTGCTTAAAACAACAACAACAACAAAACACAACTATGGTGTACCCACCCATTGAAAACAGTGTTAACAGCAATACATGGACAATCATAAAGACATATTCAATATATTAAAGATAAAAAGCACATTAAAATATAGATAGTAAAATCTCATTTTGTTTAAATCTATGTTTTAAATCAATAGTTATTTCTACATGGTGCATGTATAATGCTTTTGCTTATGGTTCATCTATATTTCTGGATAACTTGAATTACTTATTAAAACAAAGTTACAATGTTACTTTAAAAATAAGAAAATAAAATCTCCATTCAGATGGGATATCTGTGTAGACTGATAAAAACCCCGTTGGAGGTGTGTGTGTTTTGCACAGGAACAGATAGGAGATGGCAGTGAGAATCTAGGAGTATTTAGATCACCATGTGCCCCTTGGCTAAATTTTGGAATGACTGAGAAAGATTTTAAGAATACTGATGCCTGGGTCTCAACCTCCAGAGATTCTGATTTATTTCATCTTGAGCTGAGGCTTGAGCATGAACTTTTTTAAAAGCTCTCCCAGAGACTCTAATGTACAACCAAAGTTGAAAAATACTACCTTAATATTTTCTTTCTTTTTTTTTTTAATAAACCGCATCCCACATCAGGGCCTCTTTCCTCATTAAAATAAAATAAAATACACAAGCAGGAACAACACTACAGTTATTCTAGGTCATGTCATCTTCTGTTCCTCGAATCCACCTTCACCTTATCTAGTCTCTTATTTCCTGACTCACATTTTGCATTCCTTTCAAAACAGAATACAAATTCCTCTCTAAACCACTTCATAATATCCCAAAAATTTTGGAACTCCTCCCGATAATGTTAGTTTGCCAATTACTACTCTCAGATTACATTAATATCATTGAGCCACTCCTGCTCTCCCACACAAGGGAGCGTAACAGCTTCTATAGCCCAAGCCCAACCACCGCATTCTGCAATACCCAGAAATGCACATTTCCCCTCCCATGAGAATGCATAGTTAGAGTTCATGCATCAGCTTTATAACACTAAAATGTACATACATATCAATCTGATATAAATACAACGATTTTAGGTAGAACTACATCTGAGAGGAATAAAAATATTTATTAAAACCTAATTGTCTTTATACTACCCTCAAATCACCTTAGTAGACATTTTATTTATTTGTTTGTTTGTTTGTTTGTTTGAAAGAGAGAGAATGGGAGGGAGAGAGAGAGAATCTGAATCAGACTCTGCGCTGAGCACAGAGCCTGACACAGGACTCGATCCCATGACCATGAGATCACGACCTGAGCCAAAACCAAGAGTCAGATGTTTAACTGACTGAGCCACCCAGATGCTCCTTAGTAGACATTTCTTAGCCAC
Organism: Zalophus californianus; assembly: GCF_009762305.2. Lineage (NCBI taxonomy): Eukaryota > Metazoa > Chordata > Mammalia > Carnivora > Otariidae > Zalophus > Zalophus californianus. The sequence continues at coordinate 42,696,188 of NC_045595.1, read as the reverse complement.
AAAGTCAAATCTGATAAAATAATAATTCTGTAGCATGCCCAGTGGTAGGGCTAAACCGAGATTATCAACTCTTTCTCTTGCCAAGTTTTCAATCCTGATATATGAAAAATCAGTGCAATTAATCTACCATTCACCTCATAGACAGCAAAAATAGTACTGAGGTAGCACTTTTCATCAAAAGGACTCCAAGCTCTTTACACACACTTATTTCAGTAAGCCTCAAGACAGCCTTAAGCACTAGAAAGACAATTAACATTACCCATATACTCCTAAGAAACTACAGCATGGAGAGGTGAATAAACTTGCTCAAGTATACACAGTGCGTAAATGATTATTTTTTGTTCTTCATCCAATGTACATTTTATTAAAATCTTTCTTTTTACTTTAACAAGTGAAAGTTCAGTGTGTCATCATCTGGAATATGATTCAGTAGTCTAGGAAAATCATTCTTTTATGTTTTCCAGAAGGCCTTATTACTTAATGGATTTTAGATAGAAGCTGCCAATTATATTTTCATTATTTATGTCTAAGATAGAGCATCATACTGGTTGCTATTATCTAATGCTGCATGTATTGCTCTGTTTCTCCATTCATATACAAGTGATGTCTTCTCTAATCACAACACATTTTAAAAAATAATCTGTAGGATTAATTGATTGCTCTACAGACTCCAAAATAATCATATTTACAGTAAGAACTTTCTTTAAACTGTATCATGGTAGAAACTATTTCTTTTCTGTAGAGGCAAAGGTTAATAACTAGCCATAAATAGCATTCTACATCCTTTGTGGGATAATATTAGCAATAAAGGAAAATGTTGGTACTTATTTGTCCAAGCAGTCTTATACTAGGAAAGTATACCATTTTAAGTTCAAAGACTTCAGCCCTCTAGCATATACTTTTTCCATCTTATTGAACACATGCATTTGATTGGAGAGAATTATGTGATTTTAAGTTCATTTGGTAGAGAACTCTGATTGTATTTCAAAGAGCCTCCAGGCCATTTAAAGTTAGAAGTGTATTATTTCATTTATACTCATATACCATCTATATAAAATGTCCATATAGCATAATGTTCAGAGGAAAAAATTGTGCTATAAAAAGCACATTTAATCATATACCATTTATCTGATATAAATGTAAAACTGTAATCTGAATATCAAATCTAATCTTTATTATATATTTTATCTTATTGTAACTATGTATTTATAAAGTTCTATAAATCAAGGAATGTATCTAATTTATTTTTAGAAACTTGTCAATGTTTGGCACAATGTCACACACAACTTTCTGTGTGTTTTATTCAATGAGAGAACGAATGAGTGAATTATTAAGTGAAAAAAAGCATGTGAAAAATAAGTAATGTTCTGTGAATACTAAAATACTATGAGACTTGAATAATTAGGGAAGGAGAAGGTGAGTAGAAGCACATGATATGTGAAAACTGATACCAGGCACAAAGAGAAGATTCGTTAAAGTTAAGGAAGATATATACCATAGATAGTACAATTAGACTGATGTTAAAAGTTAAACAGATGTTTTTTAAAATTTTAATTTTAATACCCAATTTATGTAAAAAAAATGTAAACCCAAGTTTTTTTGCAATAGTAGAATGCAAAGAAAATAATGGATAGGTTTCAAAAAGCCTCTAGGACCCTTAATATATAAAACAATGCTAAAATATTAAAATATACCCGCTAAACTCAGAAAACAAGAAATGGGAAAGATAATTTGTAGAGGACCAGGGCAGGCTGCTCCATAAGACTGAGTTAAAAGTAATAAAAACACAGGAGAAACAGGAAAAGCACTCCCCACTCAATTGCCTAAATTTATTTTTTTATTTTTTCTGCACATTTTATTTTTTTATTTTATTATGTTATGTTAATCACCATACATTACATCAGTTTTTGATGTAGTGTTCCATGATTCATTGTTTGCGTAAAACACCCAGTGCTCCATGTAGTATGTGCCCTCTTTAATACCCATCACCAGGCTAACCCATCCCCCCACCCCCCTCCCCTCTAGAACCCTCAGTTTGTTTCTCAGAGTCCATGGTCTCTCATGGTTCGTCTCCCCCACTGATTTCCCCCCCTCCATTTCTCCCTTCCTACTTCTTTTTTTCTTTACATATAATGTATTATTTGTTTCAGAGGTACAGGTCTGTGATTCAACAGTGTTACACAATTCACAGCACTCACCATAGCACATACCCTCCCCAATGTCCATCACCCAGCCACCCCATCCCTCCCACCCCCCCACCGCTCCAGCAACCCTCAGTTTGTTTCCTGAGATTAAGAATTCCTCATGTCAGTGAGGTCATATGATACATGTCTTTCTCTGATTGACTTATTTCGCTTAGCATAATACCCTCCAGTTCCAACCACGTCGTTGCAAATGGCAAGATTTCTGGAGAGTCTGCACCAGGAAGACAGCTATTAACAGACACTCCCCTATACCTAAGGAATCTGTGTAACAGGGCAACCTTGTTTTCCCAAACATCTCTTCTCACCTTGCTAATGAGGGTTTTCCCTTTGTATCCTGAGACCCTACCCCTCTCCTTAGCTCATATGGTTCCTGTTGCTTCACTATGTTTGGAATTTCATGCCTGCGTGGATTCCCTGTACATACGTCTATTAAATTTTATTTTCTCTTGTTATGCTGTCTCATGTGAATTTTATTCTAAGTCCAGCTAGAAGGACCATAGGGCAGAAGAAGGTCTTCTTCCCCCAAAAATTCAAGAGACTGAATCACTTACAAGTATTTTGTTTCATTTTAAATTTCCTAAACACACACATACACACTCTCTCTCTCTCTCCCCGCCCGGATATTTTCTTTAATTCATTATTCATTCATTTACTAATTGATTCAAATATTCTTTGTGTGCCTAATATATGCTTATCATTTACTTCCTGTTCCCAAAGAACTTATGGTGTTCTTGAGGAGCTAGATCTGAATCAGACAACCATGTATGTGAATGAAAATATTTAATTTTCATATATATCAAGAGGGATAAGTGATGCTTTAACAGTATAAAGCTGATAAACTTGACATATTCTCAATATAATGTGACCCATCATCCTTCTTGACCCTTCTTAAGCACCTCACAACTGGATAGGGTAGAGAAAATCTCATGATTTGGTGGCATTTAACAAACAGGACAAAATAAATGTGCTACGACTACTTTCTCTCTTTTCTGCCTTCATGAAAATAAATTTCCCAGTATTCAGATTTAAATATATAGAATAAAAAGATGATGGGTTTGAAGGTACATGAGGAGAAGCAGAAGATAAGGAGCCCTATAACAACATTTAAGTTAACATAAAAACCTATTCCTACTAGTTTCAGACTTGAACCAAAACTCAAAAGGCATAATAATTTAAAGTTGAACTTTCATATATTCATTGACTTCTCTTAATTGGAGAAGTCAGTTCAAGTTTACACATCACTGGAGATAAGTTTTCTATTGTGCATCTACATAGAGATCCAAGGAAAAAATATAGCAGTAATTTCTTTGCAATATTTTTAAATGTTCTGAAGGTAACAGACAAAAGCTAATTATTCTGACTTTGTAATTACTAGAACATTATAATGAGAAGAAATCTTAATGACTGTAAATATGTTGTGTTCCTTCATCCTACAACCCTGTTTCTTAAATGAGGGATATCACGGCCAGAGAAACTAAGTATGTTTAGTGGAAATTCAAGTCTTCTGAAAAGGATAAGGATGAGCATAGCATGATGGGAAAAAAAAAATCACGTGCCTGGGAGTCAGGCAGATAAAGGCTTAAGTCCTCCTTCTGTCACTTAGGGTACTTTTCATTTCTGTTTAGAATGCCTTTCCAAACCACAAACTCTGCCTTCTCAGCTTTCAATCTTCTTCTCAAGTTTAGCTTATAATAACTTTGTGTTAGTTATTCCTACTCTGTTCTTAGATCCTATAAAATTTGTTTTTTGCAGTTTGTCATGTAAGTATTAATTTTTCCTGTCAAGTACTCAAGGGCAAGGAGTTTGTGCTATTTATCTTATTATGCATTATTTGGCTTTATATTCATTTTAACTCTTGCAAATATGAAATGGCTCAAAGATATTATTCAATCCACTAATAAATGAGGAAACAAGTAAGATGTTAACACTGGTTCCAAGAACATTTGAAGACATGAGTATTTATAGACAACTTAATAAAAAAATGTTAAGATAAAAATACTTGGTTAAATACAGGCCTAATTAGTGCCCAACAGAGCAATAAAAGGTAACCTGCTAGATTTACCACTGGCCATAGTTATGTGTATCTCCACCAGACAAACATTTACAATTTAACATGCCAATTCACTAAGTACAGGCCTATATTTAATAATAAAGTGAGTTAAACAAAATGCATTGCTTAATACTTGGGTGAGGTATGTGTGTATAGCATATAGAGAGATATAGATATAAATATGACAATATTGAAAAATTTGTTATCCACATTTTCTCTTATTACAAGGGATGCTTTTTTCTTAACATCCAGAAGCTGTGCCCAAATAAAAATATTTGTCAAATGGATGAACAAATGAGTCAACAAAGTCAGCAAATATTTTAATGTCTGAACGTGAGTTTCCTTATTTTCAATGAAAAATTATAGATTTACCTTATAGGGGAAATAAAAGGATTATAAATGAGTATCATATGCCTAGTCCTGCTCTTAGTAAATATTACTTCTTGTCCCCACTTCTCTTTTTCCTTCTTTGTTGTGTTTCTTCCAGCATTCCTGTTGCTTCTCTATAAACTGCTCCCTAATTAGGGACATATACTTTTCCATTTATAGTTCAAGTCCAACTTTATCATGCCTTTACATGGTTGCAGAAACTCTTGAAATATAATATACAAGAGACAGATCTAGAGCAATGTATATCACAGCTGTAAATTACTAGCTTATTAGTGCAACATCATGGCACCTTGTTTCTTTGCTTCTTATATTATCTACCCAAGGCTATCTATATTTTTCCCCTCAAATTCTCTACCTGTTAGTTTACTCACATATCCCACAGGATTTCACCTCAACCATATACTACTTTTTCTTAATTTATTATGCTTCTAGCTGTGGAACAAAGATGGCCTGGAGCACTTTTAAATCAGGGGCATGTGATAGAAATTATTTTTTCCCTCATGTTTTGTCAGTGGTACAACTGAGCCTCCTGTTTGTTTCCCATTAAGCATATGGAAATGTTAGTCATCAATTCACAGTACCTGTGTTTTCATGGGAGGGGGTGGTGATGGCGGTAACAATTAGCTGGTCATTAACTCTTGCAATATGCCTCGTCAGCCTGCTTCTATTTGCATAATGAACTAATGGCTGCAAGGATAGAGTGAAGGCGGTATGAAAGAGATCATTACCTTGGAATAAAAAATGATGACCTTGCTTCTTGAAGACTGTAACACTTAAGATTTTTTTAGCACATCAAAAAGAAGAAGAAAGCAATGAGAATCATGAAAGTATGACATGGCAGTGATAATTTCCAAAATAATCTATGTATTCTACATGTTTCTATTAAATCATTTGCCTGTTTAAGACTGATATTGCTGACTCAAAACTTAAAGAGCAAAAACTGAAAATCGTCAATTTTATTCCCATTATATAGCATATTTTAAATGGCTGTTCTTTGAAATGCTGTAGAGGTATACACAGATAGAAGGTATTACTTTCAAGTAAATTTGTGATTAACTATAATTGTCATAGGCATGATATATATTTAAACACCAGAATAGGCAGATGTGATAAAGGTGCAGATAAAAATAAATAAGTAAAACCAACTGGCTATTTGGTGGGATTAAAAAGACTAATATGAGGAAGGGCTGACTGCAGGGGACTGGTCAATGGTTCTTTCAATCATTTGGTAAATTCAGGAGTGTAGATGTGAAGAACAGAGAGTATAAGGTCATAAGAACTAGAAAAACAAAATAAATATTTACTTTCCTATTCAAGAGTCCACCACAAATCATGATGCTTAGGTAAGATTTGTATCTTACATAAACTTTTACAGGTGGAATTTAAATTGATTTCTTTCTCTACAATAAACTGGTGAAGAGTTGATTACCATACAATAAATATTTCAAATACTTGGAAACAGTTAAGTATGCTCTCAGCTTTCTTCCTACAATATAAAATTACTTATAAACTAACTTATGAATCATGCACATACCTTTAGAACAAGAACAGTACATAAATTAACAATTCCCCTTGAGGAATAATCTCATGTGTTCTTTTAAAATATATGCAACACTTTCCATTTATATAACATTTTTCTGCCAAAGTGCATGGGGAGTTTCACATTCATCATTCTAATAACAAAGCTTTGTTTACATTTAGAATCTTTACATAAGGGATGCAAACCAGTTTGGGGACAAATTCACTCTTTACAACTGTTCTAGAAAACAGGGAAAATCCTCTCTACATATAAGAAAAGTGTTAGTGTTTTCTTTTGCATTAGATTTAGTGTTATATTTCCATGGATCAAAATTCAGGCCAGAATTCCACTGGAGAAAGAACTAAGGGAAGGGAGGGAAGAAATAAGGGAAGGAAACAAAGAAAATAAAACTTAAACAAAACAACACACAAACCCTGTAAAGTTTTCTTCACTGTCAACTCTTTCCTCTCATTCCCTCTCATTTTATCTTTTCCATGTCAGTGACTGTTCTCATTTTTCTTTGTCCCCCCAAATTATCCTTTCTAAAACTCAGACTCCCTCTCAATTCACAGCCCATCCTTCTTTCCATTGTGTAATTTAGTGTAATCTCCTCCTCCTCAATACTAACCAATTCTTTTTTTTTCAAGTGTTCCTAACTTCCATCGTCATGACTCAGTTGAAGCTCTTGTCCCATCCAGTCATATACATTGCTAGAAATTACCAGATCTTTTGGAGAAGAATATGGCAATATATGTCTAGAGAAAACAAAAATCTGTGAAACCATAATTTCATTTCTAGAAACCTATACTAGAAATACCATCACAAGTAGGAACCATGCTTTATGTCCAAATATTGGGGGGTGAGGAATAGCAATGTTCAAAAAATAAGGTTCACCCTCTTGCACCCTTCCCTAGACACATTTCTAGAAGCCAATTTTTTATTTGTATTTATTTATTCAAATTCACTGTGTTTATTTATTTATTTATTTATTTAAATCTAAACGGCATACCAATTTTCCCAGGAATTTGGAGCCAGAATTTCTAATTCATCCCTGATTTCTTATTCCAACCCTATACAAATGTTACCAAATTCTACTGGTCACAAAATCACAACATTTAGCTCATGACTCCCTCCGTTACAATTTCCACAATATTCAAATACTTAATCCACGTTTCTTCTCACCTGGATTATAATAACAAATCTTAAGTTGATGTCCATGCCTCCTGTCTTTCCCATATCAATCTATGCACAACCCTTCTCTATTAATTTCTTAGATTTTAAAATGCAGTTTGTTTGATCCTTCAAGATAATATACAAATTATTCATCCTGACATGTATTACCTTTAATAATATTTCCTTCCTCTATGTGTCTTTTAGGCATGTAGTATCCTCCACCAGCCCTTCTCCCTTTGACATGTTAGAACCCTCTATTACTACTAGTCCTTACCCATTTAAATTCTATCCTGCCTTTGCTTTTTAAAAGCATTATCATTCAGTAAATGCACAAAGTTTTCCTAATCCCCTTAAATTATTTTGTCTCCTTCACTTGAATATCCATACCATTAGGTTGGTACTTTTAAGAGGCACTTAATTTTATCTACCTGTCATGTACTCTTGTGTACTTTTCTAATTCCCTTTATTAAATCTTAGAACCATTGAGAACAAGGATATTGAGAAAATACTTGCTATTGAAGAAATGACTAGTCTTGTGGTAAACCCTGTCTTGCTCAAGCATAAGGAAGTAAGAAAATAAAGAAGTAGAGAAGATGGAAGAATGGGCAGCCTACTTGGTTTTTGCTTTCTAAAAAAAATTATCTTCTGTCCATATTGTGTTTCGATTTTGTGACTTAAGAGTAGTCTTGAAAACTCAATTCAACAAATGTATGAAAACAAATAATAAGTCCTTCAGCAAAATGCTTATTCAACTAGAAAAGAGAAAGGCACAAAAGCTACGGCCATTGCAGTTTGGTTTAAAATTAAATCCATGGTCACCTCTGCAGTTTTAACCATGCATCAAATCATGTTTTTAAAGAAAAAGTACCATTACACAAGTATTAATGTTTGCATACTAAGAATTACACACAGAGTTCTCAATCATTGTGGTTTGCCTCCACCATTTCCTTTGAATCCTGTTAAGACAGAGAAGGCCTACCTGACAGAGTTCTTGAGGCAATTGTTTCTCTTTGGAGCCCAACATCATACTACAAACTACTTTAAAATGTTTCTGGAAGTAATAAATCATTAATTTAAAATGAATCTTCATTACAAAAGCTTGAATGTACTTGAAATATATGAGAAATGAAGTTATGAATATATAAAACCTCAAAGCTAGTCATTTTATAAATAAAAATCATTAATTTTTAATCAAAAGAAGATTTCTTCAATGTAGGTTCCTAAATGTTTTATATTCGATATTCAGTGAAAGGTTTGCTCTTTTTGGATGTGTTATCCTTGATGCCCTGGTCATTCTATTTGCCTTAATCTCAGATGCCATTCCAGCATGTGTATATAATTGATTTTGTAGAACTTAAGAGTCCTACACAGCATCGAGCCTGACTTTTGTAGAAAATACAGCAGCCTGATCATTTTAATTATTGTGTTTTTAATTTACATTGTTCCTGAACTATGTTCAAAACATCTCCTTTGACTTCCAAAAGACAGTTTCAGAAAGGATACTTTGAGATGAGATTTCTCTTTTAAGTTCAAGTGGATTATATGGTCTTATAAGATTCCTCTGATAGAAGAAAGCACTGAATTTGCCGTTTTTTTTTTCGATTTCAAGTGACAACACAGTAGCTTATTATTTTTAAAATAATGCCTTTTTGTTACTAAAAACACAGACATTTATTTAATTTCCATTAAAAAGGCATTTTTAAAAATCACATTTTTATAGTCAGTTTCTTAATTGATATTTCGAGTCCAGTTTAAAATGTTTAAAGATATATTTAATACCTTTTAAGTCCATAAAAAAAGAAAAGTCTATAGAAGGTATTTTTAGACATTATCTTAATATCAAACTCTGCACTATAGAATTCTACTTTTAATGATGCATAGTCTAGAATGAAACCAGGAAACCAAAAACATAAAAGAAACTAAGAAAAATAAATTTAAAAAGCAGCTACTTTAATATTAGAATATTCAAAGAACACTATAGATCTATAACTTACATGACTGTACATCCATGATTACAAGGAACTTGGGGATTTTAAACTCTTCATAATGTAGTTATACATTAAATAAAACTTTCATTATTTTATCTTGAGTTTAAACATTTCCTTGTAAAAAGATCAGCATATGTTGCCTAATTAACTTTGGAAGTGAACAGAGGTTATAAGAACAAAGGCAAAATGAACTACAAATACCTACTGTACTCTAGTTGGTAAAGTTGTTTCCAATTGTGGTAAACATTAACAATTCAGAAACCCCTATACAGGTATACTGGAACTGAACAATTAAGCAAATGGATGGTGGATATTGGGAGCCAGATTTCTAACTGTTGGTGTGGGGGATTCTAGACAAGCAAGGGGGGAAGATTAGAATGATCAATGTTGAAAAGAATTACAGTTAAAAACATCAGTATGAATTCACACTTAGCATAATATAGATACAGACGGATACATCTGGAATTATCTACAGATAGGTGTATACACATGGATTAGTATACACACATATATTTATTTTTCCTCCTCCAAGAGGAGGAAGCAACCACACTCCAACAGCAACAAGCACACCCTGCACCCAGATCTCGGTTTCTCCAACAAAAGGAACCATAACTCCTTGGAGAAATGGTTGATTCTAGGGCTTGGTGGACAGGGAATATATAAGATTATCCTGGAATGTCCTGTAGTGCCAGGAAGAAAAAAACAAACAGAAAAAACTCTAAACCAAATTTGCTAAAAATAAAACCAAACTCAAACAAATAAAACAACAATATGGTGATATATCAAACGGACACAGGATTCAAATGAAAGAGCTCCTAACGGCCACAACTAGAACAATACAAGCAACAAAATTTGAAAATGCAGTATAGATTATAACCTCACATTTAAAATAAATATCTGAGTCCATAGTTATACAAATCAATGAATAAATAAATAAATGGAAGGGACTAGGCAATCTGTACAAAAGAATCCCAAATAATTTATACAGATACTTATCCACTTAAAGAGGTAGAGCATAACTTTCCACTCCTTAAGGTTTATATAATGACTTCCTTCTAAAGAAGGCACTATGGAAAGTGGAGAAAAGAATAAGTTTACAGTGGAGAAACCTGACAAACACTATGTCAGTGAGGTGATAAAAGTCTCAACAGTGATAAGTCATGTTGATAGCATGTGCTCTTGATGTGATGTGAGAATCACTTTAACTCTGTATTCTTTCTCCTAAAAACCCATAACCCAATCTAATCATGAGAAAAACATCAGACAAATCCCAATTGAGGAATAGTCAACAAAATATCTCACCAATAGTCCTCAAAACTGTCAAGATCATCAAAACCAAGGAAAGAAATGTCTAAGAAACTGACATAGTCTAAAGGAGCCTGACGGAGACATGATGACTGAATGTAATGTGGATCCTGGATGGGATGCTGGAGCAGAAAACGATGACAAATGCCCATAGTAACTCAAGAGGCTAACAATAGGGGAAACTGGGTGTGGGCTATCCGAGAACTCTCTGTACTACAATCACAACTTTTCTGTAAATATAAAAGTATTCTAAATTAAAAGTTTATTTAACAAATATACTGACAACACTCTTTCAGGTGAGAGAAATGTTCTCTGTTTGACCTTAATGGTGTTTATACAACCGTGTCAGAACTGTATGCATGGAAAAGGTGAAATTTACTGTGCGCTGTGAATTGTGTAAGACTGTTGAATCACAGACCTGTTACCTCTGAAACAAATAATACATTATATGTTAAAAAAAAAGAAGAAGAAGAAGAAGAAGAAGATAGCAGGAAGGGAGGAATGAAGAGGGGGAAATCGGAGGAGGAGACGAACTATGAGAGACGATGGACTCTGAAAAACAAACTGAGGGTTCTAGAGGGGAGGGGGTGGGGGGATGCATTAGCCTGATGATGGGTATTAAAGAGGGCACGTACTGCATGGAGCACTGGGTGTTATACACAAACAATCATGGAACACTACATCAAAAACTAATGATGTAATGTATGGTGATTAACATCACATAATAATAAAAAAAAAAGAGGGTGCCTGGGTGGCTCAGTTGGTTAAGCAACTGCCTTCGGCTCAGGTCATGATCCTGGAGTCCCGGGATCGAGTCCCGCATCGGGCTTCCTGCTCAGCAGGGAGTCTGCTTCTCCCTCTGACCTTCTTCCCTCTCATGCTCTCTCTCTACCATTCTCTCTCTCTCAATAAATAAATGGATAAAAATCTTTAAAAAAAAGAAATTTACTGTATGACTTATATCTTACTTAATAAACTTAACTTTGAAAAATGTTCCCTGGCGTATGGCTGTCAGGAAATCTGTGAAAATGGTAAACCTCAGAGCATGTCTTTCTTTAAATAGCAAAGATGAACAAGAAAAAGATGTAACTTGGGGCACCTGGGTGGTTCGGTTGATTAAGCGACTGCCTTCGGCTCGGGTCATGATCACGGGGTCCTGGGATAGAGCCCACACCAGGCTCCCTGCTCGGCTGGAAGCCTGCTTCTCCCTCTCCCACTCCCCCTGCTTGTGTTCCCTCTCACACACACTCTCTCTCTCTCTCTCTGTCAATTAAATAAATAAAATCTTAAAAAAAAAAAGAAAAAGATGTAACTCTGTTGCATTATCTGGAGGCACAATGTCAGTGATTAGATTTAAGAACTTTTAACTGATTTAAAATACCTTGCATATAGATTTAGATGTCAGGAACTAATTTCAGGTGCTATCAACTTGTATTAAATGCACTGCAATACAGAGTAATACTTTAGCATAGGATGTTGGAGTTAACCCACCTGAGATATGAATTCCAATTCTGCCATTTACTAGCTGTGCAAATCTGAGCAACTCATCTCACTCACCACTCAATTTTCACATCAGCATAATGAGAATAATAAGTCATATGTTATGATTATTATAAGTATTTTAAGGATTCAATAAAATAAATCAAATTTAGAGCTAACTATCATGCATAAATCGGAGGAGGTACTCTATTAGTAGTAGAGCACCATTATGTTTATTACAATGTAATTTTATGTTTATAGTAGTATGAGTGTGTATAATGGAGATCAATAAAAGGCAGGCCAAACACTTCCAATAGTTCTCAAAATACAGTCTATTTTTTACCCTGGCTTCAGATATAATATTAAGCTAAGAACTAATGCTAAAGGCATGTTGATTAAGTTGTAACAGTCCTGTTTCAATTTGAGGGAATAAAGAGCCTAATTAGGGAACTTTTGCAATGACCGATTTGCTTCTCTTGGAAATCTAGGGTAAAGGGCTCACTTAGCAGTTCTTATCCACACAAAAGAAACTATTTTTTCCTATCTGATAAATTGGGTAACTCAAAGGTCAATAATGGTATCATGCATCACAAGTCCTTTCTCGTGCCTCACAGTGCCGCAGGGCACCCATTCTAATGAGACCTGTCAGCCCCTACCTAACAGATTTAGTACTTATTTGTAATATATTAATGGCTTCATTTTTAGATTTTGCTTTCTTCCCAGAGAGCACTAAGAAATTGATTGCCAGCTCACTGAGTTGAGAATGGAAACAGATTGTTGAGTATGAATTACGATCACGAAAATAGCATCAAGATTGCAGATTTGAATATGATAAATAAGAGATAAGTAACACAGGAGTTAGGGAGCCAGCCAGGGTAGTTTTATCATCAGAAATGGAAGAGATGGGACTTTTTAATATGTTTTAAGCTTCAGAAAGGGTTGCCAAGGCATGCAATAAGAAATTTCCATCAACCTCAAAAGATGTGAACATTTATTTTGCTTTTGTTCTAAAGCATGGTGGTTTGCACAGGTCTTTAAAAATGCACAGCAGACAAATGGTCCTTATTTAATCCACATTAAGTGAAAGAGTAGAACATATATCAGATTTGGAGTTAAAAGGCACATACTCTTACACTGCCTTCATTACTCTACCGATATAACATCAGGGAGAGTAAAGTCATTTCATCTGTCTAAATTATTAGATTTTCTACAGTCTGCATCATGAAGTTTCTGTGAGATTCAAATCAATTCATGAAAGAAAGAATTGATAAGTGGAACTTCATTAAAATTAAAGTATTCTGCTCTGCAAAAGACACTGTTCAAGAGAATGAGAAGACAAGACTGGGAGAAAATATTTGCAAAAGACCTATCTGATAAAGGACTGTTATCCAAAATAAAATCAAGAGACAGAAACAAAAACAAAAGAAAAACCCTCTCTATACTCAACAATAAGAAAATGAACCTAATTAAAAAATGGGCAAAAACCCTGAATAGACATCTGACCAAAGCAAATATATGGATGACCATAAGCATAAGAAAAGATGTTCCACAAATAAACCAAAAAGTACAAACAGGCCTATAAATACAGAGAATGACCTCTGATGTTTGCCAGACGAGAGGGGGGTGGTGGTAGGGGGATGGGCAAAATGGATGAAGGAGAGTGGGAGATACAGGCCTTTAGTTATGGAATGAGTAAGTCATGATAATAAAAGGTACAGCAAAGGGAATATAGTCGATGGTTTAGTAACAGTGTGTTATGGTGACAGTAGCTATACTTGTGGTAAACAGCATAACATATAAACTTGTTCAAACACTATGTTGTACACCTGAAACTAATATAACAATATGTGTCAAGTATACTTCAATTTAAAAGAAAGTACAGAAAAATATATTCTACATCCATATGTCATTAGGAATTTGCAAATTAAAACAACAATGGGATACTACTACACTTCTGTTAGAATAGAAAATCTCCGAAACACCAAGAACACTAAATGCCCAGTCATACCAAGGGCTCCTGAAAACTTTTGGACTCTCTGTAAATCAGAATATACTTTTATTTTTTTATTTGTTATTTTATTTATTTTTTATTTTTAAAATTTTTCATTATTAACATATAATGTATTATTTGTTTCAGGGGTACAGGTCTATGATTCATCAGTCTTACACAATACACGGCACTCATCACAACACATACCCTCTCCAATGTCCATCACCCAGCTACTCCCTCCCTCCCACACCCCTCCACTCCAGCAACCCTCAGTTTGTTTCCTGAGATTAAGAATCTCTTATGGTTTGTCTACCTCTCTGGTTTCATCTTGTTCCATTGTTTCTTCTCTTCCCCTATGATCCTCTGCCTTGTTTCTTAAATTCCACGTATCAGTGAGATCACATGATAATTGTCTTTCTCTGATCGACTTATTTTGCTTAGCATAATACCCTCTAGTTCCATCCACGTCGTTGCAAATGGTAAGATTTCTTTTTTTGATGGCTGCATAATATTCATATATATATATATATATATATACACCACATCTTCTTTATCCATTCATCTGTTGATGGACCTCTGGGCTCTTTCCACAGTTTGGCTATTGTAGACATTGCTGCTATAAACATTGGGGTGCACATGCCCCTTTGGATCACTACATTTGTATCTTTGGGGTAAACACCCAGTAGTGCAATTGCTGGGTTGTAGGGTAGCTCTATTTTCAACTTTTTGAGGAACCTCCATACTGTTTTCCAGAGTGGCTGCACCAGCTTGCATTCCCACCAACAGGGTAGGAGGGTTCCCCTTTCTCTGATCCTCACCAGTATCTGTCATTTCCTGACTTGTTAATTTTAGCCATTTTGACTGGTGTGAGGTGGTATCTCATTGAGGTTTTGATTTGGATTTCCCTGATGCCGAGCAGTGTGGAGTACTTTTTCATGTGTCTGTTGGCCATTTGGATGTCTTCTTTGCAGATATGTCTGTTGATGTCTTCTGTCCATTTCTTGATTGGATTATTTGTTCTTTGGCTGTTGAATTTGGTAAGTTCTTTATAGATTTTTGGATACCAGCCCTTTACCTGATATGTCATTTGCAAATATCTTCTCCCATTCTGTTTGTTGTCTTTTGGTTTTGTTGACTGTTTCCTTTTCTGTGCAAAAGCTTTTTATCTTGATGAAATCCCAATAGTTCATTTTTGCCCTTGCTTCCCTTGCCTTTGGCGATGTGTCTAGGAAGAAGTTGCTGTGGCTGAGGTTGAAGAGGTTGTTGCCTGTGTTCTCCTTGAGGATTTTGATGGATTCCTGTCTCACATTTAGGTCTTTCAACCATTTTGAGTCTATTTTTGTGTGTGGTGTAAGGAAATGGTCCAGTTTCATTCTTCTGCATGTGGCTGTCCCGTTTTCCCAACACCATTTGTTGAAGAGACTGTCTTTTTTCCATTGAACATTCTTTCCTGCTTTGTCAAAGATCAGTTGACCATAGAGTTGAGGGTCCATTTCTGGGCTTTCTATCCTGTTGCACTGATCTATGTGTCTGTTTTTGTGCCAGTACCATACTGTCTTGATGATGACAGCTTTGTAATAGATCTTGAAGTCCGGAATTGTGATGCCACCAGACTTGGTTTCTGAATCGGCAAAGAAGAAGTCAAACCCTCACTCTTTGCAGATGATATGATACTTTATGTGGAAAATCCAAAAGACTCCACCCCAAAACTGCTAGAACTCATATAGGAATTCAGTAAAGTGGCAGGATACAAAATCAATGCACAGAAATCCATTGCATTTCTATACACAAACAGAAGGCAGAAGAAAGAGAAAATAAGGAGTCAATCCCATTTACAATTGCACCAAAAACTGTAAGATAACTAGGAATAAATCTAACCAAAGAGGCAAAGGATCTGTACTCAGACTGTGAGTACATATACTCATGAAGGAAATTGAGAAAGACACAAAGAAATGGAAAAACATTCCATGCTCATGGATTGAAAGAAAAATATTGTTAAAATGGCTATGCTACCTAGAGCAATCTACACATTCAATGCAATCCCTATCAAAATACCATCAACTTTTTCCACAGAAATGTAACAATTAACCCTAAAATTTGTATGGAACCAGAAAAGATACCAAATAGCCAGAGGAATGTTGAAAAGAATATACTTTTAATACAGCACAACCAAAAGGTGACCAGTTACCTCAGTTTCTTGGGTTGAAGTAGTAACCTGAAGCATCCTTCTGGGATCAGAAAAGAACATCAGGGAGCAATGGCACAGAACAAAAAGAGCCTTTCTTTTTTTTTTAAAAGATTTTTTTAAATTTATTTATTTGAGAGAGAGAGAATGAGAGATAGAGAGCACGAGAGGGAAGAGGGTCAGAAGGAGAAGCAGACTCCCCACTGAGCAGGGAGCCCGATGTGGGACTCGATCCGGGGACTCCAGGATCATGACCTGAGCCGAAGGCAGTCGCTTAACCAACTGAGCCACCCAGGCACCCAAAAAGAGCCTTTCTTTACTAAAAAAAAAAAAAAAAAAAAAAAAAAATGCACTTTTTTGGACTTCTGGAAAGATCAGTGGCAAGAGAGGAAGAAAGGCTGTTGATTGAGGGCACACAGTTAAAATCGAGGCAAGAAATTACTCACAGGTGAGAGTCCAGGTTTCTCATGGAAGGGGCAGGCTTCCCGTCAGGGTAGCTGGGAAAAAGGAAGCAGTAGAGGCGAGTGCCTCCAAGGGAAATGCATGCCCATTTTGCAAGGCCTAAATATGGGTTCTGGAAGTAAGAGGTACCCTGAGGCATGAGTGAATTCAGAGGCTGTCAGCTCTGATATTTGGTTTGATGATGACCCTCAGAAGTTGTCCTCAGGTTTCTAGTCCTTGACCTCTATTCTAATTAATATCCTCTTCATCTCCCAGCTCCTTAGGGTCAGGTCAATTCATGGAAATCTGGCTAAAGTCTTAGATAGTTATGAGGGTTTCATGAGGGCGTACAGAGAGGGAAAGAAAACTGGTCATAAGACAACAGTATTAAGATAAAAGTTTTGGAGACAAGCAAACCTAAGTTCAAATCCTGCCTCTACCAAGAACCAGCTGTGGAGTCTTTGTTCCTTTGTTTTCTCATCTGCAAAATAAAAGATGAGCACCTGCCACAAAGTTGTTGTGACTATTGAGGTAAGACACAAAACTTAAAAGGCATCTTAGGTGCTTAGCAAATTATTGGTATAGTTAGTTCTAAAATAAGAAAAAAAAAAAACTGTAGGAGTTTTGATAGTTGTTTAAGAAAACAGCCAAAGGGTGATCAAGCATGTAGAGAATAACTTGGCAAATGAGTGATTGAGAATATGGAGTAAACAGGAGCTCTTAATGCCCAAAGATCTGTGCACAAACAATGCAGTGCATTAAAATAGGTGACTGATGTCAGCATTCTGTGACCATCTCAAATGAACTCAAGGAGGAGTCAAAAACAGGAAATTAATACAGGGGCATGAAAGCAATAATTTTAAACAATCAGATTTGGCAGAAACATACTGTATTAAGATGACATAAGGGTCTTTCTGGTGTCTATGTGGAAATCAGTAAACCTTAATTTAACAAATATAACAGATTATGCCTTGTGACACACAAACATTCCAAGAACTGCTTGCAAC
This sequence comes from Zalophus californianus, assembly GCF_009762305.2. NCBI lineage: Eukaryota > Metazoa > Chordata > Mammalia > Carnivora > Otariidae > Zalophus > Zalophus californianus. Next base: position 42,678,457 of record NC_045595.1, on the reverse strand, counting down.
CCCATAAACCCCTTTCCCTTTTTTGTATATATAAAATCCCTGTAGCTAACAAGCTTTGGAGCAATTCTTCAGAGCATTCTGAAAGACATTCCCAGGCTATATTTCTCAGGAAGACAAATAAAGCATTTACTAACAAATAAAGCATTCAGTAATCTACTCTGAGGATGATTTTCTTTCAGTTGACAGAGCCAACAATGCACAGAGGACTTTCTCAAATAGAAAATAATTAAATGTTGATAACTAAATAATCAGGTGGTGAATTCAGTAGGAAATAGATGGATTTAACAGTGCAATATAACCCAAAAACTCTACTGAAAGTGGGGGTTTAAAAAAATAAGTCAAAATTATTCTTTTTAGTTTTCATTTGTGTTTTAGGATTCTGATTTCACTATGGATAATAGTATACTGGTATTTGTGATTTGGGAGATACATGTGGTATTTGAGCAAATACTGATATTTACATACTGGTATTATGTGATTCTCAGGGGAATATATTTTCAGTTATCAAAAAAAATACCTGGGAAAATGTTACATTTAGAATATTTCTTAGAGATTCATGTGTTAAGGGTTTGTGAAGTCATAAAGCAAAGTTTAATGAGATATTTATCAAACATTTGGTTACAGGGTATTTTTTACAAGAAGTGCTTGCATCTCCAGCACTAGAATTCCTGGTAGAATATTTTAGACAGAAACTGGTAGGTCATCTGGTCTAAATCATTCATTTATATTTAATTAACATTCAATCACTCAATGAGTTCATTTATCTAGATTGAAAAAGGTTTATTTTAAAACTGCATTATTAGCATTAAACAATTTTGGTAAAGTCAGTATAAAGATTTGAGGGTTTCTTTCAACATTTTTGTGTGTTTTTTTTTTTTAAAGATTTTATTTATTTATTTGAGACAGAGACAATGAGAGATAGAGAGCATGAGAGGGAGGAGGGTCAGAGGGAGAAGCAGACTCCCTGCCGAGCAGGGAACCTGATGCGGGACTCGATCCCAGGACTCCAGGATCATGACCTGAGCTGAAGGCAGTCGCTTAACCAACTGAGCCACCCAGGCGCCCCCATTTTTGTGTTTTTATATGGAAGTACTTTTGCATAAAAATGATCCTCTTAATTCAGCATTGTCCATAGCAGCATTTGTCTGGCATAGTTACCTTTTCTTCTTAAATGCTCCTAAACTTTCTAATACAAACTTCTGTGAAAAGCCACGTTGACTTTCCATATACACTGATTCTGTTGACAATTTCCCAGTCTTCTATTTTGCTCTGCATATGCTTTGATTTAGCAAATTTTTCTTTGTTTTCTCTATAAATGCACTTAACATGTCAACATTATATTTTTTCTTTTTAATATGTAAAACTGACATTTTTATGAAGTTGCCAGAATTTTTTCTTAAGTGTCTATTTTCATCTCATTCATAATTGGCAGTATTTCATATAATTTAGAGATTTTTTTAATACTCTTTATAGTAAATGAAACAGCTTTCTGTGAGTTTCTAGATCTCACTTATTGCAACCATTAGTTTAGATTTTCATTCGTTTGCTTTAACAATAATGCTCATATGATCTTCTTAAGAAATGTTCTGACTACTTGCAAAGAAAGAACTAAATATAACAGAGCCTTTTCTCAAGCAATACTATTCCTATTTAATTAGATCCATTTGATTTTTTCTCCAATTAACAATTTCTCAGACCTTGTCATCTTACTTCTCCTCTTTAGTCCACTGCCTAATTTGCTGAAAATATGTGCTACACCTGCTGCTTCTATTTCTCATTTGTAACACTCTGTAATAGATGGCTGTATTTTTTTACTAAAACTCTATATCCATGTAAATAATAGTCATCTGTATTAGTTTCCAATTGCTACTATAACAAACTGGTAAACCTAGTGACTTAAAACGTCTCAAGTTTGTTATCTGGAGATGAGAATGCCAAAATGGGTCTCATTAAGCTAAAATCAAGGTGTCAGAAGGGCCCTGTTACTTTCTGGAGAATTCATTTCTTCTTCCAGCATCTAGAGTATAACTGCATTCCTTGGCTTATGGCCTCTTTTCAACCTCAAAGCCAGGAATAGTCAGATGAGTCTTTTTCACATTGTACCACTCTGATACTAACTCTTCTGCTTCCCTAATCCATATTTAAGAAAGCCTTGTGATTACATTGGTCTTACTTGAAAAATTCAGAAAAATCTCTTTATTTTAAGGTCAGCTGAGTAGCAACCCTATTTCCATCTCCATCCTTAATTGCCCCTTGCCATGTAACATATCACATTAACAGGTTCCAAAGATTAGGACAGGGCATCTCTGGGGCCCCGTTATTCTGCTTACTACAATTTCCTATCACTAAATTTAATGGCCTTTCTTCTTTTCCTCTTATACTTTTGTGACCTCAATTGACTTCTTTTCCCTTAAAAATCTCTACTGGATATATCTACTTCATTTTTACATTGTTCTATCTCAGTCTCCATTGCTGATAATTATTTTTTGGAACTCCATTGTGGTGTGTTGTGTGAAGTTTTCTATAGCCTATATTCCCACTTTTTGAGAAATTCTCTATTTTTCATGTAAAGATATAATTTTTACTCTATGCTGATGATTCCAAAATTTACATTTTTAGCACTGGTAACTCTCTTCTCCCTCTCTCCCTCCCTCCCTTCTTCTCTCTCTCTCTCTCAACTCAGCCCTATATCTTCTAAATTTTAGTGGATAATTTCACTTGGTTATTCTGCAGTCCTCTTAAATTTACCATATTTGTTGCCAAGACCTCAGTTTCATAGCTGCGGCTCTTTGGAACTGGGGGGTAACTTAAAAAAAGACAAGACACTGAAGTTTAGACTCCTAGAAAAGATTATTGATAGAATTCAGTCTAGAGCACATGAATGTCTAACTCAAAGATTTATTTAGTACAAAGACTTTAATATTCCCTTCTTCCCTTCCACAACTCCTTTCAAGGATCATAACATCCCAAAGTATAAGATAGGGAGTGAATGGGGACATTTCGATAAGGTTAAGAAAAATTGTCTTGCCTTAGATTATTTTTGCCCATCATTCAGGAATGTTTGTCCTTGGAAGAACCCTAATTTCTTTCCTTGTGCCCTCACAGTATGTCATGTTATATCAAAAAGCACTAAAGGATCCATTGATGATCTTGTTGTTGAACCATTCTTCCATGCCAATCATCAATGGATCAGACACATACTAAGGCATACTTCTACATAACAAGTAGGTAAAAGATGACACAATCCGTGTCAAAAGAAGTGTTTATCATCTTTTAGCTCTCTTTACCAGATTAGAAAATGCAAGATAGAGAGCTTGCAAATTCTGACTCCAGACAACTTAAGCAGAGACATCAGAATAATCCCCCAATTTTTAAGTTCCTAAAATATTTGTAATAATTCCTCCACAAATAGCCCCATCCTCTTGATTTGATTAGTTCAAGGATTACTTCATACAACATTTTGTCCAGTCCTCAAGCCTGGACTCTTCTGCCAGTTTAAACTACTTTTACTCAACATTGTTTCTCTTTTCCCATCCATATACATTAGTCACCATATCCTGTGATTTAACCTCTTCTACTGATGGCTTCCATTCTACATTCAGTGCCTTCATCCTAATTCTTAATTAATTTCTCAAAATTTTGATATCACAATAGTTTATTAATGGATTCCCTTGCCTCCATCTCTGTCCCCTTTTTTAAATAAAATGTACATATTGTCAATTAATCTCTCTAACTCACCAATTCCTTTTTGTTTTACCTCAAAAATATTTAATAGCTCTCCAGTGCCTACAGGGTAAAGCTTCAAATATTTAGACTGTTTTTCCTGAGTTTTCACAATTGGTCAGGCCTACCTTTTCAGTTTAATTTGTCATTACTGAATCATATCAACTGTATTCCTTGGATCATCTCAAAATGGTTAAAAACAAATCAAAACAAACTAATTTAAAGAAATGTTCCAGTAGGTTGGGAAAAATAAAGGTTTTAGAAAAATGAGACCAGTTCATTTACTCTGGTAAATTTAGTTTTCAGAATCTCTACTATACTAATTTTGCATGGTAAAAACTCAAGAAGCAGTCCTGATAAGTAAGAATTCTGACATACAATATTACAAAGCCCTTTTAGTTCAAAAAATACTGTTGATATTTTGAATGGTACTAATGCCCCAAGAAACAAAATTTGAGAACTCTGCCCTATATCATACTTGGCTGGGTTCACCTATTTGTGCCCCCACATGACCTTCTGACTCATGAGGTGCTGGCAGTTTGGAGCTGCTAGTTTTTCTTCAAAGTAACTTGTTCCCTCTTATTAGTTGCCTATAGACTACAATCTTAAGAACATAAAATCCTACTTACATGAACAGCATAAAATGTTATTTATTTAACCATAAAACTCTTAGAACTTGACTTAGTACCATCCTAACACACTCTGGCAGTTTTTAAAGATCCATTTTCTCTCACAATTTTAATCACTAGATGTTAAGGCCTGGGTGAATATCATTTTAAAGGTGAGAACTAAGTAAACAGGCATACTTTTGAGAAAATAAAAGCAAGAAAAATTAAAAGTCAAGCTGAAATGTGACTGTAGAGATTGGCATCTCACACAATGAATACAAATAATACTTGTAAGATCATAGGCAATACTGAGACTATGTAATTACTAATGATTACTACACACTGTACTAAATATCTACTGTGAACAGTGTGAATATTATGTTATGGTCTTTGCTAATATTACCTCATTTAATTCTTATAACAATCCCATAAAATTAGTAATAATGTCCCCAATTTACAGATTTACTATGGAAAATAATGGTTCACTGATTTACTAAAAGTCACTCTACTACTAAATAGTAGAGGTAGGCTTTAAATTTGTATCTTTATCTGATTTTAAACCACCAGGCTCTACCAAGTATGGAGTGCTTTCCCTCCGCTATTGAAGAGACACAAAGAGGTTCCAGTGATGATTTGGAAGATAGTTAGAATTATGACATAAAGGGAAAAGTTATATATGAAAGGCTAAACAAATATTTCTTAACTAGTTAGAAAAGGGAAGAAAAAGAGAAGAAGCAAATATACTACACATCCACTAATTGTGCCAAGGGAGTGTTGCTGCACTAGTGAGAGCTCTCAGTTGTTAAGCCACTTATTCTGTTGCCCCTGACAGTCACATATTTATGCTGCCTCTGCACTAAACTCTCAGCCAGTCTCAATATATTTATTTATTTATTTTTATTTTTGCATCATTACCTTCCAGTTTTAAGAACTGGTTGGAAGCATCTTATTGATTGGTGGTGGATGAAAGAGTTGATACATGGTGTTTTCAACTTTTACTTATTTATTTATTTATTTAATTTTCTTTTTCTTTTTTAAGATTTTATTTATTTATTTGACAGAGAGAGAAACAGCGAGAGGGGGAACACAAGCAGGGAGAGTGGGAGAGGGAGAAGCAGGCTTCCCGCTGAGCAGGGAACCTGATATGGGGCTCAATCTCAGGACCCTGGGATCATGACCTGAGCCGAAGGCAGACGCTTAACAACTGAGCCACCCAGGCACCCCTGTTTTCAACTTTTAAAGAAAGAAAGAGTCTCTACCTTCTACTGAGACTCTTCTACTGAGACTCTTAAAGTAGTAACTATCCAAACATAGGAGATGGTACAGATGGTAAGTCTTAAAAAACAACAATTATCCTCTACAGTCTACAATGTCATATGACTTATACTTACTTAAAATGTAGTATAGAGTCCATGGCTCTGAGCTGCAACAACCACTTGAAGGACATGGGTAGATGATCCTACGCAGTTAATATTGGTAGTTTCCTACTTTTTATTTAGCAATCAATCACTTTGAACTGAAGATCATTTAATAAGTAGTTAAGAATAGAGTACACTTATCATGATGAACATTGAGTAATGTATAGAATTATTGAATCACTATATAGTACACCTGAAACTAATATAACACTGTATGTTAACTATACTGGAATTAAAATTTAAAAACTTAATTAAAAAAGAAAAAAGAAGAATGCATTTAAGGTAACAGTAAGGATTGTACACGGCATTGTTGAGGGACTATTGTAAAGGGGTTGTTGGGGCAATCATTTAAATAAGTACAAATATAGTTTAAACACATTAACATAAATGTGACAGACTCCAATAAAATACTTAGGCAAATTTATGGAAAATGCCAACCATATATAGTACTACAAAAATTATTTTTATAGATGCTAAGAAAACCTTTCACAAAAACAACACTAATTCATGATAAAAGCACTCAAGGAAATCAGAATTAAGAGATTCTTTCTTAACCTGATAAAAATATACTTACCTTAGTCTTCAAGTTAGTATCTTATTTGATGAGGAAATACCACAGGTAATTCCAGTAAGATTAGGACAAAGTAAGAATACCCATTGTCACATTACTACTTCACATTATTCCACAGTGTTGCCCAACTCAGATAAGAGAAATCAATAGGAAATATAAAACATAGATAAAGTAAAGTAAAACTATCTCTATTTGCTGTTGTTAAAGTATTATACCTGGAAAATCTCTAACAATGAACAGTTAGAGAACTTAAGAGTAGAGAAAGCCCAATACAATAGCAACACCAATACTAAAGATTTAGGAATAAATTTAATTTAAATGTTGTATAAGTGTATAAGGAAAATTTTAACACTCCTTAGAGACACTAAGGAAGACCTGAACAAATGTAAAGACGCCCTATGTTCTTGAAAAAAAACAAACGTTGTAAGAATGTCAAGTTCTCCATAAGTTGATTTATAAGTAAACCTAATTACACCAAAAAATCATAAAGTTAGATAAAAATGACATTAAAGCCCAGATGGAAGACAAAACATGGAAGAGTACCCAGGAAAACTCTGTAAAAGAAGAAATACGTGGAACTACTAGCCTTAGTAGACATTAAAGGATTCTACAAAGTCTCTCTATTTAAAACAGTATGGTACCTATATCTAAAACTAATGTGACATTGTATAACAGCTATACTTCAATAACAAACAAACAAATAAATGTGGTACTAGCATATGAATAGACAAATAGACCAACAGAATAAACTGTCCAGAATTAAATACATACAGGAATTTCATATATGACAATAGTGGCACCTCAAATCACTGAGATAAAAATACACATTTTAATAACAGGTACTGAAACAGCTGCAAAGCCATTTGGAAAAAGATAAACTTAGATCCACATCTCACACCACGTGCAAGAATAATCACCAAATAAAATTGGAAGTCTAATAAATGAAACCAAACAAGTACTTCAAAACATGAGTAAACTTCCCTTTAACCTTGGTATAGGGGAAGACTTTCTATTACTCAAATTCATAGGAAATAAAAGGAAAAATTTAATAAAATTTGACTGTATATATTTTCTATTTCTGCAGAAAAAAAATCCAATATAAACAAAGTAAAAAAAATGACTGACAAAATGGTAGAAAATATTTACAACACATACCATAGACAAAGAACTAGTGATATATACGGTTGACCCTTAAACAACACAGGTTTGAACTGTGCGGGTCCATTCACATGTTAATTTTTTACAGTAGAGTACTGTACATGTATTTTCTCTCTTTTCTTCATGTATATTCTCTTTGTTATGATTTTCTTAATACCATTTTCTTTTCTCTAGCTTATTTTATTGTAAGAATATAGTATATAATACATATAACATACAAAATATGCATTAATTGGTTGCGTTATCAGTAAGGCTTCTGGTCAATTGTGGGCTACGAGTTAAGTTTTGGGAGAGTCAAAAATACATGCAGATATATTACAACCTGGGGGGTCAGAACTCCAACACCTGTATTATAGTATTTATTATATTAAATACTAACTTTATGTATATATAACATTAAATTAAAAACTGATGGGCAAAATAATAAATAAAAATGGGAAAACATATGAATGACAATTCACATGAAAAGATATAAAAATGGCTCTCAGCATATGAAAAATCCCATCAAAAAATGTAAAACTGACATATGATTAAATAACTATAAATTAAAACCACACTGAAATACCAATTCTCATCTACCATACAGGCAAATTATACACAACAACATATTCTGTAGGTAAAACTGTGAATATAATTTGTATACCCCTTCTGGAGGGAAGTTTGACAATACCCAACAAAATTACATATGCATTTACCTAGCAATACCCCTCCTAGGACTCTACCCTGTGGGTACCCCCCTTACAAAACCTAAATACATATACATAAGGTAATAATTTGAATTGTTTTTTTATAATTGAAAACATTACAAATGCCTAAATACCCATACACAAGAGAATGGTTAAATAAACTATGGGGCATACACACAATAGAGTACTATATAGCTTTAAAAAATGTAATAAGGAAGATGACTTTGAATCAATATTGAAAGACTTTCAGGAAATATTGTTAGGTGAAAAAATTAAAGCCTCCAAAGCATCTATAGCATACTCTCCTTCAGGTAAGAAAAAAAAGAGGATTTTAAAAAACACACAAGTATCTTCTCATTTGTATAGAGAGATTGCTTATGTACAGAATAGGTGGGAAAGGGGGAGAAGGCTGTCCAAGAAGGAAGGAATAAGAGTAAATAAGCAAGGATGTGAGACAGTCACACTTCTTTAAGCATATCTTCTTGCATAACTCTTAAAACTATAGTGATGTTTCACATACCTTTACACACATCCCAAATTAATAATTAAAACCAACCAGAATGTGAGGGGACAAGGAACTCTAATGGAAAACAAACACTAGCAAGTAAACTGTATTACATTGAATATTGTGACCACATGCTATAAGGCTAAGGGTCAAAGGAACTTGACATAAATGTTGCAGTCTGGTTAGTAGAAGTGTTTGCCACAGGGATATGGGTTAACAATTCTGAAAGTATTCTGTATGTATACTAGATTTCAAAAAATATGCAAATAGATTGTTGGAAATGAGAGCTGGATTCCTCATTATTAAATAAACAGGAAAGGCTAGAATAAACCCTATGTTGTTATGTTGGGATCAAAGGCATCAGTATAAACTCATGGTTTTATATACAAGTACAGACATACAGATTCAGAAATAGAGATATGTGTGTATGCATGGACTACTACACATACATCCCTAATAACATGAAGACATGCAACACCCATACCTATTTTCTAAATACTATGCTCCAGTAAAAGAAACCCTAGCTCCTAAGAGAAGGGGTTGATTCCAGTGCTGCAATAGGGAATATTCAGAATGAGCCTAGAATATGCTGTGGTGCCAAAAAGTAAATAAATACTCAAAAAAAAAAAAAAAGATGGCAGCTTGTTGAATAAATATCAGCAGCCAAGCTGAAGCAGCTCTTAATGGCCAGAGCTGAGTATTTGGAGCAACAAAATGATGATAATACTGAATATTAATATACAGAATAAAATAAGTACCCATGAATCCATACTAAAATAAAGAGAATAAATAATTCTTCCTCACAATAGAACTCTATTAATAAATGTAGAAAGGAAAAGATAGTTAGAAATTAATCATTAGCAAAACACAGAGATAATAAATATTATAGACATGATCCACTAAAGGATGATAAAATTGGTAAACAATATTTGAAGAAAAAAATTGATTTTCTCATGTTATCTCTCCCAAGATACTTAACAACTACAAAGGAAAATATAATAACTTTATAGTGGAGACACCCTGCAGATCCCATCATAAGTACTCAAGGTAAACATAACAAGTAAACGACATATCATCATGAACCTTTGATATGTTGCATTGAAAAGGACACAAAATCATTTCTCTTCTATTCTTGAAAAACAAAACAAAACACATAACCTCCTTTCAATCATGAGAAAACATCACACCAACCCAGAGGGACAGTCTATAAGAAATTAAAAAATATATATAACAACTGATCAGTAATCTTCAAAAGTGTCAAGGTCATGAAGGTAAGGGAAAACAGGAATTATCATATACCAAAAGAGACAAAATAAGTGTGACAACTAAATACAAGGTAGGATGTCAGGTAGAATTCTGGAATAGAAAAAATATATTAAAAAAAAAGAAAACTGCATGGGAAAAATATATATGCTTTTAGTTAATAATATTGTACCAATGTTAATTTCCTGTTCTTGATAATCATATGGTTATGTGAGTTGATATTAAGGAAAGCATTACAAGGTATATAAGGAAACTCTTTGTCTTATTCTTCTATTTTTTCCAACTCTTTTGTCTGTCTAACACCAGGTTAAAATAAAATATATATAAAATTATTTTAGTTTCTAAATAGCCACAATGCCTAGCAGCTGCCATATTGAACAGTGCAGTAAAATAATAAAGGATAACATTTGAGTATTTATCTTTTTACCAGACACTATACTAAGCACTTTATGTGTACTATCATGTTAATCCACACAATAAGCTTTGAGGTAGGTACTAGTAGTAGACCAGATTTATATAAACAGAAACTAAGGCACTGAAATTTTAATTAACTTGCCCAATATAACCTGGACAAGGTAACTAATAGAAAGCAACTAATGTTCAAATCAGAGAATTTAAGTAATCTGACCAAGTCATAGATGTAACAAGTGATGAAGTCAAGTTTGTACCCAGTTCAGTCTGATATAAAAATATTTGTTTTATTCTATCTTACCCAGCTATCGATCCAAGAAAAGTAATAAGAGATGAGGAACTAGGGTATTCATCAAAATTCCTGCCTACCTCTTCCTAATTTCTGCACCACAATTAATAATAAATAACATCATCCCCATATATTACATACTATTAATATGATAGGCTTGACTTTTCATAAATCAGCAAAGTCCTTAAAATGCCCTATCACTTTAATTGAGCAAAATGGAATTTAATGGAATTTAAACACATTACTGTAATCTTTGTGTGTCACACAAAATGGACCTTTGTTGAGTCCACTCTAATAAACTCTTAATTATGAGGTAGTTCTGCATATATACAGCTCCGGGGTAGCCTACACTTAATGATGGAAGTCTCTTACCATTTCTCTATTTCTTCTCAAACTGTCAGGGAATTTGAAAATTATTTTACCTTCTATATGAAATCATTTCACGACAACTTTGCTTATAAAGTATCTAAGCCCAAGATGCCTAATAAAGAACTGCCAGTAAACTGGCAGGGGAAGGAGACAGGTATTGAGGTCTAATCAAGTCAGCCCTCAACCAGAAGATGAAATCCCTGGTTTCTGGTTTCTGCTGCCTTCTCACAATATCATCTTTTGTGTTTGCCATTGACCTCTAGCCTTCAGGGTCTTTCAAATAAAAGGGGTGAACATGAGATGACTTAAAATTCCTAACAGTTTTAATATCTAGAGCATTTTTTGTTCTTAATATCTACCAATAGGATTTATTATGAATTTTTCTAAAAACTACAAAAAACACAAAGTAATAAATCAAGGATTATATCATTGTTATCATTTCTGTTTCCTTCAACTCTTTTTTCTTTCTCTTCCTCCCTTGCTCCACCTTTTCACCTATCTGCTTGTTTATATATCTACTCATATTTTCAATATTTTTTTTAATTAGGATCTTAAATTTTAACAGACTCCATTCTCACCTAAAATACCTTATGAACATTTTCCATGTGATTCTATATTTTTCTATGAATATTTTTCTATGTGATTCCATATTATTCTATTATAGCAAACTCTTCATGGCTACATGGTATTTTATTGATTAGATATGCATGGCTATTTAATTGATACCTGTTTTTTAAACAATTAGGTATATAAAATTTTCACTTTTCATTTGTTTTACTAAGGGTGAAATTTAGAAGTCAAATTCAGTCATTAATATTTTATAATCACAGCCTCAACTCTTTAAATTTGGTAGTTTGGGATCAGATTTTGAATGTGAAATCTGACAGCTATGGTATCATAATCTTTAGAAACATAAGTTCACCAAAAGGATAACATGCCTGACATAGTATATATAAAACCAAACTGAAGCTAACTCAATCTCAAATGATGGTTTCAACAGCAAAGAAAAACAATGTGAGAGAATTTGCAACACAAAAGTCATACACTTCACGAACTAAATGTTGGTATCATATCAAGGGAAACAGCTATCTTATTTTGTATTTCATGGTGATTGTGTTATACATTACAGATGCCATTGATTTCTCTTTTTAACAGTCATATTAGAGAAATATTAGGTCTTAAGCTTAAAAAAACTCGACAAACTACTGTTGAGAGCCATATCGGTCAACTCAGTTGAAAAGATACATGTTAAACACCTTGACTTTTAACCTGTTATCTAACAGTGATCTTTTTAAACAATAAAAGAATGTGGTCATAACATAGCTGAAAACAAGTTATCTAAAGCCATTTAAATCTCTTCAGAATTTTTGGGCTTAAAATATGTATGTCAAAGTAGGCAATCCAATGAATTTATCTCAGTTTTATTTTAGAGCAACGGAAATTGCAAGAGTGAAGTAAATGAGAACCACTGTTAACATGAAATTTAGCCAAAGGGAACTATTCTTATAAAAAATGAAATGATGGCAGAATGGCCCTTAATTCATTTTCTATATGCAACACCTATCAAATGCATCATTACAGTTTCCATTAAAGTGGAATCTTACAAGTCCTCTTGTTTGCTGTCTCTGAGGCAAGGGTATTTTTAATTAGTGTCACTGTGTTTAGAAACTTGTACAAATGACTGGTGTCTTGTTAATTCTTCAACTGCCAGTTATAAGTACATTTAATTCATGGTAAAAATTTTATGGCTGTTAAAATCATATAGACAAAAGGGCTTCCAGGATGCTATGCCTGCCATATCATTGTAAAATTTTCCAGTTGCTTGTGAATTTTGATTTGCAATTATATCCTAGTAAATTAGCACAATGAAAATATGAAACATGTATATTCCAACAGATCACAAATGGAAAGCTTTTAATCATGTATGAAATTCTGTTCACATTCCATCAACAACAAAAACAACAGGGAAAAACAAAACAAGAAAACCTTACCTACCTTTTATCATCCTCAATTATGAATTGCTAAAAATCCTCTTAGAGGATACACTGAGGAGACAAACTCTTTTTTCTTTTTCAATAGAGACCTTTACTCGGCCAAAATATTTGGAATTTTCTATATCCAAATCTTGATATATTCTCAGATGACCAATGTTACGTGAGTGGCTCAGCATTTGAACTTTGAATGGTGTGGGATGATCAACTGAACCATACAGCTGTTATTATATAAAACCTGAAATAAAAATCCTTCACAGCTGAAATTTTCAGATGATAGGTGTTCTAAGATTCACTGAATAAACTGTTTGATACTTAACATAACATTTGAATACATAATATCAATCTTATAGTTATCAGAAAATCTTACTTGAATGAAGATGGACTAAATTTCCTGACTCATTACTTAAGAAACTTGAAAACTTGGGAAAATTATTTAGTTCTCCAAGCCCCAGTGGTAGATTAATAATAATATGTGCATCCTTAGAATATAGTGAGTTTAATATCATTTAAATAGTACACGGAAACCACTCAACTAAACTAAATAAAACTAATTGAGATCCTGGAACAGAAAAGGGCATTAAGTAAAAATGAAGGTAGCTGAATAAACTATGGAATAATAGTTAATAATAATGTATCAATAGTGAATCATTAATTATCAAATATACCAGCCTAATGCAAAAAAATAATATGGAAAACTGGGTGTGAGATATATGGAAACTCTCTGTACTATCCTTGTAATTTTTCTGTAAATCTAAAACTATTCTAAAAAATAGTGTTAAAAACAGTATCTGCTCAAACCAATACTGGAAGTTGGGAAAGAGTCTGTAAATAAAAGTATTCTCTATGCAGAGTAACGTGCTAGGGCTTTGTCTTAAAACTCTAGGGGATCCTGTTGTAGAAAGATAAGTCCCTAAGTTAAATACTGTTTGTTTTGCCAAGTATAAAACTGTATAATCAGAAAAAAATGCAATTATGTGGGATTTAAGATATAAAACCAAAATTAACATTCAAAATCAGAAAGATAAATAATTGTTTAATTATGCTGTAAGCTCTAGGGCTTGTTTTATGACTTTCTTTTCTGGTAATATTTTGTTTTACCTGCTAGAAAGAGTGACATACCCTTAATTCAAAAGCTACTAAACAGTGTGAATTTGGAAGTTGTCAAAGAGATAAAAATGGTCATTAACTTGAATTAATCATTGGGTTACATTGAGATGATTCAGCTATCAAAAAAGTCATGATGGGAGTTTATAAATACAAGTGACTATATATTATTTTGTGTTGTTACACATATGGTTTAAATAAAATCATGAACGCTGTGAATTGTGTAAGATTGATGAATCACAGACCTGTACCCCTGAAACAAATAATACATCATATGTTAATTAAAAAAATGTATCCATGACCAAGGAAAGGTTAAAGGTTGGTTACTACATTATCTGTCCTAATTACTCAATGTAAATTTGAAAAATAAATAAAACACTTAAATAATAATAATAAATAAATAAATAAAATCGTGAAAATGCAGTCAACTTTTGGATATTAGGCATACAACTGCAGTTATAATAAAAAGACAACAGAGGTAGCTTTAAAAAGTTCTTATCTTTTTTTTTTCTTCACAGAGCAGTTCATAGTTTAGCAGTTCAAAGTTGTTTTAGTCATCCCCAATATATGGCTTCCTTTTTTGGTTCCAATTTAGATGCTCAAATTATCACCATCTGCCAGGAAGAGGCATGTGAAAAAGGACCAGGGTTCACTTGCACTCACTTCCTAGGCATAACCTAGAAATCGCAGACAACATTCTAAGCACATTCCGTTGGCCAGAACTTTGTCCCATAGCGATACTATGGTGCAAGGAAAGCTGAGAAATGTATTCTCTTATTAACTCGGTAACCAGCTAAAACTAAGAAATTCTACTACTAAAGAAAAAGATATTGGTAGATATGCAGCCATCCTTGCTACAATAATGTCCATGTTCCATATGACCAAAACTTGCATATAAAGCACTTAAGGAACTTGGTAAGAAGTGGATTGTGATTTATTAGGTCTGAGATATGTTATGCTACTGACAAGCCCCCAATAGGTACCAGTGTTAATTGTCAACGAACCAAACTTTGAGTTTCAAGATTCTAGCCTATTTCTTACCTTAACAAACAAACAAACAAACAAACAAACAAACAAACAAAAAAATGCTGTTGAGACAGATCCAGAATGGGTTGGAGTTTGGCTTAGTTAAAACTTTTAGGGTTGCCTTTCTTCCCCCTTGTATGTGGGATAGTGATGGTGATGGAAGGAGGAATCATAAAAAATGCACTAGCTTTGTGAATAAAATTAGGAATAAGCGGACCTGATATGAGAAAAATTTACAATATATTTTCTCATTATTAAAGTAGGATATTTAATTTATCACTGCAATGCTTAATCTTAATAATGAACTGAGAAACAGGATGAGATTGTGGCAAGGTGGTAGTGGGTGAATGCACGTTAGATAGGGTGAGAAAGAAAATTTAAATCCGTATATGAATTGAGAAAATATAGTCTATTTCAAAGGGCAAAAGAGGAACTGTTAAGGGCGCCTGGGTGGGTCAGTTGGTTAAGCGACTGCCTTTGGCTCAGGTCATGATCCTGGAGTCCCTGGATTGAGTCCTGCATCAGGCTCCCTGCTCAGCTTCTCCCTCTAACCCTCCCCCCTCTCATGTGCTCTCTCTCTCTCAAATAAATAAATAAATAAAATCTTTAAAAAACAAAAAGGAACTGTTAAAAGTGAGTTTCTACTCATTAATAACCTATTAGATTTTATAGTATACTTTTCTCTGTATGGCTAAAAACTCTTTATTTTGCACTCAACATATATATGATAGCAGAAAAATTAGATATTTTCCTCTCTGTTCTGCAAATATATACGCCAGGCCCAATCAGTAAAAACTGGGATGGATAGGAACACATAATGCAAACACATCCACAGGATCTAGCCCTTGGAGTGGGGGATATCTATCAGATAATGACCATGCATAAGGACTGCAAAAATTCTGTAAAAATTCCCATAATGTGAATGTAGCCATTTCCAGCTCACCTGCATAATTAACCCAAAGAAAATGTACATTACTTCTTATTCATCAACACTGAAACTTCTAACATATGATTTCTAGAAATAAGATAATCAAGTGGGTTTTTATATGTATTTTCCAAGAGAAATATTCACTCTGAAAGTAGAGCTATGCAATGCCATACTGCCTACGTTTAGGGTCAGTGGAGCTAGGTTCATCACATACTCAATACATGCTGGTTGGTGGCTAGGTTAAAGAAAGGAAAATGGCATTTCATGAAGGTCACTGAAAAATGTATTGACTTATTTTAGATACTTTTAGTTCTAAATACTGGCACTCTGAAATATAGAGTGAATTATGTTACATCTCTTCCCTCTGAGAATCTATCACCCAGCAGATGAGAGGAGAAACATATGTATAAAATTGCCATGGAATATATGAATGCATGTGATTAAATCAGAGAAACACTATTATCATATGGAACATAAGGAATAGTGCAGAGGACAACAGGGGAAGGGAGGGAAAACTGAATGGGAAGAAATCAGAGAGGGAGACAAACCATAGAGATTCTTGACTCTGGGAAACAAACTGAGGGTTGCAGAAAGAGAGGTGAGTGGGGGGATGAGGTAACTGAGTGACAGGAATTAGAGAGGGCACATGATATGATGAGCACCGGGTGTTATATTCAACTAATGAATCATTGAACATTATATCCAAAACTAATGATGTATTATACTTTGGCTAATTGAATTTAAATAAAAAAATAAAAAAAATGTATGTGATTCATTCTAAAATCCTAGCTAAAACTTTGTATATCACAGGCATTTCATAATATGATCAATACTAGCTGAATTAATTACAAAGGAGTTTATAGAATCACAAACAAGAAGTCATTGGGAAATCTTGATATCTAATACATTACTCATCCAGTCTCCCCTGGATAACCGCACTACATTTTTGACAAAATTTCACTTAAAATCATACAGGAATGGGGGGGTGTGTGCTTGAGTGGCTCAGTCAGTTAAACGTCTGCCTTCAGCTCAGGTCATGACCTCAGGGTCCTGGGATCAAGCCTCTGCTTCTCACTCTGCCTCTGCCCCTCCCCCTGCTCATGCTCATTTTCTCTCTCTCTCTCTCAAATAAATAAGTAAAATTAAAAAAAAAAAAACATACAGGAATGGCAAACTAATCACCTCTTAAGGTAGTCCATTTGGACAGCTCTGAGATTAAATGTTCTAATAATGAAGCTTACATTTGAATGCTGTATTACATGAACAGACATTTCTGCAAAGAAGACATCCAAATGGCCCACAGATACATGAAAAATGCTCAACATCACTTGGCATCAGGGAAATCCAAATCAAAACCTCAATGAGATACCACCTCACACCAGTCAGAATGGCTAAAATTAACAAGTCAGGAAATGACAGATGTTGGTGAGGTGATGCGGAGAAAGGGGAACCCTCCTACACTGTTGGTGGGAATGCAAGCTGGTGCAGCCACTCTGGAAAACAGTATGGAGGTTCCTCAAAAAGGTGAAAATAGAGCTACCCTACAACCCAGCAATTGCACTATTTACCCCAAAAATACAAATGTAGTGATCTGAAGGGCATGTGCACCCCAATGTTTATAGCAGCAATGTCCACAATAGCCAAACTATGGAAAGAGCCAAGATGTCCATCGACAGATGAATGGATAAAGAAGATGTGGTATATACACAATGGAATATTATGCAGCCATCAAAAAAAGTGAAATCTTGCCACTTGCAATGACATGGATAGAACTAGAGGGTATTATGCTAAGTGAAATAAGTCAATCAGGGAAAGACAAGTATCATATGATCTCACTGATATGAGGAATTTGAGAAACAAGACAGAGGATCATAGGGGAAGGGAGGGAAAAATGAAACAAGATGAAACCAGAGAGGGAGACAAACCATAAGAGACTCTTAATCTCAGGAAACAAAATGAGGGTTGCTGGAGTGGAGGGGGGTGGGAGGGATGGGTGGCTGGGTGATGGACACTGGGGAAGGTATGTGCTATGGTGAGCACTGTGAATTTTGTAAGATTGATGAATCACAGACCTGTACCCCTGACACAAATAATACATTGTATGTTTAAAAATTTTAAAAAATAAAATGAATGCTGTCTTAAAGAATAAGAGGAAACTCAATAAGCCAAGATTATTCCAGGTAGAGGGGATCAAGCAAGCTATGTAGAAAACACAAGAACATATCAAAGGAAAGAATGTGATAATTGATGCTAAGAAAGAAAAAAAAAAACACATAATAAAATTAATTTATATGAAAGTAAGCTAAGTGTTTGGGCTGAATCTTATAATAAAGAGTATTGTAGAGACAGGAAGATGGTGGCAGAGTAGGAGGACCCCAGGCTTGCCTCATCTCACGAATACAACTAGATAACTATCAAGTTATCCTAAATACCCCAGAAATCGACCTCAAGACTGACAGAACAAACTCTACAACTAAGGAAAGAGAAGAGACCACACTGAGGAAGGTAGGAAGTGCAGAGACGTGGTTTAGGGGAGAAACGGATCCTGGCTGCTGCAGGGAAGCAGCCACCAGGGTCACAAAGAAGGACAAGAGAGAGAAGAGAGAGGAGTGCACAGGGGCATGGGGAAAACATTTGCTGTTAGCAGTAGAAAATGAGAGAGGATGAATGTCTTCAGCTTGTGCAACCAGTGGGGCTTGAAGACTGGAGATTTAAAGATAAATGAGTATGGCTGGAATAAAGCCAAGAGAGCACCACCTTACTCTTGGAAAGAAGGCAGGCAAGCAACCCAGGGGCAGACAGCAATCTGAAGAGTGTCTGAGGCACACAGTGGGGAAATTATTTGGTTTTTCTCGGAGCTTGTCTGTGAGAAGCAGCATTCACAGAGAAACCCCTCTGGGAACAAAGAAGCTGACTAATGCCATTTCCCTCTCTTTCCCCTCAGCATAAATACAGAGACACCTGCAAGAAGTAGTGCAGCACAGGCAGTGGCTGCCTAACTTGCTTATACCAAGCCCCACCCCCCTTCTCCCAATGGAACTTGCTCTTCTCAGTCATGTTTTCCTCAATTCCAGTGCAGTGGACCCCTCCCCAAGAAGGTCAGCACAAACCCCTACCCACACCATATTATCCTACCAGAGAGTTTTGCAGAATCTTAGTTCCAGTGGAGGTGGTAATAGGTCTTATTTCACAAGCAGACCAGAGCACACTCAGTTAAAACTCACCACATACACACCAGGGACCAAACACTGCACACAGCAGGCAAGGAGAACCTCTGCAGATGACTAGCCTATAGGGCAGAGCAGTCAGAACACAATAGCAAAGTGCATGCCGCACACACTGGAGACAATCCCTGAAGCACCAGGCCCTGGGGACTACATGACCTCTTCTTCAAAAGGCCATTACATTCAGGAGGAGGAGACTTAACTGGCTTTTTAAGAAAAGAGAGAAGCAGACAGAGACTTAGATAAAATGAGAAGACAGAGGAATTTAACCCAGATGAAAGCAGAGATCTAAGCAATATAGATGAAAGTAACATACCTGATGGAGAATTTAAAGCAATGATCAGAAGGATACTCACTGGACTTGAAAAAAGAATAGAAAACTTCAGTGAAACCCTTACCACAGAGATAAAACAGTTAAAAAAGAATCAATCAGAGATGAAGACTGTAATAACCCAAGATTAGAAACAACCTTGATGCAATGAACAATAGGCTGGAAGAAGCAGAGGAACAAATTAATGACCTAGAAGAATAGTAATGGAAAACAATGAAGCTGAACAAAAGAGAGTAAGAAGATTTATATAAAATGAGAATAGACTTAGGGAATTTAGTGATTGCATCAAACATAATAGACATTCATATTATAGGAATCCCAGAAGAAGAGAGAGAAAGGAGAAGAAAATTTATTTGAGGAAATAATAGCTGAAACTTCCCTAATTTGGAGAAGGATAACAGACAACCAGATCCAGAAGGCACAGGGAATTCCCACCAAAATCAGCAAAAGCAGACCCACATCAAGACATATGGTAATTAAATTTGCAAAATATAGTGATAAAGAAAAATCTCTAAAGGAGCAAGACAAAGTCCTTAACTTACAAGGGAAAATCCATAGGGCTAGCAGGAGATTTTTCAACAGAAACTAGGCAAGTCAGAGAGGAGTGGCAAGATATATTCAAAGTGCAGAATGGGAAAAATCTGCAGCCAAAATACTCTACAGCAAGGCTATCACTCCAAATAGAAGGAGAAATAAACAGTGTCCCAGACAAACAAAAACTATAGGAGTTCATGACCACTAAATGAACCTTACAAAAAATATTAAAGAGGACTCTTTGAGTGGAAAGGAGAGACCAAAAGTGACAATGTAAAAGTAGGAAATTCAAAACTTGTAAAAATGAATATTTTTGTAAAAAATCAGTCAAGGAACTCACAAACAAAGAAAGATATAAAATATAATAACATATACCTAAAACATGAGGAGGAGAGGGGAAAAGAATCGGTTCAAACTTAAATGACCATCAACAGTATAGACTGCAAAAAGGATATAAAATATAATAACATATACCTAAAACAGGAGGAGGAGAGGGGAAAAGAATGGGTTCAAACTTAAATGACCATCAACAATATAGATTGCTATATGGAGAAGAGGTTACATACATACCAACCTAATAGTAACCATATATCAAAAACCACTAATAAACATGCAAAGAATAAAGAGAAAGAAATCCAGATACATCACTAAATAAAATCAGCAAAACATGAAAGAGAGAAAGGCAAAAAAGGAACAGAGAAAATCTCCAGAAACAATGACAAAAGAGGTAACAAAATGACAATAAATACACATCTATCAAAAATTACTTTGAATGTAATCAAAAACTAATGATGTAATGTATGGTGATTAACATAACAATAAAAAATTAATAAAAAATTACTTTGAATGTAAATGGACTAAATGTTTCAATCAAAAGACATAGCTAGGGTGTCAGAATGGATAAAAAACAAAACTATATGCTGCCTACAGGAAATTCATTTTAGACCTAAAAACACCTGCAGATTGAAAGTGAAGGGTGGAGCAATATCATGCAGATGAATGTCAAAAGAAAACCAGAGTAGCAATACTAACAGTGGACCAACTAGACTTTAAAACAAAGACTGTAAAAACAGAAAAGAAGGGCATTATATAACCAAAAAGGGGACAATCCAACAAGAAGATATAATAATTAAAAATATTTATGCTCTCAACATGGGAACACCAAATATATAAAATAATTAATAACAAACATAAAGGAACTAGTAGATAATACAATGATAGTAGGGGACTTTAACACCCCATTTACATCAATGGACATATCATCTAAACAAAATAAACAAGGAAAGAATGGTTTTGAATGACCTACTTAACCAGATGGATTTAACAGATATATTCAAAACATTCCATCCTAAATCAGCAGAATACATACTCTTTTCAAGTGCAAATGGAACATTTTCCAGAATAGATCACATATGAGGTCACATATTTGAGGCCTCAACAAATTCAAGATCAAAGTTATTCCATGAACCTTTTCTGACCACAATGCTATACAACCAGAAGTCGACCATAAGAAAAAACCTGGAAAGACAACAAATACATGGAGGTTAAATAACATGGTATCAAAAAATGAATGGGTCAACCAGGAAATCAAAAAGGAAATTAAAAAAAAAAAAAAACATGGTAACAAATGAAAATGAAAACACAATGGTCCAAAGTCTTTGGCATGCTGCAAAAGCAGTCCTAAGAGGAAAGTACATAGCAATACAGACCTACTTCAAGAAGCATGGAAAACCTCAAATAAACAACCTAATCTTACACCTAAAGGAGCCATAAAAAGAACAACAAATGAAGTATAAAGCTAGCAGAAGGAAGGAAATAATAAAGATGAGAGCAGAAATAAATTTTATACCGGCACCTGGGTGGCTCAGTCAGTTGAGCATAGGCCTTCAGCTCAAGTCATGATCCACGGGTCCTGGGATTGATCCCTATGTCAGGCTCTCTGTTCAGTGGGAGTCTACTTCTCCATCTCTCTCTACCCCTCCCTGCTGCTCATGCTCTCTCTCTCTCACTCTCTCTCTTTCAAACAAATAAATAAAATCTTTTAAAAAAAGAAAGAAAGAAATGATATGGAAACTAGAAAAAACAGAACAAGTTAATGAAACCAGGAGGTGGCTCATTGAAAAAATTAATAAAATTGATAAATGTCTAGCCAGACTTATCAAAAAGAGAAAGGACCAAAATAAATAAAATCACAAATGAGAAAGGTGAAAAAACAACCAACACCACAGAAATACAATTAGAATATTATTAAAAATTGTATGCCAAAAAATTGACAGCCTAGAAGAAACAGATAAATGCCCAGAAACATATAAATGACCAAAACTGAACGAGGAAACTATAAAAAAAATTCAACAGACTGATAACAGATAACAAAGAAATTGAATCAGAAATCAAAACACTCCCAACAAACAGAAGTCCAGGACCAGATGGCTTCAGAGGCAAATTCTACCAAACATTTAAAGAAGAGTTAATACCTATTCTCAAACTATTTCAAAAAATAGAAAAGGAAGGAAAACTTCCAAATTCATTCTATAAAGCCAGCATTACTCTGATACCAAAACTGGATAAAGATGCCACACAAAATAAGAGAACTACAGGCCAATAATTCTTATGAATATAGATGCCAAAATTGTCAACAAAATACCAGCAAAGTGAATCTAACAATACATTTAAAAAAATCATTCACCACGATCAAGTGGGATTTATTCCTGAGTTGCAAGTGTGGTTCAATATTTGCAAATCAAATCACCATGATATACCACATTAATAAAAGAAAGAATAAGAACCATATGATCATTCCAAAAGATGCAGAAAAGCATTTGACAACAACATTGATCCATGCTAAAAACCCTCAACAAAGTAGCTTTAGAAGGAATACACTTCAACATAATAAAGGCCAAATATGAAAAACCCACACCTAATATCATCCTCAATGGGGGAAAAATGAGAGCTTTTCCTCTATGGTCAGGAATAAGACAGGGGTGTCCACTCTCACCACTTTTATTCAACATAGTACTAGAAGTCCTAGCTACAGCAATCAGACAACAAAAAGAAATAAAAGGCATCCAGATTGGCAAGAAAGATGTAAAACTTTTATTATTTGCAGATGACATGACACTATATATCGAAAACCCCAGTGCTCAACATCAATCGGCATCAGGGAAATCCAAATCAAAACCTCAATGAGATACCACCTCACACCAGTCAGAATGGCTAAAATTAACTAGTCAGGAAACAACAGATGTTGGTGAGGAGATGTGGAGAAAGGGGAACCTTCCTACAGTGTTGGTGGGAATGCAAGCTGGTGCAGCCACTCTGGAAAACAGTATGGAGGTTCCTCAAAAAGTTGAAAATAGAGCTACCCTACAACCCAGCAATTGCACTACTAGGTATTTCCCCAAAGATACAAATGTAGTGATCTGAAGGGGCACATGCACCCCAATGTTTATAGCAGCAATGTCCCCAATAGCCAAACTATGGAAAGAGCTAGATGTCCATCAACAGATGAATGGATAAAGAAAATGTGGTATATATATATACAAAGGAATATTATGCAGCCATCAAAAAATTGAAATCTTGCCATTTGCAGTGACGTGCATAGAACTAGAGGGTATTATGCTAAGCAAAATAAGTCAATCAGAGAAAGACAAGTATCATATGATCTCATTGATAATGAGGAATTTGAGAAAGAAGACAGAGGATCATAGGGGAAGGGAGACAAAAATGAAACAAGATGAAACCAGAAAGGGAAACAAACCATAAGAGACTCTTAAACTCTGAAACAAACAATATATGTTAATAAAAAAAATTTAAAAAAAAAGAAAACCCCAAAGACTCTACCAAAAAACTGCTAGAACTGATAAATGAATTCAGTAAGGTCTCAGGATAAAAAAAAGTCAACATACAGAAATCTGTGGCATTTTTATACACCAATAATGAAGCAGCAGAAAGAGAAATTAAGAAATCAATCCCATTGACAATTGCACCAAAAATATTAAGATACCTAGGAATAAACCTAACCAAAGATGTGAAAGACCTGTACTCTGAAAACTATAAAACACTCATGAAAGGAATTAAAGATGACATAAAGAAATGCAAAGACATTCCATGCTAATGGATTAGAAGAACAAATATTGTTAAAATGTCTACACTACCCAAAGCAATCTACACACTAAATGCAATACCTATCAAAATACCAACAGCATTTTTCACAGAGCTAGAACAATCCTAAAATTTGTATGGAACCACGAAAGACCATGAATAGCCAAAGCAATCCTGGGGGAAAAAAAAAAAAAAAACAAAGGTGGAGGCATCACAGTTCTGGACTTCAAGTTATACTAGAAAGCTGTAGTAATTAAAGCAGTATGGCACTGGCACAAAAATAGATACACAGATCAACAGAACAGAGTAGAAAATCTAGAAATGAATCCCCAACTATGTGGTCAATTAATCTTTGACAAAATAGGAAAGAATATCCAGTGGGAAAAAGACAGTACCCAATAAATGGTATTGGGAAAACTGGACAGCAGCATGCAAAGGAATGAAACTGGACCACCTTCTTATAGCAAACACAAAAATAAATTCAAAATGGATCAAAGACCTAAGTGTTTGACATGAACCATAAAAATCTTAGAAGAGTACACAAGCACTAACTTCTTTGACATCAGCCATAGCAACTTCTTTCTAGATATGTCTCCTGAGGCAAGGGAAATAAAAATAAAAATAAACTATTGGGACTAAAATCAAAATCAAAAAGCTTCTGAGGATGCCTGGGTGGCTCAGTCAGTTAAGTGTCCAAGGCTTGATCTCAGCTCAGGTCTCCATCTCAGGGTCATGAATTCAAGCTCTGTGGTTCACACCCAGGATGGAGCCAAATTAAAAAAAAAAAAAAATCAAAAGCTTCTGCACAGCAAAGGAAAAAATCAACAAAACTTAAAGGCAACCTATGGAATGGGAGAAGATATTTGAAAATGAGATATCTGACAAAGGGTTAGTATCCAAAATATATAAAGAACTCTTAAAACTCAACACCCAAAAAGTGAAAAATCCAATTAAAAAATGGGCAGAAGACATGAATAGAAATTTTTCCAACAAAGACATACAGATGGCCAACAGATACCTAAAAAGATGCTCAACATCACTGATCATCATGTAAATGCAAATCAAAACTACAATGAGACACCATCTCACACCTGTCAGAATGGCTAAAATCAACAACACAAGAAATAGCAGGTGTTGGCCAGGATGTGAAAAAGGGGACCCCTCTTGCACTGTTGGTGAGAATGCAAACTGGTGCAGCCACTCTGGAAAAAATTTGAAAATAGAAGTACCCTATGATCCAGCAATCACACTACTCTGTATTTACCCAAAGGATACAAAAATACTAATTCAAAGGGATACATGCTCCTTGATGTTTATAGCATCATTAATTACAATAGCTAAATTTTGGAAATAGCCCAAGTGTCCATCAACTGATAAATGGATAAAGAAGAAGTGGTATATATATATAAAATGGAATATTACTCAACCATAAAAAGAATAAAATCTTGCCATTTGCAATGATGTGGTTGGAGCTAGAGAGTACTGTGCTAAACAAAATAAGTCAGTCAGAGAAAGACAAATACCAATGATTAAGAAGCAAAGCAAAGAAGCAAAGTGAAAAAAGAGAGAGAGAGAGAAGCAAACTAAGAACAGACTCTTAACCATAGAGAACAAACTGGTGTTACCGTAAAGGAGTCAGGTGATGGGAATTAAGGAGTGCACTTGCGATTAACAATGGATGATGTATGGAACTGTTGAAACACTATATTGTACCCTTGAAACTAATATTACCCTGTATGTTAACTAACTGGAATTTAAATAAAAACAGAAAAAAGAGAATACTCATTGAGAACTGCTGAGAATGTACATAACATGAGGGAGAGACGTGCCATAAGAATACTCATCTGTCATGGGGCGCCTGGGTGGCTCAGTCGGTTAGGCATCCGACTCAATTTTGGCTCAGGTAGGGTTGTGAGATCAAGCCCTGAGTCTTACTCCATGCTCAGCAGGCAGTGTGCTGGAGATTCTCTCTCTTTCCCACTGCTCCTCTCTTTCCTCCCTCTCTCTCTCTCAAAATAAATAAATAAATGAATCTTAAAAAAAGAGAAAAGAATCCTCATCTATCAGTGGTATTCTAGAAGGACTGGGGAAGAGCATAGACTGATGGCCAGTAAAACAACTACTAGTCAAAGGTGAGAGACAAAAAACAAAAAACAACACTTGAGCTACACGATTACAGTAGTACTAGTCTCAGGTAAACCGTAGCAGATGGTATAAATGTCTTGCCCTTATCTCTTATATTTATCATTTTTACATGCACCAGAGGACCTCCAGCTGCCAATATCTGCATGTCTTTGTCCATAGTCTTTTCTCAGAAGGCCACTCTACTTGCTAGAAAACCACTTCCACATTAATCTTAAACTAATGATGAGGAGAAGTATATAAATACCCCAAGTCCACTGACAATCAAGTGGGGATATTTCTCATTTTTTTTACATTGTTTTCCAATCTTCCTAATGGCATTAAGCTTTAGCCACCAACTGTGGTTTAGTAACAAATTATTGGCTACCTACCCTTCCCTGTATCACTCTCCCCATATCTAGTAATAAACTACTTTCACTTGGATATTCAAATTAGGGTCTGCTTCTGAAGGAACCCAGGTTAACCACAGACTTATCAAAATGGAGGAAAACACTTTTGATGAAGTTTTAATTTAGGACATCATGAAAGAAGTTTAAAGAGGTTTTGAAAAGTACTAGGCTGAGGTCATTAATTAATTAATTAATTAACTCATTTAGTACTTATTGAATTTCTACCAAATGCTAAGCACTGCATTAGAGGCTAGAAATAAAAGAATGAATGAAACCAAACACAATATCCACCCTCGTGAAGCTTATGTTTTAAGTAAGTATTTTACTTAATAAGACAACCAAATATAAAAATAATAATAGACACAAATGCTACAGAGTAGAGGTTCACGGTAAGGTATAACTATGAGAATATGTAACAAAAGAAAGGGACTCAGAGAGGCTGGGTCAGAATTTGACAAACAAATAACATTTATGTTAAGATCCAAAAGCAAAAAAGAAAAAAAATGTCCAAAAACTTCATATTAAAAGGAAACATGTGGCTTTGTAGAGACAGAAGGAACACCGGTAGAGCCAAAGGAGAGCAAGGTGCTTAAGGCCACAAATGAAGATCTTACATGACATCTTAAGGAATGGGTTTGTAGCTGTCCACTTAAAACTGTGTCTAACCATTTATAATGCAAAATTGTTGCTGGAAGTGGCTTTGCATTGAAGGAACATATCCCCAGACAAAATTCAGTAAGATATCAGATTATTTCTGGCCAATGGACTATATTCAAATTGATGTGCATATCTGGGATAACATGTTTAAGAAGCAATGTGACTTCTTTACCCTTCCTCTACTTTTCCATCAGAATGCAGAGAAGTATGAGTCCTGAAGGGATGGAATCTGGGTTCTTATATCATAATTAGGCTGAATCTTGTCTACCAGAAACACCTGTTTTGTTTTGCTGTGTTATGAAAAATTGTGTTAAGCCAATAAAATTTGGGATCTATGTGTTACAGTAGCTACTTTTTTACTACCTACTACAATATTTATTCTAAGAGAAATTCTAAGCCATTAAAGGATTTTAAACAATGAAATAGATGTCATTATGTTTGGTTTTGGAAAAACATTCCTCTGGCTACAGAGTGCAGATGAAATATGAGACTAGGCAGAGTTGGTGCAGGCATTTTAACTAGGAGCCTTTTAGAGTATCTATGATAAGAGTTGATTATAACGTGGAACTTGTGCAAGATCAACTATTGGTTAGCAGCACCTATACTTAAGTTTTGCTTGCAATGAGGAGAGAACAATTCATGACTTACAATTTGTTCTTTTTTGATGCAAAAACTTTCATTATTTTGTTTTGCCATGATATGTGTACAATAAAACTAATGAGAATACCATTAACTAATGAAAGTTGTTGGCACAAAAGACTCATGAACCTGTATTTCACAACTTGTAAAACATAAAATATACATGCACTTATTCATCTCCTTTCTTCATGGTATTGCAAACTGTCAACTAAACCAATGTTTCTAAAAACCATTAATTTAATGAAAAAGCATAAAATGTTTATTAAGATAAGCACAGAATCATATTCTTTAATTAAATTAATTAATTAATGTTAATTATTAATTAATTAAAATATACTTCAATTAGTCACTGATGTGGCACTTAGTAAAAATGATATCAACATGATACAGAATTCATGTTGATGATACTAAATTCAGGAAATGAATGCATATAGATAATTCCAAATTTGCAATAGATGATTTGAAAAAAATTTTCAGAGACCTATACTCCATAATGATAAGAATGAGAACGTTGCTTCATAACATTTGATAGTATCACTACAAACAGTAATAATGTGGATCTGACAACAGAATTCCTACTGCCTGCTGACTATACATCTAAATGTCATTGCTTCTTAACAACTAGGGACAGATCTGAGAGTTTTAAACTGTGCAAATTACCAGAACCTGTTTTCTATCTAAATCGACACATCCAATTATTTATCCACAAAGCAATCATTTTATTGAGCCTTATCCACACCATCTCTTTAAAGGATAACCTCCAAATGCCTAAAGATCAATTGAAAGTTTTGGGGGAACATGGAATATTAAACATTATACACCATATGAAGTAGTGGGTACAGTGATGTACCACTTGTAAGATGAGTTAGTTATTTCGCCCTTCATTCCTTTATTTATGCATGCATTCATTCCACCAATAGGTAGAGTTATCATCTCATTCTGTCTTTTTCCAACTGTGTGATCTTGATTAAGTTCTTTAACCTCCCTGGAGTTAGTAACTGGTCTGCCTAATTACAGGCTTTTACTAGCATCAACTAAATCAAATATAAAAATATGTGAAAGTATTCTGTAAGTGTAAAGATCTGTACTAACCTGTTTGGATATTGCATTATGTGAAGCACCAAAACTTAACTTGCATGCTCTCTGATCTACAACACAATGATGCAAGAGAGATCTCAGAGGGAATGCTTTTGTGAATCTTGAAAAGATCTAACTGTATATAAACTCGCCATGAAGCTGTGAATGTAAACTCTGTATTTTGAGTCATTCCCACCTACTAGTCCCTAATCTTGTAGAATTATTATCTCCTGTGTTAGTAATTACAAAGCAATTCTTCTAGTCTTTAAAGTGAATTAATTACTGAGAGTCATAATGAATCCTGGACAACTGCTACATCATACTATGCTGTAATACATTAACACATCAATGCATTTAATGTGATCATGCATCTTCTGTTGCAGAACATCTATTTCAGTTCCATTATCTAGAAAGAACAAATGAATTTGAAGGTGAGATTAACAAGATTTGACAAGGTAAATTAGCTGCCAGATCCACCCTGCATAAGGGAGGTACCCGTGGAGAGACATTATAACATATAATAAAGGGAGTTGTTCCTTCTATCATCTCTTCCTCATTTTGCCAACACACAGAAAAAGATATCATTCCTCCAGTTAAACATAAATTGATTTTTTGGCTTAGAAGGAGGACCTCCTAGTAAAAGCTGTGCATTCAAGAGTATAATGAGATTGATTCTATGCTTTGTGAATAAAAACACATGGCATTTAAATTTGGCTACTTCAAGGATGAATGAATAATTAAGATGAGCGCATATGTTGAAGAAGCAAGTTAAATGAGAAATTGTTAAGGAGGAATGCCATGACATGTCAAACAACTAAAATGTCCTTTAGAACTGTGACTTAACATGCCAGTTTTAATCTACCACCCAGTCTCTACCGTGAGCCAAGCAAGACCAACTTCAAAACTACCAGAAGATCACCAGTGTTTCTTTATACATAATAATCCTCATTGTCTGGCATCATATATAACAGGAGGATATGTAGGATTATTCATTTTAAATAAAATTAATGATAAAGAGGTCAGGGTTTTATTTCTCATATACTTTGGGTAATTAGGTCACCGTGCGTTAGTTTGAGAGTTGTTGTTGTTGTTGTTACTGTTTCCCATAACAGGAGTTTTGATTCTTTTGAGGAGAAAAAATTTGCAAAACAATGAAACCACCCACAGTGGGGATTAAAAGAAATATTTCTTTATACTCTATTGAATATCCTTAGTCTTCTTTCTTTCATACATATGTGTTATGCATAGTCTTCATTTATTAATATTAATTTACTCCTTTCTCTTCAGGAGTACTAGGAATTAAAAATTTAAGAATTAATACAAAGTAAGGCCTAAATGCCAAAAGGGCTAATATCTACTGCACAGACCACACTCTATGAGCAAGTACGTACAGATATGTGTATTTAGTTTTATACAATTTTATCACACATGTAGGTTTGTGTATTCACCACCACAGTCAGGATACAGAACAGTTACATCTCTACAAGGATCCCGCATGTTGTTTTATTCATACCCATATCCATATCCACCCCTCTCCTTGTCACCTCTTCTGCCCTAAAGCCCTGGCAACCACTAATCTGTTCTCCAGTTCTAAAATTTTGTATTTTCAAAATACAACATAAATAGATTTATACAGTATGAAACTCCTTTTTGGATTGTCCTTTTTTTCACTCAGCATAATTCTCCGGAGATACATACAAATCACTGCATATATCAACAGTTTGTTTCTATTGTTGAATACTATTTTATGATATGGATGTATACCTATTCATTCTCCAATTAAAAGATAGCTATATTAATATATATATATATTATATATTAATATAATTAATAAATATATAGCTATATTATTTCCAGTTTAGGGCTATTATTAATAATTATTAATAAAGCTAATACGATCATTTGTGTGCAGATGTTTGTGTTAATGTACATTTCAGTTTCAGGGTACAAATGCTGTATTGTATTATAATTGTACGTATGCTTTCACAGAGAATTGCCAATCTCTTCTCCAGTCTTGCTATAACATTTTACATTCCCAAAATGTATAGATGACCCAATTTCTTTACATCCTCAATTTTGTATGGTATTGTTACTATTTTTTATTTTAGCCATTTTGGTGTGTGTGTAGCAATATCTCAGCATGTTTTTAATCTGCATCTATCTAATGGCTAAATGATGTTGAACATCTTTTCATGTGTGTATTAATCATCTGTACATTATATTTGGTGAAATATCTTTTTAGATCTCCTGCCCATTTTCTAATTGGATTTTTCATTTGTCTGTTGAATTTGGAAAGTTCTTTGTATATTTTAGATACCAGTCTTCTTTCTAATATGTGGTTTACAAACATTTTCTCTCAGTCTGTATCTTGTCTTTTTATCTTTTAACAGGATCATTCACAGAACACCACTTTTTAACTTTGATGTGATCCAATTTCTCAATCTTTTCTTTTATGGACTATGTTTTGATATCATCGAAGAATTTTTGCTTATCTCTAGATCCTGAAGATTTTTACCTATGTGTGTATGGTTTTTTTAAATTTTTTATTGTTATGTTAATCACCATATATTACATCATTTGTTTTGGTGTAGTGTTCCATGATTCATTGTTTGTTCATAACACCCAGTGCTCCGTGCAGAATGTGCCCTCTTTAATACCCATCACCAGGCTAACCCATCCCCCTACCCTCCTCCCCTCTAGAAACCTCAGTTTGTTTGTTTCAGAGTCCATCTATGTGTGTATGTTTAAGTTTTATAATTTTTCTTCTTATATTTAAGTCTATGATACATTTTGAGTTAATTTTTATATAAGGCTTAGGTCAAGACTCAATTTTTATTCCTGATTTTCAATCACTATTTGTTGAAAAGACCATCTTTCCATTGAGTTCCTTTAGCACATCTGCCAAAAACCAGTTGAACTTCTGCATCTAATTCTGGGTTCTATTTATCCATGTGTCTATACCTCTGTCAATACCACATTGCCTGGATTACTGTAGCTATAGAGTAGGTGTGTTTTCAGGTAGAGTAATTCATCTCACTTCTTTTTTTTTTTCAGGATGGTTTTAGATGTTCTAGTCTTGTCCCTTGCCATATAAACTTTAGAATCAGTATTTCTATGTCTATTAAAAAAAAAAAAAACCTTGCTGGGATTTTGATAGGAATTATACAAAATATCACTGATACACACAGCCTTTCTAAACACAGATTAATGCCTAAAAAGCTAATTTGGCAAAATTGCCATTTTTGCATGTTTAGTCATCCCAACCATGAACATGGTATATCGCTCCATTTATTTAGGTGTTCATTGATTTCTTTCATCACCAATTTATAATTTTCAGCATATAGATCTAGAAAATGTCTTGGTTGAGTTACCTCTAAGTATTTCAGTTCTCTTGGATCAATTGTAAAATAATGATCACATATTTTTCATTTGTAGTTTCTGTTTTACAAATGGTTTTGTTTTTAATTTCGATCTCTACATGCTAATTATTGGTGTATAGAAATGTAATTAAATTTTCCGCATTGATCTTGTGTTTCCTAATCTTTCTAAGTTCACAACGTAATTTTAGGAGCTTATTTTATAAGGCTTCATTAGGATCTACATGGATGATCATGTCAACTATGAATTGGAATAGGTGTATTTCTTCTTTGCAATCTGTATACCTTTTCTTTTTTATCATTATTATTTTTTTCCTTATTGCCATAGCTATAGCTTCCATCACTATGTTGAATAAAAGTGCTAAGAGTGGACAATCCTTACCTTGTTCCCAATCTTGGGCTGAAAGCATTCAGTGTTTTACCATTAAATGTATTTTTTAAAGTTTATTTGCAGTTTATTATTTTGGAATATTTTCCTTCTATTACTAGTTTGCTGGATATTTTTATCATGGATGGGTTGGATCTTGTCAAATATTTTTTTGCATCATTTGATACAATTACATAATTCTTCTCACTCAACTTGTTGATATGATGGATTATATTGATTGATCAATGTTAAACCAGTCTTGTCTACCTGGAATAAATCTCACTGTATATAGTTCTTTCTATGTATTGCTAGATTTATATGCTAACAAGTTCTACCACAATACATATGCATACCTCATTATTGCACTTTGCAGATACTGTGCTTTTTATAAATTGAAGATTTATGGTAATCCTGCATCAAGCAAGTCTACCTGTGCCATTTTTCCAACAGCAGTTTCTCACTTCATGTCTCTGTGTCACATTTTGGTAATTCTCACAATATTTCAATTTTTTTTTATTATAATTATATCTTTATGGTGTCAACTGATGCAGCAAACTGCACTGTTGTCTAACTTTAAAAAATTGCCACATCCTTCAGTGATTACCACTCTGATTAGTCAGCAGCCATCAACATCCAAAACCCTCCACCAGCAAAAAGATCTTGATACACTGAAAGCTCAGATGATGGTTAGCATTTTTTAACAGTAAAGTATTTTTAATTAAGGTATGTATGTTCTTTTTTTAGACACAGTACTATTGCACATGTAATAGACAACAGTATAGTGTAAATATAACTTTTATATGCACTGGGAAACAAAAAACAATCATTTGACTCGCTTTATTGCAATATTAGCTTTACTGCAGGGGTCTGGAAACAAACTGACAATAACTCCAAGGTATGTCTGTATCGTGCGAGTGGGAGTAGATAATTAGTTTTTTATTTCAGAGATCTCTGAATCTCTGAATAAGGAGGAGCATATCCAGCATGTTTTAGAACTCCAGCCTTTCATTCAGGTATCCTAAACATTAATTTGATGCTATGACTGTGTGACCTGAGAGTTATTTCCTTCATAGACCAGCTGAATGTTTGTTGTTGTTGATGTTGTTCATGTAGAAGGGAAAGGGGAGTATATCCAATGTGTGGTGACCAAAAGGTAGACTTCAGTAGTCATCAGGGATAATCAGAAATATTCGTTTTTCTCCTTCCAAGCACGTGGTGGGGTTGTGCTTAATTGGCCTCCTTGAAATTAGGCATGGCTTTGGCCATTGCAATAGAAGCAGAAGTTAGATGTGTCATTTTTCAGGTACAAGACATAGTCAGTATTGGTTAACGATGTTTTCTTTTTCCTGCCATAGTGATTGTGGAAAAAGAGTTTTCAGTACTTGGATCCTTGAATGTGTGCAGTAAGAATAGACTAACTTGCCAACTCTTCTCAGACATGGAGTTCAAAAAGGGAAAAAAAT
Organism: Zalophus californianus; assembly: GCF_009762305.2. Lineage (NCBI taxonomy): Eukaryota > Metazoa > Chordata > Mammalia > Carnivora > Otariidae > Zalophus > Zalophus californianus. Next base: position 42,644,103 of record NC_045595.1, on the reverse strand, counting down.
ATTGGGGTTTCAAACTACTGAGATCTTGGGAATTATTGTTTTTTTTCCTGCAACATAAACCAGGCTATGCTGACTGACACATCATATTTTAACCCAATTTATTCTTAAATTGAATAAAAAAGGAAGGAATAAAGTATTGAGTTAGGGTCTATATGGACAATAGAAATCTAATAAATACCAACTGGGAATTTTTATAGATGCCAAGTTTTACTTTTAAATTATTGTTAAAACTGAAAATATCTACCAAGCCTAGCTAACAGAGCCAGATTTTCACTGAAAATGAACAAAACAGCAATTCTTTGCACTGAACTATCTAGTTAATGAAGTGTGGTAAAAGTTGCATGTAAACCAAGAGAACAGAGATAAGCAACCTCATTTTAATCTCACTAACTTGCACTCATTGCAAAGGAGGTCAGACTAAAATAATTAAAAGTCTTAATTACTGAACTCAGACAGCAAAGGTATTTTCAGGAACACACAATAATTGGGATGCCTGGGTGGCTCAGTCGGTTAAGCATCTGCTTTTGGCTCTGGTCATGATCCTAGGGTCCCTGGGTCGAGTCCTGAATCAGGCTCCTTGCTCAGTGGGGAGCCTGCTTCTCCCTTTGCCTGCCACTCCCCCTACTTGTGCTTTCTCTTTCTCTCTCTCTCTGAAAAATAAATAAATAAAATCTTAAAAAAAAAAAAAACACAGTAACTGTAAGTAAGAAAAAAAGCATGTTCCAGTTGAAACTCCATTTTGGTAAACCTATAAAAATGTTACATAGAAACAGAAAATACCAGACTAAACTGAATTATTAACTGCATTGAGTAAAATACGCTTCAAAATTCCACACAAACTATGTTAAGAAGATTAAATTTGCACTTGAATCTTGGTACTAATTATTACCAAGCAATGTTTTGCTGCTAAAAACACCTTATTTCCAATTTCTGATCAAATTAGCACATATTTAAAATTAGTGCAACAATTTAAATCAGTAGAGCAGAAGTTAAGATGTACTCAAAGTATAATAAAGAAATTTTTAAAAGGTAGTAAGAAGGGTGAAACAGTAGAGAGTATGTACTACATTTAAAATATTTAGGGGTTTGAATTATCTCACTAATTGTCCAACTAGAGATATTAGGAATCTGGTTAACAGATTTGAATATTTTCTAGCAAATGAATAAAAATCAATTAAATTCATAATTGTCTGTTTATATTTTATGCTTAATATACATTTTACTGAATCACTATTATTTATATGAACTTCCACTAATTAAGTGGTGGGATCATTCTGCCCATTTGCAACCCTTCATTAAATACCTTTTACAATTAAGCCTAAACTCACTTAGAAGTTTTTGGAAAGAACCATGGGCAATTAGAATTAGAATTATGGGCAATTATGGGTAATTATTTCTTCCTGTTTGTGATTTAATTTTTAGTTGTGTCATTATTAATTTTCCAAATTATGAAGTCAAGCAAAAATTATGCCCAATCATAGTGCTTTACTATACTGTCCTTGAATTTTCTAGCATATTCAAAATTTGTTAATGAGCAGTAGGGCCAATTGAACACATTTACAGAAAATATAGAATGTTTTGTCCAACTAGACTACAGGTGGCATATTGAATGCACTACTCCAAAACCCAATGACCGCCTGCCAAGTGAAGAATATAACTCTTTGCACCATTTGGAATCCATAATCCAGCATCAAAAAACCAACTATAGGTGGAATTCAATGACTGACTATAGCACATCACCTTTTTTGAGGAAGATATCAAGCTTTTGTATGGGTATAATATTTTATTTTAAAACTGAAAGCACATCACTAAATATGAAAGATGCCCATACATTTCTTACATATACATTTCTGCATGTGCCCCTTACTAAACTCTTGGAAATTCTCAAATTTCAATTAATGACATAGTCTTCAATGCACATAATGAAGGGAAAATGATAGAGATCAAATGTGGTCAAAAGTCAGAAAGGTTTTCTCAATTTTCACATGAGATCAAGAATTTGGCTTTGATTTTAAGATTTTTTTTTTCACATCTGGCATGTGACAATACCTATTAAAGTGCTAAATTTGTATTAGCAGTTGGATACATAGAAATACAAATAGTGTATAAGTGCTGTTTAATGAAAGATATATAAATATTTTTATGTGTTATAATCAGGCAGGAGGTAAAGCATAGTAGATTGTTATTAATATATATTAAGTATCAATTTTACTCTTCCATAATAATACCTAACATTAACGGATCATTGATTGTATGCAAGGCACTACAATTGCATGCGTTTAAAATTTGTCAAGAGATATCCTTATTATCCTTTGTCTACATCAGAACTAAGGCATTGCTATGGCCTGAATGTTTATATCTTCAACATTTATATGTTAAAATTCTAACCCCAAGAGTGATTATATTAATGGGTGGTACCTTTTGTAGGTGATTAGGTCGTAGGGGTGGAGCCCTATGAATGGGATTAGTGTTCTTATAAAAGAAATCCCACAGAGCTCCATAACCCTTTCCACCAAGTAAGAACACAGGAAAAACTCTCTAGCTATGAACTAAAAAGAGAGCCTTATTCAGCTCTGCTGGTGCCTTGATCTTGGACTTCCCAACCTCCAGAATTGTGAGAAATAAATGCTTGTTATTTATAAGTTACCTAGTCTGTTATTTTGTTAGAGCAGCCCAAAAGGGTTAATAGAGTAGTTCTTTATTAGTAACCTACTCTAAATCACACAACTAGTAAATAGTGCATTTGGTATTTAGACCCAGACCGTCTAGCTCTACCCCCAGCATACTGACCAGTACATTTCACTGGAATTCAGGGATGAAGAAAGATTATCAGGAGCACCAGGCCACCACTCCCACCCTCCAAAAAAAAAATATCTACTCACATGAAGTGAGAGGAAATCAGATTTCCAAATAATAAGGGCACTTGCATTGTATTTGAAATGATGAGAAGAACTATAAAACTGGGTATTTTGGAGAGGGCTGGGCAAAGGAACAAAGAAGAAAAGAATAAAGGTCTGGCTGGGGGTGTGGACTGTAAGGCATATTTGGAGAATAGGGCTGGAAAGGGTTGCAAAGTTAAGTGTGATGCTTTTCTCAAGAACTTTAAACGTGAAGATGAGCTATGCTACTTGTACCCCACTCAGCAGACTGTCAGAAGAGACACTGAACATTTTACAATGAATTGGTAATATTTGAAGAGAAATACTTAAGATTAATTTGGCTGTTTGGGTGGTAACGCTAGCAGAAGGTGACCAAATTGTTTAACCAACACTTGATTTTGAGAACAGGGATAATAACCGTGCAACTTATATGGTTAAGAGTTAGGATAAAACATGATTTAAAAAACCCTTTTTTTTTTTTTGGTTCTATTTTAGTGAAATGCTCCGGGAGTCATTTTTTTTTTTAAGAGTGGGGAGGGGGAGGGAGGATAGAAGAAGAGAAAGAGAGAGTATCTTAAGCAGGCTCCATGCCCGGCGCAGAGCCCGGAGCCCAATTCAGGGCTTGATCTCAAGACCCTGAGATCATGACCTGAGCTGAAATCAAGAGTCAGATTCAACCCACTGAGCTACCCAGGTACCCCTGGGAAACATCTTTAAAGTAAATCTCTGATAGCTTGCTTCTTGCCATTTGTCATAAAAATAAAACACCCCCAAAGTATTATGATTTTTTCTGTTGATGTGGATTGTGTGTATAGTATATAAAGCATATCTGTCTAATTAACTGTGGAAATACACGGACCAAAAATAATTATGAATATACATTTACCATCTATATCTAAATAATTATGCAAATTCTATCAAATAAAATAAGTTGAGGTGCAAAAGGCAGCATATAAGTGTCTAAATAATAAAATGGTATGGAAATAATTCCAAAATACTAACTATCACAATGGATGGTTGCATTATTCATGTAGTAGAACAATACTGAACACATATCAATACAATTCTCCTTTAATAGTGAATCCCCCAAGCAAAGTAACCATTCCATTTTGCTGCGAGGAGAAATTCCATTTTATAAACTTGGCTACAGAGCCTCATACATATTTTATAGCTAGTAATAGGTATTTTCCCAATATAAATTTCATGTTCCAGTGTGAGAAGCAATTTGTAGCAGCTGTTGTATAATTTTTAAATTACAAAGACCTTAATCTTCATGATGTGTAAAAAAGTAAGTGATAAAACATAACAAAAATAAAAACAGTTTGGAAATAGCTGTGTCTTCAAAAATTAATAATCTGAATGCTCTACTTTTTGGCAATTGTAATAGAAAGCCTACATTTTATAACATTTTCAAATTGTGTCAGTGCACATTCACTGCCAAGTAATGAAAAAGAAAAAAAAAATGTTTTGACCTTCCAAATTATCGCCATTGTAAATGCCCAATGAGAATGGGATTTGTTTATACCATTTCATGATTTTGTCATTTTAAAATCAATTCCATTGGGTAAATGGGAAGGACACTGAAATTATATAATCTTAGAGTCTGAATTTCAGCTTTGTCCCTACCACTGAACCAAGAGTTTAGGAGGCATCACTATACCTCTTGGGGTCTCTGTTTCCTTATTTGAAAAAGAGAAGATCAAATTAGTCTACAATAATCCGTTGCAGCTCTAAATTTCTCTAATTTTATGAATTAGGTCCTGATTCTAATATGTGATATATTTCTGTTTTCCTTTTACCATGCTTTATCCTATTAGTAAAAGGCTGGCCAGAGAATTAATGAGGTTAAGACCACAGTTAGAATTCCACAACCAAAAGCAATCCCAGTCATTGTGGACATTCAAGATTCTAGTTATGTAGAATCCAGAAAAGATATTATTAATTGGAAAACTCAAAGCATGTTTATTAATGTTTAGTAATCACTGTATTTTTATATGTAAGACATCTATATCTTAGAACACATTATTTTCCACATTTCCCACTCTATGTGGTGGTGAAAGCCTACAATTCTGTCACCATCTTCTACCAAATGCTGAATTCACAATAATTTCCATAAAAATAAATAGATGATTGACATTCTGTTTAAATATGAAGACAAAGATAAAAGGAAAGGGGGAAAGAAACACTACAAAGAAAGATTTCTATCGCATATTTCTGAGTAGCTCTTGTATGTGTATATTGACTCTGTAAGATGTATAGAGTTCATTTTTTATTGTGTAGTCAAAAGACAAAGACTTTAAAGATGGCACGAAAGTAAAAGCAAAACTATGATATTTAAATTCACTTTTGCTACACAAGGACATTCTCTATCCTTCACCACTTGCCTCCCTTACCAAATATAGTAACGTGCCCGATTTCCATCTTGGTTTGCTCTACAAATTGGAATGACCCTTCTCCTTTTATTCAGGCTATAGGTCTGTGAAGACTTGCAGATTTAAATGCATTGCATGAAAAACTGTTCGGGTTTCAAGAGGAACTTCTCAACAGTCCTAATTGTGATGAGTGAATACTAATGATGTGTAATTGAATGTCTTGTTTAAGATTTTAAATGGCAAAGAGGGTAATGACTGCTGTTTCAGGGGGAAAAATCAGCAGAGACTCTTCTGAAAAATGACTTAGCGATACAAACACCTGGTTCAAATTCCAGCTCAATCCTTAACTAGTTGTATAACTTCAAACAAAGTACTCAGCTTCTGTGAATCACAACAACCTATCTACAAAGTGCACAGTAGAATTAAATCAAGAATGGCAAGTAGGAGACCCATATGCTGTCAAAACTACAATTCCTAAAAAATATGATCTTCTGCTAATTGTTCACATTACACTTTACCACTGAGATTTGAATCTTCCACATAGTGTTCAGAAAGCCAGTGCAAGTCAATTGAAGTTGGTATGTGGTATAGACTGAATGTTCACCCCACCCCAAGTTGAAATTCCTAACCCCCAAAGTGGTGATAAACGGGGGTGAGGCCTTTGTAGATGATTAGATCATGAGGGTGGAGCTCTTATGAATGGAATTAGTGCCCTTATAAAAGAGGCCCAAGAGAGCTTCCTCTCCCTGTCCTCTGCCAAGTGAGGACACAGGAACCAGATAGCCATTAGCCTATTTGTGAGGGAAGGAGGCCCTCACTAGACATCAAATCAGTCAACACCTTGATCTTGGGACTTCCTGGTATCCAGAACTGTAAGAAATAAATCTCTGTTGTTTATACACTACCCAATCTATAGGTACTCTGTTATAGCAGGCCAAAGGGACTAAGACAGCACAGGAACTGAAATCTACCTATTGTTTCTCTATGTTCTCCTCCAAGTGGGACATTTTCTAAGTCCATGGATATGGTTGAATGCTCTTGAGTCATATAATCATGGCACATAATTTACTCAGTACTTCTTTTACCATGTTGCTCTTCTGTAATAGCACATTTTCTCTCGTATGAATCCAAAAGCTGGCTTCAAATACCTACTCACTGATCCTCATCTGATTTCTAATGGGAAGTGTTCACTTTGTTTTCACTACTACTCAGGAGGTACTCTCGCCATGGCTTGGCATTAGCCAAGGGAAAACGGTTGGAGGTTCACTAGTGCCAGTGGCTGATCTTGCTAATAGCTTTTCTTTATAAATATACTCAATACTATCAATTTCTACATTGGTGACAGAAATAGTAAATTTCAAAGCTGTACTTTCACTTCCCAGGGTAGGAATGAGCTAAGTGGTATATATTTGTTTCTCACTGTTATTCACAACTGCACTGCTGTACTTAACCCTCCACTATCTATAAATATGAAGAAGGATTAACAGATAAAAGAATTTTCAAGTGCTTATAAACAAGTCATTATTTAGTCTCAGTCCTCAGAAATAAGAAGTGTACCAAGAAGCCAGTCCCAAACACTGTATCACAGAACACTAGTTTTGAGAAATAGTCTAAGTTAAAAAAAGAAGTGGTGAAAATATTAGGAAGATACAGCATATTGTAGCTCTCTCGAAGACTGAGCATGCATATTAATATGGTTTGAGAAGTCCTACAGTAAAGTAACCCATTTCTCTCGATTTAATAATAAATTTGGCTACAAAATTTTTTCTCATAACACTTCTGAACATTACACAAAACTAGTAGTATTCTAGCAGACACAATGTGTGAAATACAAACTATTGGAAAAGTTAACATGTACCTTAGTATGTAAATAGAACAAAATGGGACAGCTAAAATTTTTCAGGGAGAGCTGCTCAATGAAATCTATTTGTATTATTTCCATTACTTTAACTAGGTTGAAGTCTAAGGAGAGCTAATCAGACAATCTGAGGTCAATGAGAAGAAGATACCCAGTAGCCTAAACTATTAAATAATAAATTGTCTTTACATTCTAACAATGAATACAACTCTTATGGGAATACTATTCCCGTTAAATATAAGATAATTAAAAGGAACAAAGACAGATGAAAATCATGTTTGTATAACATAAACTCTGTTTGCAAGAGGAAACAAGTCTCAGGTTACCTAGGCAATGTAAAGAACTATTTCAATCCTCCAATTCAAATGCACAGAAGGACAGAGTATAGGACTTTTAATTGGATCCTACTGAGTATGAAACATCTGTAAAAGTTTACTGTAAATTCCTTTCATGCCTCAGAGTCAAAGACAGTATTCCTTATTGATGTCCAATGAAATTCAGTAAGTGAAAATGGTGAATTTGGATTGGATCAGTGACCAGTAAGGTTGGACTGTCATTGGCATCACTTTTAAACTTTGTAAATATTTTCATTCCTGCAGCCTTCCATAAAAACTTCTTGGTAGGAGTATGTGAGCCAGAAGCTTTCTGTAGCATTGGCTTTATTAAAATTTTTAAACCCTGCTTGGTGAAATCCACCCAATTCTACTTGTTCCCAGCAAGGAACAGAGTTTGATCATTTTGGGGCGGGTGGGAGGAATGGGGGGAGTGTGGAAGGTAGGGCTTGAGCTAGTTTATGTTTCATTGAATTAACCAACTAGTTGGGAATTGCATATACAGTAATTCATTATAATAAAGTCTTTGAGAGAGTCACAGCAAGTAGCAAAAGATTTATTCACGGTGAGGCAAGAGAGGCGGTAATTAACAAAAATATGTGGATAGTCCACCTCATTTTCAAAGACTTACAAAATCTTCCAGCATGTGATGTGACTACTGATATAAACATACTTTCATGTCTTTTAATTTAACAAACGCTTATGTGATATTTAATATTTGGCGGGTAGAATTACAAGTGCTTTATAAATATGAAAATGGTTTTCCCTCAAAGCACTCCTTGGTACTATTAATTAGCCTGCTTTACAGTTGAGGAAACTGAGGACCAAAGGTTAAGTCACTTTCCAAAGACTCTAAGCCAGTAAATCCTCGCGATATGATTCGAACCCAGAAATTCACTCCCAAGTCTATATTCTTACTGTTACGTTATTCAGAGCATTGAATTCTTATGTTACACAGTTTCTTAAAACAAAACAGTGTATGTGTGTGGCTAGAATTCAGATCAGAAGAATGACTGCAAAATTCTTAAAATTGGAGGGAGTAAGGACAGCAGGCACTTCAGCTAAAGGACCAACTCTAGTTTTGTGGTTATAAACCAGCAGCTTACAGAAACAATTTTCTTGATATGTTAAAGTACTACTATTAGAACAGCTTGTTATAGGACATACAAACTTATTTTTATGACATGTTTAAGTAAATTATTTCAAATGTAACTCAAAATTACACATGAGTTATTTGGAAAGACCGGCTGGTAGATTGGGCACATAAAAATTTGGACTCTAACTTAGTATCAATCAAAGCAAGATTTCATATTGTACATTTCTGTTGAACAAAATCCAAAATAATCATTGCTTTTGATAGTTTTATTTTTAACGTACAAATTACAAGGCACATAAAGGGGTAATAAAAATTCAATTTTAAAATGCTGATAATAAAACAAATACTGTGTTAGATGGAAAACCAAACATACCAATTTTGTTACCTTTAGTTACCCAACTAATCAGTGGGAATGAGCCTAGCAGATGTTTGCCTTATCATTGCATTTAATTAGGCAGAAATCAACAAATAACACTGAAGAATCCCATAAAATACTATAATTTTAGATTATCTTTTCTAAGGAAAAATTTGCCTTCACTGATATGTTTTGAAATTTATTACCCTGTTTTTCTATTGCTAGTAAATGGCAAACATTAGAAGTATAGTTGTAGCATATCTAGAAAACTCAGTCTGGGTAATGGATTTATTCATTACATATGAAGTCAAATAATTTGAAAACTGTAAAAATCAGACTGCAATATTTCAGGTTAGATTCATGTCAATAAATATTTTTTGAGTTCCTATTTTGTAAAAGACAATACAGTGCATGTTGGAGAATATCAAGGTGAATAATATCCAAGTGTTCCTCCTTAGGTATTTATAAACTGGAAGTTTTATAGAATATATATGTATACCCCAAATTCACATGTTTAATTATGTAAGTGTACACACATACACACACACACACACAGGTAAAGACACACAGATACATATTTGTATATTTGTTAGCATCACATTTAAATAAAATGTATCATTGGCTTTGAAGAAAACCTCAGGTACAGCAAACTGTCACGTGTTTAAGAAATGCTTTATTACCATTAGTTTTGAAGCACTGGTAGATGTTGATTAGTGGTGGTATATGGAAAAAACTATACAAATCTAGGTCTAAGAGTTACCTGGAAAAATTGGATACTGAATGTCAAAAAATTTAGAAAAAACTTACATAAATTTATTTTTCTTTTATTTTTCTTTTTATGATAGATGTTAAAAATGTTTCTAAATAAGTTTTAAAGAGTATTTCTAATAAATATAAAATAAAATAATAACTGGTAATAAAGCATTGTCTCAGTTTAAGTTGTGACTTTTTATTCTTGCTCAATGGCATATAAAATAATGGTTATCTTTTAAATAATAGCATCTCAGATTTACTTACTTATATGCCTCAATAAATTTTCTTGATTGAAAGAATAATGAATTACTTTACTACAATACTATGAACCACAGTCATAAATTTTTAATCTCATCTTAAAGATTTGGAAACTGAGGCCAGAGAAAGGTGAAAAAAAAAGTAGCATCCCCACGGTCCCATTGTATTTTAAGGGCAACGTGGTATGAGAAATAAATATTCTGTTGTCCTTACCTATACTTTTTCCATCAACCACGTGCCATTCCAGAAAGGTCATAGTTTCTACCTATGACTTGTGCAATCAACTAGACTTCCAGATATCCACTGAAAAGGTCAATCTTATTTTGAGAGGCAATGTCCTTTAATAGAAAACCCAAACAGGAACATCGAAGTTAGAAATAAAATTGAATCTTGGCTCTGCATGAGCTCCGCATGACCCTAGGAAAGACAATTAACTTCTCTGAGCTTCATCTATAAATGGGAATGATAATAACATATGACAAGGATTAAAAACTTTAATTTTTAAAAGGACTTCTAGAGCTGGACATATAATAACACTCAGGAGATGGTAGTATCCTTATTTCCTTTCTCACCCATTATTCTTGCACAACTTTTATCATACACACACACGCTCCCCTTCCACCAGGGATATGTCTGAATCTTTTAAATAATGTCATATTGCTCCTACATTATGTTTGTTATGGGATTTGTTTGTACTCATTCTTTGTTGTTTTTATTTTTATATTGATGTTTCAATAATGCAGGGAAAACTAGTCTTATCTTACTAACTTATTATGGGAAATTACCCAATTTTTTATCAGATTATGTAACTTACAATTGGTTTTCAGCTGCTTTAGGTGATTCCAGAGTTTATTTAAAATTGTTACACTTCTGTGTCCAGATTTAGTTTTACCCAAAACTTTAAGAGATACTTGATAGTCATTAGTCAATATTTTTGAGTAAATAGACTTTCCAAATTTATATATTTATGCATGTATACATATAATATATGTACATATGCATGTTATATATGTAAATTATAAATAATGTGTCTGTGTATATATGTAGGAAATTCCTTTTTTTCGGTCTTAAAGAAGATACTCATTCTTTTCTCTCAGCACACTCAAATCCTTTCATATTGGTCATTTAATGTCAACATTCTAACTTCTGCCTTATGGATGTAGTCACAAATAGTCATTCAGCTAATCCGGAACTATTAGTATTCCTAAATAACTTTTCTGTGCATATCAAAGTATAATTGTAAAAAGGTAAAAATATGATTTTAATACACATATAGTAAAACTGCTTTTCCTCATGAGGTAATCAGCAGGAAGGCAAAGTTGATCTAATCAAGAATTATTAGAACAAGGGTGATACAGGCATTGAAGAAAACAATGTGTACATAAGGTTGCTAGATTAGATATAAGACTGGTTAATGTTCTACGGGGCAAGAAAATCATAAACTTTGATTTGCCTCTCTGCCAGACAAAACCTAGAAGTTAATTAACACGTAAATTCACAGAATCTGGGCTTTTAATTCACAGTTAATATTAAGTCAAACAATGATACATTCCTCAAGTGTAGAAAATTAAACAATCCTTGGGTGGATCTGTTAAACAATGCTTTAATCTAATATTTCTGTAAGAGTACATGCTGTTCTCCCTTAGCCTACCTTCCAAGTTTGGTTTATCTTTCTTACACTTTGTGCCTGACCAGTTTCCAATAACAACTGACACCTAGAATGACAGTAAGAAATGTTTGCTTGTTAGGACAGTATGATGCAAGCAACAGAATTCCACTCAGGGTACCTTAAGTTTAAAGAGAATTTATTAGAGGGGCGCCTGGGTGGCTCAGTTGGTTAAGCGACTGCCTTTGGCTCAGGTCATGATCCTGGAGTCCCGGGATCGAGTCCTGCATTGGGCTCCCTGCTCGGCGGGGAGTCTGCTTCTCCCTCTGACCCTCTTCCCTCTCGTGCTCTCTCTCTCTCATTCTCTCTCTCTCAAATAAATAAATAAAATCTTAAAAAAAGAGAGAGAGAATTTATTAGAAAGATTGTGGGATAACTCAAACAATAAAGGAGAAACTGGTGAGTTAAGCTTGGAAAGGAACCAGAAACAGTTGATCAAAGTCAAAGAAGCAAAAAAGACGGTTTTATTTTCCTAGGCTAATGCAACAAATGACCACAAACTGGGTGGCTTAAAGGAACAGAAACTTACTTTCTCACAGTCCTGCAATCTAAGAGTCTGAAATCAAGGTACTGACAAGGGCCATACTCCTCCCAAAGTCTCTAGGGGAAAAATCCTTTCTTACCTCTTCCAGCCTCTGGTTTCCCAGGCATTCCTTGGTTTGTGGTAGCATAACAACAATGTCTGCGTCTCTCTCCACATAGCTGTCTTACTTCTGTGCCAGTGTCCACTTATACTGGATTAGAGCCCACTCTAATTCAGTATGACCTCGCCTTGACTACATCTGCAAGGATCCTATTTCCAAATAAGATCGTATTCCACAGCTACTGCGAGTTAGGACTTTAATATGTTTTTGAGTGTTAAATAATTCAATCCATAACAGGAAGTCTCCTTATTGCAAGAGTGAATCAGCTCCAACCATTTTTCTGTCTTACAGGACTGTTTTTGAGGTTCAAAATCCTGGAAGAAAAATTCAGGAGAGCCAAGTTTGGATCACATGTCTCAAAAACTTCCATGCAGTTGGGTTGTTGGTGTTTTCTAAAGTGTAATTCCCTTACAAAATGAAGGCGACGGCTGCAAAAACAAAACAAAAAGATGCACTACATATGTTGCAATAAATCCATACTTTCCTCCAGTCCCCCAAGATCTATTCATCTCAAAGGTTTCAGTAAATTATCTCAACATGATAAATTTGTTAAATGAAAACAGAATCTGCCTTTTACTCCAGATTTTTCTAATATCTTTTATGAAAAAGTTCTTCGCCATAAAATTGCTCTAGTAACACAACCACCTGCTATATATTTAGAAGGAAAGCAGGCAGGTAACTGAACCACATTGTCTGACTTTATTTTTGTCATTGCAGGCTGGCAAGGAAGATTAAAAATAAAAGTTAAAAGCACCTTCAATTTGTGTGCAACTTGGAGATATACAGCTGAACTGTACCACGCTGAGCACCTTTAATTTTATTTATTTGAAAAAGAAATAGTGATCCTGTTGTGATGGTGGCAGCCATGCTACCAGCAAAAATAAGTGTCATTCTACCAACATGGGATAAAGAGATGGGTAATCTGAGAAACGCAGATGTTGTGCTTCTTATCTTGTAGAGCTGGATAACAATAATATGAAGAAGTAGGAAGAAAAAGAAATTCCCACACATACTTATTCTGGCTGGAGTTATGTTTCCATAAAGATACCCGGTTAGCATTTTGTTTGGAGTGGATTCAGGATATTTAATTGCTTATTTGCAACTCCTAATAAGGAGTAGAACTAATTCCCTGAATGGAAAGCACTCTCACTATAGTACATTAAGCACCTTCTTAATTAGCTACTTACAGTGTAATTATAGAAGCACTTGACTGAAGGCTGGGTTAAGGTGTGACGTGGTAACATTCTTAATAGAGTCACTTAGAATGGGTTAAAACCCCCAAATCACTAATCCTTTCTAAGATGTCATTTAAATAGAAGAGATGTGGTATCCTCAAAAGGGCACTATGCATTCAAAAAGTTTCAAAATACAAACAGAAAAAAAAATACAACGTGCCTGAATTCAGTTGTCATTGCTATGCAATATTCAAGGACACAAGAAACATTCCTAAGAATGTGGCTTCTAAGATAATTATTCAGAATTGACACTTCAAGAATCGACTTCGAAGTATCTGCATGACTCTACTACATATATGATTTACTTGATGTAAATTGGAAATGTTGGATTAATGCCTCAGAAATAGATTTCAGGTAAGGCGGGATTCTCTTACACAGTCATCCTGTCTTAGGAGAACTTGGCTTTGAGAAGGAATGCATAACATCATATGACTGTGGATTTCTAGTTTCTGGTTCTGCATGTAAGGGACTTGAAAGTCACCACTCTTTTTTTTTTTTTAAGATTTTATTTATTTATTTGACAGAGAGAGAGACAGTGAGAGAGGGAACACAAGCAGGGGGAGTGGGAGAGCAGGGAGCCCAACGCTGGGCTCAATCCCAGTACCCTGGGATAATGACCTGAGCCAAAGGCAGACGCTTAACGACTGAGCCACTCAGGCGCCCCAAGTCACCACTCTGTCTTAACAACAAGTAAAAAGCCTAACAGACTGAAAAATCAACAACTTTTCTTGGATCCATAGGAGTAGAGAAGGCACAGGGTAAACCACTGCCCCAAAGAGTGGGGAGATAGACCAGGGAATACAGGGAGTCACAGCTTACAGGAGTAGGAATTCACCAGCAGAAAATGCCCAAGGAACCAGAGCCAGTACAGGAAACCCTGGACTGTAACTGACAAATTGCTGGAGGCTCATTGTGGACAACTCTGAGAGTTAAAACCTCTAAGGGGACACAGCCATCAGGAGGCCTCCACAATTTTGTGCGATTTACCTTCAGGAGCCTCCACAATTTTGTGAGATTTAACTCCAGGTCCCCACAGTAAATATCAGAGAAAAAAGTCCCCTTTAGCTTCTGGCAGAGGAGAAGGGGAAAAGGAACCACTGTGGAAAACACCAGATGTACTCTGTTCTACTTATAAGGCCTGCCCTCAGTGGGAACTAGTTATCAGGCACTAAGGTGATGAAGTATCATCAGCATGTAACTGACCTGAGGGAGAGAAACAGAAACTCTTATGAAGCTCACATTCCAGAGGTATACTCATGAAAAGTCAGAAACCTCATTTTAGGACTACAGAATGCTTCCCCTCCCCCTACACCTCAACACCACATTACTAAGGCCTATTTACAGCAGTTCTGTTTACCCACGACATCATGTCTGGCTAACAAGAAAAAATTACAAGGCACACCGAAAGGCAAAAAACGAAATTTGAAGAGATAGAACAGGCATCAAATCCAGACATGCCAGGAATGTTGGAATTATACTGGGAATATAAAACAACTGTGATGAATATGCTAAGGGCTCTAATGAATAAAGGAGACATCAAGTAAGAACAGATGGGAAATGAAAGCATAAAAATGGAAATCCTAAGAAAGAACCAAAAAGAAATGCTGGAGATAAAATTGCTGTAATAGAAACGAAAAATGCCTTTGATGGGTTTTTTTTTTTTTTTTTTTGGTAGACTGGACATAGCTGAGAACAGATTCACTGAACTAAAGGATGTAACAGTAGAATCTTTGAAAACTGACAAGCAAAGAGAACAAAGACTGGGGGGCAAAAAACACAGAATGAATTATCCAAGGACAGTAGGACGACTACAGCAGGTGTAACATACATATAATGGGAATACCAGAAGGAGAAGAAAGAGAGAATGGAACCAAAGAAATATTTGAAACTATAATGATTGAGAATTTCCCCCAAATTCATCTCAGGCACCAAACCACAGGTCCAGGAAAAATACCAAAGAAAGTACACCCTACACCTAGGTTTACAATTTTTTACTTTTTTTTTTGGAGTTATAATTTTAAAAAATACATATAATATATTTAAAATATATAACATGATAGTTTGATAAATGTATACATTGTGAAAGGAGTTCCTCAGTCAAGTTAATTAATAACTCACTACCTCACAGTTGCCTTATTTGCGGGGGGTAGGTGTTGTTGGGGAATGCTTAAGAACTACTCCCTTAGCAAATGTTTTCAACTAGATTCACCATTCTATCATTAAATCCCCAGAACTTATTCATCTTATCCTTAAAAGTTTGTACCCTTTTACCAACCTCTCCACATTGCCCCAAACCTCAAACCCTGGCAGCCATCATTCTAGTCTCTGTTTCTGAGTCTGACTTCTTTTTTTCCCTATGAGTGACTTTATAGAACAAGCTTGGCTCGTTATTTCTATGATTTGACTTTATATTTTATGAGTAATACCATGCAGTATTTATTTTTCTCTGTCTGGGTTATTTCACTTAGTATAATGCCCTCCAGGCTCATCTATGTTGCCACAAATGGCAGGCTTCCTTTCTTTTTTAAGGCTGAATAATATTCCATTTTTGTGTATATTCACCATATTTTCTTTACCTCTTCATCAGTTGGTGAACATTTAGGTTGTCTCCATATCTTTACTGTCATGAAAATTGCTGCAACAGACATGGGAAGACAGATATCTGATCAAGACATTGATTTCATTTCCTTTAGAATTATAGTCAGAATAGGGATGGTTGGATCATATGGTATTTCTATTTTTAATTTCTTAAGGAACTTCTATATTTTTCCCATATTGATTGCACTTATTTACATTCCACCAACAGTGTACAAGGTTCCTCTTTTCTCCACATTCTTGTGAACATTTGTTTTCTTATCTTTTTCATAACAGACACACTAACAAGTATGAAGTAATATCTCATTGTGGTTTTGATTTGCATTTCACTGATGATTAGTGCTGCTGAGGATCCTTTCATGTGTCTGTTAGTCATCTGTATGTCTTCTTTGGAAAAATATCTGTTCAGGTCCTTTGCCCATTTTGTAATTCTTTTTCCTATTAAGTTATATATGTTCCCCATATATTTTTGATATTAACCCCTTATCCAATATATGGTTTGCAAATATTTTCTCTCATTCCATAAACTGCATTTTCATTTTTGTGATGGTTTCTTTTGCTCTACAGAAGCCTTTTAGTTTGAAGAACAACATCAACTAAGGCCTGAATGACACAGAGAAATTGGCTATGTGCCATGGAAGGAAGGACGTTGTAGGTATAAAAGTCTAGGAGAGAGAGCCAACCTAGTGCATATGAGAAAAGGTGTGCTTGTGGCTACTAGGAAGACTGTGGAAGCTGGATGATAAAGCTGCATGAGGTGAGGACAAACTTGGGAATTTGCTGTTTATCTTTCGTTAATGTGGAGCTACTAAAGAAATTTAAGGAAGAGAGTGAAATGAAAAGGGCTGTCTTTGAAAACATCAGGTTATGATGTAAGGAGAAAGTAAAGAGAGAAGCTCAGTGGGTGGTGGGGGGGTTTGGGTAGGGGTGAATGAGGCAGGCAGCTGTCCCAACATCATCTCTTGAGGGATGAGGAAGACATGCAAGGCTGTGACAGTGGGGATAAAGTTTGGACACTGTCGATAAACAGCAAGTGCTAAGCATTTTATGAGTGTTACTTCATTTAATCCTTTCAATGCATTGTTAAAATTGAGGAAACCAAAGTTTAAGAGGTTAAACAATTTGCACTTAGCTTCTGAGTTATAAAGCTGGGATTTGAATTTTTAAGTCTTTTTTTTTTCTCCCAAAGCCCAAACTTTAACTACAAGAAGTATTAAGGAGGATGGGGGCTAATGGGGGGTGGAAGTGGGAGGGGAAAATGGAGAAGGGGAGGTAGATGAAAAGGAGTTGTTTGTTTTATCACATGCAGAAAAAGTAAAATGAAATAAAAGTGTGTTGGGCCAAGTCTGAACTCTTGTTTGTGATAGTTCAAAGACTAAAATTTTAATATAAGATACTCTTTTCTTCATGCTCATATTATTTTGTGGAGTCAGCTGTCTTTCAGTTACAAATACTCCAGTGACTAAGTTTAAATAATAGTGGCTTTAAAATATTCTCAATTAAACACACCTTGATCCCTCCTCAAATTCATGCTATCCTCTTAATTTTACATTATTTTTATTTTAAGCTCTTTGAATATTGGGATATGTCTCTCACAGATAAACAGAAATGACCATATATACAGTGCCTGACTCAAACCAGGCAGTGCATAGAAGCAGAAAATTCATGGGGCACCTGGGCGGCTCCATCGGTTAAGCGTCCAACTTTTGGTTTGTGCTCAGGTCATGATCTCAGGGTCCTGGGATGGAGCCCCACAGGATCCCCACTCAGAGGGGAGCCTGCTTCAGGATTCTCTCTCTCCCTCTGTCCCTTCCCCCATGCCATGCCACTCACTCATTCTGTCTCTCTAGAATAAATAAACCTTAAAAAAAAGAAGAAAATTCATTTATGTTTTTTCTCATGTAATCATCACAACTGATCTCTAAGTTGGTAAGTATTTACTGGACCTGGTTTACGTGCCACGCCAGGTTTGCTCAGTCTACCTACCCCTAGACCTTAGCTACTTCCCAGTAAAAATCTCAGTATACAGCCTCATATGCCTTATCTCCTTAAACAGCCTCTAGGGTAAAGCCTGGGTTTGGACACAACTTCCACTTTACCTGCCGTTATCCATCCCAGTCCTACCTACCAGCAGGTTCATCTCCTCCACCCACTTCTAGGTTCAGGTGAAACACTTCTGGCTGTCCCAAACTATCTAGGCTGACTAGGTAAAAAAACTCAGGATGGACTGGGGGGGGGGGGGCGGCGCGGAGAGTTAAGGTCTCTCGGGACTAAAGAGGACCAAGGAGAAAGAGCACATGGGAAGGAGTTGGCAGATAACTATTTCTTCTCTTTATCTTTCTGTAGTATGTTGAGTCATGGTGATGCCATATAACCTGTCTGGAAGATACCCTACATGAGATGACATTGTCTTCTTGTGAAACTGTAGCCACCTTGGTAATAATGGACCATGGTGGATTTGCTTCTGGGGATTCCCTGCTTCTTCCCCCTTTTCTCCCTCACTCTTACTGCCACAGAATTGTACCTCCCAATAAAGACTGGCACACAAACTCTACCTTAGGCTCTCTAATAGAGAACTTGCCTACAACAAACTATTATTGTTGTTGTGTTACTATTATCAGCCAAACAGCCTTTGTTGTTGCTACACTGTTATTGTTATTACGATTCAAGAAATTAAACCTGAGGTCACACAACTAATAAAGGGCTTACCTGAGATTTGAACTCTGGTCAGCTTGACATCAGATATCTGCCTGGTACATCACAGCTATTTCCAGGTTCATGGATGGCATTAGTGATTGCTGTGAGTTGAACGGTGTCCCTCCAAGAGCTATGCTGAAATCCTAATCCAGTACCTCAAATATGACATGTTTGGAAATAAGATCATTGCAGATATAATTAGTTATATAATTATAGTTATTATATGGTTAGAAGATGATGTCATACTGGAGTAGGATGCACCCCTAATCCAATATGACTGGTTTCCTCATAAGAGGAAAAGAGACACAAATAGACATGCATGATAATAGTAAGTGACAACAGGAGAGACTAAAGTGACATGGCTATAAGCCAAGGACTGACAGCCATCACCAGAAGCTAGAAAGAGGCAAGAAAGGATTCTCCCATACAGGTTTCGGAAAAAACATGGCCCAACTTACACCATGATTTTTGACTTCTACCTGCCAGAACTGTGGGAGGAGAAATTTCTGTTGTAAGCCACCTGGTTTGCAGAATTTCACTACCGCAGCCCCTGGAAACTCATACAGCAATTCTTGACAAGGGTCAGGGGACTTGTTCCAGGATACATCACCCCATATTTGGTCATGAGTTCACTTAAAATTTATCGACCTTTCTTTATGATCCTGAAAATCATACATCTTTACCAAAAAAAATTTTTATAGTAAAGTAAAACAATAAAAGCTTCATAAATTCTATAACCCAGAGCTAACTGTGTTATTACCATTTTAAAATATTACTTTTAATTTTTTATTATGAAAATTTTCAAGTATACATAAACAAGAGAGATTATTATATTAAAACATACTCTTCTGGGGTGCTGGGTGGCTCAGTTGTTAAGCATCTGCCTTCGGCTCAGGTCATGATCCCAGGGTGCTGGGATCCAGCCCCACATCGGGCTCCTGCTCAGCCAGGAGCCTGCTTCTCCCTCCCCGCTCCCGCTGCCTGTGTTCCCTCTCTAGCTGTCTCTCTCTCTGTGTCAAATAAATAAATAAAATCTTAAAAAAGAAAAAAGGAAAAAGCCTTTAAAAAAAATAAAACATACCCTTCACCTAACTTAGACAGTTACCAGTATCTGGGCAATCTTGATTCATCTACTACGACCCATTATTCTCTCACTCCACTGGCATATTTTAAATCAAACCCAAGATATCGTATAATTTTCTCCATAAATAATTCAATGTCTCTAAAAGATTATGAATCTATTTTCTAACCTAATCACAATACCATTATCACACTTCATGTGCTTTAAAATGTTTTCCATATCACCTAGTCAATGTTCCATCTTCCTCAATTATTTTTACTATTTTGTTTATATAGATGGGATTTTTTATTTTTTTAATTTTTAATTTTTATTTTTTTAAAAGATTTTATTTATTTATTCATGAGAGACAGAGAGAGAGAGAGGCAGAGGGAGAAGCAGGCTCCCAAGGAGCAGGGAGCCCGATGCGGGACTCGATTCCAGGACCCTGGGATCATGACCTGAGCCGAAGGCAGACGCTTAACCATTTGAGCCACCCAGGCGCCCTAGATGGGATTTTTTTTAAAACAATGTCCAATACATATCATTTGGTTGACATTTCTTAAGTCTCAATTTATTGGTCCCTTTCCTTTCTTTATTTGTTGTTCATGTCATTAATTCGTTGAAGAAGTCAGTCATTGTCCTGAAGAGCCGTTCACATTCTGAATTTTGCTGTTTCTCTGTGGTGTTTTTCAACATACTGTTCTCTCCTGTATGTGTGTCCTAAAAACTTGTAAGTAGATCTCAAAGCTTTGGCAGGGATAATTTATCAGTATAGGTGACGCTGAATAATTTCTATTGTATCTATTATCAGCAAACACATCTCTTTCTGGTGCGTGTATGTTTGTGTGCATGCTGCTAAACTTGAAAGGTGTTTACAACCTGATCTATCCATTGCAGAGCTTCTTACCAGTTTTTTGATATTTGGTTTTGGTCTTAATAGCTCTTAATTATCTTTTTTTATTTATTAGTAGATACAAAGTGGTAATCTAATTTTATCATTTCTTCTACATTTATTATTAGAAACTCTTCTATATAAAGCACTCTGCCCATGATAAAATACATTTTCAGTTCATTCTGATAAATTCAATTCAAATGTTGGATGAAATGCTTTTGCTTAACTTCTTTGAATTTATATTTGCATTTCTTTTCTTTTAACAAATAAAATCCTATTTTCTAATGATATAAAAAATATTTGCTTTATCCCCAAATAGTATCCCAAAATATGTGGGTAAAAACTCAAAAATAACAATATCAATATGAAAATATTATTATAGATAACATTTTAGGACTTTTTTGGCATGTCTTTGTCATTGAGATATATTCCACAAAGCTTGTACAAATTATTAGAATTCAAAGTTTCTTGAAATAATTCTTCTTCATATCGTTAAGCCACCAACTTTATACACAGGTTCTTTTGTTTCATTTTCCTTTGGAATTCAGGATTTTTTCCCCAATTTTATATTATTATATAAAACTGTTGCCTGCTTCTAAATTCAAAACTAAAATAATCAAAACTGTTTCTTTTATCTTATTTCTTTCTTCCTTCCTCCTGTAGCTTGCCAATACTATCATTTTTTATTTTACCTTTCCTTAGTTGTTTTTGTTGCTGAAAGATGACTTACTATCCATTCTGTTCTGCACCTTTCCCGGAGTGTAATTGTTTAGTATTCCATCATACAGATTTAACTATAATTTTGTTTCATTGGTCCTATATTAATAAGCATTAAGGCTTTTTTTTCCCGCTATTAGGAAGAATGCTGTAATAAATATTTTGTACATAAATCTTTGACTCTCCTCTCATTATTTCTTCAGGATAGAGTCCCAGAAGTATAATTTCTAATTTGAGTGTAAATTTTTTAAGCTTGGTCATTTAAGTGCCAAGTTGCTTTGCCCAGATTTGGTATGCAAGAGCACTTTCTCTCTCATACCAATTGAAGTCCCAATTGTCTGCACTGACAGTCTCACATGAATATGAAAGTCATTATGGTATAGCCCATTTCTGTAACATTTCTTTCTCCAGTGAATTTCATCAAGTTAAAAGGTAATGAAATTTTCTATGAAATTTCAAATCATTCAAATCAATACTATAATGCAGAACCTTTAAAATATAAACCCATAAAATTTCTGCATTATGCCTTGGCATTTCCAGAATGATGTGAAAGTTTTATTTCTGATTTCCTTGTTCTTTCTAGTCTCTTAGCACAAAGTTTTATGGGAAAGAGGTCACAACATTCCTAAAAGCTTCCTTTCCAAGTTAGAATCCCACTCAGATCTGACTTTCTGTTCTTTTATTCTCATAATCACTCCCCAACAAAATTTACCTGTTTCATGTCAGCTACCATAAATGGAGCTTCATAAATGAAAAGTAGCTAATCTGATAAATTGATGCAAAACACAAAATCATCTGTCAAACAAAATCAAACACAAAGTCAACTGTGTTGGCTGGCTACAGCAAAACTAATATGATATAATTGTAATACTAGGCATCCGTACTATGGAGCGATCCTACCACATTTGGAATATTTATTAATGAAATAATTATTAAGTATTAAATACCAGATGCTATTCTAGGATACCAAGGTTACCTACCTTGATAGACCATACAGTCTAGAGGGTGATACAGGTACATAGTCCCTGGCAACCCTGGCAAAATGTACTTGATATTCAGTTTTGAATCCCAGGCATTAAGAGCAATATTGGCAAACGAGTATGTACAAAGGAGTGACCAGGGTAGTAAGAGTAATTCAGCCGAATCTTATGAAAAAAAAAAAAAAACCAAAAACATCTAGAGAATGGAATATTTCGCTTAGGAAGTATAGATGGATTAGGATAGTTCTTTGGAGGTATAAATTCTTGTGAGGATTCTTGAACTAGAAAATCACGTTCTAGACAAGAACTTAGCTAATGGTTGCCAGTTATTACCTTTTAGCACTATACACTTTGTCAAGTGTACATAAAAGGACATACAGTCAATCCTCACCTTGCACAAATAAACTGAAATCAATGCATATCAGAAGTGTGTGGGGGAACCTGGCTGGCTCTGTCGGTAGACCAGTAGCTTTTGATCTCAGGGTTGTGAGGTCAAGTCCCACATTGAGTATAGAGATTGCTTAAATAAACAAACTTAAAAAAAAAAGTATGTGGGAACTGTGCAAAGCAAGGACTCAGTTCCTATATACACATATTCACACATCTGTGCTAACAGGGTGCTGTCAAAGTGAGGACTGCCTGTACTCTACTTGAACTCAGTGTAGCGCTGTGTGGTCTCAGTGCACGCTCTCTCCCTAACATGGTCTGGTGACACCTGAAAACATTTGTGACACCCTTAGAATTTCTCAGAACAGGATTTGAAAACTAAAACTAGAACACCATGAGGGAAAACACTTGTTTGCTTTTTCTCCTATTGTACGCCTATTCCTTAGAATGAATTTAGAAAATAATCCAATTAGAGCTTCATACAAAAGCTATGTATGAGTTTGTGAAATTAATAAACTAGTCTACCTTCTTTTGGATAGATGCCAGATTACAGTCTGTTAATGTCTCTTTTGCTATCTCTCGCACTAAACATACAACAGTTGGCATTAATCATTTGTGAAAATTTGGGTTAAATATCTGCCCGTTTCCTCCAAAATAATAAATTCCATGTTTCAATGATTGTGTTTAGCTTGATCTTTATATTATCCAAAAATGTCTATAAATAGGTACTCACTAAATATTACTGATTGGATGAACTGAATAACGTAAGGAATCAAAGAGAAAAGGAAGAAAGGTTAGAAGTGAGAAAATAGTCTACTAACTTACAGACTTTATACATTAAACTCTATAGATATGGCAACAGGTGCAAATAGGTTAGAAGGTGAAACTAATGTCTCTTACAACTACCATACCATCAGTATGGCCTGTTACCGAGTTTACTCTGTGCTAGGCCCTATGTCAAGATCTTTATGAGTTTCATCTTATTTAATCTTCAAAATACATGGATGAAGTAGTAACTTTTTATTATCCACAGTTACCATTTCAGAGAACACCTGGGTAAAGTGCTGCTAACACTTTTTAGTAAGTGCCTCCATGTTTTGAAAACACCATTAGAACCTCATAATTCTCTAAAATAGACAACTTTTAGCATGATAGTCCTCGACCTTTTTTGAATCATAAATTTCAGACTCTGTTTTGGACTGGAACGGTAGATTTGGAGAAGGCATAATTCTCATTTCAAAATCACACCACTTTCCATCCTCTGGGAATGTACAGACCACTCCTACTTATTTCCATAAAAGGAATGCATAGGAAATGGTCCCTGCTAAGCATGACAAGGCCAAAAAGACATGCTGTGTCTCCTTTTCTTCCAAGAGTGGCTTGAGAAAGCAAATAGTGTAAGATTTTTTCTTTTTGTCAATCTTTCTTGTCCAAAGGGAAGAGTCAAGTTCAATGAAATATGACAAAGTGCTTTGAGATCTGAGGAGCAAATTATACCAATTCAAAGCATTTCATGTAAGTTAAAGGTGGTTTCATGTCCTTCAAAAAGAGTATCAATTTCCCCTTTCATAGGTTTGTGCTTCGAAATAGTAGAGAAATCAGAACCTTATAATTTAATCTTTTCTGCTTTGGGGGACACTTGCAAAGATTTGGGGAATAATAACATGATGCCTTCTACTCTGAACTTTTATGTTCTGTATCCCCTGTGGATTTCCTAAAATAAGACTGAGGCTACTGAGAAGAATATTGCTTTCTAAATGAAGCCAATAACTTCTTGACAATTCTTCATTAACAAAATTCACAATTTAGGGGCACCTACTGAGCAGTGAGTGCAATGTATTGACAACTTGAGCAGTTACTGAAAACCTGGAGCAGTCATCCTTGCCAGTGTTAAGTGCATTTTTAAAAACAATTTTTGCTGATACTCCCCAAGAGGGAAAGTAATAAATAGACCCATCTTCTGTGCCTCTATTTCTGTTACATTAATCTTGGAGTTTAGTATTATTGTAATCATTCTTTTATATGTGGTAAATGAAGTCCCAAAATCTTTGGGGACCCTTTTTGAACTGCTTTCTTGGAGTGCAGGGGTACCAACTGTAGCATCTGCGTTTCAGTATAAAGTATGTTTTACGGAAGTGTAAAATATGTTTCATCTCCAAAGTAACTCAAGAGTCTATTAAATATAAGAGACTTCGCCATCGCAATCACATTTAAGGAGATTAGAAAGAAACAAAAGACTTCCACCACAAAGACTAACTGCTGAGTGCTTGCTTTTCCTCTTTTCTTTTAATCCCTTTGTGTTGCATTATTGAACAGGCCTCTTGGCTCCAGACTATACATCCTAATCACCAGTGCTCCCATCACCTGCCACATGCCTTCTTCTTGCAAACCAGATCCCAAATGCCAGGTTTCTGAGTGCCTGAAGGGCAACAGCCCTAAGAGGATTGCTCAGATTTAAGCAGGCTTCTTGCCTTTTGGTAACTGCCTCTATGATTTGAGAATTACACAGAAGCTCAAAATCCCCTAAACTAAAGGCACCTTTTCAACTAGTAGTCCTTAACCCTCTTTGGACACTAGACCTTTTGGAGTCTCCAACATAGGTTATTTATCCTTTCTCCAGGGGAAAGAACAGCATATACACATAGAGTATTATATACAATTTCCAGGATATTAGAGTGGATATTTCTTAAATTCTGTTTTTATTGACCTCACCGGGGGTCTGAGATGAAAAAGGCAAAATGGATTCCGGCTTGTCTATGGCATTTTTATTACAAAAGATGTCCTCCCCCAATTTGGATAGTGAATACTAGCTTCTGAAACGGACAAATCCTGAAATCTTAGAGGTATAACATAGTTACTTGGTGTGTGTGTGTGTTTGTTTTGTTTTCTCTCCCCAGGTCTGATGTGGAGTCGGGCATCGGGTAGAAGGTGTGGCTCCAAGATCACAACAATGGGAGAGAAAGATGGTGATGGCAGACCATACAGGAAATTGATCACCTCAGGCCCTGAGTGCTGATGTCAGTTTTGCTTATAGAACTAGTCACATGTTCCACACCCATCTGCAAGAAAAACCAGACAATGACAAGACAACCGAATATTTGGTGCGCATTATCAGATATATTGGCGTCTATTATGTCTCTGTCTTCTAACTTCTCTTGAGAGAGAGAGACAGAGAAAGAGAGAGAGATAGAGAGAGAAACCAAGGCCATACTACTACTCAGAGTTTAGAAAGAGAGCTAATTGTTCCTCAAAAGAAAGAAATCAAAATGTAACTTTATGCTGGTTAAGAGCATTCTCTTGGAAGAATGTTCTGATTCCTTGGAATGCTCACCTAAATAAGAGAAAATACCCCAGCTTGTTATAATTAGAATCTCCCTTCTTTTGACTAGATCTTACAATAAAACAGTATATTGAGAGATAAGCTCTTCCTCCATAACACACACACACATACACACACACACACACACACACACACACACACACATACACACGCATGCATAAGTTGGCCTTGATACTGTTGATGTGGTACCTCAAACCCCAGCTTTAACCTCTGGCTTTCTCATAGAGGGACAGATGAGAACTTGCATGGCTGAGCTATGCTTTAAGAGGAACAATTGATACTCCAATTGTAACTCATTGAACACTTGTATTCAGGAGAAGTGTGTCAGGTTGCACTACTCTTTGACAACTGCGGCAAAGAGGAGAAAAAAGGAGAGATTGTGGTAGCTTCATCAAGGTTCTACTGGGTTGTTTCTGATAGAAGAGCTCTTTTTGGCTTGAGGACAGTTTCCTCTGAGCATGCATGGGGAGAGACAGAAAGATGTATCCCTTCCTCTTCTTATAAGGCCACTAATCCTACCAGTTTGGACCCCATTCTTATGACCTCATTTAACCTTAATTACCTCCTGAAGACCCTGTCTCCTAATACATCCACAATTGAGGGTTAGGGCTCAACATTTGAATTTTGGGGGGACACAATTCAGTCCATAGCAAGTTGATACTCAGATGGCTTCAGTTTTAGGGGGGTAGAAAATTCTCTTTTCTACAGTCCCCTATTCCTAAAGCTGGCCTAAAGTGAACCTTTTATTTATTCATATCATCAATAACTACTTATTGAACTCTTTCTATGTGGCAACCACTAGGCACTAATGATACAATGGTAGGCAAAATAGACAAGGCCCCTTCTCTTATCATGTTTATGGAATAATGGAGGAGGCAGACTTGACCAAATTATGACATAAACATTCCGTTAATAAGGCTATAATAAATACTATGAGAAAAAAGTAAAGAGCTATCACTGTTTGAAGGAAACATGATTAAAAGGTGTTGAATGCTGCCAAGAGGCCAAATCATGTGGTCCTTACCTTCTAGCAATCATCTGAGATTTTAGAGCCAGAGCAGCTCCAGGGGTGGCACCAGCACTGGAGCCGGATTATGAAAGGCTGAAGAGTGAATAAAAAAGTGAAGAAATCAAGACAGTAGTAGATGCTTTTTGTTTTCTTTTGTTTGTTTCCAAAGGGGGAGAAGTTTGGCCATTAAATGGGAAAAGTTATAATCTTTTCTGGAAATTCTGCCATTTCCTATCAGAAGTTCTATGGGCCACTGGTTTCCATAGGAACACAGCCCCCATAAAACTGACCAGCAGAAAATGCCCACCAAATATCCCATGCCATCCTCAAGAAACTGAGCTGAAACATGTTTCTCAACATTCCTCGACTCCATAAAAACAAATCTTGTTACAACTGAGAATTTGTACTTGTAGATTTTTTAAAAAGAAGAAAATACAGAAAAATGAACATTGCTCTTTTTCCACTTAAATTAGTGTAGCTACTCCTCCCTAACCTAAATAAAATTTTTAAGAAAAATTAAAACTTTCATCACCTATTTCACGTATTTAGAGACCAGCCATTTTGATGGAATGCTTTAGAAAACATCTTATGCGTCCTTCTCCTTCTAAAGTGAAATCTAGCATACCTCATTCTATTCTTAAAGACTTGTTGTCACCAAGAACATTGCTGGTTGACTGTGCGGGTTTTAAAATACGGAATTAGGATAAACAGTGCTAAAAGATTCCAATTGTGATGCTCTTTTGGGATTTTGCACCTGTATTATATGGTTTTTCTCTTCCTTCTTTGCCAACTGAATCCCCAACTCCTGATTCCCCAGATAGCAGATACCCCAGTGCCAGGCACCTAAAAAGTGCTGAACAAAGACTCCATGAAAGAATAAATATCAGCCCCCATTTCTTCTTGTGCCTGCTGTCAGTGTGCCTGCTTCTCACCATCCTACTCACTTATGGTGCCTCTAATTTCCTTCAAGCTGGAAACCCAGCTAAGTAATTATGTTATAACGGTCTAAGATAGAAGTCAACAGAACTACTAAGTAAGCAGAAATAACCATCTCCCCAAGTGAAGCGCAAGAAACAAAGTTCAACCCTTTAGAAAATTCCAAGTTATTTTTTGTTTGCCTGTCGTTTATCGAGCATGTTCATAATTTTTGAAGTTGTTGAAGAAGTGATCCTCAGATAAGAGAAATAGAAATAAATTGATATAATTTCAATTAGTTTAGTGTAACACTTCTAGAATTCCCAGATTTCTTACCAGCGTCTTTAGGTAGCCACATTAATTTTTCTTTGAACTCGTGCATATGAAACTACTAGTCTGTCATAAATAATCAAATATTAGATTTCAAAGAAATCCTATTGTATACCTCCCTTACCCCCATGTATCAATTACTAACCCAGCTAAGATTATTTCTGGAGTATCTCTTGATACTATCCAACTTTGTCATCCCATTGTTGTTACCTCAGGGAGTATGTTACTATCTCTGCCCCAAACTACCAACATCCCACCACCTGATTTCCTTGACGCCTCTCTTTCTTCTTATCCATTCCTCCTCCACACAACATCTGCAGTAACCTTTCTAAAGTTCAAAGTCCTTTTATTTAAACTCTTTAATGTCTTCTGAACACTCACAGGATAAAGCCTGCACTTCTCATGGCAAAAGAAGGCTTTTTAGGATTTGGCCCCAGCTCACCTTTCCAGCCTCATCTCCTACCATCTCTCCCTCCTCCCTTTGAATCCAACCCAGTAAAGCTAATCCTCAACCCCTGGACAATCTCTTTACCTCTTACCTCTCATTGTTTCCCTTTGCCCAGTTAACTTATACTTCCTGTTCATCTTGACTTATATATCACCTCTTCCTGGTATCTTCCTTCACAAACACTTCTAGAAAAAAAAGTTGGGGACCTCTCATATATTTCCATGGCTATCCATGCTCAACCCTAACATAATGTATTTCACACATGTTAGTCTTTCCTGATTTCCTACCTGTCTTGTCCATTAAATCCAATGTTCCTGGACATCACTGGTTTGTTCATTTTGGTGTCCTTTCTACCTAGCAACGTGTCTTCTAGAACATAGCCAATACTCAATAAATATATCTTAAATAAATGAATAATGTCATTTAGAAGAGAAAGTTCCTTTCTCCTCCAACAGTATTTCTGTATGGACCTTACACAATATTATACTAGACACCAATAAAACTCATGTTTTCAAAATGTGCATTAAAATAAATACCTCTCTTCATTTTATATATTTAAATATTAAACCCTTAGGTGAGAGGGACAATGTTTATTTCATTCTTACTTTTATAGCATCTTAAATAGGTGTGAAATTACTTTGTTGACGATGATAGTGCTGATAGGATTTTCAAAGACCTGAGTGCACTTCTGTGTTGTATAACCCTTAGACAATTCAGAGGAGTTGACCCAATCTGACACCAGCACACACAGTCATGGACTACACTATTTCATATGTCTTTGTTCAAAAAAGCAATGCAACTCCAATGTGACTTCAGCCCAAGCTTTTTGTTTTTTCTTGACAATCTTCCTGTTTCTCCTAGAGATGGTACACAAGGAACCCATTCTTTAAGAATACATCTTAATTAGGATGCCTTCAAATTATAGGAACAAACCACATTTTGCTTCCTAACACCTCCAGAACACTTTACAATTTACATTAATTAGACAACCTGGGTGGTGTTCTAACAGGTACATTAATCTGACTCCTCCTTAGAGTGAATCAGGCAATTAAGATTAAGGTTATTGTCAGAATGGGGAAGGAACTCTTCCCCATGCTGAATTACATCTCTGTTTGTGATTAACCTCTTTCCCAACAGGTTTTTACAAAACAAAGAAAATGGGCCTCTGAATAAGAGTGTGTATTTTCCATCCTCTGCTGATTTGGAGCCTCGACTGGGACAATTATTATACAGTGTTATCTGTTGTTCAGAGTTGGAGAGAAAAAAAAGTGACAATCCTATTAACAAGAAAGGCTAAGTCAGAGATTCTTCTATTGGGAAGTCATATTAAGCAATTCCAGGCATGCAACCATTTTTAAATTAATTCACAAAGGCAGCCCAAGTGTATTATACTTACCATTATAGTCTTTCTGTGCCTATTACTGCATGTACTTGTCCATTACTTTTTGTCACTTCTTTTACCAGGAGGGAAATTAAAGACAACTTCAATGTTACCTAAAACTTTAAAATTTCCCCTAAATTTTAAATACCAGTTGTTCAAAACTGAAACCAATCTCTGGACTTTAGCCAATAATAAAGGTGCTGATCTCAGAGGCAGATGACACATTGGCTAATCATTAAGTCTTTGGAGTAGATAGCTGGATTACAAGATCAGCCCTGTGACTAACCAATTATGTAATCCTGATTCACCTCTCAGAGTTTCCACTTCCTCTCTACAAAAGTAGTAACAATAGTACCTACTTCATAAGACTGTTGTGAGGATTGAGATAATTAACACGAGATACTGTGAGAATTGAGATAATGAAATGTGTTAATGAACTCTGTGCCTTACGGTGGAGGAAGTACTCAATAATATTTTGATATTGATATTATCACTGTGATTTGATAACATTTGTCCCCTTTAGGCGTGTGTAGTGTGGTCTGGTTCACTAAACAGGCTAAATCCTGTAATTGGGACCAGTGCATTATTTTTAATATATTTTAAGAAGTTTAATGTTACCCTTTTGGAGATGAATAGCCAATGTTATGCTTCCTTTGGACATCAATAGATCCTGACTTGACTGAGTGGCAGGTGAAAAAAGAAAGTACTTAAGCGCCACCTGGTGGCACATTCTTGACTTTGGCTCCTGTTCTCTCCACTACCAATATTTTCAGGAATCCCATAAAGATCATGCAAAATGAAGTCTTGGCCCATTAAGTTAATTAAGCACTACTCGGCACCATGGTGTGTATGGCCCAGTCTAAGAATTTTCATGATCCAAAAATGAGACTAAATTTAGAGTAACGTCTCTCTTTTAACTGTGAATTTAGTCACGGCCAAACTCATTAGAATGATTTTAGATTATGTGATTTCTGGGGTAGGCACACCAAAATTAACTTATAAATTGAATGTTCACATAATCTAAAACACTTATCCACCGTTCATTAAAATTTAAATACAATTTGTTTCTCTGGTGCTGGTACTCTCTGCCAAACTATGAATTCAACTTTCTCACCAGCATGTGTCCCATCCCAAACCAAAGCACAGCAGGGTATTGAGTGGTTAGTATGGGGGGGGGGGGTCTCACTTTTCCCCTTAGCTTTCAAGATTCTGCGTATGTAATAGTTCTTCCCTAGTCCTGCAAGCCAGCTGTGACATAGTGACAAGATGGAGCCTAGTGGATCAATAATAATAATAATCCAGCTACCAAGTAGGTAGGGGCATAAGTTTCATTGACTTTAGTGGGCAATTTGTGCACTTCGTGCAATGTGGCCACATACGTCTGGGACTAGAAGGGAAAAGATGGCAGTATATCCATTAATGCAGGTGGTGGCAGCCAATTAGTGAAATTAGAATAACCTTGTCCAAAGATTCATATTTCCAAAGGTACTACAAGCATCGTCATTGCTTGGAAAGCAGGACGTGCTTTCCTTTAAATGGGAAGTTCTGACTGTAAATGGATAGTTCTCTCGTGGCCCAATTAAGTTGCCTCTTTAACCTTTAGTTTTTTTTTACAAGTTGGATTAGTTTAATTATAGTCTTTCAGTACCTACAGAAGAATCTGGTTAGTTATACTGAGAAGGTGCATGAGTGCTTAAGAATAATGTTCTGAGGGCGCCTGGGTGGCTCAGTTGGTTAAGAGACTGCCTTCGGCTCAGGTCATGATCCTGGAGTCCCGGGATCGAGTCCCACATCGGGCTCCCTGCTCAGCAGGGAGTCTGCTTCTCCCTCTGACCCTCTTCCCTCTTGTACTCTCTGTCTCTCATTCTCTCTCTCAAATAAATAAATAAATAAAAAGAAATTTAAAAAAAAAAAAAAAAAAAAAGAATAATGTTCTGAGGTTTCACTAAAGTAAGTCTGATTTGGAAACTGTCCAAAGAAGTTGATTACATGAACTACCATTATGGCTCATAATGTCCCCCATCCATTCCCTCCTCTCCATTCCCAAGGCTAGTACCCTGGTTTAGACTCTTGTTATTTCTTGCCTGAGCTATTTCAAGAGTCCCTGTTTTTACAGGTGCCCCAGTCTCAAATCTTTATCCCTCAAATCTGTATCATATAGTGTAGCCAGAACAATCTTCATGTAATGAGCTTCTTCTATTGTCATCTTCCCACCCAAATGCCATTGTCTAAAAACAAAAGTCAATGTATATATATATATATATATATATATGCACACAGAAATATATGCATATGTGTATACATATATGTATATATATTTCTTTGAATTCATTTCAAGTGGTTTTTTTTCTTTCTTTTTTTATTTAAATTCAAGTTAGTTAACATATAGTATAATATTGGTTTCAGGAGTAGAATTTAGTGATTCATCACTTACATATAACACCCAGTGCTCATCCCAACAAGTGCCCTCTGTAATGCCCATCACCCATTTAGCCCATCCCCCTACCCATGCCCCCCTACAAGCAACCCTCAGTTCATTCTCTATAGTTAGAAGTCTCTTATGGCTTGCCTCCCTCTTTGTTTATATTGTTTTGTTTTTCCTTCCCTTCCCCTATGTTCATCTGTTTTGTTTCTTAAATTCCACCTATGAGTGAAATAATATGGTATTTGTCTTTCTCTGACTTATTTCACTTAGCATAATACATTCTACTTCCATCCACGTTGTTGCAAATGGCAAGATTTCACTCTTTTTGATGGCTGAGTGATATTCCAGGGTGGGTGTGTGTGTGTGTGTGTGTGTGTGTGTGTATACATCTTATCTATTCATAGTTTGGCTATTGTAGATAGTGCTGCTATAAATATTGGGGTGCATGTGCCCCTTGAATCATCATTTTTGTATCCTTTGGGTAAATACCTAGTAGTGCAATTGTTGGGTCATACGGTAGCACTATTTTTAACTTTTTAGGGAACCTCCATACTGTTTTCCTCCATACCAGTTTGCATTCCCACCAAAAGTATAAGAGGGTTCCCTTTTCTCCGCATCTTTACGAACATCTGTTGTTTCTCCTGAATTGTTAATTTTGGCCATTCTGACTGGTGTGAGGTGGTATCTCATTGTGGTTTTGATTTGTACTTCCCTGAAGATAAGTGATGTTGAGCATTTTTTCATGTGTCTGTTAGTCATTTGTATGTATGTCTTCTTTGGAGAAATGTTTATTCGTGTTTATTCGTGTCTTACTGGATTATTTATTTTTTTGAGTGTTGAGTTTGATCAGTTTATAGATTCTGGATACTAACTCTTTATCTGATATATCATTTGCAAATATCTTCTCCCATTCTGTCAACTGCCTTTTAGTTTTTTTCATTGTTTTCTTCACTGTGCAGAAGCTTTTTATCTTGATGAGGTCCCAATAGCTCATTTTTGCTTTTGTTACCCTTGCCTCCAGAGACGTGTCTAGTTAGAAGTTGCTGCGGCTGAGGTCACACAGGTTGCTGCCTGTTTTCTGTGAATTCATTTCAAATATTTTGTTAAAACAGGTTGACATTTTCTCATCAATATTTTCTACTACTAATAGGGTATGATTCACAAATACATACACACAAAGGCATAATATTAAAAAAATCTAAATTCTTATTCTGGGATTCAGAGTCTACCATTGCTCAGTCTTATCCATCTTACCAACCTTGCTATTATCATATTACTCCCTTACATACCTTCAAATCCTCATTCAAACTCACTTAATAATTATTCCCAGATGGATACATATTACTGGAAAAAATGCAGACTTTGAGTCAGACAGACTTAGATTTAAACAAAAATTCACCTAAGTTATTTTAAGGAATCTATTCACTATCTTTGAACTTTTACCTCCTTATTAGTAAATAGGAATAACAATACATTTCTCACAGGCTGGTTTTGAAGACTGAATTAAAGTATTTTGATTGGGCTCAGAGTATTCATGTTAGGCCTTCCTCTCTCCATTTTATCTGTATCTAAAGGCATTTTATCTCTTTCTCTTTAAGAACATTTAACATTTTCTATACATTAGTAAGGTTTGTTTGTACTATACAATTGACAAACTCCAGGTCAGATATGGAAAAAAAGTTGGCATCCCTATTGCTTCATGCTATTCCCATGTTCATTATTTGACCCCTTTCCCCAGAGCTCAATGAGAACTCAGTATGCCTCAGAAAAGAAAAGGTCAGTATTAGTGTGCTCTAACCTTCTCTGTTAAAAAAAAAAAAAAAGAAAAGAAAAGAAAATGGGGAAATGCAGGCTTAGCCTAGGAATGGCTACTCGGTATCAGAATCAGAGTTGAAACAGAAGGTACTCAGTTCCCTAGACAAGGATTCCTTCCACTCTACCACGCTGCTCTGATGCTCTGATGCACACATGTTCCTAGAAGCCCCAAAGGCTGCAATGAAGGAATAAATAGCAGTGAAGTGCACCAATCAATAGACTTGATACAGGGACATACGTGACAGGGAAAGGGGAGGGCTGAGAAAAAAAAATCACCTCAGGTTTCTAAGTGATATACCTCCAGATCAGAAAATATCCTTCTACATATAAGGAAGTCTTTACCTTCAAATCTTACATTGATTCTTTAAGACTTTGATTAATTTTTTCACCATCTAAAACACAAACACTACTATTAGCAACCAGAGGATCTAAGTCTGGGTGATGCCAAAAGATTCTCAATATGGTCTCAGAAGAACATTTAGAACAGAAGCCCACTCTCCAAACGGTTGGCCTAAAGGTCTATAGATGTGAAAGATGTGTATAGGTGGCATTAAACCAGTGAGAAGGTTAAGCATATAAAGAATTAAATTGTGAGATAGTAAGAAAAAAAAAATCAATAGAGTATATACGGCAGGGGATGGGGGAAGCTAAGGAAGTCTGATTTAAGAAGTAGGGGAGAGACCAAGAAAATGTTTTCTTTTTGAAGGTGAAAGAATTTCAGGACAGAGTCATTTGCTCTAGTGAGACAAAACAGCTTAGAGATAGAAAAGTATCCATTTGATCTGAGAAATAAAAGGTCATTATTAACTCAATGAGGCCAGGTTTAGTGGATTGGTAGGGAAATAAATGAATTGCAATAAAGGCAGAGAACGTGATTATTTCTTAAAGAATGTAGCATATAAAGGGAGTAGAAAGGATGTAGCTAGATAGGTACTCAAAGAAGAAAGATTTTTATATATTTTTATTCATGTATTTTTAGTGATAGGACAGATAAGAATGTTACAGGTTAAAAAGAATAAGAGTGTGTATAATGGAAGAAGCTGAAAAATTGGGTTTTGGGATTCTTGGGAACAACACTAACTTTATTGTTTTAAATCCTATTATACAAAGTGATTGTAACCAGACAGGGAAGCATGATGTCTGGGTTACAGTGCTGATTTTACTATGAACTGACAGCATGACAGGTGTCCTTATTTAAAGACTCCATTTTTGAACATATGAAAAATGAAGCATTTAGAAAATAAAGGAACATTAAGAAGTTAAGGTCAAAAGAAAATGTCAAATCTGTGAAAGGAAAGGACAATGCCTAGAGACAGCAAGATTGGATGCTATGGGCAAGGAGTAATATTAAATCAAAACTTGATCAGCCCAATTACAGCCCAACACAGTTACTTCTTTATGAATTTTTTCAGAAGACATTTGGATTTTTTTTGCCTTGAGAACTATAACCTGTGCAACAACCACACCTTTTTTGGGGAAATTAAAACAGATTTTTTTAAAAAGATACCGAGATCTGTGAAATGCTGTTATTCTTTCACAGCAATGATCAATTTTAGACTATTGATCTTGGCTCATGGTTCATTATTCTTCTAACCTCAAACATAATTTGGGAACATTTTATTTTTTGCAAAAAAGAAGAAAGAGAAGGAGGAAAAAAAAAAGGAGAATAAGGAGAGGGGAGGTGGGAGGAGGGGAAGAAGAAAAGAAATAATTACTCCTCAGTTTATGTATATTTTTGGAGTTCTGAGGGTTATATCCTTCCAAAATACTAGAGTATCAAATAGTCACATAAATCCCCTGACTCCATTTTCTCTTTTAGTTGATACCATGGTCTCTCAAATCTCTCTAGTGTAGAAAATTGAATTGTCATCACTCTAACATGTCCTGGGAAGCCCAGAAACTTTTGTTATCACAGTCAAATTTAGTGGCTGAAGTTAAGGTAAGCCTATGTTTCTGTGTGTGTGTGTGTGAGTAATTAGGCATTTTAGTTAAGTCAGGCGATTTAAGTATATTAACTTTTTAAACCATAATATCATCATCTAGTGCCCTGAGGCAGTAATTTACTAAATGGTGTTCTAAGTAGCCTGGAAAATTTAATGGAGCCTCTGAAAAATGACCCAAGGCTTTGGACTGGAAACTGTCCTTAAATCGTCCAGCATAACACCATGTTGGTGCAAAGATGGCAGCTATTAACAATGTTTCATATAAAATGTATATGTAGCCACAAACATTTTGGTGATTTATTCCCAACAAAATGTGCATCTGCTGACATAAAAGAGCAATCTTCAGAGGAAATGGCTCTGTAATGTATGATTTGGTATGTCTTCCAAATCAGGCTGCCATTAAATATAAAAGACTTGGCCAGGGGCTAGCTGACTTAGTTGGTGGAGCATGCAACTCTTGATCTTGGGGTTGTGGGTTCAAGCCCCACATTGGGTGTAGAGCTTACTTAAAAAAAAAAATTGTTCACATGAGTCAATCAAATAAATGCCCATTCACTGTAATGAAGGATTTTATCAGAAAAAAAAAAGACAAACAATAATATCAGAGTATATGATAATATTGAAATACAGTATCTCAGAAGTAGCCAAGCTTTTGCCTTAACTTGGATTTGATAGGAAATCTCAACAAATGGTCAAGAAATAAAAATATTACCAGAGTTATCACATTATAATAATAAATGTGTTCCACCTTCCAGTCACACAATAGATAAAAGAAATAAAGATTTATAAGACAAATCACTGCAAAATGTGTGTTAATCAATAAAAGATACATTATTTTAGAATGAAAAGATCACTGAAGAAGGTGTCTGAAGGACATATTTTAATCTTATATCTGCTATTCATTAGCTTTAAACCTCTTCCTTTACCCTCCCCATATTTCTTTCACATATACTATTCATTCAATTGTGGGTGAGTATCTTCTCAAGCACAAGAGATAAATCTCGATTAAAACAATCTCCATGAGCTTGGTATAACCTCCAATTTATGGCCACAGGGATCAGTCCATGTAATCCAGGCAATGGCCAAACACTACATAGTATTCCAGGGCCTTCAAGATTGCTTCAGAGATGGTTCAGTGAGCAGAAAGCTCAGTACTCTTAGTAAATTTAAATCAGAAAACACATAGCCTCAGTTCTGCTGGCAACCATCTCGTGAATAGGGTCAAAATATAAAACCAGTATATGGAGAAAGACCCACAGCAATCACAGAAAAGTCAAGCTCTTACTAAACAAGGGGTTATCTCAATCTACCTCTGGGCTTCAGTTTACATGCACCAGTTAATCCATTTTATTGTTCAAACCATTTTGCATGGATTATCTTTATTTGCTCTCAAATGCATCCTTAACTACTACAATGACTAAGATGAGGTCTTAACTTCATTGACTTGAACTTTAATTTCTTCATATGGCAATGAAGATACAAATCTCTTGTCTATATTAATAATATTATATGAATATACAACCAGACATGAAAATACTTTGTAAAATATTTTAATGCATGTAAGGTGCTATTATGCAAAAAGAATACAATTTTATTTATCTTTTAGGAATCAAAATTCACTCCCCGATGACATTAAAAAAATTTTTTTTAGGTCCTTTACATTCCTATGTCATACTGGCTGCTTTTGCAAGATACACAGTCCACAAAGTGAGGTGTAAAATCGAGTTATTGCACATAAAAAGTGAATTTTCTCTAGTACAGTCCACTAAGGAGTATGAGAAGAGTCTGTCTCAATCTGCATTTACTCTGAAAAGTTTCACATCAAGGAAAATCCTAACACATACTAGGAGGGGCATAAGAACAATTTTATCACTCCACACAGCTCTGAATTACAGCAGCCTGCAAACGTTGTTGCACCTTTTATAGACTACTATGTACTGCTTTGCATTTTCATTAAAATATGCTAAATGGTTCTTATATTGGGAGATATTTTTTAATCTTTGAATATCAGCATACTCAATGTAATAATAACACCAAAACTTTTACTTTTTTTAAAAACTTTTACTTTTTAAAGTTATTCTTAAGAATGCATAGACACAGGGCGCCTGGGTGGCTCAGTCGTTAAGCGACTGCCTTCGGCTCAGGTCATGATCCCAGGGTCCTGGGATCAAGCCCCGCATCGGGCTCCCTGCTCCGCAGGAAGCCTGCTTCTCCCTCTCCCACTCCCCCTGCTTGTGTTCCCTCTCTCATGGTATCTCTCTCTGTCAAATAAATAAATAAAATCTAAAAAAAAAAGAAGAAGAATGCATAGACATATATACAGTTTGGAGACACACGCATACACTTAGTTGTGTTTGTCCTTAATTGTGTTTGTGGTAGATTCTTTCAAATTTTCACTTCTCCCTCCCCCGGTAATGGAATTACATATCCAAACTTTGTCCTGTAACTTTGCAACATTGTTCATCCCCTTTGAGCCTGGATATAACTTTGTGAGTTGTGTGACACAGTAAGTGACTTGAAATACTTGTATGATTAGGACTGTCTTACTCTGCCTGTCCTCTCCATGAGAGCATTCCAAGATATCCTTTTGTGAGTAAGAAAAGCATATAAATGAGAACCAAATCACCCAGCCAAGCCCAGCATAGATTAGCAGAGCTAGCCAGCAGAGCCCACAGACCAACCAACCCACAGGCAACTCAGACACATGAGAAATAATAAATGATTATTGTTTTAAGCTTATGAATTTGAGATTTGCTATGCATTATTTTGTGGCAAGAGCAAATTCAAACAACTATGTGTTTGTGTGTATATATATGTGTGACTGACATTGTGAGTTGTATGAATATATATAACCCATTGTCCCTAGACTGCAGTGAGCTAATACTACAAAAAAGGGAATGGATGAAAATAACAATTAATAGAAGATGTCACAAGTTTGTAAAGACCTTGAAAGCCAATACTGATTTCATCACCATTGTGCCTATAGTATCTAGCATGTATTTTGGGTTGCATGATTCCAACTGGGCATCACTTGTCACGAAAGGGATAAGTGATAGCATCTACAACCAATGGCCTTGTTTTTTAGTTGGTCATGACTAACTGGAATCTAGAGGGTGATTTTTACATAATTTATTTAAGTTTAATCTTAATACTCCAAACTCTGTCTCCAGAATGATAGAAATCCAGTAAGGATTAGCTTATTTGGTTTATACTCCCTTCAAATGGCTATCCCTGCAGACCAACAAAAAACTTTTTTTTTTTTTTTTTTTCTGGGGTAAACTATTTTATGCTCTCATAATCTCTCTTCCCCCACAGAATTCTCCGGGACCCCTTAGCTGCCCTCATGTTGAAGATTCTAAAAGATGATTAGAATTTTAATACTGAGATTGAATTTTTGCTAGCATAAAAGAGTATCTGTTTTTACCACATTGCAAGAAATATTAAAAACTACATTTTATTATGTTATCAGATGTCAACTATAGGAAAATGATGTGGAGGGGAAGGAGGAAAAAATTAATCCAGTAATTTCAGGTAAAATCAGAAACATTAGAATAAATTATGATAGATAACATAGCTCTATTTGCTAATCTGATAAATATATATATATATATATTTTTACATCCAGCCTTCCAAATATACCTGAACTGTGTCTGGGATGGCCCTAGCAAAAACAGTTTCCAGTCAATTGTCCAAAGTGAAAGCCTAGGCAGAAATTTTGATTTCAAGAGTGACTCATGCATACAAAGTAAATTATTCAGGGTTCTCCAGAAAGAAAGAAACAATGATATGTATGTATATATGTTTGGTTGGGAGAGACAAGGAGGGAGGAAGAGAGACTTATATTAAGGAATTGATGCATGTGATTGTGGAGGCTGACAAGTCCAAAATCTGCAGCATCAGCAGGCAGAATGGGCACCCAGGGAAGAGTTAATGTTGCTGCTCAAGTCCAAGACAGTCTGCTATCAGAACTTCCTCTTCCTCAGGAGCTGAGATGCCCTTCAACAGATGAATGGATAAAGAAGATGTGGTCCATATATACAATGGAATATTACTCAGCCATCAGAAAGGATGAATACCCACCGTTTACATCCACATGGATGGAACTGGAGGGGATTATGCTAAGTGAAATAATTCCAGCAGAGAAAGACCATTATCCTACGGTTTCGCTCATATGTGGAATGTAAGGAATAGCGTGGAGGAGCACAGGGGAAGGAAGAGAAAACTGAATGGGAAGAAATCAGAGAGGGAGACAAACCATGAGAGACTCTGGACTCCAAGAACCAAACTGAGGGTTACAGAAGGGAGGGCGGTGGGGGGATGGGGTAACCGGGTGATGGGTATTAAGGAGGGCACGTGCAGTGATGAGCGCTGGGTGTTATATGCAACTAATGAATCATTGAACACGACATCAAAAACTAAAGATGTACTGTATGTTTGCTAACTGAACATAATAATAATAATAATAATAATAATAAAAGAATTTCCTCTTCCTCTAGGGAGATCTGTCTCTTTTTCTATTTAGGGTTTCAACCGATTGAATGAGGCCCACCTACATTATGGAAAGTAATATGTTTTACTCAAAGTTTACTGATTTCAATGTTATTGTCATCTAAAAAATACTTTCACAGTAACATTCAGCCTAGTGTTTGACCAAGTATCTGGGTACCATGGCCTAGACAAGCTGACATAAAATTAACTATCACAGAAAGATAGGCTATGGATAACAAAAAACAAACACAATTTCCTTCACAAAGAATTAGGTTTGTGAATTTTAGGTAATCCATAGTTAGTCTAAAATATTTTTAATTCAAATCAAAATAGAAGGAAATACAAAGTAAAACCATCTTTTTTTAAAAAAAATTTATTTATTTATTTGAGAGAGAGAGAGAGAGACAGCTAGACGGGGAACACAAGCAGGGCAAGTGGGAGAGGGAGAAGCAGGCTCCTGGCTGAGCAGGGAGCCTGATGCAGGCTCCATCCCAGGACTCTAGGGTCATGACCTGAGCTGAAAGCAGACGCTTAACAACTGAGCCACCCAGGTGCCCCCAGAGTAAAATCACCTTGTAAACAGTGCCAAAATTATGTAAAACTGAAAAGACTCAGGGGGGAAAAAATCATTGGTTAATAATTACCAATTTCTTTGACAAAGCTGGAAAGAATATCCAATGGGAAAAAGACTGTCTCTTCAACAAAAGGTGTTGGGAAAACTGGACAGCAACATGAAAAAGAATGAAACTTTCTGGGCGCCTGGGTTGGTTAGGCGGCTGCCTTCGGCTCAGGTCATGATCCTGGAGTCCCGGGATCGAGTCCCGCATGGGGCTCCCTGCTCGGTAGGGAGTCTGCTTCTCCCTCTGACCCTCTTCCCTCTCATGCTCTCTATCTCTCTCATTCTCTCTCTCTCAAATAAATAAATAAATCTTTAAAAAAAAAGAATGAAACTTTCTTACACCATACACAAAATAAATTCAAAATGGATTAAAGACCTAAATATGAGACCTGAAACCACAAAAATCCTAAAGGAGAACAGAGGCAGTAATTTCTCTAATAGTAACATTTTCCTAGATATTTCTCCTAAGGCAAGGGAAACAAAAGTAAAAATAAACTATTGGGATTACATCAAAATCAAAAACTTTGCACAGCAAAGGAAATAATCAACAAACCTAACAGGCTATCCCTTTGGAGTGGGAGAAGATATCTGCAAGTGACATATCCAGTGAAGAGTTAGTACTCAAAATACATAAAGAAATTCTAAAACTCAACACCCAAAAAGTGAATAATCTAATTAAAACTGGGCAGAAGACATGAATAGACATTTTGTACAAATAAGACATACAGATCTCTCATTCTTACAAATAAGACACATGAAAGATGCTCAATATCACTCATCATCAGGGAAATGCAAATCAAAACCACAATGAGATTATCACTTCACATCTGTCAGAAAGTCAACACAAGAAACGACGTCTTGGTGACAATGTGGAGACAGAGACCCTCTTGCACTGTTGGTAGGAATGCAAGCTGATGCAACCATTCTGGAAAACACTATGGAGGCTCCTCAAAAAGTTAAAAATAGAACTACTCTACAATCTAGCAATCTCCCTACTAGGTATTTACCCAAAGAATACAAAAATACTGATTCAAAGGGATACATGCACCCTGATGTTTATAGCAGCATTATCTACAATAGCCAAATTATGGAAACAGTCCAAGTGTCCTTTGATTGATGAACTGATAAAGAAGAAATGGTGTATATATCATATATATACAATGGAATATTAGTCATAACAAAATAAAATCTTGCCCTTTGCAAGGACATGGATGGAGCTAAAGTGTATAATGCTAAGCAAAATATGTTAGTCAGAGAAAGATAAATACCATATGATTTCACCCATAGGAGGAATTTAAAAAACAAAACAGATGAACGTAGGGCAAAAAAGAGAGAGAGAAAGAGAGAGACAAACCAAGAAACAATCTCAACTATAGAGAACAAACTGACGGTTAGCAGAAGTGAGGTGAGTGGGGAGATGTGTGAAATAGGTGATGGGGATTAAGGAATGCACTTGTATGATGAGTACTGGGTGTTGTATGGAAATGTTGAAGGACTATATTGTACACCTGAAACTAATATTACACTGTATATTAACTCACTGGAATTTAAATAAAAACTTACAAAATAATTACCATTTACTTTCTGGATCATAGGCTTAAATTTTTTCTTATTTGTGTAAATATTGTTTAAATGCCAGTTGTCTCTTTGCCTTAGCATTCATAGGCAGTATCGCTGTCATATAGAACAAAACAGTTAAAGTTTTCTTGCAGAAAACATGAATCTTAAATATCAGCAGAATATCATCTTTATTGTGATGTGTTACAGTCAAAAGAAAAATACAAACTTTCTATCCTCAGTGGGATTTTCTTCCTGAAAAACACTGCAAGTCTGTTATAAAGCTTGTCATAAAAATCTCTCCCTCAGCCCTAGATTATCCTATAACTACCTAATGATCCAATGCAAGGTATGATGTTATTATAGAAAACTCACATCCTCTTGCAAAAAATAAATCTCAGTAAGACCTAAAGATATAATAGTGGTCTTATTTCATATTTGTCCTTTTCTAGAAGAAGACGAAGGCTATCTTGGACTCATTCAAGTTCTCAAATATAAACCAATTTGTCAAAGAATTTCCAACACTTCTAAGTGGAATGTAGCTTCTCTGGGTCACCCAAACACTTCAGTATTATGTTTTTGTTTTTCAGAACCTCTCAATAAAGGGACTCACCCTGATGCTCTTTTACCCTCTTATTGTTCAATACTGTCACTCAGCAGTATTTGCTGTTACACAAAGTTCTACCCTGGTTAAAAAGGCAATTATCGACATTTATATGATTTTTAACATTCTGACTTGCCTACTGTATTTAAGGACTGGACAAAATGCTTGAAATTTTTAAACATGTGGGTGGATATGATAAAGCAGGCTTATCTTTTTTTAACTAGGGCTCAAATACTGGGGGAAAATAATAACAACTAACATTTACTGAGCATTTACTATCTGCAAGGTAGTGTGAACTCCCTGAAGGCATGGGAATTTTCTGTATTATTCACCATATAGCCACCCAATACCTAAAGTATTGTCTGGCTTATAATAAGCATTTGAAAGTATTTATGGATAGAAGTATTGCCTCACTTAATTCTCAAACCAACTTTTGAGCTAGATCCATTTTGTTCCTCATCTTTAATAGAAGGTAACTGAGTCTAACCAGTTGGTGGATTTGTTGGGAGTAGAACTCATGCATGCCCAAACCCAAAGACTGCTCTTAACCTCCACGCCATACTGCTTTTGAACTCTCAAAATTTACAAGAGACAAAGGGAGTGTACTAAAACTTATGAACTAAATTATGTTGACCGTCAAGAATAATTCTTGTCATCCTGGACCCAACGGACTGTAATGAAAATT
Organism: Zalophus californianus; assembly: GCF_009762305.2. Taxonomy (NCBI): domain Eukaryota; kingdom Metazoa; phylum Chordata; class Mammalia; order Carnivora; family Otariidae; genus Zalophus; species Zalophus californianus. The sequence goes on along the minus strand of NC_045595.1, from coordinate 42,599,768 downwards.
ATTATGAGTTAGCCATATGTAAAAGGACAAATATTGTATGATTTCATTTATATGAGCTAGCTAGAACAGTCAAATTCTTAGAGACAGTAAGTAGCAAAGAGGTTAACAGGACTCGAGGTAAGGGATGTATGGGGTGTTAGTGCTGAATGGGTACAGAGTTTCAATTTGGGGTAACAAAAATGTTGGATGGTCGTGATGGTTGCACAGCCATGCAAATGTGCTTAATGCCACTGAATTGTAGACCTAAAATGGCTAAAGTCATCAATTTTATGCCATATATATTTTATCACAATAATTTTTTTATTTTAAAGATTTATTTATTTTATTTTAGAGAGAGAGAGCACATGCACAGGGGGTAGGGGCAGAGGGAGAGGGAGAGAGAGTCTTAAGCAGAGTCTGCACTGAGCACAGAGTCCAACGCAGGGTTTGATCTCATGACCCTGAGATCACCCCCAAAACCAAGAGTCGGATGCTTAACCTGCTGCACCATCCAGAGCCCCCATAATAATTTTCTTTAAATATTCATGGTTTAGAAGACAGTGGACAAAAGCTGTGTTTAACAAACATGTGCTTGTAAGATAATGGTTTTGGTTAAGAGAAAGTTTAGTGAGGTTAAAAAAAATGTCAGAATTATCAATACAAACTTAAATATTAATCTAAAATCCATTTTATTTTTCAGATTATATATTTTACATTTTTTTAAGATTTTATTTATTTATTTGCCAGAGGGAGAGAGAGCACACAAGCAGGGAGAGTGGCAGGCAGAGGGAGAAGCAGGCTCCCCACTGAGTAAGAAGCCTGATGTGGTACTCCATCCTAGTTCCCCGGGATCATGACCTGAGCCGAAGGCAGACGTTTAACTGAGCCACCCAGGAGTCCCTCTCTACATCTTCTGTTTCACAAGTCTTCCATGCTTTCCAGTAGTTCTTGACCTTTTTGGTGATCAGGAAAATCTTTAGAACCTACTGTCATTTATAGACCCCTTTCCACAAAACTCACAAATACACATATGTAAACAGTTCTGTATAGGAATTCACTGGATTCAAAGACACCATGAGGCCCTAGCTAGTGCCCCTGATCTAAATGACAAATGATATTTTAGCTCCTGCAATCTGATACAGGATTATTTTTCCCCCTAATGAGTCATGTCTAAAGGGAGGGGATGGGAAAATATGCGTTCCTATTTTGGGGGGATGGTAGAGTGCACTACAAGTCATTCCAAATCCAGGTACCCCTCACTTCTGGAAAGTTGAATTACATGACTTCGATTTACAAAAGGCCGACATTGGAACCTATTTTCACTACCCAGAAGAAATCCAAAAAGGATTTTCACTTTTACCAAAAAAGGCAAAAAGCAAAAATAGCATTCAGTTTCTGTTTTATAGCAAGCCAGTACAGAGGCAGCACGCAACCTGAGCAGTGAGAGAGGCCTCACCAAGCTCCTTCCCCAGGACCTGCACAGCATCTCAGTATCAAGCAGCCATAGCTTTGAACTGTGTCTGTGAGCATCTGTGCTTTATCTCGAGTTATTCTGTGCATCTATTAGCAAGCGGTGTCCTATGGTAGCAGAAAAGCCTGAGAAAAGTTACTTTTTGATTTTGGAAGTGCTCAAAAATTTTTCCGTATAAATTAATGGTAACTGCTTCTTTGCCTTCCACCCTCACAGCTGATAAATGATTTCATAAGAACCCTTGACTTTTGGAGAGTGGAGAAGCCTATAACTTACTAGGCCAAGTACCCATGACACAAGCAGGCCACCAAGCCTTTGCCAACCTTGCAACACTTGATACTTACAATATTTCTACACTTATCTTTGGCCTCTATATTGGACCCACTTATCATTCCAACACTTCATGCTTTTTAAAAAAAATCTTCTTTGTCATGTTTACAGATTTTATCAGTAGTATATTACTACACCTCAGGATCTGGATGTCTAAATAAAAAAATAGTTTTAAATTAAAAATCTCCAATAACAGAACTGTAGGCATCAGCAGCAGATCCACTTGGAACATTCTCAGGTTTTTAATGTGTATGTGGTATGTGGGAAAGCTTTACCAGAACTGAACTAAAACAATATGTATAACTTTCTAAAATAGACCAAAGTGTACCTTCTCTAAAATAGGAGCTTGGGTTACAACAGTTAGGTTTCATGATTTCAAGATGCAGAAACTGGCTCTGGCTCTCCCATGTAGAGTGGCGGGAATAAATTAGAAGTTTTTAGACTCAGTGACAGTAGCAACAGGGTCAGCTCACAAAACAGGCAGTGATGAAAAGCCCTTCAGAGGCCAGTGATGGGAACAACCTAGCCAGGAAAGGGATCATGGCACTATGCAACTTCTGAGAGGCCATCAGTTGGAATTTACACTAATCATTTGCTGGACGCTAACATGCCTGGATAGCACCATCACATGGCAATCCAAGTAAATTCTCACTACACTGCAGTCTGCTTCATTTACTCAAGATTCAAAAATAGATCCTAGTTCTTTAGGAGAGAGGTGGCTATAGACAAGAAGAACTGAGGGGACCAGAGGTGTTCCCTAAAATTTTATCCATCAATTTTTACCTCTAATGTATTTTTACCTTTTTTTTACTTCTTTTTAAATTTTTTATTGTTATGTTAATCACCATACATTGCATCATTAGCTTTTGATGTAGTGTTCCATGATTCATTGTTTGTGCATAACACCCAGTGCTCCACGCAGAATGTGCCCTCTTTAATACCCATCACCAGGCTAACCCATCCCCCAACCCCCCTACCCTCTAGAACCCTCAGTTTGTTTTTCAGAGTCCATCGTCTCTCATGGTTCGTCTCCCCCTCCAACTTACTCCCCTTCATTCTTCCCCTCCCGCTATCTTCTTCTTCTTTTTTTTTCTTAACATATATTGCATTATTTGTTTCAGAGGTACAGATCTGTGATTCAACAGTATTGCACAATTCACAGCGCTCACCGTAGCACATACCCTCCCCAATGTCTATCACCCAGCCACCCCATCCCTCCCACCCCCCACCAATCCAGCAACCCTCAGTTTGTTTCCTGACATTAAGAATTCCTCATATCAGTGAGGTCATATGATACATGTCTTTCTCTGATTGACTTATTTCACTCAGCATAACACCCTCCAGTTCCATCCACAACGTTGCAAATGGCAAGATCTCATTCCTTTTGATGGCTGCATAATATTCCATTGTGTATATATACCCCATCTTCTTTATCCATTCATCTGTCGATGGACATCTTGACTCTTTCCACAGGTGGCTATTGTGGACATTGCTGCTATAAACATTGGGATGTACGTACCCCTTCGGATCCCTACATTAGTATCTTTGTGGTAAATACCCAGTAGTGCAATTGCTGGATCGTATGGTAGCTCTGTTTTCAACTTTTTGAGGAACCTCCATACAGTTTTCCAGAGTGGCTGCGCCAGCTTGCATTCCCACCAACAGTGTAGGAGGGTTCCCCTTTCTCCGCATCCCTGCCAACATCTGTCGTTTCCTGACTTGTTCATTTTAGCCATTCTGACTGGTGTGAGGTGGCATCTCATTGAGGTTTTGATTTGGATTTCCCTGATGCCGAGCGATGTTGAGCACTTCTTCATGTGTCTGTTGGCCATTTGGATGTCTTCTTTGGAAAAATGTCTGTTCATGTCTTCTGCCCATTTCTTGATTGGATCATTTGTTCTTTGGGTGTTGAGTTTGATAAGTTCTTTATAGATTTTGGATACTAGCGCTTTATCTGATATGTCATTTGCAAATATTTTCTCCCATTCTTTCGGTTGTCTTTTGGTTTTGTGGACTGTTTATTTTGCTGTGCAAAAGCTTTTTATCTTGATGAAATCCCAATAGTTCATTTTTTGCTTCCTTCCCTTGCCTTTGGCGATGTTTCTAGGAGGAAGTTGCTGCGGCTGAGGTCAAAGAGGTTGCTGCCTGTGTTCTCCTTTAGGATTTTGATGGACTCCTGTCTCACATTTGGGTCTTTCAACCATTCTGAGTCTATTTTTGTGTGTGGTGTAAGGAAATGGTCCAGTTTCATTCTTCTGCATATGGCTGTCCAATTTTCCCAAAACCATTTGTTGAAGAGACTGTCTTTTTTCCATTGGACATTCTTTCCTGCTTTGTCAAAGATGAGTTGACCATAGAGTTGAGGGTCCATCTGGGCTCTCTATTCTGTTCCATTGATCGATGTATCTGTTGTTGTACCAGTACCATACTGTCTTGATGATGACAGCTTTGTAATAGAGCTGGAAGTCCGGAATTGTGATGCCACCGGCTTTGCTTTTCTTTTTCAATATTCCTCTGGCTATTCGGGGTCTTTTCTGGTTCCATACAAATTTTAAGATTATTTGTTCCATTTCTGTGAAAAAAGTGGATAGTATTTTGATGGGAATTGCATTGAATGTGTAGATTGCTCTAGGTAGCATTGACATCTTCACAATGTTCTTCCAATTCATGAGCATGGAATGTTTTTCCATTTCTTTGTGTCTTCAATTTCTTTCATGAGTATTTTATAGTTCTCTGAGTACAGATCCCTTGCCTCCTTGGTTAAGTTTATTCCTGGGTATCTTATGGTTTGGGGTGCAATTGTAAATGGGATCGACTCGTTAATTTGTCTTTCTTCTGTCTTGTTGTTGGTGTATAGGAATGCCACTGATTTCTGTGCATTGATTTTATATCCTGCTACTTTACTGAATTCCTGTATGAGTTCTAGCAGTTTTGGGGTGGAGTCTTTTGGGTGTTCCACATACAGTATCATATATCTGCAAACAGTGAGAGTTTGACTTCCTCTTTGCCGATTTGGATGCCTTTGATTTCTTTTTGTTGTCTGATTGCTGTGGCTAGGACTTCTAATACTATGTTGAATAGCAGTGGTGTTAGTGGACATCCCTGCCGTGTTACTGACCTTAGGGGGAAGCTCTCAGCTTTTCCCCATTGAGAATGATATTCACTGTAGGTTTTTCATAGATGGCTTTTATGATATTGAGGTATGTACCTTCTATCCCTATACTCTGAAAGAGTTTTGATCAAGAAAGGATGCTGTACTTTGTCCACTGCTTTTTCTGCATCTTTTGAGAAGATCATATGATTCTTGTTCTTTCTTTTGTTCATGTATTGTATCACGTTGATTGATTTGCAGTTGTTGAACCATCCTTGCAGGCCAGGGATAAATCCCACCTGGTCATGGTGAATAATCCTTTTAATGTACTGTTGGATCCTATTGGCTAGTATTTTGGTGAGAATTTTTGCATCCATGTTCATCAAGGATATTCGTCTGTAATTCTCCTTTTTGATGGGGTCTTTGTCTGGTTTTGGGATCAAGGTAATGCTGGCCTCATAAAATGAGTCTGGAACTTTTCCTTCCATTTCTATTTTTTGGAACAGTTTCAGGAGAATAGGTATTAATTCTTCTTGAAATGTTTGGTAGAATTGCCCTGCGAAGCCACCTGGCCCCGGCCTTTGTTTCTTGGGAGATTTTTGATGACTGCTTCAATTTCCTTAGTGGTTATAGGTCTGTTCAGGTTTTCTATTTCTTCCTGATTCAATTTTGGTAGTTAATACATCTCTAGGAATGCACCCATTTCTTCCAGGTTATTTAATTTGCTGGCATAGAGTTGCTCATAATATGTTCTTATAATTGTTTGTATTTCTTTGGTGTTGGTTGTGATCTCTCCTCTTTCATTCATGATTTTGTTGATTTGGGTCCTTTCTCTTTTCTTTTTGAACAGTCTGGCCAGGGGTTTATCAATCTTGTTAATTCTTTCAAATAACCAGTTCCTAGTTTCGTTGATCTGTTCTACTGTTGTTTTGGTTTCTAGTTCATTGATTTCTGCTCTGATCTTTAGGATTTCTCTTCTACTGCTGGGTTTAGGCTTTATTTGCTATTTTGTCTCTAGCTTCTTTAGGTGTCGGGTTAGGTTGTGTATTTGAGACCTTTCTTGTTTCTTGAGAAAGGCTTGTATTGCTATAAATTTTCCTCTCAGGACTGCCTTTGCTGTATCCCAAAGATTTTGAACCGTTGTGTTTTCATTTTCATTGGTTTCCATGAATTTTTGTAATTCTTCTTTAATTTCCTGGTTGACCCATTCATTCTTTAGTAGGATGCTCTTTAGCCTCCATGTATTTGAGTTCTTTCCGACTTTCCTCTTGTGATTGAGTTCTAGTTTCAAAGCATTGTAGTCTGAAAATAGGCAGGGAATGATCCCAATCTTTTGGTACCGGTTGAGACCTGATTTGGGACCTAGGATGTGATCAATTCTGGAGAATGTTCCATGGGCACTAGAGAAGAATGTGCATTCCGTTGTTTTGGGATGGAATGTTCTGAATATGTCTGTGAAGTCCATTTCGTCCAGTGTGTCATTTAAAGTCTTTATTTCCTTGTTGATCTTTTGCTTAGATGATCTGTCCATTTCAGTCAGGGGGGTGTTAAAGTCCCCCACTATTATTCTATTGTTGTCAATGTGTTTCTTTGATTTTGTTATTAATTGCCTTATAAAATTGTCTGCTCCCATGTTAGGGGCATAGATATTTACAATTGTTAGATCTTCTTGTTGGATAGACCCTTTAAGTAGGATATAGTGTCCTTCTTCATCTCTTATTACAGTCTTTGTTTTAAAATCTAATTTGTCTGATATAAGGATTGCCACCCCAGCTTTCTTTTGGTGTCCATTAGCATGGTAAATGGTTTTCCACCCCCTCACTTTCAATGTGGGGGTGTCTTTGGGTCTAAAATGAGTCTCTTGCAGACAGCATAGTGATAGGTCTTGTTTTTTAATCCAATCTGATAGCCTGTGTCTTTTGATTGGGGCATTTAGCCCATTTACATTCAGAGTAACTATTGAAAGATATGAAGTTAGTGCCATTGTATTGCCTGTAAGGTGATTGTGACTGTATATTGTCTGTGTTCTTTTCTGGTCTATGCTGCTTTTAGGCTCTCTCTTTGCTTAGAGGACCCCTTTCAATATTTCTTGGAGGGCTGGTTTCGTGTTTGCAAATTCCTTTAGTTTTTCTTTGTCCTGGAAGCTTTTTATCTCTCCTTCTATTTTCAATGACAGCCTAGCTGGATATAGTATTCTTGACTGTGTATTTTTCTCGTTTAGTGCTCTGAAGATATCATGCCAGTCCTTTCTGGCCTGCCAGATCTCTGTGGATAGGTCTGTTGCCAGTCTAATGTTTCTACCATTGTAGGTTACATATCTCTTCTCCCGAGCTGCTTTCAGGATTTTCTCTTTGTCTCTGAGACTCGTAAGTTTTACTATTAGATGTTGGGGTGTTGACCTATTTTTCTTGATTTTGAGAGGGGTTCTCTGTGCCTCCTGGATTTTGATGCCTGTGTCCTTCCCCATATTAGGGAAGTTCTCTGCTATAATTTGCTCCAATATACCTTCTGCCCCCTCTCTCTTTCTTCTTCCTCTGCGATCCCAATTATTCTAATGTTGTTTCATCTTATCGTATCACTTCTCTCTCGAATTCTGCCCTCGTGATCCTGTAGTTGTTTATCTCTCTTTTTCTCAGCCTCTTTATTTTCCATCATTTGGTCTTCTATATCGCTGATTCTCTCTTCTGCCTCATTTATCCTAGCAGTTAGTGCCCCCATTTTTGATTGCACCTCATTAATAGCTTTTTTGATTTCGACTTGATTAGATTTTAGTTCTTTTATTTCTCCAGAAAGGGTTTCTCTAATAACTTCCACGCTTTTTTCAAGCCCAGCTAGTATCTTTAAGTCATGATTCTGAACTCTAGGTCCGACATCGTAGTAATATCCGTATTGAGTATGTCCCTGGCAGACGGTACTACCCCTTGTTCTTTTTGCTGAGGTGATTTGTTTCATCTTGTCATTTTGTCCAGAGGAGAGTAGAGGAATGAGAGAACAAAATGCTAACAGCGTAACAACATCCCCAGCAAATATACTCTATACAAATCAGAAAAGACCTGAAACCAGGGGAAAAGAAAGGGAAAGAAAGAAAAAAGAAAGCAGAGAAAAAAAAAAAGAAAAAGAAAAAGATAAAAACAAACAAAAATACAACAAAACAAAAAAAAAACAGAATATGATCAAATATGATCTGGCTAGTGAATAGATCAGTGCCACACATTGGATTTTGGGCGTATTTTGGTCTGTTAGAAAAAAGTGCCTCCTAAAATTTTAAAGAAAGACTTATATATGTACAAAATAAAGGTTGATACAATGAAGGGATGGAAGATGACTGTAAAGATGAAAATTATAGAAGATTTTGTAAAAGGAATTGATAAGATAAGAAGTTGTTTGAAAAAAGAAAGAAGATTCAAAAAAAAAAAAGGGAGAGAATGTGATCAGGCAGGAGACTAGAACAAAGCCATACACCAGTGATTTAGGGTATATTTTGATCTGTTAGAAGAAACTGTACCTCAAAATTTTAAAGAGAGAACAACTTATATATATATGCCAAAAATAAGGGTAACTACTATGAAGGGATAAAATATGACTTTAAAAAAGAAAAATAAAAAATGTTTTTTTTTAAAAAAGGGATTGATAAGATGTTGGTTGAAAAAGGGAAAAAGAAAAATTCAAAAAAAAACAGTTAAAAAAATTAACTTTGAAAAGCTAATGAATCATGGTAAAAAAGCCATGAATTCTTTTTTTTTTTTTCAAGCCACACATTTATTGTTATGTTAATCACCATATATTACATCATTAGTTTTTGGTGCAGTGTTCCATGATTCATTGTTTGTTCATAACACCCAGTGCTCCATGCAGAACGTGCCCTCCTCAATACCCATCACCAGGCTAACCCATCCCCCTACCCCCCTCCCCTCTAGAACCCTCAGTTTGTTTTTCAGAGTCCATCATCTCTCATGGTTCGTCTCCCCCTCTGACATACTCCCCTTTTCTTCCTCTCCTGTTATCTTCTTCTTTTTCTTTTCTCTTAAAATATGTTGCGTTATTTGTTTCAGAAGTACAGATCTGTGATTCAACAGTCTTGCACAATTCACAGCGCTCACCGTAGCATATACCCTCCCCAATGTCTATCACCCGGCCACCCCATCCCTCCCACCCCCAACCACTCCAGTAACACTCAGTTTGTTTCCTGAGATTAAGAATTCCTCGTATCAGTGAGGTCATGTGATACATGTCTTTCTCTGATTGACTTATTTCACTCAGCATAACACCCTCCAGTTCCATCCACGTCGTTGCAAATGGCAAGATCTCATTCCTTTTGATGAAAAAGCCATGAATTCTATGTGCAGTATTCCCCTAGCGCTGGAGTTCTCCCATTCTCCTTGATCGGTAAACTTGGTCTTGGCTTGCTGGCTGTTCCTGCTGATCTTCTGGGGGAGGGGCCTGTTGCCGTGGTTTCCAAATGTCTTTGCCGGAGGCAGAATTGCCCCACCCTTGTCGGTCTGGGCTAAGCAATCAGCTCTGGTTTGCTCTCGGGAGCTTTTGTTCCCTGCAAGCTCTCCGTACAGCTTTGGAGGACCAGAGTGAAAATGGTGACCTCCCAATCTCCGCCCGGAGGAGCCGAGAACTTGGGGCCCCGCTCCTCAGTGCACCCCCAGAGAAAAGCAGTCACTCCTGTGTCCCTGGTCTCCGGCCGCACTGCGTGCTCACCCGGCCTGTGATCGAGCGTTTCTATCTCTGGCACCCGACCCCGTGTGAAGTCTCCAAACCCAGCAGATCCCTGCGGTGCACTCCCACACCACTCCTCCCAGGGGAGGAAGGGGAGTCTCCCCGGCTCTGTCGCTTGTTGGGTCCCTGCTGGAGGAGCAGTGGCCCGACTGGGCCGCGGATCACAGTTTATGGCAACCCCGCGCTGAGAGCCCGCGCCTCGGCTCTGTCTCTGTAGCCAGCTTCCCCGCTCTGATCCCTGGGAGCTCTGCCGCACTCAGGCTCCCCCGGTCTTTCTGTGACCCCGAGGGTCCTGAGACCACACTGTCCCACGAGGGTTCCACCTCCAGTTTAGCCACTGGAGCAACGTCCCTCAGCGGAGCCAACTTCTAAAAGGTCCGATTTTGTGCTCCGCAGCTCTAGCACTTGCCAGAAGTGGCCAACGGAGGCCCCTCCCCCGCCGTCTATCCTCCCGAATATCGCCTCGGATTCACATCTCTGCACGTCCTATCTTCTAGTAAGTGGTCGCTTCTCTGTTCAGAGAGTTGTTGCTACTCTCTTCTTCGGTCTCCTGTTGAGTTCGTAGGTGTTGAGAATGGTTTGATTCCTATTCAGCTGAATTCCTGAGACCAGACAAAATCCAGGTCTCCTACTCCTCCGCCATCTTGCTCCGCCCCCTCTGTATTTTTACCTTTAATGTATTTGCCATATTCAACCTGTAATGAGTGTTTTAAAAATAAAATTGAAATATAAATTCCAACTTTTCCTTCTCTAAAGCAATCATAAATATGAAATTACATATTTGGTGTGCTAGCTGTATACATATTTTATCTAACGGGTATTAACTAAACATAAAACAATAGTAATCAAAAGGGAACAATCTGCCACTTAAAACCATTTCATATACCACCAGTCGTACAGTAGTACAATTTGAAACACCAAGATAGATAACACTTAAAATAAATAAATAAATAAATAAATAAATAATAGAAAAATGAATATTTCAATCCTTCTGTCTTAAAATGTTTGAACTCTAAATGTTTCCCCTTTCTTTTGCAAAGTTTACAACATTCTATTTGAACATTAAGTCTGTATGTCTTAGGTTGCCTCACTAGAACCACAGCCTGAGTGGAAGATTCTGGTTCAAGAGATTTTTTTTTTCGGTTTTGGGGTGGGGAGGGAAGTCACTCTCCAGAGACTGAGAATGAAGGAAACAGGATAAATGCAGGATAGACTAGCCTCCGTCTAGTCACAGGGACAAGCGGAAGAAAGCTTAGCACCACAGTTAGCGTCAACTAGAGGCAAAGCCATGCCGGTGAGTCACTGCCCTAGAGCATATGGGTGGGAAGCAAGTGGGGAGCAAAGCCTGCCAGCCAAACCGCCGTGAATTATTACCACCCACTTTAAGTAAAGGTGATTTGTGTGTGATACCAGCTGTGCCCACCACACAGAAAAAGCTTAATAAATGCTAGCAACGTTTGCTACTTTAAAGCTCTATTACATCTATATATGAAAAATCAGTACAATTCTATTGCACATGCTACAACCCAATTTTTCAAAATGGATATAGATTCACTGCTATATAATCTTGACCATTAGCCAAAGAAATAGATATCCTGCTTAAAAAATAAGTTCCAATTTATATATACAATAAAACAATAAAAATTTTGCTTGGGGATTTGAGTCTGGGATTATGCTCTCTGTAACTCTGAAGTATGTTTTTATGTTCCCCTCCCACTGAGGGTTACTATAAAGGATGCTGTAAGCTGACAATTATTTATTGAAGGTTGAGTATAGCCCAGGTACTGTGCTATTTATGTACACATCACCTCTTATTCAACCATTCCTCACCCCTAAGCCTTTGAATCCAATGTTCTTATGCCCATTTAGAGAAAAGCAACAGATGTGTGACCATCTGTGGCCACTTGCCACAGCTCTGGTAAAGGACACAACTAGATTTCAAACCCAGGAAGAGTCCAAGACAAAGGCCACATTTAAAACCATTACAGTCTTCCATCCCCTACTCTTAAGCAGTGTGGACAGAGAAAGGGTCCTTTATAAGTCAAGTCTGGAGCCAGAGAAACTTTACAGATTTCCCAGGTTTTATTTTATTTAGTATCTAGCGGAACTGTGTTGAGGTTAAAAACGTAGGCGCTAGAGCCAGCTTGCCTGAATTTAAATCTCAGGTCCCTCAACTTATTAGAAATAAACTGGGGGCATTATTTAACCTATGTGGGCTTCATTTTTCGCCTCCATAAAATGTAAACAATAGAAATCTCCACTGAATCGTTTTGAGGACTTTATTTATTGATTTATGAAAAAGGCTTAGGTTAGTGTATGGTATGTACAGTGATCTATAAATTTTAGCTATTATCTGTTTTACATGTTGGCTCTCATTTACAACTATTATTTGGTATCTTCCCTGCTTGGTTATTTCTATCATTTGTACAAAACCAGTAAATCCCTTTTCATTAGTTTTAGTATCCACTACCACTTTACTACCAATTAACTATGTCCACAAAAGAGAAAATGCCAAACATGATTAAAATCCTTCAAGTTATTCCAGGACTCCATTGCGGGCTGCTAACCCTGGATAAGATATTTGACCTTTACACCCAGTATGATTCTTGTTTTCTCACAGAGGTACCATTCAAAAAATGTTTAAGTTGAAGCATGCTTTGTAAAAGTTTATTTTAGGTAATTGTCTTCCTTAATTCAAAGGAAAATCAAGATTTCTTCTTTTTTTTTTAAGATTTTATTTATTTATTTGACAGAGAGAGACACAGCGAGAGAGAGAACACAAGCAGGGGGAGTGGGAGAGGGAGAAGTAGGCTTCCCGCCAAGCAGGGAGCCCGATGCGGGGCTCGATCCCAGGACCCTGGGACCACGACCTGAGCTGAAGGTAGACGCTTAACAACTGAGCCACCCAGTGCCCCTCAAGATTTTCTTTTCTTTTCATAAAGGACAAGAAGCTCTTTCAGAAATTGATATGATAGTGGCTATGGCAATGCTATAGACTGAATGTTTGTGTCCCCCCAGAATTCCTATGTTGAAACCTAACCCCCAGTTTGATGATCTTAGGAGGTGGGGCCTTTGAGAAGTGATTAGATCATGAAAGTGGAACCCTCATGAGCAGAATTTGTTTCCTTCTAAAAGAGACCCTAGAGATCTCTTTCTCCCCTTTCGCCATGTGAGGAGACAATGTGAAGCTGCCATCGCTGAGCTGGGAGCAGGCCCTCCCGACACGGAATCTACTTGTGCCTTGATCTTAGATTTCCCAGACTCCTGAACTGTAAAAAATAAAGTTCTGTTGTTTTTTTTTAAAGGAAGATAGAGTAGGGTATGGGTATTTATGTGGAAAAGAAACATGAGGTTGAGACCAGAAAACATCTTGAAGAAGTATTCTCCTCACATTTGACAGCTAAAATGCAAATAAATGTTTAGCCCAATTTGATTTCTAAGACAGTTCTTTTTGAACAAAGGGGGAAAAATCTCTTTCTTCACCCTCATTCTCTTGAATGCATAGTAAATTAAGAGCAAAGTAATGATGAATATGGAAATTAATCAAAAGCAAAACCATAGTTTTCACACACATATTTCTAAGTGAATTAATCATTTCCCTTTATTACAGTAAATGTGTCAAGACAGTAAAATGTGAGGAATAATTAAAAATGTAAGATTAAATGCTGTTGAAACTTTGCCCAGCCTTATTAATGCAATGCTAAGCTTAAGCAAAAACCTGGGACAGAAATAGAAATTGTAAGAAAGTGTTACAGCCAGAAATTTTCAAATGAGTGTCTAAGAAAAAATGAACCAAATGATAATAACTTTAAAAGAGAAGTCAAGGTAAGATACACAAGCAATCCAATTTTAAACAGGGCCAAGGGCAGGGAATGTACACATAAAGAATCGAGTGTAGGTAACTAAGAAAAATAATCTTGGCAATAAGTCAAAGCGTGGCTTTGAAAAAGAAGATTCAATGGTCTTGTAGCCAGCTTTTGGCATTGTTCCATAGAGGAGGACATGCACTAAGCTTTCTGCACGGGCAAAAGTATGTTTCTTAAGGAAGAGAAGGCAGTCCAAATGTTTCAACTAAATTAACTGCTTATCTTGGTCAAATAGGATCATTTTGGAAAACTGCACCAACCTCTCCAAAATAAGAGATTAGGGCTATTCAGGGAACCAATGACTTGAAATTTCCTGTGGAAATAGGTGTGCTTACATCCATTTTTGGAAAATATCTGTTTAATTCCATTTGCATTGGATTTGTATGCTAGATCCTAGAGAATATAAAAATAAAAACACATAGGCTCTTCCCTTGAGGAGTTCACTGTCTAGTACAGGTGTGAAAGGGCCCTGAGGAGGGAGGGCCCAGCATTCCCCGGATGTTAGAAAAATCTTCATAGCTGAGGGTATAGGATAAGAAGACAGGTGTTAGGTAGAAGGGTTTCCAGGCAGAGAGGCAGAGACAGAGATATGTTGTCAGGCAGGAACTACAAACTTATACATATTCCTGATTAACCCAAAATACAAGGTGGCAACTGGGAAAGCGTTGAAAATAGAATAGGCCAGAAATGCAGGAGAGAATCAGATAATTAAGGACATTGATATCATGCTAAGAGATTTTTACCTAACCCTACATATGTTGGGATCCACTAAAGAGTTGTGAGCAGGGTAATGGAAAATGTTCAACATCATGATTTTTAAAAAAAGGTTACTGTGACAACAATGCAGAGGGCGGGGGCATATAGTGAATGTTCAAGAACTCATGCTCTAAAGACAGAACTGGATCCAAACTACAGCCTTACTTTAAAACTGTAAACCCTAAGCAACCTTCAGTGTGGTTATGTGAAAAATCAGACAATTATAGCCATGCCCATGGTTGCTTGCTGTAAGGTTTAAATGCAAGAGTGTAAAGTCTTCGTACAGAGCCTGGCTGAGAATAGATGTAAATTAAACGGAGATATTGTTATTATTGCTAAGAGAGAGATGAGACAAGGGAATGGAGAAAAGTTAGGAGGCCACTGGAATAACTTCAAGGGGTGGGGTGGGGGTGATAAGAACAAGAACTAAGGTGGTGGCACTGGGGACAGAGATGTTGTGAACCTATTCAGAAAGTTTTAAGTAGAATCAAGGACTTTCTGAGTGCTATGAGGTGGAAAAGGGAGGAAGAGAAGGTGAAAGTGAGATTTCGGGGGTCGGCAGATGAAGGACGATCTGGATGGCTCTCTTAACCACGGAGATTCAAAGCAATTGGAGTCAGAAAGGCTAATGGGAGAGAAATTAGAATCTGCAAGTCATTCTTACACCATAAAATGTGATTTTTGTCTACGGGAGGGGAGACATGTATTTCTGAAAGGTCCTTTATCATTCCACATTCTTCCCCAAACAGACGTGTACAGAAGAAAAATGAGAGATGTGGAAAAATCACATACAGAGATAATGAACATGCATTTTAAAATACAGTAAATTGATGCTTGATGGATTATGTTGACTAAAAATGATTTATAAAGACATTCAAGATCTTATTTACTTTTAAATATACTATTAATAATGCAATATTTTCTCCATGCTTGATTTCACTGATATTTTTTGACTATTTTAAAATTCCAGGAAACAAAAAACACAGTTATGGGTAATTATAATTCTTCAATTTGCTTATCTCAACACACAAATGACAGTCCTTTCAAGCATCTATAAACAATTCAGTCTCAGTATGAATGAGTTTAAATGTAATATATTTAATTTGCTAAAATTTTACAACATTTCCCAAGAAAATAACAGTTTTAGCATTTTTACTAGACAACTTTCTTCCCCCGTGGCACTTTAGAAGTCAGCCCTGTGCAATTTAATCTTTCAAAGAATCCCTCTGCTGATAAACTACAGAGAGTACATGTGGCTGATGTGACCCAAACCTTTCAGTTAGTAAATATGAGAGGGAGTCTTATAAAAGGAAACGCAA
The DNA here is from genome assembly GCF_009762305.2 of Zalophus californianus. Taxonomy (NCBI): domain Eukaryota; kingdom Metazoa; phylum Chordata; class Mammalia; order Carnivora; family Otariidae; genus Zalophus; species Zalophus californianus. The sequence continues at coordinate 42,584,231 of NC_045595.1, read as the reverse complement.
TCAGGATTTTCACGGAAGGTTTTTCCTGAAGGGTAAAAATAATAATGGTGTTTGACTCACCTGTATACCTGGGAGCAGAAGATGTCCTTGCAAAACATCTTCTTGGCAGAGCTCTAGTTGGACAGACACTTCCAAAAGATAAGCTAAGCATGAAAGATACAAACACCTCCAGACGAAATGAAATGAAATAAAAGCAATTTCCAAAGCATTTAAAGTGACAGCATAAAAAAAGTTTATTTACATTTATCAAGCATCAGTAACATTTTAAAAATAGAAAGATGGACTTCAAGATGTGCCAAGATGATACAGACAGCTTTTCAAAATTTAGTTAGTTAGTTAGTTCTTTACCAGAAAGTTTAATTTTACCACTTATGATGAACCTAAAATTAAGATAAATCTCCATTTTATATTTAAGTAAATGTGCTCAAATTTACTGTATGCATTATTTGACCTATGTAGCCAAGAGTCAGATAATAAGCTGCTTTATATAAGTAGGTGTGACAGCACATGCCTTAACAAGAAATTTCATGTGTAATTAACATTAGAATTAACTTTTTTCAATTACATTTCCTTTATCCCTCATATACTTGTTACTGAATATCCAGAGAGCTCATTGTCAGAGAGAGAGAGAGAGAGAAAAAAAAAAAACAGAAGCACAAAGGCACCAACTTTCTCAGGATCGTTGCCCTGGAAACTCAGGTACTGAAATAAAATGGTTATTATTTTTAAGTTTACTTAAATGACATCCTGTTTGCTTTTCATACATTCATTTTGTAAGGGAATTCTGGAATGGGCCAAATAACATGTTTGAGCACATAATAAAAGCAATCTTCTAGATAACTGAAGTCATAGACATTTTTGGTCTTCAAACGCTTAGAAACATTTCAGAGAAAAGTATTTTGAGAGTATTATCCAATTATCTCAACTTCTCACCTTCCGAAACTCCATGTATTATTGATGTAGATAGATGATAATTTGGTACAATCACCTATGCCATATATTTTTTTTTAAGATTTTATTTATTTATTTGACAGAGAGAGACATAGCGAGAGAGGAAACACAAGCAGGGGGAGGAGGAGAGGGAGAAGAAGACTTCCCGCCGAGAGGGGGCCCAATGCAGGGCTTGATCCCAGGACCCCGGGACCATGACCTGAGCCGAAGGCAGATGCTTAACAACTGAGCCACCCAGGTGCCCCAAGTATGCCAGATACTTTTTTAAGGCTTATTTATTTATTTATTTATTTATTTATTTGAAAGAGATATAATGAGAGCAGGGGGAGGGGCAGAGGCAGAGGGAGAGAGATTCCTTAAGCAAACTGCCCACTGAGTGCGGAGCCCATCATAAGGCTTGATCCCAGGACCCTGAGATCATGACCTGAGCCGAAACCAAGAGTTGGATAATCAACCAACTGAGCCACCCAGATGCCCCTCTGCTAGATAATTTAATAGAAACTTACTTGGGCATCCATGCAGAGATACTCTAGTACTAACTTTTATAAATCTGGAGAAATAGGACAAGAAGGGAAATTTAGTAAACTGTGACTCTCACTCATGAATCCCTGTGGTTCTGTACAACAATTTTTCTCATGACTAAGTGTCTACTCTGTATGTTTTCAAGGATCCCATATTAGAGTAAAAAGTTTCTTTATTGAAGCTGAAAAATGAAAATATTTGACATAAATGAGATATAAAAATGGCAATTTTCTTGTAATTTCAAATAATGCATGCTCCTTTAGTAAACTAAAAAAAAAGGAATCAGCACACATTACAAGAAAAAGAAATGAAAATTGCCAATTAGAATTAGTGTCTTGGTATTTTTTTCACATTTTTTTATGTTATGTTAATCACCATACATTACATCATTAGTTTTTGGTGTAGTGTTCCATGATACACCCAGTGCTCCATGCGGAACGTGCCCTCTTTAATACCCATCACCAGGCTAACCCATCCCCCCACCCCGCTCCCCTCTAGAACCCTCAGTTTGTTTTTCAGAGTCCATCGTCTCTCATTGTTCATCTCCCCCTCCGATTTCCCCCCCTTCATTCTTCCCCTCCTGCTATCTTCTTCTTCTTCTTTTTAACATATAATGTATTATTTGTTTCAGAGGTACAGATCTGTGATTCAACAGTCTTGCAAAATTCACAGTGCTCACCATAGCACATACCCTCCTCAATGTCTATCACCCAACCACCTCATCCCTCCCACCGCCCACCACTCCAGCAACACTCAGTTTGTTTCCTGAGATTAAGAATTCCTCATATCAGTGAGCTCATATGATACATGTCCCTCTCTAATTGACTTATTTCGCTCAGCATAACACCCTCCAGTTGTCGGGAGCCATGAGCAACAAGGGGGTTAATCAGGTAGAGCAAAGGCTCCCTGATCCCCTTGAACCATGGCCACCTGACAGCCCCCATACAAAAACATGTTGTACTGGCTAGCCCGAGTTGTATTTAGGCTAAGAAAACCACAGTGTTATTGATAGGCCCTGAAAAATAGCGCACCAGGCCCTTTAAAGGCATACCGCATGAGCAAAACAGGGAAGAAACTATGCGCTTGAAAAACCTGGCCTTGAACCAGAAACTCGGGACGGAGCCAGGAGAAGGGCAGGGAGGAACCTGTGGAACTTGTTTATGTCCTATTGTTATATAACCTGAACTTATATAAAGTGTGTAAGTAAGAATAAAGTTGTTGCTCGCGGCATCCCCGTGGGCAACCCTCCTGTTCCCATACTTTTATGTTTCATTCTCTTACCCTCATCCCTGTTCGACCTTGCACGCGGACCGTGACAAGTGGCGCCCGAACAGGGACCTGAGCACATGAAAGAGGATCCTGGACACTGACGTCGCAAGCAATCAGGTAAGAGAACCGGTCTTTTAACCGGCACGACAGGAGTAAGAAATTATGGGACAAAGTCAGTCCGCTAGTCATGCATATTTTCTGCGGACCCTGCAGATTTTATTGGCAGAGAGAGGGCATAAGGTGTCTTCCTCCACACTGCAGGAATTTTTTAGGAACATAGAAGATTTGTGCCCTTGGTTCCCACTAGAAGGAACAGCAAACCCAGAGGATTGGAGATGGGTGGGCCAAGAGATGAAAAATCAAATAAAGTTGCGGGGCTCCGGTGCCTTGCCGCCTAATACAATGGGCCTCTGGTCTCATATTTGTGAAATCCTGGAGCCACAACAAAAAATTGAGCTGATATCTTTAAAATCATGGGTTGAAGATGAGGAAAAAGATCCTATTAAAGTACTCCTGACTCCCACTGGGATATCCTCTTTTGAGATTCTGGGCGATGATGTCAACTTACCCGCCCAGGATCCTTTCCCTCCTCCACCACCTCCTATGCCCTTGGCGGGGAAAGCCCCTAGGGCTCGGAATGGTGGGGATGAATTTGGCGACGATGATGTTTATCTTGATGATGACCCCATTCTGACTATGCCCACATCATTGAAATCGGTCTTGCCTGCAGTCACAACCTCTGGTCAAGGGATTAATTCCATGACTAAGTGCACTCAAACTAGCACGCTGCAGGCTTTTCCCATTATGACCAATCAGCAAAGCGCTGCCAAGTCCTCTGTGTCCAACATTAGCCCTTTACAGAGAACTTTACTAACAGCGCAACAAGCGGGAGAGGACGTGGGAGAGTTTAATGCCTACCCAGTAACCTTACAGGGAGGCCAACGGACTTATACTGCCCTAAATTTTAAAATGTTAAAAGACTTAAAGGCTGCCTGTAGTCAGTACGGGGCCACTGCTCCCTTTACCCTATCCATGATGGAGAACCTTACCAGAGAAGCTCTTTGCCCGGGAGATTGGAAGGTTGTTGCCCGGGCTTGCCTTAATGGGGGAGATTATTTGTTGTGGAAGGCCGAATTTGAGGAAAAATGTAACAATCTGGCTATCTATAACAGAAGGACCCAAATCCCTGTCACATATGAGATGTTGACTGGTACTGGAGCTTATTATGAAGTGGGTAACCAAATACATTTCCCTGAGATTGCTTATGCTCAAATCAATGAGGCTGTTTTGACTGCATGGAAAAAGTTACCGACCACTGGCACAAGGACAGAGGAATTATCTAAAATAAGACAGGGACCCGATGAACGTTATCAAGATTTTGTTTCACGGCTGTTACAAGCCGTGAGTAGGATTGTTGTGGACGGAGAGGCAGGAACTATTATAGTAAAACAGCTGGCCTTTGAAAATGCCAATTCAGCATGTCAGGCGGCCATAAGGCCTTGGAAGTCCACGGGCACCCTTGAGGATTTTTTGCGGCATTCAAGTCAATCCAGCTCCTCTTATTACAGAGGCAGCACCCTCTATTTGTAACACACATCAGAGCTCACTCTAACCTTCCTGGCCCCCTAGCGGAGGGCAATCGCATAGCTGATGAAAATACACATATATTTTCTACAAACACCATTCAGGCAGCAAAAAGCAGCCATGCGAAATTCCATCAGAATGCACAGGCCTTGCGGCGCCAATACGACATCTCCCGGGAGGAATCCCGACGAATTGTACAAGAATGCCAGTCCTGTCCCCAATTTTTTAACCCCCCCTCATATGCCATTAACCCCAGAGGGCTCCTTCCTAACCACCTTTGGCAGATGGATGTAACCACTTACTTACCGTTTGGCCGCCTTAAATACATCCATGTCTCCATTGACACCTTCTCTAACTATATTTTTGCTACTGCAGACTCCGGTGAAGCTTTTGTAGATGTCCAAAATCATCTTTTCGCAGCATTCGCAGTTCTGGGCATGCCGAAGGCTCTTAAGACCGACAATGGTTCAGCCTATACCTCTTCAGCATTCCAGACCTTTTGTGCAAATTTTCACATCACTCATACAACAGGTATTCCTTATAATTCTCAAGGTCAGGCCATTGTCGAAAGAGCCCATTCCACCCTCAAAATGTACCTCAAAAAATTAAAAGAGGGGAAAATACTACAGGGGAAAATAAAATATTCACCTCACTTACACCTTTCATTAGTACTCTTTGTTTTAAATTTTTTGAATGTTGACTCGGTTGGCCGCACTGCCGCCGAGCGTTTTTGACAGCCTGAGCGGGGGCCCCCTCCTCTATGCAAAGTGGCGTGACCCCGCCACCGCGGAATGGAGGGGACCCGACCCGGTCCTACGCCAGGGCCGAGGATGCGCTTGTATCTTTCCCCAGGATGAGGAGACGCCACGCTGGCTCCCGCTTCGATGCGTCCGCATTGTCCGTAATGGTTTGCAGAATGAGGCGGCTCCAGATCCGCTCCGGGAGAACGAGGAGACGCCCCGCCTCGGATCAGAGGAAAATAACATGCGGAGACATCAAAGCCCTGACCGCTCGAGCTGAGGCCACCGTGCGTGAGTCGGGCCAGCCAGTCACGGCTGTTGCCCTTTTCCTTGCCATGCTATCACTTTTAACCCTTGACTCTGCCCAGGCCTCTCCTTACTGGGCTTTTGTCCCGGATCCTCCTACCGCGAGGGCGGTCACCTGGAAGGATCCCTCACCCAAGGTGTTTACTAACTTCACAGACATTTTTGATGGGCCTGAGATTTCCGGCCTCACTCATGCCGTGGCGCCTTTTAACTGGACCAGCCTGGCTTCTCCCCCCCGCCTTCAGAATATGGGCCATACGACCACAATAATTCTGCTCCCGGGGGATTGCTATCACTGGGGAGGATGAGACACCCAGACTTGTAGAAAATTGTTGCGGCCATGAGAGATGTTAAAGCTAATTCATCCCTTTTCCCTGGCTTCCCCACGGGCCCATTGACATTTCAAATTCAGGCATGTCTTTCCCCACCGTTCCTGTTTGTAGTGGGGGACGGATCCATGGTACCCGAGGTTAAGGCCAATAGAACCCTTTACAAAATAACTTGTGAGGAGTGTTATCTCACCAACTGTTTGCCTTTACCCGGTGCCCCAAATCCAACAAAGATGGTTTTTCTAGCCATGCAGCCCCCTTATCTAATGATGCCTGTAGAGGTGGGGGGGCCCTGGTATAGAGATTATGGCTACCAATTTGCGCAAGAATTGGAGGGCCTACTTAGCCGGGGACGACATTTCCTAGGCCTCCTAATAGCTGGCATCACTGCCTTGGTGTCCCTGATAGCCTCGGCTACTGTTTCCACGGTGGCGTTGTCCCAGGGCATACATACGGCCCCCCATGTAAATAGCTTAGCTCATAATGTCTCCCAGACCCTCGCTACACAAGAAAGTATAGATAGAAAAATTTTGGCTCGCCTAGATAGTCTAGAACAGGCTGTCGAGTACCTGGGCACCCAATATTCACTGTTACACACTCGTCTGTCCTTTGTATGCCACGGCGGGTATGGTTCCATTTGTGTAACCCCCTTGAAGGCTGACAATGTCTCCTGGGAAACGGTGCAGAGGCACTTGCAAGGTATCTGGCATGAAACAAATGTAAGCCTAGATCTGCTTCAATTGCAAAAACAAATAAACAATATAGCCTCCTCCCATCTGCATGTAGTCACCCCCGGAGACATGGCACAATCCTTTCTACAAAAGCTACAGGGGTTTAACCCCTTTAATATCCTCCAACATTCCTTCTGGATTATGTGTGCTCTGGTTGTAGGGGTAACCTTATTACTCTGCTTATGGTGTGCTTGGAGTCGCTGTCTGTTTGCTTTCATGGCTAATACCCGAGCAAATGTACACATGTTGCGTTTAAAGATAAAAGGGGGAAATGTCGGGAGCCATGAGCAACAAGGGGGTTAATCAGGTAGAGCAAAGGCTCCCTGATCCCCTTGAACCATGGCCACCTGACAGCCCCCATACAAAAACATGTTGTACTGGCTAGCCCGAGTTGTATTTAGGCTAAGAAAACCACAGTGTTATTGATAGGCCCTGAAAAATAGCGCACCGGGCCCTTTAAAGGCATACCGCGTGAGCAAAACAGGGAAGAAACTATGCGCTTGAAAAACCTGGCCTTGAACCAGAAACTCGGGACGGAGCCAGGAGAAGGGCAGGGAGGAACCTGTGGAACTTGTTTATGTCCTATTGTTATATAACCTGAACTTATATAAAGTGTGTAAGTAAGAATAAAGTTGTTGCTCGCGGCATCCCCGTGGGCAACCCTCCTGTTCCCATACTTTTATGTTTCATTCTCTTACCCTCATCCCTGTTCGACCTTGCACGCGGGCCGTGACATCCAGTTCCATCCACGTCCTTGTAAATGGCGAGATTTCATTCCTTTTGATGGCTGCATAATATTCCATTGTATATATCTATACCACTTCTTCTTTATCCATTCATCTGTCGATGGACATCTTGGCTCTTTCCATAGTTTCGCTATTGTAGACATTGTTGCTATAAACATCGGGGTGCATGTACCCCTTCGGATCCCTACATTTGTATCTTTGGGGTAAATTCCCAGTAGTGCAATTGCTGGTTTGTATGGTAGCTCTATTTTCAACTTTTTGAGGAACCTCTATACTGTTTTCCAGAGTGGCTGCACCAGCTTGCATTCCCACCAACAGTGTAGGAGGGTTCCCCTTTCTCTGATCCTCACCAATATCTGTCATTTCCTGACTTGTTCATTTTAGCCATTCTGACTGGTGTGAGGTGGCATCTCATTGAGGTTTTGATTTGGATTTCCCTTATGCCGAGCAATGTAGAGCACTTTTTCATGTGTCTGTTGGCCATTTGGATGTCTTCTTTGGAAAAATGTCTGTTCATGTCTTCTGCCCATTTCTTGATTGGATCATTTGTTCTTTGGGTGTGGAGTTTAAGAAGTTCTTTATAGATTTTGGATACTAGCCCTTTATCTGATATGTCATTTGCAAATATCTTCTCCCATTCTGTCGGTTGTCTTTTGGTTTTGTGGACTGTTTCGTTTCCTTTCCTGTGCAAAAGCTTATTATCTTGATGAAGTCCCAATAGCTCATTTTTGCCCTTGCTTCCCTTGCCTTTGGTGATGTTTCTAGGAAGAAGTTGCTGCGGCTGAGGTCGAAGAGGTTGCTGCCTGTGTTCTCCTCAAGGATTTTGATGGACTCCTGTCTCACATTTGGGTCTTTCAACCATTCTGAGTCTATTTTTGTGTGTGGTGTAAGGAAATGGTCCAGTTTCATTCTTCTGCATGTGGCTGTCCAATTTTCCCAACACCATTTGTTGAAGAGACTGTCTTTTTTCCATTGGACGTTCTTTCCTGCTTTGTCGAAGATAAGTCGACCATAGAGTTGAGGGTCCATTTCTGGGTCTCTATTCTGTTCCATTGATCTATGTGTCTCTTTTTGTGCCAGGACCATACTGTCTTGATAATTACAGCTTTGTAATAGAGCTGGAAGTCCGGAATTGTGATGTCACCGGCTTTGCTTTTCTTTTTCAACATTCCTCTGGCTATTTGGGGTCTTTTCTGGTTCCATACAAATTTTAGGAATATTTGTTCCATTTCTTAGAAAAATGTGGATGGTATTTTGATAGGGATTGCATTGAATGTGTAGATTGCTCTAGGTAGCATTGACATCTTCACAATGTTTGTTCTTCCAATCCATGAGCAGGGAACGTTTTTCCATTTCTTTGTGTCTTCCTCAATTTCTTTCATGAGTATTTTATAGTTTTCTGAGTACAGATTCTTTGCCTCTTTGGTTAGATTTATTCCTAGGTATCTTATGGTTTTGGGTGCAATTGTAAATGGGATTGACACCTTAATTTCTCTTTCTTCTGTCTTGGTGGTGTATAAAAATGCCACTGATTTCTGTGCATTGATTTTATAGCCTGCTACTTGACTGAATTCCTGTATGAGTTCTAGCAGTTTTGGGGTGGAGTCTTTGGGTTTTACACATAAAGTATCATATCATCTGCAAACAGTGAGAGTTTGACTTCTTCTTTGCTGATTTGGATGCCTTTTATTTTTCCTTTTGTTGTCTGATTGCTGTGGCTAGGACTTCTAATACTATGCTGAATAGCAGTGGTGATAGTGGACATCCCTGCCGTGTTCCTGATCTTAGGGGGAACGCTCTCAGTTTTTCCCCATCGAGAATAATATTTGCTGTGGGTTTTTCATAGATGGCTTTTATGATATTGAGGTATGTACCCTCTATCCCTATACTCTGAAGAGTTTTGATCAAAAAAGGATGCTGTACTTTGTCAAATGCTTTTTCTACATCTATTGAGAGGATCATATGGTTCTTCATCGCTTCTCAGCCTTTTGGCTAAGATCAAGTATAGTATCTGTTCTTATCTGTTTAGTATCTTGATATTTTTTAAGTGCATGTACATATAAAGACATAAACTTAGATCACTGAAACAATAGATAATTTATGATTTTCAGGGGCTTGTTTGCTTCTGTTTTGTTTTTAAATCAAAGATGCTGATTTTTACTTATCTTTTAAGTGCTAACTTTTGTCCTCTGTGATATGTGAATTTAAGACAGTTGGCCATTCATTATCTTGAAATTAGACATAACTGATTAGAAAGCAAAATGTGGGCAATACAGGGAGAAAGCAGGCTATTAGAAACAGAAAAGAAAAGGGACTTAAATTCCAGTCACTACACCCTGGATGTGAAATTAGAGATATATACTGATATAATCCATCATGGTTTAACCCAGTGACTTGGGACCAGCTCAGAAGAACAAGAATTTGTGGTGGCTGAGCCAGCAGAGTTCTCTTGCTAAAACTCCTCCAAACCCAGTCTTACCAACTCCGTCATTGTGTGTTGTAGAGTAAGGATAGAACACGGGACTCTATTACTGATGCTTTATATGCACTACTCTGCCTGGGGCTTCAATCAGCAAGATTAACCCAGTAGCAGTAGACAAGTGTGAAGCTCTACATGACCAGCCTTTGACAGTAACACTGGGTGCATTGAAAAAGAATGGCACTGGTGCACTATTCAGACACAGATCTTTCTGTGTTTGGCAAAACGGCACAGAAGCAATACCAGATTCTTTTCTAGCATAGCAGATAGGGCAATCTAATGATTACCTGAAAAAAAAAAACACTAAATAAAAAGATAAGTGACTATATATATATACATCCTGCATTAGTGGAACACACCAAAATGGTTCTGTGTATTTAAATTTCACCAAAATAGATATATAGAATGGAATATTACCAAGTCATAAAAAGGAACGAGGGGTTGCCATTTGCAAAAACATGGACGGACCTAGAGGGTATTATGCTAAGTGAATTAAGTCAGACAAAGATAAATACCAAATAGTTCCACTTATATGTGGAATCTAAAAACAAAACAAATGATTATAAATCAACTAACCAACAACAACAACAAGCAGAAACAGACCCGTAAGTACAGAGAACAAACTGATGGTTGCCAGAGAAGACAGGGGTTGGGGAATGGGCAACTGGGTGAAGGGGAGTGGGAGGTACAAAATTCCAGTTATGGAATAAGCCATAGGGATGAAAGGTACAGCATAGGGAATATAGTCAATGTTATTGTAATAACATCGTATGGTGACAGGGTAGCAACACTTGTGGTGAGCATAGCATAATATATAAAGTTGTTGAATCACTTTGTTGTACACCTGAAACTAATGTAATGATGTATGTCAACTATACTTCAATTAAAAAAAAATTCACTAAGATGGAAACACACGGATTATACTATTTTCTACCTTCTCTTTTTTCCACTTACTACATCATCAGCATTTTCTAGTCTCTATCTTTTCATACATACTCATTAATAATGACAAGGAACTGTTTTTTTAGTCCAGGCTTCTTTTTCCTCTAAACCTTAATATCATGCTGCCATACCATCCAGGCTTTATGAAAAATAATTTCCATTAACTTGACAGGTCATTGTCTTGTCAATTTCAGGTAATTAAGGACTAGCCATTGGTCCCTGTACCTATTGTGTAATCTCTTTTGTCTCATCAGATTCATGAATTTTACAGTGTTTGCCAGGCTATGGTAGGCTTAATTAAAATCAATGGAGTTGAAAGTCTGTGCTTTCTCTCTCTCTCTCTAAAGGATTCCATTTTCCAAAACACCATAAGCAAATACACTGGCATGTGGATTTTTCTGTAGCTGTGTAACAGTCACCCACACTCAACTGTATATATTTAGATCCCAGCGAAACTGCTTAATTTTGCATTTGCTAGCTAACCAGCAAACTCCAGGTTTTTTCCATCAGAGGGGGAAGCTAACCCACGGATTCTGCACGCAGAAGTAGTCCAATTACTAGTAACTACCCTCAACAAAAGGCTCATAAGATGAATCAGTCCAATGTTATCACCTTCCCCCAAGCTGAGTTACAGTGTTCAGTTCTCCAAATGTGAAGTAGCTGGCAAAGATGCTGTTACTGTGGTTGTTTTCTAGATTTAAACTGGGAAGGTGGAAGCTGGAACCAAGGGGAAAAATTTCCAACTAATGAAGTGTCAAATTAACATAAGACTTTCAAAGGCATCAACTATAACATTTCTGTAATTGGCACTGGCATCAACTGATATCCCTTTGATTTTCTCCACAAAGAGGATAAAGACTGAACTGGCAAAATTAGCAGCTCAGATATATCCTGCCCTTTTAAAAGGCTGGAAGCCTTGTCTAAGACAACATCATGAGCATTTTTCCATTTCCAACAGAAAAACAGTATGCTTGCAATCTGGCAGATTGTACGACTAAAATACAGAAACTTAAAAACAATAATTGGTAACTCCGATTTTGCCACACTCCAGGGAAACCCCAGTTTCCTTGAGGGTTATAACACTAAAATATCTATTTGAACTTATAAATATTTAAGTTATGCATATGTATTTTAAAGCATATATTACAATAAAGCAAGTACATATTGAAATAGATTATTTGTAGTAAAGAGAAAATCCAAAGATGTTAATGACATAATAAGATGTAAAAAAAGGATCACTGTTAGTTTTTATGCATTTTGAGCAACTCATACACCTGTTTATCTTCACCTTAATCCTTTCAGAAAAAAGTAACATATATTCAGTACAAAGAACTCATGTAAATTTTCCAGAATATATGGATCAAGTCTACCTAGAAGCATACCAGACATCATAGATAGCATTATATTTGGCTAATCCTGTTCTAAATATTAATCTAAAATAGTTCTAAATATGTCTAATATCATTCTACTTCAGAACTATTAGGGATTTTTAAATTTTGAAATAATAGAACTTTTAACGTGGAGCACTGGGTGTTATGCACAAACAATGAATCATGGAACACTACATCAAAAACTAATGATGTAATGTATGGTGATTAACATAACAATAAAAATAATAAAATAATAAAACTTTTAATAGCAAATACACGGCTGCCATTTTGAGGCCGTATCTCCTTTACTATATGTTAATTTATTATACAATTAAAATATGTTGAGGTCAAAGGTCAAATGTTACAACCAAAGTGATATTACTACCTGGGAAGTAATGCACCTGCAGTTACAAATTTTTGACTGAGGTGGATATTGTCTTGTTCTCCCAAACAAAGATATATTGTTACCAGCAATGCCTGTTACACAGAATGTTGAGAACATTGTCAAATAGATACTGAAATAACTCTTGTTGTAAGTAGTTTGTAAAATTTCAAGATAGTTCTGAAAACATTATATTTATCCAAACTGAATGTTTGAGAAAGTGCATCCAGGAAAATAAACAGTTCTACTCAAATGGCATCCCAATGATAAAGAGTCAAAAAACGAGGCCAGTTGTAACTATGGCTACTTTCCAAACACTGTGTCATTCTCTAGTGGTGATTCCACTATTGTTTATCAATAAATAATACAGTTAATGCAATTTTGAGTCCTTCCATCTCTGCCAATGATCCTAATGTGAAAAATTTACTCTTTAACATAAAAATAAGAATGACTGCTCCAGACTATACTCTCATTCAATGCTTAAATCCATTTGACAGTGTCTTCACTGAGTGGTTTACCAGACTGCGTGAAAAGCGCAAAAAGTAAATGTTAAATACCTCCCAAGATTATCCATTCATTCTGATAATATCTGGGAGCTATAGATTTTGGATATTAGCCCTTTATCTGATATGTCATTTGCAAATATCTTCTCCCATTCTGTTGGTTGTCTTTTGGTTGTGTTGACTGTTTCCTTTTCTGTGCAAAAGCTTTTTATCTTGATGAAATCCTAATAGTTCATTTTTGCCCTTGCTTCCCTTGCCTTTGGCAATGTGTCTAGGAAGAAGTTGCTGTAGCTGAGGTCAAAGAGGTTGCTGCCTGTGATCTCAAGGATTTTAATGGATTCCCGTCTCACATTGAGGCCTTTCATCCATTTTGAGTCTATTTATTTTATTTTATTTTATTACGTTATGTTAATCACCCTACATTACATCATTAGTTTTTGATGTAGTGTTCCATGATTCATTGTTTGCGTATAACACCCAGTGATCCATTCAGTACGTGCCCTCTTTAATACCCATCACCAGGCTAACCCATCCCTCCACACCTCTCTCCTCTAGAACCCTCAGTTTGTTTCTCAGAGTCGATAGTCTCTCACAGTTTGTCTCCCCCTCCGAATCCCCCCCTTCATTTCTCCCTTCCTACTATCTTCTATTTTTTTTTTAACATATAATGTATTATTTGTTTCAGAGGTACAGGTCTGTGATTCATCAGTCTTACACAATTCACAGCGCTCACCATAGCACATACCCTCCCCAATGTCTATCACCCAGCCACCCCATCCCTACCACCCCCCACCACTCCAGCAACCCTCAGTTTGTTTCCTGAGATTGAGAATTCCCCATATCAGTGAGATCATATGATACATGTCTTTCTCTAATTGACTTATTTTGCTTAGCATAATACCCTCTAGTTCCATCCACATTGTTGCAAATTGCAAGATTTCATTTTTTGATGGCTGCATAATATTCCATTGTGTATATATACCACATTTCTTTATATATTCATCTGTCGATGGACATCTTGGCTCTTTCCATAGTTTGGCTATTGTAGACATTGCTGCTATAAACATTGGGGTGCACGTGCCCTTTTGGATCACTACATTCGTATCTTTGGGGTAAATTCCCAGTAGTGCAATTGCTGGGTTGTAGGGTAGCTCTATTCTCAACTTTTTGAGGAACCTCCATGCTGTTTTCCAGAGTGGCTGCACCAGCTTGCATTCCCACCAACAGTGTAGGAGGGTTCCCCTTTCTTTGCATCCTCGCCAATATCTGTCATTTCCTGACTTGTTAATTTCAACCATTCTGACTGGTGTGAGGTGGTATCTCATTGAGGTTTTGATTTGGAGTTCCATGATGCCGAGCAATATGGAGTAGTACATTTTCATGTGTCTGTTGGCCATTTGGATGTCTTCTTTGGAAAAATGTCTGTTCATGTCTTCTGCCCATTTCTTGATTGGATCATTTGTTCTTTGGGTGTGGAGTTTAAGAAGTTCTTTATAGATTTTGGATACTAGCCCTTTATCTGATATGTCATTTGCAAATATCTTCTCCCATTCTGTCAGTTGTCTTTTGGTTTTGCTGACTGTTTTCCTTTCCTGTGCAAAAGCTTATTATCTTGATGAAGTCCCAATAGCTCATTTTTGCCCTTGCTTCCCTTGCCTTTGGTGATGTTTCTAGGAAGAAGTTGCTGCGGCTGAGGTCGAAGAGGTTGCTGCCTGTGTTCTCCTCAAGGATTTTGATGGACTCCTGTCTCACATTTGGGTCTTTCAACCATTTTGAGTCTATTTTTGTGTGTGGTGTAAGGAAATGGTCCAGTTTCATTCTTCTGCATGTGGCTGTCCAATTTTCCCAAAACCATTTGTCGAAGAGACTATCTTTTTTCCCTTGGATGTTCTTACCTGCTTTGTTGAAATTGAGTTAACCATAGATTTGAGGGTCCATTTCTGGGCTCTCTATTCTGTTCCACTGATCTATGTGTCTGTTTTTGTGCCAGGACCATACTGTCTTGATGATGATGACAGCTTTGTAATAGAGCTGGAAGTCCGGAATTGTGATGCCACCAGCTTTGCTTTTCTTTTCAACATTCCTCTGGCTATTTGGGGTCTCTTCTGGTTCCATACAAATTTTAGGATTATTTGTTCCATTTCTGTGAAAAAAAGTTGATGGTAATTTGACAGGGATTGTATTAAGTGTGTAGATTGCTCTAGGCAGCATAGACATTTTCACAATATTTGTTCTTCCAATCCATGAGCATGGAACGTTTTTCCATTTCTTTGTGTCTTCCTCAATTTCTTTCATGAGTATTCTAAAGTTTTAGAGTACAGATTCTTTGCCTCTTTGGTTAGATTTATTCCTAGGTATCTTATGGTTTTGGGTGGAATTGTAAAGGGGATCGACTCCTTAATTTCTTTCTTCTGTCTTGTTGTTGGTGTATAAAAATGCCACTGATTTCTGTGCATTGATTTTATATCCTGCCACTTTACTGAATTCCTGTATGAGTTCTAGCAGTTTTGGGGTGGAGTCTTTGGGTTTTACACAAAAATATCATATCATCTATAAAGAACTTATCAAACTCAACACCCAAAGAACAAATGATCCAATCAAGAAATGGGCAGAAGACATGAACAGACGTTTTTCCAAAGAAGACATCCAAATGGCCAACAGACATATGAAAAAGTGCTCAACATCACTCGACATCAGGGAAATCCAAATCAAAACCTCAATGAGATACCACCTCACACCAGTCAGAATGGCTAAAATTAACAAGTCAGGAAATGACAGATACCGGCGAGGATGCGGAAAAAGGGGAACCCTCCTACACTGTTGGTGGGAATGCAAGCTGGTGCAGCCACTCTGGAAGACATTATAGAGGTTCCTCAAAAAGTTGAAATTAGACCTGCCCTATGACTGAAAAATTGCACTACTGGATATTTACCCCAAAGATACAAAGGTAGTGAGCCAAAGGGGCACATGCACCCCGATGTTTATAGCAGCAATGTCCACAATAGCCAAACTTGGAAAGAGCTAGATGTCCATCAACAGATGAATGGATAAAGCAGATGTGGTGTGTACACACACACACACACACACACACACACACACAGACATACACACACACACACAAATGGAGTATTATGCAGCCATCAAAAAATGAAATCTTGCCATTTGCAATGACGTAGATCGAACTAAAGGATATTATGCTAAGCGAAATAAGTCAATCAGAGAAAGACATGTATCATATGATCTCACTGATATGAAGAACTTGAGAAACAAGACAGAGGATCATAGAGAAAGGGAGGGGAAAATGAAACAAGACAAACCAGAGAGGGAGACAAACCGTAAGAGGCTCTTAACCATAGGAAACAAACAGGGTTGCTGGAGTGGAGGGTGATGGGAGGGATGGAGTGGTTGGGTGATAGATTTTGGGGAGGGTATATGCTATGGTGAGCCCTGTGAATTGTGTAAGACTGATGAATCACAGACCCATACCCCTGAAACAAATAATACATTATATGTTAGTAAAAAAATAAAAATAAGAAAATATCTGGGAGTAAGGAAAAAAATACCCTGACTTGACTTGAATTTTATATCCTTAGATTTTTCTTTCATGGCCCATGGGGCCACAAAGAAAAAATATTAATCTATTTCCATAAGTACTTTAGGTATTTGACATTATCATTTCTGCCCTCGCTCCCACTTAGATTTTCTATTTTCCATATTAAACATAACCATTTCTGTCAACAAAACTTAATGCAGCATAATTTTTAGTAACTATTATTTAGTAACTATATTTTAGTAACTATTTAGTAATTATTCTAGTCAGTGTTTCTACATACCTATAAAAGTGGGATTCCTGCATTTAAACATACCACCTGGCCTGCACAAAGTGACAGAGCTATAAACCGGCAACAGACATTCAAGAAGTATATTTTGTGTGCCACACACTTCATGGGGATCTAGGCAGACAAAATTACTACCAGACTGTAAGTTCCTTGAGTGTGGGGCTTTGTTTGGTTCACAGAGTTTACTGAATACACATGTTAGTGGAACGAAGATACAGATCGTGCCCTTCAGGACAAATAACAGGAGAGTTAAATGTATAACAATCAAGTGTTATTCAGCATGAGATATCATAACAAGTAGAAGGAAAGCACAACTCTTAACATTTGAACTGAGGATTTAAGGAATTTTAGAAATGAGTAGGGGTATATATATCCAGTATGAAAAGGAAAGATAGGCATTAGGTATGAATGAGGTAGTACAAAGTCTGAGTGAAAAGCACATGCTTGAGAAATTCCTCAGAGAAATGCTTATGAAAGAAAAGACATTTCGAGTGTTGGGGGAAAACATATATTGTTCAAAAAGTGTTTAGTAGTGTTGAAATAGTTAACTCTGCTCTTGAAATAAGAAGTCTCCATTTCATATCACTATTTACACAGACCAGTACCAAAAATGGAACACACATACACACACATATACAGTATGCATATATACAAACACACATATACACCCCTATGTGTACGTGTGTGTGTCTTTGTTTAGAATTTTTAGAAAATGGAGAATTATTTTAAAAAGGTATTCTTTGTGTTCTAATCTTAAAAAAGATATTTTACTACTCTATTTACTACATATTACTACATATAGTATACTACTATGTTTACTATATGTAGAAAGAGATTATAATCAGTGTTAAAACACAGTAGTGTTTGAGGCTGAAAGACAAGTTTGGAGGAAAATACTTATAACATATATAAGAAATAAAGCAAATTTCCTTTATGTAAGAATACCTACAAATTGGGGTGCCTGGGTGGCTCAGTTGTTTAAGTGTCTGACTCTTGGTTTCAGCTCAGGTCATGATCTCAGTGTTGTGGGATCAAGCCCTGTATCAGGCTCCACACTCAGTGGAGAGTCTGCTTGAGATTCTCTCCCTTTCCCTCTACCCCTCCCCCTGCTTGCACACTCATTCACACACTCTCTCTCTCTCAAATAAATAAACTTTTCAAAAAAAAAAAGAATACCTACAAAATAATAAGAAAATGAAACATTTTAGAATTGTGGGCAAAATATATATACATGCATTTTATATAAGATATATAAATGACCTATAATCTTATGAAAATGTTTGAATTTTCTGGTTATAATATGAAGGTTTATTAAAATAATAATTACAAGACTTTCAGTTTGCAATCTTTTGGATAGAAGTCATCATTCTATCCTATCAAAAAAATCAAAGTAAACAAAGTGAAAAATCAATAACTCTTCTTAGATCCTTAAGAACAATGAGGTCACAGGGCAAACTACTGCTCACAAAAGTGGAGACACCAGACAAATACAGAGAATCACAGCTTAGAGAAGCAGAAACCCATAAGCAGAAACCTCCACAGGACCCAGTTACAGAATAGGAAAGCCTAAACTATAATCAATGAATTGCTGGAGGTTCAGGATGTTTAACTCTCAGAGTTAACAACCCCAATGGGCCCAGTCAATGCGCGGCCCACCTACTTCTGTGAATTTTACCTATGAGACCTGGACTAGAATCTCACAGTTAATATAGAGGAAAATCCCCTAGTACTTCTGGCAGAGTGAGAGGAGAAGGAACTATTTTGAAGTATGCCAGAACATTCTGTTCTTTGTAACATTATCTGCCCTCAAGAGAAACTATTTTACCAGAATCTAAACTATTATGTTTGTTTGTCTGTTTGTTTGTTTTCAGAGCCTAATCAACCTGGGGAAAGAAAAATACCCAATTTCAACCACTCTAGCCTTGCATATGGAGGAAGGGAAATGCTCAATTCCAACCTCCTATAACCTTTCTCATAGAAGAAAGGAAATACACAACTCCAGGCCACTCTCAGCCTTCCTGCCCCATGTAGGGGATGGGAGAAGACAATAACTGAGAAGTACATGTTAAGATCATAGTCCAGGAGCACAGGCTCACTTAAAGACTGAAAGACTGAATCACAGGAATATAGAATGCTTCCCTCCTCACACTTCACCACCTATTTACATTAGCTCCTTTTACCTGGTACATCATGACTGTCTTTGAAGAAAAAATTACAAGACATACTGAAAGGCAGAAAATGAAGAGAGAGAGCAAGCATGAGAACCAGACTCAGATATGTCAGGGGTGTTAGAATGGTCAGATTGAGAATTTACCACAATTGCAAATAATATGCTAAGGGATCTAGGTCATAAAGTAGACAGTATGCAAGAACAAATGGACAATATAATGGAGAGGTGGAAATCCTAATGAAGAAAAATACTAGATATCAAAAACACCAAAAGAGAAATGAAAATGCCTTTGATGGGCTCATTAAAAAATTGGATATGGTTGAGGAAAGAATCTCTGAGCATAAAGATACCTTTGTAGAAACTGCCAAGACCAAAAAAAAAAGAAAGGAAGAATAGATTTATAAAAAAGAAGAACAGAACAAGAAGAGCAGAATATTGCAAAACGTTTAACACATATGCAACAGGAATACCGGAAGAAGAAAGACAGGAAGGAACCGAAGTATTTGATGTAATAATATATAAGAATCTCCCCAAATTAATGTCACATACCAAACTCCAGATCCAGGAAGCTCAGGAACACCAAGCAGGATAAATGATAAACATCTACACCTAGTCAAAATGCAGAAAATAAAGCTAAAGGAAAGAAAGAAGCTAGAGGGTGGGGGATAGGGGTTGGGGGGAAACCTTACCTATACAGGAGCAAAAATAAGAACTGCATCTAACTTCTCCTCAGAAACTATGCAAGCAGGAAGAGAGTTAAGTGGGATATTTAAAACCCACTAACCTAGGATTCTTAAACTTGCAAAATTATCCTTTAAAAATGAAGGGCATAAACAGGCAGAGCACAGAAGATTTTTAGGGTGGTGAAAATACTCTGTATAATACTATAATGAAGGATACATGTCATTATACATTTGTCCAACTGCAGAGAATGTGGAATGCCAAGAGTGAGCCTTAAGGTAAGCCATGGATTGTAGGTGAGTATGATGTGTCAGTGAAGGTTCATTAATTATAACAAATGTACCACCTGTGAGGGGATGTTGATCATGGAGGAGGTAATGCATGCATGGGGTCAGGAGCTATGTAATAAATGTCTACACCTTCATCTCAATTTGCTGTGAACCTAAAACTGCTCTTAGATAACTGGCTTTCACATGTGTTGTGTACATTATCAATTCCTAATAACGAGTAAAACATGGAATGTAAATTTTAAATTTATCTTTTACACATTGGAAGAGAAAAGGATGGTTTTAATTCCCAAAGTCTCTTCTTAATGAAGCAAGTTTTACATTCTAACCATGAGGCATATTAAATAGCTGTTCATTTGAAAAGAGAACATTTAATAGCAAATACAATCCTTAGGGAGTGTCTTTCAAAACCAGTTGTATGTGTGTATAATTGCATGTTATTTTTTCAGATTTTACATTATAATTAACACCAACACCCTTTAGGGGTAAAATAACAGGACTGTGACAACCCATGTTGATTAAAATAAACACATGAGGCAACACAGCAGAGAAAAATAGGCAAAGTGAAGTGTAATTGTTCCACTTATAAAGTAAAGCCCACTTTATAGGATGGTTGGACTAATTTATTTCTGCAGCTTATTTACTGAAATGTATGACCACATGTACATTGTGAGACAAATATAGTATCCCTCATGATCAAGTGAGCTGTCAATACAAACAGTAAAGATTGATACAATCTCAGTGCCCCACATAAAAGTCTCCACTTAAAATAGAATAGATATTATGGTAGTGGATGCCCTCCAACACTCAACCAACAGAGGAGAATGCAAAACATCCTTTCCTAACCTTCCTCTTATTTATTTATCATCCCTAGCAAAATGTTCCAAGTTCCTGTCAAGCCTCCACCAATTTCTGAAATTACAGTTATAATTGAGAATATCTGTTATTCTGGCACCTATACATAGAATGGACTCAAGATGCCAGTATTGGTTGTCACCATTCTTTTTTTTTTTTTTAAAGATTTTATTTATTTATTTGACAGAGAGAGACACAGCAAGAGCAGGAACATAAGCAGGGGGAGTGGGAGAGGGAGAAGCAGGTCTCCTGCTGAGCAAGGAGCCTGATGCGGGACTCGATCCCAGGACCCTGGGATCATGACCTGAGCCGAAGGCAGACGCTTAACGACTGAGCCACCCAGGCGCCCGGTTGTCACCATTCTTGAATGAAGACAAAATCAATTTTAAATCTTCACACTGTTTTCTGGCTATTCATTGTCATAATGACTGCTAGTCATTATATTAGTCACTACTATTTCTACTTGGTTTCCTTGAATATCATTCTCTCTTAGTTCTTCTCTGACCTCTTGGGCTCTTTTCTTTTAAACACCCTTGCTGGACCCAGCTCATCTTGCTGTCTTTTTTAAATTGAAGTGCCTGAATTCTTGGTCTTCCTTTTGTACCTCTGTGCTTTCATCAACTTTCCTGGCTCAATGTTTTCTATACACTGGCAACTTCCACATTTATATCTCCAGATAGGACCTCTCCTAGGAATGCTAGGCTCATACATGTATCTATTTCCTTGTTTCTTCCACTTTGATGTTGAACAGACACGTAAAACTTAACAAGTCCAAAACTCAGGTCCTGATTTTTCACCTTTAAAACCAGCCAATCCCATATTCTTCCCACAACTCAGTAAACGAGAGTTACATTGTGTCAGGTGCTCAAAATTCTTGGAGACAACTTTTATTCAACCGTTTATCTTATACCCAACATCCAATCTATGACATAAAGCTTTTGCATGTACCTTCAAATTATATTCCTTCTGAAAACCCTTGCTGCTACATTCTTATCCAAGCCACTAACATCTTTTGCCTGGATAATTAAATAATCCCCTTGATTCCCTCTTGCCCCTCACAAAGCCAAAAAAATCTTGTTAAAACACAAATAATGTTTTATCGTCTTTTGCTCAAAATACTCAAAAGCTACTTATTTCAGTTATTATGTAACAATTCCAAAACAGTGAGACTTAAAAAAATAATAATCATTTTAACTGCTTCTCAGAGTCCTGGGAACAGGTTGTTTTGGCTTGAGATTTCCCATGTGATTGCAGCCAGATGGAGGCTGGGGCTGAGGCCATCTTGAAGCCTTCCTCACTCACAGATCTGATGCCTGAGCTGGGATAACAAGAGTATCTGGAGACTGGAACCACTGGGGCTCATCATGTATCTCTGTCTCACTTATCAGATCTTTCCATGTGGTTTCTCTAATACAGCAGCCTCTGGGCAGTCAGATTTCTTACAAGGCATTTGGCTTTCTCTATCATGAGGTTCCCAAGAGAGTGGTGGAGGTTGCATGACTTTTGTGATCTAGTTTCGTAAGTGACACAGCATCATTTCCACCAGATTCCACTGATCAAAGAAGACAGAAGCTCAGCCAAGTTCAAAGTTAGATGGAGAGCTACCTCTTACACACTGTGTCTGTGATGGCTTTTGCACTGCAGTTATGATGGCTTTTCCATCTCTCTAGTACTCTTTTCCTCATGATATGCTTTTAACCTAGTTGCCACCTTGCTGCTCCCTCTACCTGGAATGTTCTTCCTTCAGATATCCAACTGGCTCATTTCTTCACCTCTTTCATGTATTTGTTCAAGTCTCACCTTTCCAGCAAGTTCTTATCTGAATACTCAAAGTAAAATTCACCCCTATTCTCCAAAATTCCTTATGTGCCTTCTCTGAGTTATCTTCTCCCATAAAACTATACCATATTTTCATGTGCTATAAAATTAACAGATTCATTTTATTTATGGTGTATCTGTACTCCGTCAAAACTTGAGTTCCATTAGGTCATGGATTTTTGTCCTTTCTCTTCACTGATGCATCTCAGAGTGCCAGCACATGATAGGTCCTCAATAAATATTTGGTGAATGAATGGAGGCATGAATGTAGTGACTGATGGAACAATAAAAGATGCATATGTAAAATTCATAGGCAATATTATTAAATGAAATTTGTTAGCTGTTTGGGCTATGTAAATTGTACAGAGAAGTGAATTAAAGCTTTAAGTAAGAGGGAGATCCTAAAGTTAGTATTGATTCCCTTTTCCCCACAATGAATGATATTTTGAAGATCTTCACGCTAACATTAGTTTAAGCTCATTCAATACTGTCATAGGAGGAAGAAAATCATTTGAGACCTTAGATATTAATATTCCAATCCCTCACCTTCTGTGTGTTTGAACTCATCTATCACTTTGGAGGTAAAACTGGAATAGTGTACAAATTCATAATGAGGTGAGGGGTTTTAATATAGAAGGCATTTTCTTCTTTCCAGTGATGTCTCAGAGTAATGAAGTCCTGATGAAGCCAGGAGGGGAGAGGAATTTTGATTTCTGTATTTCAAATTTCTAATGATTTATTATTTAAGGGTGTGTGATTTTTGAGTCAGTCTACATCTCAACTCTATAAATCTCTAGCTATGCATCTTTGGAAAATTTCCTTAATGTTTCTGATCTTCAAATTTTATCCTCATCAAGAAAATAAAGACAGTAATACCTATCTCATGCAATACTGGGAGAATAAAATAAAATTAGATATTATGATAAATGTACTATACTTAGAATAGCACCTGGTACATGTGTCAATAACAGTAAACAGAATTTTTTCCTACATTAACTTTTAATTGTAATGAACTTATAGAGAAAAAAATGTAATTTACTCGGAATAAGCTTAAAAATGAAATTCAATATAATATCCTTTCCAGAATGAAGTTCATTAAAAATGGACAAGTGTATTTTAAGCATAACTTACATAGAAAGTAGTAAGAAATAAGAAAACAGATGGGGTGAGACACTAAGAGTTAAACATATTTTTCTTCCTAAATGGGACACAACTTGCCCACTTGAGCATGAAACTCTTCTCTAGATCTTAGAATACAAGGAAAGTTCAGATCAAAATTTTCAGAAATTCAATTGCCTACAACCTCAGGCTTTTATTTATTTCATGCTTGCTTTGATTTTGTCTTTTATTAAAGTCTCTTATATAACAGAAATAGTACCAGAGAAAAGAGGTTAGTGAAAAAGCTCTTTAGTTGTGCCAAAGGGACTAAAACTCAGATATTATTTCAATTTAATCAACTCTTATGCATTGAGTCTCAATTAAGCGGCAGATATTATAGGAAGCACTGAGGATAAAATGATGAATAGAACATATTTCCATCTTTCCCCAAGTTCAGTGGTTTGCTGCCTAACTTTGAAGAATACTACAAATCTTTAACCAAAGTAACAAAATGTACATATCCAAGGCTCTGAGAAGTCCTGCAATAAAGAAACCTATTTGACTTCCTAATCACTGAGTATCTCTCAAACTTACTTGGCAATGAGCCTCTTCCTTTGTGTAACATCTACAACTGATACACTATATAACACATTCATGTTCATCTGTTCATATTATCCTTCATCCACATGCTTCTCCTTTCAATGGGATGGTTTTTAAATTTAAAATTTTTAATTAGACATCTATTTAAGAGAGAATTTTGAAATCCTTTCCATATGTAGGAATTGAAGTTCACCAGTATTGTGGGAAGAAAAGATGAAAAGCAAGTATAGCTAAATTCAAAGTTTCTTCTTTGTCATGTACCAAGAAAACAGTAATTTTTATATTGTTGCAAAGTCTCTTATTATACATTAAAATATAAAACTGTACTGATTAGAACTCCTTCAAGTATCCCTAAGGTTATATGCTTTACATTTCTGGCTTCTGAGTAAACAGTGATTTAAAGAATGAGTGTTTTTGCCAAAATGGCTTTGAAAACCAAAAGCAGGTACTATATCCTTTGATCTGCATGAGGTGCATGTGAGAAAGGCAAGTGACTGGCATAAGATCACATTCCTTGAAAGTGGTGGATCTGGAACTCAACCCTATGAAAGAAACACATTAATTTAAGCAAGACACACTGAATTCAGACTTTTTATTCCAACTTTGAAATAACTGCCCAAAGTGCTAGGCTAAAGATTTATATTTATATTATCTATGAGAAAGTAAAGAAAGCAAATTTGAAGTGAAATTTCAAAAACTAAAACATTCAAATTATTTTCAAGTATTTTAAAAGTTACATTTCCAGTACTCTCATCTTCACACAAACAATTAAATTGATTTTACAAATTATCCCCTTCAGTAAGGCTATTCAGAAGAGAGACTTTATTCAGAGACATTGTTAGCATTTGCTATATGTTATTATAAGAACTGCCTTAATGAGACAAGTTCATTCAATACAAATTTCTATCAGTAAGAAGAATAATAGGGATTTCTGTTGGAAGACAATGTTGTCCTCTCTGATGTTAGCATCTAGAGGTCAACGATGAAACTTAAATATTTCTATCTAACTATATAACAATCTAGGAAACTATCATCAATGAGTTTGCTTTTTGAAGAGCTATCCCATTTTATAATCTAGTCATTTCCTTTCCCTGAGAAACTGAACTATTTAAGTGTCATACTACTTTGAGATAATCAGTTTGGGATGAAAATTTTTAGAAGTATATCATTCATAATTCCTTGTTCCTTTCTCAGGTAGAAGCAGTGTAGTATATCACTTACATAATATGTGGCATTGGAACTGTGCTCATTATATGGGAGTTGCTTTTATTATTAATAAAAATACACATAAAATATAATAATAATAATAGTAATAATATGCAAAGAGTATGCTAGATACCATACCTCTGGTTAGAATTAGCATTTCTCGCTTAGTGTTCCAACTTGTACACTGTATATTTTTCTGTTATATTACCTATATTACTTTTGTCTGCTCACTTCTGTCTCCCAGATTGTAATCATAACAGGGATTTCTTCTAACTTTGATCTCTATATCCTTAACTGCACTCAATAAATGTTTGCTATAAAAATTAATGAAAAGAAATGTTAATTTGTTCTTTGTTTAAGGTAACATCTGAACGAATAACCTACTCAATTTAAAATGCATAATGTTTAAGTGCTATAAGGATGTGGCTAGACTGGGCTTCCTCATAGCCTGGAGACTTTAGGGTATTCACTTCTTACATGGCAGTTGACTCACCCTAGAGCAAACATTCCAAACCAGATGAAATGGGACCTGATGGTCCTTTCAGAACTGGCACAGTGTCACTTCTA
This sequence comes from Zalophus californianus, assembly GCF_009762305.2. Lineage (NCBI taxonomy): Eukaryota > Metazoa > Chordata > Mammalia > Carnivora > Otariidae > Zalophus > Zalophus californianus. The sequence goes on along the minus strand of NC_045595.1, from coordinate 42,558,256 downwards.
CTATATTATACTGGTTACAAAGCCACAAGGTCAACTCAAATTCAAGGAGAGAGGAAATAAATTACATCTTTCCACAGAAAGAGTGAGAAAGAAGTTAGTTAGCTTCCCACAATTTAATCTGTAACCCCCATTAATGCCATTTCCCTCATTTGACATAATGTTTGATCTGACAATTAAGAGAAGAAGAGAAAATTGCATAATACACCACAGAGTAGTAACAATTACATTTTCATTTGTGTCCTTGTTCTTGATTACTATACATATAAGAAACAATTTATCAAGCAAACAAACCAACTCTATAATTGTTTTCTGAGATAAGAATCAATGAGTTTACCTTTAGCTACAAAATACATCACCTTTTTTTTAATAGACAATTAAACACAAACTTTTGGAGACAAAATTGCAGACAAAGGATTCTGAGCTGCATCCATGACTCAATATTAATAAATGAAGTTGGAATATGACCTGCAATTGGTCTATGATGACAGAAAGCAGATAGCTACTCCTCCTAGTACAACTGAAGAATACCTGGCTAAGCATTTATTTCAAGAGCTGGGAAAGAATTTTGTTATAACATAGGCCTGTATGCATAATGAAATAAGTGCCTTGAATACTCTTGAAACAAGGAAGGATAAAGGGAGAAAAATGTACATAGAAGGAATATATTTTTAACACTAAAAACATGGTATAATCTTTTTAACATTTTATTAAAATAGAAATTAAAATAAAGCATTACGTTTTGTAAATAAAAGTGGTGGGGAATAAATCATTTCTCAGAAAGACCCTAAGAGACCACAAGGCAATTCAAGTTGTTTTGACTATTTGAAGAATAAGGTTGAAAAGAGAGACATGAGAAATGAGATGAGTACATTTATAGACCCTTAGGGAAAACACTGGTAGTGGGTGAGTGAACTAGGAGATCCTCTACCTGAAAGAGGGGTTTTATTCTTTTTTTATTATTATTATGTTATGTTAATCATCACACATTACATCATTAGTTTTTGATGTAGTGTTCCATGATTCATTGTTGGCATATAACACCCAGTGCTCCATTCAGTATGTGCCCTCTTTAATACCCATCACCAGGCTAACCCATCCCTCCACCGCCCTCCCCTCTAGAACCCAAAGAGGGGTTTTATTCTCAAGTAAAGGAATTTTAAACTAACACTACACTGTATGTTAGCTAACTGGAATTTAAATAAAAACTTAAAAAAAATTTTATAGAACTTATGGTACCCTTGTAATTAAGAAAAGTAAATATTCTAAAATATTCACCAGGGGCACCTGGGTGGCTCAGCTGAGAAGTGTCCAACTCTTTTGATTTCAGCTCAGGTCATGATCTCAGGGTCGTGAGATGGAGCCCCTTGTCAGGCTCCCCACTCAGCATGGCATATGCTTGAGATTCTCTTTCCCTCTCCCTCTGCCCCATCCCCCAACTCATGCACCCGCAAATTTTCTCACTCTCTCTTAAATAAATAAATAAAATCTTTACAGTATGTACCAGATAATATGTTTGCACATATATCTATAATATGAAGCACAAAACACAATCAGTGAATCATAATGAACCAAGCAATGAAAGCAGAGGAGGCACCAGACAAAACCAGATATTTACTTACTCTTCTATTCCTTAACCTGTGAGGGTGGGATTGAAATAACAGAAAACAAACACTGTTTATATGCAAAGTTACTAATGGTTTCAAGTACGTATGTATGCATATTTATGTATTCACACACTGTGTACTTGTACATATTGACATTCAGTAAAATTTATATACTTTAGTCTATGGATTGGGAGTATATGGCCTATCAAATCCAATCCACCTCCTGTTTTCACAAATGAAGTTTTATTAGAACACAACCACATTCATTCATTTCTGTATTGTCTATGGTTGCTTGTGTGCTACAACTGCAGAATTAACTAGTTGTGACAGAGAACATAACATAATCAAAACTAAAATACAGATTATGTGCCCCTTTATAGAAACGGTTTGTTGAACCCTGGTTTACTATTCCGAAGACTAAATATGGGATTCTTAATATATCCTAGTTAAGTAACTGTAACCACAACAATAGTAATAATTTCTATCATTTATTGAACACATAGTTTGTGCCAAAAATCATACTAAGCTGGAAGGGCAGGGTCTTATTGATGTAGGAAAGCTGTCAGGTTTTGAAGTTGACGGCCAAGAAAGAATTCTTGAGATGTCTTTGGTGCAAAAACGGTGGTTTTTTAAAGCACAGGGAAGGACCCGTGGGCAGAAGGAGCTGCATCGGGTTCAGGAGGAGTGGCCCATTATATGCTTTCAAGTTGGGAGGGGCTTACGGATAGTGTAAATCTCTAAGGAATTTGGAAGCAAGGTTTCCCAAAGTCTAGCTATTGTTGGTAAAGGTCATTTATTACCATCTAATAAAAACCTTAGTCATGAGACCCTTCAGGTGTATATCGGTGGGTCATATGCTTGGGGTACGGTAAAGTTTCCAAAGGAATTTTTATATGTTAAAGTAGACTTAGAGGATCTTGGGGGTTGGGCAATCTTAGTCTTTGCCCTTAGCAAAGTATTAACATGGAGGCAGCTGAGTTCCTAGAGGACTGTCACTCTGCCTGTTTCAAGGACTTGTCAGTGGGCTTTAAGGAGTAAGGAAATTTAATAATTATTTTCTGCCTTTGTTTCCCACATCACTATGATTGACAGCCTCATCAGAATCACACAGAATAGAAACGGAATAGTTAGCCAGAGGACAGAATGATAATTATTCAAAGAAAAAAAATGGCAAACATCAACTACACTATCAATAATTAAAAATGCTAGCCTGCAATGACTTATTATAATGGATACCTAACCTCATTCATACAAAATGAAACTGGGTAATGTCTCATTAATACAAGAAATAATCAGTGTTTTTGCAGAGGTAAACATTTCTTTAAGGGTGTGCTGGAACCTATGTATTTATATTTCCTGGCCTTTTGTGACAATCAGATGAATAAATAGGACCTATTTAAATAATGCCAGATAAAACTCAGTGTCTCCAAATAATCCACAGGGGTGGAAATTCTATATTAAAAATTATGTTTATATCTATTTATCTTGTCAAATTTTTAGTACATATTTTTTAAATTGCACATTTTATTGGAAAATAGTATCCATCTATATCATTATAAACAAGTACAGTATTAGAGTTCACAAGCTCAAATTTTATTGCTAACAAGGGTATGTGATCAAAATTTTGGAAACCATTGACAAATTACTCATCCCAAAATAGTAAATAACCTAGGGGTTATAATAATCCATATAAGGTTGTAATTGTGTACTCCTGTAGCACAATCCACAATTTTATAGAAAAATCAGTATATCTAATTACAAATGAATATAGATGACTCCAAAATCTGAAAACCAATGACACGGGAAAAATATGACACTGGAGTGTACCTTCACAAACTTAAATTCAATATATCTGTGAAGAATTTCTCATCACCCACCTAAGTTTTTCATTTTGTATTTTAGTGTAATTTTAATATCAGTCCTAATCTCCTAGTAATGAATCCTTAAAACTATGCTGACCTCTTGTTCTGCCCTGGGTAGCCCATCATATTTTTCAATGAAATTGAAGATTCTTGCTTCATTCCTCGATAATGTCTCCCATACCCATCTCTCCCTTGTCACATCCCAAACATCCTTTAATGGGCTTCCAGTCAGCAGGTTCTCTCCTTTCTGGTCCTCCACACACAGAAGCTAGTGGTTTACTAAGGAATATATTCCATGAATACATTCCATGAAAGGTACTCACTCCTTTACTCCTAACTTTACACAAGTCAGAATCCAGGCTCAGCTTTGCTTTAAAACAAAGTTGTAATCTCCATTCGAAAAATGCTGTCACATTTTTCTCTCTTCCGTTCTAGGAATCCCTGTTTGCAGTGTATTCATATAATTGTCCTCTAAATATTCCTTACTATTTTATACTTTCTACTTTATCACTCATCTCCTTCCTCCCTTCTTTATTATCCATGTACATTTTAACCTCTAAGCAAGACAGGTTTTTTTTCCCCCTGTGATAAAGGACCCTCCTACTTGTATTTGAATTCTCTACAACTTCTATCAGAGTACGTTATTAAACAAAGACTCAATAAATATTTGCAGCTTTGTGCTGTGGTTGCTTTGCCATAAGGAACAATGGTTTCCTAGCGACATTCATTGCTCCTAGTGCCTGAGGTAAGAAATACATTTTAGCAATTGTGGACCTAAAAAGGAAAGGTAAACAACTTCATCAGAAACCTAACAACAAAATAGAATGCCACTTAGTCATGGTCTTACTTTTTCAGGTAACCTAGGTCTTAGAAACCACAGGCAGTTTTAACACTATATTGCAGCTCTGGTTCTGTGTACACTAAATAAGAGGAAATAATATCATCTGTGTTCACTTTAACGATACCATACTTTGGAGGGAGTTAACATCATAAGAGGTGATGAATTAGATGTTTAAGAGGGTAGAAGCTCAATCTAGGTTTGATTTCCAATATTTTTTTCTCTATAATTCTAAAAGGATCAAATGATTTTATTATTCAAAAATTTTTAGATAAAAATGATACATTAACTCTGCCTACAATGAGAGCAGAAGACACTGGGAGGTCTTAGCAATACAGTTAAAGAAAATGTTGGCCTTTGCTACATTATTTACCATGCTCACATATCCTTTCAGTAAAATTTAAGAGAGCTATAATAAAGAATAATATTTTACATGTTGTTTATTAATTTAAACATAAATTTTCAGAACTCATATATACCCGTAACATTCCAAATGAATTTTCTGTGTAAGTCATTAATTTTAACACCAAGGCACTGATCATTTTCACAAAAAAAAAGTTAATAAATTTAAAAAAATCTAGTCAAAGAAAGAAGAAGAGAATCTGCAATTAAATTTTAGTTGATAATGGGCTATTTAATAACTATGTTATGCAGAAAAAAAGGCAATGATTCATAGAATGTATATACAGCATCTAATGATAATCAACATGCTTTCTGGAAAATGAAGATAATATTCCCTTATTGAAAAGAGTTAGATGGGGTGCCTGAGTGGCTCAGTCAGTTAAGCAGCTGCTTTCGGCTCAGGTCATGTTCCCAGGGTCCTGGGATCGAGTCCCAAATTGGACTTCCTGCTCAGTGGGGAGCCTGCTTCTCCCTCTCCTTCTGTCTCCCAGCTTGTGCTCTCACTCTCTCTCTCTGTCAAATAAATAAATAAATAAATAAATCTTAAAAAAATAATTAAAAAAAAGAAGAGTTAAATGAACTTCTTCACCTAATATGTTTAAAATTCTCTTTCTAGTGCTCAGATTTTAATGAAATGCAGATCACTGCAATTCTTCATGTTAAATAACATCTGGGATTGTTCTTTAATTGAGTAAATTGGGTTAAAATATTGCATTTTTATTACTAGCTTAATAGCTTAAAGAAGTATTAAACATTTAATTATTAACCTTGACATGAAAGAATTGGAAGAGATTTCTTAGATGATTTAAGGACTTATAAGTTCTCTCTTCTGAGTTAAGTTTATATGCAAGGATAAAGCAGATCTAACTAGCCATCCTGAAATGGGTGTTTGACTTTAATTGAAAGAAACGAATAATACAGCATGTACACATATGATATGTCCAACATTAGTTGAGCAAATCATTCATGGAGGAATATATGTTTTATATGAAAAATATCAAGTAACCAATGTTAATTATTAGTAAAATCACCATTACTAAACAACAGAAAAATCTAGCCTAATGATTCCTTCGTTCAATAAATATTTGCTATACACCCGTCATGTGAAAAGTGCTAGTCTAGGCATTAGGAAGAGAGAAGTGAATCAGTTCTCATAACTCTTGTATTCTATCAGAAATAGACACATATAAATATGGATTTTTTAAAAGATAAATAATTATATTAAATAGTACAAAGAGAATTAAAAGAGTTATATATAGTTAGGTGGTGTAGGCAATGGTATGTTGGTAAATGTTCAAAAATCAATTCTCAAAAAGGAAAAAAAAAAAAAACCTTGGTTGTAGTGTTTGCCATTCTCTGTTGTGTAAATAATCCCAGCATGGCTGATTTCAAGCTACAATATGACATCGCTGAATACAGAGTTGGAAAGAGATGTCTACCCTCAGCTCTAGTGGGCTCCAGTATACCACGATAAGGCTATGTTAAGTTGAATAGGTCTTTCTGGGAAAATGACATTAAAACTAAGGTCTGAATAACCAGAAAAAAATCATGTGTGGAGTACTACATAAGTCATATTCTGAGCAGAGAAAACAGCTAGTACAAAGTTGCAAAGCCAATACAAACTTGGACTGTTGGAGGAACAAAAAGATCAGTGAATCTGAAGGGTAACAAGCAAGGAGGATGAACAACAGGGTTGGAAAGGCAGCCAAAGTCTTCACACAGAACTCTGTAATAGAGGGTATAGAATTTGGCTGAGATGGTACTGGAAGATCTATGAATCATTTTGTCGTGATTAAAACTCTTGTAGTATTTACTCTGTTCTGTCCATAGTTAAGTAAAAAAGTTATTACAGAAGGAAGGACAGACCTTGGCTCTCTGATGATAGGAGGAATATGAGAAAATATTTGGGAACTAGGTTAAATAAAACTTTGGAATTAGTAAGCATCAACATAATATTGCTAATCATGGCATCCAACTTAATATGTAACTTGCTTCATGTAAAATTTCTTTCATCTGCTTTTGTTTGCTACAGTCAAGTACTATTGTCATTCATATTGTCACAACTGTCATTTCTAGAAAATGATTCTATCATATAAAAATAACATAATCTCAAATGACTTCCTGAGATCTTGACCTAAGAGCTTATATATAAAACAAATGTTTTTTAAATTGTGGCTATAATGGCACATAACAGCAGGCATTAGATGCCATGGACGTAATATCTGGCAAATAAAATGCTATGGTCTCCAAGGGAACTGTAGATATTTCTAACTCTATTCAAAAATGTACTGTAACTGTAGATAGAATTTCCCTGGGCTATAGAAAAGCACAGATGATATTAGTGTTTATTAGGTCCATGAAGGTTGCTTTTAAAAATATATCTGAAAAACACTGAAATTCTGCTAACATGGCCAGAAATCCGGAGGTCAGAAACAACAATGCAAAGTAGAAACTCATCATGGGTGGGAGTGAATAAAAATATTTCTATTAATAAAGTCTAAGGGTAACAGTTTGATTAAAAAAGAAAAAACAAAAACCAGGAAACATTCATTTATATTGGGCAAATAATGAAATCAGTTACACACTGTGTTTATAAATTCATTAGACTAACATTGAGTCTCCTCTGGACTAAACCCGGAGTAACAAGTATCACCTGAGTTCACTATCTAAGGGAGGACCAAGGCACAAACAGAGGGAAAAAAAAAAGCAGAATTGATAAGTTCTCAAGTAGAAGTGTAACAGAGTGTGACAGAAGCAAAGAGTAGTAACAGCATTTCAGGTATGAAAAAGACTATAGGGAAGAGGAGTTTGGCTCCAGTATTGGTGGAATAAAGAATTCCATGCATTCTTCTGAGGATTTCAGAATAGCTAAAATATAAACTACTTGCAAGAATGAAGAGGAATGATGTTTAAGGAGGTTAAAAATCATTTTCATTTACAATGTATGCTTTAGTAAGAGTTTGGATTTTACCTATCTTTGCCTTGAGGAATCAGAAGTCTCCCTAACCCTTTTTTTTATAGTTTATTTTGAAATAGCTAAAGATGAACAAGTTTTGAAATAATACAGAATTGCCCTGTACCTATGTAACTAAAACACCTTGTCCAAAACAGAAAATTAACATTCGTACAATACCATTAACAGGACTGCAGACCTTATTCAGATTTCATCAGCTTTTACAGGAACTTCTTCTTCCCTCAGTGTGTAGTTCTATGAAATTCTATCACACATATGGATTCACAAAAAACTGGTAGTCACCACCATCCATATACAGAACTGTTCCATCATCATAAAGAAACTTCCTAGTGTTACCCCTTAATAATCACACCTCTCCTTCACCAAACCATTAATACCTAGTGATCACTGATAGGTACTACAGTTTTCACTTTGACACTTACATAAATGGAATCATACAGTAAGTAAGCTTTTCAGCTTTGGCATTTTTTTTTTTCACTTTGCATGATGCCTTGAGATATACCCAAGTCACAGTGTGTTTTAATAGTTCCTTTTTATTGTTGAGTAGTATTCTGTTGTCATGATGTACCACAGTTTGCTTATCCATTCACCCACTGAAAGCAAATTGTGTTGTTCCAGTTTGGGGCTGCTATGAATTTTTGTGTACAGGTTTTTATGTGAATGTAAGTCATGGAGATAAATACCCAAGAGTATAATTGTGTCACTGGTCAATGTATTATTAACTTTATAGAAGACTACCAAACTATTTTTCAGATTGGATGTGTCAATTTACATTTCCACCAGCAATGTAGGGGAGATTCCATTGTTTCACATCCTTGCCAGCACTTGGTATTGCCAGGATGTCTTCCCATTCTAATAAATGTGTAATGGTATGTTATTGTGACTTTAATTTGCATTTACCTTATAGCTAGTGAGCTTGTATTAGATGACTTTAATGTACAAATGTGATATCATAATTTAAAGGAAAAGTAACTTGGAGAACTATGTACAGAATAGAATGAAATGTCCAGGGATGGAAGACTAAAGAACTAAGGATGGGGAGATAAGTCAGGATGATCAGATATAGTTCAGATAAAAGATAAAGTTAACTGAAAATAAAGCATTTACAAAAGGCAAAGGGAGAAGAGATCAGATTTGAAAAGTATTTGAAAGCAGACTCAAAAAGATTTGTGGGAATAAATAACAAAAGGAGTCGATGGTAACGCGTTTTAAGCTTGAAATAGTGAGTAGATACAGATATAGTAACCAAAATTAAAAATAAGGAGAGAAAACAGTTTGGGGAGAGAGAGAGATTTGGAGACATTTTTTGGCCATATTAAAACTGAGGTATCTATAGAGCATACCAAAATATTTGGCTAACTGAGCGGGGAGAAACATTATTCCAAATGGAATTTGGTATCACAAAGAGCAAAGACCTATTGTGTTAAGTGGGATATTTTGCTTAAAATCATTGTCATAACTTTTTTTAGCAACATTGTTGACAATTAATCTCTGACCCCTAGACCAGTTCACATTGAAAGCAAGACAAAAATCAGAGGTCATTTTGGTTTAGGAGCTGATGTGAACCAATCTTAGGGAGAAAATTGTAATACACTAATAGCCTAATATATTGCTACCTTGAAGGGGAATTAGAAAGGCAATAATTATTGGAGAGTTTTCCCGAAGTTATAGAAGCCTGGCTACTCTATTAAAAGAATAGATGACATTTGCATTTTCACCCATGTGTTCTTTTCATGATTAGAGGAATCATTTAAGACCACAAACTTAGCAAATCACACCTCAAAAACTGTTGCTACCACAAGTATCTTTGTTTTTTCAATGTAAGAAAATGGTTGTATATTATATACATATACATATATATGTATATATATATTTATATCACACCATGGCTTATCTACTATTAGTCTTATGTTGATCTTATTTATATTATAGACTTCAGTAAAATTCAATTGCATAATAATATATATTTAAGAAGATCAGCAGAGGGGCACCTGGGTGGCTCAGTTGGTTAAGCGACTGCCTTCGGCTCAGGTCATGATCCTGGAGTCCCGGGATCGAGTCCCACATCGGGCTCCCTGCTCAGGAGGGAATCTGCTTCTCCCTCTGACCCTCTTCCCTCTCGTGGTCTCTATCTCTCATTCTCTCTCTCTCAAATAAATAAAATCTTTAAAAAAAATAAAAATAAATAAAAAAAAAGAAGATCAGCAGAATACAAATAGTAGACTAGCCATGAAGTAAAATGTTTTACATATTATTTCAACTGATTCTCCCAGCCACCCCATGTTGTAGCCTGGAGGAAAAAGTAATAATATCTCCATTTTAAAGATTTAAAAAAAAATCCTTGAAACCAGAAAGAATGGAAAGCACATGACATTGTATGTGGGAGACACTGTTTTCCTAACTATCATTTGCCCTCCTTTCTTTTCTCTTAGACTGAGAACTGGAATCTTTCCTCAGAACTATCTAAGTCTTGGTAAACCTACCTGAACCACAAACACATGATCAAAGGGCAAATCTACATATACGTTGTTACAAAAAAAAAAAAGAAGAAGAAGAAGAAGATGATGAAAATTTATAAAGTAGTGTGACCACATTTAGAAGTTTTTCAATCAGGGACACCTGGGTGGCTCAGTCGGTTAAGCGTCTGTCTTTGGCTCAGGTCATGATCCCAGGGTCCTGGATCGAGTCCCACATCAGGCTCCTTGCTCAGCGGGGAGCCTGCTTCTCCTTCTGCCTGCCGCTCCTTCTGCTTCTGTGCTCTCTCTCTCTGGCAAATAAATAAAATCTTTAAAAAAAATTTTTTTTCAATCAAACCATTCTGCCAATTCCTAAGTTTGCTGATAGTGCAAATAAACAGATGTCTGGTTTCATTCCATTACCAGTGATACAGGAAAGGAAAACTACTGGGCACCTGGGTGGCTCAGTAGGGTAAGTGGTTAAGTGTCTGCCTTCAGCTCAGGTCATGATCCCGGGATCCTGGGATTGAGCCCCACATCAGGCTCCCTGCTCAGTGGGGAGTCTGCTTCTCCCTCTCCTTCTGTCCCTCTCCCCATGCTCTCGCTCTCTCTCTCTTAAGTAAATGAATAAATAAATAAAATCTTTTAAAACAAAAAGGAAAACTATTAATAAGTATAAATTCTACTGAAGTTGAAAAACATGTAATATTCATATAAATGGAGTACATTTTGCCACTTCCTAAAAGAACTCAAGAAAATAATATGAAAAATAATTATACAGTGAGGAAAAATAGTAAATATCAGTGAGAAAGTTCAAAAATTATTGACAAAGTAGGAAGGGAAATGTTGGATTCAAATAACAACAACAACAACAACAACAAAATACAAAAAAAGAAAAGGATGAAATGATCAAAGCCTGCCAGATATTCATGCTGAAGGAACTATTTTTAAAAAGAACCATGGGGTGCCTGGGTGGCTCAGTTGGTTAAGCGACTGCCTTCGGCTCAGGTCATGATCTGGGAGTCCCTGGATCGAGTCCCGCATCAGGCTCCCTGCTCGGCAGAGAGTCTGCTTCTCCCTCTGACCCTCCCCCCTCTCATGTGCTCTCTCTCTCTCTCTCTCATCCTCTCTGTCTCAAATAAAAAAAAAAAATCTTTAAAAAGAACCATGAAACAAAACAAAAACCCATGAGTAAATAAATAAAATAAAAAATGACCACTAAAATTAGAATATGAAATAATAAATAAACCCTATGGTAAACTAAGAAATTGCAGAGAAAAATATCACTGGTACATGCAAAAGTCAAAATTGATGTGGCAAGGAAAAAATACTCTGCTATGCAAAGTGTATATTAGGAGAGTAAACTGGGAAATGGCTTAATTAACTATGTAGTTTATTCATGCAAAAGAAACTGATAGACCTCAAAAACAGGATGACTCAACTGGTGCTTAATGAAGGTATTAGAAGAAACAAGAAATTCTGTCAGTGTAGAAACCATAATTAAGGAAAAAACTGAGGACAAATATGCTAACTAAATGGGAGGCCCAGCTCTTTGAAAATGGCCACAGCACCATTCACCAGTGGTATTAGAAAAAAAATCAACAAGTGCCTTTAGACCTATTTACCAATAAGTTTAAAATTTTTGAAATATGTTTAAAATTACAAATAAAAAGGGGGGTGGTTAAAGTATTAAGGATACAAACTGTCCTCTGTCCTAAAAGTACCACTGTTCAAAATTTGTAAAAAACATACTTTAATCACAAACAAGTCAGTTGTTATATGAATAACAAATGTACATCTATGGAACTACAAATATGTAAAGAGGAAAAGTATGTACCACTCTTTAACTATAATGGAAATGCAAAACTTAGGGAAGTTCCTCTAAAAAATCAACTACGAAATTCTACAAGTGCAAAAGTTTTAGGCAAAAGATAGTTTTTCAATAGAATGTAAACGTATGTAGCTATTAGAATATATAAGGGTATGGTCTATATCAATGTAGATAAAGATGTATCGGAAGAAATAAAATGGTTGCTATTTAAGCACATTCATTTTTCTCTCCCTATGTACAAAGTTTTAAATCAAAATATTTATTCAAAAATAGTTGCTATAATCAAATGAATATTTCAGTAAGTGCTATTAAATTAGTGGAGCTTGAGGTGCTGAAAATAGATACATAGGCCAATTAAGGGCCATGTACACCGTGACTTAAATACCACAGAAGTCCTATATTCATTCATTTAATAAAGATTTATAAAATATGTTGTAAACAAAGTAAACACTGAAAATAAGCTAACTTCATGGAAATACAGGATTATGTTGAGCAAAAATGGCATGCATGCCTTTCTTTCCTCATTCACTGGAAAAAAAAAGAAGTTGGAAAGCTCAGTAAAACAACTCATTTAAAAAATAATATGAACCTATGCACACCAATAACTAAGGAAGAGCTGCTGCCTCTTTTGATTACAGAGGCTCCTGGAGTAAGGCAATTAAAACTAAGAAATAATTTGGCACCCTGTTGGAAGCCAGAGAGAAAGAAAAACACTAAAGACTTAGCCCAGGAACTGTGGAATAGTGGCAAGGATATCAGCATCTGCAACAAACACAATTTTCTCTTCTTTAAAAATGAAAATATTAGTATTCCACCATATTGCGGTATCACTTGAACTAATATATCTAAGTGGCTTGAAATTGGAAAACATGCACACATAAAATACTGGTATTCTTTTTTATAGATTTAGACTTAAAATAAGAGTTGTTTCTTCTTCCTCTGATATAAAACGTGGCTCTAATTTCAAAGTTTCACTTCCATGTACTTAATAAGTTTTGCTAACAAAACAATGCATAGTAAAAGTTCCTACTACTATGCTTGACCCAAAGCAGACTCTCCTTAAGATGTCTGTTGAACCTAAATCTGCTTTAAAATATAATTGGAATCTTCTGAAATAAAAGTTTTAAAAGTTGGAATCAGGTATATTTGCTGCAAAGAATTATGAATCTCATTTTCAAATAAATCAACCAAATCTATTTTTTCAAAGGTTGTGTTACTCAGGGACAAAGCACATCTTAAATGAAACAGAAGATAAATCTATTCTTAGAATCCAGAGAAATTAATTACAGTGGATTGTCATGATAAAGACCATGAAGAGTATGGAGCTTAATAGAAAAAAATATATATATATGGGAAGGAAGTAGCAGTAGCTTGGAGAAAGCCAAAAAGGATGGGTAGGAAAAAAGTTATGTCTCCAAAGGTCAAGTAAAGTAGCACTGAAATAAAACCTGGTGATCTTCATCAATGTGTATAACTAATACAGCGGGTTTCCAGGGGGATATATTGTCAGGGTAGGTAGAGCACAGCCCTGACTATCAATCTTCTTGCCCAAATTGTACAAGTAACACGCAGGAATATATAGATCAGTTCTCAAGAAAAAGAAGTGTGACTCCCTAAAATCTGTTCCATATTATTCAAATTCTTGTTACGAGTAAACATAAGACTAGAAAACACGGGTAATATGGTAGCTGCTCTTTAGGTAGGACTCTGTAAACTACTAGTTTTTTCCATGTGGCTAGTCTGTTTCTGAATATTACTTTTGTGTTATACCAAAAAGCCAGAATGCATATAGAGGAAAGAGAGTGAAATGATAAAAAGCCAATCTAATTAGAAATGATTGAAGGAACCAGGTCCAGATACTTAGTCTATGGAGGACAACATTTCAGAGAGACATTGTGGCTGTCTCTAAGATGTGAGGACGTTATTATATAGACAGAGTAGAAGCATTTTCTCTGTGATTCCTAACAGCAGAACCAGGATGAACAGATCAGTGTTAGGAAAATTTCAGCTCAGATGTGAGGGGAAAATTTTCCTAACAGTTCAAATTATAGTTAGTTGTCATTAAACAATAATTCTAACATATTTCACCAACTAATACTTGTAAAATCAGGTTAAAATCACTATCCACTTTCAATAGGGATTTGAGTTATGGTGCTCTCATACAATCTTGAGGAAAATGTAATTTGTTAAATGCAATTTGGCACCATCTGTCAAAAAAATTTTAATGGTTATGGTTTTGGTATTCACCTAGCAATTCTCCTTTCATTTTTCCACACATGATTATAAATACATCTGTTCATATTTGTTCAATGAAGCATGTTTGGTAATAGATAGCTTAAAATGGAAATATGCCAAATAATCCACAAATAGATGATAGTACTTTCATTCTAGGCAATACAATGCAGTCCTTCATCAAAATGAGCTGGATTTCTGTGTAAAGCTCTAAGACATTATTAATAGGGAAAAAAGAGCTTGTGAATAGAAACTGTAGAATAAAGGTTTAAATAAAATCCATACATGTGCATTTGGACATATATATACATTCAAATTCACACAAAATGATAGAAGAAAATATGTACTAAAATGGTTAACAGTGGTTGCCACTAAAGATCGAATACAGATTTAAAATAGGAAGAAGGGAACACTGGGGGTGGGAGATACTTTTAAAATCTACATAATTCTACAATATTTCAGCTATATCATTCAAGCATCGCCTGTGTAATTGTTAAAAAATGAAACAAAACAAAAACACAAGTTTGTCTGCCTCTTTGTTATGAGAATTGTCTCACATGGAAAGTGCTGCCTGAGAGAGAAAAGAGCTCATGGAATACTTATTCTCCTGAAAACTCCATATATTCTCCACAACTAGAAATAAGTATATGTGTGAAAATGAGCTGGTATATTTTGAATATTCTTAAGATTTTATTTGTAAAGTAAATGAAACAAAGTTAAGCCAATATTGAAAAGAAATTAAACTTAAGTCAGCATTAATTTAGTTGTGTACATGTTGCAATATTTGTATTTTATCTGCCCTTTCATCCGCACATTTAAAACGTTCCTCCTCAACAGTTTAGTGTTGGTTATGTATTTACTGATGGAACAATGAAATGTAAATGGAGGTTTCCAGGAAGATGAAATGGAGTGTGCCACATTTTTAATAGCTTGCCTGTGTTTTCATGTAGTCTATAACGCTTTCCTCTGACAATCCAAACTTCATTTTTTTAGGAAATGTTGGAGCTCTGTCCATTCCACCCCACCAGCTTCAGGTTCCCTCATCAACCTACCCCATACGTATAAACCATCTGTTTGTGATTTTTCGGCTTTATCTGAACATCTTCACAAAGAGGCCATCTGTTCCCTTCTTTTAAATATCTATTTACAGTACTTTCTCTCTTATCGACTTTACAACTATTTTTGCATATGTCAAAAATTCAATTACACAGTCACATATTAGTATGTCATCTTCTCAGGAGGGGTCTTAGACAAACTCCTGAGTGAACTAAAGAGCATGGATAATACTGAGAGGCTAAAAAAATTCACCTAAAACCAAGGGGTGGGGCATCAAAATAAAAATCTCACAATGCATGAAATCGATAATAGATCTGAGATGTCCTGGAGAGCCTTGTGCACATAATTTCCAAAAAGCTGTCACTTCACTATGTACAAGAACAATATGAATTTGCATTGAAATTTATTTCTGCCATTAGTAATATATGCCTATTGCAAATGTGCACTTTAAGTATACTTTCAGTTGAAATAGAAAAAAAAAGAAAAAGAAAGAAAAGCAAAGCTTTTCTTTCTTTTAACAGCATTTGTATAATGCTGTTATTTTAGGTATTTTAACAGATATTTTAACAGCATTTGTATAATTCTGGGGCAAGTTTTTAGGACCAGCCTACCAAAGGAAATTCCTAAGGTTAAATATGAAGCAAACTTTTAATGTGTGGGGGTGTTTGCTAAAAGCAGAACACTATGATGGACATAAAAAGCTGAAACATTAAAGGCACTCAGCTCTTTATTTTCTCTGCTTCCCTGGGAGCAAAACACCAGCAGAAAAATTCTGCAGATAAATGGTATTTCCAACTGTGTTGTGGAGCTCAGAATTGTGAGAGTATAATTGGGACAACAGATTCAGATACCATCACCACCAGCTCTTTTCGCTCACATTTAAAAATAAAAGTAAAAAAAAATTACTGAAAGTCCCATGTGTGTGCATATAATCATACATATGATTAAAGTTTCATATATGTATATACATATTCTACTATATAACCGCATAATCAATATATATAAATGTTTAACTTTTACCTACATCGATCTTTTTTCCAAATTGTATTTATAATAGAAGAAATGAACATATTAAGAACAAATGACGTATATCTAAAAAACACTGTTAAATTTATTTAGACATCAACGCTTCTAAAAAGATTTTGGTCTGATAAAACTGAGAGAGAGAGAGAGAGAGAGAATGCGAAACAGATAAAAAATAACACAATATAGGGGCATCTGGGTGGCTCAGTCATTAATCGTCTGCCTTCCCCTCAGGTCATGATCTCAGAATCCTGGGGTCAAGCCCTGTGTTGGGTTCCCTGCTCACCATGGCGGGGCGGGGGGGGGGGGGTTGCTTCTCCCTCGCCCTCCCCATGCTCACACTTCTCTCTCTCGCTCTCACTCTCAAATAAAAATCTTTTAGAAAGATAACACAAAATATGAAAAAGTTGTTGCAATTTTAAAAAAGGCAAATATGCTAAGCATAACAGTAGCTCTGAGCCAGTATAAAGCAAGCCAAGACTGACACTTGCTGACAGCTCAGGAAGAGAGAGTTTTACTAAACATAAAAGAAGTAAGTCTGTATGGTCATATGTGGACTAAAAGAAATTTCCATCTTTGTTTACAAAAAAAAAAAGAATATGCAATCCTTTTATAAATCTGACAAAATATTTGTACATTCATGACTCATAAATAGCTCATAAATATTAAAAATTTAGTTGGTCAAATATTTTTTAAATATGTATATTTTATATATAGTGTGTAAAATAATATGGTAGGCACATTTTCTGAAATACTGAAGATTAACTGAAAATGACATTAAATATAAATTATAAAAAAAAGAAAGAAAGAAGTCTGTTTCTTAAGGGATGGGCTGTTGTTGTACCTTTCACATCTGAGTGAAATGTCTTACATTGAGTTTTACACCAATAAGCAATATTCTTTTTTCCTCCTCGAAGACCATAGACCAGCAGCTCTTAAGTGATCAACAGTACATTACACTAAGTCCTTTTACAAAAGGGCTCCCAAATTTTGACCTTCGTTAAGGTAGCCAATTTCAAGTAGAACGATCAAGCAGATATGTGCAAAAATGTATCTTGCTATACGGTAAATCTGAATATTAACATTCCGGGTCTAGAGAAGTTGTAACATTCCGGGTCTAGAGCAGCCCTCCATCTATCTACCTAGAGCAGATGTAATTTTTTTTTTCATTTGTTTTTGGTGGAACAAGCAGCCCGGTGTGATTATTTCTGTGATGCAATTCAACTATTAAAATTCCACACTCTTGTCTCAGAGTCCCTAATATTACTCTGTCCCAAACTCGTGGCCCCCAATGCGATCTACGCACTCTTGGTGCTGGGCTCCCCTTCCTCTGCGGGCAGAGGCCTTGCGGAGTATTAAGAAGATGGTTAAGCCCCCGCCAACTTCTGTAGAATAAACTTGACTCTTGAGAAACTCTGATGTTCTTGCCATGGAAACCTGAGGGAACACAGGCTGCTCTGGGAATTCCCTCTGGCACCTTAGCCCCTTTCCTGCCCCTTTCTTCACACTCCAGGCCATCCGTGAAAGGTTGGGGCGGGAGATAGTTCAATGCCTTTTCTGTCCCCTCAGCACGGGAAGAAGTCTAGTCTTCTAAATGTCCAGAGGCTTGGGTTTCCAGAAGTGATTCTCAGGCCATGCCCTTTCCTAGCAGGCCCTGCAGCAGCTGATTGGCACTACAATGGGCATTTTTCTGAACCTGGAAATGTGGAACACTTAGTTTACTCTGCTCATCAGCATTGTCAGGGAAGCAAGAAACAGTTTTTCAAAAGCACTTTATACCTGACACCATATGCAAACCGATTTTTGCTACATTTGAGACAACACACTCTTACAGTGATGTCTCTCTGGTAGAACACTGCACATTCAGTGGGGTTGGGAACTAGTCGCTGCAAGGAAGTGATAAGGCTTAATATAAAGGTACACCACTGTTAAAGAAAAGTATCTTGTATGCTAGACATTGTAAGAAATTTACATCGTGACTTGTACAAGAGAATATGGTCAAAACAGCAAAGAGTTCTTTAGTTCTTCAAAAATAACAAACACATTCTTCAATAATTGTGAAAATAGTTTTAAAATATTCAGAAACTTAATTTATTTTTATTTTAATTCCTTCAAAGGTGCCATCAAATTATCCAGTTTTTAAAAACATACTGCTCATACAAGAAGGTTGACAACCAAAGTTTTAAACTGAGGGTCTGTGATCATTTCCCAATACATGCTATAGCCATTGCTACATATCGGGTCAATGAGTACATGACTGACATCTTTGTGTCGACAACTATCTAACAACTCCATTTCGATTGTCCTTTCTATGTAACTTCTGCTCTGGCTGATACGGTGTCATGCCAATTTTTATTTTTTTTATTTATTTTTTTAAAGATTTTTATTTATTCATGAGAGAGACAGAGGGAGAGAGAGAGAGAGAGAGAGAAGCAGAGGGAGAAGCAGGCTCCCAAGGAGCAGGGAGCCCAATGCGGGACTCGATCCCAGGACTCTGGAATCATGACCCAAGCCGAAGGCAGACGCCCAACCATCTGAGCCACCCAGGCGCCCAATGTCATGCCAATTTTTAAAATTTTATCTTATTGTGGTAAGAACACTTAACATGGGATCTAACCTCTTTTTAGAAATGTACAATACATTACTGTTGACTATAGGTACTGTGTTGTACAGTGGATTTCTAGAACTTGTTTATATTGCTTGAATAAAACTTTATGCCTGTTGATTAGTAACTCCTCATTCCCTCTCCCCTAGTCCTTGGCAACCACCATTCTGCTCTTTGACTCTATGAATTTGACTGTTTTAGATACCTCAGACAAGTGGAATCATGTAGTATATTTTGTCTTTCTGAGACTGGCTTATTTCACATTCATTAACATAATGTCCTCCAGTCTCATTCATGTTGTCACATATTGCAGAATTGTATTCTGTTGAATGTATATACCCAATTTTCTTTATCCATTGATCTGGGACATTTGATTATTCCCACATCCTGGCTATTTTGAATAGTGCTGCAATGAACATGGGAATGCTAATATCTCTTCAAGATCCTGACCTCAATCCTTTAATATCAATACCCACAAGTAGGTTTGCTAACTCATACAGTAGTTCTATTTTTAAGGTTTTAAGGACACGTGCACAAGTTCTTCCCTTTTGAAACACTCTTTTCCCTTCATCTTTTCATCCTTTGGATCTCAATTTAGTCAAGTCCTCCTACTGCCCTCTCTTCATTCATCAATTATGTCTTCTCTGCACTCAGATTGCATCCACTCAAAATCCAGCTCCATCACCATTAACTTGTAGTGTGACCCCGGAGTAATTTAATCTGCCTTTGCCACAATTTTCTTATTTGTAAAATAAGGATAATATTAATACTTTTAAAAATAGGGTTGTTGGAAAGACTGAATGAGTTAATACAGGAAAAACACTCAAAATTCATAAATGCTTCATTGCACTTAGAGCTATGTAAATGTTAGCTATTATTAGGATTAGTATTGGTATTGGTATTTTATTATTACTGTGATGGTGGGAATGCAGGTTGCTTTGGGATGAGCCATGATCATGTTAATTTTTCTCTACCTTTTGTTTTTCAAGCACCTTGTACAATGCTAAACACACAAAAATATTTGCTTAATAAATATTTATTGACTAAACAGATAAATGGCATGGCTTACTGATGTTTGACTATCTAAATTGTTATCACTCTTGGATAACAGTAAAATCCATTAAGAGCAACAGGGCTGTGTGTCAACTATACTAAAAAAAAAAAAAAAATTAAAAGAGCAAAAGGAAAGGTGACAATGGTGAAACAAACTCAGATAAAATTTAGAAGTATCTGATTTTACTGCCAGAATATGTCTACACAGGGAGAGGTGTCTGACTAATTATATTTAGGTATTTCTACAAATTGTATCAATCAACAATATTCTAGATACTTTCATACCACAACAATTTCCTCACTTTAAATGTAGCAATTTTTTGAAACAAGACGAAACCAGAGAGGGAGACAAACCATAACAGACTCTTAATCTCAGGAAACAAACTCAGGGTTGCTGGAGTGGAGGGGAGTGGGAAGGATGGGGTGGCTGGGTGATGGACGTTGGGGAGGGTATGTGCTGTGGTGAGCACTGTGAATTGTGCAAGACTGATGAATCACAGACCTGTTACCCCTGAAACAAAGAATACATTATATGTTAATCAAAAAAAAGAAAAAAGGGGGAAAAAGTAGCAGTTTTTATTTCCATCAAAATATCATGAAGCAGCAAGGTAAAAAGGATATTATGTATATCACTCAGGGTTCTTGCAGAAAACAGAAGACATACTCAAAATGGGTAATTTGAGAAGAGTCTAAAACCAGGAACCATTTTAAAAGGTGTGGGCAAGTTGTAGGAAAATCAGAAGGGGAGCCAGTAACCAAAAGGCAGTGTGTTAACTGGCTATGAATGAAAGGGTACAGGGAGAGAAGAGTTTACAGGAACCTGGAGGGTCAGCTGTGTGGAGAGGCCCACCTGGCAGGAAGTGTGATCTTTGATGGAAGGAAACAGTCAGCATGTGAGAAGGAAGCCAGAGAAAAAATAACCTTGATTTCACTTGCCTTCAGATCCTTCTCCCTCCCTCCTTTCTCCAGAGAGTGCTCGTCATTGCTGCAAAACTAGAAGTCAGTGAAAGGAAATCCAATATTATAACCTGTACAGGGCAGCTCCATGAATACAGAAGGTGGAAAAATAAATCTGGAGGGGCAGAGGAAAGATATCTGATGCATAAGGTCAACTAAGTTTGAGAAACAATTTTCTGTTCTGCAGGATTTCTCAGAGCCTTGAAATGCCAATGTGAATTATGACTCAAATGTAGTTACTACAGAATCTCTGTTCTTAAAAAACACATTGAGACTAAGAAATGTCCCTTGAGTGACACTTTGGAAAATGGTGAGCCCTCATAAATATCAAGTTAACAAATGTTACCTCAAGTATCAAATTAATTTTGCCTGGAGAAATGCTATTTTAATTGAAATGGTTCATATAGTCCACCTCCCCAAATCCCAAATTGTAGAATTCTTTTGAGATCCAAATGACTGTGAACATTGAACTACTCAGACAGTACAACTGGCAGACAATATAATGGAGCCTTTTAGAAATGGAGTTATCTGGCCAAATACCAGAGGTAGTACTTTCATACCAATCTCTAATCTTGGTCTTGCCACTTTCCACTTGTATTTATCAAGTGTAGAACACTGTGAAGTTTTTAAAACTAGATTCAGAAACAAATACACACATAGTTCACACAGGTAGATGGCCATCCCATTTGCTTCACTGTGAAGATTTTGACTAGGCTTATATTACTTCTATTAGAAGCAAATGAATTTGCCCTTTTCACAACTCAATGTGGAATTCAAGAATTCACTGCTCTCAAAATTGGTTCTCACAATTTGACTTTTTTTTCCCCCATAAAACTAGGTTCTAAATAAAGTTCTCAGTATATAAATGAACAGAGAGTGCTGTGCAGGTGGGTTTGCCCTTGGTAAGACACAGCTGTGCCTATCAAACACAAAAATATGGTATTTAATTTTGGAAAATTGCTAACGGCAGGCAGGATTGTACAAGGGAAAGTCACCTTCAACTGTCACTCAGGAAGAAACAAAGATATCAGGAACAGTATTATTTTTCCAAATGCTTCCAGGCTAGAAGTGCATTCGATGTCCTTCCAGAAGCACTGAACAATGAAATGGGTAGCTGGTTGCCAAGCACATACAACTATGTGTCTATTTGCCCAGGGTATGTGTCAAGGTCCGAGGGAAAATGAGCTTAGGGAAATAAGCATTCAGCCCATCCGTTCGTTATATGCCAATTCTGCTGGTCAGAATGAATTCCAAGATGGAATTCCTATTATAATGCAGTCTTCACTTACTTTTCACTGATATTCCTCATTTTTTATCCCTTACCTTGGCAGAGCTCAAAGAGCAGGGTCTTACCGTGGTGCAATTAGTCTCTTGGCAACTCCAGGCAGTGGTTCCTTGTGGAGAATGTGTAGTGGCACAGAACACCTCCAGGCTTATAAATACAGGTGGCCCAAGTTAACCAATTATTTAGAGGCAGTTCAGTCATGTACTTTAGCAGTTGTCTGATTCATATCTCTACTCCACATGGAGAGGATTTTTTTTTCCCCAGTGAAATGTTAGGGAGTTTTGCTAGGGAGAGCAGATGTGCTGGTACTGGCCTCACATGGTAGACTGGAATAGATTCAAAGGGGCTCTTCCAGTGTTTCAGGTATAGTATAGCAGTGATATCGCTGGCTGACTATACAGCAGATGAATAAAGACTGGGACATTACAGAAGCAGCCAGCCTTGCCTAGAGTGTCCTGCTTTTCTATTGTCTTTTTATTGCCATTTTAACTCAAAGCACACACCTTCCTTGTTTCAAACATTTTCTACTCTACAATGCCAAAAGATTCCATTTAATGACATTTTACTTCCCAAATTGTTTCTTCATGCATAGGTGTCTTTATTTCCCAACTGTATCATAATTTCAACGAAGAGTCAATTGTTCTGCTTGTTAAATTCACTTCCCAACCTTCTTTGTCCTCCCAAAACATGAATAATGCAGCCAAATTTGAAATGGCCATTTATGTTAGCCCAATTAACGTATGGTATATACATACGAATTACAAAGAAAAACTAGGTTTTCCTGGGCTTTGTATCCCGAAAATGTCCAAAAATATCTTATTCCCATGAATAAACTTTAAAATGTCAATCACATTTACAATTATGAATAATAGGGAACTGTTATTCCCAAGGGAAATAATAAGAGAAGAAATGTTTCATAGATGTTTTTTAGCAAAAGCAAATGATTTGCATGTTTCTACCAAAAGGGAATAAAGCCTTTAATATGGAATATCCCTCAGGTCTCCTTTTTTGGAAACAAAATTCATAACCACCTGCCATTTGATGAAATCTAATTGCTAATACAGCATACACTTCTCCAAAGTGTTCACTGGCATTTTCAAAAAAATTAAAAGAAATAGAAAAGGAGGCATGGAAGCCTCATCTACACAGAGAGAGAATGATAAATGTAGCATGTTTTTGATATGTGTTTCTTTTTCTATTAGAAACAAAACATACCAGAAGTATAAGTGAGCATGATTTCTTCCCTCAGTAACAGTTTTAACTATACCAGACAGTTTCAGACAATTTTTTAAATGGGTGTCAACTCTATTCATAACCTTTCAGTTCTGTTTTTCACAAGGAATATGCATAAATACTGTGCTTTGTCTCATGTTGTGTTATTCTTATCATTTATACTATGCATAATTAAAATTTGGGAGGCTAATAGTAAAAATGGAAAGTGCATTTGAAATATATTTTGCCTAGAGAATTTTCAAAGAACACAAACTTAGTATCTAGAATCTAGAGTTAACCCAGGATCTCAATGATGACGCTAGAATGTGATAACATTCACACAGCCCATTTATGAGTGCAAATTGAAGAGTCCCATGCCTAAATTTCTTATGTGCATAAGTATATATCCTTTCCTGATAATACAGACTGAATTTTGCAATAGAAGGGAGGTTACTGACTCACTTAGTGGTTAAATAAAGATCACCTAAAAAGGTGTTTGGGAGAGAAAAAAAAATGCCAAACACAGAAAAGGTGAAGTAATGGTGTTTCCATAAATATTGAGTATCAGACTGAAATAACATCAGCCTTTTATGTCCAATTCTGCTACAATCCCATTATGGCAACTGCAGAAATTGGTAAATAGTTCCCGTATAGGAAAGTGACCGTGTTTGATATGCTTTATGCTAGACACTATGTAAGCATTTTAAATACATTATCTCATTTCTCTTTTAACAGCCAGTGACGTTTATAATTTATTCCCACTTCACAAATGGAGAAACTAAAACTAAGAAAAACTAAATAAACAGGATTCATATTTGAACACTACTTTTGATCTCCTATTCTTGCACTCATACTTTGATGGACATGTATAATAAAACTCTAAGGTGTGAAATTTGGAATTTTATCATGAGCATAATTTATTTGCTGATTCCAAGACAGGCATCTATATTTTTCCATCATTATGATTCCATCCAGACAATTTTACAACCTGCTCCAAAAGGTGATTTCTGGAGTTTTTCTCCTTATATTTCTCCTACATGGGCTTAATGTAGCTGTTTCTGTGTTACTGAGAAGTAAGCAAAAGTTTTTGTATATCCAAATAAAAGGAGAGATGTGACCAGCTTGGGGAGTCCACAAAAAAGTTAATTAATTACAGAGCAAAATGGAAGTTTGCTATATTCACGAACACGTTCAAATTGTGAAACTGATTTAGGGGCATAAAATAGTATCTATAAAAAGTCTTTAAGATAGCATAAAAATGGGGGCAAAGCAAGATGGCGGAGGAGTAGAGGACCTGGATTTTGTCTGGTCTCAGGAATTCACCTGAATAGGGATCAAACCATTCTGAACACCTATGAACTCAACAGGCGATCGAAGAGAAGAAGAGCAACAACTCTCTGAACAGAAAAGCGACCACTTTCTGGAAGGTACGACATGCGGAGAAGTGAATCCGAGGCGATATTCGGGAGGATAGACGGCGGGGGAGGGGGCCTCCGTTGGACACTTCTGGCAAGTGATAGAGCCGCGGAGCACAAAATCGGAACTTTTAGAAGTCGGCTCCGCGGAGGGACGTCGCTCCAGTGGCTAAGCGGGGGGTGGAAACCTCGCGGGACAGTGTGGTCTCAGGACCCTCGGGGTCACAGAAAGACCGGGGGTGCCTGAGTGCGGCAGAGCTCCCAGGTATCGGAGCGGGGAAGCCAGCTGCAGAGACGGAGCTGAGGCACGGGCTCTCAGCTCGGGGTTGCCATAGACTGTGATCCGCGGCCCAGTCGGGCCACTGCTCCTCCAGCAGGGACCCAAGCGGCAGATCCGGGGAGACTCCCCTTCCTCCTGTGGGAGGAGTGGCGCGGGAGCGCACCGCAGGGATCTGCGGGGTTTGGAGACTCCACACGGGGTCGGGTGCCAGAGATAGGAATGCTCGGTCACAGGCCGGGTGAGCACGGAGTGCAGCCGGAGACCAGGGAGACGGGAGGGACTGCTTTTCTCTGGGGGCGCACTGAGGAGCGGGGCCCCGAGTTCTCAGCTCCTCCGGGCGGAGATTGGGAGGCCACCATTTTCACCCTGGTCTTCCAAAGCTGTACTGACAGCTTGCAGGGAACAAAAGCTCCTGAGAGCAAACCCAAACAGCTTGCTTAGGCCGGACTGACAAGAGCGGGGAAATTCCGCCTCCGGCAAAGACATTTGGAAACCACGGCAACAGTCCCCTCCCCCAGAAGATCAGCAGGAACAGCCAGCAAGCCAAGACCAAGTTTACCGATCAAGAAGAATGGGAGAACTCCAGTGCTAGGGGAATACTGCACATAAAATTCATGGCTTTTTTACCATGATTCATTAGCTTTTCAAAGTTAACTTTTTTAACTGTTTTTTTTTAATTTCCTTTTTTTAAAAAAATATTTTTTATTTTTCATTTTTAGAGTCATATTTTATCCCTTCATAGTAGTTACCCTTATTTTTATCATATACATGTAAGTTGTTCTCTTTTTAAAATTTTGAGATACAGTTTCTTCTAGCAGATCAAAATATACCCTAAATCACTAGTGTATGGCTTTGTTCTAGTCTCCTGCCTGATCACATTCTCTCCCTTTTTTTTTCTTTTTTTTTAAATCTTCTTCTTTCTTTTTTCAAACAACCTCTTATCAATTCCTTTTATAAAATCCTTTATAATTTTCATCTTTACAGTCATCTTCCATCCCTTCATTGTATCAACCTTTATTTTATATATATGTCTTTCTTCCTTTAAAATTTTAGGAGGCAATTTTTTCTGACAGACCAAAATACACCCAAAATCTAGTGTGTGACACTGATCTATGCACTACCCTGATCATATCTGATCATATTCTGTTTTTTTTTAATTGTTCTGTTTTTGTTTTTATCTTTTTCTTTTTGTTTTTTTTTTTCTCTTTCTTTTTTCTTTCTTTCTCTTTCTTTTCCCCTGGTTTCAGGTCTTTTCTGATATGTATAAAGTATATTTGCTGGCGACGTTGTTAACCTCTTAGAATTTTGTTCTCTCATTCATCTATTCTCCTCTGGGCAAAATGACAAGATGAAAAAAATCACCTCAGCATAAAGAACAAGAGGTAGTACCATCAGCCAGGGACCTACTCAATACGGACATTAGTACGATGTTGGAACTAGAGTTCAGAATCATGACTTTAAAGATACTAGCTGGGCTTGAGAAAAGCGTGGAAGTTATTAGAGAAATGCTTTCTGGAGAAATAAAAGAACTAAAATCTAACCAAGTCGAAATCAAAAAGGCTATTCATGAGGTGCAATCAAAAATGGGGGCACTAACTGCTAGGATAAATGAAGCAGAAGAGAGAATCAGCGATATAGAAGACCAAATGATGGAAAATAAAGAGGCTGAGAAAAAGAGAGATAAACAACTACAGGATCACGAGGGCAGAATTCGAGAGAGAAGCGATACGATAAGACGAAACATTAGAATAATTGGGATCGCAGAAGAAGAAGAAAGAGAGAGAGGGGCAGAAGGTATATTCGAGCAAATTATAGCAGAGAACTTCCCTAATGTGGGTAAGGAAACAGGCATCAAAATCCAGGAGGCACAGAGAACTCCTCTCAAAATCAAGAAAAATAGGTCAACACCCCGACATCTAATAGTAAAACTTATGAGTCTCAGAGACAAAGAGAAAATCCTGAAAGCAGCTCGGGAGAAGAGATATGTAACCTAAAATGGTAGAAATATTAGATTGGCAACAGACCTATCGACAGAGACCTGGCAGGCCAGAAAGGACTGGCATGATATCTTCAGAGCACTAAATGAGAAAAACATGCAGCCAAGAATACTATATCCAGCTAGGCTGTCATTGAAAATAGAAGGAGAGATGAAAAGCTTCCAAGACAAACAAAAACTAAAGGAATTTGCAAACACGAAACCAGCCCTTCAAGAAATATTGAAAGGGGTCCTCTAAGCAAAGAGAGAGCCTAAAAGCAGCATAGACCAGAAAGGAAAACAGACAATATACAGTCACAGTCACCTTACAGGCAATACAATGGCACTAAATTCATACCTTTCAATAGTTACGCTGAATGTAAATGGGCTAACTGCCACAATCAAAAGACACAGGTTATCAGATTGGATTAAAAAACAAGAGCCATCCATATGCTGTCTGCAAGAGACTCATTTTAAACCCAAAGACACCCCCACATTGAAAGTGAGGGGGTGGAAAACCATTTACTGTGCTAATGGACACCAAAAGAAAGCTGGGGTGGCAATCCTTATATCAGACAAATTAGATTTTAAAACAAAGACTGTAATAAGAGATGAAAAAGGACACTATATCCTACTTAAAGGGTCTATCCAACAAGAAGATCTAACAATTGTAAATATCTATGCCCCTAACATGGGAGCAGCCAATTATATAAGGCAATTAATAACAAAATCAAAGAAACACATTGACAACAATAATAGTGGGGGACTTTAACACCCCCCTGACTGAAATGGACAGATCATCTAAGCAAAAGATCAACAAGGAAATAAAGACTTTAAAGGACACACTGGACCAAATGGACTTCACAGACATATTCAGAACATTCCATCCCAAAGCAATGGGATACACATTCTTCTCTAGTGCCCATGGAACATTCTCCAGAATAGATCACATGCTAGGTCACAAATCAGGTCTCAACCGCTACCAAAAGATTGGAATCATTCCCTGCATATTTTCAGACCACAATGCTTTGAAACTAGAACTCAATCACAAGAGGAAAGTCGGAAAGAACTCAAATACATGGAGGCTAAAGAGCATCCTACTAAAGAATGAATGGGTCAACTAGGAAATTAAAGAAGAATTACAAAAATTCATGGAAACCAATGAAAATGAAAACACAACTGTCCGAAATCTTTGGGATACAGCAAAGGCAGTCCTGAGAGGAAAGTATATAGCAATACAAGCCTTTCTCAAGAAACAAGAAAGGTCTCAAATACACAACCTTACCCGACACCTAAAGGAGCTGGAGAAAGAACAGCAAATAAAGCCTAAACCCAGCAGGAGAAGAGAAATAATAAAGATCAGAGCAGAAATCAATGAACTAGAAACCAAAACAACAGTAGAACAGATCAACGAAACTAGGAGCTGGTTCTTTGAAAGCATTAACAAGATTGATAAACCCCTGGCCAGACTTATCAAAAAGGAAAGAGAAATGACCCAAATCAACAAAATCATGAATGAAAGAGGAGAGATCACAACCAACACCAAAGAAATACAAACAATTATAAGAACATATTATTAGCAACTCTATGCCAGCATATTAGATAACCTGGAAGAAATGGGTACATTCCTAGAGATGTATCAACCACCAAAATTGAACCAGGAAGAAATAGAAATCCTGAACAGACCTATAACCACTAAGGAAGTTGAAGCAGTCATCAAAAATCTCCCAACAAACAAAAGCCCAGGGCCAGATGGCTTCCCAGGGGAATTCTATCAGACATTTCAAGAAGAATTAATACCTATTCTCCTGAAACTGTTCCAAAAAATAGAAATGGAGGAAAAGTTCCAAACTCATTTTATGAGGCCAACATTACCTTGATCCCAAAACCAGACAAAGACCCCATGAAAAAGGAGAATTACAGACCAATATCCTTGATGAACATGGATGCAAAAATTCTCACCAAAATACTAGCCAATAGGATCCAACAGTACATTAAAAGGATTATTCACCACGACCAAGTGGGATTTATCCCTGGGCTGCAAGGTTGGTTCACCATCTGCAAATCAATCAACGTGATACAATACATGAACAAAAGAAAGAACAAGAATCATATGATCCTCTCAATAGATGCAGAAAAAGCTTTTGACAAAGTACAGCATCCTTCTTGATCAAAACTCTTCAGAGTATAAGGTTAGAGGGTACATACCTCAATATCATAAAAGCCAGCTATGAAAAACCTACAGCGAATATCATTCTCAATGGGGAAAAGCTGAGAGCTTTTCCCCTGTGGTTGGGAACGCGGCAGGGATGTCCAGTCACCACTGCTATTCAACATAGTATTAGAAATCCTAGCCACAGCAATCAGACAACAAAAAGAAATCAAAGGCATCCAAATCGGCAAAGAGGAAGTCAAACTCTCACTCTTTGCAGATGATATGATACTGTATGTGGAACACCCAAAAGACTCCACCCCAAAACTGCTAGAACTCATACAGGAATTCAGTCAAGTAGAAGGATATAAAATCAGTGCACAGAAATCAGTGGCATTCTTATACACCAACAACAAGACAGAGGAGAGACAAATCAAGGAGTCGATCCCATTTACAATTGCACCCAAAACCATAAGATACCTAGGAATAAATTTAACCAAAGAGGCAAAGGATCTGTACTCAGAAAAGTACAAAATACTCATGAAGGAAATTGAGGAAGACACAAAGAAATGGATAATCGTTCCATGCTCATGGATTGGAAGAACAAACATTGTGAAGATGTCAATGCTACCTAGAACAATCTAATGCAATCCCCATCAAAATACCATCCACTTTTTTCAAAGAAATGGAACAAACAATCCTAAAATTTGTACGGAACCAAAAGAGACCCCGAATAGCCAGAGGAATATTGAAAAAGAAAAGCAAAGCTGGCAGCATCACAATTCCGGACTTCCGGCTCTATTACAAAGCTGTCATCATCAAGACAGTATGGTACTGGCACAAAAACAGACACATCGATCAATGGAACAGAATCGAGAGCCCAGAAATGGACCCTCAACTCTATGGTCAACTCATCTTTGACAAAGCAGGAAAGACTGTCCAATGGCAAAAAGACAGTCTCTTCAGCAAATGGTATTGGGAAAATTGGACAGTCACATGCAGCAGAATAAAACTGGACCATTTCCTTACACCACACACAAAAATAGACTCCAAATGGTTGAAAGACCTAAACGTGAGACAAGAGTCCATCAAAATCCTAAAGGAGAACACAGGTAGCAACCTCTTCGACCTTAGCCACAGCAACTTCTTCCTAGAAATATCGCCAAAGGCAAGGGAAGCAAGGGCAAAAATGAACTATTGGGATTTCAACAAGATAAAAAGCTCTTGCACAGCAAAAGAAACAGTCCACAAAACCAAAAGACAACTGACAGAATGGGAGAAAATATTTGCAAATGACATATCAGATAAAGGACTAGTATCCAAAATCTGTAAAGAACTTATCAAACTCAACACCCAAAGAACAAATAATCCAATCAAGAAATAGGCAGAAGACATGAACAGACATTTTTCCAAAGAAGACATCCAAATGGCCAACAGACACATGAAAAAGTGGTCAACATCACTCGGCATCAGGGAAATCAAAACCTCACACCAGTCAGAATGGTTAAAATTAACAAGTCAGGAAACGACAGATGTTGGCGGGGAAGCGGAGAAAGGGGAACGCTCCTACACTGTTGGTGGGAATGCAAGCTGGCACAACCACTCTGGAAAACAGTATGGAGGTTCCTCAAACAGTTGAAAATAGAGCTTCCATACGATCCAGCAATTACACTACTGGGTATTTACCACAAAGATACAAATGTAGGGATCCGAAAGGGTACGTGCACCCCGGTGTTTATAGCAGCAATGTCCACAATAGCCAAACTGTGGAAAGAGCCAAGATGTCCATCGACAGATGAATGGATAAAGAAGAGGTGGTATATGTGTATATATATATATATATATATATATATATATATATATATATATATATATACACACAATGGAATATTTTGCAGCCATCAAAAGGAATGAGATCTTGCCATTTGCAATGATGTGGATAGAACTCGAGGGTGTTATGCTGAGTGAAATAAGTCAATCAGAGAAAGACATGTATCATATGACCTCACTGATATGAGGAGTTCTTAATCTCAGGAAACAAACTGGGTTTTGCTGGAGTGGTGGGGGGTGGGAGGGATGGGGTGGCTGGGTGATAGACATTGGGGAGGGTATGTGCTATGGTGAGTGCTGTGAAGTGTGCAAGACTGTTGAATCACAGATCTGTACTTCTGAAACCAATAATGCAACATATGTTAAGAAAAAAAAAAGATAGCAGGAGGGGAAGAATGAAGGGGAGTAAGTCGGAGCGGGAGACAAACCATGAGAGACGATGGACTCTGAGAAACAACCTGAGGGTTCTAGAGGGGAGGAGGGTGGGGGGATGGGTTAGCCTGGTGATGGGTATTAAAGAGGGCACGTACTGAATGGAGCACTGGGTGTTATGCACAAACAATGAATCATGGAACCCTACATCAAAAACTAATGATGTAATGTATAGTGATTAACATAAGAATAAAAATTTTAAAAAAGGGGCATCTGGGTGGCTCAGATGGTTAAGCGTCTGCCTTCAGCTCAGGTCATGATCCCAGGGTCCTGGGATCAAGTCCCGCATCGGGCTCCCTGCTGGGTGGGGAGCCTGCTTCTTCCTCTGCCTCTGCCTCTCTCTCTCTCTCTCTCTCTCTGACTCTCATGAATAAATAAAAAAAAAAGATTAAAAAAGATAGCATAAAAATGTTTACCATACTAACAGTAAAAAAAATAGGTTTATAATGCCTAAAATCTTATAACTACTTTTGTCTACATTTTTAAAAAGCTCTTTTATGCCATAATTTGCCTATATTTGTTATATGATAATCGAACTCTTATCTTTGTAATGAATTTTTAATGAAAAGACATGCAAAATATGCCCATGGAAAATGGGCACATTAAGTGTTGTGGATGTTCTCTCTTTCTTTATTAACATGTTGTGGCAGCATCCAACTCATCTAGATGGGGCTCTGAGTTTTGCCCCGGACCATTCTATTCTTAAGGGGAACCATTTTCGTTTACTTATTTAAATGAAGTGAGTGGAATTCGGGGAAAGATGGCATAATTTAATAGAGTGTGATCATTCCGAGGGCCTTTTTCTATTGACCATTTGCAGAGCAAAGCCTCACTGTTTGAGGAGTAACACAGTTGAGAGTGTTGAAGCAAGAAAAATGCAGAGTGGAGTCTTGATTCTACCTTGGGAAACCACTAAACCTCAGTTTCCTCATCTATAAAATGTGGACAATGATGGGGAGCCTGGGTGGCTCAGTCGTTAAGCGTCTGCCTTCGGCTCAGGTCATGATCCCAGGGTCCTGGGATCAAGCCCTGCATCAGGCTCCCTGCTCCGCGGGGAGTCTGCTTCTCCCTCTCCCACTCCCCCTGCTTGTGTTCCCTCTCTCACTGTGTCTCCCTCTGCCAAATAAATAAATAAAATCTTTAAAAAAATGTGGATAATGATGGGGGCAATGATTTCAAAGGGTTCTTTTGAGGAGTAATATTATGAGTGCACAACAAATCCTGCCTCTACTCCTCTTATTACTGTTGCCGCTACTCCTCCTCCTACCAGCCCCTCTGTTTCTTCTTAATCCCAGGCCCACATAATCTCATCCATCCAGCAGCTAGACTGACATGGTCATCACTGCATAGTCTCATGGTCTCCCATCTCTGCTTCCTCTAATGTATCCTGCAAACCACTGCCTGATTATATGTAAAGATTGTATTTTGAACTCTAAGCAAATTATTTCTCTTTTGGAGTTATAAACAGCAACTGATGCTCTAAGCTAGTGGTTCTCAACCAGGGATGATTTTAACCCACAAAGAAACATTTGATAATGTCTGGGGGAAATTTTTGGTTGTCATAACGAGGAGAGTGGGGTTCTACTGGCATCTAGGGATAGAGGCCAAGGAAACTGCTAAACATCCTACAATGCCCTGGATTCCCCCCACCTAGTAACAAATTATCTTGTCCAAAATATCAATAGTGCTGAGATTAAGAAACCCTTCTCTAAGTGGAAACTGATGCTGTGCATGCAATAAACTATAAAATGCTAAGAGGAGCATATGGACTCTAATCAGTGTCTTTGAGAGCATGGCCCAAGTCATCTTATCTCCCCTTCACTGTGGAAAATTCCCTCCATTTTTTTTAAACCTGGAAGTACATAATCAGCTATATAAGTAGAGCACTTAATCTTCTGAGCATAAATAATCAGCTGCTACTATCCAAAACGTAAAAACTCTCATGCATTAATGTAGAGGGCTAGGCCAACTGATCGCTTAAGATCCTTCTCAGTTATGACATTTACAATCTCTTATTCAAAGTCTCCAAATGATCTCTTTTGCCTACGAACGAACTCGCATTTCTTAGCATGGCATTCAATGCCTTCCACAACTCGTTTCCTGCTTGGCCTGTCAATTCTACATCCCATTGTTTCCTGACATGAACACCCATTTCAGAAAACTTGACTTGCTTATTAGTGCCCATAGATAATCTTCTTATCCTCTCTTTACCATTAGTCTGGCAAATCTCCTCAACTGTCAGGGTTTACGGCCTCCTATTGCTCTTATTATAAGTTCTGTTTATTTGGCCTTTAGTAGTATAAGTGTTATTTTGTTTTGTTGTACTTGCTTTATCACTGGGAACTCCTTTTGTCTCTTTAAGATATAAATCATGTGATAGATTGTTCATCCTGTATGCCCATCCTCTCCCATTTCCTTTAAGACACTACACTTGCCCCACATATGGCATGGAATATACAGCCCACTTAGAATGCTGTTCCTGGGATCAGTCCTACACCATTTGCTTTGACCTATTTCTGGTATCACATCACACCGTAATGACTTGCCAAAGTCATTCAATGAAAAGCATTCTAAGACTGCATCTGTATTTAATGGGAGAGAGGTTTTGATTGATTAGTAATGTCTTTCAAGGGTATAACATAAGGTACTGCCAGCAGGCATACCAAAGATTTGCCATGACTGTTCTTTCTCTTCCCTGGTGTTATATCAGTCCATTTCCAAATTTCATAATACATGTGGTCTCCATAATGGATTTAAAATATGGAATCTGCAAATGCTCATTTGTGTTCTCTAGACAAGATAGACTAGATCACCATGTAGTCCCACAGATGATCTAATAGTGAAAAGCAAACTGCTTGTCATCTTAATCATGGATACTTTAGTTACCAGTGAAAGAAATCTCTCATACACACACTCTGTTTTCTCTTACCTCTCAATTTCACCCTGAGTGTCTTTTCTCTCTTCTAGATGGGCTTTCACATCTCTATCTCTATCCTTTTCCAGTTGTCTCTACTGAAAAACTATTACTTCTTTTGTTATAACCAAGGGCAAACATGACAAATATATAGCCCCTCAAATGAATCATTATTATTTTAAAAAGCTAAACCTAGACTCACAAGCCACTCAGTCTCAACTCCAAATGGGCCCAAATTAATCGAAATTAATAAGTGATTACCAGAAAGCTAAATAAGGAGAAATATCGGCTGAATGTCCTTTCCTTTAGATAGCAGTATCCATGCAAATCTCAGTAACAAAGCATGTGACCTGCATAGGTGTCCCCAAAAACATTTACTTTATAGACATTTTCACATGGGCAAAACAATCCAGTGAATTAGGAATTGTCCCCACCTACTACATAATGAAGCTGACTGCAACAGAGTTTTAATGACAGTCCATTTAGTAAGAGAAAGACTCAGGTATAACACAATCTGTCTGATTCCAGAGCCTGAGCCTTCTTACATCACCCAGTAGACCCAGAAACCCATTCTTACTACATAAGAGAACAAGTCGAATGCTTTTGTATTAAAGATGGCCAAAAATAAGAAAGGAAAAAAGAAAGAAAGAAAGAAAGAAAGAAAGAAAGAAAGAAAGAAAGAAAGAAAGAAAGAAAGAAAGAAAGAAAGAAAGAAAGAAAGAAAGAAAGAAAGAAAGAAAGAAAGAAAAGAAAAAAAAAAAGAAAGAGAGAAGAAAGAGAGAGAAAGAAAGAAAGAAAGAAAGAAAGAAAGAAAGAAAGAAAGAAAGGAAAGCCAGATTAAAAAATACAGTATCATAAAAAAATAAATTAAGGGGCTCCTGAGTGGCTCAGTTGGTTGAGTGTCTGACTCTTGGTTTTGGCTCAGGTCATGATCTCGAGGTCGTTGGATCAGGCCCTGCGTCGGGCTCTGGACTCAGCATGGTGTCTGCTCCAGACTCTCTCTCCCTCTCCCTCCCACGTGCTCTCTCTCTCTCCCTCAAATAAATAAATAAAATCTTTTAAAAAATAAATAAAATTAATTAAAACAATGATGATAACTGCTAGCATTTATTGAATGCTTGCTACCTATGGGCATGTTATGTATTTGATGTATTTAATGCTCTTACTGACCCTGTGAAACAGGGAACATTATTATTCCAGATGACAAAACAGATGCAACAAGAGACTAAGTCACTTGGTCAGATAACAAACCTAGTTAATTATGAATTTAAACTCAGTGTTTAAGTGCAAGCAGTGTGATTCCAGAGTCCCATGCTTTTAACAGCCAAAAATTTGACTGAAGGTATTTCTAGGGAGAGAAGGAAGAAAGAGATGGACTTATTGTTAAATCGTATATGCCCACTTTATTAAAATCTATATATGTGTACATATGTATGTGTGTATATATATGCACCCATATATTCTGTATATGTGTAAAAAATACATTTAGTCTTTCAAATATTCAAACCTGAAAATGCATGCTGGTGTGTGGTTTTCTTCCCCCTCTTCTTTGCATAGGAAAACTGCCTACTGGTACCTCTGCTTTTGTCAGAGACTGATAAGGGCTGTACAGTCTTGTAGTCAAAACATCTCACTGAAAAGCTTCTTTGGCGGCAAACCCTAACTTGGAGTGTGTTTGGTTTCCTGGCTGCCTTATTTGTTTACAACAATGCTCTTAAAATTGTTTCTGCCATCTGTGTTAAGGTCTAGTTCCTTGAATGAGAATGAGATATTAAAATGCCATCCAGATGTCTAGATGCATATCCTCATTAACATACTATGCAAATTGTCACAAGGCACTTTTTTTCCTTCTTAAACAAAAAATATTTTTAGATGGAGTGTAAGAAAGTGAATCTGGGGAGGCAAAAGAAAATTTTTAAAAAGGTAAAGAAAACAAGATACGTTGGGTTTGCCTTACTTATCTTCTTATAATCACATCTTACAAAATCACGACTTACAAATGATTCTGTGTCTATCACACTGCAAAGAAAAGACCAGCACCAACAGAAAGGGTAAAATTCACCTTGAAAGATGAAAAATATGAATTCAGGATATACTATCTTTATAAGAGAAATCATATATTAGAAACATTAGTGAAAACGCTAAGAAAAGTCTTTGACTCAACATCCCAATTCACATCTGGCATTTATCATCTCCTAGAGTTGTGTCTCAGTTCTATATTACGATAAAGAACAAGTAAAACTTTATTTCAGACGTATTCATTTGTAATTTTAAAACTTTAAATAATGGCACATTAAAATAGTTCCATGTTTACAGGTTTATGGATTGTATGATATGTGTTTAAAGTTTCTTTAAAATGTTACAAGAATTTCCATTAAAAATATGGCATGTTGGCACATAATAGTCATCTTAGATTTGAGAAATACTTATGATTTGCAAAGTAAAGTTATCTGATCCCTTTCATAATTAACCTGCACTAAACTCGATATTTCTTCTAATCACTATGTTCCCTTTATAAATTCCGAATACATTTTCTTGAGCAGGGAGTAAATTTTTCAGCTCTCATATATGTAAATTTAAATTCAAAGGTTTTTTTTTCTCCACATAAAAACAGCATTACTTTATAAAAACATTTTGCAACCTCAAATAAGTATTCCTAAATCAGAATTTAAATTGCAACAATATTTACTTACAATGAACTCCAGGACATGTTCCAGAGCTAATTAATTCATTATTGCTACTAAAGACCTTGACATAGAGTGGATAGTTTAATACATAATCAGCAAAGCAAAACAAAACTAAGCTAAAATTGTTTTAGGGTCATATTATCTCTGAGAATGCCTTCAAGGATAGATTTTCTCTTTTTCGCAATGAGTGTTTATCCAACAGATGACGACTAAAAGCCAGTGGAAGTAGTTAATAGCTCCTAAAATGTCACATCAAGCTTTTTTAGCAGAGATGTGGCATAATCAAATAAAAAAAATTTAAAGATTATTTGTTCCATTTCTTTGAAAAAAGTGGATGGTATTTTGATGGGGATTGCACTGAATGTGCAGATTGCTCTAGGTAGCACTGACATCTTCACAATGTTTGTTCTTCCAATCCATGAGCATGGAATGTTTTTCCATTTCTTTGTGTCTTCCTCAATTTCTTTCATGAGTATTTTATAGTTTTCTGAGTATAGATCCTTTGCCTCTTTGGTTAGATTTATTCCTAGGTATCTTATGGTTTTGGGTGCAATTATAAATGGGATCGACACCTTAATTTCTCTTTCTTCTGTCTTGTTGTTGGTGTATAGGAATGCCACTGATTTGTGTGCATTGTCACCAAATGTCCCAAAGTTCTTTCCAGTATTCACAAGCAAGACTTTCCTTGAAAACTGACATAAAACCTAGTAACTACAACTGTGTTTACAATTCTAAGGGAAAATACAGAGGTAGCACTTACTACCATTGATCTTTTTTCTCAAAATGCTGGAATTATTGACCTTCAGGAAAAGAACTACTAAAGAATTGCAGTGTAAACAATTCCTAACCAAATAACCCAAAGCATGCTGTGACTGTTGATTTTCTATACAGGATAATTAACAAGAAAGAGATACAATATTCCACGTGAGGGAAGTTTGTATTCTACTTCAAAATGCATTTTGACAAAATTAGCAGAAAGATAACGCATCTGGCCCACTCTTGTGTTCTATATACAATTTGGACTTCATGTAGTTAAGATTCAGTGATCGGAATATCACCTGAGGTTGTGGGAGAGTTTACCACATGCTCCAGACCCAGTTTCAAATAGCATTACTTAACAAAAAATAGATTCTGCTTTGGAAAGGTAAACCACCAAAAAAGCAAACTCATTCCTCAAGAATGCCAATTGGCACAGTCTAATGCAAAATCCTATTCTTTCATTTACTGCTCATGTTGGTATTCACTGAGTAAATACTGAGCACCAATTATGTGCCAGTCCCCATCCCACTGCTGCCAGTTGGCCAGTGCAGATCTGTGGGAAGTTCCCTTTTAACACCACAGGAGTGGTCAGATCTTTTCCCCTTCAGTTCCTCCACCCTCCAAAGCTCAATTTCCAGACTTCAAAAGCATAATTAGGCCATTCTATAGCTCTAAAATTTCCAAAGATTCCTGAAACCTAAAGAAAAAATGATAAGCTTGTTTACAATATTTTTAATTTTTCATTGTCTGGCCCAAACCTAACTTAGTACTTTCCCCTTTGTACTTTTCCAACTTCCCTCAAGTACTTGAAAGTTCATTTAATCTGTTGCCTCATACTCTTCCACCTCTTTGCTTTTGCTTGTATTATTCCTTCTTTCAGGAATGTTTTATCTCCAGACCTCCAAGCTTTCCTGATTTATCAAGAAAACTAAGGCAATGACACCTGACAGATATAGCCCAGGCTCTTTTTGTTACAAAAGACTTCTTCCACATTCTTCCATCCATTTTCCTCTACCTAAATATACTGCTCATTTTAAAACTCAATTGAAGAATATCTATGCAAAAAAACCCCACATACATCATACAGGTACAGTGTATGAATTTTCATAAACTAAACACCTAGCATATAGCTCAAAGAAAAATGGTACCAGCATCCCAGAGGGTCCCTTCTGGTCCTCTTCCAAGTCATTATGCCTCTCAATGGTAACTCTCCTGACTTCTAATGGCACAGATACATGTCTGTTTATACTTTTCATAAATAGAATCATGTAGTATAAACTCTTCTGTGTCTGGCTTCTCCCACTCAACATTATGTTTATGACATCATCCATGTTGCTACATGTAGTTGTAACTTACTCATTCTCATGGCTGTATTATATTATATCATGCAACTGTGAGACAGCTTAGTAATTCACTTTACTATTGATGGACACTTGGGTAATTTCCAGGTTCTTCATGATAGTGTTGCTATGGATATTTTAATTAATATGTAAACATATATATTTAATTCATATATGAGCATATGTATCCATTTCTCTGGGGTATATAGTTGTTTTTAAACTGCCTCTTACCCATATCAAGCTATAAGCATCTTTAGGGCAATGTCCCTAGTTGCTTTTTTTTCCAGTTTCTTGCCTACAGCATTCAGGCAATGAATGTGGATAATTATAAGTTGAATATGTTAGTGTATAAAATCCATTGGAAAATACCACTTTCTATAAAAGGAGAAATCAGGCAACAAACCATTTTCCTAACTTCTATTTGTTATTATCATTACTACCTTAAATAATCTAGATCACCATTGTCCTAATACAATCCAAACATTGCCTTGGTCAGCACAGGCTCTCCATGCTGACCCTGGGGAAGGTCAGTCATCTTGTCCTAATTGCTATAATCTTCAACTTCAAGCAACAGAGTTAAGGTGATAAAAACTGCAAAGAAAAGCTATATATTAAGCAATAACTATGTTAAAAGAGTCACAATTAAGATAATATAGAGTATCCTAAATACAAAAGTCCATGTAATTTTCTAAAATGAGCAAATCTCCCAGTCAATGTAGCTGATTCTGGTTCCCATAAGACTAATAAAGACAGTGTATGGCTCTCACTAAAAAGGAGATTTGTGTATCCCCACATAGCTCAAGAGACCCAAGAGAGATACTGTAAATTTTTCCGCTGGCAAAGGAAAACGGGCAATGAATTTTGCTAGTTTTAACATCAGATTCACACATGCTCTAAAAATGTTCAAGGGCAGCCAGTCCTTATTTATAGTAAGGCACTCTTTTTTTTTTTTTTAAAGATTTTATTTATTTATTTGAGAGAGAGAATGAGAGATAGAAAGCACGAGAGGGAAGAGGGTCAGAGGGAGAAGCAGACTCCCCGCTGAGCAGGAAGCCCGATGTGGGACTCGATCCTGGGACTCCAGGATCATGACCTGAGCCGAAGGCAGTCGCTTAACCAACTGAGCCACCCAGGCGCCCTATAATAAGGCACTCTTAACACCAGACCCAAACTTACCAAGTCTTAAATTTATGCCTAGATTTGTAACCATTCGTTATCACTAATGTAGTTAAATGTGTTGTGAGGAGCCAAGGTAAATCCATTATGGTGTATGTGCCTGATCTCTTTAGCATTTTCTGTGAAATAGCAAGCAGGACCACAAACATGTTCATCCGAACTGGCTTGACAGATGCTTCAGGTGATTTTAATCAAGTCCGAGTACTCCTTCTAGCTAACTCTCCCTCACTACGTTCTTTTATAAAATGACTTGACAAGTTTAATTTTCCCTTACCCATCACTTTCCCTGACCCCCAACACTTCTTCTGGGGACCAATCTCATTACATTTGAGATTTTTAAAAATTGAGGCAGTGTGCTGATTTTTAAGGTCATGCACAAAAGAGTCAAAATGTTTTATTTAATTAACCAAAAAGGATCTTTCAAAAAGTATACTGATAGTTTGGCTTTTGATAATATTGCAAAGCATGTGTACCACATACCAAACAGATATTCCAGAAGAATATATAAATAACTAAAAATTTTAAAAATAAATTTAAAATATTTAAAATGTCATCTGACCACATGAACATTTTTGTGTGTGTGTGAGCAAAAAGGCTGGTGATCATTTGCATTTTTACATTTCTACTCAGCAGCCCTTTCTACTTTTTAATAAAAAATACTATTTTCATTATGTTTACCTATCCCCTCAGATAATATATACAATTTCCCTATCTTTTCTAAGAAAGATTTGAAAAAGGTCTTCACTTACAGATACATATCTTGCTGAACACTCTACCTATGTGCTTCTAAATATTTTAGCATAAGAAATAAAAATTTAAATATTATGAAGGAGCATCAAAGGAAAAAAAGACAAAAGGAAGCACTTTCTCAATTATGGATTAAGAAAAAAGTTATGAATGATCTATAGCTAAGCTTGCTAATTCATTATCCACAATGATTTGGAAAAGTTCAATGTTCCCAGTGAAGCAATTGGGAATTAAGAAAATAAGTAGGTCCAAATGTCAGCCCAAATTGCTTGCCTCGTTTGTGGGTTAAAACAGATCTAAAACTTTTGAGAAACAGATCATACTCATAGGTATTTGTGTGCACAAGCACTGAGGATGTGAAGATATCCTGTTTAGGCAATATACTGTTCAGGCATCTTTGGGCCTGCAGGAATCTGTTAACCTTCCCATCCCCCGGATGCTTGCTAGTCTGGGGACTCTCTGGACATTGGTCAAGTTACAATTAATTCTTCCTGTTCCTGGGAAGAGATGGAGGTGAAGAATAGTCATGACTGTTCCTGGAACATGGTACAATGAAGTTCTGACTATATTATTCAGACACAATGTATACATGTTATAAGAAGGGAAGGAAATACAGGTATTTACCACAAAAATACAAAGGTATTGATCTGAAGGGGCACCTGTGCCCGAACGTTTAAAGCAGCAATGTCCACAATAGCCAAACTGTGGAAAGAGCTGATGTCCATCAATAGATGAATAGATTAAGAAAATATGGTGTATATATACACACACAATGGGATATTACTCAGCCATCAGAGAGGATGAATATTTACCATTTACACAGACATGGATGGAACTGGAGGGCATCATGCTAAGGGAAATAAGTCAATCCGAGAAAGACAGGTATCATATGGTTTCACTCATATGGAATATAAGAAACAGTGCAGAGAATCATACGGGAAGGGAGGGAAAACTGAATGGGAAGAAATCACAGAGGGCGGGCGCCTGGGTGGCTCAGTTGATTAAGCGACTGCCTTCGGCTCAGGTCATGATCCTGGAGTCCCGGGATCGAGTCCCGCATCAGGCTCCCTGCTCAGCGGGGGCTCTGCTTCTCCCTCTGACCCTCCCCCCTCTCATGTACTCTCTCTCTCTCTCATTCTCACTCTCTCAAAATAAATAATAAACAAATCTTTTAAAAAAAAAGAAATCAGAGAGGGAGACAAACCATGAGAGACTCTTAACTATGGGAAACAAACTGAGGGTTGCTGGAGGGGAAGGGGAGAGGAGATGGGGTAATTGGATGATGGGCATAAAGGAGGGCACATGATGTGATGAGCACTGGGAGCTATACACAACTGATGAATTATTGAATACTACATCTGAATCTAATGATGTACTATATGTTAGCTAACTGAATTTAAAAGAAAATTTAAAAAATAAATATGCTTTCTACACAATAAAAGGGGGGAAGGAAATATACAGACAATATTTTCTATAAAATTTTTAATTTACTTCTGCCTAGAAAATCATATAAATCTGTTAGTTAACATGTATTGAGTGGTTACTATGAGCCGGACAATGGGCTAGACATTTTGCACACATTCTTTCATTTAATCCCATATCAGTATTTCCCCTGTCATATCTCCTAGTCCTCATTTTTTTTTAATTTTTTTATTTATTTTTTTTTATTTATTTGACAGAGAGAGAGACAGCAAGAGAGGGAACACAAGCAGGGTGGAGTGGGAGAGGGAGAAGCAGGCTTCCCGCTGAGCAGGGAGCCCGATGTGGGACTCGATCCCAGGACCCTGGGACCATGACCTGAGCCGAAGGCAGACGCTTAACGACTGAGCCACCCAGGCGCCCCCTAGTCCTCATTTTTACTTCACCTGGTTGGTGCCAGGCACCAGGTAAAATCTGACAGTAGCTTGCCTAGGTGTCCCAGCAAACCTCAGCAATTTCTGCCCCGGGACAGATTCCTTTGGAACTATTCTGATA
This sequence comes from Zalophus californianus, assembly GCF_009762305.2. Taxonomy (NCBI): domain Eukaryota; kingdom Metazoa; phylum Chordata; class Mammalia; order Carnivora; family Otariidae; genus Zalophus; species Zalophus californianus. The sequence goes on along the minus strand of NC_045595.1, from coordinate 42,515,185 downwards.
CATGTGTGCAAACCTGTAAGTGTGTAATAGTTAATATCCCACAGCACAGATGTTGGCCAAGAGAGGAATGGTGGTCTTAGAGAAATATTCTCTTCCTCAATCTTGTGATAGACATTTCAATGGGATAGTCAGCACAAAGGACTTGCAGCAGGGTCAAGCCTCCATGCCCACAGGAGGGACCAGCTAAATAACCTAATTTTGGATTAGCTTTTACTTTTTCACTGTTATATTCTTCTTAGATCCACCCCTTTGGGATCACTTCACAGAACAAACCACCTGCATCCAATTCCTTATTTAAGGTCTGCTTTAAAGAAGAACCCAGACTATACAAAGTCCTAATTTACAATGGCCTAATATGAATTAACCTAATTTTAAGATGAAGCTACTGATGCACAGAGAGGTTAAGTAACTTGTGCAAGATCACACAGTAAGTATAAAAACCTAGATGTGAGTCTTGCATTCTTACCACTATAGTGTATGGCTTTTCTATCCCCATCAGGATCATGTGGAATACAGGGGGATATTCTCAAAAGGAAGGGACTATGCTACTTGTAGAAGGCAGACAGGATAGAATGCTGAGTAAACCAAGTAAGTACATGCATGCATACATAAAATAGCCACACTCATCTACAAAACCTTCTTCTGTTTGCTACGTAAATCTCAAACTCTAGCATACTATTTCAAACATCTCCCACAGGTTTACTAATACATTTATACAAAGTCAAAAGATCCTTAGGTCTGATAAAATTATCAGGAAGGATTCTCCCCTCTCATATCTATATTCATTCTACTGACCAAGGAAATAAAGAGATGCTCCAGTTTAGATAACCGTTATTTCTTGGGATAAAAGGCCTAGAAACTCAGGCTTATTCCTCGGTGCCCTTTATGATACACACTCATTAAGGGATTTGGAGAACAAAGGTATTCTATTAGTATAGCATACAACAGCTTAGCAAATTAAATCACAAACCAGTTTTTTAAAAGTTGGATATGGAAAGCATAATAATTACAATTTATTGAGCACTTACTCTATATATATCAGTGTATCAGAAAAGCTAGAAAATATAAGTAAATTCTTTGTAAAGGGATATTAGTTGCATTTTGAAGTAATACGGTCATTGTGTTCTCAGATATCTTGTTCAGGAGGGTACCTCTAAATTTAAAACAATGAGTCCAGTTACAAATAATTTGAAAAAAACACAATAAATGTTCTTCAAAAAGTCTCAAACTGTAAGAAACATGCTACATTTATTTTACAGTTAGTAGCCATTGTGATAGAATTCAATGTGTGATTCCAAATTCAGTGCTTTACAGCAAAGCCGTCTAATAGTAACCAAGTATAACTTAACAGTATTGGGTGTCTCTATTTCAATGTATTTTATTGTCTATGAGCACCTAGCATAATCCTCTTGAGGGCTAGAACCCTCTCAAGCAAATAACATGTTGAAAAGAAATTTTCTTTCTGTGGTCATCAGACTGTCCCCTAAAGTAGTTAAAAACCTATAAACCTTTGTTATAAAGCTGGACAATGCAAAATGATTAAATTCAGCAGTTTAAATCTAGGCACCAATGCCCTCTGAAATGTTAAGGGTGTAACCAGCATTTAGTTGTGTTTTAAAAGAGTTAGTGAGATCCCCCTCCACCCCACCCAGGCAGCTCCAACCACTGAATGTCAGTCTGGCCTTGATGCCATCATGCCCTGATGTGCAGTCCTGACCACGGTCAGAACTGTACCCACCTAGCTTCATAGTGAAGAATGTCCAAGGCCATCTCTCCTGACACTTTGGGAATCTGTACCCACACAGATGGTGCTATTGTTTTTATACCTGCTGAGACTCGCTGATGGAAGTGTTGGTTTTCTGACAGGCTTTTGTATCATCGGGGCATTTCCACCTACCTGTCTCATCGCACAGTGTGTTCCAAACTCCATCTGAATGGTGAGGAGCCATAACCCTAAGTCCCTTCTTTCTCCAGGGACCCTTCCAGTGGTTAAGAACATGTGTTCACAGTACACTGCCTAGGTTCCTATCTTGAGTTTCTCCATTCCCAAGGTAGATTACTCAAACCTCTCACTATTTCAATTTCTTCCTTTGCAAAAGACGGCTCATAAAAGAACACCTATGCCAAGGCTGTTGCAAGAAATGAATATTTCATATAAATTGCATTATACAGTTTTTGATAAATAATAAGAATCCACAAAATTCGGGTCTTATCAGGAGACCCTCTGACTCGGATCCGGGATCTCTATCTCTAGTTCAGATAACAGAATACAGTAGACTAGGTGTTTCATAAACAATAGAATTTTTTTCCTCACGCTTCTGGAGGCTGGAAAGTTTAAGATTAAGGTCCCTGCAGATTTGGTATCTGGTGAGAATCCTCTTCCTGGTTCATAGACAGCTAATTTTTCAATGTCCTCACATGAAGAGAGGGCAAGAGAGCTCTCTGAGGCCTCCTTTATAGAATCACTAATCCCACTCATGAGGGCTCCACCCTCATGACGTAATCACCTCCCAAAGGCCCACCTCTTAACACTATCACCTTGGGAGTTAGGTTTTCAACTGATGAATGGGGGGTTGGGGGGTGCATTCAGTCTATAATAGTGACAGATCGGCATATTTATTGAGCTCCTATTACTTCTCAACTTCCTTCATGCTATTCTGACAAACTGGCTCAGATTGCAATACTTTCCATCATAGTGTAACTACCACCAAGAAAAAAAAAATTAAAGTAACAGAAGAAATATGAAAACTTCACATTTTATAACCCCCTCCACACAAATATAGTCTCTCCCTTCACTATCTCTCTCTCTCTCTCTTTTAAGATTTTGTTTATTTGACAGAGAGAGAGAGTGAGAGAGCCCAAGCGGGCACAGGTGCGAGAGCGGCTGGCAGAGGGAGAGGGAGAAGCAGGCTCTTGGCTGAGCAGAGAGCCTGACATGGTGCTGGATCCCAGACCCAGGGATCAAGACCTGAGCCGAAGGCAGGCACTTAACCAACTGAGCCACCTAGGTGCTCCTCCCCCTTCACTATCTTAACCACCTTTATAACCAGCATTAAGGCTGTACTTTAAGTATTAGGAAACTGCCTTTAAACTACTGCCAAGTTCTTTCTGTCCCTGAGTGCATTTGCTTATCTGCAGTCAGTCTATATTCTGAATAGTTTTGCACCGATTCTGTTTGCAAAGCATTAGAGTTAACACTGAGCAATTAAGTGCTTCACATGCACAAAATTACAGTTGTAAATGCATTCAGCATATTATTTAGTGATTAAAATATATCTTTGTAGATTGGGTAATAATTTTTCTTTGGAATGCATATAATGAAGACACATTTAAAGTCAAGAGGAATGAATTCACCGATTCACCTTAAATCATCTACTTTTTAAGTATTGGAAGTAGAGCAAAATATTGAGTTATACAAGTAATTTGTAGGTTAGAAAAGAAATAAATGTGTGTTTTTATTCTGAGGAAAGCATTTATCATTACCTTAGATGCTACCTAGATTATAAAATAATGAATCTACATCTTCCCAGCTTGAATTGATTGGAAGGATTCTAACAATGTGAACAGTATTTTCAAAATGTAATTGATCTTCCTTTTGACTAAAATAAATTACAAAAAGGTGAAAACATGTTCAGTAATGCTAATGACTATCTCAACTGTTTACCAGAAAGCAATACAACTTTAGTCAGATATTTTTAGGACAAGACCAGTTAATGATCAAGAAAAATATCCACATAATTCAAGCAAAAACAATAAAAGCAATACTTTGACCCTAAAGAATCAAGTAGCTGAAATTCTACATTTAAGTTAACCAGTCTTCACTTCAGAAGAAACCAACTTGGTCATACGTGTGTGTGTGTGTGTGTGTGTGTGTGTGTGTGTGTGTGTGTGTGTGTGTGTGTATATATATAGAAAGAGAGAGAGAGAGAGCTGCTTTTCTATAATCAATAGGAAAAAAACTGGGCCAGCTAACTTAAAGAAATTCATTTATTTTTTTTAAAGATTTAGTTATTTATTTTAGCAGGGTAAGGGGCAGAGGGGGAGAGAGAATCCCAAAGCAGACTCACTGCTGAGCACAGAGCCCCATGCAGGGTCGATCCCAGGAGCCTGAGATCATGACCTGAGTCAAAATCAAGAGTTGGATGCTTAACCAACAGCCACCCAGGCACCCCAAGAAATCCGTATTATTAAAGTTCAATTTCGTAATATCTAAAATTTCTCCTGGACAAGTTGGAATTAAAAGTAGAAATCTGAGGTAGTATAAAATTTAACTTTTTTTTTCTCCAACTTTATTGAGATGTAACTGACACATAACATTGTGTAAGTTTAAGGTGTACAAAATAATGATTTGATATATGTATATATTGCACAACGATTACCATAATAAGGTTCATTAACACATGCATTGCCTGACATGGTTAAAATATTTCACATCGGTGCTTCACTTGTGCTGCCATGACTCACTGTGGGTGAAGTATATCTTCCTTGCCCTTGACTTTGGATGTGGCTACAAACTCGCTTTGCTCAGTGATATATGGGCAGAAGTAAAACATGCTAGTGCCACGGCTGTGCTGGAAGAGGACTGGTATGCTTACACTTCCTCTTTTGAATCTCCACTGCCACCATATAGAAAGCATGGTCCAAGAACCATGAGAGATGTGTGTGTCATAGAGCAGCCCTACCCAACCTATAGACTTGCACTGAGAGAAAGGGCCAACCAGTCACTGCACCCTAAAGCAGCATGTCCTAACTAAGCCTAGCCTTAATAAGCCACATCCCAGGGAGCCTGCAGACACATGAACAAGAATAAATTATTATTATAGTCTTAACTCACTGAGTTTTTAAGGTTTATAACACAGGAAGAATAACTTGATATAGTGAGAGAATAAATAGAAAACAGCTTTAGTGAACTCAACCTTGTTAACCTTTTCCCTATTTCCCATGGCACAGATAGATTTATGTCCTTTAGCCATTGAATTATTCAATATTTTTATTAAAAACTTACTAAGTGCCAGGTATTGTATTATATATTGGGGATATACCTATAAATAAGATGAACTGTCCATGAATTTTAGTGAGGGATAAAGATAAGAAATAATTAGAATATAGCTTGATAAATATTGAGGAAATAATTGAACATACTTTATGAGCACATTAGGATTTTCAATTCTTGACTTAGCTGATCAGTCAGGGAATGCTTCCTGGAGGAAATGACTTACTAGCTAAGTTTAAAGAATGAATAGAGATACAGCTGCCTCTCTGTTCTACTGGCAACAGTGGTCTTGAGTTTGCACTGACAATCTAACTTATGAAACACACAACACACTTCAAGTAGCAGCAGGCTGACTGATCTTTAAGAAATGGCAGAGGGGCGCCTGGGTGGCTCAGTCAGTTAAGTGTCCAACTCTAGATTTCGTCTCAGGTCATGATCTCAGGGTCGTGAGATCAAGCCCCATGTCAGGCTCCATGCTGTATGTGGAGTCTGCTTAAGATTGTCTCTCTCCCTCTACCACCCCGACTTCTTTCTCTCTCTTAAATAAATAAATCTTTGAAAAAGAAAAGGCAGAAAAGTAACAACAACACTGTAGAGTTCTTAAGACTCCCAGCACACTTTATTTGACATTCCACACTCAAAAGAAACCTTATCATGAGAGACAAGCTAAGTATACGCAGAACTTCAGCTTTGAAATCCCAGCTCTGCGCTCAGTCCATCTTTTATACTTAGTTTTTTAGGCAGTCACTCAGGGATACGTAACTTTCCCTCACCCTCTAGGGTAGCTGCACCTTACCAATACTAGTTACTCAAAAAACAGGTGCTTCAGCCAGTCTTATTATTCCCAGCTAGAATCTCACTTATTTTGACACAATAGAGGTATATTCCCAGCGGCTCCTTCAGTTGATGGCATAAGGATAATTGACCATGAGCCACCCTCAGGTGTCCAGGAGGCTACAGAAAAGTTACAGAACCAGCTTTTTCACCCATAGAGCCATCCAGAAGTAAGAGTGGAAATGCAGGGGGACACAGCTTGAGAGAGAAAAAAAAAAGGAACTTGGAAATAGAAGGAAAATCATGCTTAAAAACCCTAAAGGAAGACTTGGCAGAAGAACTGGGTTCGGGATGTTGGCATAGGAAGATTCTGCACTCACTCCCTCCCACAGAGAAAACAAATATACAACTATATATGAAGTAATTTCCTCTGAAAAAGACCAGAAAACTGGATGAGGAGAGCCCACACAATAAAGGACAGCACTTAGATGGGCAAGAGAAGCAGAGACACCACCTTGCAAGGAAAACGCCCCCTGGGCACCTGGGTGGCTCAGCTGGTTAAGCGTCTGCCTTCGGCTCAGGTCGTGACCCCGGGGTCCTGGGATCGTGTCTCGCATCGGGCTCCCTGCTCCGCGGGGAACCTGCTTCTCCCTCTCCCACTCCCTCTTGCGTTCCCTCTCTCGCTGTGTCTCTGTCAAATAAATAAATAAAATCTTTCAAAAGAAAAAAAAAAAGAAGACCACCACCCAGGCACAGCAATCCATAACTGGGAGATATCTCAAAAATCTGAAACTTTTTCCCTGAGTAGTAAGGGGTTTGTACTCCACATCTGGCACCCCAGCCCTTAGATCCTGCCTGAGAGAGATGAGTCCCCTAAATGACAAGCTTTGAAAACCATATGGGGCTTACTTCCAGGAAAACCACACAGGAGTTTCATCTTGAGTGCCTGCCTTTGGTGGTAGGGGGCCTTGTGCTTCTGGGCCCCATGCGACATCTCCAACACAAGGCTGCTTCTTCAAGACTGGGAGAGGTATTTGATTTGCCTAATACACAGAGATAAACACAGAGAGTTGGGTAAAATCAGGAGACAGAAGAACACATTCTAAACAAACAAAAATACAACAAAACGTCAGAAAATATGTTAATTAAACAAAGATAAACAATCTACCTGATAAGGAGTTCAAAGTAGTGGTCATAAAGATGTTCACCAAAATTGTGAAAAGAATGGATGAACAGTGAGATCTTCAACAAAGAGACAGAAAATATATGAGCATTTCATACATAAGCTACAGAGCTGAAGAATATAGTAAGTGAACTGAAAATACACTAAATGCAAAAAAAAGACAAAATTCAATATCCATTTATGATAAAACTCACAAGAAAGTAGATGTAGAGTGGATAAGGAGGGAATATATCCAAACATCATAAAGGCCAGATATGACAAATTTGTAGCTAACATTATTTTCAATGGTGAAAAGCTGAAAGCCTATCTTCTACAATCAGGAACAAGACAAGGATGCCAACTCTTGCAACTTTTATTCAACATATTCCTGGAAGTCCTGGTCACAGCAATCAAGCAAGAAAAATAAATAAAAGGCATCCAAATTGAAAAAGAAGAAGTAAAACCATCACTATTTGGAGATGACATGATATTATATATACAACCTTAAAGAATCCACCTAAAATCTCCTAGAACTAATAAATGAATTCAGTAAAGTAGCAGGATACAAAATCAACATAGAGAAATCTGTGGCATTTCTATACGTGAATAATGAATCATCAGGAAAAGAAATTAGGAAAAAAATCTCATTTGTGAGGTGATATATCATTGTGGCTTTGATTTGCATTTCCCTGAAGATGAATTATGTTGAGCATCTTTTTCATGTGTCTGTTGGTCATCTGTATATCTTCTTTGGAGAAATATCTGTTCATGTCTTCTGCCCATTTTTAATTTGGTTATTTGGGTTGGTTTTTTTTTTTGGTGTTCATTTGTGTAAGTTCTGTATATTTTTCAGATATTAACCCTTTATCAGATATATCATTTGCAAATATCTTCTCCTATATGGTGGGTTGTCTTTTGCTTTTGTTGAAGGTTTCCTCCACTGTGCAAAAGCTTTTTATTTTGGTATAGTCCCAAAAGTCTAATTTTGCCTTTGTTTCTCTACCAAAGGACACGTATCTAGAAAAATCTTTCTATAGCTGATGTCAAAGAGATTATGCTGAGCACCTGGGTGGCTCAGTCAGTCAAGTGTCTGCCTTCAGCTCAGGTCATGATCCCAGAGTCCCAGGATCAGCCCCACATCAGGCTCCCTGCTCAGCGGGGAGTCTGCTTCTCCCTCTGACTCTTCGCCCTCTTGTGCACTCTCTCTCAAATAAATAAATAAAATCTTTAAAAAAAGAGAGAGATTACTGTCAGAATGGCTATAATCAAAAACAGAAGAAACAAGTGTTGGTGAGGATGTGGAGAAAAGGGAACCATCATATATTGTTGGTGGGGATGCAAACTGGTGCAGCCATTGTGGAAAATAGTATGGAGATTTCTCAAAAAATTAAAAACAGCATTACCATACAATCCAATAACTCCACTACTGGGTATTTACCCAATGAAAACAAAAACTAATTCAAAAAGATATATGCACCTTTATGTTTACTGCAGCATTATTTGCAATAGCCAAGACATGGAAGCAACCCAAGTATCCATCTACAGATGAATAAAGAAGAAGTGGTATGTATGTATATAGATGTATATGTATATATATATGTATATAATGGAATCTTACTCAGCCATAAAAAAGAATGAAATCTTCCCATTTGCAACATGTATGGATCTACAGTGTATAACACTAAGTGAAATAAGTCAGTCAGAGAAAGGTAAAAACCATATGATTCCACTCATACATGGAATCTGAGACACAAAACAAAGAAAAGGAGACAAACAAAAAACCAGACTCTTAAATATAGAGAGCAAACTGGCAGTTGCTAGAGGGGAGGTAGGTGGGGTGATGTGTGAAATAGGTAAAGGGGATTAAAAGTACACTTACCATAGTGAGTACTGAGTAATGTATAGAATTGCTGAATCACTATGTTGTACACCTGAAACTAATATAACACTATATGTTAATTATACTAGAATTTTTTAATTAATAAATAAATTTTTTAAAAAGGAAAATCCCATTTACAAAAAATTTTATTCATAAAGAATAAAATACCTGGGAATAGATTTAGCCACAAAGGAATAAATATAACCAAAGGAGCTAAGAACATACAATGAAAAAAAAAAAGACAGTCTCTTCAATAAATGATGCTGAGAAAACTGCACGGACACATGCAAAAGAAGGAAAGTGGACCGCTATGTTACATCATACACAAAAATTAACTCAGAATGGGTTAAAGACTTGAATGTTAGACTTGAAGCTATAGAATTCCTAGAAGATAAAATAGGTGGTAAATTCCTCAACATCAATCTTAGTGATATTTTTGTGGATCTGACTTCAAAGGTAAGAAAAATAAACAAAAGAGATTACAGAAAACTAAAAAGCTTCTACACAGAAAAATAAAACAAAACAAAAAACTCATCAAAATGTAAAGGCAACCTACTGAATGGGAGATTTTTGCAAAAAGTTATATCTAACAAAGAATTAATATCCAAGGGATGCCCGGGTGGCTCAGTTGGTTAAGCAACTGCCTTCAGCTCAGGTCATGATCCCAGGGTCCTGGGATGGAGTGCTGTATCGGCTCCTTGCTCAGTGGGGAGCCTGCTTCTCCCTCTGCCTGCCACCACCCCCCCTCCCCGCTTGTGCACGCTCTCTCTCTCTCTCTCTGACAAATAAATAAAATCTTTAAAAAAAGAATTAATATACAAAGAAGTCATACAACTGAACAACAACAAACAACCCAATTAAAAAAACAGGCAAAGGTTCTGAATAGACATTTTTCCAGAGAAGACCTAGAGATGACCAACAGACACATGAAAAGATACTCAACATCACTGCTAGGGAAATGAAAATCAAAACCTCAATGAGATATCACCTGACACCAGTTAGAATAGCTATCATCTAAAAGACAGAAAATAAGTGTCAGAGGGGATGTAGAGAAAAGGAAACCCTCATATACTGTTAGTGGAAATGTAAATTGGTGCAGCCACTGTGTAAAACAGTATAAAGATTCCTTTAAAAATTTAAGAATGGAACTACCATACAATCCAGCTATTTCACTTCTGAGTATTTACCCAAAGAATACAATAATGCTGATTTGAAAAGATATATCCACTCTTAATGTTCAGTGCACCAATATTTATAATAGCCAAGTTATGGAAACAAGCTAAATGTCCATCGATGATGAATGAATGAAGAAAAAGTGGTATATAAACACAATGGAATTCTACTCAGCCATAAAACAAGATGGAAATCTTGCCATTTGCAACAACTTGGATGGACCTAGAGGATATAAATGCTAAGTGAAATAAATCAGATGGAGAAAGACAAATATCATATGATTTCATTCATAAGTAGAGTCTAAAACAAAACAAAACAAATGAACAAGTATAATGAAACAAAAACAAATTCACAGATACAGAGAACATATTGGGGGTTATGGGGGGTGCAAAATGGGTAAAAGGGGTTAATTATATGGTGATGGATGGTAACTAGACTTTTAGTGGTGAAAATACTGTGCATAGTGTGCATAGATGGCAAATTATAATGCTGTATACCTGAAACATACACTGTTACCGTGATTATTAAAAAAAAAAACTAAAGGAAGAAGAAAACATGTCATCATTATTCTGGAACTCAAAATAGTTCAATACGGGTAGATTGTAAAATTCAGGGTTGAAATTGGGTTGAATAAGTGAACAGAAATAACAAGTAGAGATAGCCAAAACTGTATAGGCTTTTTATAAGCTAGAATAAGTAATTCGGAATTTTATCCTGAGAGGAACCAAGGAGTTTTAGAAGGCTGTGGAATCACACACACACACACACACACACACAGTATACATGCATATTATATACATATATATGCATACACATAATTTATATATATGTATGTTTGTATGATTCACTTTTAAAGAATATTGTTTTGTCTACAATGTGGAGAATAGACTTGTAAAAAGATAATACTCTTAACTAGTTTAGTCATATTGTGGGAGTCAGAGCCAGCTTTGAGTGGTTGAAGAGTGATAGGGACATAAGAAATAGAGTGAACAAGTATTGCTATGGTTTGAATGCTTGTGTCTTCCCAAAATTCATATTTAGAAATCCCAGCGCTGAGTGTGATGATTTTAGGATGTGGGGCCTTTGGGAGTTGATAAAGTCATAAGGGTGGAGCTCTCATGCACAAGATCAGTGTCCTCATACAAGAAATTTTGAGGCAGCCCCTTCTGACATATGAGAATACAACCATGAGTCTACAACCTGAAGAAGGGTCCTTACCTGACCATGCTGGCACCCTAATCTCAGACTTCCCAGTCTCCAGAACTGTAAGAAATAAATTTGTTTTGTTTATAAGTCATCAAGCCTGTTGTATTTTATTATAGCAACCTGAATGGACTAACAAAAGTATAGAATATCTTATCATGCATTTGGCTACACTGAAAATGCAAGTGATATATATCATGGGAACTCTGCCATGGCCAGTCATTTGAGAGTGACTTTTTTTTAATATAGGTACAAAAAAAAAAGGTAATTTTTTTCTGGTCAATTAAAAACAAAAGTAAAAAATTCATTCTGAATGATTTTCATCTGAGACTATGTAGTTGTGCTAAATTTCTCCACATATAATTATTTCAATCTGCTCACAATTTCCAAATTCCATCTCATTTAAACCAAGTAATAAAATGATGTAGCATACATGAAAAAAAAATGTGTTTTTCTTCATGAAAGACATCTCTCCTCCACTATAAGAACTTATGGAAACTCTAATCTTTTATTTTAATTTTTGACCCCAATTATTCCTTCCCTGGACATGTATTAGTAAATACTTTAATTCAAACCTCTAGTCTCACAATGATCATTGCGTTTTCTATTGTTGATTATGACTCTCAATTTCATCTAAAAGAGCTAACTAGCTGCAAACTAATCAAATTTAAATGAGTTATTTTCCAATAATTTTAGGAGTTGAATTACTAGACACATTTGATGTCAATGGCTTGGACAGGAGTACAACAGAATTGTCACTCAGTTGCGTCAAATGCCATCAACTTTCTGAAAGACACTATGTTGAATTGAAGCCCTTCCAGAAAGCTGAATCTGGTCACTTCTCCCTCCTCTTCTCCATGAGTATTTTGTATTTCATTGTTGTCTCACCACCTGTTACTCCATCTGTTTCAATGGCTGTGCTTATAATTTATAAACTTTCCCTACATTATATCTCACTCCTAGTCTGCTTCTTCCAGTAACAACTCCTTTGAAGTCTGTCCCTTACATCAGACTTTTCCCTTGTGTATTGTCACCAATGTAGTCTCCATTTTAGGAAACCAGAGAATAAATTAGTTCTCATAGCTATTTTCTTTTCTTTTTTTTTATATCCCATAAACCAGACTGTCTCATGAAATAAAAACACACTAAGAAAAAAAAAAGTGATACAGAAGCTGCAAGTCTATGGTAATTATCCACAAATAGTTTAAAACTAAGTAATTAATTATATCTACTTCGTTTTTGGTAAAAAGCAAAAAACAAAAACATGGACAAAAAACAAAAACAAAACAAAACAAAAACCCCAACAGAACAGAATTATTTTAAACAACTAAGTGTCTCTCATCTATTCTTTCTAGTGCTGCCTCTAAGAAGGAATCATTTTTGATCATTTTAATTCCTCTCAGGTTCACCACCAATTTTCTACATTATATGCTTACACCATTTTTTCTTTATCGAGTTTTGCCAAGACCAATTTTTTTCTGTTATGAAGACGACACAGTAACCTCACTCAAATAATGTCACACATCCTGAGTATGATACTTCTATTAGTCTGTTAGGGCTGCCATAACAAAGTACCATAGACTGGGTGGTTTAAACAAAGAAATGTATTTTTTTCATACTTCTAGAGGCTAGAAGTCTTAGATCAAGGTGTCATCAGGGTTGGTTCTTCTGAGGCCTATCTCCTTGGCTTGCAGGTAACCCCTTTCTTCCTGTTGTCTTCCCATGTTCTTCCTTCTGTCCATGATTGTGTCCGAATCTCCTCCTCTTAGAAGGACACCAGTCATGTTGTATGCATGCCCACCTTAATGATCTCACTTAGCATTAATTACTTCTTTAAAGGCCCAATCTCCTAATACAGCCATATTCTGAAGTACTACAGGTTATGTGCCAATATTATGATTGTGTGAATATTATTTATTACAGAATCAAGTAGCATGCCTAGACTGATAAACAGCATAAAAGTATGACACCAAGTCTGGCAGCTCAGAAGAGAGGTTTTCAAGTGTAAAACCCCACTACATTTTTTGTTTTTGTTTTTCTAAGTTGCTAGCAATTGTACAAAGTAATAAAACATTTTAGTGTGTCTCCTTCTAGCACCATGACTTTCTTGTCATTAGATATTCCAAATTTATAATTATAGTTAATAAGCTAAATAGAAAGCACTTTCTTCTTGAACCTTCTTCATCCAGACCACAGACTTCCTGCTTTAATTTGAACTGATTGCTTTCTAAGTATGTTGTACAGATATCATTCTAAGATCTCATTTTACTAACTACCTCTGTTAATTGCATTATTGTTTGGGTCCTCTATCCTCATTTCTCTTGTATTACTCTTTTATTTCCCTGAAATACATTCTCAAGAGTTTCTTCCTGAAAAATTTAGACTTTTATTATCAGAAATTTGGCAAGAATGTACCAAATTTGAGACTAAAAAAACTCTTCTTGTTGATCTTTAGTTGGCTTGGTTAAAGAGTTTTGTTCCCAGTCTTTATATTTTTTCTCATATTTTATTTATTATCTTCACTGTTGTCATAATTTTTCCTTTGACTTAAACTCCTATCTCTTAACTTTCTCTCTCTCTCTCTCTTCCTCTCTCTGTTTTGTTTTTGTTGTTTAGTTATGTTATGGACAATTTTGTTCATTTAATATTTGAATATTTCTACTGACTTTTTATTTTGGCAATTTATATTATGTATGTTTCCATGTATTTCTTCTTTCTTTCTGTTGCATTTTTGGTAACATTTCTCATGTACCTTTAAGAAATTTAATAAAAACTTATGGTCTATTCCATAATATTCCATTCTCATATTCTCAGGTATAATAAGGACTTATTCTTTTATAACTCCTCTTTCCATCATTTAATATGATTTAAGAAGGACTTAAATCATTTGCTCAGTCAACAATATTGAGTTTGAAGTCCAGAAGGCTTCTAGAAAGACATTCTTAAGGGGCACCTGGGTGGCTTTCATTGAGCCCCATATCAGGCTCCCTGATCAGTGGGGAGTCTGCTTCTCCCTCCCTCTGCCCCTCCCCCACACTTGTGCTCACTCACTCTCTCTCCTCTCAAATAAAATCTTTTTCCTTTTTCCTTTTTTTTACATTTTTATTTGTTTATTTGAGAGAGAGAGAGAGTGCATGAGAGAGGGGAGGGTCAGAGGGAGAAGCAGACTCCCCGCGGAGCAGGAAGCCCGATATGGGAGTCGATCCCAGGACCCTGAGACCGTGACCTGAGTGAGCCAAAGGCAGACGCTTAACAACTGAGCCACCCAGGTGTCCCAATAAATAAAATCTTAAAAAAAATTTTTTTAAAAGACATTCTTAATACTGTTAGGCTTATAATAGACTATTTTCATGGAAAACACACTTGTAAGTAATCTGAGGAGATTAACTATTTGGAAAAAGTACACATATTCACATTATTTAATTAATAATTTTAATTTACCTAAACTAAGGACATTTTATACAAGTTTGACAAAATTTTACAGTGATTGTACATAATTGGTTCTTAAATAAAGTATGCATTTTAATGAATTCTAAATTTATTAATCACATGAGGAGTGGGCTAAATTAATTTTCAGTTATAGCCACCAGCTTGACTTAAGAACCGGTAAAATAGGAAAATCTAAATAGATAATAAAAATTTGGAACAAATCATTTGATTTATTTATATCAAAGCATAACTTGAAAGTTGGAGCAAGAATAATTTTATATCTGGACTGATTTTTTCACGTTAATATTATGGAAATGTGGATTGTTTAATTGTTTGAGGAATTTTAATGATTTCTTAGTGGCTAATAAGTATAAAGACCCATCTCTTTTCTAGCCATGAAATAGCAGGATTCTATCGCATAGGTTTTTACTTTTATTCTTAGTTCCTAGTATACAGATAAATATACAAAGTCTGTATACCACCCAGTGTTCTCAGACTTTGAGCTAAAGTCAACAACTGGGTGAGACATGGAGGTTATATCCTGTGTGATGAACGTGTGTACACATTAAAAGAGGGGAGAGGATTTATCTGAATACAGGATAACCTAAGAGTAAATGATGACAACTGTAGCTTGTTACCTAAAAATATCCAGTTTCTCATCCCTTAGTTCCCAAAGGAATCCTGGATTTTTCCCAGAGAACAATGAGCTGAGCCTCCCTTGCAGCTAAGAGAGGCTATCCAACATAACCATGGCCACCGTGACATAGGAAAGAGTCATGGAGAGGGTTTTTCTTCCTGATATAAACAGGCAAAACTAGTCAAAGGAAAGACTGTTGACCTCTGCCCTTGGTCTTTATTCCTCCCCCAAATATAGTTGCAATAGTTGGTGGTGCAGCAGCCATCATGTGAACATGAGTATAAAAAACATAACAGTGAACAAAATAGAAGGAGCTAGGACAGACGTATATTCCATCAGCAAGAGAACCAGCCCTCATCTTCCTAAAGCACAATGTTTTTATATGCAAGAATATGTTTGCCTTATTATTTTTGTTTCATTTTTTTATTATTTGCAGCTGAATTTAATTCTTACTGATATATAGACATCATGAGCAATGTAGTAATTTAGTTGCTTAAACTCTCAAAGCTTCAGTTTCTCATCTAAGAAAATAAAATAAAACATGATAATAATATCTTATTGTTATGATGATAAAATAAGATAATGAACATAAACAACTTGAGCACATTAGTTATTTATTTCTGAGTAACAAATTTCTGTAAAAATTAGTGCCTTAAAAATAACAATAAACTTCTATAAACGCTCACAATGACAATGAGTCAGGAATGCAAAAGTGGCTTAGCTGGGCATGTCTGGCTTAGAGTTTCTCATGAGGTTTAGTTATGTGTCTAAGAGCTGCGGTCATCTAAAGCCTTGATTGGAGCTGAAGGTTCTGCTCTCCACTGACTCACTGGCATGGCTGGCAAGTCAGTGCTGGCTATTGGCGGGAGGCCTCGGTCCTTCTCACACAGAATACTACATAGAGTTAACTGAGTTACCTCCAAAACAGCAGCTGTCTTTCCCCAAGGCAAACGATCCAACAAAGAGCCTGAGAAAAGCTGCTGTTTTTATGACCTGCTGTTGGAAATTACATAGCATCATATTCACCTCATTCCATTCATTAGTAGCCAGTCAGAAAATCTAGTCTACATTCAAAGGAAGGGGAATTAGTCTCCAACTTTGGAAGGGAAGACTATTCAAGAATTTATGAGCTTATATTTTTAATTACCACAGAGAGACTATAAAGGATCCTTCTTTTCCTGCAAACTTCTAGCCTACCTTTCCCTCCATGACTTCCCTACCCCCACATCAACACACACACACACACACACACACACACACACACACACACACACACACACACATCTCCACAAATTTCCTCTGTTCTCAGAAAGCAAGCCTAGGTTTCATGTAAAAAGATAGTTTTATTTTTTGTTGTTCCACAAAGCTCTTAAATAAGATTAAGCTTTATTTCAAATAATAATTAAAAAAAAAGATTCAAGCTTTCCAGATAATTCATTATCAGTCAGTGATAAAATACATCAAAGGTCATAGCTTGTTATTATAAAAATTATAGCATGCTTTGACTCAAATCAAATTCCTCAAAATGTAGCACCTATATCACCAAGAAGTAGATATACTAGGGTTAGCATATGGCAAGTATTGCCCTGACCCCTGTTTCTAGAACTACATGATGTGTGACTATAGCAGAAAGAAACCAATTTCCATAAGCTTGATGTGAGGAGCAGTTTCTTTACAGTCTCACCATCCGCTGCTAGTTAAATTTTTTGCGCTTGCAGAATGGTATTTTTACTCCCCACCCTCCACCCCTTTAAATGTTGTAATGAACAAGAAGAATTATTGAAAATGAGGAGAACTATTCCCATACATATTTTAAAACATTTATTAATGGGAGTAGAGTACCAATTTCATTTTTGAAAGCATACTTCAGCTTCCTACATACTTGAAAATTTTTACTGATCATTAATTATAGCATCATGTTAAAAATGCCTTTTGATGCTTTATGATGGTGGAAAAAAATCGCACTTCTAAGTTTTAATGATTAGTTATAGGCTTGACAAAAGTCTCTGCATGTTTTAGTATAATAACTTGGGCACAAAGCTACTTAGCTTCTATTATTAGTTAAGGATGCACTGGTCTTCAAATCACTTCAAGTGACTGTAAAGTACACACAGAGACACATATAAGAAATAGGTTCTATGATTAGAGGGACCTAACCTGACGTGGGATGTATCTAGTGTGTGGAAGCTGCATAACCATCACTGAATGTCTTCTGTATAGATCGTCTGCTTACCAGATTGCTGTAGTCAACTTTTCCTACTTGAAACCATTCTCATTCTCCCTTTTCTCACTTGAGGGCTGTTGGCTGCCAGAGAAAAAACTTGACTTTCTTTTCATTAGTCCCAGGTTAAATTATTGAGTAGGGTTTAAGAAGACCTTGACTGATTTTCCTCTCCTCAGTGAAGGATAGATAAAGGGATAGGATTCCAGAGGGAATTTAAAGGAGTCTCCGTTTATATAAGCTGAGATTTGAATTAATGTCTTTCTGACACCAAAGCCACACTATGCCACACTTATTAGTTGTCATTATCATCACAGAGACTAGAACTTGCCACCAGATAAAATGCTCTTTAAAAGGGAAGAATTATTCAGGAAAATTCTGTGGCCTCAAGTTAAAATCAAACAAACAAGAACAGAAAGATAAGCAAACAAACAAAAACACTATTATCCCTTATTATGACAAAATATTTTACAGGATAGGAGTTTTTCTACTAGGAAACAGATGTCTATACCCATTTTGAACGACTTATTTCCTTCCCAGATGTTACTTCTGCTATGTAGTCATAAATACAGAGAATGATCTAATATCCTCATTCAAAATACCCAAGAACCAGCTAAAGAATTTTAATTGTGAGATGCTTCTATGTTAGCATATTTTAGGACACTTGGGTATCCTATACAATTGTTTCTTTCATGTAGGAGACAAATGTAGACAAAGCCTAAATCTTTTAGGCTAGCTAGTTTTCCTTGAGTCCTTATGAATGTTAATTTTGAAATTTATTGATGCACCAGAAAACTGCTAGCCTAGCAGATCACAGAGTACAGATCTATGGACTCAATTACCCTATCCCAAATGCAGGCAGGTCTCACTGTGAGTCTATCCTGTTTTACTATAGACAATGAGTTCTGCATACTAAATATAAAGTTGTTTTTTTTTTCTGCCACAAAACTTATGCTATCATGCTATAAATTAAACCAAGGAAGTCACTATTTTCTTGGCACATTATTGGAAAATTGATCACTTTTACATGAACCAATGGAGGAAATCTTATATACATATGTGATATGCTCTCTTTCTTTTTTAAACTCATTCCTCAAAGAGTCTAAGAGGAAGGGAAAAGAAATAAATGGTAAGCATTTGGAGGGAAATGTCATATTTTTGACAAATGAAGTTTATGTTACTTGCAGTTGGTAGGGGAGGGGAAGTCTAATGTATTTTTTTGTCTCCTCCCAAGTAATCATGGGTCATCTTCCTCTACAGTGCTCTCAATGGTTCCTTGCACATATCTCTATTAATGTTCTTATCTCTATCATTAGTTCATACCCTCTTGAAACAAGACACATGTTTCACTAATCTTGGCAGCCCTAAACTTGGTGATGAGCTTTGCACACAGTAAGTCCACAATAAATATTACTGAAAGAATTGTTTTATGAAATAAAGTGCAATCTCCTTCTTGGAAGGTCTAGTTTCATGAACTCAACTATAGATTTATCTTATTTTGAGATACTTTTTGAAAATGAGAGTGTACATAATTAAATAATTATGAAAATATTTTTAAAATCGCTTCATATTTTACAGCTTACATTGATGTTTTATACCATTATCACAGTGGGGAAGAATTCTCTGGCACTAGAAAAAGCCACAAAACATAATGGATTTAGTTTATGTTTGTTTCACTACTCATAATGATTGCTTTACTACTATTCTCAATTATTATGGATGTTAAAATGCAATTGATAGCTATCACAGTACCAAATATACTCCTCAGCCATTTAACAAATATCCAAGTTTACAGTTTTTATTTGTTTTCCTGTTTCTATAGAAATATGTAACTATGTTACTTTATTCCTCTCTTGGAGAATTTAATACTTTCTCAGGCGTGAGAAAAGTCAGTAAAAATGCTATTTTTTATATATAGAAAATGAGCATACTGTAGCATGACAGATACAAACTAGAAGGTTCAGTCACCACTAGCATTTGCTTTCAATCTGATTCATACGGCCATGTTAATCAAATGGCAAGTCATCTGCATCACTAAGAACAATAGCGCTGACAAGTAGGGATAATATTTGTCTTTGAAGAGGCAAGCTAGAAATGCGTATGGACAAATAAATATTTGGTAATAATACTGACACTTCATTGAAAAAATCTTAAGCTTAAAGAGTGTTGGCTAGAAGGAATTCAAATCCCTGAGAAAAGATGTAAGATTAAAAATTGGACAGACATTCAATTTGAGGGGAGAGGGGAGTTGGTAAAGATCATGATATAATTTGGAAATCATTTGTTTAATTAGATTGTGCATTACTTCCTTAAAAATTTTAAGAATTATGTTGTTTTTCAAAATGACTAAGAATTTCTTATAAAAGCTATGCTGTTTTTTGCTGTATGCCCACCATTAGTCATTGGAACCACTGACATGTAGACAAAAGCATAACCTGGTAGTGAAAATGGATTTGTGATAAACATCCAAGAATTATCAAATAGCTCCTGGGGTTCTGGCTGAGCTCAACAATGCAACAATGTGAGCTCCCCCCCCCTTTTTTTTTGGCTGGGGGAGTGGGAGGGGGAGGAGGGGCCACGGGAGAGGGAGAGAGAGAGAATCTCAAGCAGACTCCATGCCCAGCACAGAGCCTGACAGAGCTCAATCTCACACCCCTGAGATCATGACCTGACTGAGCCACCCAGGCGCCCTGAAACTCTTTAGTATCAGAACTGACCTCCTAAGTTTCAGCTTATTTTTGCCAAGTTATCAAAGACAACACAACTAATTAATCTGCCAAATTTAGAGATAATGAATGACCCTCGAGCAACAGAAAGTTCTCACAGAAGCAACTTCCCAAGATGATTCCCCTCAAATAATTTTATAAACCAAGTTAGCCTCTTTCCTAAGGCTCATTTTCCTTTCTGATAGACATCCTGAACAATGTCCTCAAATTTCAAAGCTATCACTTAAGAGAGTCTATAATAATAGCATTTGTCATTCTGTGTGCATTACTTTGTATCTTCATAAAACAAAACACTTGTCAATAAACTATGGGTAAATGTTAACAATGACATAAAGAAAACCAAGCTGAAATAAAGGGCAGAATTTCAACAGCATGTTTATAAATAGTTCCTATAAATGGATGGCCTGACTTCCACATACTGATCTTATTTCTTTTTGTTGAACATGCAGTATCTTCAATAGGAGCACCACCAAGTCTGAGATAAAGAATGTAAGGATAGTTTTGATCACAAAGAACTATCCACTAGATATGATGATCAATGCCAAGTCTCATAATAGATCCATTTTGTCTTTAAATGTGGCCATAAAGACTACAGTTGTTGGCTGAGCTATTAAAAGGAAGATTATAAGCACCATGAACACACATGATAACTAATTAATGGAAATTCATTTGAGCATTCAAATTTAATATTTTCCTACCAGTTCTTTTTGATATTAGAACTCAAATTCTATAAACAGTTGAATGGATTTGCCTTCTCATTTCTTTAAAGCATTTTTTCCACAAAAGTTATTTTGAAAATTCTCCCACCCCACCCCCGAAATATTCCTTTATACTTTTTGCTAAAATTCCTTTATATTCTTTCTTCAGCCATGTTATACTCTTTGGTAATTGAAAATAAAGAAAAAAGAAAGAACACCAAAAACTTAAAGTGTAGCTTTCAACTAGTTATAGGAACTTCCATTTCCACAGAATTTGGGGGGGCAAGTCTACATTTTTAAGTGAACAGAAAAAAAAAAAAAACATGGCTATTGAATAGGGGATAAACAACCTGAACTGTTAAGGCAATATAAACATTTCAATTGTGCAACAAATACACCAGGTCAGATGAAGTATGCTTTTGTCTGTGACACACACATATACACACACATTCCCACTTGCTTATATCCCTGCTAATCACAAAGAACACGTGATTATGTCCTCTGAGACCTGCATGGAATCCCAGCAATGGATCACAAAACTGGACCACAGCAGAACAATTTTGGTTATTGGCAAATAATTTTCATATGTCTTTGTTTTTTCTTTTTGCTTCCCTATCTGGCAGGCAGACTTATTCAAGCAAACTAACACAGATGTTACAGGGTGGTAAAAAGTTCTCTATAAATACCTGCTTGGTTCTTTAAGTTTTAATGCTGATTACTTCTCACAGTAGAGACCACGTTTCCAAAATGTATTCTGTAGCGGTTTCTCAGGAGCTTCCAGGAGAGAGGGAACATATGATGAAGTGTGATTGGTCTAACGATAACAACATTCTAAAATTGCCTCTTCTTGCAGTATCAAAACATGTCAGAGCCCTTGAAGCTTCTACTGGTCATTCCAGACAGATCCCAACCCACACTTTGTACCTGTGTGCCCCGCTGTGGGGTCATCCTGACTCCCATCAGGCAAATAGCAGTTCTCAACTCAGTCTACTGCTAATAAACTCAGAAAGGCTCGGGAGTGCAAACCAGACCTTTTCTCTCTCTGCTTTACCCTTTTACCTTCATTTGGCAACCCCTTATAGTGTAAGGGAGGTCTGTACATAGATTACTCCAAGCGTTCATGGCGGAGAGATACCAAATCTCTCCACTTTGGGTCTTCTCTTTGCCAACCCAAACATGCCTCCTCTGGTACCCTGGATTCTGAAGCTCCAAACAAGAAGTCTGGCAAGGGAAAGTAAGGCAGCCTTCCTTTTCAACTTTTGTGTTTCCTCTCTTTAGCCTAGCAAAGAGGACAGAAAAAAGTGCAAATGCGAAATGACATAATAAAATGGGAGTGTAAATTGGGAGATGAAATATAATACGATGTAATATAATAAAATATAATAATCATATCCGTTTTTGTTTGGAGAAAGGGTCATAAAGTTTTACCTGCATTTAGCTTTTCTTGCATTCTTATTCTCCTTGCCATCTGGCCCTAATTTCTAAGAAACATTCACGTACGCCTTCCAGAACATGCAGATAAGCAGATGCTCTTAAAGGTAAGTGGGCACAAAAAGCATTTAGAGGGCTTCTTCAAAATGCTGATTTCTTATATCTGCCACCCTTTTCTCCTTTCATTATTCAGTAAGTCCAGGTTGCAGTCATGAGAACCTGCATTAAAAAAATAATCCCGGTGGGGGCGCCTGGGTGCCTCAGTTGGTTAAGCATCTGCCTTTCACTCAGGTCCTGATCCCAGTGTCCTGGGATCGGGCCTCCCGTCAGGCTTCCTGCTCAGTGGAAAGCCTGCTTCTCTCTCTCCCTCTGCTGCTCCCCTGCTTGGGCGCTTGCTCTCTCTCTCTCCCTGTCAAATAAATAAAAATTAAAAAATATTTCTGGTGACTGTGATATACATACCCGATGACAGAATCACAATTTGAGAATCATTATACTAAGAGACAAGAAAAGTCAGAAAAGAGAAAGATTAAAGAAGACAGATGTCAAAGATTTTATAACATTTCGTGGAAATTAGCCTTCATAAATAGTTATAGAGATTATAAGAGCAGAAACATCTTACAAAAGAAAACATTATGTGTAAGAAACAGTTGTGAGTTATTATGTATGAACTACTGAGCATTCATTTAAAAGTCACTGAATTGTGGAACTGGAAGGAACCATAGGAGAATGTATTCTGGCCAGGGATGAATCCAGGTTTTGCAAATATGGGAATGCATTCCATTTGGGAGGACTCTCCTAAGAAAAAAATATTTTAAGAATATTAATATAGAAATACTCAGGTAACCCAGAGTCTTGGAAGTGACTTGTGCAAGAGTCCCTGAAGCTTAAACTTCATAAGGCTTACACAAATTCCTCTGTGATTTCCACCATCTTTTAAAAGGATGAATAATAGAGGTCAAAAAAAGCTAAGAATGTTGACCATGTTCTCACTCACTAAGTCAGAGGTAGGAGCGAGAATAACCTCTAGATCTCCTGACTTCTCATACCATACTCATATATTTATATATTCAATATTGAGTTTTATATATATGGTTTCTTTCTCAACTTCCATACAAGGAATGATGTGAACACCAACAGGGCATCCTTTGAAGTGGAAAGGAAATGCTTTAGAGTAGACATCTCTTATTGCTGAATATTAAAAAGTAATTGGCTTTAAAAATCCATAAGTGAAGCAACAGCTTTTGGTCGATTTTGGTTTTTTTGTTTTGTTTTTTTTTAAGTTTTATTTATTCATGAGAGAGAGAGGGAAAGAGAGAGAGAGCAGGGGGAAGAAACGGAGAGAGACAAGCAGACTCGACACTGAGTGCTGAGCCTGACATGGGGCTTGATCTCAGGACCCCGAGATCATGACCTGAGCCGAAACCAAGAGTCGGATGCTTAACTGATTGAGCCACCCAGGTGCCCCTTTTGGTCCATTTTGAAGTCTTTTAATTATTTTCAGTGTCAAATATCAGTTTTATGCAACACCATCATACCTGGTCCTTCATGTTTTAAATAATAGCAGCTAAAATTTCATTTAAATTTTGAGAGTTTAAATGTGTTAATTTAAATGTGTTTAGTGGGGGCGCCTGGGTGGCTCAGTCATTAAGCATCTGTCTTCCGCTCAGGTCATGATCCCAGGGTCCAGGGATCGAGCCCCACATCAGGCTCCCTGCTCAGTGGGAAGCCTGCTTCTCCCTCTCCCCCTCCTCCTGCTAGTGTTCCCTCTCTCGCTGTGTCTCTCTTTGTCAAATAAATAAATAAAATCTTTAAAAAAATAAAAATAAAAAATAAATGTGTTTAGTGAAGATAATTTAATGGATAGTTTAAGTCCTCTATTTTAACATATTGTTTTGGGCATAATAACAGAAATGTTGCAAGGTCTCCAAAATATATACGAGTGTTTGGAGGATCAAATGTTCTAGATGACAAACACCAAAACAGGCTGAAAATTAGATGCATTTTTGAATCAGTTTTCTAACATGCAATTATTTGTTTTACTATTTATGGATAATGCTTTTCAACAAATTAAAATCAAAATGGTGTATGTGAAGAATTAGTCCAATATATTACTCACTTAGGAATCGACAGAAAATGAGTATTGCGAGAACAAAAATAAAAAAATATGCATAGCTTTTTTAACAAATCAACTCATTTATTTTTATAACACCTTTTAGAAATGAAAAATCTCCCAGAATAAAAGCCAAACATACCATAACAAATGTAATTTATGGAAAAACAAAACTTTAAAAAAGCCTTATTGGGACTTCAATTCCTAGGGATATAGAAATGCTTTATTTTTGAAAGTCGATTTGAAAGAATAATATCTCAGTGAAATACAAGTAGCCCACCATTATCTGTGTTGTTAGGCCTCAACTGTTTCACATCTCCGACTAACTCTTTGTTATCCTGACTTCCCAAATAATTATCAAATCTTTTTCTTTAAAGGTTTCTATAAACATGTCAGAAGAGGACGATTTTAATTTTAAGGGCACTTCATTCAAATCAATAAGAA
Organism: Zalophus californianus; assembly: GCF_009762305.2. Classification (NCBI taxonomy): domain Eukaryota; kingdom Metazoa; phylum Chordata; class Mammalia; order Carnivora; family Otariidae; genus Zalophus; species Zalophus californianus. Next base: position 42,490,302 of record NC_045595.1, on the reverse strand, counting down.
AAAAACCTGTTTTTAAAAGTAGGCAAATAATATGAACAGGTAACTCACAGAAAATGAAGTACAAATAGCCAATAAATATATGAAATGGATGTGAACCTCTCAATTAAAGAAATAAAAAAGAAAAGTGGTATCACTTTTCCAATATTTTAAATATGATAAAATACATATAACAAAATTTCACCACTGTAAATTTTTAAGCATACAGTTCAGTAGTATTAAGTACACTTGCATTATTGTGCAACCATCACCACCATCCATCACCAGAAATCATCTTGCAAGATTGAAAATCTCTATCTCTAAAACAATAAATCCTCATTCCCCCCTTACCTCTAGCCCCTGGCCACCACTGTTCAACTTTGTCTTTATGAGTTTGACTACTATAAGCATTTCATATAAGTCAAATCATACAGTATTTATCTTTTTGCGATGGCCTTATTTCACTTAACATAATGTCCTCAAATTTTATCTATGTCATAGCAAGTGTCAGAATTTCCTTTCTCTTTAAGGCTGAATAATATTCCATTTAATGTATGTACCACATCTTGCTTATCCATTCATCTATTCATAGACTTTTGATTTGCTTCTACATTTTTGCTATTATGAATAATGTTCAGATGAAAATGGGTCTCTTTGACACCTTGCTTTCAATTCTTTTGAGTATATACCAGAAGGTGGAATTGCTGGATCTTATGGTAGTTCTATTTTTAATTTTTTGAGGCACCTCCATACTGTTTCCCATAATGGTTGTACCAGTTAATGTTTCCACTAACAATGCACCAGCATTCCAATTTTTCTACATCCTCACCAGCACTTGTTATTTTCTATTTTTTTGACAGTAGCCATCCTAATGGGTGTGCAGAAATATCTCACTATAATGTTGATTTGCATTTCCCTAATGATTAGTGACACCGAGCATCTATTTATAGGCTTACTGCCATTTTATTTTTTTAGATACTTCAATTATTTATTTGACACAGAGAGAGAGAGCACAAGCAGGGGGAGTGGGAGAGGGAGAAGCAGGCTCCTTGCCAAGCAGGGAGCCCAATGTGGGGCTGGATCCCAGGACTGTGGGATCATGACCTGAGCTGAAGGCAGACGCTTAACCAACTGAGCCACCCAGGAACACACTTACTGCCATTTTAATGTCTTCTCAGAGAAATGTTATTGAAATCTTTGCCCTTTCTTTAATTGGGTCATTAGTTTTTTGTTGTTGTTGAGTTTAGAAGTACTATATATGCTCTGGATATTAATCTTGTATCAGATATATGATTTACAAATATTTTCTCCCATCCTGTTTGGTTGCCTTTTACTCTACTGAAATTATCTCTTGATGACAAATGTTTTTATTTCATAAAGTCCAATGTATCTATTTATTATTTTGTTGCCTGCATCTTTGATGTTATGTCCAAGACATCATTATCAAATCCTTTCAGGAAGCTTTTGCCCCATGTTTCTTCTAGGAGTTTTATGGTTTAGTTCGTACATTTAGGTCTTTGGTCCATTTTGATTTAATTTTGACAAGTGGTGTCAGGTAAGGTCCTAGATTAATTCTTTTGCCTGTAGATATGCAGTTTTTCCAGCACTAATTATTGAAGACTGTCCTTTCCTCATTAAATGGTCTTGGTACCCTTGGTAAAAATCATTTGCCCATACAGGCACCTGTTTGGCTCAGTCAGTAGAGCATGTGACTCTTAATCTGGGGATTATGATTTTGAGCCCCAAGTTGGGTGTAGAGAATGCTTTAAAATCTTTTTAAAAAATCATTTGACCATATATGTGAGGGTTTATTTCTCGGCTCTCTATTCTATTCCATTGGTCTATATGTTTGTCTTAATAACAATATCACATTATTTTCATTTAGCTTTGTAAGAGTGTGGAATTTACTCCTCCACGATCTTGCTCCTCCCCAACCTTTGCAACGAAATGGATGGAACTGGACAGTGTTATGCTGAGTGAAATAAGTCAATCAGAGAAAGACATGTATCATATGACCTCACTGATATGAGGAATTTTTTTTTGAACTCTTGTTTTTCCTTTAAATTTTTTATTGTTATGTTAATCACCATACATTACATCACTAGTTTTTGATGTAGTGTTCCATGATTCATTGTTTGTGCATAATACTCAGCACTCCACGCAGAACATGCCCTCTTTAATACCCATCACCAGGCTAACCCATCCCCCCATCCCCCTCCCCTCTAGAACCCTCAGTTTGTTTTTCAGAGTCCATCGTCTCTCATGGTTCGTCTCCCCCTCTGATTTCTCAGGAAACAAACTGAGGGTTGCTGGAGTGGTGGGGGGTGGGAGGGATGGGGTGGCTGGGTGATAGACATTGCGGAGGGTATGTGCTATGGTGAGTGCTGTGAATTGTGCAAGACTGTTGAATCACAGATCTGTACCTCTGAAACAAATAATACAATATATGTTAAAAAAAAAAGAAGAAGAAGAAAAAGATAGCAGGAGGGGAAGAATGAAGGGGGGGAAATCGGAGGGGGAGACGAACCATGAGAGACGATGGACTCTGAAAAACAAACTGAGGGTTCTGGGGGGGGGGTGGGAGGATGGGTTAGCCTGGTGATGGGTATTAAAGACGACACACTCTGCATGGAGCACTGGGTGTTATATGCAAACAATGAATCATGGAACACTACATCAAAAACTAATGATGTACTGTATGGTGATTAACATAACAATAAATTTTTTTTTAAAAAAAGAGTGTGGAATTTATAAAGTGTGAGTCCTCCAGGTTTGTTGGTCATTTTTTAAGATTGTTTTTGACTATTCAGGGTCCTACAGATTCCATAAGAATTTTAGAATAGGTTTTGCTATTTATGAAAAAAAATCATTAGGATAGGGATTGTATTGAATCTATAGATCACTTTGGAGAGTATTGACATTTTAACTATATATATATAGTTTTAAGTAGGCTTATGAGTGTAATCCTTTTAATATGCTACAGAGGTCTGTTTTCCAGTACTGTGTTAAAGATTTTTGCATCAATATTCACAAGGAATATCAATCTGTAGTTTCATTTTTTGTAGTTTCTTTGGCTTTGGTATCAGGGTAATCCTGGCCTCATAAAGTGATTTTGGAAGTGTTCCTTCCTCTTAAATTTTTGGAAAAATTTTTGGAAAACCAATCTTGGTTTTAATTCTTTAAATGTTTGGTAGAATTCATTAGTGGGTTTATCAGGTTCACGGCTTTTCTTTGTTGGAAGATTTGGATTACAGATTCAATCTCCTAACTTGTTATAGGTCTGTTCAGAGTTTCTATTTGTTCATCATTCATTTTGGTAGGTTTTGGGGGATTTTTTTGTTTGTTTTTTTAAGATTTTACTTATTTATTTGACACAGAGAGAGAGAGAGAGAGAGCACAAGCAGGGGGAGCAGCAGGCAGAGGGAGAGGGAGAAGCAGGCTCTCCGCTGAGCAAGGAGCCTGACGCAGGGCTCGATCCCAGGACCCTGGGATCGTGACCCAAGCCAAAGGCAGCCGCCCAACCGACTGAGCCACTCAGGTGCCCCATTTTGGTAGGTTTTATATTTCTAGGATTTTCTACATTTCATATAGTTATCCAATTTGTTGACATACAATTGTTCAGAGTACTCTTATAACTCTCTTTATTTCTGTAGAATCAGTAGTAATGTTTCTGCTCTTATTTTGGATTTTAGTAAAACAAGACTTCTCTGTTTCTCTCCATCTCTCCTTAATCTACCTGCCTACAAGTTTGTCAGTTTGGTTGCTCTTTTCAAAGAACCAACTTTTGGTTTTGTGGATATTTTCTATTGTTCCTCTGTTCTGTATTTTATTTATCTCTGCTCTAATTTTCATTCTTTCTTTCCTTCTGCTAATTTAGGGCTTACTTTATACTTTTTCTGGCTCCTTGAAATGTAAAGCTGTGCTGATTTGAAATCTCCCTTCTTTTTTAATGAAAAAATTATAGCTATGAATTCCTTTCTTAGCATTTCTTTGCTGTGTGCTGTGTCTCCTAAGTTTTGACATGTTATGTTTTTATATTTTCATTCATACCTAAGGATATTATTCCCCTTGTGGTTTCCTCTTTGGGCCACTGGATTTTAAACTGCATTGTTCAATTTCTACAAATGAGTAAATGTTCTAGTTTTCTTTTTGTTACTGAATTCTACCTTCATTTGGTTTTTGTTAGAGAATATACTACTTTGTATTACATCTATCTTTTAAAAATCTATTGAAACTTAATTTGTGACCTAACATATGGACCTATCCTGAAAAATAACCCATGTGAACTTAGAAAAAATGTGTATGCTGTTGGTGGGTAGAGTGTTCTACATATGTCTGTAAGATCTACTTAGATTATTGTGTTGTTCAAGTCCTTCATTTCTTTACTTATATTCTATCTGGTTGTTCTGTCCATTATAGAGTGTGGGGTATTGGAGGCTCCAACTATTATTATGGAATTGTCTATTCCTTCCTTTGATTCTGTCAAGTTTTACTTCATATATTTCGGTTATCTGTTATTGGGTGCATAAATATTCATAATTATTATATCTTCTTACCCTATTGAACCTTTGCTAATATATAATGTCCTTTGTCTCTTGTAAGCTGATTTTTTAAAGACTCTGTTAGACTCTGTTCACTTTTCTTCAATGTTTTTCCCTTCTTTACCTCAGACTCAATGATGTTCATCACCTTAACTACAAGTTTGCTAATTCATTCTTCTGCCTACTCAAATCTGTCTTTGACTCCCTCTAGCAAATTTTTCATTTCAATTATTGTACTTTTCAGCTCCATAATTTTGTCTTCTTTCTAGATTTCCTCCTTATTGATATTTCCATTTTGTTATATATCATTTTCTTGAATTTTTCTACATTTTCTTCAATTCTTTGAGCATCTTTTCAACAACTGTTTTTAAAGTTTTGTTTAGTAGACCTGCTATCGGGTGGTTTTCAGGGATAATTCTTTGTTCATTTTTTCTTTTGAATGAGTCATACTATTTCTCATAACCTATTGCTTTACATGCCTTGTGATTTTTTTGTTGAAAACTGGACATTTGAATCTAATAATGTAACTAAGGAAGTCAGATTCTTCGTCTTCCCCAGGGTTTGTTTCGTTTGGATTTTTGTAGACTGTTCTATGCTAAGGATCAGCCTAAGGTATAAACTGAAGACATATTCATGTCTTCTACCCTGCCTTTCCCTGTGCATGCACAACAACTTTCCAATTTCTGCTGTATGTGCAGCTGCTTTTGAATGTCTTAGCCTTTAACGTCCAATTCCCAAAAGGAAGAAAAGAGAAAAATGAAGAGGGAGTGGGAGCCACTGGCTCTTTAAATCCCCAGAAGTCACTTCATCTGGAGGGGCATGGTCTTGCAACAATGCAGAGAGGTGCAACAATGACTGTCCATCTCTTTGTCTGCACCTCTGTGATCACAAGCAGCAATCGGCATTCAGAGCACAGATCCCCGATATTTGGACCAAAGTGTCCTTTTGCCCACCCTCACTCCCATAAGTAAGATATAAGCTTCTCTTGGAATGCATGCACAGCTACCTACCACAAAACTGTAGGACTAGGGTAGGCATCTGTTACTATGCTAAGAGCTGAAATTTAACCAAAATCTTTCTTTTTTAAACCTATCAAATTACTAAGCAAAGTAAAGATGAGGAATTTTTTATAAATGCTAACTGAGATAGTATTTGTTTGTCTGTGTGTGTGAGAGCACAAATTGGGGCAAATTTCTAGGAATCAAAACGACATTACTTAACAAAATTTTGCACATACTTATTAACTCAGCTTCACCTGCAGATAAAGCATTACATAAATACTCAAAGATATATTTGTAAGGGGCTTTGTTTTTTTTTCCAATGGAAATAACCTATAAGCTCTTCATTCAGGGAAAATAATTGATGAGAGGAAATATGCATGTACATGTTATATCAAAAATAAAATGTTTGGGCGCCTGGGTGGCTCAGTCAATTAAGAATCTGCCTTCAGCTCAGGTCATGGTCCCGGGTCCTCAGTCTGGCTCCCTGCTCAGGGGGAATCTGCTTCTCCTTCTGCCCACCACACCCCCACCCCCATGCTTGCACACTCTCTCTCTCTTATAAAAAAATAAATAAAATACTAAAATAAGGGGCACCTGGGTGGCTCAGTCATTAAGCATCTGCCTTCGGCTCAGGTCATGATCCCAGGGTCCTGGGATCAAGCCCCGCATCGGGCTCCCTGCTTGGCAGGAAGCCTGCTTCTCCCTCTCCCTCTCCCTCTTCCCCTACTTGTGTTCCCTCTCTCGCTGTCTCTCTCCCTGTCAAATAAATAAATAAAATCTTTAAAAAAATACTAAAATAAAATAAAATAAAATGTTAACAGTTATCTTTACAGAGAGGGATTTTGGTAGGGAAAGCTTTTATTCATTAGTTTATTTTACCTTTTAATATCGGTTGATTTTTTAAAACCCCTTTTCCTCTGCTCTTGGATTTCCAAGGTAGTAAAATTATGAGCTGTATCTTCCTGTGGGAGAAAAATTTATCTCTACCTTGCTATCTATCTCTATAAGCAGATAACTGTCTCCATGGTGGCAGTGTTTATTCCAAGTACCATGCTATTTGTAGCAGTGGTGTTCAGTGATATATCAAGTCCTCCTAACTGATATATAATCTTAAAAACAAGATTAAAAATTATGTTTGATAAAGAGTGGGTCAATATCAGACAGTTTAATAAAGAATGAGTCAATATCAGACTTATACTACAAATAAGAGGGGAGATGTTTGGATTCAGAGTAAAAGAAAATAATTTGAATCATAAAATACTAGATCCCATCCCTACACTGAACATACACAAATATTGCTATATTAGATTTCACACAGAATAGTGGGAGCCCATGCACTTTTTGGTAGTCACTGTCAATTTTATCCTTGTTCTTCTATTTACTAGCTAATTAAATTTTATGGACCAGATCCTTAGTTTTTCAAGCCTCTATCTCATTTGAAAATTGGAGATTACTAACACATTATAATTACACTGGTGATTTTTGCCATGTAAAAACTGCAACAAAATGTTTTTGGCCTATCACAATAATCGTTTATTTCTCATATATCTAAGTCACTTAGCTGATGTAGTTCAGGCTCATCTGAGAATTCTGCTCTAGGCTGGGCCTTAGGTGACCCAGCTCTGCTCTATTTGCCTCATCCTGAGAAATAAGACATGGATGGAAGCCTCACACATCTTGACTTCAAAATATATTACAAAGCTACAGTGATCAAAACAATGTGATACTAGCACAAAGACAAACATAGACCAACAGAACAGAATACAGAGTCTAGAAATAAACCCACATATACAGTCAAATGATCTTTGACAACAGTGTCAAAAATACACAATCGGGAAAGGAAAGTCTTGCTAACAGTATTTGGAAAACTGGAATATTTGCATGCAAAAGAATGAAGTTGGATCCTTATCTTACACCATAAACAAAAAATTAAATCAAAGTGGATTAAAGACTTAAATGTAATACCTAAAACTAAAAAACTCCTAGAAGAAAATGTAGGGGGAAAACCACTGACATTTGGCTTGGAAATGATTTTTTTTACATGACACCAAAGGACAAGCAATGAAAGCAAAAATAGACAAGTAGGGTTACATCAAACTAAAAAGCTTCTGCACACCAAAGGAAATAATCAGCAGAGTGAAAAGGTAGCCTGCAGAATAAGAGAAAATATTTGCAAACTATACAACTTATACAAAGAATTCCTACAACTCAATAGCAAAAAAATAAATGCCCAATTTAAAAATGGGCAGAAGACTGAGATAGGTTTTCTTTTCTTTTTTTTTTCCAAAGAAGTCATCCAAATGGCCAACAAACACAAGAAAAGATGATCAATATCACCAATCATCAGGGAAATGCAAATCAAAACCACAATGAGATATCACCTCATACCCATTAAGATGGCCATTATTAAATAAATAGCAAAATAATAAGCATTGGTAAGGATGTGGAGATACTGGAACTCTTGTGCACTGTTATGAGGAACATAAAATAGGGTAGCCAGTGTGAAGAACAATAGGGAGGTTCCTCAAAAAATTAAAAACAGAACTATCAGATGATCCAGCAATCCCATTTCTGAGTGTTTATCCAAAAATATTGAAATTAGGATCTCAAAGAGATATCTGCACCCCCATGTTCATTGCAACACTGTTCACAACGGCCAAAAGGTTGAAACAACCTAAATGCCCCTCAATAGATGAATAGATTTAAAAAATGTGATATATACATACAATAGAATACTATTTGGTCACAAAAAGAAGGAAATCTCATCATATGCTGCAACATGGATGAAGCTTGAAGACATGCTAAGTGAAATAAGCCAGTCACAGAAGGACAAATACTACATGATTCCAGTTACACAAGGTATTTAAAGTAGTCAAAATCATCAAAGCAGAGTAGAATAATAGTTGTCAGGGACTGGAAGAGAGGAAAATAGGGAGTTCCTCCTCAATGCTTAAAAATTTTCAGTCAGGCAAAACAAAAAATTTCTAGGCATCCGTTGTATAACATTATGCTTATAGTTTATAATATGATAATGTACAATTAAAATTTTGTTTTGAGGGTAGATTTCAAGCTATATGTTCATTACCACAAATTTTTAAAAAGGCAAAAATCAATAGAGAAAGTTCTTTTTGTGGTCTAAGTTTTACACAAAACACATATTTCAATTTTCCACTTCTCATAGTGTATACATGTGCACATGTGTGCATGCACATGTCCTAAGTGTGTAAGAAGCAGCCAAACATCCTTCTGAAGGAGAGAATGGACTTCATTACCAATACAGCATTCTAATTTTGGATTTGAACAATAGATAAGATGGCTTCACAAATATGAAGTTTCAAAATTAAAAGTTAATATTTGTTCAGAAACCTAACCCTACTTCACTTTTAGTGGAATCAGAAATGATAGATACCGACATATATCAAAATGGAAAAATAAGTACTTCAAGGGCATTATTCATCCTGGAGTTTCACTGTCTGTCAAAGGATTCCCTCTTGTCTGAGTCTGTGCATAATTCCCTAGTTCTAGAACTTCATAGCTAATCAGAAGTCACACATTCCGGGCAGATACTTTAGTTACCTATTAGAAATTAAACTTGGTATAAATCTCTCCCAGTAATTGATTTGCTATTTTACTAACCCTCTGTCCAGAGTGACATGCCACAAGCAGCTCCACTTCACATTATCACTGAGCTTTTACGCATGTGAGCTTTAGGGAGAGCAACATGGAAATTTTTGTAATTCTATTTTAAAACTTTACAAACTCTTAATAGAATTTTAGTATCAAAAAGTCTTGACCATATCAGGACAGAAGAAACACTGGGGAACCCCTCTAAGTTCAGAAGCCACAAGTCAAATGAACTAAACACTGAATAATGCATTGTTTTACTGAGTTGTAAGTGTGAATTTTGGCAATCTATAGTCAAGCCGAGGGTACAGGGAAACATTATTATTTGTACTGGGCACTCAAGGCACTCTAAACTAGAATATTTCCTTCTGAGGAGCCTCAGAGTTTCTGTCGTTACCTCATCCCCTCCTGGAAGAAATTTCTGATGATTTGAGTATTTGTACTTCAGACCATGGATTCCATCAGCCTTGGCCATAACCGATTGGACCAAAATGGGCACCTGACCTCAAGGCACCTGTCCATGGATTGGAAGGTCCCAGGCTAAGCAGTGGCTGCCCTGAAAACTCTACCAAGAACAATACCCTATAAACTGAATGGTGACTAACAGACCCAGTAAGACCTTCCCTCTGTAGGAGCTTGAGCTGATGGGCAAGCAGTAAAAACCATGAGACAATTAGCAGTTATGGAAGTCAACAACATCGTAGCAATTATGAGATAGAACGCAGAGTATAGAAAACTTTAATGGTAGCATACGAACATTCTGAAAGTAAAGCAGAGAAAGTAGCAGGGTTAGCATAATTGAATAGGGAGAAATGAATGCTCCTTTCAGGAGGCAATACGAGAAGAGGTGCTGCATCACCTCAGATGCCGACAGAAACTTCTTTCTGAACCAGAACAGCATTCTATTCCTCTGTGAAACCCTAATCTAGCTGCTGAGGTTCATTCCTGTCTTTTTTACCTCAGTACTTACCTTTACAAGACACCCCCATTTGACAGGAATAAAGCAAGAATTCTTCTTTAATTCCTTGTGATTAGGAAGGGCCTGAAGAATGCATTAATTACTACTATTTTGACTAATTTTAACCAGTCAGTAGTAATCAAAGATAAGCTGACACTTGGACGAATTAGGAATACAGGTCAAAATTATTGCCAGAATTTAATTTGTGCTATCTTCTCCTCCTGCTCCTCCTCCTCCTCCTGCTCCTCTTCCTCCACCTCCTGCTCCTCCTCCTTCACCTCCTCCTCCTTCTCCTCCTCCTCCTCCACCTCCTGCTCCTCCTCCTTCTCCTCCTCCTTCTCCTCCTCCTCCTTCTCCTCCTGCTCCTCCTCCTCCTCCTCCTCCTCCTCCTGCTCCTCCTCCACCTCCTGCTCCTCCTCCTTCTCCTCCTCCTGCTCCTCCTCCTTCTCCTCCTCCTCCTTCTCCTCCTCCTCCTGCTCCTCCTCCTTCTCCTCCTCCTCCTGCTCCTTCTCCTCCTTCTCCTCCTTCTCCTCTTCCTCCCGCTCTTTCTTCTCCTTCTCCTTCTCCTCCTTCTCCTCCTTCTTCTCTCTTTTCACCTATTTCTATTTCTCTCTTTTTCTCACCTACTTCTCTCTTTTCACCTATTTCTAATTTTGAAAATGGGGTAGCAAACAGAGGAGTTGTAATGAAGAGAAAAGAGTGGTTGGCAATAGGAAGGGTGATCCATAAGCAACAAGTCTCATAAAGGCTTCTTATAGTTACAGTTGGAAATTGACATTTATTCATGCTAGGGTGTATATCTAGTAATAATAATGTGTGTACTGAATTTTTCACTGCCTTTCCCTCTGCTCCTGCCCCCACCAAAATAAATACATAAATCTTTCTTCTGGTTCAGAAAGAAGTTTCTGTTGGCACATGAGGTGATGCAGCACCTCTTCTAGCATCGCCTCCTGAAACGAGCATTCATTTCTCCCTAATACAATTACGCTGTATGTCAGCTGGCCATGAAGTCATGTCTTCAAGAGGTCTGTAGATTCTTCTAAGATCTACTACTCCTTAAATCAGATGCTGCAAAATGTTGGCCTACTGGGTGTATCGATTCAAAAAATGTTTGGCTTTGTACACAGAATACTGAAAGTCATATTAAAATTTAAAAAATTAATTTCTGATTAAGAAAATTATACCAAAATATTGAATTTTCATATTTATTTGAAAAATATTATCTGGAAATACTGGGCCTACATCTCACTAATAATAATTGGCTAACGATAGGGGCACCTGGGTGGCACAATAGGTTAAGTGTCTAACTCTTGGTTTTGGCTCAGGTCATGATCTTAGGCTCCTGAGATCCAGCCCCAATAGGACTCTGTGCTCAACAAGGAGTCTGCTTGGATTCTCTCTCCCTTTCCCTCTGCCCCTCCCCCCACCGAAATAAATACATAAATCTTTAAAAAAAGTAATTGGCTAAGGACGAAGTGTAGCTGTCCTTTTGGAGGGGGAATAAGCTCCCCCATTTGCCATAGTCCTTGCCACTTCACATTGCTCCCTGACATTGGGATAGACCATAAGGTATTATTTATCATTATATTTATGTACTTGTTTAATCTTAGGATTGAGAGGAAAATAAAATACTCCTGAATCTATGAATCTATTAAATATAGAAAGTCAAGGACTGAGAAGACTCTGAATTTACAAAAACAGGAAAGAATATATCTTGGTAACATAGAAAATATTTGTTTGAGATTTACTTGCAAACAATATGTGTCTGGATGAAAAGAGCACAGCTTAATATTGCATAAGAAAACGTCCCAGGCCATCTTCTCTCGTGTGCTTTAGGCATTTCAATTTTCCATACCCGTCCTAGAGAGAATGCTTTATTGCTGAATGAAATCATGTCTTTTTCCAGCAGTCCTTTATTAAGTAGCTGTTAGCTGGTCAAAGTTGTGTTAAGGCTTTTGGAGGAAACGAAAGAGTTGGGTTTTTTTTTTTTTTTTTTAAGATTTTATTTATTTATTTGACAGAGAGAGACATAGCGAGAGATGGAACACAAGCAGGGGGAGTGGGAGAGGGAGATGCAGGCCTCCCACGGAGCAGGGAGCCTGATGAGAGGCTAGATCCCAGGACCCCGGGATCATGACCTGAGCTGAAGGCAGACGCCCAATGACTGAACCACCCAGGAGCCCCAAAAGAGTTTTGCTATGACACTTACCCCAAAAGAACTAATAATCTATTTGGGAAGATAAAATGAAAATATGAAAGTGAAATATGTTCTAAATTTAATGTTAATAAATACCAACAGTTATCACTTATTAAGCAAGAAGTAGGTTGGAAGATCACTTGTATGCACTATGCTCCATTCTTAATTCAATTTTTATAAAATGGGCATTATTAATTTTAAGAATGAAGAATTTAGGGTCAGAGAAGTGAAATGACTTGCCAAATTACAAAAATATTATTTAATGTTGTGAGCTGGAATTTGAACAAGGTCTGTTTGAATCCAAATCCTATACTATATCCAATATACTATGTTTTCTATACTTAAAATGTGTTTTCCTGGCAAAAATTTATCCACTGATATTTATATCATCTGATATCACAGGATTTTTTGGCCTCTCATCAAGATGAAATATATTAGGAAATGAGATGAAATGTTAGAATTAAATTGGTTTGAGACTTCCAAATTCCCACTGCTATGGAAATCATTTTGCACAATGCAAATATTTTAACTGGCTAAGACTCAAGGTTTTCCAAATTAAATTCTTCACTTTCTCTCCATAGAATATTAGTTATTTACCTTTGTATTGTTTATCCATGGTAAGTCTCTCTTAATATCTGTGCTGATGTATCTTTAAATAACCGGTCTTGGCAAATGAAAGCACAATTATAACAAGAAAAACTTCTTTCCAAAAAACACACAAACATACACACACATAGACACAGAAAATGACTAAAATCCTCATTTAAGCTTCTATTACAGTATTACTGAAGAAAATCTTTGTGTCATTTTACATTTGATATTATCTCATTCTTGATTTCATAACCCCTTCTTTCCTTACAAAAGGTCTTAATTTACTTTAGAAATTCTATTTCAGATTTGCAAGGCATCATTTGTAATAACTTGAGACGTTCTTCACCAAAGCTATTGGTTATTAATAGATTCTTTGCTACTTAGAGAAATAACCTGAGTTTACTTTTCCACAATCAGAAATATTATTTAGTGAATGCTTACCATAGAGGCGCATCTAACCTATTCTGTTATAAATATTTTCCTTATTTTGCAGATGAGGGACTTAATGATTTAAGTTATTTGGCCAAATGTTCCCAACCAAGAAGTAATGTAGCCTAGATTCTCACTCAGATCTAACTTCCAAGTCTAATCTACTATAGTACATTACCTCCTACCCCAGTGACTAAGTAATGAAAAATGAATCACAAATGAATAAACCATCCACAATTTTGACTGGATGCTCAGCCAGATCAGCAAGAAAAGGTACTCAGTGCCCCATTTACCACTTACCAACCTATATATGGGAGTGCTCTAGGGAACCAGGCATGCTCAGAAATTCAGAGTGAAAATCCAGAAAAATACTCTAGACAAAAATATGAATTGCAGTTAATATGATCTTAAAATGCATTTAATTTAATTCCTGTCGATGCTGGAATCCATTGCAGCCTGGTTAACTAGGACTTACACTATTCCTGAGTGAGAGTATTTGGCTCTGAGAGGGCAAATGTGGTTCAAAAATCCAGCTTTTGCTTCATTGACCAAACCATGAACCAGGGCCATGTCCATTGGCATGTAGCCTATGCAGTCACCCAGGTCCAAACTTAGAAGGTTTTTTGCACTTGGTTTAATGCTCTATTATTGTTATCTTAAAATTATTAAGACTTTCTTTTTTCTTTTTTAAGACTTTATTTATTTATTTGAGAGACAGAGGGAGAAAGAGAGGCAGAGTGTGGGGGGAGGCGCAGAGGGAGAGGGAGAAGGAGACTCTGTGCTGAACATGGAGGCCCGTGTGGAGCTCGATCTCAGGACTCTCAGATCATGACCTGATCCAAAACCAAGAGTCAGATGCTTAACTGACTAAGCCACCCAGGCTCCCCAAGATTTTAACAAAGAGCCTCACATTTTCATTTTACAATGGGCCCCAAAAAATACATAGTCTTGCCATGAGCCCTGGTATGGTGCTGAATGTATCCAGAAATAGTGTTTTTTTTTCTTTTTTGTACAAAGGTACAATATGGGCTAACAGCAATCTATATGTGGAGTACAAAAATGAGGAGCGTCTAACAGAAATGAAAAGGATATGGTCAAAAGAAATGAGCTGCTTTTGGAAAAAGATACTGACAGACGTATATTCATCATGATAGCCATTCATAGACATTCTAGGCCCCACCAAAGTTACCAAAATAAATGTTAACTTGGGTCATTAAATTATCCACACTAATTTGCACATAATCTTTCCCCGTTCCCATTGCCTACTACTATATTACTAAATATGAAGTTCATGGGCCGCCTGGGTGGCTTAGTCAGTTAAGCTTCTGCGTTTGGCTCGGCTCATGATCTCAGGATCCTGGGAGCCAGCCTGCGTCATTGGGCACCTTGCTCAGTGGGGAGCCTGCTTCTCCCTCTGCCTGCCGCCCTCCCTGCTTGTGCGCTCACTCTAACAAATATATAAAATCTTGAAAAAAATTAACGTAGGGCTAAGTGGAAAAGCAGGTTCTTATCTACCATAATTTGTAATTCGATTGTGGGAACAAAGTGGACAAGGTTCTTTAAACTGCAGTATTATACTTGTTAAAAGATAAAGTGAGGCATATTTAAAACTATGAGGTTTATTTGAGCAACAATGCATCTGAATCAGGCAGCATCCAATCCAGCAGAGAGAATGGAGCTCTGAGAAGATGTACAAAATGAAAGACTTTTATAGGCAGAGGGGAGTGGGAAAAAGGAACTTATATGAAGAGAAAAAGGAGGTTAGTTGTTGCAAAGTTACTTTCCTTAGGGGATGGCAGGGGTCACTCAGGTAGATTCCCTAACTAGTGCTGATGGTTAAAGATTTGGTGAAAAGTTCATTTGATAAGGAAATGTAGTTATTTCGGTGGCATGTACTAATTTAGGATAATAATTGGACAATATTTCTAGTAATGTCAATTTCGGGGATACTTGTATTAGTAACATACATCCATATACATATAGCCTAGAAAGGTTTATCATCACTTATTTCCCACGTAATTTAAAATACCAAATAAGCCTAATGAGTTGATCATGTCTCCTTTACAAGGTGAGAGACAAATCATTTGAGGTTTTCCAGAGACCCTGTGGGAAATCTCAAGATTAGTTTGAGGCCAACGACTCCATTTAAAATTTGATTTTGAAAAAAATAAAAATTTTCTCTAGATTAAATAAAGGCATAGGACTCAGATTGAAAAGGGCTTATCCTGGGCGCCTGGGTGGCTCAGTCGGTTAAGCGTCTGTCTTCAGCTCAGGTCATGATCCCAGGGTCCTGGGACTGAGCTCCTCATCGGGCTCCCTGCTCAGCGGGGAGCCTGCTTCTCCCTCTCCTGCTCCCCCTGCTTGTGCTCTCTCTTTATCAAACAAATAAATGAAACCTAAAAAAGAAAGAAAGAAAGAACAGGGCTTATCCAGTACTACCGAACTGTAAAATAAATTCTAGTGATGGGGGAAAACATTGACAATAATAAA
Organism: Zalophus californianus; assembly: GCF_009762305.2. Classification (NCBI taxonomy): domain Eukaryota; kingdom Metazoa; phylum Chordata; class Mammalia; order Carnivora; family Otariidae; genus Zalophus; species Zalophus californianus. The sequence goes on along the minus strand of NC_045595.1, from coordinate 42,474,495 downwards.
ATAACCTTGAGTACACAAAAATAAAATCCAAAAATCTACTATGCAAGATATAATAAAATAATGTTGGAAGACATAAAAGTAGTCCTACATAGACAGGAAGTTATCTACATAGATGGGCAATGATTCTCCTAAAATTATTCTTTAATTCAATGGAAATCCAATAAAAATCTTAAGAGGAATATGTGCAAAACTTCAAATGATGTTTAAAAATTCATATAAAATAATAAAGGACCAAGAATAACTAAGATAATTTTGAAGAAGTTGCTGATCAGCTATTAAAACTTATTATATAACTAGAATAATTAAGACTATCTGAAATTGGCACAGAAGTGGAACAGAACAGAGAACCCAGAAACATGGAAACTTGGTATACTACAAAAGTGGGGTAAAATCAGTGGAGAAAAGATAAAATCAATAACTTTTTCTAAGACAAATGATTTTCCATGTTGAACAAAATAGTGATCCCTGCCTCACATGATACAGAAAATTAATTTTAGATTGATGAAAAACCAAAATGTGCCAAGTGAATTTCACAGCTTTTATTTTTTTTAATTTTTTTCAAGATTTTATTTATTTGTTAGAGAGAGAGAGAGAGCGAGTGCACAAGCGGGGGGGGGGGCGGCAGGCAGAGGGAGAAGCAGGCTCCCCACTGAGCAAGGTGCCCAATGATGCAGGCTGGCTCCCAGGATCCTGAGATCATGAGCCGAGCCAAATGCAGAAGCTTAACTGACTAAGCCACCCAGGCAGCTCATGAACTTCAAAGCTTTTAGAAGGTAACATATTGGAAGATCTATGAGACACAGTAAAGTTGACTGGATAAAAGATAAGCTTTGACCAAGCAATTTCAATTCTAGGTATGAAACCTAGAAGAATTTGCACTCATATGCACAAGGAGACATGCACAAAAATGCCCATTTTACAAGTTCTTGCAATTGTGCAACACTGAGAAAAAAACTAAAATAAATAAATACATTGAAATATACCTATAGTGAAAAAAGAAAAATAAATAAAATTACCCTATATCAAACTATATACTAAGCATATAAATGTTTCCAAGAGTGTCATGAAAAAATGCAGATTTATATATATACATATATTTAATATTCTTCCACATATATATATATAAGTTTTCAAAACACTCATTATGCCATATTATTTATGGAAAGGTATGCATATAGTGAAAATCTAAAATCATGCATAAGAAAGAAATAAACCAACCTTAGGATAGAGACCCCTTCTGGAAAGGGTAGAGACAAAAGAATAGGACCAGTAAGAGCAATATAGGATCTTCAATTAAATCTGTAATATTCGATTTTATCTCTAAACATAATGGATATTAGTTATATCATTCACTGTACTTTTATATCTGTTTATAACATTCAGTTAGAAATTTAGCTATTAAGACAAAAGACACTGTACTTATTAAAATGAGTAATATGTTTTCTCATAAAAATTTTTTAAAAAATAAAGTTGATCTTGAGAAAATGTCAAAAGGTTTGAGCATGTGATTAAAGGAGATCACAGATCATGGGCGCCTGGGTGGCTCAGATGCTTAAGCATCTACCTTTAATTCAGGTCATGATCCCAGGGTCCTGGGAGTCACCCTGCATTATCTAGTACCTTGCTCAGTGGGGAGCCTGCTTCTCCCTTTCTCCCCCCCTCTGCCCCTCCCTCCACCCCTCCCTTCACTTGTGTTCTCTCTCTCTCAAATAAATAAATAAGTAATCTTAAAAAACATCACAGATCATTATGAAATAATACCCAATTATATATTTAGCCAAAATGACAACAGAAGATTTTAAATATGGAAGATTACACAGTTGTGAACAAAACTTAGCTCTTTAAAAAAAAAAAAAAGATTTATTTATGAGAGAGAGAGAGCAGTGGGAGGGGCAGAAGGAGAGGGAGAGAGAGTCCCAAGCAGAATCCATGTGGAGCACAGAGCCCAACGCGGAGCTGGATCTCATGACCCCAAGATGATGACCTGAGCCAAAACCAAGAGTCAGACGCTTTAACCAACTGAGCCACCCAGGCACCCTGAAAACTTAGCTCTTTTAATATTGAGAAGACTGGGTTTTCTTAAATAATCAAAGACCTTAAATAATCAAATAATCAAAGACAACATGAAGCATACTAAACAATTTTGGTAAGACACAAAATCTTTGTTTTCCAGGTAGATTACCTAAAAGGTAAAACAAAAGCAAAACAACAACACAAACTTTCACAATAGCAGACCACTAGGCCAAGAAAACTGTCCTTTCAACAATAAGAAAATCAAATTCTAATTTTGCACCAGTGTACTTTTGATATGAAAATTAATTCTTTAAAAACTTAAATAAATCCATTCCTATCTTAACCAGCTTGACCACACGTGAAATTCCTTTCCCAAGATTCTTTCTACACAAAACTTCTATGACTTTTGTACATCCATTCAGACTTTGTCTTATTTTTTTTTCCTCTTTCTCGTTCCGGAACAGCAATCATTTTACACTCCTTGCTTTCTTTTCATACACAGTTGTCTCCTTTCACCCTTATTATTTCTAAGTACTCTTAACTACACACATCGATTAGAATTCTTAACCCTTTGAATTCTTAATTGCTAATGAAAACTAAGAAGTAAGCAATTGTGGACTGTTTCACTAGCATTCTGTGGGCTGCCAAATTTATAAATACATTTCATAATTCTCAGAAGTAAATTGTTCAGTGTGGCACCAAACGTGTACTAGTAGACCCACATATCTTTAGTTCCTCAGTAAAAGGAAGCCAAAAGTAGGTGAATCTGCCTTTAGTAATTAACGTTTCAGTATTCTATTTCATTTGGAAATGATCTAGATAGTCAACGAATATGTATCGTTTAACTTATCTCCGTTCAACTTTAAGTTTTCAAGTTACCAAAAATTTTGGAAACTATTTTTTAAGTAGACAAGTCACAAAGCATAACTATTGTTGAAAAGCTCATATATACTTTTATCTTGTTTACATCTATTTAATTTACTTGTTCTTAACAATTACATTTGGATTACTCATGAAAATTTCATGAGACATTAAAGAACTAACCATCATATGAAGTTTTTTTTGCTGACAAATTCTGTAGCAGAGATAACATAGCTTATTTGAATTTTAGTAAACTTAGGTAGAATAAAAAATTTATATTTAATGCTGACAATTCTAAAGACATGCCTGTTTTAATTAAACCAATGGTTTTAAACTAGCTTTTATTTACTGAAGATTATCCTAGATCATAGAAACTAATCAAATCCACCAAGGCTGACTGTTCCCCAAGTCCAAATCTTCTACAATATCTGCAAGCCTTCTGTAATGAATAAAGGAGGTTTTAGGATTGGGTTTTAAAAAAAAGAAAAAGGTATGTGGGCTTTGAACTGTTTCCAGAGCCACATTTCTGTTCTTGTAGAGACCAGATTTTGTAGTTGCTTTTAATTCCTCAAAGAATTGAATTGCAACCTGAATGATATCAAGAGGTTGCCCACACATCCAACTATATTATCTTCAGTTTCCTGCTTTACGTCAGGGAGAAGATCTTCAACTAAAATGTTGACATTTTAAAAATCCTATGTTCCAGATTTAAGGCTGAGTGTCTTTGTAATGCAGTATTAGTAAATACTTCCACAAAGGCTTCAGGTTTTTCTTTCGTTCTGGGTACATAGTTTCCTTTTAGCTTAGGAGAGCCTTTAAGGAAAGTTCCTATCAGGCTCTGAATATCAGCTTTCAATTTGACCAACTTCGGACCACAGAACTACTTTAAAAAAAAAAAAATCATTTCAAATACCTTGTCAGGTTTCAGGTAGGACAAACAGTAAATCTTCCTGGAGTATTGAACAACCCCTTGGATACAACCCCAAAGAGGGTGCAAAAGATACTACCCTCCCACCATCCAGAGTCACCCCCAAAAAGAACTGACTTAGACAATTCCCTTGAGAGCTGGCAACAGTTGGTAGGACCCTAGCCACACAAAGAGTGCAACCCACATTTCTGTCCAGCCACATTTTGGGGGCCTCCAACCTAAGAAGGTTGAACTGTCTGCACACACAAGAATCTGAATGCTGCAGTAAGGCAAAAAGCCAAGTCAAGTTTTTGGGACACAAAACAAGACAAACAAGACGGCAACAGCCTGGGAGAGCAAAGTATTGACAACCAATGTGTACCTGAAAGCAAATTCACAAGTAACAATTCAAAGATCTAATTCAGACAAATGTTTCTTGCCTGCCAATCAGAAAGGAAGGGATGAAATTGTACCTTTTTTCTCCTAACCAGACAACACAGAGATCTGGCACAGCTGACTGATAAGAATTCTTACCCTGCGCTGGTTGCTTCAAGTTTTCCCAGGATCTTGTTTGCAGGGTCTGGAGCAAGTGGAATGTCCTGGTGGGTCTCATAATGGTCAACAAAAACTGTAAAGGACGAAAAATAATTTTCCCTCTCTGCATTATAGTGAGCGCTTGGCTGAGACCCCTTTTTCTCTAGGGCACCTCATAAATGGATAAATTAATCTGGATTAAAAATTCTCCACTGTAGCAACTTTAATTCAAAATGATCTCTGGTAGGGTTAATCTACTTGTTCAGCCTTAAAAACAAAATTTTACTCAGCTGACGCCTCACATTACACCCACTCCAGCTTAAGTTGGGCGCAGTCTGGTCTGGTTCTGGTCGTATCCAGTCCCCTCTGGACCAGTTCTGGTTTCCAAGTGAGACCAGCCTCACACTTCGTCTGGTTTCTAAGTTGGACTTAGTTCCAGCCCAGATTCAGTACCGCCAGCACCAAGTCGGGTTTTTAAGTGCTACCGAACCCTACCTCTCACCCCTTCTGGTTTCTAAATTGGACCCAGTCCGAGCACAAACCAAGTCCGACCTCATCAAATCCGGTTTCTTTCTTTCTTTCTCTTTTCTTTCTTTCTCTTTCTTTCTTTTTCTTTTTCTTTCTTTCTTTCTTTCTTTCTTTCTTTCTTTCTTTCTTTCTTTCTTTCTTTCTTTCTTTCTTTCTTTCTTTCTTTCTTTCTTTCTTTCTTTCTTTCTTTCTTTCTTTCTTTCTTTCTTTCTTTCTTTCTTCTTTCTTTCTTTCTTTCTTTCTTTCTTTCTTTCTTCCTTTCTTTCTTTCTTTCTTTTTCTTTCTTTCTTTCTCTCTCTCTCTCTCTCTCTTTCTTTCTTTCCATCTTTCCTCCTTCCTTCCTTCTTCCTTCCTTCCTTTCTTCTTTCTTTCTTCCTTTCTTTCCTTCTTCCTTCCTTCCTCTTTCTTTCTCTCTTTCTTTCCTTCCTTCCTTTCTCTTTCTTTCTTTCTCTCTCTCTCTTTCTCTCTCTCTCTTTCTTTCAGATTTTATTCACTTATTAGAGTTAGAGAGAGCACAAGCTGGGGAGAGGCAGAGGGAGTGATGGAAGCCGGAGGCAGACACCCAGCCAGGCACCCCGAAATCCGGTTTCTAAGCGGAACCTAATCGCACCTCTCAACCGGACGGGTTTCTAAACCGGACACATTCTGACACCAGTCCTGTTCCCGCCGGCACCACTTCCGGTTTCTAAGTGGGGACCCAGTCCAATTCTAGACCCGGCCTGGTTTCTAAGTTGGTCCCAGTCCTGCCTCACCCAGTTCAACCCCAAATCCAGCTCAGTTTCTAAATCAGACCCAGTCCAACTCCGGATCCCACACAGATTCTAGTTCTTACCCAGCCCAGCGAGAGACAGCCCCGGTTTCCTTCTTTCTTTTTTTCTTTTTTTTTAAGATTTTATTTATTTATTTGCCAGAAAGAGACAAAGTGAGAGTGGGAATGCAAGCAGGGGGAGTGGAAGAGGGAGAAGCAGGCTTCCCATGGAGCAGGGAGCCCAGGCAGGGCTGGATCCCAGGACCGTGGAACCATGACCTGGCTTATCGACTGAGCTGCCCAGGTGCCCGAGCCAGGTTTCTAAGTCGGACCCACTCTGGCCCTGGACCTGCCCCTAGTCCAACCCAGTATCAGGTCTGCTTTCTAAATGGGCCCCAGTTCAACACTGGACCTGGCCTGGTTTCTAAATCAGTCCCGGTTTGATCCCAGACCCAATCCTGCCCACACGGTTTCTAAGTGGGACCCAGTTCAGCCCTAGATCCAGTCCAGTTTCTAAGTGAGGTCCAGTCCAGTTTCTAGGTGAGACCCAGTGCAATGCCGGATCCTGCCCAGGTTCTAGTTCTTACCCAGCCAGCTAGACACAGGCCTGAGTTCTCAGTTGGACCCATGTGGACCCTGACCCACACCGAGTCCGACCCTGCATCCGGTCTGCTTTCTAAGTGGGGCCCAGTGCAACCCCGGCTTCTCTACAGTGTTTTAAGTCACCAAGCCCAGGCCCGCACCCATCTGTTTCCTAAGTCATACTCACTCCTGTGCTTCACCAACCAAGTTTCTAAATCCGGCGCCGTCCCACTTGGACCTAGTCCAGCTTTCACCCCATCCAGTTTCTAAGTGGGACCCAGTACAGAAAAAGAAATGCTCAAAGTCTGAAAGCTCATAATGCAAAAACTGCAGAGCTAGCATCCCGGAGGAACTTAAGTACCACCTCCAGAGGCAGCAAGAAAGCAGCAAGCTCAAGGAACTTAACAGGTAACTAAGCTGGGTTGCTCCTACCTCCTGGGAGTCTTACGGGGATCTCCTTTGGATCCCTCTTCTGACAACAGAATTGTTGAAAGGTAAACTGAGGCATATTAAAAATTTTAAGGGTTTATTTGAGCAAAAATCAGATCAAATTGGGTAACATCCAATCTAGCAGATAGGAGCTCTGAGGGGCTGCACAAAATGGCTTTATGGGCAGAAGGGAACAGAGCAAGGAACTTGAATGAGGCAAAAAGCAATTTGGTTATTAGAAAGTTACCTTCATTTGAGGGATGGCAGGAGTCTATCCGGCAGATTACCTAACCAGTGCCAACCAGGTGATTCCTGATGACTGGTTTAAGATTCCATTTCTGAGAGGGATGAAACTATAGTTAAATCTCAGTAGGGTTCTATGGAGCTTAGCATGAACAAATCTATTCTGGGACTGTTGTCTTGTTTTTAACGTAATTTACCATCAAATTTCCCATTCAAAATAGACACAGATAAAATTTCAAGATACTCAAAATTATGTATACATATACATATATATGTGTGTGTGCATATATATGTGTATATATATATTTTTTTAACTTGAGTTTAGGTTGCTAAGATTTCCCAACTTTACTAGAAAGAAATGTGGTACTTAACAACATTCCTGGCTTTTAATATCACCCAGGGAGATATAAAGCCCTGCAGGAAACTGTTTTCTGTCAAAATTACAATGGGCCTGGGCGCCTGGGTGGCTCAGTTGGTTAAGCGACTGCCTTAGGCTCAGGTCATGATCCTGGAGTCCCGGGATCGAGTCCCACATCGGGCTCCCTCTTCAGCAGGGAGTCTGCTTCTCCCTCTGACCCTCTTCCGTCTCGTGCTCTCTATCTCTCATTCTCTCTCTCTCAAATAAATAAATAAAGTCTAAAAAAAATTACAACGGGCCTGCATATTTTAACAATTTCAGCAACATTATGTAGTCTGATCAGGCTGGTCAATGACCAGTTGCTCACCCTTATCAGTTGCATTAGCGTTTAACTTGTCACTTTAAATTAGAAAGGTAACAAAAGTTTAAGAAGGTTACAAAAGTTTTAATCCCCTACTAAAAAGAAAAAAGGGCGCCTGGGTGGCTCAGTTGGTTAAGCGACTGCCTTCGGCTCAGATCATGATCCTGGAGTCCCAGGATCGAGTCCCACATCGGGCTCCCTGCTCAGCAGGGAGTCTGCTTCTCCCTCTGACCCTCTTCCCTCTCATGCTCTCTATCTCTCATTCTTTCTCTCTCAAATAAATAAATAAAATCTTTAAAAAAATGAATACTATTGAGTTACATAGAGAAGTTACCTTCTTCCTTTGCCCAATTTTGGTGATATATCAGCGTTTTTTTCTTTCAGAAATTTTACTTTCATGATGTTCAAAAGATGTAAGCTCCAAGAACTATTAAGAACCAACGTGAGTTGCCAGTGCAATATCTGTCAAAAGAGAGGAAGAGTTAGTAAATATCTGTGAGGGTTTCCAGGTTCAAGGAAAAGCAAGTGAGTGGCATGTGTCAGAGTAGCCACAGAGTCCATTTTGAAGCTGTAGTATCCCAGCTTACCTTTCAGTGACAAGACCAATGTGGCAAGCATGCTGGAGAAAGTAAAAGAAACCCTTCGCTCATAAAGATGTCACTGTGATGGATATTCATGTATAAGTTTTTAGTAAGTAGAGTTGACAAATTAACAAATAAGACCTCAGTAATTAAGATATACCAGACTCTTCCCTTTCTCTTAGAATTGCAGAAGAGGAGCTTCACCACATGGACTATATTTGTCTTCCAAAATAACTTTTCATCGAGTGGTATTTTGACCAATGTCAATGGAAAAGTCAATGAAATTTTTGAAAAGCTGCTTTTTTTGACATTTCCTTTTTTAAAAACAAGTGCTTGTTTTGTTAAATGCATACAAAACGAGTGGATTTGTTGCCCTGTAATTATGTGGTATTTAGGAAGTTCTTGGATAAGCCTGTACCTGTATGAACACAATGCTCAGCAGAGATAAATAATACACTGTTGGATTAAGTGTTTCAAGTGTAGAGGAAGGTGTGAATAAAACACACAATGTGAAACGATGAACCCGTGCATATATAACTGAGTGGTAGATAAAGACATAAGTGCTGAAAGGAATATGTTAGGGGGAGAAATTGCTGTGTTCAAGAGAAGAATATATTATCCTGGAGACACATTAGCTATAAATGATTACTGAGTATCTTTTTAGTTTGTAAAGGAGAATTACCTCAAGATACCAGCTCTGCTTTATATATGCTATCTCATTGTTCCATAGTCTACAGAGCTGCCTGCCTACAAAATTACCAAAACAAAATAGCTTCTAGAAGTTGTTTGTTCCTTAGCATGTTCCCAAGCCAAGTTATGTAAAATAACCGTAAGACTCAGGCAATAAACCTCATTGTCATCTGTATAGCTACCCAATGAGAGATTTACAGTGTTACTAGCAACACATAAACACATTTTCCACTGACAAGAATTGTTGAGAGACCATGCTGATGTTACTCCAAACTTATTCTTCGAAAACGAAGAAAAATTACTCTAACATTAGAGATCCACCTTATTTAAAAATATGGGAGGGAAATTGTGAGAATTGTCAGACTTCTGTAGTCTGAAATATCCCAGTGGCATTCAAAAGACCACATTATCTCTACATTGTATATTTGTTGTCTTATAGACTGAATGATGCTATAGAAATGCAAAAAAGTTATAGCAAAACAAAAAAAAGTAAAAATAAAAAAAGTTTATCCTTCTTTAGTAATTGGAAAGAGAGTGTTTTTAAACTAAATATGTCACAGTGAATTGAGAAAATACAATACTGAAGTCTGTGAAACATCATTCTTAAGAGAGGACCCAGAAAAAAATGCAAGTTGGAAAAATATACTCTTTTTTAACAGGCATGCATACTTATAAGAAGGACTAGGAAGTATTAAAAAAATGGTTACCACCACAGAAATGTCTTCATGACATAAAATTGGACATAGAAATTCAAATAAGCTTAATTAAAGAAACACACACACACACAAATATCCCAAAGTCACTCTCTGGCCCTTGGTATTAGGAGAACTAATAAGATAGCCTCTGTCCTAAAGAAAAAAATCACAATCCAATATATACTCCATAATTATGTCTCAAGCAGAATGGTATTTATTTATTTAGAGCCTGTCTCATTTCCTCCAGATTTAAAGACTGCTCACAAAAAATGCAAGTGAATGAAACTGAAAATAAGTGGTAATATGAGACAAATAAGTTTAGGTCATTTAAAGCCACAGGTAAGTTTAGTTTAAAATATTCATGCTTTATATTTGTAGTGAACAGAAAATGGATATTAGATCACATTAAACAGAATATCTATTGCATAATGTTATAAGGTAATGTGTGCAAAGGACCTACGTAGTGCCCAGCTCATAGTAGGTACTCAGTAAATCTTAACTCTCTCATTTCCACCATTGACTGGCCTTAAATTCCTGGTGTATAGACCCATTCAAGGTTAGTAGTTTAAAAATAAAAGTGTTAGGAATTTCTACTTGCCTAAATAAAATTTGAACTTTGTGATAATACATATAGTCAAAACTGCATCACTCTTCACTTCCCTAATGGGAAAGCTCTTGAAACTTGCTAGCACAGACAGATCTCATCTGACAATCAACATATGATTCACACTTTACATCACAGGCAAATTGCAAGCATGTTGTCATGTGCAGTAATTATAACAGTAAGCCAAGGTATCAATGAATTGATGAGCTATTCATGGGCTCTGGGAAAGACACATTTTCTTCTGTGAGTAGTAAAAACTAAAAATGGAGGTATAAAAATATACTGTGCAATAGCATCATCATTTGGGTGAGTATGGAGTCTTTCATGAGGACAACTTTAAAGAGCCACACATATGTAGATAGGTATCTGTGCCATTCCTTACCTATTTAATTATCAGGTGCATTCCACTCTTCAGCAAAGTACATTTCTAGGGCAGGTAAAAATTAGGATCTTTTTTCCTCCCTTGCTCTGCCTTAGGCATGTCTATGGGCAATGGCTGTACTTCTTTGTGGTTGAAGTTCTCCTCCCAGTATCTGCTGGACAGCCCTCTGGGGTCTGATCCAGTCCTTTTCTTCTTTCTCTCAAGATCCAGGCACACTAACTGAATCAGCTGTTGTTAATCTCTATGTTGCGTCCCCATTCTCTTCTTGACTTCGTAAGCTTTAATGTTGCCTGGTTGTCAAATACCTGTATTGAATTATCTATTTAATGATTTCTGTCTCCTGGCTGGATCCTGCCTGATACATGACTCTGATGTGTTTGTTTCTATAATATCAATTACATGAATCTGTAATCAAATAGTATATTGAAATTTTAATACATTGAAAGATAGAGTACCGATGTGATTTGGAATCTGTGATTACATTATTATTTTTTAAATGTGGTCCTTTTAAGAAAGAATATTTGATTCTATGAAGTTCAGACAAAACTCAGTCCAAAGTGTTTTTATTTTTTTTTAAGATTTATTTATTTATTTGAGAGAGAGAGAGAGAGAGAGAGAGAGAGAAAGAAGGCATGTGCATGCAGGGGGAGGGGCAGAGGAAGAGGGAAAGAGAATCCTCAGACTCCTCAATGATCATGGCAACCCAAGCGGGGCTTGATCTCGCGACCCATGAGATCATGAGCTGAGCCGAAACCAAGAGTTGGACACTTAACTGACTGAGCCACCCAGGCACCCCCTGCAAATTGTTTTTAAATCTGACCACCATGCAAGCTTAAAATTTTAATCTCAAAATTTTATAAAATTTTATTTATACAAAATAATTTATACAAAAAAATTTGTAAAAAAAACTCAAAGACTGAAAACCTTGGGACAATGGTTAATAAGTGTCAGTATGTGCACTTTCAAGGCAGCTAGTACCCATACAAAGTAACTAGTGTATATCTGCTAATGTTGTTACATTATTAGTGTTGATATGTTATTTATAAGAAAGCAAAAAACACTTGTTTACAGTTTAGCAGAAAGAGCAACAAATTTACCTTTAGTGCTGATAGCTAGGTCCATAAAATTTTTTAGTAAGAAAAAAGAGATCAAGAAAGTCATCTGTGAGTCAAAATAACTATTGGGGAATTTTTATCCTCCCATAGTTAACAAAAAAAGAAATGCTTATAACACATTTTCTTAAGGAATGGAATCCTTCTGATATCCAGGATACCAATGGCTTTCTTTTACTTATGCCTGTTGTATTAAAAATAGGACATGGATTATGAAGAGCATAATAACTTTACAGAGTACACTGGGATGCTGTATGGTATCAAGTGCAATTTTTTGTCATTGGTGACTCTGAAGCAAGCTTAGCCGATTTACATCTTTTGAGAAAGCTCTATGTTGTATAGGTGTATCACTTTCAGTTGATTAAAGATGATGCTTGTTCTGATTTTATGATGTGGCCTGGGATATAGCTCTGGACTGTACCATTGCTTCATTGAGAGAATCAGTTATGACTTAATATAATTTTGACTTACAGCACCATTTCCTGTAGGGTGACTTACCTTGAGATATAAATCTACCTAAATCACATCAATATAAATTCCAGTCTTTTTCAAATGTCAAAACTCTGGGGGAAAAAAATAGAACACCCAATGTTGAGACTTTAGAAACCCGGAAGACATGCAGAAGTAAACATGAATCTTTTCCAAAAATACTCTTCTCTCTTCCCTCCTGGACTCCTCTGCTTCCTCCCCCATTCTCTCCTACTCTCCCTCTACCATTCATTCCTTTCTCTTTTCTCCTTCTCTCCTTTCTCTCCCTCTCTCTTCTCTTCTTCTTCCCTCTTTATCCTTCCTCCCTGGGTAGGAAGTTAGTGAATGGGGTGTCAATAATCATTACTGCATTTTTTTCTACAAACTTCTCTGGTGGCTTTTCTATATACTGATGTTTCAGAACCACTGATTTAGAATGAAATTGTTGCATAATTATTTATTTTTCTATTTTCCTAAGGAAAATAAAGTCCAGGAGGTGTCTGTGTTCCAGTTCCTAGATGTTTGGGGAATTGCTTCTCTCTGGCCTTAGAAATTTACGGTTAACTTAAATCTCTTATTTAGACAAATGTAATTGCAACTTTTAGCTGGACAATTGAAAATGAATCTTATTATTTGGTAAGGAAAGTGCTTAGACCAGATCTTCTTGAATTCTGATTCTTATAGGATCCCACTCACAGGGATTTATTTTCAGTGCAGTTAAATAAGTTACCAATGTCTCCCTAACTGGAAAATCATATATGATATTTTTTATCCCAACCACATAATTTTTAGAAAAGTCAATTATCCTTAGTTGATTACAGTAAAATAACAATAATAGTGAAAAAGTAATTATTGATGTTCTTGTTATATTGCCAATACCTATTGCCATTTTAAAGTACATATTACATGCCAGACACTTTCTATTACTAGAATCTTTACAGTAAAGACTGGTTGACCTTAATGTCTGTAGTTTCAAATGAGAAACTAAAGTCTATAGTATTTGAGTAACTGGTCTAAGATTCCAAAGTTAGCAAATAGCTTTGGTGGAATTTGAATCCAATTCTATCTCTTTTGTCATGTGAGACTTCCCCTTGATAATTATAAATTAGTATAATATGATTTCAAACAAGAGCAAGTCTACATTAAATGCCCCTGTTTATGAAAAGAACTTCATAGACTTTTATTTTGTTACATGTAGTGATTTATTCACTCAGAAAATATTGATTGAGGTCCTAATTTGTGTCAAAGGTAGCCAGGAAATATAATATGTGAGCTTTGGGGGCAATGTTTTCCAATTAATTTGCAGTTGATGCACTTTGATATGTAGTTAGCCTTGTAGATAATGGCATGCATTTGTAAAGGAACGACTAGTGTGATGATACAGGTCAGAAAGAATTGTATGGTCACATGTAGTGGCATACTAGCAAATGCTCAATAAGAGGTTCTCTATGGGTGCGAAAGAAAGGATGGAAGCCCTGATTTGTACCATTTTTTGATTCCCATGGTATAAATACTCCTACAAGGACCTATTCCCTATCAACAATGTGACATCGCTGAACATGGATTTGGGTAGAGATACAAATAATGTACAAGCTGTCTCTAGCACATCACTAGATGGTAATTGTATTCATTATACCTGTTCATTAAATTAAACCCTAAACACCTAACTGGACTTTGGGTGTATCATTTCTATGATGCGACTGGAGAATCTGGCTATTTTCAAATGTTATACTTTATTAATTGCAGCACTGTTTTGATCATTTCATTGGCACTCAGATGTTAAATAAACCTGTCAAACTATAAAGACTCCGTTTAAGAAAAGTGCCCATTATTCCACTTTCTTTCTTGGCTGTCATTATCTCCAACACTTAGCTCTGGGCCCAGATTTTTTTTTTCCTTTCTTTTTCTTTCTTTTGTCTTCTTATAATAAGGTACAACTGGGCTTAATGATAGCAGGGAAAAAGGGAAGGGAAGGGACAAAAAATGTGAAGTAGCCATTAGTATAAATCATGCCAACAAATATTAATTCAGGCAGAGTGTGATTAATTTGGCTTAAATGAACTAGTTCCTCCCAATTACAAATGTGCTAGAAGTAGGCGGTAGAGAATGACAATTGAATCTTAATATATAACATATTAAACCATGCAAAATGTAGAGACCACTCATAAAATTGCAAAACAAGCATAACTTCGTCACACCACAATAAAAAAGAGAGGAAGAAAGAAAAGAAAATCAGTGGTCCTTGTATTATTTAACAACAACAACAACGGGTAGCAGTGAGTCTTTCATGCAGAACCCATACAGGAGAACCCATACCAGGAAGACTCCTGTTCAAGCCTCCAGCATTAATGTTCTTTCAGTTGAAAGTACCTCCAAAATGATGGTCTAGATTCCCATTCTTTATGTCTCTATGGGGAGTCCAACTCTAACCCAATTAGATAAAAATAGTCACTCTTCTGCTTTAACAGGACCCATGTGATTGCAAAACAAAGTATACGTGAGTCACTTTAAAGGCCCTCTGAGGACATACAAGGTTGCCTGCCTTACGTTTTCTGCTTTAAAAGTTTAGCTGTGGAACAATGAAAAACATGAGTATCTGGCACCATTGACTACTGTCAGTCAGGCCTCTCCATCTTTGGCCTACAAGGGTATTATTATTTTTTCAAGGAAAATCATCAAGTCAGAAAGTAACGCTCAGAGGCACCCTGTGGAAAAAAGGTCCAGATAGAAGGGAATGAGGTAAAGTGGCAGTGGTTGCATTCTTGCAGACATTATAAGCATACTCAAACTTTCTTTTCCTTCTCTACCCTTTAGGAAAATTAATTTTTATACTATCACAGGATAGAAACTTATACTAGTGGACTGGTATTGCCTATGATAAAATATCATGCTCTTCTTAAAGGAGGCCAAAAGAGGGAACCTGTGCATGTTGAAAAACACTAAGGTTCAATCTTGTCTCTTATACCTCTTTGCTAGAAGGGGTACACTACTTGGTCAAGGGTGGTGCTGCTAGAATGAGCTTTTCTATTTTGTTTATTTGCTGCTTGCTTACAGTTTTTTAAGAATACACACACACACACACACACACACACACACACACACACACACACACACACACACACCCTGCACATTGGCTGCGGTTTCTGGATCCAGCCCTTATTATCTCTGTAATCTTGAATAAGATATCCAAAACATTTCTGAGCCTCCGTTTTTGGGTGTGCAAAAAGAAATAGCACATATTATCTAATTCATAGGATTTTTAGTAAGTTCGAGAAGATAGTGAAATAGAAATGCTTAATAAAGTTACTGACATCGTATCAGTGCTTAGTAAGGCCTGTTGTTACTGGTAATACTTATTTACATTATTATCTAGTGCCTGAAATATATAGACAATAGCAATTAGATGGAATGATTAGCCTTTTTTTTTCAGTGATGGTCACACACACAAAGATGGGCATACACATATTCTGCTTATGCTCTGAAGCTGTTTCTTGGTAATTTGCTTTCCCATAGTCCCAGTACTCAGACTACGTTCTTCACATAGGGGCTAAACAAATATTTGTTGAAAGAACGAATTCAAATTAAAATAATACATTCATGCTTAAAAAAAACAAAAAGAATATGGTAAAATTCCCCCTTAGATTTGGTTATTGGAAGAATTTTTACTTCATGTAGCCTTTGGAGAATTTAGTAGAATGAGTTAACTGGGTGCAACAGAAGGATGAAATGTGAGATCTATGTAATCAGAGTCTGGTTTGTATGGTGCTAAGACTAATATTCACCTATAAATTCCTATCAATATATTCAACTTTAATAGAGTGTAGATGATTATTTATACATTTTAATTCATTGTAATTAAATGATTGATAAACAGCTCTTCCCCCTTAAAGCTATAAATAGCCATGTGGCACAATATACAATTTTAATTCTGAAGGAAAATGATCTTATAAGGACTCCCAGAATTGAAATAATAGCACATTCTGAGATACTCATGCACAACTGCTAATACAGTTGGTGATTTTTCTGGATTTAATTCAAATTAGTATCAAGAGATAATATGTTATTAATTTTAAAAGAATACATCTTAAAATCTTCTAAACCAACTGATATGCCCTGAAGAATGCCAGTGCTATACACAAACACCAACAAACATAATAATCAATACATCTGGTAGTTTTATAGATCTCTATAATTCATTTAGTATAAGAATCATGCTTTTCCTGCACATAAATCCCATAACATAAAACTATCTGACATCCCATAGTTGAGTTATCTCTTTAAAAATCTTTATTATGTTTTTAAATATCACTTTCATCGATGTTTTGGTTTAGAGCCTATCTCATTTGATTACCAATTTCTGTGATTTAGCATAGCAAATTAGTTATAAATATCTGTGACAAGAAATAAATGATGCAGTGTAAGTGGAAAATATTACATTTTATCAAGGCTAGGCTTATTCTATTTCATAGTGTCAAAACAACATCAAAAAAATCATATCATGTAACCCAATGTTTCCTGAGCTTTAATGTGCATTAGAACACTTGGGGATTTTGTTAAAATATAGATTCTTATTCAACTGGTAAGGGTAGGGAGATTCTGTATTTCCATAAACCCCCAGATGATGCAATTGCTACTGATTTCTGGATCACACTTTGAGTAGCAAAGATCTAGAAGATTCCAGTGTAATTGATTCTAAGTTTAAATATGGCGATTTTATGTTCTATAAATAAAAGTAGAGGACTGGTACTTAAAAGCATAAGAGGGCGCCTGGGTGGCT
The DNA here is from genome assembly GCF_009762305.2 of Zalophus californianus. Taxonomy (NCBI): domain Eukaryota; kingdom Metazoa; phylum Chordata; class Mammalia; order Carnivora; family Otariidae; genus Zalophus; species Zalophus californianus. Next base: position 42,457,622 of record NC_045595.1, on the reverse strand, counting down.
CAGTTGGTTGGGCGACTGCCTTCGGCTCAGGTCATGATCCTGGAGTTCCAGGATCGAGTCCCGCATCAGGCTCCCTGCTCGGTGCGGAGTCTGCTTCTCCCTCTGGCCCTCCCCCCTCTCACGTGCTCTCTCTCTCTCATTCTTTCTCTCAAATAAATAAATAAAATCTTTAAAAAAGTAAAAGCATAAGAAAAAATTTCCTATGACATCAAAGTCAAAATATGAAATTCATGGTATTTTTCAACTTGATTTGCTTTAACCATTCACTCACAACATATTGCTGATTATGTATTAGGGGCCTGGAATGTCAATAACTCTCACCCTCCTCTCCTGGTTGTTGCAACCCTTTTAGAAGAATGGAATGATGTTGAGAAGCCACAAATTCTTCTGCATAGTAAACCCAGGAGCTAAGTCTGACTTCAGGATAGAGGCAGAAAAAAAATATGTCTCACTCTGAAGGTGAGTATTTATAAAGATTTTATAGATGAACCACAAGTTCTTACTTTAATATCACTGTCTGCTTCCTCCAAAATCCATCTCCTCTTATGATCATACCAAACCATATCTCATTATGAATATTAAAAAAATTAAGGCTTTTGCCTTATTGGGTCCTGTGTTCTCTACTTCATCCCAAGAAAAATAAAACCCTCAAGTCAGTAATTCATATCTAAAATTTTAAGCTTTCTAGCCCTGATAATAAATTACTTCCCATATACTTTGAACATATTTGTGTGTGTGTGTGTGTGTGTGTGTGTGTGTGTGTGTGTGTGTGTGTAGAAAAAGTATAATTTGTAGGAAAGAAAAAGGTGTCTGTTATCTAAGCAAAGGATGTCTGTTTTCCTTAGCATTCTTTTGGTATCAAACGATGAAAACTCATCTGAGTTTAGTTTAATCAAAAAGGGAGATTTAGAATAAGGTTATTGGGTTGGGCTTAGGAATGACTACAGTAAGGGACTGGAGTGCTATAAAGAATCATGGAATTTTGTGTATTTTTGTTATTTTTTGTGTACTTTCTATTTTATTTCTTTCTATACATATGATTTATTCTTTTGTCTTACTGAATAGTAGCTTTCTCTGCTACCTAGTTGAGAGAGTGGCCACTGGCTTCAGCTGCTAAATTTTTATCTGACTTCTTCAAGCAAGCATCCAAGAGAGAGAATAGCCTCTTTTTCTTCCTTCCCAATTTGAAAGGAAGGGATTTGGAGTGCTTAAGCAGGGATAAAGTAGTCCATTTCTAAAGCAGTTAACTGTGGCTAGGCAATTTGGTCAATACATCTACCCTCAGTTACTCAATAACACATGGATGAGAACAGGTTGGACACACTCAGAAAGAAACAGGTAGACAAACACCAAAACACTGTCTACTACAAGTGGTGGATATTGTAGAGTTGAGCCCCAGCATCTTTTCAACCACCTCATCATTTGAGTTGGATTGACCTCAGTTCCAAGAGGACTTTGTTGTGCTTAAATTAAATTATCACAATTCTATTCCCCTTGCCAATTACTGGTTAAGGAATGGAGGTTCTCAGAAAATGTGGGTCAATAAGATCAGAGGAAAATTTTCTGGGGCTGTTTGGAAGAGATGCTACCTCACTCTTTTTTTTTTTAAAGATTTTATTTATTCATGAGAGACAGAGAGACAGAGAGGCAGAGGCAGAGGGAGAAACAGGCTCCCCAAAGAGCTGGGAGCCCGATGCGGGACTCAATCATGACTGGGATCATGACCTGAGCCAAAGGTAGACGCTTAACTGACTGAGCCACCCAGGCGTCCCAGATGCTACCTCACTTTTAAGAAAAATCAACAGAAAGCCAGGCTACTGCCCAAAGGGTAAATAGGTAATGCAGTGGGTGGCCTCTTTCCTTAAAAATACTCTCACCAATATCAAGTAGAAACCATCTGGACTTTCTTTTGTTAATCTGATAGTTTTAAAATAACTCATGTCTCACGTATTTTCAAATATTAGTATATCCCGTGATGACCTGGCAATAATTCAAAGCAATCAATACATGGGACCCACAATACCTTAAGTGGGAAAGTTAAGTCTGAGGCAAGACTTCTCATTCATATTTTTCAGAGGGCATAATTTAATCTGAGTGCCTGTTGACTATGATTGCCCACAGAAATAAGTAGATACATCTGGCTAAAGAAGACAGAGGATAAGTTTCCTCACAATTTCCAATGTATCACAGTCAAATGAAGAAGTGAAAATTATAGGCCACATATATGTTGTCATAGAAAAGAATCAATGGTTTGATCATAAGTTCCACCCTCCCTCCCTTCACACTGAATTCCTTCACACATTGGCCTTGAGAGTGCAAATTCTGACTGTATTGTTGGTAAATGTAAAGGTACTTTGAGTGTCCTTAGTCCTTAGATCAACCCATACAGGTTATACTAATGTATTAAATAGAATGAAGAGAGGTTGGAAAAGTTTTCTAAATAGCCTATACGATCTCTGACAGTTTAGTTTTCAAAACTTTCTTCAAGTTGGCCATTGACAATCTAGACAGTTTTTAAATAGGATATAATGTTTTCAAAAATTAAAATGCTAAAATAAGTGTACAAGATGCTGTAAGACTTTTTAGCTTCTTATTACAATACATAAGCCCCGATAATCAGCTTTGAGACAACACTCATTTTAAACCATTTTTATTATAACAACAGATAATTAGAATACCCTGTATGCTTCATGTGCTTACTATATGCTGCATTATGAACATTCATCAAATCGCCATGCAAGAGAAGCTTTTTAATCACATGTTACAGATAAGGTCACTGAAGTTAGTTAACTTAGCCAAAATCACACAGTTAATAAAGAATATACCTCAGATCCAAATCATGGATCTGTCTGTTTGACTCTAAAGCCCAAGCTTTTAACTAGTAAATATCACCACCAATTATTTTAGACACTCCAATTGTCCAATCAGAGATTTGTGGGCTTTGTTTCTCAAGAGTTTGTGACATTAATGTAGTTAATGGTAATTGGCAACCAAACTTTACTAGAGGCTATAGCTCAAGTCTGTCAGCCTCTTTTTCTGAATAAGAAGTTGTTCTTTCAAAAATCACATGAGAGGCGCCTGGGTGGCTCAGTCAGTTAAGCTTCTGCCTTCAGCTCAGGTCATGATGTCAGAGTCCAGGGATTGAGCCCCGCATCACGGTCCCTGTTCAGCGGGGAGTCTGCATCTCCTTGTCCCTCTGCCCTTCTCCCTGCTCATTCTCTCTCTCGCTCGCTCTCGCTCTTGCTCTCTCTCAAATAAATAAAAATAAAAATAAATCTTTAAAAAAGAATCACATGAACCTGTGAGGAAAAAGAAGCAAAAAGATTCCAGTCCAATGTTAATGTATTGCCCAATATTAACTGTGCACATTTCCTGACATTCATATTCATCATACTTGAATTTGAACTTTTAATTTTTAATCTTTATTTTCCATAGGTTTGTAAGGCATACCAGTAAGTATTTTATTGGTTGTGACAGTCATATAAATTTTAGGCAAGCTCAATTCTTTTCAGTATACACCTTCTTTCAGGAATTCTAGGTTTATAAAATAGAATTATTTTTACATACAATATATGACATATGTGTCTGTATTGAACAGGGAAGTAGGGTGGGAGTGATAGGAAAGGTTTTATATATAGTCCATTCAGATAGATTCATCTTTAAACTAATTTCTTAATGCTAGTATGATTCCAAAATGACAGAAATGTAGAGGAATTACAGATAAAACAATCTTCTACTGTTGATCCTTTGACCTACTCTTTGTTATTAGATTTCTTCTAAAAGCTTATTTTAAATCTTCATTTTCTTCATGGCAATACATAAACACGAACATAAATGTATTTCCTTCCAGTGCCTCAATTTTGAAATACTAGTGCTGATCTTTAAACAAGTATTGAAAATGCAGATGGATTTCAGAATCAGAATACCCACAAGTGAATTTTCATTTCAAAACATATTACCTTTGTGACCTTAGGCAAGTCATTTAATGGCTTAAGCCCTAGTTTTCTCAGAATCACAGTAACACTTCTTCATAAAGTTGGAAGTATTATTTGATATAATAATGCAGTAGGGAAAAGCAAAAGACCCAGAATAGCTAACATTATATTGAAGGAGAAGAGCAAGGTTGGAAGACTGATGTTGTCCAACTTCAGGATTTACTATAAAGCTACAGTCATCAAGACAGTATGATACAGGCAAAAGAATAGAAAAAGATCATTGGAACTGAAAAGAGAGCCCAAAAATAGATCCTCAAAATATAGCCAACTGATCTTTGGGAAAAAAAGCAAAGACAACACAAGGGAGCAAAGATAGTCTCTTGAATAAATGGTGTCTGAATGACTGGGTATCCAAATGCAGAAAATGAACCTAGACACAGATCTTATTCCCTTCACAAATATTAACAGAAAATGGATCACAGACCTAAGTGTAAAATGCAAAACAATAAAACTTCTAAAAGATAACAAAGGAGAAGACCTAGATGACCTTGGGTATGGTGATACCTTTTTAGATACAACACCAAAGACACGATTCACAAAAGAAATAATTAATAGGCTGGGCTTTGTAAAAATTAGAAATTTCTGCTCTGCAGAAGACAAAGAGAATTAGGAGACGAGCCACAGACTGGGAGAAAATATTTGCTAAAAGACACATCTGAGAAAAGACTCATCCAAAATGTACAAAGAACTTGTACAACTCAACAATAAGAACACAACCTGATTAACAAATGGACCAAAGACCTTAACAGACACCTCAACAAAAAAGATAAATAGATGGCAAGTACATATGAAAAGATGCCCCACATCATAGATCATCAGGAAAATACAGATTACAACAACCAGATACCACTGCAAACATATTAGAATGGTGAAAAGCTGGAACAATGACAACACCAAATTCTGGTGAGGATGTGGAGCAACAACAGCTCTCATACATTGCTATTGGGAATGCAAAATGGTACAGCCACTTTGAAAGACAATTCGGCAGTTTCTTCGAAAACTAAACACACTCATCATATGATTTAACAGTTTTACTCTTTGGTATTTACCCAAATGAATTAAACTAACTGGAATTTAAATACAAAACTTAAAAAAAGTATGTCCATATATAAACCTGCACATCAAAGTTTATGGCAGCTTTATTCATAATTGCCAGAATTTGGAAGCAATCAACATGTCTTTCAGTAGGTAAATGGGTAAATAAACTGTGGTACATCCAGACAATATAATGTTATTCAGCACCAAAAAAAAAAAAAAAAAAATGAGCTGTCAATTTATGAAAAGACATGGTGAATCTTAAATTCTTATTACTAAGTGAAAGGGCCAACCTGAAAAGTCTATATACTAAGTGATTTCAACTAGATGACATTCTGGCAAAGGCAAAATACGGAAATAATAGAAAGAGCAGAGGTTGCCAGGTGTAGAGGTGGAGGAGGGATGAATAAGGAGAGCACAGGAAATGTTTAGAGCAGTAAAAATACTCTGTATGGAATTATAGTTATGGACATATGTCATTATAATTTGTCTAAACCCAAAAGACATAACAACACCAGGAGTGAACCCTTAAGGTAAATTACAGACTTTTGGTGATTATGATATGTCAATATAAGTTCATCCTTGGTTAAAAAAAAAAAAAGAACCTACCTTTTCAGTAAGTGATATTGATAATGGGGGGCTGTGCATCTGTTGGGGCAAGGGATATATGGGAAATCTCTGTACATTCCTCTCAATTTTGTTTTAAAACTAAAACTACTTTAAAAAATGAATTCTTAAAAAAAATGGAAGTGAAGTTACTGATGAGGGCCTTAGAATTTGATCATGATGGTGCCAGCATGTGAAAAAGGTTTTCGGATATCAAGGCACTAGATTTGTAACTCTGTGCTTCTCTTTGCTGAAAGTCAAAAGGTCCCCACTCTGGGGGCGCCTGGGTGGCTCAGTTGGTTAAGCATCCAACTCATGGTTTCAGCTCAGGTTGTGATCTCAGGGTCATAGGGATCTGCGCTCAGGGCAGAATCCATTTGAGATTCTCTCTCTCCTTCTCCTTCTGCCCCTCCACCTGCTCATGTACATGCTCATGCTTTCTCTCATAAATAAATAAACAAACAAATAAATAAAATCTTTTTGTTGTTGTCGTTTTTTAAAGGGTCCTTATGTTCACCCTTGTTATGTAAAGGATGGTCTTTGAGGAAATACATTTTGTGTTCAATACCAACACTGGAGAGGAGAGGAAATGGCAAAGAAAATATGTTTACTAAGGTTAAGTATTTTATCTCTAATGAAGTTTGGCTATTGATGTAGAAAAGATGTAAGAAATGAATTGTACAGAACCAAAGGAAGTCAGACATCACCTACTATAAGTCCCTATTTATCCCCATTTAAGAACAGAACCCACTTTTATTTTTATTACAGCAATTTCAGCCCCTTACTTTCCATGGAGAAAGGCAGAGAACATTTGTGATGAATCTGTTATTTTTAAACATTTTTTTCACCAGAAGATTCAGATTGTCCATCTCCTTGTCAGGTCTTCCAAAGCCCTTTGACAGGATACTTCACTGGCAGAAATATTTTTCTGGAAAGCTTAATTTATCCACCTGATTTGCATATAGCTCATAGATTTCTTAAGCCATTATACCATATTATTATTGCAAAATTTCTTTTTTTTAATTTTTGTTTATTTATTTGAGAGAGAGAGAGTGCGTGCGAGCAGGGGGAGGGACAGAGGGACAGGGAGAGAATCTCCAGCAGACTCCCTGCTGAGAGCGGAGCCCAAACCAGGGCTCGATCTCAGGACCCTGATCTCATGACCTGAGCCAAAATCAAGAGTCAGACTGCTTAACGGAGTGAGCCACCCAGGCACCCCTTATTGCAAAATTTCTTAATGATTGAATACTTCTCTAAGACAGTTGCAAATGTATTTAGTTTTCCACATGAACCCAATAGTATAATCATACACAATCTCTGAATTTTATATGCATAAGCAGGAAGACCCATTGGATTATTAATTTATTGATCTGTAGCTAATACTTGAATCCATGTCCAGAGTTTATGGAATTAAGAGTCTCAGGAATGGATAGTTTTATAACACCCATAGGCATCTAACATCAAGGCAATAAACTCTAGAGCTAGAAGTTCAAAAAGATTGCATTTATGAAATTCATTGTGACTTATATTTAAGCAATCAGAAATTATCACATGAATTACCATATGTCACCATTATTACAAGAAAATGTTACACCAAATAAAACTGTTGTTTACATGGGGCAAAAGAGTAGGTTTACATATGACAACAATGGACCACAAACATGGTTTATAAATTTAAAAGGCAAATATTGGTGATTTTTTTTAAATGTTACTTAAGAACTATAATGCACATTTATTGTGAAAATTTCAATAAAATTATTGGTTTGGTGTGCACAGATGTTCAATATGAAATCTGCTTTGAAACTAGACATTAAAGAATGTTGAAAATATCTTAAAAAATAATCCTTTATATGAAAGGTACTGTATGAATCCAGAGTATAAGGATGAAGATACTTATAAATGCCTAAACATTAATATAGAAACCATAATGTAAAAGTCATAAGCAGTAAAAATATGGTTTAGGTCATTTGATTTGTGTCTTTTTATAGACATTCTTAATGCTCTCACCTCTCACATATATTTTAAACGATGCATTAAATCATTCAATCATTCATTCACCATTATGTATGGAGTATGTGTTATGTGCCAGGAACTTTGACAGGATATAGAGAACAAGCAGTCAACAAGATATAGTCCTGCCTTCACACATCTCATTATATGGTGGAAAACAGACAAAGCAAGCCAGCAACTTCAACACGGCAAGTATTTTTCTAGGGAAGATCACAGAGGAGGACAAAGTAACAAGGCACACAGACCAACACACTTGGGCTTCAGAAATGCAAAATGAGGAGATGTCCTTTAAGCTGAGACCTGAAGGTAGAACATGAAATGAGGGGTAGGGATAGGTGTGTGTGAGGTGTGTGTGTGTGTGTGTGTGTGTGTGTGTGTGTGAGAGAGAGAGAGAGAGAGAGAGAGAGAGAGAGATTGAGAGAACATTCCGACTTCTGAAGCTTTGATAGGATTTAAGGTTAAATGAGCCTGTAGAGGAAAACAATTGTTATATTATCTCCCATTTTGTGCACTGAGGTTGAAATGCCATTTTTCCTAGCAGTGATGACCTGAGAGTCCCAAGTTAATGTAGAAAAAAATAACTTGGGAAATTTGTTTATCCATATGGAATAGGAGATTTCACAGGAAAGAGCAATATGCAGCCTTGAGATCTTCCAAAGAAGCCATTTGGACCCCAGTTTCTGTAATTCACAGAATTACATATGCAACAAGAGAGAAAGTTTTGATGTTTGGCTTTTTCAGAGTTGTGTTATATTTGCTCCAGCTTTCCATGGGAAACAATGGGAGGTATTGTTTCCTCCCCCCACCAAGCACACACACATAGACGCACACATGCCACCACAGATTTTCTGACTCTGCATCTCAGATTTGCTATAGCAAAGACTAACATCTAATTCTGGCAGATCCCAGCTTAACCTGTCTCTTCACAAAGAGAGGAAGTAGAGCCCGCTGCATGGGTGCATGACCTCTGCGGTTGCACTGGGCCTTGTGCTCAGAACCCCACCCTTGATTTAATGCTCTACTGGCACCACCTTGGAATTCTATATAATTTTTATACAGGGAACCTTGGATTTCCATTCTGCACTGGGTCTCACAAATTATGTGGTAACTGGTGAGAGAGAATGGGAACAGAATCATGAAATCTAGAATGTATCGGAGACATAAAAGGCTATAGGAGGAAAGAAAGATATGGAACCAGGGGTTCTCCATTCTCTGTCTTTCACTTAACAACCTCTTGACTATTTTTTTTCTACCCCTGTGAACTACCTAAACATTTTTAATGAATGCAAACTCACTATTTTTTCTAAATTTATTTAAACATTGATTTGACCTTGTTTTAAGCAATGACTCTTGCGAAATCCTGAGTTTCATGATCCGGGCATGTATTTTTCTAATATATTTGAAAATCAAGTCAGTTTAAAAATAGATGTCTCTGGCATAGCACCTGAAATCATTCTTAATACTCCCAGGAGTATGCTGCAAAACAGTGAGGCATGTAAGAAAAGAATGTGCATTTGAAACTTTCTCCTTTAAGGTAACTATCAAATTGGTAAAGGTGCCATAGGACAGGCAAATGACTCATTCTAAGTATACTCAATATTATTTTATCATCAAGTGCCTATAACTTCCTGTACCGTCCTCACATTTAACAATGCAGTCTAACCTTGTGCCAGGTCCTCCAGGTACCTGGTAAGGTGATGGTGACAGATCTCCATTCTGACACCGTCGGTCACGTTAGTCTAAGCTGAAGAGTTAAACACACATACTCTGCTCTTTTGGGCAATACACAGGTCCAGCTTTAGGTCTGCAATTTTAAATACGTTCCTATGTCATTCTGTAAAAATTCCACTCAGAGAGCCCCTACCAGTTCAATGTAAGCCACTCTGACTTATTTATTCCTCTCTTTCTCAAGTCACTCAAAATTCATTTCTCAGATGAGAGGATGTCCCAGAGTTTCTCATGTCGTCCATGACAGTCTCTTTCCAGACTCCTGTACTTCCACATACTGGGGTCTCCAGTTCATTCAAAATGCTCCTTTAATTTTTCTATATTTTTAAATTTAAAAATATCTCCCTACAACCTCACTACATTTGTATTTAATTATAACACTTCTGATGCTTTAAATTCCCACATTCTCTCCTCCTTTAAATAAAGAATCTATCTATCTACCATCCATCCTGCATTTCCTTTATCTCAGCTTTGCTTGATTTGTTTTGGGCATTTAAACACAAACAGATTTTTTTAACAATACCAGATTATTATTTTTATTACCATCACCACCACCACCACCATCATCATCATCATCATCCTCATCATCAATATAAATCAAGTTTAACCCATCATTGTCAGTTTTTCAGGTAAAAAATCACCAGTTCTGAACTCATCAAAAAATACTAAATAATTAAAATATCCATCACATTGACATTTTTAAGAAAATGTGATATGGTATAAGAAACTCTGGGGTCTTTCCTTCAAAAACACTTTAGAAAAATCCTAGGAATTTTAAATAAAGTAAGAGTGTATTTAAATTAAAAAGGAAAAGTATATACCAGTTGATATATTTAAAAGTCTTCTTCTCCCAAGGCTATATTTTCTTTTGGCAAAGAAGTGGTGAAAGTCTCTATGAGCAATTGCAATTTTTTTTTGAGCAATTGCAATTTTTATTTGACAATAAAATTACTGTTTATGGACTCATTAGTTGAAAAGTTACTCTGAGACCTAAACTAATGTTAATACATGAACTTATCACAAAATAACTAGTGAATTCATATGACTTTTTTTATATCCATTTTTAGACAATTAATTGGATCATTCTTTCCAACACACCCTAACCCACTCCATCCCCATATCAAGATATTTTGGGGCCATGCATGTATTAATTAGAACAGATTGTTGCAGACAAAATTTAAAAACACTTTGATTATTCTCTAATGTTGGAAAATGAAATAACATTCTATTTCTTATCTCTATTGTATTTTAAAAAGAGAAAACAAAGAATAAACATAAATATTTTGGTTTCACAATCACTATTTGGCTCTTTTGCTTTAGTCCGACAGTCTTTTATTGAATGATTCTTAGTCTTAGTATCAGGAAGTAACATTCACCTCAGTGATCAATAGATGATCTTTTCTTCTCTTCTATCTTCTAGATAAGTAAAAAAGTCTAACTGTTACCAAATTCAGATCCTAACTCTAAAACTTTAGAACTTCCTAACAACCTGCTTTTTTTTTTTTTTCCTAAAAAAAGTAGTTCTTCCATTTGGTTCCCTCAGACTTTTTATTTTGTTTTGTTTGTGGTTTTTGTTTTTTTTTTTTTTTAGGTACTTATTTTCTCTGAAACCTTATTATTGAAGTTTCACATTATCATGAAAATATTAAGCTCAGGTAGAAGTTAAAAGTAGGTGGGTTTCAAAGCTGAATTTAGTGGTAAGTATAAATTAAGTCCCAAGATTAGTCAGCACATCTGAAAGCAAGTAAAATTTTGAAAGACAGTTTTTTTTTTAATTTCAGATGACACACACATATTTAAGGACACATTTTGAAATATCAGTATTAAAGATCATTTTAGAATACATTATCACCCTCTATAAAACAACAGTTGTTAAAGCATCCATAAATAAGGATATGCTAAATAATAAGGCCTCTCTAGCCCATGTACAAATCCCTAATTCCAGATGTTTATTCTGAAAACTGAGTCTCTGGAAATACCTACTTAAATAGTGTTTCCAGCCTATTCTGTCTCAAGGACAGAGCAATGGGAAGTTTAAAAAAAAGTCCCCCATGTTGCACCATTCCACAATTGTACATGACTGGCTCCCACAAAAGGAAGTTTCTGGCTTCACTCATTTGGCCCTTACCTTTCCCCTGAGTTGTCTGTATTGAAAGATGTGTTTTCCACCAGGGTTCACAAGGCCCTCAAGCCTTTTGACTCTAGCCATGTCATCTCTCCCTCCACTCAAATGAAAAATGTATTTTTTTAAAGCCTGAAATGAATTTTCTCCTCCAGCCAAACTTTCAGTTCCCTGGAATGAGTTTTTGACAGCTAACCTTATTTTACCAAGTAATACATCATCAGAGCACACAAACCTGATAGTATATCACACTGGCCCAGATGAAGTATTACATCTGTAGATCCTAAGAACCACGTCACTAGGTGACGCATTCACTGTACTGTCACCAGGCCTGTGGAAACCGACACAAGTGACTTAGACTTTTAGAGGTTTATTTGAAGGAGTATTACTTATTTAGCAAATCTTGTCCAGTTCCGAAGAAGAGTATCCATTTCCACTGTCCCTGGGAAGAGAGGCAGTTAGGGTCTTTCTGGGCTTTAAGAAAATCTGAGTGGGGAAATGGAACCAGATCAAAGGAAATGACTCCCCTTCCCTGCTTAAAAATAGGAGTCCAGCTGTTATTTTTCAATCTCCTTCTAAAACTCTGCTGTGAGAGAAGATTACAACCCTCCACCAGAGTCAGGGAAGTTCGTCTTTGGCGTTTGCTCACTCTTACTTTCTGCCTAATTTTCTCCTCAGGTTCCAGCTCTCCTATTGGAATTGGCAAGCTATTCGTGGCCCCTCACTGTGAGAGCCTTTGATACAAGGCTACCCATACTCTCAGCTTTCTGCAATAAAATAAGACACTAAAACCCTGGTTCTGCCACTCACTAGCTGTGTAATCTTGGGGAATTCTTTATTTCTCAGCTTGCATAAAATGGGAATATGATTACTTATAACCTAGGATCTTTGTGAGGGTTAAATGAGGTAATGCATGCAAAGTCTGGAAACAGTGTCTGACACAGGGAAATCACATAATTAAGACTAGCCCTTATTATTTTTACCCTCATTTCTTTTGCCTAATTATTCTACCTGCTTTCTAATTACTACCTCCTTGAATTTTATATGGCACTGAGACATGGAGTCTGTCTCATCTTTAATATCACTTCTTTAGGGGGTCCTTTCCTAATTACCTCCCTCTGTTTTATGTTCTCACAGCACCAGATACTTTTTCTTAGTGGTACTTATTACAAGTGTATTTAGTTCATTGTTAAATATCTGTCTCACCCTGTGGTACATTAAAGATGGCTGAAAATTCTTTGCTACTCTGCCCACTGAGAGTTGGAGGAAAAGTCCCCACCTTATGAATCTGGGACAGCCTCTGTGATTTGATTGACCGATAGAATTTAATGGAAGTGGTATTCTGTGACTTCAGAGGCTAACTCAGAGCATGCTAGCCCATGACTTGTCCTGCTGGAACACTGTTTTTGAGGAAAGCCAGCGCCCATGTAAAAAAATGCACTACCCTGGGATTTCCATGCTGTGTGGAACCCAAGCAGCCACACAGGAAGGGACCAGGCCCTCAGCTGAAAGGCCAACTGAGCTCCCAGTGGACAGCACCAAGCACCAACCAGCTTCTTGACACTGGATTTCCCAGCGACAGTTACCCAAGATGATGCCATATGTTAAAACAGAGACAAATTGCCCTACTGCCCCTATTCAAAGTATAAATCTGTGAGCAGAATAAGTGACTGTTGGGTTTTAGCCCAGGAGTTTTGGAATGGTTCATTACCTATTAATAGATAACCAGAAAACCCACCTATGCCATGGCTTCCAGAAGGATAGGAAACATGTCTATTTGTTCACCGCTGTATCACCACTTCCTTACAGAGGCCTGGCCTATAGTAGGAGCTCAAAAAGTATTTGTGGAGTAAGTGAATAAATGAATGGGAACATCAAAGTACTGAAGAGACTGAGATAGTACTGGCATAAGTTAACCTTTGTTATTTTATTAGTAAATGAGTTCATTTACTATACCCAAATAAACAGTGCCTTTATCTAGATTTAAAAAATAAATAAAACACACATCCTCGGACACTTTCATTGGATTCAGCATAGTTACTGAGCACCCATTCTGTTCTCGTTGCTGGAATTCTAGCCATCAACTCGACAACCTCTAAATTCACACAATAATTCATGACTGAGATCTATATCTCTCAAATTTTGATCTGTATACATGCATCAGAATTACCTGGAAATGCTCATTAAAATTTCGGATTCCTGGGCCAGACCTCAGATCTGCTGAATCAGAAGCATTAGAGGTGAGACCCTACAATTTGCATTTTTTAACAAGCCTCCCAGTGATTGTTATATGCTTTGAAGTGTGAAGGTAGATCTAAATCAGAGAGAATTTCTCAAACTTCCCTTATAATCACCAGGAACTTTTATAAAAACAAAACACTATAGGTTTATAGACCTTTCTCTAAACCAACTGAATCATAATCCCTAAGATCTGACCTGAGAACCTTTTTTTGTGTGTGATTCTTATTAGGAGAGTTTGGAAAACAATGCTGTACTTTTTACTCCTTTTTTTTTTTCTTTTTGAACTAAGGGAATAATAAGCACAAAATGTCTTTGTGTTCCTGGTACCTCGGTATTTAAAAAAAAATTAAATGAGAAAGTAATATCTCACAAATTTTGATTTTTGGTTTCCTTATGGTATTATGGTAGCATTTCCTATGTAAGATATATTTTATTATTGCTTAGAAAAATTAGTGTTTCTGATACTATGACAGGGTAGTAGTAAGATAGATGATTTTACAATAGCTCCTCAAAGGAATACTATCTACTGATCTGCCTTCCCAATTTATGGTTATATATGGCCTACAAAATGTGTTTAATAATTTTCCATTATATATATTCATTGCCTAGCAATGTCTGGCATGAATTATATGTGTTGCAAATGAGTGAATGAATGGACAGATGGATGGACGGATGAAGAGGAGACTTCTTCCGAGTCAATCTGATGGTAGTACGGATGCTGGTTCCTGGATGCTGTTACCAAATTAGACATAGAGTGGTTTAGTGGGAACCATGCAGATGTTTTGATTCTGCATTAACTCCCTAAAGCAATAGTCATACGTTTCTTCCTCTCCCTCTCCCGAGCATGCACAGATTTAGACTGTGTGTGTGTGTGTGTGTGTGTGTGTTTGTGTGTGTGTATTCTACACAGGCAAACTAAAGCATGAATGTGAGGCACCCAGACAACTAAAGGCATTGAAGTGAAGACAGAGCAGGATTTGAAATCATCAGATCCCAGTATCTGTCTCAGCCTAACCTATGCAGAATGTTTTGTTTTGTTTTATCATTACTAACATGATTACATTTTTTCATTATAGAAGAATATTCATCCATCAGATTTTTTGCAAACTTACCATGTGAAACGGACTGTTTTATTCTTTATTTTTTTAAAGCTTTTATTTATTTATTTATTTGTCAGAGAGAGAGAGAGAGAGAATAAGCAGGGGGAGCCGCAGGCAGAGGGAGAAGCAGGCTCCCTGCTGAGCAAGGAGCCCGGTGTGGGGCTTGATCCCCAGGACCCTGGGATCACGACCTGAGCCACCCAGGCATCCTGAAATGGACTGTTTTAAATGAATTATAAAGTCAGAGCATGGCCCTTCCTTTCCAGGAGCTGGCCAAGTAGGGGGTAAAGAGGGCACATGTCCAAATGAGTGTAACACAAAGTGGAAAGTGTGTCCATCATTTGCCCAGTGAAGATCAAGATCAAGTGTTCTGGGATATTTGTTTAATGCTTGCTTAACTATAGCAGGTAAAATCTGGAAAGCCTTTGGAAGAAGCTGTGATATTTGAACTCAGCTTTGAAGGATTTCAAGAGAAGGAGTGGGACAGACATTCTAGGGAGAGGGGATTATTTGTGCAAATAATTATTTGTATATGTGCAAATCAAAGCAATGGCAAGAACAGGTCCTATTCTGAGAACATTTTTGCATAATTATAACATATATGATGAAGAATATAATAAGAGATATTACTGGGAATGACAGAGTCAGACCTAGGTGGATTTTAATGTTAGGTCAAGAAATATGAACTTTGTTCTACTATGAGCTTGTAAAAACTGTTTTTTGTAATTAGCAAAGGGATAAAAACATTAAAGAATCATATTAATAAAAATGGAACATCCCACACTTAACTGGACTGAGTCACCTTGTCCCAAAGAAGCAGCCTCAATTTCCAACCTGGTTGCTTAATTTCAATGAAGGTTTTGTTTTTTTTTAATACATTCTGCATTTATCATGACTTCATAGTTTGCAAAGCTAACATAAACGTCTGCTTTAACCTCAGCCTTGAGGTTAAATCCTTTGCAAACAGCCCTCTGCCCTGAGCCTATCAAAACACTACATCACTTAAATTTTACTTACTCAGTTGGTTAAGCGACTGCTTTCAGCTCAGGTCATGATCCTAGGACCCTGGGATGGAGCCCCACACTGGGCTGGCTCCCTGCTCAGCGGGAAGCCTGCTTCTCCCTCTGCCTCTGCCTGCCACTCCCCCTGCTTGTGCTCTCTCTCTCTCTCTCTGTGTATGTCAAATAAATAAATAAAATCTTAAAAAAAAAATAAAAGCATTTGGATGCTTGAAATGTGGCTGTACGTATTTAAATTGAATAATCACATGTGGCTAGTGGCTATAGTTTTATAGTTTTGAATAGCCCAGTTCTGAATCTCAAGAAGCTACTCAGGTGCTTTGCACAGGGAAGTGTCCCTTGGAGACCTGAAGTTTAGGACTATTAGTAGAATGGGGGAAATATGATTTTAAATGGGGCATCCCCACAATACCTTAGGCTGGTGTTTTCTTATGTTAAGGGGTGATTAAAGTTGTTACGTTTTCTGACCCAATCTGATCTGTATGACATCTCTAACAGCAATGCCATTTGCCTCAATTACCCAGTCAAATCTCATGGTATATCAAGCAATAACTCAGAAAATAGCTTGTGTTACTCCATGTAATTTTAACATCCTCAATTTCTACAGTTAATTCACATCCTACAGGGTCTGATGACCTTTAAATATTTTACCCCCACATAATTCCATCAGGGGTAAAACTGATGAAAACTGATGATGCTTTAAAAACACACAATTGCAGTGGCTTCATTAGAGAGCGTTTCAAGCAACTTATTTTATGTATCAGTACGATATACAAGTATTCAACTTAATGGTCAAACTTTTTTCCCCTCTTATAATGAACCATAAAATTACAGTTGGCAATCAAGAGTACTGTAGCAGATAAGTAAGGCAATTTTCCTCATCATTTTTCCTTCTGTTGTCAGTATTGTTGCAAAGCCCATTGCCTTTTCAATGAACCATAATGTGAATATTCAGGATTGTGCAATACTCAAGCATATACACGTAGGTCAAGCAAGGCTGGTTTTGAGCTGTTCATTTTAAATAGGTCACACAAAGAAAAGGTATAGTCTGGAACATTTTTATTAGGTGATATACCCCTGTATCTCAGACTTATTTTGACAGGAAAGAACCTTTCCCTTTTTTATTATTTTCAAAGAGATTCTACCATTTGACCTTTCTTATACATGTTAGAACATCTAATTTTTTGGATAATCAAAATGCTATTATGAATTATAATACTATGAATTATTATATATTAGATATACCTGTTTAGTTGGTTTATACATACACATTTAGAAAGGAATTAAGAACTTACTTTTGCGTTGAAGTTGAAATCACAAAGAGGCAAACCCTTCTGACCTTTGTTTCATAATAGTGTCTTAAGTGAAGACACTACAGTTTCCAAATGGCCTTTGGAGAGTTGTTGTAGAATGTTAGGACCCAGTTTGGTAATCACTCTGAAACCTAGCCTCCCCCATTGACAAAATGGGCATAATACCTACTTCATGGAGTTGATAAGAGAATCAAATAATAACATAGTTATATTGTGAGTGCTATTCAATAAATCAATATATAACACATGTTAGTACCATGATAAATATACATTTGTTATGATGAATAATATATTTGTTACTATTTTGGCTAATTATTTTATAGATAAACCTTAAACTTTCAGAGACCTAAAACAATAGAAATTTATTTCTTACTGATAAAAATTTCGGATTGTCAGATGGCTCTCCTCCAGACGGTGATTCAGGGACACACATTCCTATCTTGTGACACTATTATCTTCAACAAATAACTTCCAAGTCGGCCATATAGGCATTGTATCCATTCCAGCCAGCTGAAAGGAAAAAGAATATGGGAAAACATTTGAAGGTTTTAAGTCAGATGTACCATTTCGGCCCACATTCTGTATTCCACATGACCTCACCGTACAGCAAGACAGGTTGGGGGATGTAGTCCAGCTTAAGTACTTAGGAAGAAGAGGAAACAGATGTTGTGAACACATAGCCAATCTACCACAAGTATAGGAAGTTTTCCAAGTCAGATACACGATTCTACCCATGAGCTATTTGACTCCTTATTTGTAGAAAAGGGCCCTATCTTCAACACGAGCCAGCGAAACAAAAACTAAAATGGTTTCTGTGAGAGTAGGAAATAAACAGAAGGCCCCTTGAGAAGGAAGACTGCACTCTAGAGATTTCTCTTTCTTCCTGAAGCATCTTTGGTCAAAGGGGAAGGCAGGTAGCAAGCAGCAGCCTCTGAGGAATGAATGTCTGCTATGGAAGAGGTGACTAGGAGCGTTATAATCCTAGTGGGGTTCCACTCTTATTTTCCAAATCAAAAATAGTCCCTTTGGGTTTCTGAGTGAGAGTGCTACCTGTGGGGTTAAATTCTTGTAATTTTTGACCATCTTTTTTTTGTATTGTCTGCAATGGCACCAAATGAGTCTAAGAAAAGGAAAACAACAAAACTTGTGTTTGTTGTAGTATATGATCTGTAGTATAGGATCTGAAAAATAATCACTGTTCAGGTTGGGTCCATGAAACTTGCTCAGCTCTCTCCTGTTCAAAAAAAACTTTTTTTCTCCTCAAACTTACATTTCCATTTTCCTCCAGTTAATTCCTTTCTTTTCTATCCCTTCAAGATTTACATACCGTCACTCTCTGAGAATTCACTACTACTCCCTCTTCAGTCCACAATCATTAGGCTTCCCCCATGTTGACCATATTCACCAATGTGTTCTATACCTTTCTCCCTCTTTGAATGTTATTTCCTTGACGTATTTGGGCTAGTTTGCCAATCCCAGCAAACAGTCCCTCTGTCTTTTGTGTGGTATTCTTAAATCAGAAATTCACATGCTTTTCTCATTGTAACTACTCTGATTCTCTGCATGTCTATATCCAACACAAACCTCTGTCTGTTCATGTATACTTTCTTTAATTTTCTTCCAGCATCGTCACTTCTTACCAGCCCCACGTTTAGGTTACCATTATTTCTGCCTAAATTATGACAAGTGAGTGGTCACTTCCCCCCAAGCTCCCCCATCTTATTTATGCTGTAGTCAGAATGGTTTCTTTAAAATGTACAGCTCATTTGGTCCCTCCATGAATAAGATGCTGCAGTTGCACCTTATTGCTTCTATGACAGAGAGCTAACTCCAGGTTGGCCTCATGTGGTCTTACTCTTACTTTTCATTTCTACTGGGTCACTTTACTGTCTGACTTTTCACTCTCTTGGATCTGGATGGCTTGAACTTTCAGTTCTTTTACAACAATTTTGGTTCCTTTGCAGAACTTGAAATAGCAAATGTATACAAAATAAGGGATTCCTAAATAACATTGAACAGAGTACAAAATTTCTAAGTCAGTAGGACTGATGAATAGTAATCTAAAAATTCTTCTTTTCACTGTTCTTATTCTCACTTGGTCACACCAAATGTAATCAGTGAAACCTTAACCTGCTGTCTTTTATGAGAAGGATACATTCTGGATGTTTTTAGGCTCACTGAAAACTGAATTAGAATTAGTGGGGTATTTTATGAACATAGTTGTTTTTCTTTGTTCCTATTTTTCTTGAAATCAGAATGGCTTCTTTCAAGATGCTATTGTTTCAATATATTAATAAAGCCTTACTTTATGAGCATTATTTCCTGGATTCTTGAGATAGTATATGTCAGTTAGGATGCATTCATCTCCAAGTAACCACACCAATAACCAAATGAAGAGTGGCTTTAATCATAGAATTTTTATTGTTCACTTAAGAAGTCTGTAGGTAGACCATGCAAGGGTTATTGAGAGCCTCAATTATATCAGGATTCTATTAGGTAAGAGCATATTTCAAATTTATTAGCCTATTTCTCATGGCTGCAAACATGAGGAAGTCATCAATGCCTCACACAGGAAGGAATGGAAAGGAATGTAGCAGTGGGATTGCCTCTTATACATGGTTCTTATCAGAAAGCACCTCCTCCCTAGAAGCCCTGGTATGGACTTCCACTTATACTTTATTGACTATAATTTTATACATGGTCAGTTTTAGCTAAACATGAACTGGGAAAAGCAGACATCTAGCAAAAAAATATATATAATAACAAAGATACAATGGGCTAAAATCCATTATGAATTTCCCCCTGAGGCTGGTCACATTGCCACTTCAAACAAAATCAAACACCTGTTAGTAAGGAAGCAATTGGAGAGTGATACTTGGAAAACAAAGGACTCATCACAAGGCAGGCCCTATTTCTACCTGGTAACAATAATCAAGGATTTGGAATGCATCAATTACAACATTTGTGGGTAATGTCCAAACACAGAAACAATTTTCTATATAATATGAAGAAAAATCTGTGTTCCATATAAACCTCATGATTTCATTTTTTTTTTGGTAATTTAAAAATACATGTTTTTAGTAATCTCTAAAAGGACCAACAGGGACACAAAAAGATACTCTACATCACTAATTATTGGGGAAAGGGAAGTCAAAACTATGAGATATCACCTTACACCTGTTAAAATGGCTATCATCAAGAAGACAAAAGGTAACAAGTGTTGGTGAGGATGTAAAGAACCCTTGTGCACTGTTAGTGAGAATGTAAATTCATTCTGCCACTGTGGAAAATAGTGTGGAGATCCCTTTTAAAAATTAATAGAACTAACATATGATCCAACAATCCCACTTCAGGGTATTTATTCAAAGGAAATGAAAACAGGACATCAAAGAGATAGCTGCACTCCTATGTTTATTGCAGCATGATTCACAATAGCCAGGACAGGGAAACAACCCAAATATCCATCAATGAATGAAGGGATAAAGTAGTTATGGCATATATGCACAATGAAATATTATTTAGCCACAAGAAAGAAGGGAATTCTGCTATGTGTAACAATATGGATGGACCTTGAGGGCATTATGCTAAGTAATATAAGGCAGACAGAGAAAAATATATACTGTATGATATCACTTATCTGTGAAATCTTGAACTCATAAAACAGAGAATAGATTGGTAGTTATCAGAGTTTTGGGGGGTGGGTAGGAGAGTTGGGGTGATGTGGTTTAAGTGTACCTACTTGCAACCTATAGGTAAATAAGTTGTGGAGTTCTGATGCACAGCCTAATGATTATAATAAGTAATGCCATATTATAAATTTCAAAGGTGCTGAGACTAGATCTTAACTGTTCTCACCAAAAAAAAGTGATAATTATGTGACTTGATAATTATGTTCCTGCTCTTGCTATCTCTCTGTCAAAATAAATAAAATCTTTTAAAAAAAAAGGACTTGATAGAGATGTTAGCTTACACTATAGTAGTAATCACATTGCAGTATATAAATTTATCACACCAATGTTGTACACCTGAAACTTACACAATACATGTCAATTAAGGCTCAATAAAACATAAATAAAAGGATATTTAGGACTTTCATTTTTTAAGAATCAGCAATATATACCACTCATTCTAAGACGAGTAGAAATTAGTTTATACTTAGAAGGAGTAGACAATGACTCCTTCTAATATATATTATAAATCACTTCTATTTACATTATACCATTTAATCAACTCCATGAGGTTAATATTATGATCATTTTACAGAGGAGGGAGTGGAAGCTTAAAACAGAGACATTTAGGAATTTACCCACTCTACTAAGAGGTACATCAGAATTTTCAATCACTCTTTCTGTCTTTCCACTTTCATGGTTTTATGCAAAATAAGCCAAGTGGTCATCATATAACAGTTACCCTATCTATTTCTGAAAGAATTTGAGGCATCTGAGTGCCAAATAAATATAAAGAATATACACATTTTAAGATTATTTTTTACATTGGGATTTTTGGACCCCACTCATTAATTTCAAAAGTTTACCAAACTCTTAGTCTGTCTAAAGCACTATGGGATAGACAAATATGGTCAGTCATGTCCTGGGAACAAAAATTTATAAATTAGTCTAAAATATGCACATAAATGTCTATTGCTATGATCCTGACACATATGAAGATATTAAGAATTATATGATATTCTGTTAGCAGTAAACTTTTGGCAAGCCACTCTCACAGATAGCTCATTTGAAGCTTACAGTACCCCTCTCAAATAGGTATTATCACCCCCCTTTTACTAGTGGGGAAAATTAGGCTCAAAGAAGTAAAATAGAGGAATCAGGAGAAGGCAAGGTGTTCTCTCAATCCAAAACCATCTTCTTGCCACTTTGCCGATATAAATGATTAAAATACACCATAGAGGAAGATGGAGGGCTGCTTGTGCTTTGGAATCAGGCAGGATTAGTTTTAAATTCCAGTTCTGCCACTAAGAAGCTGTGTAAAATAAGGACATAATAACAATATCATCTGGTATATTTCTTGGGAGATTAAATGATACTCCATATGAAGTTATTTGGTATGTGTTAAGCACACCATCAATGTGAGCTATTATTCGGAATGACATCTAGTATTGACTAAGCATAAACCATGTGGGCTACACTACTCTAAGCAGATTTCATATATTAAATCAATTAATAATAGCATTAAATGGAATTCAACTGAGTTCCACAGAGAAAATAGGTTTATTCAAAAAACAAATCAACTCAACAAGTACTTGTAAATGCTTACTCTTTGTCCAGCAGTTTTTGAGTCACTGGCGTTGCAGCAGTAAAGAATACCAAGTCTAAAAGGGACAAAGAGTGTGACTTCGTACGGTAAGCAGTGTTAGGAAGAAAAATTAGGCAGGATACTGGGTGAATAGTTGGAAGATGTGATTTTTTTTTCACAAAATATTTGCAAATTCTTTGACATTCTTTCTCCAAATGGGGGAAGTTTAACTCCCCCACCCCTTGAATATGGGCCGTCCTTGGTGACTTGTTTCCAGTAAATAGAATTTGACAGACATGAATAAAGCAGAAATCACAGTGCATGAGTAAATTCCAAAGCTAGGTCACAAATAGCCATTTGGCTTCCACCTGGCTTTCCCCCTCCCCTGTGCTTTTGGAGTCTGGCTAACCTGAAGCAACTGTGATAAAGAGACTACAGGGTAATATCACAAGAGACAAAGACAGATGCCTGAGCCCAGCTGTTGAGTCTTCTCAGTCCAGGTGTCAGGCATGTGTATGAATGAGCCCTCAGATGATACCAGTGCCCATCCTTTTGGCCACCTCAGCCAAGCTGAGTTGAACAGAAGTGATCTGTTTTCACCAAGCCCTGTTCAGACTGTAAATGTGAGAACAATACAAATGTTTTTGTTTTAAGCCGTTAAACTTTTGGTGATTAGTTATGCAGCCATAATAATTGGAACAGAAGGCATATTACACAGGGATGGGGAAGGTTTTTTGAAAAGCAGATACTGAAACAGAGACCTGAATAATGTAAATTAATGAGCCATTCAAAGATATGGAAGACAACCTTTCAATGAAGCAAGAACAGGAAATGCAAAGGCCCTGAGATGAGGAAGCACTTGGTGCTTTAAAGGAATAACAAGATGGTTTGTATGGCTGGAGTGGAGTAAAAGGCAGAGAAAAATAATAGATAATGTGGAAGAGGAAATAGGACCAGTTAATGGAGGGTCTTACAGTTGGAAAAGAATTTAGAGTTTGTTATTAATAGGTTATTTTGTTATTAATTGGAGGATAATTAGGAGTAAGTTTGCTATGATTTTATTCATGTTTTAAAAAGATTTCTCTGCCATCTGTATGAAGAACATACTGAAGCAAGAGCTAGAATCACAGAGAGATGTTGTTTGCATCCTTATTTATGATAGCCAAGGCATGGAAGCAATCTAAGTGTCCCAAGTGTCCATCAATAGATGAAATAAAGAAATGTGATTATATATTATATTTATTATATTATATTATTATACTACACACACATACACACACATATACATGATACACACACACACACATACATGATGGAATATTATTCAGCTGTTAAAAAGAAGGATATCCTGGGGTGCCTGGGTGGCTCAGTTGTTAAGCGTCTGCCTTCGGCTCGGGTCATGATCCCAGGGTCCTGGGATCGAGCCCCACATCGGGCTCCCTGCTCCGCGGGAAGCCTGCTTCTCCCTCTCCCACTCCCTTTTTTTGTGTTCCTGCTCTTGCTATCTCTCTGTCAAAATAAATAAAATCTTAAAAAAAAAAGAAGGAAATCCTCCCACTTGCAACAATGTGGATGGACCTTGAGAGCATTATGCTAAGTGAAGTAAATCAGAGAAAGACAAATACCAAATTGCAGATGGACTGAATGAGACCAGAGACATAGTAAAGCTGGATGTGGCAGGGATCCCCACCTTCCTACACAAAGGGCAGTACTGGCCAGCAGCATGGACATCATGGGAGCTTGTTAGACATGCTGAATCCCAAGTTCAGTTCCAGTCCAGTTAAATCAAATCTACATTTTGACAATATGCTCAGGTGATACATGTACAGGTTAAAGTTTGGAAAACACTGTTTTAGACACATGGATATGTCAAGTAACAAGTCGGTTCTTCAAGTCTGACTCTAAGGGATTGGTCAGGACTGGACAATTAAAAAAAAAAGAAAGGAAATAGACTTTTTTTTCAAACTCTTGAGATAAATAATACAAATCCACAGAATTATTGTTTGATACCTAGTAATAGAAGTACCACTATTACTAGAAGAATCTACTCTAATTCCTTCTGGGGATTATTTGTCACTCCTTTTTTTTAAGGACTTTAGGTTTTCCTGAAAAAGTGTATTCAGAATTGCTATCTTGAATTGCATTTTCTGTTTTAGGTCATTTCTTACAGTGGAGCCAGTATAATTTTATAAGGCCCCAGATAACTCTGTTAAATTTCCAGTTAAGAATTTTCACTAGGAAGAAATAGGCTACCCGGAAAATACTTTATGACCCTTCCTTGTTTCGACTCTCAAGACTCTTAACAGCCTCTTTGCTGATCCAACAGAGTTGAAAACTCTTAATTCCACAGCTGTGACCTACTCAATAGTTTTCCTTAAAATGCAAGCTCCAAGCTGTTAATAACAAAATAATAATATTAATAGTACTCCCAAACCTTAACTTTTCATCTAATCCCATCTGCATGACATTTCAGTCCCTAAACAAAGATTTTTAAAGACCACATACTAAAAGAAATGACAAAATCTTTACACAACACAAAGGACACCAAAGTGCTTCCGTAATGATTTTGGAGACCAAATTATCCTTCAGATTCCTGCAGTTTGTAGATAAGAGCATTTTTAGAAGTTTTAGGCAAAGTTCACAATTACTAAAAATGTAGATTTCAGATGAGTATGTTTGCTGTGAAGGTTGGAAGACAAGATTAGAAAGATCTTCTTAAATTAGCCTTTTTTCCCCCTAGCGGGTGACAAGCAAGTTGAAAGTATTGAATATAATGCATTCTTAGATAAAATTTAAGACCTTTAAGGTTACGGAAAATAGATTCTATAAAACTAAGCCCAAAATGTATATTATTTCTTCTACGATACAATTGTACCAAGCCATACCTGATGGCAAAAATCCAATTACAGCAGTAAAGGTTGCTCTCAGTTATTCCTTTCTTCCAGTAAAACCAAACAGCAAAATGAGGTGAGCAGGAAGAAACTGCCTTCATAAATACATGGACCTACATTTGGTATCAATTTTTTGTTAGTAAGAGAATGAAAATAGATAAAAGCATCCAGTGCATTGCAAGTGCCTTCAATATAGATTTTTGCATTATTTTCAAGAAATGGGCCAGAGAAAGAAAATGTAACCTTGTTCATGCTAGTAAGACATTCTCTAAGAAACACAGAATACTGTAATGGTGACGTGGTGATTGAAATCCTAACTCTAGAGAGCTCTATAAGTTTGAACAGCCATAAACTTTCTCAGCCTGTGTTATTTTCAGTAAAACGGGGCTAATTATATGCTGCTCACTTTCTCTCTCTCTCTCTTTTTTTTTTAGTTGAGGTAAAATTTGGTAAATAACATTATATTAGTTTCAGGTATGCAACATAATAATTCAGTGTTTTTATATACTATAAAGTGATCACCACAATAATTCTAATTCCCATTCATCACCATATAATTGCCCCTCCTTCTCCCTTTCCCCCCCAATCCCCAAACCCTTCCCCTCTGATAACCACTCATTTGTTCTCTGTATCTGTTTTGTTGTTTGCTCGTTTGTTTATGGTCTTTGTTTTGTTTTTGTTTTTTTTTAGATTCCACAAGACTGAAATCATACAGTATAATTTGTTTTTCTCTGTCTTGTTTCACTTGGCATAATACCCTCTAGGTTCCCCCTATTGTCACAAATGGCAGGATTTCCTTTTTTTAAATGGCTGAGTAGTACTCTAGTGTGTGTGTGTGTGTGTGTGTGTGTGTGCGCGTGCGTGTGTGCACGCGTACACATACATCTTTATCCATTCATCCATTGATAGACACTTAGGTTGTTTACATATCTTGGGTAAATAATGCTGCCATGAAGATAAGGGTGCATGTGTCTCTTCGAATTAGTGTTTGCATTTTCTTTGAATAAATACCCAGAAATCAAATAGCTGGATCATATGGTAGTTTTTTGAACTTTTTGAGGGACCCCCATGCTATTTTACATCATGGCTGTGCCAGTTTATATTCCCACCAACCATGCACAGGGCTTCTTTTTTCACAACATCATTACCAGAACTTGTTATTTCTTGTCTTTTTGATTCTAGCCATTGTGACAGATCTGAGATGATACCTCACTGCGGTTTGAGTTTGCATTTCCCTAATGATCGGCAATGTCAGGCATCTTTCCAGATGCCTATTGGCCATTTTTAGGTCTTTGGAAAAAAGGTCTACTACTCAGATGCTCTGCCCATTTTTAATCTTTGTTGTTGTTGCTATTGTTATTGAGTTGTGTGGGTTCTTTATATATTTTGGATATTGGCCCATTATTGGATATTATCATTTACAAATATCTCCTCCCATTCAGTAGATTGCTTTTTTTTTCTTGTTGATGGTTTCCTTTGCTGTGCAGAAGTTTTTCTGTGTTGCTCTTTTAACATGAATTAGGATTAAGTGAAATAGCATCTATGACCACTCATCCGATTGTCAATGCTCAATAAGTATTAGCTATAACGATCACCTCAGCCTTGACCAGGCCATTACTTCTTGGCAGGATGAGTTTCACTTTGCTTAAACCAGCTTGATCTGCACTGTTTTAAGGCTGGCTCATTTAAAGCCTAGAAAATTACAAAGACGCCATGAACACAATTACGGTGACACTTCCGTGGTTTCCACACTAGATAACAGTAGGGGTGATGACAAAAGAGAGAGCTTTGCTGTTCTCCGGAATCCAGTTGTGGAGAAAATGACACTGCGGTAAGCCCAAGTGTCTGAACCATGCAGATAAATTCTGCTTTCTCTCTAACTTTTCTTTTTGGCTTGATCTTTTCTAATGAACCCAGTTTGTCTAATCAGCAGAATATTTATAGTACAAAAGCAGATATTTTGTTGCTGAAAATAGGCCCCAACCAGAGGTGAGAACAATGAAACATTCATCTTATTAATATCACAAAAGAAGAGGCTGTTTTCTGTTACGTGTGTTCTCTCTCTCTGAGCACAGCAACTGTGATTTATTCAGCATCCCATGGCTGTCCCAACGTGATGTCCCTGCTCCCAAGCCATCAGCTCCCTGCTTTTTCACTGATACAGCTAATGACCACATGAGAGCCCACTCACTGATTGCCAGCCAGTCACCAACCCCAGACCCAGAATGCTCATCTGCTAGTGACATCTAGATCCAACAGACTGAACAAATGCAGGTTCCAAGGTCACCTCACCACTTACCAGCTGTGTGGTCTCAGCAAAGCTGCTTAACTTCTCTAGGTCTCAATTTTTCATCTATAGCATGGGAATAATTCTGACTCTCGCTGAACTTTTGTGAGAATTAAATGAGGAAATTATGTGAAAGCCTCTGGCATAAAGTAGAGGCTTGACGAATTTTTGTTTAACATGAAGCTACGGTTCCAAAGCTTTATCATTTAACCAAGAACACAATTTTTTTTTTAATCAAACAAATCTTTCCTGTTTGTTGTTACACACTCTTGGGTTCAGAGGACTCTTCTGAGTTCAAGACTCTCTCCCAGAGTGATGACAAAAGCTCTGAGGTTGCCTTAGTCTTTTAAAAAGCAGTTTTCAGGTAATTCCCATAATGCCACTATACCATTTGGGCCTTGTAATTTCTCTATTCATCTGAAAACATGAGAAACACTGAGGGAAGGCAACATTATAACATTATTTTTTGGTACTAAGTCTTCAAAATCTGTGTTTTATACTTAACAGTGCATATGCATGTCAATTAAAAATAACCATGTTTTATGTGCTCAATAGCCACACTTAGCAAGTGGCTATTGAATTGGATAGTCCTGGTATAAAATTCGGTTTGAAGTTGTGTTGAAAATGATTATTTTAAATTCAAAAACCATTTACCAAGGCCTGTATACACATAATTTTCAGAACTTTGCTTCCACTTAGAAAATGGCTCAAAGAGAAAAAAAATAATATCTAATATCATTGAAAAACTTAAAAAGCAGTGATGTTTGATCAGTGCCCCCTGCTGGTCATGTGCCAGATGAACTAGTAAAGAAAAATTCTGTTCCGGTCTACAATGGCTTAGATTGGAGCACCAAATAAAATTTATTTTATCTTATTTTCCAGAGAACTATCAACTTAGATGTATACAGACAGTTAATCAGCGCTCAACTATTACCATATGTCACACTGTCAAAAGAATGTTAGTGGGGCGCCTGGATGGCTCCGTCCGTTAAGCATCTGTCTTCGGCTCAGGTTGTGATCCCAGGGTCCTGGGTCCTGCTCTGTGGGAAGCCTGTTTCTCCCTCTCCTCCCTGCTTGTGTTCCTGCTCTCGTTCTCTCTCTCTCTCTCTGTCAAATAAATAAATAAAATCCTAAAAAAAAAAAGAATGTTGGTTCTCGCTCAATTTGATGAAATATGCTCTTACCTTGAGCCAGTAGTTCAGCTAAAATTTGGAGGAAACAAATAGACACATGACTACTTCTCATTCAGCAAATCCAAATGGACACCACTAATGTCAGTGTGGCAGTAGGAAATTTATACATGATAAGAAATTTTTAGACCAGATGACTAGACAGACATTTTATGCAACTTTGTCTCTGGAAGCAGTCAAGACTGCAGGCTGCTATTAATTTAATTTGGAATCTCAAAATGCAAGTTTCAAATGATGGCTAATAAACAGT
Organism: Zalophus californianus; assembly: GCF_009762305.2. Lineage (NCBI taxonomy): Eukaryota > Metazoa > Chordata > Mammalia > Carnivora > Otariidae > Zalophus > Zalophus californianus. The sequence continues at coordinate 42,428,582 of NC_045595.1, read as the reverse complement.
AGCTTCTCAGGTGGAATTTCCTGACACTGCTCTTGGTGGTGGGGAGGAACGAATTTCAGCAGAAGGCTCCCATTGCTGCAAAAACTATTAGGGTGACTAAGCATGTTCCTATATTTTTCCAAGTTTTGGGAAAAGTTTAGTTTTCTTGAGTTGTTCCTCAAGAAAGTTTATAGTCCTTGGTTAAGTGGCTTCGGATGGCATGAGCAATATTCAGGAAGGCTGTGAATAGAACCACCAAAGGAATGTACAACCTTCATAGTGAACTTGTCCCCTCTTGGAGCCCATCCATTCTTTCTCTCCCTTAAATCCTTGCCTTCAGTACAAGCACACCTCTGGCTTCTGTCCTTGCACGTTGACTTTCTCTCTAACCAAGGTCCTGACGATGCTTCACAAAAAGCCTTAGGATCAGCTGGCAAAGATAGAATTCCCTTAGATTTGGACAAAGGGAAGAGAACTGAGGGGCTGATTAATTAACAGCAAATAATCTGTCCTGGTTGCTAAGATAGGCTGGGAGTCCATGTCCACATTTATTCTTCTGTAGCTTTCATTGTTCAGGCAGGGAAGACATACCATGGATGTACCAGGGAAAGAAGTTGTTGAAAATGAAGAAATGGTACACTGCTTTTCTTTCCTGCCACTAAGGTCAAATAAAGAAGATCTTTAAATTACGCAAAAGGTTTTTTTGGAAAATGTAGTAGAGTGTTTAAAATAATGTCTTGGGAGTCACATGAAGCTCACTCTGGAGCCTGGTTCCACCATTTACTAGATATTTGATGGGAACCAAGTTCTTAACTCTGTGAGCCTTGGCCCCTTAATCTATGAAATGGGATGATACCATGCCTTGCCTCATAATGTTGTTATTGAGAGTTCAACGAAATATGCCTGCAAACTGCCAATGCATAGCGTACACTTCATTTAAAACCTACTAAGATATATAAGGGTCTTTGAATCCTTCAAGAGATGTCCAAGTATAAATCATCAATGATTTATAAGTTGAAATCCTTTAGGAAACATAGTAGATTGCCTAGCAGAGAAAACTAACTCCCACAAAACTGTCCATTCCCACTAATGTATCCTAGCTCAGACTCTCAGTTTCTTCCCTTGGGCTTTTACAATAACCTCCATGTTCTGTATTGCTGCATAAGAAGGCACCCCACAACTTTTTAGCTGAAAACCGTGATTCATTATGTCTCATGATTCTGTGGTTTAGTTGGGAAGTTCTGACTCTGGTCTCACCTGGGCATATTCTTGTGATAGGTAAGCTGAGAGCTGGGCTTCTTTCTCTTAATCATCTGGATGCTTCTCTTTCCTTGTGGTTGTTCATCCTCAAGGACACTACCCTGGGCTTCACACATAGTATCTAAATTCCAAGAGAGCAATCCCCAGTGCAGCAAGCACTTTATAAGTGGCATGGGCATCATGCTTGTTGATGACTGTTGGCCAAAGCAAGTCACATGGTCAATCCCTGAGTCAGAATGGGAGGGGACTCCCCAGATATGAACATATGGGAGGCTTGACTCACAGGGACCGTGAATGTAGAAGTCTGCCACACCTTAAATGACTTCCCTCTTCCAGTCAGCATTAGCATCTCAGCTGTCCTCATCCACAGCTGATACTGCCCCCTACTTCCACTCAGAGAACACATTTTTGATTAGCACAAGTGGGAAGAGGAATACTAGCATCTAGAGGATAGAGACCAGGGATGCTGCTAACCTTCTCACAGTGTGTAGATCAGCCCATTACTACAGAGGATTATTTACTCTGAAATACTAATAGTACTACAGTTGGGAACCTCTGTTGCAGATGTAAGGTTCTGGGATAACACTAGGAATGAAATTAGACCTGATCCCTCAACTCGGGGCATTATTTCTTGTGGGGGAAGATAGATAAGTAAAGAACAAGTGCAGTGAAGTGATAGATGCCCTACAATATGGGGAAGTACATGACGGCATGAAGGCCAAAGTCTGTTCTCCTTAAGGTGAGAAGTCAGGCAACAGTGAGGAGGAAAGGTGAGCAATGCAGCCACGGAGTAGCCTAAGTGAAAGCTGGAGGGGCTTGCAATAGATTGACATATTCAAGAATTTATCATTCTTGCCACATTGCTGAAGGACAAGCTATGGACTAAGAGTGGGATGAGGTTGAGAGATAAACTGGAGATGCAAGCAATGGGCAAATCATTGACAGCTCATGTGACTCGTGACAGCGATTCTCACTCATAGTTGCCCACCAGAATCACCTGGGGAGCTTTTAAAAAATAGCCATTCTGAGTTTCACACCAGACCATTTAATTCTGACTCTCTGGGCAAAGGGATTCTGACATCTATAGATTTTAAAACCTCCTCAGGAGATTGCAGTGTACAGTTGGAGTTGAGAACTGTGCTGACTTTATCTTATAGGCAATGGGGAAACAGAGTTTTAAGCAAAAGGCAGCATGGTATTTTAGAAGGGTGTATCGGGGTGTGGAAAATAGATGGAGAAGGGACAAGACAAGACACGAAGACAGACCTATTCTACTGGGAGGTGACTAGGGCACTCTCAGGAGAGAGTTAATGAGGACCCACACCAAGAGGCGGGGATGGGGCTATTAATAGTTTGAGTTAACGGAACTCAAGTATCCATTTGAAATTGAATGATAAAATGGAGGAAGTGATGATAGAAAGAGAGGAATTTAGACAGAGGACAAAGATTGCATAGTTCCACTTGTATGAGGTATTTAAAATAATCAAACTCAGGAACAGGAGAGTGGTCATTGCCAGGGGCCAGAAAGAGGGGAAAAGAGTAAATTGCTGTTTAGCAGGTATAGCATTTTAGTTGTGTAAGATGAATAAACCCTAGTGATGTGCCGTACAACATTGGGCCTATAAAATTTTTTTTAAAGATTTTATTTATTTATTTGACAGAGAGAGACATAGCGAGAGAAGGAACACAAGTAGGGGGAATGGGAGAGGGAGAAGCAGTCTTCCCCCTGAGTGGGGAGCCCGATGTGGGGCTCTATCCCAGGACGCTAGGATCATGACCTGAGCCAAAGGCAGATGCTTAACGACTGAGCCACCCAGGTGCCCTGGGCCTATAAAATTTAAGAGGGTAGATCTTGTGTTAAGTGTCCTTACCACAATAAGAAAGGAAAGAAAAGAAAGAAAGGAATACAGGAAAACATCTGATTTCCTGGTTTTCCTATTTGATGGAATAGTAAGGCCAATTACTGATTTGAGATCATGTTATGGGCTGGAAGATTGTGAGTCGTATTTGGATATATAGAGTTTGAGATTCTTCTGCTCCAAGCTGCTGTTAGTGTGCAGCATTAGACTGCTCTTCAGGAGAGGGACTACATTTGCTTGTAGTGATTTGTGAGTCACGGAAATGGATGAGTTTGTGCATAGAGAGTGAGGGGAAGAGGCCAAGGACTGGCTCTTGCATCATAGCAATATGGGAAGAGTTGACAAGGGAGAAATCAGCAAAGAACACAGATAAGGAAGGTTCAGAGAGACCCCTTCCTTCCCCATTCCAAGTCATTTTAGGGTGTTCAATTATAACAGATGACTGTACAATATGAGCTCCTTATTCCATTGTTTAAACTCTTCAGTGGTTCTCCACTGTTCATTGGCTAAAGGCCAAGCTTGACTTTTAAATCTCTTCCCACTCTGAACTTTGCATTCAGTTTTTCCTGGCTTCATCCTTCACCGTGGCCCTGCATGCATGCCATCTCTACTACCACTGGACCACTTTAAACTCTCTGAACTTGTTTAAATATTTCATACCTCTGGCCTTTGCACTAGGTTTTCCTTTGACCTACCACCCACCCTCCTCTCTCTTCCTTGCTCTCTTGCTAAGCTCCCGTGAGCCGTTCAAAACTCATTTTAAATGTCTTCTTTCTGCTCCGATCAGAAAGCTCCTTAAGTACATTATATAGACTTCTATGCAGAATGGCATTTCCCAGGAAAAGGCAAATAGAATATAGTGGTTTAAAGCCAGGACTCTGGAGCCAGAACAGACTGAGTTCAACACAGAACCTCCCACTGGACAGTGAGCATCTCTTGAGAATAGACATGCCTTCTTGCTAATATCACCAGCGGTTTAGCATAATCCTGCTTACATTTTTTTTAAGTTTTAATAATTTAAAAAAACCATTTCCTTTTTTCCTATTATTTTCTTAATATTTCCTACTATTATTTTCTATTATTTAAAAATAATCCTTTTAAAAAGAGTTTATGTGAAATGTTTTATAGGAATATTTGTAAGCATATAGAGAAATACTTCATTTTTTAAAAAGATTTTATTTATTTTGGAGCTGGGGAGAGAGAGAGGAAGAGAGGCAGAGGGGCAGAGGGGCAGAGGGAAAATCCCCACTGAACAGGGAGCTGACGTGGGGCACGATCCCAGGACCCTGGGATCATGGCCTGAGCCAAAGGCAGCCACTTAACCGACTGAGCTACCCAAGTGCCCCAAATAGCATTTTTTTAATGATTTTAATTATACCGGGTAATAAATTCAAAAGCTAAGACTTATAATTAATTTAAATTTAATTGTTAACAAAAATAATAACTTTCCTGTATATGTTAGGAAACAAATGGATATTTTGTCAAGGAAAAACATTTTCTGTCTTTATATCCTCCATTAACTTACATAGAGTTTGGTGTTTGGATAACCACTTCCTCAGTGTAATCAAGACCGCAGTAGGCCAGTTAATTAAAATACTGATTCAAGTAAGAATCATCTACCTCAACTGCTGGGACAAAAGTACTTGAACATAATCTATTGGAGGCCTGAGTCAGCATATTTTTATCAGAGGAGATGGTATGAATTGCTCTGGCAATTTAGTTAAGTGGAAAGGTTAAGGGAGTCTCTGTTGTTCATTTAATTTTTAAATGTAGTTTCCAAAGATAATAGGATTCAGATTCAGAGTGAGTGGGTTCAAATTATGCTTCTGCCACTTCCTGGTTATATTTACTTATTTGTGTTACAAATTGTCTATTGAAGTCCCATTATTAGCCAGTCCTTTTTGTTGCACAAATTCAACTCTGCACAAAAGCAACCACAGAATGACTATATTGTATTCCAATAAAACTTTATCTACAAAAAAGCTAGCAGCCTTGGGCCACGTTCTTTTTTTTTTTTTTTTTTAGTTTTTGATGTAGTGTTCCATGATTCATTGTTTGCGTATAACACCCAGTGCTCCATTCAATAGGTGCCCTCCTTATTACCCATCACCAGGGTAACCCATCCCCCCAACCCCCTCCCCTCTAGAATGTTCAGTTTGTTTCTCAGAGTCCATAGTCTCTCATGGTTCATCTCCCCCTCTGATATGCCCCCCTTCATTTTTTCCTTACTACTATCTTCTTTTTTTTCTTTGAACATATAATGTATTGTTTGTTTCAGAGGTACAGGTCTGTGATTCATCAGTCTTACACAATTTACAGTGCTCACCATAGCACATACCCTCCCCAGTGTCTATCACCCAGCCACCCCATCCCTCCCACCCCCCACCACTCCGGCAACCCTCAGTTATTTGCCAACACCTAGAGAACAAGCTCAGGAACATACCAAATTTTATCTGTCCTTATCATTAATTATTGTCTATTAATATCATTATCTGTTATTCTCATTATTTCACATTTCTGGAGGAAATGCTTTTTTCATCAGAGGCATCTTACTTCACTTTCAGCCAGATATGTGTTTGCTTCTGCCAGTTATTTGGAGCACCACATACCTGACAGCACTTTAAATTGTCACTTAAGGTTTTTGAACCTCTCTGGTAATGAGAATACATATCAGAAATCCATGTTAATAAGAGCTTGTAGTCCTAATTCTTAGGGGAGTTGTCTTTTTCTTCCTTCTATCCTGTGCCAAGGTTGAAACATGAAAGTTCCTTATTGCTCTTTTCTGCATGGTGATTTTATTACTCATTTGTTCTGACACTAAGGTTTAGCTCTTGGGTGTCCTAGTTTTATGTGGAGGTTTCCTATTAGAGCCCCATCTTGGGCATTTTATTCTTTCTTTATACTACTTAAAATAATAGTGCATTTTACAATCAATGGGGTCCTAAATTTGATGAAATATGTTAGTAAGGCTCAGGAAACACTAGCTATTGCTATTTTTGATCATTTCTGCAGTGGACACTATAGGGTGCTCTGCCTAAATTCCCTTTCCTAGCCAGTATATCTGTCCATGCCCTAGCTGTTCTAAGTGCTTTTTCAGAGACACCTGGAAGGTTACTCACACCAGAGGTGGCCTACAGCCACTGAATGACAGTGACAGGATGTTATGAGCTGAATTGTGCCCCCACCCACATTCATACGTTGAAGCCCTAACCCCCAATGTCTCAGAATGAGGCTGTATTTGGAGACAGCTCCTTTATAGAGGTGATTAAATTAAAATGAGGCCCTTAGGGTGGGCTCAAACCCAATCTGATGGGTGTCCTTATAAGAAGAGGATATTTGGACAGAAAAAAAGAGATTACAATGACTCTAGTGCAAAAAGACCATGTGAAGAGGCAGCAGGACAGTGGCCATCTGCAAACCAAGGAGAGAGTCTGAAACAGAAACTTCCCTGTGGCCCTCAGAGGAAGTTAACCCTGCTGCACCTTGAGCTTTGACTGACAGTGTCCTGTGAGACCTCACAGACCTCACAGAACTGTGAGACCATACATTTCTGTCATTTAAGCCACCCAATCTGTGCTATATTGGTAAGGCAGTTCTAGCAAACTAATAAACTGGGGGTAGGAAATGCTGACCCTCTTGTCTCAAAGTAGAACAACTCTTGCTGATCCGTCTTCTTCCTGTCTTGCTTCCCTCAATCCTTTCCTCCTGGGTGCACTCCTTCAATAAGTCAAGTGCAACCAGATCTGGGTCAGATTCTGCTTCCAGATAACTGGTCTAAAATAAGGTCTATATTTGTCTTCATCTGTTCTAGCTGCTGTAACAGAATACCATGGACTGGGTGGGTTAAACAACAGAAATTTATTTTTTACAGTACAGGAGGCTGAGAAGTTCAACATCAAGGTGCCAGCAGATTCAGTAGCTGGTGAGGGCCCACCTCCTGGCTCATAGACGGCCATCTGGTTGCTGTGTCTTTCAGATGGTGGAAGGGGAGAAGGAGCTTTCTGAGGCCTCTTTCATAAGGGCACTGATCCCATTCATGAAGACTCCACCCTCGTGACCTAAGCACCTCCCAAAGTCCCTATTTCCATATATCATCACATTAGGGTAAATTTTAACATACAAAATTGGCGGGGAGGAGACACAAACATTCAGTCTTGTGTCTTCAGAACTTTTCTACATTCCAGAAGCCTCTCAGTTTTGGCAGATAAATGATAAATGAGGACATAAATCAGATCAGATTATAAAGATCACTGTTGTCAATCATCTCATAATGATAGTGTATTTTTACATCTGTGCTGATATTCCCAGCATACCAGTGCATTCCAGTGATGTTAAAATATCACATGTATATACTCCCACTGAAATAGAAGACACATTCAAACACAGTATCTGAATTGGCAAAATGACTCAGGAAAAACCTGGCATCTGTAAGCACATGTGGGGAGCAGATTTTTAAATACTCACATCAATCTAATTACAAAAAAGCAGGGAAAAATATTAATATCCTAGGCATATGCAGGAATTTCAATTATATTTTGCAATATGTTGTAATTTTGCATGTTACAAAACATTGTTATTTTTAATCATTAGATCATGATTCATACTGAGAAACTTGAATTTCTGTGGACTTTTTCAAAGTTTTCCTTTATTGGAATGCATTAACATAAATAGCTATGTAGTGTGTATGTAAGAGAGAAGGAGAGAGAACAGAAAGGAGAGAGAACAGAAAGATAGATGGACAAACATGTTCCTGAAAAAATTTAGATATTCATTCCTCCATGGTTTTAAAAGCAAAGAAACTCTAAGTGTATGGGAAGAGGTAAAGGATTTCATGTATTTCTTTATAAGATGCCGTGGCCTGTGATAAAATTGTACCTTATTAGAAGAGAACAGTGCAAGTATTGTTAGGATCACTCAACCAGGAAGTGAATTATGGTTAGGTCTCTACAGTATGATTGAAATGGAAACTTGAAACAATTATCAGGTAATTCAATGAATTTCAAAATAATTGCCACAGTTCTCCACTCCCACTTTCTATAAAGCAGGTAAACCATTCCAAATTAGAAACAAGAGGGACCTAAGACCCTGATGGAAATTATATTCCATCTCATTCTTGTTTTCCTGGACAAGTCTATGTCTACCTTTTATTTTCCCAAATTTGTCTCCAGGCTAACAAAAACATGCACATGCAAAAAAAAAAAAAATTACAAAGGACAAAAGTAATCCTTTGCCTCTATTATGAAACAAGAATTTGGTTAGTTTCCTTACCGCCCTCTTCCACCTTGCCACATACACGAATATACTCACTGCTTACCACTTACCTTGGAGCTGCAAAAATGTTTGACAGTAAGTCTGGTCCTTAATGTTTCCCAAACTTGGCTCTTCATTGGAATCACTTGGGAAACTTTTTGAAAGTTTGCATTTCCAAACCCCAGCATTGACAGTTCTAATTCTGTAAGTACTGGAAACATTCACCTAAAGCACAAAAGTTAAATAATAGGAAAATTTAGTCAGTTTTGCTCTTTAACCTTACATACACCAGGAATGCAAATGTTTTACAAATACATGCAACCACCCTCCCTCTCAAATTCATGATGGATGTCATTCGTTGGTCAGGATAATCTTTCCACTAACTTCAAGTCAAAATCCTTGTTACAGAATGATTGGTGGCTACTAGCAACTGATGTTGGGGGAGAAAATCAAACCTATTTGCTTTAAAAGAGAAAAGAGACAGGGGTTGATTCAATTGCCATAAAGACAATAAAAACTTAAGCAGCAAGTAGATTTGTATCAGAGTTCTTCTACTTGTGGTGTGTAAATTCATTTTTTTTCTTAATGTCATATGCTGATTTAATTATAAAGAACAACCTCCTCTTTACCCTAAAGTGGTCCACTTTATGAGTTATCCAGAAGATATTTCACAGAAGTCAAGTCGATAGACAACTGTCTCATTAAGTAGCATACAATCTTAAATCTTCATTAGAAGAAGGAAAGCGTGGGCTCCTGGGTGGCTCAGTTGGTTAAGCGACTGCCTTCAGCTCAGGTCATGGTCCTGGAGTCCTGGTATCAAGTACAACATCGGGCTTCCGGCTCAGCGGGGAGCCTGCTTCTCCCTCTGATCCTCTCCCCTCTCATGCTGTTTCTCTCTCTCTCTCTCTCTCAAATAAATAAATAAATAAAATCTTAAAAAAGAAGAAGAAGAAGAAGGAAAGGGAGAGCTATTTAAATCTGCAAACCTCCCTTCCCTTTCTTCATTCTGAGAACACATTAGCCTTTAAACCATTGATGTTAAGAAGATACTGATTTCTAAAGCTTTAGTTGAGGAATGCCACTCTTCCAAGAGTAGAATAAGATTTTGACTGAGAACTTGTTCACAAAGACAATAGGGAAGGCAGGGTGAAGCCAAAAGTAATGATGGAAGCACAGAACCAGCAACAGTAGCACAGGGCAAATCAATCATGTGATGTAGCATTAATAATCAGAGGGGGGTCTGACAGTAAAATCTAATTGAAATAGAATTCAGACAGAAAGCTTCAGCTTCTACACTTCTTCCTTTTTAAAACAATTATTATTTATTTGTTTGAGAGAGAAAGCAAGCACATGCACAAGAGTTAGAGTTGGGGTAGAGGGAGAGGGACAAGCAGACTCCACGCTGAGTACCTGCCATGGGGCTTGATCTCATGGCCCTGAGATCATGACCTGAACTTATGACCTGAGTGGAAATCAAGAGTCAGATGCTCAGGAACCCCATTAGCTTCTACACTTCTAACATGAGCTTCTCAAGGTGGCATGATCTTGAGAGGCCAGACATCTCCACGATGCCTTTCCTTTGCTATTTTCCTTCACAAATAATTGAATTAGAATACTTTTGTGAATCAGTAAGCCTCTTGGACCATGCATCCAGGAAAGGCACTGAAAGAAAGGCATAGGTGGAAATGTGAAAAATATAATGGATGTTTGTTTAGGCTTTTTAAGGTATGGCCTGGGCCATAGTGTTATTTATGACCTAATTGAGTAAGATAAGATTTCTCCTGAAAAAAAAGAAGGTTTTGGCCCCCAAGCCCCATACTTTTTAGTGTGGGAGTGGTAATTAGGCAGGAAATGGAAAAAGTGAAAGCAGATTTGGGATGATATTAGAATGTGTGAGCTTATTAAAATTGTGTGATAGCCTATTTTTCTTAGTCAGATCTGCCCTGGACAGAACTTAATTTCCATAGCTGGAGGGATGCCACACAGTTAATAAAATATCCAAAGCTTATGCAAACCAAATAGGTTTTGTCTTAATTCACATTACTCTAGAGCCAAAGAGCCCCTGACATACCAGGGTGCTGGGACTGTTTCACTCTAACAGACAATAGCAAAGTATTGGTGGTTCATCCTGAGCTCATATGCAGGTACCTGCTTCAGCTTCAGTTTCTCTTGGCCTTTGTACATGCTGCTTGAACCAAAGACTAGATGAAAGGGTTGTTATTAATAAATTGATTTGTTCTTCTCACACATTTGTTCATATTTTAAAAATAAAGAAATAACATTCACTAATTATTTTCTTACACAGTATATTTGTTGTTATTTACCATTTTTTATAAACCCAAACCCAGCCTTCCGGTGGCACTTATATAACATGCTTAGTATCTGTTTGAAAATAGAAAGTGTCAGCCCAGTTGCCTTTTTTTTCTTCTGTCAACCAGTTTTAACTGACAATTTTAATAAATAGAACTGAGTCTTTTTGCTCTTGGAGGGGTATACAAATGTACGGATATTTCCAACCCCCATCACCCTCAAAGCACTCCTATGGAATTCACATATATGAGGTAAATATCTGGTGACAGGGTTATCCCCTTAACACTTAAATTCAAATGTTATATAAGTCAGAAGGAAAACAGTAATGTAGAATGTCCTCTTCAAAAAGAGATAAACTCTTTATCTGAAGCATGGGCTCTGCTCTTTGAACATAAGGGTGAAATGAGTCTCTGACCTATCTAATGATAAAAATCTCTCTCTCTCTCTTTTTTTTTTTTTTTTTGGATTTTTAACATCAAGTTAGCTTAAAAGGGCCTTTTATATTTTATATGTTACTGAAACTTCTCCATGTAGAAACATGTTTGATATCGGTGCGGTGCCAACCTCTTCCAGAAGTGATGGATTGAAGTAAAACTTGAATATACTACGGGTAATAGTATGGTAATTGAAAGTTTTGGGGTCCCAAGCCCAGTTACAGCATCTATGTGAAGAAGAAATTGAGGTCTAACAGCTTCACATTTAACATCTGTAAAATGAGGGTAATAATAATAATACCTATTTTCAGGAATGGTGTTCAAAATATTTAACAACTAGAACAAGCCTAGAAAAATCAGAACCAAGATACATTTGTTCGAAATAAATGCCAATCAATGCACGTACCACTGATTATTAACTGAATTTCAGCCATTTTAATCTCATCAGATTTTTGGCACACATAATGAGACCATAAATCTTAGCTCTATGTGATAGCCATGGTCTGACATGACCCCCAAAGATTCATACTTTTTACCAGGATTAGTCTGTGTGACCAACAGAAAGAATACAGCAGAAGGAATGGTACATAAATTCTTTCTGAGGTTACATTTTAAAAGTCATTGCAGTTTCCATCTTGGTTGCTATCGTCCTTTTTCTCATTTGTCACTCACTCTGGGGGAAGCCATGTTACAAGTAGCTGCATGGAAAGGCCCCTGCGGTGAGGAAATAAAGCCCTTCACAATAGCCATCTGAGTGGGCTTAGAGGCAGATTCTCCAGTCTGAGTAAAACTTCAGATGACTGATACCCTAACAGCTTGATTACACCCTCATGAGAGATGCTAAGCCAGAACCACCCAGCTAAGCTGCTGCTGGATTCCTGACCCTCAGACTCTGTGTGAGATAATTTTGTTATTTCAGGCTTTAAGTTTTAGAATAATTTCTTAATGCAGCAAGATGAGAGAAAGATAAGGGGGAAAAAACACATTAGGACATAAAAGTATGCAGTTCTTCTTAAAGCTGAAATTTCAATAAAGGAGAGATCTTAAACAAGAATCTTTTGGCAGAGGTAGTGTTGAGGAAAGATCATCACATTCAGGTCTATAGGTTGTACTCCATGTAAGAGAGACCCAACCACAGATGTGAATGGAGGTGAAAATCAAACCCATGCTCTATCCTCTAAGATGTGTGACCTAGCTCAGAGTTGCACCTATCCAAAAGAAGAGGTACCTTTCTCTAGTTCACACTAAGGCTTAATTCTTCTGCCAAACTGCCAAGACAAGTATCTATGAGGATTTGTCCACATGGAGGAGGCATCTCTTCCTAATAAACACAGAGACACCAAGTGGGCTAGGAATGGTACCAGTGTTGGGGGGCGCAGAGGATTTAAACCTTTTCAAGGATTTTTTAGCTTCAAAACCTGTCTACCTCATTTATTTTATGTGCATCTTTGGATAAGTTTTATAATGCCAGTTTTTGTGATAGTAAAATGAGAAATAACAATATTATCTATGTAATTGGATTATGGCAAGAATCGTATGACATAACTTTTGAAAATGTCAAGCTAAGTGGGCTGGTACATAGTAAATGCTCAATAAATGCAACTTTTCCCTATCTCCATTTTATCTGAATTTTGGCAGAATGAAAAGGCTGTTTATAGAAGAACTTGCAAGCCTGCCAAGTAAGTCAAAACTCATATTGCTCCCTGTTATAGAAATTACTAGGAAAGAAAGCTTAAGGAAATGTGTTATGGGCTGAATGTTTGTGTCTTCCTCCAAAATTCATATTTTGAAAGCCTAATCTCAAAGCAACGGTATTTGAGCATAGGGCAGTTGGAAGACAATTAGGTCATGAGGACAAAGCTTTCATGAATGGCATTAGTGCCCTTTTAAGAAGAGGTCAAAGAGGTAACTAGTTCTCCCTTTGCCATGTAAAGACACAGCTTGAAGATGATTATCTACAATGGGGAAGAGAGCTCTCGCCAGAACCCAACCATGCTGGCACCCTGATCCCAGACTTCTAGCCTCCAGAAATATGAGAATAAATTTCTGTTGTTTATAAGCCACTTAATCAATGGTAATTTGTTATAGCAGCCCAAACTAAGAATGCTCAACAGAAAGTCCTGAGCCATCTAGCTGCCAGCATCACAGAAATGAGATATATAGGTAGATGATGTATGTATGTATGTATGTATGGATGGATGGATGGATGGATGATGGATACATAGGTACATAGATAGAAAGAATATATAGGGGCACCTGGGTGGCTCAGTCAGTTAAGCATCTGCCTTCAGCTTAGGTCATGATCTCAGGGTCCTGGGATTGAACCTGGCATCCAAATCCCTGCTCAGTGGGGAGTCTGCTTCTCCCTTTGCCTCTCCCCCTTGCTCATGCTCTCTCTCTCTCTCAAATAAATAAATAAAAATATTTAAAAAAAGAAAGAACATGTCGAGAATAGATATATATATATCAAACATATTTCATATATATCAAACATATATATCATATCTATACATAACACAGAGACTAAGCTACATTACACTCCTAATGTATAATAAATGTAATAAGCTACCAATAAATAAGAATTCAAGCAGTTTTTCTCTAGATATTTACTTACTGGATTTACTCTTCTAAAATGAATAGGGAAAACAATTTACATGGTTTACCAAGAATTGAATAATCTTAATTAAAGATTTCTGTATCAATATTACATATACTCCAAGAGACATAAAACAACCTATAGGAGATGATGAAATTCTCAAAGGAAAAAAAAAAAAAAACCTTGTTGTAATGATGTTCTCTGCCCTAGCAGCAATTAATCTCATATTGGAGAAAAATGTAAAGAATAAAATTTGCCCTGGTTTATTATTCAGGGTTTTTAATGAACATGAATACTGAAAATTATTAACTTTAACAAAATTAATCTATTAGAAAGATATCTCTAGGAGTGAGTTGGGCAAGAGATGTTGCTCACTGAACCTAGTAGTAGCCATGGGATTTCTGGAGGCTGTGAAGGAGTTAGGGAGGACAGTTGGGACATTGCCTTGCCACAGTCGACACGGCAATGAGTTATCTGCATCGTTCCCTCTTATCCATTTTTCTTTTACTCACGATCCAACTTAAAAGGCACCAGCATGTCATTGCTGAGCTTCGGTGAGCTTTGGTTTGGTCATTTCTTTGGCAGGTACTAGAGCAAGGAGGGTAGAACTGGTATACCCATCTTCTGTATCAGAACATCCACTACCTGGATCTACATTCACATCAAGATTAGAAATACCAGGACAGAAATACATCCCCAGTGGGAAGTCTTCAACAAGACAGTCTTCAACCAAGAGCCAGCAAGGACATGAGGTCTTCCAGCACCCATGTGAGTGAGTTTGAAGTGGGTCTTCTGAGGTCTGCCAACAGCCTTAAGAACAGCTTGGAAGATGATCTGCCTGGTGAGCCTGATGCTGACTGCAGTCAGAGTTGACATCTGAATTGCAGCCCAGTGAGAGATGCCGAGGCAGGTACAACCAGCTAAGTTACACCTGGATTCCTGACTCACAATAACTGAGCTAATAATATATGTTTGGGGTTTTTTTGTAAGTTGCTAAGTTTTGTGGTGATTTTTATGCAGAAATAACTAACTAATATGGGCATTGATTTTTATAACAAATGATTTTGCCAATTATTAAGCTGTTGCCCAAACCCATCCATGTCTGCTTAGCTTTGCAATGCTGAAGCTGGAACTCTACAAACCCTTTTTCATCTTTGTAGGAGGCTTACTGTTAGGCTTTTCCAACAGGGGCAATACAGAGTAACGGAAGGCTGGAGGAGGAAAAGGGACCTGCTCCTTCTTGCTTGCTCGCTGTGGGCCTCCTGTTCTTGTGCCCATCACCTTAGCTATTTTTCACCCTGGAAGCAGCTGTGTTTCTGTTCTACACATGTTTCAGCACCTGCAGAACCAGCCTCATTATATCTTCGTTGGAAATACCAAGCCTTGCAAATATTGCAGAATCTTGTAGCAAATACATAATTGTCATTTTAAATCACTGTGTTCGGGGATGGTCTGCTTTGAAGCAACAATGACTAAATTGAGAAGTTATCATTACTCTTAGGCCTGAAGGAGAGAGGGAAAGTTTTGGTTACTAAAACCCAAGAAGCTGAAAGAGGTTTGTGCTATTAACTCTCCCTCCTAAAAGAGGAAATGGGAAGAATAAATACCCTCATCTCACTTTTTTCCCTTCTGATGAGCTCCTGCTGATTGTCTCACTGGGTGAACCCAATGGGAAGCAAGAGGGTAAAGGTGCCTATTAATAGAATCCATTCAGATTAGCATCAAGAGGCACAGAAGAGTAGAAAAAGGTATCATAGCTCTGGAAGGGGAGGGGAGATACCAACTCAAAACCCTTCAACTAATTATCAGGGCCCTGTGAAAGACAATCTAAAACCCACTGATCTAGATAGGACACACCTATGGAAAAGACATTCCTCTGGAATTCCACTACTGTTTGAAATTCTGCTGTGGATCATCTCATCTTTGGAAAGCTATATACATGGATATGTGGATCTACAGACCTCTAGATAGATCAATATATGGATATAAAATGTGAATGTGGATTAACATACTATAATGTCAAGATATTATTGGCAATTATCATTTAAAATTTTCTTCTTTCTTGTGCCTTTATTTTGTTTTTCTATAGTGAACAAAGATTACTTGTGTCATTATCAAAGTCATTAAGAAAAAACAAGCCTCAATAGAAATCAATCAGTGTGATACAATACATTAATAAAAGAAAGAACAAGAACCATGTGATCCTCTCAATAGATGCAGAAAAAAGCATTTGACAAAGTACAGCATCCTTTCTTGATCAAAACTCTTCAGAGTATAGGGATAGAGGGTACATACCTCAATATCATAAAAGCCATCTATGAAAAACCCACAGCGAATATCATTCTCAATGGGGAAAAACTGAGAGCTTTCCCCCTAAGGTCAGGAACACGGTGAGGATGTCCACTATCACCACTGCTATTCAACATAGTACTAGAAGTCCTAGCCACAGCAATCAGACAAAAAAAGAAATAAAAGGCATCCAAATCGGCAAAGAAGTCAAACTCTCACTGTTTGCAGATGATATGATACTTTATGTGGAAAACCCAAAGACTCCACCCCAAAACTGCTAGAACTCATACAGGAATTCAGTAAAGTGGCAGGATATAAAATCAATGCACAGAAATCAGTGGCATTCTTATACACCAACAAGACAGAAGAAAGAGAAATTAAGGCATCGATCCCATTTACAATTGCACCCAAAACCATAAGATACCTAGGAATAAATCTAAACAAGAGGCAAAGGATTTGTACTCAGAAAACTATAAAATACTCATGAAAGACATTGAGGAAGACACAAAGAAATGGAAAAACGTTCCATACTCATGGATTGGAAGAACAAATATTGTGAAGATATCAATGCTACCTAGAGCAATCTACACATTTAATGCAATACCTATCAAAATACCATCCATTTTTTTCACAGAAATGGAAAAAATAATCCTAAAATTTGTATGGAACCAGAAGAGACCCCGAATAGCCAGAGAAATGTTGAAAAAGAAAAGCAAAGCTGGTGGCATCACAATTCCAGACTTCCAGCTCTATTACAAAGCTGTTATCATCAAGACAGTATGGTACTGGCACAAAAACAGACACAGAGATCAATGGAACAGAATAGAGAGCCCAGAAATGGACCCTCAACTCTATGGTCAACTCATCTTTGACAAAGCAGGAAAGAATGTCCAATGGAAAAAAGACATCTCTTCAACAAATGGTGTTGGAAAGATTGGACAGCCACATGCAGAAGAATGAAACTGGACCATTTCCTTATACCACACACAAAGATAGACTCAGAATGGTTGTAAGACAGGAGTCCATCTAAATCCTAGAGGAGAACACAGGCAGCAACGTCTTCGACCTCAGCCGCAGCAACTTCTTCCTAGAAACATCGCCAAAGGCAAGGGAAGCAAGAGCAAAAATGAACTATTGGGACTTCATCAAGATAAAAAGCTTTTGCACCGCAAAAGAAACGGTCAACAAAACCGAAAGACAACCGACAGAATGGGAGAAGATACTTGCAAATGACATATCAGATAAAGGGCTAGTATCCAAAATCTATAAAGAACTTGCCAAACTCAACACCCAAAGAACAAATAATCCAATCAAGAAATGGGCAGAAAACATGAGCAGACAGTTTTCCAAAGAAGACATCCAAATGGCCAACAGACATATGAAAAAGTGCTCAACATCACTCAACATCAGGGAACTCCAAATCAAAACCTCAATGAGATACCACCTCACACCAGTCAGAATGGCAAAAGTTAACAAGTCAGGAAATGACAGATGTTGGCGGGGATGGGGAGAAAGGGGACCCCTCCTACACTGTTGGTGGGAATGCAAGCTGGTGCAGCCACTCTGGAAAGCAGTATGGAGGTTCCTCAAAAAGTTGAAAATAGAGCTACCCTATGACCCAACAATTGCCCTACTGGTATTTACCCCAAAGATACAAATGTAGTGATCCGAAGGGGTATGTGTACCCCAATGTTTATAGCAGCAATGTCCACAATAGCCAAACTATGGAAAGAGCCAAGATGTCCATCAACAGATGAATGGATGAAGAAGATGTGGTATATATACACAATGGAATATTATGCAGCCATCAAAAGGAATGAAATCTTGCCATTTGCAATGATGTGGATGGAACTGGAGGGTATTATGCTGAGCAAAATAAGTCAATCAGAGAAAAACATGTATCATATGATCTCACTGATAGGAGGAATTCTTAATCACAGGAACAAACTGAGTGTTGCTGGAGTGGTGGGGGGGTGAGAGGGATGGGGTGGCTGGGTGATAGACATTGGGGAGGGTATGTGCTATGATGAGTGCTATGAATTGTGTAAGACTGTTGAATCACAGACCTGTACCTCTGAAACAAATAATACATTATATGTTAAAAAAAAAAATGAAGATAGTAGGAAGGGAAAAATGAAGGGGGGGAATCAGAGGGGGAGACGAACCATGAGAGACGATGGACTCTGAAAAACAAACTGAGGGTTCTAGAGGGGAGGGGGGTGGGGGGATTGGTTAGCCTGGTGATGGGTATTAAAGAGGGCATGTACTGAATGGAGCACTGGGTGTTATGCACAAACAATGAATCATGGAACACTACATCAAAAACTAATGATGTAATGTATGGTGATTAACATAACATAATAAAAAAAAAAAAAAGAATGACCAGAGAACTGGAATGTGCCATGATAGCCAGTTTCTCAAATTCAGGCTGAACAGAGAAGAAGACCGTGCCAAGCTTCATCTAGAGTCAACTAACTCCAGATGAAGTACTGTACCCCACAATAGCAGAATGGCCATGTCTTCCACACCCCCAACTATCCCAAGATTTTCAGGTGATATTAGAGGGTCTGTGAGAGTTAGTTTAAGGTCATCTTGATGTCCCCTCTGCAGCCACATGGCATCTGACACTTCTCTTTCCCTCCAGTTAAACAGTCACTTTCATTGATGTCACCCATGAAGGCTCATAACTACTTCCTATGTGGTAGTAGACCACCACACTGAGATCATCTGACTGAGGACCAGCACAGCCAGCTGCTGCCTCCCACCACACCACACACAAACACACGCGCACGCACACACACACACACACACACACAACCATATACCTTACGTTGTCACAATCATCACATTCATTACCAAGAATGCTGCTGTGTGTTCACTTCTCATGTATATTTTAATTTTTGCATAAATCTGACCTATTATTCATAACCCCCTTCCTTCCAGAAGTATGAACAAGACTCTGTTGGGGTGGGAAGGGGAGTGTGGATAAGAAGACCACCTTCTGTGACAGCTCTCTAAAGTCCTCCACACCCCTTATACTGCATACCTTTGGCAGTGTGGGTCTTATTCATGCTTTTCCTTCTCTAGATACTTTCTTATTTATGCACTTCCCCTAGACCACCAACTAAAGGCTGTAGGACAGTTGGGTTGGGTCCAGCAGTCACATTCGTATCACTATTTATCAGAGTCATGAGTGAAACCTCACTTGAATTGAGGCAGTGAGAGCCTTTCCCTGGATATGAATCCATACTAAGAGAGTCTAACTGAAGACTGAACTTCTCTATCACATGGGGGAGATATGAAAAATCCTGAGGGCACAACATTCTTCTGCCTTGGGGATGAGCAGTGGCGAAGGCTGGTTTACAGAGAGGAGCATACGACGTTCACAGACAGAAGCATCAAAGACACACAGAAAGAAAACCTGGAGACTTGTGAGTTCTGGTGCTTTTTTATGACTCTGGCTGCATTCCTGCCCTTTGGTTTCAGGAAACACCTGTAACCCAGAGGAAAATGTTCCCTGAGATTAGACGAATATCCTTAAGTGGCAACCAATTTATTCAAATTCAGAAAATAAGCAGCACTTGAAAAGTTCTCACTAACTTAAATATATATCTTTATAGTTGATAGATAAAAATATAAATTTATCATGCATCTATATCTATATACAGCAAAGAATTTTTAAGCTCTTGATGCTAAATATAAGTAATCAAAATGTTTAAATACCTTGTCCTTTAGGCTAGTATTAGGTTGTTTCTATTTGTCTGGTTCAAAATACCATTTTTCTTTTTAATTTTCTTCAACTTGAGAATAAAGATCTGTAAACTGTCAAAAAAAAAAAAGAAAGAAAGAAAAGAAATGATGAGGGAACAGAAGGCTAGCTAAGGACAAAGCACAAGCTGACACCCTGCAAACCACCCCCCCCAGACTTGTGGGTGGGACAAGTGTGATATTTTTTCAGGGAAGCTCCCAACTGTCTTAATGTTAATACTTTACTAGAGGAAAAAACAACCTTAACTTGACAATGGCAAGGCCTCCATAGTATCTTGTAGGTCCTCTTTAACATATGAAAGTTCTTTTGAAAATCTCCTTATTTCCTTACCTCCCCCAACTCCATATCATATAATCAATTGCTCCTCACAATCCCAGTGCAGCTCTTTCTACCCACTGGTCCTGTCCCTCTGCTTTAATAAAACCACATTTTGGTTCCATACAAATTTTAGGATTGTTTGTTCCAGCTCTGTGAAAAATGTCAATTGTATTTTGATAGGGATTGCATTGAAAGTGTAGATTGCTCTGGGCAGCATAGACATTTTAACAATGTTTATTCTTCCAATCCATGAGCATGGAATGTTTTTTCATCTCTTTGTGTCTTCCTCAGTTTCTTTAATAAGTGTTCTGTAGTTTCTGGAGTATAGATCCTTTACCTCTTTGGTTAGGTTTATTCCTAGGTATCTTATGGTTTTTGGTGCTACTGTAAATGGAATCGATTCCTTAATTTCTCTTTCTTCAGTCACTTTGTTAGTGTGTAGAAATGCAGCTGATTTCTGTGCATTGATTTTGTATCCTGCCATGTTGCTGAATTGCTGTATGAGTTCTAGTAACTTGGGGGTGGAGTCTTTTGGGTGATACTTTCCACATAAAGTATCATGTTATCTGTGAAGAAAGAGAGTTCAACTTCTTCTTTGCCAATTTGGATGTCTTTTATTTCTTTTTGCTGTCTGATTGCTGAGGCTAGAACTTCTAGTACAATTATGGAACAAAAGTGGTGAGAGTGGGCATCCCTGTTGTATTCCTGACCTTAAGGGAAAGCTCTCAATTTTTCCCTGAATTGTCAGGGGATTATTGAAAAAGAAAACCAAAATGGGGGCATCACAATGCCTGACTTCAAGCTGTATTACAAAGCTGTGATCATCAAGACAGCATGGTATTGGCACAAAAACAGACACATAGATCAGTGGAACAGAATAGAGACCCCAGAAATGGACCCTCAACTCTATGGTCAACTAATCTTCGACAAGGCAGAAAAGAATATCCAATGGAAAAAAGACAGTCTCTTCAGTAAATGGTGCTGGGAAAATTGGACAGCCACATGCAGAAGAATGAAACTGGACCATACTCTTATACCATACAAAAAGATAAACTCAAAATGGATGAAAAATCTTAATGTGAGATAGGAATCCATCAAAATTGTAGAGGAGAACATAGGCAGTAACCTCTTCGACATTGACCACAGCGGCATCTTTCAAGACATGTCTCTAGAGGCAAGGGAAACAAAAGCAAAAATGAACTTTTGGGACTTCATCAAGATAAAAAGCTTTTGCACAGCAAAGAAAAGAGCAAAATTAAGAGACAACCCATAGAATGGGAGAAGATATTTGCAAATGGCATTTCAGATAAAGGGCTGGTATCCAAGATCTATAAAGAACTTCTCAAACTCAACACCCAAAAAAACAACCCAGTCAATAAATGGGCAGAAGACATGAACAGACACTTCTTCAAAGAAGACATACAAATGGCTAACAGACACATGAAAAAATGTTCAACATCACTTGCCATCAGGGAAATACAAATCAAAGCCTCAATGAGATACCACCTTATACCAGGTAGAGTGGCAAAAATTAACAAGACAGGAAATAACAAGTGTTGGTAAGGATGTGGAGAAAGGGGAACCCTCTTACACGGTTGGTGGGAATGCAAGCTGGAGTATGGAGGTTCCTCAAGATGTTAAAAATAGAGCTACCCTACGACCCAGCAATTGCACCACTAGGTATTTACCGCAAAGATTCAGACGTAGTAAAAAGAAGGGGCACATGCACCCCATTGTTCTTAGCAGCAATGTCCACAATAGCCAAACTGTGGAAGGAGCCGAGATGTCCTTCAACAGATGAATGGATAAAGAAGATGTGGTTCATATATATAATGGAATATCACTCAGCCATCAGAAAGCATGAATACCCACCATTTGCATCGACATGGATGGAACTGGAGGGGATTATGTTAAGTGAAATAAGTCAAGCAGAGAAAGACAATTATCATACGGTTTCACTCATATGTAGAATATAAGGAATAGCGTGGAGGACCACAGGGGAAGGGAGGGAAAACTGAATGGGAAGAAATCAGAGAGAGAGAGACAAACCATGAGAGACTCTGGACTCTGGGAAACAAACTGAGGGTTACAGAAGGGAGGGCGTGGGAGGATGGGGTAACCGGGTGATGGGTATTAAGGAGGACATGTGTGGTGATGAGCACTGGGTGTTATACACAACTAATGAATCATTGAACACTACATCAAAAACTAATGATGTACTATACTGGGTAATTGAACATAATTAAAACACACACACACACACACACACACACACACACACACATATGACTTTTTGCACCAAGGACATCTCAAGAATTCTTTCTTGGCTTTCAGCTCTGGACCTCACCCCACTGAACCTCACCTATATTCCAAAAACCACATCAGAAAGATTCTTTTAAGTTTAGGACTCTTCTTGATTTAAAATGCAAAATGAGGAAGCTCATTTTATTTTTAATTACTGGAGAATGAGAGTGACTTAAAATTTAAGCCATCGAATACATTTTTAGGATGTAAAGGCTTTGATGGGATGGCAAAGGAGCCCTTGTGGAGAATGGAAGAGGAGGTACGGGTACAGAAATACAATAAAATCACCAGGCAAGGTTTACAAGGGTTAAGTTTCTGAGTCTAAAGAAGGCTTTTGAATATTCAAGTTTGATCAACAGCAGGACTCCTGTTTGAAGAACAAGGTCAGTGAGTAACAGCAGGTGATTACAATGGCTGCTCTACTGTAGGGTTTGTTTGCCTACATCCAACTCAGTACTTCTCCCACTTGGTTATCTGCCTGGGTCTCTGAGGTCCTTTGGTATTATCTAAGAGAGGCCAAAATCCCAAGTCTAACAAAAAGTGATTGTGCCAATGTCTTGAACTCAGGCCCTGTACTTAAGAATCATGTCTGTAAACCAATGACCCTAATTTATAATACAAACCGTCATTATAAGGTTACAGTCCAGCTAGACACAGGTTGAATGGCCTCAAGTGTGTTTGGGCTTTCGGCACATTAATTCTTTCACTGCACTCAGACCTGCTAAGAGATAGGACCCACAGAACTTGGAGCTATATTTTGGGTTGTTTGGAAGAATCCTATTAAACATTTCCTCCAAAGCAGTAATCCAGGCTTTTCAGAGTCAGCATGACACTTAAATGAATTATTCATGCAAGACTCTGCAAGATGGGCAAGTTTCCTGCCAAGAGATGCACAGCAAGGGGTGTTATAAAACTGAAATTGGTATGTGTAGAAGGGAGCTGATGGAGAAGATTTCAAAAGATGATCTCTCTGCTAGGGGGAAAAAAAAAGAAAGAAAGAAAACCTCTAGACCCTTAAACCTTGCTTTCACAGCAGAGAGCTTTCCAAATGCTCTGATTCTCCCCTGCTTTCTCTTGTCATTCAGAAGCCCAAGATGGTAAAACATAGTCCTCTCCTAAGCTAGTTTAATTAGAATAAGAAAGAAGTTATAAAATAGACCAATCAGTTCTGAAAGGACACGTTGGCATTTCATTGTGTGACTCTGGTTACTCCATTCTGTGCGGATGAAAGGGGTTTGAATGGCAAAGTTATTGCAGTGGCGGGGGAAGATTCTATCTTAAACAAACAAGCAGGCGGCACATGGCTACATGCCTTCCCTAAACGCACAGACCCGAAAGTTAACTTCAGTGCTCACATATGGCAGCAGTACAATGACGATTGCCAGTCCGAGGATTAAAGCCTTTGAGTTTTCCCTACATTTGCAGGATTTAATACTTTGATGCAGTGCTCTGCATCTGTAAATGAATAAAGCTTATGTCACTGATGGTACATCCCGCTGAGCAGCAGTAAGTAAGCTCACAACAGAGATAAAAGAAGCCATACCCGAGTAAGCAGTCATAAGAATAAATACAAACTACAGATATTACTTATCTGGTCAGGCTGTACAATTTCTGGGCGAACAAATCATTCAGCACTGAATAGTCCTGATAATGACATTATGAATAATGCAAACTGTCAGCAGCGCAAAGGAGGCCATCATTAATGCAAAGCTACTCCAATGCCTCCGAAAATGCTCTTTTTATTTTAATTTATATCTTAGTGAATGTCAAATACACACCATTCACAATTAGGCTGGAGAGCTTAACAACCGTTTATTCTAATTCAGTCTCAATTAGGGATTTGGTGGCAACCCAATCTTCCCTTTCAGCAAAGCACAAAGTGATAGTCTGCAGGTTATTATCCCAATTCTGACAATCTAAGAAATAGCAGCTGGAAAGTAATGAAAAATACATGTGAGTTTGAGGTTCCTGTTCTTTCTAAAATGCTTTTAAAGATTGTGTACATAATCTTTAGAGAAACACAAAAATGTTCTGCTACAATGAACTACAGAACATGGACTCTAAGAATGCTCACACTCAAATCCTGTAACTTGGGCTGGCTGAGGAATGCAGATGGACAATGGGAAGTGAAATGTTCTGGGTGATGGTTTCACTTTCAAGATATTAAACAACAATTATTTATTTGTGACTGGGGATTTGCTGATTAAGTTTATGCTGATACTACTAAATTTCCCTCTGGAAGTTGTTTTGAGTTCTAAATGGGGCATCTTTTTCCTCACAGATCAGCATCACTGGGACTGACTAAATGGGGTATTGTTTTCATAAAAAATAGCATTTCCATTCTACAAGTTCATGGTCATGGGAATGTTTGGAAATCATTCAGAGTTACTTCCATGCTCCTAACTTTAGAATTACACTTAATTCCTGAACCCCCAACTTGGTTAAATGATTATGATTATCATTCATGAAGAAGCACAAACTACCTTATTTCAGATTTGATACTCCCCTTTTGAGTGCTTTTTTGAGAATCTGTTGGGCAGCAACTTGACCGCTTTCTAATTTCTGATACCCAAACTTTTAAAATACAATCATAACATTTCTCTAGAACCGCTGGGTAGTTGATTATATATGCAGAAAAAAAGTATTCCTCAAATTAGCTTAGTACGTAGATATAACACTATCTAGAAGTGTTCTCTACATATCTTAAAGGCTCAAATGATTTTGAGTTGTCATTGGCAGAATATTAGGTAATAGGAGAGAGAGGTATAAACCACAATTAGGTACAAATAATGGCAAATGATGCTGTGTTCGAAGCTATTACCTTATCCTTTGGAAATTTTGTTTTTTGAATTCCTATGAATTTGGCATAGTTATTTATTAGGCATTTGGTCCATGATGTCTCCAATAATTAATATCATAAACACATGCCCAAAATACATCAAGAAAGAAGATCCTGCAGTTGATTCTTTTACTTTGGTAAATTCATGTTTGATCAAGAAGGATGCATTTTAAATAACATTAGAATTAAATATAGTCAACACAATTTTAGCATTTTAATTATATACTTTTTGCATAGGTTATGTCTATGCAAACATAACAAATTAGATTAGAAATAAATATAAGACTGCTCTGTCTTGCTAATATCTGCAGATATTACATACAGGACCAGAATTTCCAATTCTTACAGCCTTTACATTTTTAATTTGTTTTAGGCAAAATGATCTATATCTATGAAAAGTTGATAAAAAGGATTCTAGGAAAATATTTGTGCATCACATACTGAGATTTCATAGGTTATCTTTTCACTTTGATAGAGTTCCCTAACATGGATGAAAAATTTCTTTAATTTTACATAAACTGAACAGCTACTGGTTGAAATAAGAATGTGTATCAAACCCATTCACATGCTATCTGTCATTATAACATTTAGCCAATATCCGTAATTGCTGAACATACCCACTTGAAACATATCCGAGTTCTTTACAACAAAACAGAATCAATAAACACCTAGAAGGAT
This sequence comes from Zalophus californianus, assembly GCF_009762305.2. Classification (NCBI taxonomy): domain Eukaryota; kingdom Metazoa; phylum Chordata; class Mammalia; order Carnivora; family Otariidae; genus Zalophus; species Zalophus californianus. Next base: position 42,402,697 of record NC_045595.1, on the reverse strand, counting down.
TTTGTCATCTGCTTATATTTAGAAATTGACAATATTAAATGATTCTGTTCACACTTCATTCCCATAGTTGTTGTTATTATTGATAACAGGGCTAAATTGGATCCTCCCAGTGCCCGGAATTCCACTGGCACCTCTGAGTTTCATATTCAGTATTTTAGGCAGTCAGGATCTTCTTGGCAAGTAGAGTCACTAAGTGATGAATGTCTGCATAATGAAATCTTTCAGGATGGTTTATTTTATAGAAGGAAGTAGCTAGCTGACTATGAAAACTAAGTACTATATTAAATTTTTAAACATATCTTACACATCTTTCATTCAAAATATGTTTAATACCTTGTATGATCCAGGCATTGATCTAGACTAAGAGATACAAAATTGAATAAAAGGGTACAGCCTGCAAGGGACTTAGATTCTAGTTGGAAGGTCAGAAAAGTGCAAAGTGAAAATAAGACAAAAAAATAGACATTCCTTAGTTAGATGGCAGGGTGTTCCAAAATGTGTTTCCAATTAGGCGACTGATGCTTGCATCCCACCTGGAAAGAAAAGTGAGGACTCCAGTAGTCAAGCCAAAGAAAACGTATTTCCAGAGAGATACACAAGTGCAGCATGACTTGGGAAATCTCAGTCAAGACAAAACACTGATGGAGGAGAACAAAGTTCATCCTTAGCCAGACATTACTACACAGCAAGTAAAACGTACCTTCAGAAATTAGAAAGGCTAATTTTTGAACCAAGTCTTCCTTATATAGTGAGTAAAAAACCCGAGAATATTTTGGTTAACCCCAAAGATGTTATAAGTTTTAACTAGAATTTCATAATATAGTTTCAAAGAAGATTTCGTTAAGTTAATGGTAAGGAGATAAACTCTAAGCATAAAACCGTAACAAATTATTAAAACAGACATGTTATATGTTTATAACACAGGCAATACACCTTAATACATTAACTGATTAAATCCTCACAATAATCTTTTGGAATATGTATTCACATTGCCAATTTACAGAAGAGGAAATGAGGGTGCAGAAATTTAATGGAGGTATTCTAGACTCTTTAGGGATGTATTTCTGACCTTTTAAGGGTGATATCAGAGAGGGACAGCTCAGCCTTCACCTGGGACTTTGCATCGAAATAAAGAGAGAGAGAATAGAATTCTTCCTAGGCTCTAAGTCTCAGTGTAGTAATTGTATCTATTTTATCAAGCATGGGCCATGCAGTGATGCCTAACTGTTAAGATCTGCATTAGAATTACCTGTACCTCTTTCTAAGATTCTGTGTTTTGCTGGTTGGGCTTCAATATGCTTATTACAGAGGTGGATAACTTTGAGGGTATAGAAATTCATAAAGCAGGTTTGGAAACATGCATTGGTATTTTCAGTCCATGTCCATCGCTTGCCTCAAAGGACAACTTCAGGAAATGCCATCCAGCACCAATGCTGACACACACAGCATTGTATAGATTATGATCATAAAATAATTTCCCATACTACTCGGTTATAATAGATTTACAAATACTTATTGTTTTCCCCCAGGGCCTGTTTGATTTTGCCTATGTATATTATGTGCTTGGTACTCTAATCTAGGTTGGATATAACATTAAAAATAAAACAATCTCATAAGGAGAAAGTTGAATTATTGAGCCATAATTTCCAATTGAATTTCTGGTGAGCACACAACCCATTTGAGCTTTGCACTCGTGTTTTCTGTTGTCATCCGTGGCTCTGTGAAGAATCACAGCATCTCATAATTCAGACTTGCTTATTCCAGGGTTAACAGCACAGAAAGCGAACGTCTTTTTATGCTTAAAATATATGCTGTGTATTAAAAGTGTTGGAGATGATGTTTGGCCTTGTATCTAGGTAAAAATAAAAATGGCCATTAGGTGGATTTTATTCTTTCTAAAATATTGATTGTGTGACAGCTGTATACACACACAACTGGATACCATGGGAGCAGAAAGCTAGTGCAATAGAACTACAGTTCAGCTTGGAGGGGTACGGAGCATATATGAGTGCCTATATAAACATTTAAATTTTTAAAAATAAGAGCAGTTATATAATGACTTATCAACAAAATTATAAACATTTCATAAAAATGGAATAATTGTTGGAATGATGAAAACAAGTGGAGTTATCAAAATGAGAAAGATGAGTATTGTCAGAGTAGAGTTTTGGAAGAAACAATCTTAATCCAAGGCATTTTTTTTAATTGAAAATTCTTGGTAGCAAGCAGAAATCTACCCTAGCTAGCTGAGTTTATGATAAGAATTTTTTAAGAGGACACCTGGGGATGTCATGGAATCCAAGAACAGGAATGTAGCTTGCCTCATGTAGGGACAGAACTAGGAACCAGAATGACCATAGGAAACACTCTTCTTCACACATCCGATGGCTCTTTGCTTTCTCTTTCTGTGACTGCATGGGCTCTCATTCTTGCCTCCTGCTAAACATAGGCCACTTCCTGTAGGAGCCAAGGGGATGGGCTATTAAGTCAGCCTGCCTGAGTCTGAAACTCAGCTTCTTGCTTACTCACTTTCATCCTGGGCAAATTATATTTAATCACTATTGCTTCATCTTTCTCATCCATTAGGTGGGGATCATAATAGAAGTGCCAACTTCATATGGTTGTTGTGAGCGTGAAATGAATAGGCACCATTATTCTTTATTCTCTGGAATTTTCCACACCAACACTTTTTTGGAAGATGGGTTTTTTGAGTTATTATGCAAAATGCATTGTTATGTGAGCAAATTAGTGTAGTAGACAATGTGTTAGAACTACTTAACTAGGCATCTTGACTACAAGATTACTCAGAACCTAATTTGGGACCATGGTGAGGCGAGTGAGGTAATTGTCTCTGGAGGAAAATTTCAGCAGACACCAAAAAACTCAGTAATTGACAGAAATATTTTAATGTAATTTAGAAAATTGGCAAACTACAGCCCACAGACTGGCTGTCTGTTTTTACAGATGAAATTTTATTGGAACCAGGGTGAGATGAGAAAGGAAGGGCCATGAAATGCAATATTGAATCCTGTCTTCATTTGAAATTTTGATATTATATTCATCATGGGTTTCCTGCATGAAATTTGATTTTTAATTAATATTGCATTAAATATTTTTTATCTTGGGCGCCTGGGTGGCTCAGTTGGTTAAGCGACTGCCTTCGGCTCAGGTCATGATCCTGGAGTCCCGGGATCGAGTCCCACATCGGGCTTCCTGCTCAGCAGGGAGTCTGCTTCTCCCTCTGACCGTCTTCCCTCTTGTGCTTTCTCTCATTCTCTCTCTCTCTCAAATAAATAAATGAAATCGTAAATAAATAAATAAATAAATAAATAAATAAATAAATATTTTTTATCTTTATTACTGAAATTTTGGGCACCCATAAAGTTTTAGGCCCAAAATGGAGGCCTCACTCTCCTCATCCTGGTCCTAGTCCTGAGATGTTCATTATGAATTAGCAAGCCTATAGCATTTTACTAATTGGAATGATCACAGAACTCTTTTTTGCGTGGAGCATGTGGGACTAGTGTTTGGAAAAAGACATCCCGGGTAACAATCTCGAATTGCCAAGTACTTTGCCTTCGACACATAGCTCCTGGTTCCAAAGAAAGGGCAAAAGGATTTTAATAAAACTTGGTTGATCTAGGATTTTAAGTCCAGTAAGTTATACCCTGAAATATCCAGAATTAGTTTGGCAGCTAAGGCAGAGTAACAAATGGGCTGTCCACAAGCAGTGCAAATGGTCTTATTCTGAATTAGAACTCATTCCCAACCACCTTTCAAGTAGAGGGCAAGGCTTGAGCCTAATCTGTCATATAAGTGAAAGGGGTAAAGCCAATTCTAACTGGATTCGGAAGAAATGTCTGTAGGGCCAAATGCTATGGTCATTTGGAACCCCAGAGCAATAAGGTTAACTAATTCAGTGCAATTTATGGAAACATTCAGACAGAATTTAAGCAAATAAACAGAATTTCAAACAGATGCTCTTTCTTTATCCCAGCTTCCAATAACACATCCCCCACTTCTTTATCTGAACCATAATAGGACTTATCCACACTTCTTTAGGACTCATCATAGTTTATCTTATTTTATAACTGTCAGAAGACCTGAGTTTGAGTCCTGACTATGTTTTCAGAAGCTATGCCTCCTTGTAAATCTAAGTCTGTAGCTTAGATTTCTCAAATACAAAATGTAATTGTATCTGGGTATTTCATTATGCCAATTGGAAACTGGACATAATCTCTTGTTTCAGAAAGAAAGTCAAGGTGCTGTATTAAACTCCTGAACTGTCCACAGATAATGCACAATTCAAACCTCAACTTTCTTGAATGATTCCTTAAATCAGAAACTATATTACCCAAGACCAATTATAATACTAGTACCAATAGCTAACATGTATTCAGCACTTTGGCGGCTCTTAATACTCCAAATACTATACAGTTCTGATCTCATTTATCCTCTCCAATAATCAATGAGGGTACTGCTACTATGACCCCCATTTTAGAGTTGAGAAAACTGTGCCTGACTACAGAAAAAAGCAGAAGGATAATCTAGTTGTTTCATTGGAATGCAATTTTACTTTGATTTTCATATAATAAAAGATTTTTCCTATCATTATAACAAATTCCGAGTCACATGCCCCCCATCTTAGTAGCTGGGCTTTCTGGGGGTCCCCTAATAGTGTGGAAAGCCAGAATCAAGTCTTTTTGTCTCACAAAAAGTATAGGAGATTTTATCTCCCTGATGTCACCCACTAGCATTTTCTCTAAGCATAGAGTATATACTCTGCCTACATTTCCTTTCAGTTGTTCGACCCATATTACCAGAACAGTCCCCATCTCATGAAAACACTAAGATCCATTTTGTTGTCCTGGGCCCCTTCTTCACTAGTTAGGTTACAGAAATAGCAGATGTCTGCAACTACCCATGCCTTCAAGATCCTTATGTGATATGGTATTAGCCTTGAAATGTCTGGATCCACCCTAATCAATGGGTGCAGGAGTTTATGGTGAGTTTCTGCAGTGGTGAGATCTGTAGCAGAAAGAAGTGAGAGGGACTGAGCATACATACTGTCCTTTCTCTGCTCCCTTACCCTCCCTTATAAGGAATGGATATAACTGCCAACAGACATTTGATCAGCACAATCTACTGAAGCACTCTTATCCACAGAAATGAATCAGTGCATGTATTATGTATATTCAAATGGATATGTAAAGATAAATGTGCACCCACACATACATACAGATATATATCACGTGTAATTTGAAAAAGCAATGCAGGCAACTCTGGCTTGGACCACATTGAGAACCATTGAGGCAAAGAGAATCGGTACACCTGGCAGCTGCAGTGTTTGTGTACAAGTTAGCCTGTTGGCTCAGTCTGTGCATATGGTGTTATTGTCAAGGACTGCTAATTGCTGGTTTCTAATGATGGACTGTATGTTTCAAATAACCCTAAAGCATCTCCCCGACAAAGCAGAGTTTTGTTTTTTTTGTTTGTTTGTTTGTTTTGGTTTTTTTTTTTTTTTTGCATCAAGACCTTTAGATCTACACTAAGCAAAACCTCCAAATGAAAATACTCTTTTTTTCATAATTCAAAACTTTCAGGGTGATTTCTGTTAGGAACCACATTAAAAATTAAGTAGCAGTGTAAGTAAGCCTTACTGAGTCCCCATCATGAATCACGGGGAAGGTAAATAAGTAAATCGACAAATAAAAAGTGACATTTGCAGTTCACAAAATAAAGTTCCAAATAAACAAGAAACAGATGGATTTGGAAATTGCAGAACATGTTTTCAAAGGCAGAAACTCCCAGTGTTGTCAGCTAGATGTGCTCTGTGGCCTCCCTGACCTTTCCATAAAAATATTAAGGAATTATGTTACTTGCAAATTATTAAAGAGGGGAAATAGTGTACACTGTAGCAATAACATTTTAAGTATCTCTTATAAATAAAACAAAAGTTCAAATTTTAATTAGGAAAGGTTAATACAAAACATGTTGCAAAAAAAGAAAAGCTATCTTTTCCCATGATTTTTGTACAAGAAAGGAGATGTAAGAATGTTGGATTTGAAGAATCTATAAGGTAGAAGATCTATGAACACGTAACCTTCTTGGGCACTTCCTTTACAATATTTTCACTCCATCCTAAACTGTCTTTACCCATTGCATTATCCTTTCTCATTTCCCTTAAAGTATGTCCACCTTGTTTTGACTTGTTTTTGCTGATTTCAGCCTCCAAATAAAGTTTTTCTACCTTTATCTTTTTCTTTTTTTTTTTTTTTTTTTTTGGTGCCTAAATACATCCATACTTTTATCTCCTTCTGTGGTAGGTTCTACCAGGTGCATGAGTTTTTCTTTTGTGTTATTCTTCCTTATGTTTATGTTTTCTCCCCCAAATACTGTACCTGTCATGTAATTTTGGTTTTAGGGAACAGAGACTTGATCAAAGAACCTCAGGAAATGGAGAGGCTTTCAAAGAAGGTCTGTATATGGGAACTCAAGAGTGCCTCAGCAGTCAGTCTTATGAAGGCAGAAATGCAGGAAGCTCTAAGGTCCAACCATGACTCTGCTTCTGCCACAGGGATATTGCTTGTTTGTGCTTCACCAGACATTTACTCAATTTTTACTTTCTTCTCTTTTTTTCCTCTCACACTAATCTTTTTAGGACTTCTTCCACTGCCTATTATTCTCTAAAATGGCAGCCCCAAGATGAGCATCAACATGGCCTTCCAGTTATGGCAACCAAGCTCCTAGTCAGCTTTGCTCCTGGATTCTCAAATACTCTATATGAAAGGGGTAAGAGACAACCAATTTTCCAATCTACTGTACCATGGAAGCAGGTTATGTAGACTGCTGCCTAGTCAGAAAGGTAATGGATGGACATGGACAAGACTATACCCTTTCATTTGCTTAACACACAGGCAAACTTCCAAATCCCTCCTAATCTATTCAGAACCCCATTATTATGCAAAGATATAGCTCCTTGGTTCATTCCCATAAACTACCCTTTTGTGCATGCCTTCCTGCTTTTTCTCAAAAAAGTTTAGTTGTCACAGAGGCATGGTTTCATGCTATTTCAGCAGGTTACAAATGAAAATGGGGAGACCTATATTTTTGTCTACTTTATGAACAAACAGAAAAAAGTTTTTGATTTGAAACACAATTCATATTAAAAAAAAGAGGTTTTGGGGGAAAGAGAACAGATTCTCTGTGTATGTATACATGGGAGGATGCCCCCAAGATGTTTGTAAGAGTCTATCTCCTCAGTCTTCCCAGAATAGGGGTCCGACCCCACAGAACCAGTGTGCTGCTTCCCCATGTCCCTTCCCTTTGTGAGGCACTAGGATACAGACCAATATTCAGGGTGAAAGCTTCATCTGAGGAGGAAGGAAGTGATCTCAAGTACAATCAAATGCCATCGTCCTCATATTTCATGGTTGTACGCTAAAACCCAGAAAAAGTTCGGCAGCTGGTTCTAGCCCTGAAGCTGGTGAACAGCAAGATACTGAGGAACTTCAGAGTGTCCAGAAGGGGATCATATATATAGAAAAAAGACTCAACATCAGTTGGAAATAGTTAATGTCACCAAGGCTGGAACTTACAATGTAATGGGGGCAGGGGATATGTAAGGATAAGAATTTCCATATTTATTTATTTTCTGATTGTTGAAAGAGTATTTGTCTATAGTACAGATAATTACATATTTCCTTAGAAACTTAAAAGACTGTATTAAGTGAGGCCACACTTTTGCCTCAGCATAATGGAAGTGTCCAGCAGAACACCCTTGGGACAGAATAATGAACACTGGGCTTGAAATCAGGTTAGAAAATATGCATTTCAGAGCAAATTTCAACAGTGTACAATGTGAGATACCAGCTAAGCAGAACTGCCAACAATCTGTAATACAATCATTCAGGTTTAAAGAGATTACCTAAATGACACAGGGTGACCAAGAGCTGTAGGTAGTCAATGAGCATTTTTGGTTCAATTTGAGATGTCAACTTAATGATGACTATTGGCATGAGGTTGATGTGGACATTGGGTTTTACAAATGGGTAAGGCATGCTGCTCTCCCTCAGAATGTTTGCATGTTGTGCATTGTAGATATTTTAATTATCTATTGTTGTCTATCTAGCCACCCCAGCTCTTAGTGGGGCTTTAAAAAGCAATTATCATTTGTTGGCTCCCAAGTCCACAATTTATGCCAGGTTTACTGGGGATGAATCCTCTCTACAGAGATTGAGTTGACTTGGGTTACTTACGCAGCTGCATTTAGCTGGAAGCCTGGCTGAGTCTGGAACATCTGAGATGGTTCACTCACATGATAGGTGTCTCAGGTGGAGTGGATGGTGCTATTTCTCTCTCTCTCTTCATGTCTGTAATAATTTGCCAAGTTTTTAACATGGTAGCTTGATCCCAAGAACATAAAAGTCAAAGCTGCTAGCCTACACCTGGAAGTCTGACAACAGTACTATGGCCACTTTCTATTGGTCAAGTCCTGGGGCCAGCGAAGGCTTAAGGGGGCTTGGGGGAAATAGACCTACTTGATGGAAGAAGTAGCCAGGCATTCAAAGATGAGAAGTTTGGGAATCACTTTTACAAACAATCTGTCATGGTATATAGGAGAGCTATATAACCGAGGATGCATAATACAAAACAGAAAAGAAAAGGTCAAACAAACCACAAATAGCTTATGTTTATTGAGCATCTACTTTTTTTTTCACATACAAGAACTATATCTGTATCTATAGCTTACTAAATCCTAGGAAATAAAATGAATTCTGACAAGTAAACACAGCTTTATGGATGAAATCATGTTTATTATGGAAATGAAAAAAAGATTAATAAGTATAATTAGACAGAGGAGAAAAGGCAAAGTTTATTCCAAGCCAAGAAGACAGCAGGAAAATGGCAAATTGCAGGGGTTAAACAAGAAGCTTGGATGACAGAGGGTGTGTGTGTGTGTGTGTGTGTGTGTGTGTGTGTGTGTGTACGTGAGTATGTAGAGTGAAGCATAAAGCTGAAATACGTGGCATGGATTTAGTCCTGGGAGATATGGCTGGAAAGACCTTATGTAAGCGGATGGTAAAATGTGTTAACTGTTGAGAACATAACAGCCAGCAGGGCCAACATGATCCGTGGTCTGGCCATAAGGGATATTTCTCAGATTTTCTAATTTTCTCAGGGTTGAGACCATGCTAGCCTTTTTATCATTGTATATTACCTAGGTTTCATTTAATTTACTAAATTAAAAAAATATATATACCCAAATTGAAGTCCATGTCCTTGAGTGTATTTCATGACACCATGGGTACCAGCGGTTGTGCAGAAGAGACCCTGTTCTATCCTCATCAAAGCCTGACCTTTATGACCCACTTATCTCTGGTAAGAGTTCTGATGATGAAGAGATTCAGACCCTACTGTACTGCAGGCACTGAATGGTTATTTGCTGATGGACTGATAAGCTATCTCCTTTCTGAGTCAACATCCCCTCCCACTGCCTGTATATCGTCTGCCAAATGAGATTGCCTGAGGAGTCCATAATTGACCCTGTCATTCCCAAGGAGAAATCTTAGGGTGTCTAAATGCCTCCTGTCGGTGCTTGCCAGGGCACAAAGCTCCATTAGCATCACGTTCAGATGGCCACCCTTCAGATTCACAATTTAGAAACATCCTTGCAACACCCTGGCTGCTTTGGTTGATGGATGCCATTTTGGAAATCAGGTATCCCCTTGGAGATGCAAATAATTGGACGGTATTGTACACTCATCAGACATTAGAATGTTGCCAGTAATCAAATTTATTCTCATGTCAGCTGCTTTTCAACATCCTTTTCTGTCTTACAGCAAGATACTTTCTGGGTTGCACTGAAATAAGGAAACAGCAACATGCATGAAGAAGTGAGATGAGGCATTCCAGATCTGGCAGGGACAATTTATGAACACACTTTGGAAACAAGAGATTTTATTGGAAAGTTATGAGGCAAGAGTGCATCCTAGTAGATAGAGATTTACACTAGACTTAAATATTTTTTTCTTTTAATATTCCTATCCAGATGGCTAACCTCATGAGCTGTTTTGAAAATGGTATTTTTAGGGCACCTGGGTGACTCAGTCCTTAAGCATCTGCCTTCGGCTCAGGTCACAATCCCAGGGTCCTGGGATAGAACCCCGCATCAGGCTCCCTGCTCAGCGGGAAGCCTGCTTCTCCCTCTCCCACTCACCCTACTTGTGTTCCCTCTCACTGTCTCTCTCTCTCTCTCTCTGTCAAATAAATGAAATCTTAAAAAAAATAATTAGAAAATGGTATTTTTAGTCCATGGTTACTGACCTTCTCTGAAGGGTTCTCAGATCATCCTCACACAGATAAAATGTATTAATGTTAGGCTCTAGTCTGTTAATTTGGTTTTGTAGCATATAAGCCTCCAGCTTAAATGAATTTATTTTAAAGGAATCAGCCATGTTTTTAAAATGGAAATATGTAACAATAATTGGGAAAATTGGAGAACATTATCTTGGTGTGAAACCACAGTGCTGCTTTTCTTGTTTAGTATTTTTATAAAGCTCTGTGTAGGTTTGGAGAAGAGGAGTAGAGAAGGGAATAGAAAATCTGAAAGGTGAAGTTTATTAGTGGTTAGACTTCATCTCCCCACATGAATATTCATGTGTTCATTTCAAAAGTTTGTATTGAATTTCTAAGAAGCTTAAATTTAACTACTGTATTAAATAGGATGCCATCAGCTACAAGTTATAGAAAAATCTAACTCATGTGTTAAACAGTAGGAAATACATTATCTCATATACCAGTGTCTTGAACAGGAGGTTTGAGGGTTGGTTAATTCTGTGGCTCAGTGAAATCAGTTATCCATGCCAACTTGTCTAACTTGACTTTCACCTCATGCCCTCAAGGTAGCTGCCAGAGCCCCAAGTATCACATTATCACACGATAATAGCAAAAGGCAGGATGTAGCAGGTCTCTGCCTTGTATCTGGAAATGTTTCTCTGACAGAATGCCCAGGCAACTTGTTTGTCAGTGTTTTATCTGCTGCCCAGTCACTAGCAAAATAAATGGCATTACTGTGATTAGCTTACACTAATCAACATTTACCCAGCTGGCACTGAGGAGAGGCTTATGAAACTTACATGTACCCAATTCCTGAAGACCGTTAGTGTAGTGATAGCAAGAAAGAGGGAGGGAATGGCCATTGCACAGACCACAACCAAGAGTGCCCACTACAGATATTTTCCCTTCTGCAGCGATGGTTGGGTAGCCGTTAAATTTTGCTGCAACAAGCCACTTCAAAACATAGTGGCTTAAACAGCACCATTTGTTTTACTCCTAATTCTGTGAGTCAGCCATTTTGGGTGAGGCTCAGATGCATAGTTTTTCCGCTGGTCTCAACTGTTCTCACTCATGCATCTGCAGGAAGCTGCTGGTTAAGCTAGGAGCTGTTTGGTCTAGGAGAGGTACTCTTCTAGGGGAGGTTCTGAGCTGTAACAGCTTTGCTCTATTCCATCTATTCTTTTATCTTCCAGAAGGCTAGCCTGGACTTGTTCACATGGTGGTGAAAAGGTTTCTCAGAGCCACAAAAAGGCAATCTCCAATGCACAAGTGCTTTTCTGAGTCTCTGTTTGCCTAATGTTTACTAATGTCTCATTGTCCAAAGAAAGTCACAAAGCCAGTTCTGATAAAGGGGCGGAAAACTGTCTCCACTTCATAATGAAAAGATATACAGTGTCATATTACAAAGGTGTGGATGCAGAACAGGAAGAACATATGGCCATTTTTACAATCTGCCACACTGGTTATCTAGAAGTTGCTATGCTGAACTGCTTTCCAAATTTCTTACAATACATAAACAAAGGCAAAAATCAGAAGAATAATAACAGTTACACATTCATTGCTTTTAATATACCATATATTATTCTAAATGTCTCACACATTAAGTTAATGATTATGCTCTTACAAAACTTGAAGTCCACAATGGAATGTAAATGATATAGTGGAAAGAATATGGGTTTTCAGGTCATAAAGATTTATTTTTGATTCTGGCACTTTCCTTTTACTAGCAATATGCATGTGACATTGGGAAAGATAGTTGGCCTCTCTCAGTTTGTTTTCTAATCTGTAAAATGGGGAAGTGTGAGCTTGAGTGCTCTAACAAACAGGCATCAAGACAGGGATGTATTAGGGAAAACACGTGTGAAGGATAAAGGAATGGAGCCAAAGTAGGCAGAACTTGAGACTGCAAAGCAGGTATGGCACTTCTGAAAGGAGAAAGGGAAAGGAATTGGGTATGAAGAAGAAGAAGAGGACCACAGCACAGTGCTAAAAAAGTCTTATGGTTGTTGAAGAATCCTGGAGCCAAGTTTATCCACCAGAAGAATCCTGCAGAGAGTGGAAACGGCTGAGTTCTAGTGCCCCCTCTGGGCTTAGTCTTTGTATAGGAGCAAGCTGCCCAGGGAAAGCATGGCCTGGTGTGAACACTGGGGCACACTCAAAAAGGTGTCATCTAGAAGCTGTCAATCAGCAGTGTTCCCTGAAACTGGTTCTGTTGAAGGGCAGTCTGAACAGTGTACTTGCCCAGCTGCCGGAGTATCACAGTGCTAACCTTGTAGGACTGTTGCATTAAAATACAATGACACTTTCCTTCTAAGTGCTGGAAGTATAAATGGCCTCACATTTCAGTCCTCTTACCCACAAGTCAAGCTCAATGTGGAATGCAAATTAAGTGTTTAATAAAATACTACCAAACACTCATCAGCTGTAGTGAGCATGTATTATCCTGATTATCAAGCTCAACCTCATGTTCAGAGACAGTTCCCACTCTAGTTTTTGTGACTCCTATTCCTCAAATTTTGTCGGTACGGCCAAAGCAACCATGGCTATATTATAAATCTCTACCATATTGAATACAGTCTGTTGACTTGGAATAGGTAGCTAACCCAAGAAAAACTCATGAAATCCCTTACCTGGGAGCTAGAAGATGGAAAGAGTCAACAATCCAGTTATTCTCCAGGTAGTTGGACCAATAATAGGAAAACTCAGGATATCATAGAAGCTAAATTTCTAACATGTGGCCTGGGAAACAGAGAGTGACAGTATGTTACCAGGAAGAAAAATGAGGTAGATTTAAGAAAAGGAGCAGATACAAAAGACAGGATGAATGTCCTTTCAGTATTTGAATCCTTTATTTTAGGCCACTCCTACATTTCTGATGCATTCCTGTCATTCTATATGTTTATGCAATACACAAAATGAATACCACATTTCCCTCATTTTCTTTACACTGGCTCAAGTAAGCTTTGTTATATATAACTAAAAGTGTGCCAACTGATATACCAACATATGTATGTGTATAGTCGGGTTGCAACTAAGCACCAGATAGTTTCTTTCTTTAATATGTGTTATTTGGAAGTTATAACAAAAATCAGATATAATAAACATGGGAAGAGGCCATCTCTGTAGCAGTCCTGCTTTTGAGCAAATGGAAACTTCTTAAACATGAGTCCTTGGTGGCATCAAATTTAGAATGAAAATACTAAATATACACATTGAAAGCACATTGAAAAATATATTTAAACTATAAGAAAACAAATTGCTTGTAAAAGCTTACCAACATGTAATTATGAATATAGAGATTTTAAACATTGGAGATTACTAAATAAAGAAAAACAGTTCACTGGACTGCTTGTTAGTGCTAAGAATTATTCAATATTAAAAGATATTCATGGGGTGCTAGTAAAAATTATTTAACTGCAAGTATTTAAATAGATGTTGACTGATTTTTCTCCTGTAGTTGTATAAAATGGATTCTACTATGGACTGGAGATTGAGCCAGATTACTGTTAAATCCATAAATTCTTTGATTCAAAAAGACCGCCATAAACAATACAATGTATGGTATATGAGAAAAATTGAACAGATTCCATAAATGTATAAGATGTTCAGCCTCATTAGGATGAGAGAAATGTAAGCAAAGCATTAATGAGAAGGATATTAAATAATCATACAGCATTAAATGTTGGCAAGAATAGAAAGAAACAGGAAAGGTTATTCTCCACTGGTGGAATATAAATTAATTCCTATCAATTTTCTTATGTTAAGAAATAAGGTTGTAACATAGGAAAATTGATAAGGCATACATACTCCAATCCAAAAATTTTAATTCTAAGTTCATAAACTAAAAATTATTTTTGCATATATGCACAGTATGACAGGTACACAATGTTCATTGAAGCACATTTTATAATAGCAAGAAAAAAGGAAACAAAATAAATAACCATCAATAAAAGAATAAATAAGATGTAATATATTCATAAGATTGAGTCATATAGATCAGTTTAAAATAATGAACTAGATCTATATAAAACTGGCTAGGTAGGAAAAGCATAATACTAAATCATGTAACCAAAGTAGAATGTATTACAAAGTGTGAAATCATCTCTGTTAATCTGGATTCTCTAAGAAGCAGTCACAAGAGAAGACAGAACATTCATGGAAGTATGCTAGGAAAGACTGGGAGCGCCAACAGACTGCCATGCTAGTCTGACATTGAGTGAAGGACAGAGAAAGAAGTTTTGTGAAAAAGACCTATACCGCCTCGCTGTCCAAGGAAGGTTCAACAAAGCCGACAGGGAGTCCTTGAGCCAAAGTCAGTGATGTGTCTCAGACCAGGTCAACCTTGTATCCCTTAAGCACTCAGTCATTGGTGGGGAGCAGCCTATGGAAGATGTGGCCTCAGCACAAACACAATAGATTTCAAAGTGTAGCAGTTGGGACTCTCCCTGCAGAAAGAGGTTTATGAGACACATTCTCACAACTGCTGTGCCATAATCCAACTCAAACAAACACCAACTATACCAAATATTGTTCACGGAGAAATTTATGTGTGTAACATTTTTTAGTGAATTTTTTTTTTAAATGAACAGGAAGGATACAACCAAAGTCATAATAGTGGATTCTTTCCAAAAACAGAGGAATGGTAATAACACACAAAAGGGGATCCAATGATAACTGTAATGTTTCATTATTTTTATTTAAAAACAAAACAAATAGGACGAACTTTTATCTATCATTAGTCAATTCTGACTAGTACATATGATGATGCTTTATTATTTTCTATTGATTGGTTCATTTTTTATTTATAAAAATTTTAATACATTTCATCTGGTATTTATTGAATGAAAATAAATATCTACAACACAAATGAGCCAATTCTAAACAGCTACCATTTTACACTATTTCATAATGTGGACCAGGATGATGGCATTAAATTACAACCTGAATAATGAGATTTATCATCTTAGTGAAGCATGTATTTTCTTCTGACATAAAGGCAATACAAAAATACTAGCCTAGATAGGCTTTGTTCCAGAGAACCATATCCAAGATATAATACTATAATATATAATATAAAATGTAATGTATTTTTTTCTGTATGAGGTTTATAATATCTCCCCATCTCATTGAGGCTCCCCTATATCCCTGCCTTTTCCATCCCCCCAAAATAATTATCCTTCAAATGTACAAATCTTTGTTTTATGATCATTGATGGTAAAATTGCTAAAGAGAGTCTTCAAAAGTCAATAACTGATGGCAATTTGGGGGAATAAGAAAATTGATTCCATAACTACATAAGAGGGTAGTTCTAAAGAAATTCTGAAGGTCTTAAATAGGCTAACTTAGTACAACCAGTTTTTCTCATATAACTATAGAATTTTGAGAAACTAGTTAATCTTTTGGAGTTAAGTTCTTGTGGACTGGAGTCTACTCTAACCCAATTTCTTGCATTTTCCCTGATACATAAAAAAGAAAAGGATATTGGAAAGCCTGCAATTAAATCGTTGCAAGAACATGTAAGACTTATATTGCATTCCTGTTGAAGAGATCAGTATCAGTCCATGCAAACCCAGGTTGTGAACATATGTTATAAAATAGTGCATTTTATATGTTAATAAAAATAGTACATCAGACACTATTATTATCTACTTAAAAGTTCAATCCACCCAAGTATTTCCTCCTTAAAATAATTACCTTTTTTTTTTTTTTTTTTGCATTTTCACTCTCTTTCTTTACATTCTCCTTCTCCGTGTGAGCATGACAATATCTTCAGGTAAAGGATCCCTCCTGAATTTTTTAAGCCAATTATTATAACCCAAGTTCTGGCAATGATTGGTTCAAGAGTGAGCATGTGGTCTGATTCTGGACAGTGAGGTAGGTGATAAATTCCATGCATGGCTCATGTATATTGTCTTTCCACAAACAAACAAACAAACAAACAAACAAACAACATAGCTTTTGCTGACTTTTGATAGTATTCTCTCTCTGGGTAATTATCCCTAGAAAAGGAGTGGTCATCTTGCTATCAACCTGAAGATGAAATGAGAACAGGAAGGAGGACAGATTCAAGAAAAATCCAAAGGAAAAAAGAAGGAGCACCATGCCTAGAATTGCCCTACATATGTACTTGGGTAAGTATACAATTTTAAGATAACACCTCCCTTTGTTGTTTACATCATTTGAGTGGTAGTTTTTCTATTATTTGCAGCCAAAATATTCTGGAAAATAATATTAGAGATTTTTGTCTCTTGCTTAATTTCATTTTGTATATTATTTTGTTTTAACCTGGTATGTGCCATATTTGCCAGGATGAAATATTAAGATAATTCTAGATTTATCTTTGGCTCATTATAGAATATGTGAAAAAATCTAGGTTTTAGCCTTTTCCAATTTTTTTTATCATTTGATCTTTGGTCATTTCACTGTTATTGGAAATTTTTTCTGACGTTGACTTTTAAGAAGAGTTGAAAATTGATGCAGATAGTTATGAAGTTTCTGTGCAATTCTAATAAATTTATGTCTGTAGAATTGTTTTGTGCATTGGTAATTACAACTTAGTAAAACTGTTGGCTGAAAAGAGGTTGGAAATCTTTTGTTATGCTGCAGACATAGCCTTACCATAGCACATAGTGCATGCAGCCCTAACAGGGGAGTGTCTAGCTCTACTGGCCAGAGTAGATTGTGCTTCTGAGCTCCATGTGACGTGTCCTACACCAAGAATCTCCTTCAAGGCTGGGAGAGGTAGTCGATTTGTCTAATCATAGAAACAAACACAGAGAGTCAAGCAAAATGAAGAAAGACAGGAGTATTTTCCAAATGAAAGAACAAGGTAAAACATCAGAAAAAAAATCTTAATGAAATGGAAATAAACAATCTACGCTGATAAGGAGTTCAAAGTAATGGTTGTAAAGATGCTCACTGAGCTTGACAGAATGATGAATGCACACAGTTAGATCATCAAAACAGAGATAAAAAATAAGAAAATTCCAAACAAACAGAAGTTATACAGCTAAAGAATACAGTAGCTGAACTGGAAAACACACAATAGATAAAACTCTCAACAGAGTGGGCATAGAGTGGGTATAGAGGGAACAATGCCCACCTATCATAAAGGCCATCTGTAACAAAATCACAGTTAACATCATACTCAATGGTGAAAAACTGAAAGATTTTCTTCTAAGATCAGGATCAAGACAAGGATAACCACTCTTGATACTTTATTCAACATAGTACTGAAAGTTCTAGCCATAGTAATTAGACAAGAAAAAGAAATAAAAGGTATCTAAATCATCTGGGAAGGAGTAAAATTGTCACTATTTACAAACGACAGGCTACTATATATAGAAAACCCAGAAGACTCTACCAAAAAAATCCTGGTAGGACTAATAAATGAATTCAGTAAGTAGCAGGATACAAAATCAACAGATAGGAATCTGTGATGTTTCTATACACCAAGAAGAAATTATCGAAAAGAGAAACTAAGAAAAAAATTCCATTTAAAATTGCATCAAAAAGAATAAAATACCTAGGAATAAATTTAACCAAGGAGGTGAAAGACCTGTACATGGAAAACTATAAGGCATTGATGAAATAAATTGAAAAGGACACAAGTAAGTTGGAAAATATTTTGTGCTCTTGGATTGTATTAATATTGTTAAAATGCCACACTACCCAAAGCAATCTATAGATTTAATGCAATTCCTATTAAAATTCCAGTGGCATTTTTCACAGAACTAGAACAAATAATTCTAAAATTTGTATGAAACCACAAAAGATCCTGAATAGGCAAATCACTACTGAGAAAGAAAAACAAAGCTGGAAATTTCATGCTCCCTGATTTCAAACTATACTACAAAGCTAAAAATATACTACACATAGATCAGTGGAACAGAATTGAGGGCCCAGAATTAAATCCACACTTCCATGGACAATTAATTTAGAACAAAAAAGCCAAGAATATACAATGGAGAAGGAATAGTCTCTTCAATAAATGGTGTTGGAAAAGCTGGACAGTCACGTGCAAAAGAAATAAACTAAACCAGTATCTTATACCATACACAAAAGTTAACTCAAAATGGACTAAAGACTGAAATGTTAGACCTGAAACTATAAAATTCCTAGAGAAAAACATAGACGGTAACTCCTCAACATCAGTTTTAGCAATATTTTTGTGTATCTGACTCCAAAGGCCTGGGAAACAAAAGCAAAAATAAATAAATGGAATTACATCAGAATAAAAAGCTATTGCACAATATAAGAAACCATCATCAAAATGACTACCTTCTAAGTGGGATAAGATCTCTGCAAATCATATACCCACAAGGAATTAATATCCTAAATATATAAAGAGATCACAAAACTCAACAACAACGAAACAACCCAAATAAAAAAATAGGCAAAGGTTTTCAATAGACGTATTTCAAAAGAAGACATGCAGATGGCCAAGAGGCACATGAAAAGATGTTTCACAACAGTAATTATTAAGGAAATGCAAACCAAGACCACAAGGAGATATCACTTCACACCAGTTAAAATGGCTGTTATCAAAAAGACAAGAAATGACATGTGTTGGAGAGGATGTAGAAAAAAGGGAACCCTCCTACACTGTTAGTGGGGTATAGCCACTGTGGAAAACAGTATGGAGACTCCTCAAAAAATTAAGAATAGAGCACTACACAATCCAGGTATTCCACTTCTGGCTATTTATCCAAAGAATATGAAAACACTCATTCAAAAAGATATATCCATCCCTATGTTCATTGTAGCATTATTTATAATAGCCAAAATATGGAAATAACCTAAGTGTCCATCAGTAGATGAATGGATAAAGAAGATGTGATACACATGCATACACACACACACACACACACACACACACACACACACAATGGAACATTACTCAGCTATAAAAGAGAATGAAATGTCATTTGCAACAATACAGGTGAACCTTGGAGTTATTATGCTAAGGGAATACGTCTGATGGGGAAAGACAAATACTGTATGATTTCACTCATACATCTAAATCTAAAAAACAAGACAACACAAAACAGAAACAAGCTCTTAGATACAAAGAACACATTGGTGGTTACCTGAGGGGAAAGGGAGGGGGAAGGGGGTAAATTTGAGTGAAGGGGGTCACTTGTATGGTGATGGATGTTAACTAGACTTAGTGGTAATTGCTTTGCAGTTCATATAATTGGCCACAATATAGTTCATGTAGATGGTTATACTGTTGTACACCTGAAACTAATATAATGTTATACACCAATTTTACCTCTATAAAAAAGTAAATAAATAAAAAGGGTGGGGGTGCAAGAGAGGGACACAAATGCTTGGCAAAGGTCAGCTTTGTTTTACTCCAATGAAGAGTTGTTAGTGGCAGGAATCTGTCAAGACAAATTAATCCAAACAGTTGTTGATGTCTCTTGAGCAAAGTGGCTCCCTACAAGGTACTCATTCCAGTGCATGATAGCTTTAAACATTAATATCTAATCTTTGTAATCTTTGTATTCATTAGAATTATTCTCCCACTCTCATAGCAACTAAATAGTGTTGACAACATACAATCTTATGATTTACACAGAAAAGGGTTTTCCTAACGCCTATCAGTCACATTATACCATCCCTCCCCATCACCCAAATGGTACCTGGAAGTGTTCCTTAATATAATTAAAAATATAGATTTTATATAATTTATATAAACTATAAATTAAGACTGCAAAATTATATTCATTAAAAATTGGGAGAAAACATGACTAAAATGTGCTGTGAAATATATTTCACCATTAATGTGGATTTAAAATATTTTAGTTGAATTAAAAGCAGACATTAAAAAATTTTATTTATTGGGGCACCTGGATGGCTCAGTCGTTAAGCATCTGCCTTTGGCTCGGGTCGTGATCCCAGGGTCCTGGGATCGAGCCCCGCATCGGGCTCCCTGCTCCACGGGAGGCCTGCTTCTCCCTCTCCCACTCCCCCTGCTTGTGTTCCCTCTCTCGCGATGTCTCTTTCTGTCAAATAAATAAATAAAATCTTTAAAAAAATAAAATTTAAAAATAAAAAACAAAAAATTTTATTTATTTATTGCATTTTCTTAAGATTTTTATTTATTTGAGAGAGAGAGCACATACAAGTGGCGGGGGGGTGGGAACAGAGGGAGAGGGAGAAGCAGACTCCCCACTGGCCACTGAGAAGGGAATCCCAAGGTGAGGCTCAAAGTGGGGTTCAATTCCAGGACCTTGAGATCATGACCTGAGCCGAAGGCAGACACTTAACGGACTGAGCCACCCAGGTGCCCCCAAAAGCAGACATTTTAAATGGCCTCCAAAACACTAATACCACAGTAGCAGTAAAATAGTTCAATGTTTTCAGTATATTCTGTTTGATCTTATTTCCATTTTTGAATGTTACAAATATCAATAGGTTATTTCTACCTTAAAACTTACAGCCCATTGTACCTGTACTTATTGGAAGATGCTGATATAAATTAGGATATGCAGTGGTCTATAAAAATATCTGATTTCCAAATTGGACTGATATAATTCATAGGCTAGTGAGGGTTCCAATTCCCAGCACCAGAGAAGGCTGACCTGACAGACTCATGATTTATCAGTAAACATGATTTGTGTAACTTTCCTAAATCCAAAGTAGCTTTGCAGTGATCATTATATTTGGAAAGTGATCACAAGCTGATCTGCCTTCATATTTGCATGTTTTTGCATATTTATTTTATCATAAACTCATTTTGTGAACATTGGTAGGGCTAAGGATATTTACATAGGTTTGTATGTCATTCCTTGCAAAAAATTAGCTTATACCCTGATGGCAAGGCATTTGCCCTCTAACTTTCTTCACACACTCATAAATGAGGTTCTAACTAAAGGAAGCCAAAAAAAAAAATTATCTAGAGATGTGGGGAATAATTTATTATATAGCTAGCATATACCTGTGGGCGGACATGTACTTGTCTCATACCTTCTCTTTCCATCAAACTAAGAGGAAATCTCCCAGGGTAACATTAACACATTCTGATGGGGTGCCTGGGTGGCTCAGTTGGTTAAGCGACTGCCTTCGGCTCAGGTCATGAACTTGGGGTCCTGGGATCGAGCCCCGCATCGTGCTGTCTGCTAGGCAGGAAGCCTGCTTCTCCCTCTCTCACTCCCCCTGCTTGTGTTCCCTCTCTCTCTGTCAAATAAATAAATAAATAATCTTAAAAAAAATGCTGATAATTTACTTTTACCATCTCTTCATGTATTTTGGAAAAAGTCATATATGTTAGCCCTGTATTTGAATAAATACTGCAGTATTAGATATAGAGATATAGACCTGTACTGATCAATGGGATTGCTACAAACCACATTTATATTTATATATTTATAAATTTATATTAATTTAAATAAAAACTTCAGCTTCTCAGTTGTATTAGTCATATTTAAACTGTTCCATAATGTTAATTAATTGAATTTAAATTTAAAAAAATATCATTGGTTTATTTAAAAAATAAAGTGTTCCATAGTCCCATGTAGTTAATGACTGCACATCGGACCATATAGCTACAGAATATATAAAGCAATCATACAAATCAATAAGAAAAAAGCAAACCAACAGGAAAAAAAATGGCCTATAATGAACATTTCCATCTTAATCAAGAGTCACGCAATATAATTGCTTAGTTAAGAACTCAAGGTCATTCCTACGAAATTAAAATATGAAGATAAGGTACTTTTACTACCATCTCCTCTCTCAGTGAATTCCTCTGATGAAAATCCCCAAAATGCATTCAACTTAGCTTCTAGGAAGCTTAGAGAGAAACTACATACCACGTGCCAGCCACCACTTAAGCGCAGGCTAATGTTTCCCAGAAAAGATCACTGTTGTGAATTTTTGTACCTTAAGAGGTTTTAAGAAAGAAAAAAAAATAAAAGGTCCCACAGTTAGTTTGGGAAACACTGCATCTTGTGTATCGCTTCTGGAGAACCTCAATGCACATTACATACTAAGAATCTGAGTAGACTTGCAGAAAGGTAATCTTTTTGTAGCAAAATGCAGATCACAAGGAGACCTATTTCACTCATCAGATTCATAAAACCAAAAATGATGTGCAATATCCTCTTTTGGCAAAAGAATAGAGAAACAGTTTCTAGAATAAGCTGTGAATGAAAACATAAAATGGAAGAAAATTTTTGGAAGGCAATCTGGCAGTTATATTTAATAAATGTACATAGTCTTCTTTGCAACAATCCGACCTCTTGGTATCCCTTTTACAACAACCACTCATCAGTGCATGAAGATGTGTATATAAGGGTTTTTATTTCCACAGCTTTGTTAGAGCAAAAAATTTAAATCAGCCTAAATGACCATTCATATCATTTATTTCACAAGTGTTTATGGAGTGTCAGTTATATAGTTCTAGTCACAGGAGAAAGACCAATGAAAAATGGAGATAACTTACTGATTGTCCATCCTGGAGTTTATACAGATGGAGTTTATATAATAGTTGGGGAGGATAAGGAGGACCCATAAGCAAAATAATAAGCTCACAAAACCTAGTAAATATATATCATTTAGATTTAGGTTTGGCTTGGTATAACAGTGGTTTGAACAAGGGAGTTTGTTTCTTTCTTATGTCATTCTAGATAGCAGGTGCAGGGCCAATTTGCTGACTATAGTCATATGAGCCCCAGTTACTTCCAGCTGTCTGCTTTCCCATCCCCAGGAGTACCCTTCATCCTTAGGGTCCAACATGGAGCTAGAGTCATCGTATCCACATGCAGGAGAGCATCAAAAGGTGGGAAGAATCGCGTATGTTGGAATTTGTACGTACAATGTTCACTTAATCTAACTAGCCAGAACCTAATCTTATGGTCATGATTAACTGCAAGGAAAGCTGGAAATTAGTGTTTTTCTTTTTTTCTGAATATTCACATGACCAGAACTTCTAGTAACGAGGAAGCAAGAAAGAACACATACCTGGTGACAACTAGCAGTTTTGCAATAAGATAGCAATAAAATATATGGAAAGCAAACTGAGTGATTTATTACTGAGGGTTGGGCAGTAATTTTAGATTGGGTTGTCTAGGACAGCATTTTTGATGATTTATAATTACTTTAATACCTACATGAGAAGAACAAACCAATTATATTCTATTCTGAGTAATAAATTACTCCCAAAACTTAGTGGCTTCAAATAGCACACATTTATTATATCACAGTTTCTGTGGACCAAGGACTTGGACATGACCTAGGTTGGTCCTCTGCTTCCCAGTCTATGACAAGGCTAGAATCAAGGTATTGGCCAGGGCTATAGTCTCATCTCGAGGCTCAACTGGGGAAGGATCCACTTGCAAGTTCAAGGGGTTGCTAGCAGAATTCAGTTTGTCACACCTTGTTGGACCAAGAGCCTGACTTCCTCACTGGCAGTGAGCCAGAAGCTGTGCTCAAGTATAGCTCCAACATGGCAGCTGGCTTCATCAAAGCATAAAAGTCGGGAAGGCAATAAAGAAAGTCTGCTATCAACATGGAAGTCATAGGCTTTTGTAGCCTAATCTCAGAGTGTCTTCACATCACCTTTTGCTACATTTTCCCTCAAGAGCAATTGTGAAAATGGTATTTTTAGGGCACCTGGGTGGCTCAGTCAGTTAAGCATCTGCCTTAAGCCTAGGTCATGATCCCAGGGTCCTGGAATCCAGTCCCGCATCGGGCTCCTTGCTCAGTGGGGAGCCTGCTTCTCTCTCTGCCTGTTCTGCCTGCTGCCTGCCCCCCCTTGTACTCTCTCTGACAAATAAATAAATAAAATCTTTAAAAAAAATAAATAAAGGAATGAGGTGAGATGGCACTGAGCAGAGCATTTCTCCTTAAACTCCCTCCCTTGAAAAAGGGAAGGATTTCCCCCCAGATTTCATCCAATTTATATCCCCTTACATATCTTTGGGTAGAACTAGGCAACATTTTCAATACCAGGAAAGGGGTTTGCCTTACCCCAACCCCCACCCCACAATATCAGTATGCGCCCCCTGCAACACCAACACAGAAAAGAGGCCAAGTGACTTCAGGAAAAATAATGACCAGAGTCTGCATCACTGACCTTAAGAGTGAGTCCTAGTAGTTATAAGGACTTACATGTAGGCAGGCATTTTTCGAAGGCTTTTAAAAATACTAACTAAATTACTCTATTAGATAGGTATTATTATTCTATTATTCCCACCTCACTGATGTGGATATTGAAGAACAGAGAAAGTAAATAAGCACACAGTGAGTAAGTGTTCTTAGCCAGGATTTGAACCGTCTTTGGGAGTCAGAGTTCTTAACCACTCTGCTGAACTGTCTCGCAGGAGGTAAGTAGAATGATGCCTAAAAAATAATGCATATGGAAGGTTCTCCTACAGTGTTGAACAGTCTGCTGTGTAAACCTGGGAGGGAAATCTTGCACAGATCTTCCAAACCTCACTCAAAAAGGGATCACTCAATTATAAATGAAAACTGAAATAGAAGGAAATAGAAACAAGAAGAATTAAGCAAGTTTACATATGTAGTCATATAATTTTTTTTAAATGACACTCAAAGTGGCAACAGAGGTAAGAAACCGGGCTGGAACCAACTTAAAAGAAAACCAAGAAACCAACAAGTAAGGAAGAAATGGTATAATCTGGGGACACGGTGACTTCAGGTTGGAGTCACTTTATTTTCCTCCTCATAGAACCATAGACAGAAAGGCAAGCTTGAGATAGAGACTCATCAGAGTGAAGGATCAGGGAGCCCGGAGAAAATGACTCACATTCTTTCTCCTTTAGTATCTGACAAGGAAGGCATTGTGATTCTGTCCTCATGTAGAGAAATCAAACATAATATCCCAATCAAATTTCCCCACTGAGGACCTCACTGAATTTAGCTAACACAAGAGACCATTAGACCATAAATGATGTCTTAGCAGATATCTCATCATTTTAAAGACCACTTCTAACCTTCCGGTCCAGGTCACAAATAAGAAAAGCTGAATTTTTAAAAAGCAACATTAAGGAAGAACTTCTAGTCTGAGTTAAGTAAAGAAAATTTAACCACATTCACTGGGTAATGTAGACTGAGAACTGGTTTTTAAAATTTCTTTACCATACAAAATAATTTTTCACTTCTAAGAATCACTTTAAAATCATGATTTTAACTTAGATAATTGTTTTAGGTTATGGGCTAATTTGTATTCCTTTCATTTATAGAAATAGACAAAAAAAATTTTACTCCTTTCTCAACTCACAGCCAAATATGTGAGTGCTTAAAAGCAGCAAATTCTTCATATACATTAAATACTACACACACAGTATTCCTAGGCAAAAAAATAGTTCCTTTGGCTTTAAAAAAAAATAACCTTCTTCCTTACTTACAATTTTCCCTGCAATCATCGTCTTTAATTTCCATCAGTGTGTTGGTTGTTTTAACGCTGTGACCATTTTTCTTTCACTGTAGACTATTTTTTATTTCCTCTTGGGGGTCATTCTAGTATTTTGGAACTACAAAAAGCTGAAAGTATTTTATTGATGTTGATAATATAGAATCAAGATAGGATTAGCAAACTTTTTCTGTAAAGGGCCAAACAGTAAATATTTGGGGCTTTGTGGGCCATGTCCTCTGTCATAACGACTCAGCTTTGCAGTTGTAATGTGAAAATAGTCAAAGGCAATATGTAAATGGATATAGTTGTATTACAATAAAACTTTGCAAAACAGGAGGGGCCTGACTTGGCCCAGGAGCATTGGTTTGCTGAACTCCGGCTCTTAAATGACTAAAAGAATTAAATATGCATCTATGTCAATGCTATTTCATAGCAGCTTAAATAGAATAATAAATTTATAGTAATAAGTATGATGGAAGTACAACTGATGTTCTGTAATGCAAATCATTTTGTAATTTTAAATTCAGTTATTAATTTGCCTTTTGTTAGCAAATTATTGATGACTGATGGGAAATGTGAAGAAATTCATAATTGTATGTTTTAACTAGGAAATTATGTGGTGATACATTGAAACAACAGTGGAATTCCAAATCCTGATAGTTCAGTAAAAATTATATATTTTGTACTATCTCCTCTTTGTAGTCATTCCTCCATAACCATAACCAGCCTCCTTTCCTGACTTGAACTGGCCTTGCAACAATATAGAATGGATTTATCTGTCATTATTACTGATGTTTTATGTATGAAAATACAGTGCTCATAAAGGTTGAATGACTTGCCCAAGATTCACAAACCTATGTAGTAGCAAAGCTGGGACTGGAACTCAGATGTCCTGACTCTGTCCAGTGCCATTTCCACCACATCACTTTGCTCTCTTGTTAGAAAGAATTTCCCATAGGTCCTGTAGAGTGAGTGACCTTTTAGTTTTTTTTCATAGAATTTCCAGGAAAATACCTAGATTTGGGGAAGTGAGAGAGATAAGGCTCCAGATAGTCAGCCAATGCTGGCCAGATATTGGGAGAGTGCCGAGTGGTGCAAGGGTTCAAGTTGGTGGCCTGAGTCTCTAGCACAGCCTTCCATATCTTGGTGGTTAACAGCTAGAAGTTGATCTCCAAGTATCTGTTAGGCAGTTGCCCAAGACTTCAGCAAATATCCCAATCTTTATGCACTAAGTTAAGGTCTACTTCACACTCAAGTCAAGGATGCTCAACATGTGGCATGAGTCATTAATTAAAATGACGTATGTGACAGAATGCCCATCCACACCATGGTTAACATGACTTACCAATCATAGGAGCCTTAACTTCAGTGCTACCTCTGAATCTTGAAGACTCCATTTGTCAGTCTAAATTTTCACAGCCATATTATTAGCTGTAGCTCAGATCTGAGGCCGGCATTGATTCTAGTCCCCCACTGTGGTATAGGGATTTTCTGATAAGCATTACCTTTGGCGTTGACTTAGTTGACTGGTAATGTTTTAGGTTGGGAGCAAGATCATCAGTGCATTCAGGAATGTAACTTCATGTGGCAGTGGTTCTGGGTCTCAGAAAGGGGCAGAAATTTAGGTAGGTATTTATATCTTGAGCATCAAATTGTAGAAAAACAAAAGAAAGGTAAATAATCAAAGTCAAATGAAAGGAAGGGAAAAAGGAGATGCAAACATTATTCACTGTTGCAAACGAAAATTTCTGGAGAATGGTGGAAACAAAAGGATATTTTCCACTATTCCTACTGAAGCTTGTTGGACTTATGTTTGGAGTAAAGGACATTGTTCAGTGTTGCATTGGTAAGTCAATTGTCTTTTATTCTGACTAATCACTAGTGTTCAGTGGGTTTTGTATAATTCATTCTACATCTTTCTCTTAAACTTGTTTATGTATCTGACTTGTGTGGCTTACTACAAACCTTTTACATAACATAATTATATAATTAATATGTTCATATTTTATATAAATGTGACTTATCTATATTCGGAATAGTGTGAGGTAAACCATTTAAAAAAATCCTAATTTGTGCAACACCTTTCTCTCCCCCAAAATTATGTTCAAATTTAATTTGATTTCGTAGCTGCTTATGTAAGTTGTAAACTGTGTTTATGCTTTTGTTAACTGGTATTACCTTCTTTAGCTGATAAATATACAACCTAGTTTATCAGGATCAGTCTGGAATTATGCAAATTTGGAATTATAGTGGGCCTTTAAGAATACCCTCTGGCATAAAGTGGAGCCCCCTGAAAATCAGAGTGTATTAGATGGAGTTTCAGAATGTGAGTAAGTAAAGATAGGGGAAGTATCTCAAGAGGTCTGAAGAACTATTAGCTCTATAAAAACTCCTGAGCCCAAAGGAACTCAGATAATTATGAACACACGCTCCATGGCAATGAGTAATCTTGTAACTTCCCCTAACTACCTGGAAAAACTAAAATATCACGGAAGGGAAGAAACTATGCTTTATTGTTAATCGAACCAATAACCAAGTTTGTGTCTGTAGTTCTAGGACTGTGCACTCACTTAAAATACATTTGACAGCTGATATAGGATAATTGTGGGCAATTACTGACAATAAAGACTCAATTATTATGGCAAAAATTCATCTGTATTTTCCACTGTGGCAAATCTATCAAATAATTTTACTGGTTATTATCTTGATAATGAGAACACAAGAAATCAGTATAGTCTTGTCAAACTGTCCAGAATGGGAAATAGAGATTGTGGGTGGAGAAGAGATAGGTATGATGAACATCAGTTAATCCTTTGTCTGATCCAGAATTTTATGGTCGACTCCAGTTTATATTGCGTTTATTTTATTCAGACTAAGGCTAAATGTTGTCTTCCTCTCACACTTACCTGTTTATTTCACAGCATTTGGATATTGCTTTGGTTTTCACTTCCCTTCTCTACCCTTATGATTTGGGATTCCTTTGACCATTATTTCTTTTTCCATTTCTTTCTTTTTTTAAGGTAAGTATTTCCCTTTAGCCAAATAATGTACAACAAATGATTGTCTAAGAGCTTTCTTTTTTTTTTTTTTTGAACTGCCTTTGTGTTTGGAATCCTGGTTTTTAGCCTAGAGACCTGTGCCTCAACAGTGTCTTTGAAATCATACAGAGAAAGAGAAAAATTTTAATTAGAAAGCCAAAATGGTTATTAGAGAGGTCTCTCAATTTTAATCACTCCCTACGATTTTTATCAAATATGAATAAAACTTTTTTTCCCCCTAGGAAGGTATGTACAATTTCATTTACCAATGAAATATTGGTAAAAGTCACAGATACATGATTTTGAGATTGTTGGACTGTTGGATTTGGGTGGGCTAACTTTGTGGGTGCTAGGATCTGAAATGAGAGAGGGTTTCATAATGTGTTCTAGCTGGTAATTTTATTCAAAGACATTTTGTGGATGTAAGATTAAAATTTTGTATACTAAATTTACCATAAATAATTTAGCCTTTTCAGTTATTCTAAGAAAAGCTAACGCGGTTGTTTTTATCTATTGTCCTCTACAGTTTACATCCTGTTATGGACTGAATGTGTAAGTCCCTTGAAAATTCCTATGTTGAAACGCTAACCCCCAATGTGATTGTATTTAGAGATAGAGCCTACAAGAAGGTAATCAAGGTTAAGCAAGGTCATAAGGGTGTGTCGCTGATTCTGTAAGATTAGTGTTTCTAAAAAGAGACATCAAAGAGCTTGTTGTCTCTCTCTCTCTCTCTCTCTCTCCACCTTTTGTGGACAGAGCTAAAAGGCAGCCGTCTACAAGCCAGGAAGAGAGTTCTCACCAGGAACCGAATCAGCTCAC
Organism: Zalophus californianus; assembly: GCF_009762305.2. Lineage (NCBI taxonomy): Eukaryota > Metazoa > Chordata > Mammalia > Carnivora > Otariidae > Zalophus > Zalophus californianus. Next base: position 42,373,120 of record NC_045595.1, on the reverse strand, counting down.
ACCCTGAATTTGGACTTCCCAGTCTCCAGAACCATGAGAAACACAGTTCTGTTGTTTAAGGCACTCAGTCTGTTGTATTTTGTTAGAGGAGCTCAAGCCAACTAAGACATACCCCTTGTCAAGAATCTAACATAGTGCTCTTTTATAGGATAGAGAACCCAAGAGACAAAGGTCTGCCACTCTCCCTCTAGATTAGGGCAGGGTTTTTGACTCAGTGGTTCTAGGAGATTACAAAACTGGTCGTGAGACTCCGGGCCTAAGTGTAATTTTCCATATTTGAAAATAGTTGCTGATAATTGTAACTGAAACTTAACTGAGGCTGTGAAATTAAAGAAGATAAACAGTGTTGGGCATGAAAAAAATCAGTAAATGAAAACAATTATTAGTATTGTATCAACTAATATTCAGAAAACATGAGCGGACCACTTAATATAGGTGAAGCCCCACATTAATATTGTTGAAATGTAGCAGTGATTTTTGAAAATTAGTCGTAGATTATCTCTAAAATAAAATCGCTTTGGATTCTGTAATACAGATTGGCACTTACCTACAATACAGGCATTTAAGGTGACATGCTGAATTTTGCCTGAGCCCTATGCTCCTGGAAAACAGCTAAGATTGAGAACTCCTCTCACCCTCTTTGTCTTCTGGAAAATGGCTTACCGCAAAGAAATATCTTTCCCTGTGCAACTTAAATAATGAGTCATGGCACCCCCTGGTTTACCTAAGACAAGGCTACACACCGACCCTCTGCATTCCCATTCTTTACCTCTTTAGGAATTAGCCGAATCATTTTGTCTCTGCCATCGTTGTAACCAAGTATTTCTTGACCAAACTAGTTAATCTTCTCCTCCCCTCAGGCCTCTAAATTTTGACCCATCCTCTGCTTGAGCCAGGACAGAGCCGTGCTTAATTACGCCCCTCTAGGAAATAAGCTATCGTTAGGGCAGAACATTCTTCTCCCTCATAGCACTTCCCCCACACCAGGTACTTCCTAGCCTCAGTCACTCGTCTTTCAAAAAGAAAAAAGAAAAACCTCTTTTCCCTAAGCTCTGGAACACAGAGAAACTCTCCCTATTGCATTAGTCTAATTCTCCACTTTTAATAATCTCTTAGAACAGTTTCTCTGTACCTAAGTCCCGATTTATTTTTAATTTGACAAAGGAAATCTGAATGAAATAAAAATTTGTCAAAATCGTCTGGGAGTCTTAGATTAATTGGCTCTTCAGACTGTTCTCGCTTCTTTCCTAGAGACAGCCACTGTTTTGGTTTCTGCTACTATAATTGCAAATTGATGGGTAAAATAAAGTAATACATGATCAAGCTAGGGAGTTTTAGCTTCCAATTAGGAAGATCTCCATCAGAGTTTTTACTATCAGACCCAATTCTAAGTATGTTAATAAAGTTTCCTGTTATTCAGCGTCTTTTGCAGAGCTGAAAACTGAGCTATTTTACCAAATCAGTGTCAGGGTGAATCTATAAGATACATAAGATACATGAAACAATTTAAACCACCTTTACTCTAAAGAGCAATAGACGTGATTATATAGTCCCATGATATTCTGATGAAAGGTTTGCCTATTAAAATGGTTGGAATTCTCTCTAGAGCAGTATATTCTACTTAGACGTAAGTTGGACTTGGATTTGTCATGACCTGGAGAGAACTGTGGTTTAGAGTCATGCAGGTTTGTGCCCCAATTTCAGTTTGTTATTCTGTAGTGGCTGAGTGACTTAGGGACTCATTTGTGTCACTTGAAAACTGAAATAACAACATTTCTCTCTCATGGTAGTTGGGAGCATTGAATGTGGGCAAAGTGCTTAGCACAGTACCTGGGGCAGGTTTAATAAAGAAATACTATTATGATTAATAAGTAACTTTATTCAGTTTTCTTCTGCCCCTTTGCTCAATGGAAGAAGGTTTCTCCCTGTCTTTGGATGAAAAGTTAGGCGTCCTAGGACTTTTCTGGTCAATATAAAGAATTTCAAAGTGCCTTGTCAGTATAAGTTACAAAACACATCACGGGTTTGGAAAATAGAATGTCTAAATCCAGATAATATTGATTTTAAAATAAGCAATGTAGGGGCCAAAGGCAGGCTGCCGAAAAATGTGCCACTTTGGCAAATTGATTATTTTGAATTAAAAGTTACTTAAGAAAGCAGCCAGTGCAAAAAGAACACTCTGATCCCCTCCTTTGTCTCCAGAAAGCAGGAAATAAATCTCTGATGTGAAAGGTGTACTCCCTGTACCAGGAAGAAAAGAGACATCCTAATCACCAGATATAGGGGAATGAGAGCTGAGAAGGCTACATAAACAAACCTTGTTACTTTACTAATTTACTGCCCCAGTTTAATTTCTGTTTAGAATTCCTTACTAATTAAAGCTCCCAAAGGTAAGTTTTCTTTGTCTTGTCAACTCCTCACAGATTTATTGTTTCTTTGTCTAAAATGTATACAAACAAGATGCCATGGTCATTTCTTTAGATCTCAATTTCATTTTGGGGCCTCCATGTGCACCTAATTAAATTTTTTTTCTCCTGTTAACCGGTGTCATGTCAATTTAATTTTTATACCAGCTAGAAGTATGCTGAAGGGTAGGGTAAAATTATTCCTCCCCAACACCAACATATGGGATCTGGATGGGGTGTCAGAGTGTGTGTGCAATGTCTGGTTTTTCTGTTTCTCCATTTCTCATCCTGGCAGGTGTTTGTTGTGGATTCTTCCTCTCATGGAGGGTTTTGTTGGTTCTTTGGAGAGCAAACCCCTTCTATTTCTGGGGAATGCTCACCTCCAGCTCTGCTGACTATAGCGAATAGATTTCATTTCTGCTGGTCACTTACTTCTATAGTAATACCTTTAGAACCCAGAAGTTCACTGCTGGCTTTTATCTTTTGATGTTATTTCTCCTCCAGGAGAGTCTTCTTGGACAAGATCTGACGATGACTGACCTTCCATCCCATGCTGCTTCTTACTCCCTCATGACCCTCATGAGGACTACCAAAAACATTTGCTCATCCTGTGGCCTCAGAAGACTTAGAACACAACATGATTCCAAAGCAGGTTTCTTTCAATTTATCTGCCAAAAATTGTTCATCCCTCACTTTTTAGATTTTGCAGATAGAAGTTAAACATTGGTCTCTTGTGTTCTTTCAAACTCAGGTGACCTTTTCAAGGTCTCTTTGTGATTCTCTTGAAGTTATTTCTGCAGAAGCAAATGGAGAAGCACTTCCAGCCCTTCCCTTTGGGGAGGAATGGCAAGGTGGGACTCAGAGGATACACGCTGGACCAAAATTCTTACGCTCAATGTTGGTGAACTGCTTTAGACACATCTAATTTGTTCTTGACCACCATAAGTATGAGAGATCTTTTTTTTCTTTCAGCTTTTTTTTTATTATGTTATGTTAATCACCATACGTTACATCATTAGTTTTTGATGTAGTGTTCCGTGATTCATTGTTTGTGTATAACACCCAATGCTCCACGCAGAATGTGCCCTCTTTAATACCCATCACCAGGCTAGCCCATCCCCCCACCCCCCTCCCCTCTAGAACCCTCAGTTTGTTTCTCAGAGTCCATCGTCTCTCATGGTTCATCGCCCCCTTCAATATCCCCCCCCTTCATTTTTCCCCTCCTGCTATATTCTTTTTTTCTTTAACATATTATTTGTTTCAGAGGTACAGATCTCTGATTCAACAGTCTTACACGCTTCACAGCGCTCACCATAGCACGTACCCTCCCCCAATGTCTATCAACCAGCCACCCCATCCCTCCCACCCCCCACCACTCCAGCAACCCTCAGTTTGGTTCCTGAGATTAAGAATTCCTCATATCAGTGAGATCATATGATACAAGTCTTTCTCTGATTGACTTATTTCGCTCAGCATAATACCCTCCAGTTCCATCCATGTTGTTGCAAAGGGCAAGATTTCATTCTTTTTGATGGCTGCATAATATTCCATATATATATATATATATATATATATATATATATATATATATACACACCACGTCTTCTTTATCCATTCATCTGTTGATGGACATTGTGGCTCTTTCCACAGTTTGGCTACTGCTATAAACATCAGAGTGCACATAACCCTTCGGATCACTACATTTGTATCTTTGGGGTAAATAGCCAGTAGTGCAATTGCTGGGTCGTAGGGTAGCTCTATTTTCAAAAACCTCCATCCTGTTTTCCAGAGTAGTTGCACCAGCTTGCATTCCCACCAACAGTGTAGGAGGGCTCCCCTTTCTCTGCATCCCCGCCAACATCTGTCGTTTCCTGACTTGTTAATTTTAGCCATTCTGACTGGTGTGGTTTTGATTTGTATTTCCCTGATGCTGAGCGATGTTGAGCACTTTCTCATGTGTCTTTTGGCCGTTTGGATGTCTTCTTTGGAAAAATGTCTGTTCATGTCTTCTGCCCATTTCTTGATTGGATCATTTATTCTTTGGGTGTTGAGTTTAAGAAGTTCTTTATAAATTTTGGACACTAGCCCTTTATCTGATATGTCATTGGCAAATATCTTCTCCCATTCTGTTGGTTGTCTCTTGGTTTTGTTGACTGTTTCTTTTGCTGTACAACAGCTTTTTATCTTGATGAAGTCCCAATAGTTCATTTTTGCCCTTGCTTCCCTTGCCTTTGGCGATGTTTCTAGGAAGAAGTTGCTGTGGCTGAGGTCGAAGAGGTTGCTGCCTGTGTTCTCCTTTAGGATGTTGATGGACTCCTGTCTCACGCTGAGGTCTTTCAATCATTTGGAGTCTATTTTTGTGTGTGGTGTAAGGAAATGGTCCAGTTTCATTTTTCTGCATGTGGCTGCCCAATTTTCCCAACACCATTTGTTGAAGAGACTGTCTTTTTGCCATTGGACATTCTTTCCTGCTTTGTCAAAGATGAGTTGACCATAGAGTTGAGGGTCCATTTCTGGGCTCTCTATTCGGTGCCATTGATTGATGTGTCTGTTTTTGTGCCAGTACCATACTGTCTTGATGATGACAGCTTTGTAATAGAGCTGGAAGTGCGGAATTGTGATGCCGCCAGCTTTGCTTTTCTTTTTCAACATTCGGGGTCTTTTCTGGTTCCATACAAATTTTAGGATTATTTGTTCCATTTCTTTGAAAAAAGTGGATGGTATTTTGATGGGGATTGCATTGAATGTGTAGATTGCTCTAGGTAGCATTGATATCTTCACAATGTTCTTCCAATCCATGAGCATGGAACGTTTTTCCATTTCTTTGTGTCTTCCTCAATGTCTTTCATGAGTATTTTATAATTTTCTGAGTACAGATCCTTTGCCCCTTTGGTTAAATTTATTTCTAGGTATCTTATGATTTTGGGTGCAATTGTAAATGGGATCGACTCTTTGATTTGTCTCTCTTCTGTCTTGTTGTTGGTGTATAGGAATGCCACTGATTTCTGTGCATTGATTTTATATCCTGTCACTTTACTGAATTCCTGTATGAGTTCTAGCAGTTTTGGGGTGGAGTCTTTTGGGTTTTCCACATAAAGTATCATATCATCTGCAAACAGTGAAGTTTGACTTCTTTGCTCATTTGGATGCCTTTGATTTCTTTTTGTTGTCTGTTTGATGTGGCTAAGACTTCTAATACTATGTTGAATAGCAGTGGTGATAGTGGACATCCCTGCCGTGTTCCTGACCTTAGGGGAAAAGCTCTCAGCTTTTCCCCATTGAGAATGATATTTGCTGTAGGTTTTTCATAGATGGCTTTTATGATATTGAGGTATGTACCCTCTATCCCTATACTCTGAAGAGTTTTGATCAAGAAAGGATGCTGTACTTTGTCAAATGCTTTTCCTGCATCTATTGAGAGCATCGTATGATTCTTGTTCTTTCCTTTGTTAATGTATTGTATCACGTTGATTGATTTGCAGATGTTGAACCAGCCTTGCAGCCCAGGGATAAATCCCACTTGGTCGTGGTGAATAATCCTTTTAATGTACTGTTGGATCCTATTGGCTAGTATTTGATGAGAATTTTTGCATCCATATTCATCAAGGATATTGGTCTGTAATTCTCCTTTTTGATGGGGTCTTTGTCTGGTTTTAGGATCAAGGTAATGCTGGCCTCATAAAATGAGTTTGGAAGTTTTCCTTCCATTTCTACTTTTTGGAACAGTTTCAGGAGAATAGGTATTAATTCTTCTTGAAATGTCTGATAGAATTCTCCTGGGAAGCCATCTGGCCCTGGGCTTTTGTTTTTTGGGAGATTTTTGATGACTGCTTCAATTTCCTTAGTGGTTATAGGTCTGTTCAGGTTTTCTATTTCTTCCTGGTTCGGTTTTGGTGGTTGATACATCTCTAGGAATGTACCCATTTCTTCCAGGTTATCTAATTTGCTGGCATAGAGTTGCTCATAATATGTTCTTATAATTGTTTGTATTTCTTTGGTATCGGTTGTTATCTCTCCTCTTTCATTCATGATTTTGTTGATTTGGGTCATTTCTCTTTTCTTTTTGATAAGTCTGGCCAGGGGTTTATCAACTTGTTAATTCTTTCAAAGAACCAGCTCCTAGTTTCATTGATCTGTTCTACTGTTCTTTTGGTTTCTCGTTCATTGATTTCTGCCCTGATCTTTATGATTTCTCTTCTCCTGCTGGGTTTAGGCTTTATTTATTGTTCTTTCTCCAGCTCCTTTAGGTGTAGGGTTAGGTTGTGTATTTGAGACCTTTCTTGTTTCTTGAGAAAGGCTTGTATTGCTATATCCTTTCCTCTCAGGACTGCGTTTGCTGTATCCCAAAGATGTTGAACAGTTGTGTTTTCATTTTCTTTGGATTCCATGAATTTTTTTAATTCTTCTTTAATTTCCTGGTTGACCCATTCATTCTTTAGTAGGATGCTCTTTAGCCTCCATGTATTTGAGTTCCTTCTGACTTTCCTCTTGTGATTGAGGTCTAGTTTCAAAGCATTGTGATCTGAAAATATGCAGGGAATAATCCCAATCTTTTGGTACCCGTTGAGACCTGATTTGTGACCTAGGATGTGATCCATTCTGGAGAATGTTCCATGGGCACTAGAGAAGAATGTGTATTCCGTTACTTTGGGATGGAATGTTCTGGATATGTCTGTGAAGTCCATTTGGTCCAGTGTGTCCCTTAAAGTCTTTATTTCCTTGTTGATCTTTTGCTTTGATGATCTGTCCATTTCAGTCGGGGGGGTGTTAAAGTCCCCCACTATTATTGTATTGTTGTCGATGTGTTTCTTTGCTTTTGTTATTAATTGCCTTATATAATTGGGTGCCCCCATGTTAGCGGCATAGATATTTACAATTGTTAGATCTTCTTGGTGGATAGACCCTTTAAGTAGGGTATAGTGTCCTTCCTCATCTCTTATTACGGTCTTTGTTTTAAAATCTAATTTGTCTGATATAAGGATTGCCACCCCAGCTTTCTTTTGGTGTCCATTAGCATGGTAAATGGTTTTCCACCCCCTCACTTTCAATGTGGGGGTGTCTTTGGGTCTAAAATGAGTCTCTTGCAGACAGCATATTGATGGCTCTTGTTTTTTAATCCAATCTGATAGCCTGTGTCTTTTGATTGGGGCAGTTAGCCCATTTACATTCAGCGTAACTATTGAAAGGTATGAATTTAGTGCCATTGTATTGCCTGTAAGGTGACAGTTACTGTATATTGTCTGTGTTCCTTTCTGGTCTATGCTGCTTTTAGGCTCTCTCTTTGCTTAGAGGACCCCTTTCAATATTTCTTGGAGGGCTGGTTTCGTGTTTGCAAATTCCTTTAGTTTTTGTTTGTCCTGGAAGCTTTTTATTTCTCCTTCTATTTTCAATGACAGCCTAGCTGGATATAGTATTCTTGGCTGCTTATTTTTCTCATTTAGTGCTCTGAAGATATCATGCCAGTCCTTCCTGGCCTGCCAGGTCTCTGTCGATAGGTCTGTTGCCAATCTAATGTTTCTACCATTATAGGTTACATATCTCTTCTCTTGAGCTGCTGTCAAGATTTTCTCTTTGTCTCTGAGACTCATAAGTTTTACTATTAGATGTCAGGGTGTTGACTTATTTTTCTTGATTTTGAGAGGGGTTCTCTGTGCCTCCTGGATTCTGATGCCTGTGTCCTTCCCCATATTAGGGATGTTCTCTGCTATAATTTGCTCCAATATACCTTCTGCCCCTCTCTCTCTTTCTTCTTCTTCTGCGATCCCAGTTATTCTACTGTTGTTTCATCTTATGGTATCACTTATCTCTCAAATTCTGCCCTCGTAATCCAGTAGTTATTTATCTCTCTTTTTCTCAGCTTCTTTATTTTCCATCATTTGGTCTTCTATATCGCTAATTCTCTCTTCTGCCTCATTTATCCTAGCAGTTAGTGCCCCCATTTTTGATTGCACCTCATTAATAGCCTTTTTGATTTCGATTTGGTTAGATTTTAGTTCTTTTATTTCTCCAGAAAGGGTGTCTCTAATAACTTCCATGCTTTTTTGGAGTCCAGCTAGTATCTTTAAAATCATGGTTCTGAACTCTTGGTCAGACATCGTACTAATGTCCGTATTGAGTAGGTCCCTGGCAGACAGTACTACCTCTTGTTCCTTTTGCTGAGGTGATTTTTTTCGTCTTGTCATTTTGTCCAGAGGAGAATAGATGAATGAGAGAACAAAATACTAACAGATTAACAATGTCCCCAGGAAATATACTCTAAACAAATCAGAAAAGAGCTGAAACCAGGGGAAAAGAAAAGAAAGAAAGAAAAAAGAAAGAGGAAAACAAAGAAAAAGAAAATGATAAAAACAAACAAAACAAAACAAAACAAAAAAACAGAATATGCTCAAATATGATCAGGCTGGTGCATAGATCAGTGCCACACACTAGATTTTGGATTTATTTTGGTTTGTTAGAATAAAGTGCCTCCTAAAGTTTTAAAGAAAGAAAGACTTATATATGTACAACATAAGGGTTGATACAATGAAGGGATGGAAGATGACTGTAAAGATGAAAAATATAAAAGATTTTATAAAAGGAATTGATAAGATAAGAAGTTGTTTGAAAAAAGAAAGAAGAAGATTTAAAAAACAAAAAGGGGGAGAGAATGTGATCAGGCAGGAGACTAGAACAAAGCCATACACTAGTGATTTAGGGTATATTTTGATCTGTTAGAAGAAACTGTATCTCAAAATTTTAAAGAGAGAACAACTTATATATATATGCCAAAAATAAGGGTAACTACTATGAAGGGATAGAATATGACTCTAAAAATGAAAAATAAAAATGTTTTTTAAAAAAGAGATTGATAAGATGTTGCTTGAAAAAGGGAAAAAGAAAAATTCAAAATAAAAAGACAGTTAAAAAAATTAACTTTGAAAGACTAAGGAATCATGGTAAAAAAGCCATGAATTCTATGTGCAGTATTCCCCTAGCGCTGGAGTTCTCCCGTTCTCCTTGATCGGTAAACTTGGTCTTGGCTGGCTGTTCATGCTGATCTTCTGGGGGAAGGGCCTGTTGCCGTGGTTCCCAAATGTCTTTGCCGGAGGTGGAATTGCCCCGCCCTTGCCAGTCCGGGCTAAGTAATCAGCTCGGGTTTGCTCTCGGGAGCTTTTTTTCCCTGCAAGCTTTCCGTTCGGCTTTGGAGGACAAGAGTGAAAATGAAGCCTCCCAATCTCCGCCCTGGAGGAACCAAGAACTCGGGGCCCCGCTCCTCAGTGCACCCCCAGAGAAAAGCAGTCAGTCACTCCCGTCTCCTCAGTCTCTGGCCACACTCCGTGCTCACCCGGCCTGTGACCGAGCATTTCTATCTCTGGCACCTGACCCCATGTGGAGTCTCCAAACCCAGCAGATCCTTGTGGTGCATTCCCACGCCACTCCTCCCTGGGGAGTAAGGGGAGTCTCCCCGGATCTGCCACCTGTTGGGTCCCTGATGCAGGAGCAGTGGCCCGACTGTGTCACTGATCACAGTTTATGGCAACCCCGAGCTGAGAGCCCGCGCCTCGGCTCCATCTCTGCAGCCGGCTTCCCCGCTCTGAAACCTGGGAGCTCTGCTGCTCTCAGGCATCCCCGGTCTTTCTATGACCCTGAGGGTCCTGAGTCCACACTGTCCCACAAGTGTTCCACCCCCCGCTTAGCCACTGGAGCAACGTCCCTCAGTGGAACCGACTTCTAAAAGTTCCGATTTTGTGCTCCGGCTCTATCACTTGCCAGAAGTGGCTGATGGAGGCCCCCTCCCCCGCCGTCTATCCTCCCGAATATCGCCTTGGATTCACTTCTCCACACGTCCTACCTTCCAGAAAATGGTCGCTTTTCTGTTCAGAGAGTTGCTGCTATTCTTTTCTTCGATCTCCTGTTCGGTTCGTAGGTGTTCAGAATGGTTTGATCCCTATCCACCTGAGTTCCTGGGACCAGACAAAATCCAGGTCTCCTACTCCTCCGCCATCTTGCTCCGCCCCCCCCCCCCCCAAGTTTGAAAGTTCTATCAGGTAAAATATTTTTACAATACTCTTAGATATCTGCCAACTGATAACTGATAGATTTGAGTCTATTTTAATACCTTTTCCATTATTATGGGTTTCTTAAAGCTATTTAGCTCAGTAAATATAAAGACTGCTTTATACTTAATACATTGGTTATTTGCACAATTAACATGAGCTCAGCAGCAGAAAGGGTTCTGTCAGATGACTTAGGGAACTCCCAAAAGGCCCAGAGGGGAAAGTAAGTAAATAAAAAAGAATGCATAAGGGTGAGTTTTAATGCTCAGCATAAATTTCAGACCAACATCAGTACCATGAGCATCAGTGAAGGGGGTGGTACCAGCTTTAGAGTGGACATTTTTGCTTCCTTCTCAATTTATATCCTCACATTTTTATATAGAATAAAAATAGTAGCAACTATTAGAATACAATTTATTAGCAGACATTGTGCTAACACTTTTATATTCATTATCTCCTTTAATCCTTTTGCCATTTAGAATGCCAGAAGAATTTAATAATCTGTCCAAGAACACATGATTAACAAACAGAGGTACTGAACTGATACCAGATCTATCTGGATCTATAACCTAAGCTCTTAAACTCTGCACTGTTGATGTTATTCCAAACCCTCTCTTAGGTTTTGTAGAAAACTTGTCCAAGGTCTGCTGTATCTTTCATGCCATGTATACACTCGATCTGTGAGGAGGCAAACATGTCCTGAGAGTTTATTCAATATTTTTTTCTTTAGTTTGGCTGGAGAAGAATCAAGTCATTTACTAGTTTAGAGAACAAGATTCTCTTTAAATTTTCCATATGGTCCACCAGGGACACAATCAAAATCAAAATCAATTTGGTCATGGGTTCAAAAGGTGCATTTTGTGAATATAAACAATAGAAAATAATTTTCTACTTCTCTGAGGAGAACCAGACAACCTACCATTAACTAGAGTGTTAGAGATTATGCCATGCATGAGTTTTAAATGCCCAAATTAAATAGATCTAAAATTATGGAGAGAAAGCAAGCAGTCAAGCAGTGTACTTAAGAGTTGGAGAGGAAATGACTAATTTTTACAATGTCTTGCATGATGTTGATAGAGATTCTATGAAAGAGCTCCAAGAACAACCAAGTATGTGAAACACTAGCTTGGACAGACTTCCATCCTATTACTTTCCCAGTCTTTAACATGATCTTGACTCTCTAAGAAGGAACTTCTTTACAGTGTACTCACATTCCTTTGATCACAGAAGGCTTTTGTCCCCTCCATCCATCCAACCCTCAGAAGGACCAAACAATACAGAGTGGGCTGTCAGCGCTCCCGGGACGCTTCTGTGAGAAACGGCGATCCAGGCAGTAATAGGTGGTCACTGCTCTAGTAAATCAATGTGAAGTGTGATTATTAGGAAAGAAATAAAAGTCAGAATTGTACGGGTGTTTTCATCTAAAGAAGAAAAATCAAAAGTTTTCTGGTGAGAAGGAAAGTGTCCAAGTCAGATGTTTCACCAGTAGGAACACTGCATAATGAGCTTTCACATTCAACCTAACCATCTGATGTGTGTACCCTGAAATGAATGGCAGGACTTCGGCTTCTCTTTGAAATTTTAAGTGATAAATGCTTATTTTTGGCACCAAAAGTCATGGTCTTTTTTAGATACTGATTTCCCAGCTGAAGTAACTCATCCTAATGATCTGCACAGACCTTACACTACAGATAAACTTCCTTCTGCCATCTGTAAATGGAGCGTAAACAGTAGGAGGGCACTGTGGCTACAATATGCAGCTTCTGTTAGTAAAAACCAGAGAACAGATGTTAACAAGGAGAATGTTACAGTGCTTTCTTATTTATTTATTTATTATTTTATATCCCAAAGTGTTAAAGGAGTGATAGTAATCTCATTTTGCATTAGAGGAATAGGAGATAAGCTCTTCGGGTAGAAGGAGGCTACCCATTTTGCTGTGGAAGATGGTGCCCTTAAGATCCCTTTCACAGAAGCTGGATTTCCAGCTTCACTTTACTCTCAGACCCTCATTCCACATGGCTAAGCCCAACAAAATTGTCACCCATCTAGGGCTCATGTTGACAGCTCATAGACTGAACAGCCTTATGCCATGACCCTTATAAGCTAGTTCTCAAGTCACTCGGCCATTCCCGATCTTTGTGGGTGACCCCACAATTTCAGCAAACACTGCAACCATCACCTTTCAAATCTGTTCTTAATTCTTCGTGGAAATAGTTGCTGACACTTCCAACAGCATGAATTCTTTCCCACTGAATCTAAGGGATTCCAGCCCAGGGGATTGCCTCTTTAAGAAGTTCTGTTTTAATAATTAATAAAATAATCTTAAACAGATGTGACAAGATATTAATATTAGTAATCTCAGATATTGTGTAAATCGGTGTATGGTATTCTTTGAGCTTTCTGAAAATTTTAATGACATTAAAAGTCTTTATCTTTACATACATATAGTGCTTTTTAGGTTAGACATTACCTTTGCTTGCTGTGTCATGACGAAATCTTAAGAAAAGCTAGTGGAGAAGTAAGTATATAAAACCCAGCCCCTCGAATGGCCCAAGAGCAGCGGCTGAAATGGCAGAGCCTAGGTTCCTCTTCAGGCTCCAAGTTTCAAAGGTCAGCACACCTTCCACTATGCCACAGCATCTCTGCAAAGGTTATGCTTTCAGGTATTTAGTTTTGGACCTGCTTGAATGGGATGACCTCTGGGAGTTAAGAGAATAAGTGATTGCCGTGAATTCTTAATGTCGCTGCTGACTAGTTACTTCTTCAATGTGTGATGAACCTGAATAACTGTCCTTTCTTTATACTATGCTTGGCAGCAGTAGTAATAATACTACCTGACTGTATTGAATGTTCGACTATACACCAGCTCCACTTTACATGCATTTCATAGCATAAAGACAAGAGAAGGAGAGAGTTTCCTCAATTACAGGTTGATGAAAATGTGTGCTATAGGCTTTGAGAGATTAAAGAACTCTCTCAAGATCATTTAGTTATCTAGCTTGCAAGTGGTGATGCCAGGATTTACATCCAAGAATCTCTGGCTCTTAAAACCTATGTTTAGTTACCACAAACCCAGGAAAGGTAAATGCACTGTGTACGTGCTGCCACTGTCTAGTCGTTTGTCCATCGCAGACGTTGCTAATTGATCATGGCACTCTTTGTTGTCCTACGTCAATGTACCTCCCTTTCCGGACAGCCACGACTATGTGATTGGAGTGGGGCATGTGAAATGAGTTCCATTCTTTCCTTAACTTTGTTGACTTCACAGTTCATACTCTAAAGCATTAAGACATACTTTGAGGGGAAAAAAATAGCTTATATTTTATCATTGATTATTATCACCCTGTCACTGTTAATATGATATAATGCTATTTATATACATATTTTAGTTGTTGACAAGTAGGAAATGAAGTGAATAATTACTAATTTGGTACTGCAATGCATGCAGCATGAGAGTGATGATCACATACTTTGTTTGATATGGAGTATGCATTTTTAATTATTTAGGGAAGTGTAGTCATTTTGAGTAGTTCCAAAGTATAAATAACATTTTAGGTACCATGTGTCTAACCATCTGCAGTATTCCAGTTATAATGTGTATCCCCATGAACTTAACTATACAGTAGGGGATTGTACAAGCAATTAGCTGCATTCTTTGTGTCCTCTGATTTCACAAGGCTGGCAGAGAAAGAAATAATTTTGTAAGGAAAAGAATAAAGAAAAATATATGCTTTTAATGGATGGGATCATAAATGCTATAATATTATGCCCATAGTCCCAAAGAAAGTATAAGGACCCTGAAATCCTTAAAGAAGTTTAAGATCTCCTGTGTTTCATTAGTTTCTGAAAATCGTCACTTAAACTATAAAGATGGAGAACTACCCACTCAAGGGAAGCCCAGAAATGGGCTACCATTAGAAGTCCGTCCTCTATCACTTGTTTCAGTTATAATGACTCCCAGACATTTTTCTGAGAAAGGCTGCAGGCAGTGATCACTTTTGACATCATGATTTCAACTGGAGTACAGTAGTCCCCCGTGGTCTTGTTTTTCCAGGTTTCAGTTACTGGCAATCAGCTGAGGTCCAGAAGCAGATGATCCTCCTTTTGAGGTATCATCAAAAGGTCAGTAGTATCCTAACATTACATCACAACACCTACATTCATTCACCTCACTTCATCTCATCACGTAGGTGTCTTAGCATCTCACATCATTACAGGAAGAAGAAAGGTGAGTAGAGTATAGTAAGGAATTGTGAGAGAGAGAGAGGGAGAGAGAGACCGCATTTACCTAACTTTTACTACAGTATACTGTTATAATTCTGTTTTATTATTAGTTATTGTTGTCAACCTCTTACTGTACTAATTTACAAATTAAACTTTATCATAAGTATGTGTAGGAAAAGACATAGTATATACAGGGTTTGGTACTATTTGCAGTTTCAGGCACCCCCTTGGCAGTATTGGAACCTGTCCCCTGTGGATGGGGCCGGGGGGAGGCGCTGTTTTGGGGAAGTGGCAGGGGCTATTAGAGAAGCTTTACTTCTAGCAGTGGAGTAGAAAGATGTGTGACTTCTGGAGGGATTGAAGACTCAATAGTTCCTACCGGAAAACTGTTCTCCTGTAACTTATGGTACAGATCTGGTTAAGATAGTTTATAAATATCCATAACATAAATTATAAGGGATTTATATTTTTTATAACCAGTCATGGAAGGCTCCATTTTAACCATCACAGTCATTATGTTACTTGCATTCACACATGACAATCATTATATCTTATAAGAATTTATCTTTGTTTTACAGTGTCCATCAACCATTTGGTAAGAGACTATTTTGTACCTTGTTATTTTGGTTATAATTTTCTCAATCATTCCTTCCACAAACCTGAAAGTTAGCTATTAGTACAGATGAGAAAACTGAATTTTAAGAGGCTTGTTAGGTCAGACTACTAAAAAGTTGGGGAGCCAGGCTTTGAAATCTGGAATATTGGATGCAAGTCTAC
Organism: Zalophus californianus; assembly: GCF_009762305.2. Lineage (NCBI taxonomy): Eukaryota > Metazoa > Chordata > Mammalia > Carnivora > Otariidae > Zalophus > Zalophus californianus. The sequence continues at coordinate 42,357,678 of NC_045595.1, read as the reverse complement.
CTAAAAAATCAGAGGATACCTATCTTTTAGCTTTCATCACTACAGATAAGCAATGTGACTTTGGGCACAGCCCTTTTACTGGGCTCATTCTATAAAATAATGATATTAAACTAGATACCCCATTTTTTTCTGAAGAGGCATTTTAATTTGAACAGTGACAAATATAAAAGCACAAACATCAAAATGTGTTATGGAGGTTTTATATATATATTTTAATATAGAGAGATATATCAATATATGGATATAAATAGAAGATAGGGAACTTTGCTGTATCCATACACTTTACCATACATTATAAATAGCACAGTGCCTTTGAGAAACTTATTTTTTTATACTCCAGTTTCCTCTTGTATTAAATGTGGGATTTACTAGTTAACCAACCTAAGAATGGTGAATAAAGCGGGCTTCAGAGAATTCCCCAGACGTCTTTTTAAATGCCAAACTGTGCATATGAGCAGCTTTGAGAATCATATTAAAGTTATTATGCACTTTTCCCAGAAAATATGCATGTGCACATAGATGACTCTCTCTCTCTCCCTGTGTGTGTGTGTGTGTGTGTGTGTGTGTGTGTGTGTGTATATATATATATATATATATATATATATGCCAGAGTATTGACTCCCTGATTATGAACTTGAGGTTTCTGTTATGACATTCTGTCACTATAAAATGCTATCTTGATAACAGGTGTTATTTCAAAAATTTAAAATTTGCATTATATTGATATTTTTCCCCTTAGAGTTTAATATAAATCGTAGGAAATGCAATGTTCTTAATTATATTCCAATACTTAATTATATTCCTAGAGTATATTTTGGGGGCTTCCTATACATTTTGATACATTTCACCAAATAGCTTTTTAATTTTTTTTTTTACGAGTTTGTGCTACCAGCAGGAGTTATAAACAGTTTGCTACCTTCCTTGCCAACCTTAAACATTATGATCATTTTTTATTTTTGCCAATTCTATGAACACGAATAGTGTTCTGTTTCTTTAAATTTTAATTTTACTATTATATTATTGCACTGGACTTACATGTTTCAGATTTGAACTTGCCACAGCTACAACCTAGGTTGTATATTTTTCTAACATCATGGAAAAACCAGAGAATGATGAATTTACCTCTGATAAGTTATAGTTTCAGGAAGAAGTACTAATATAGGTGCTTTGTCTCTAAAGAGCAAAGTTCTATGCTGGTCCATTTTGCACGGTAGTTTGCACGTTTTGTTTATCTTACCATGGACACTAGGTACCCCCATGAACACAAAAGCATCCTAAATATTTGTGAAACAGAGAAGCCTGAAGAATCCTGGGAAGTGGGATAATTTAGAAGAGGTTTACGTTTTAGGCATGTACTTCAACAGCTGCTGGGGGAATGAAGAAATAGCGGATGGAGTGGGGCAGGGGCTGATGAAGGGTGTTGAAGGATTTAAGGAAGTTCTGTGTTGCTTATCCCAGTGCAGAGGGACTTTCTGCCCAGATTGGGAGAGAACCAGGAGCAAATAGGAGATTGCTCTGCCACAAAACCAAAATGGATGCTGAAGCAATTTTCTAACCATTTTATAACTTCTGAGAGTCCATCAAGGTGAGATATTTCATTTGCTTAATTACAAAAAAAAAAATCTAATACAGCAGGAATTTGAGCAATTTTTCCTGGACCAGCATTTCTTGGGGTAAAAAATAAAATATCTGTCAGATATTACAAAACATTGAAAATAGATACTCCTGTGTTGTGGATTTTAGTCCATAAATCATGAAGGGAATATGCTATTACTTTTCCTTCTGAAATTCAATGTACTACTTCTATGAAAAGAATATCCAGAAAGCTGATGGAACATTTCATTCTGTTTGAATTTTTCTCAAGTTTAACTGTTTTCAAATCTATGCATTGGTGTAGGTCAGTGGTTCTCAAGTTGCCATCTCTGAACCAGCGGGAAAAACAACACATCTGGGAACTTTTTAAAAATGCAAAGTCTTGGGCCCCATCCCAAATCTACAGAACCACAGACTCTGGGGATGGAATTTGGCACTCATGCTTTAACAAGCCGGGCAGCGGATGCTGATGCCTGCTGAAGTTTGGGACTATTAATTTGAAAGCTGCCAATTATGTAAAGGCATTTAACTTTTAGGTACTGAAGTTCAAGTTGACTTTGATATTAATGCTTCATTTGGTTATATGTCAACTCAGATTTCACCTAATGACCTTTCTGGACAAAATAGTTTATTTCAAATGACCTCTTATTCTTTCCTGCAGAATTATCAACTATTCTGAACATAACTATACCTTCTCAGTTAACAGGTAGTTTCATAAAAGTATTTAATTACCACGTCATAATGTGTAATTAGCACATTTCACGGAGCTGAATTATTTGCATATTTTTATCTTTACAGTAGTCCTATGATATGGGTATTACTGTTCATATTTAGCTATACATATATTCATCACAAATTATTTTATCATTCACCATGCCTGGGTTATTCATATATTAAAGAAAAGAACTGTAAAAATATACCTTTGTTTAGAAATAGATAATAATATAAATCATTTAGAGATCACTTTTATCAGTTTCTACCAGAAGGAAAAAGGTTAAACTAAGAAACTATTTTTTTAATGTCCTAAGTATTATAATTTATCACACTTTGTTAAGATTTGAAAAATACTGATCCTTTCAAAATTAAGAAAGATTTGTATAATTCAGAAAACTTGAACTAATGAAAGCCAGTAATAATTATAATGAGATCACAATTTAGAAGTGAAGGACGAAGTGTGAAATCCCTAAGTAATACACACGTAATACATGTTTAAATCTTGAAAACTGCCAAGATAGAAAATGCCTTGGCGATAGGGTGCTTTCTGTACACACAGTTTGTATTACTTTGAAACACTTCCATCTAGTGGTTGAGTCTTTTAATTACAAATTTTATTAGAGCAGTACAATTATTATAAGATGCTTCCACTGTTTAATTTCATGGAAAAGGCATGTGTAATTATTTTGTAAATTCATCTTGAAACATAGTTAACTTTCATACTATACATAGCAATTTACTGTTTCATGATATAAACATTTTCCCCATGGAATTACAAACATACATTAAAAACATTTTAATCATCATAATTACTCTAATATATATTGTACTGCAATTAGCTTCTTGATATGTAATTTACTGAAGTTTACCCAAAAGGAAATTTGTACTGATTCTTATTACTAAGTTAATTACTGAGTTACATAATTGTTTTACAAAACATTAAAAACTTCTTTTCCTAAAAGCAGAAGAAAGGAGGACTTGGTATCAGCTTTGGAAAAAAAATTTTTTTTCTTCTATGATCAGAACTTCTGTATACAGTTTTGTGTTCTTGTTGACATAGTTGTTTTTTGTTTTTGTTTTTTTTTTTAGGTATAACTGACATGTAACATTCTATTGGTTTCAGGTGTACAACATAATGATTTGATATTTCTATATATTTCAAAATGAACAGCCCAATAAGCCTAGTATATTCTAAATATATGGATATTTTTAAAATATGAAACTCAGCTCACTGTGTTTTGATAAGCAGATTAGTTTTCCTGTATTTTAATTGTTGCATTGTTTCACATTTGGTGTTTTAGCTCATCCATTTACCCAACAAACATTTATCTGGAATGTATTATATACTGGGGCCAATTCTGGGAGTCAGAGCAACAAACAAGAGAGACAAAGTTGCTGTTCTCAAGGAGCTTACACTCGTGGGAGGAAGGATGGAAAAAAAATCACATAAGAATATGAAATAATACAGTAATGACTGATATAAAGGAATAGCATAAATAGCACCTGACTACTTTACAGCTGACAATCATAAACATCTTCCCTGAAAAAGTGACATTTAATCAGAACAGAAGCCAGTTTATACGAGATTCAGGAGAACATTCCAGACAGAAAGAACAGCAATTGCAAATGTCTTTTAGGCAGGAATCAGCTTTAGTGGGCCCTAGAAATACAGAGATGGTCAGAATGGCCAAAGCATGACTTTGGGAGGAACACTGTATGGGATACAGTCAGTCAGGTAGCAGGGCTCACTCATAGATGGTCATGTGGTTAGGAATTAGGGATTTTAGCTAAATTTATTGAGAAACTATTGGTATAATCTGATTTATATGTTAGCCAGTTCCCTGTTATTTTATTTTTCTTTAAAGGTTTTATTTATTTATTTGTCAGACAGAGAGAGCGAGCGAGCTCACAACCAGGGGGAGTGGCTGGCAGAGGGAGAAGCAGTCTCCCCACTGAGCAGGGAGCCCGATGCAGGACTCGCTCCCAGGATGCTGGGATTATGACCTGAGCTGAAGGCAGACGCTAAACCAACTGAGCCACCCAGCCGTCGCGCCCCTCCACCCCCATGACTGTTTTATAGATTGGAGAGGAGGGCAAAAAAAGGAGAAATATAAATAAATTTAAATATATATTTTGGAGTTAGGACTAATAGGAGGTGATGTAGAACAATGAGGGAAGGGACGCCTGGGTGGCTCAGTCAGTTGGGAGTCTGCCTTTGGCTTGGGTCATGATCCCAGGGTCCTGAGATCAAGTTCCATATTGGGGTCCGTGCTCGATGGGGAGGGAGTCTGCTGCTCCCCCTGCTTGTGTTCTCTCTCTCTGACCAAAAAAAAAAAAAAAAAAAACAACTGAGGGAAAAAGTGTATTAAAAAGTGATTCTAAGTGCTTTGGCTTAAGTAATTGAGTGGATAGTGGGTTATTTATTAAGACGGAGAACACTGGATAAAAATTTGTTTAGGAGTACAAATGAAGACCTCTTTCAATATCTGGACTACAATTCTCTTAAATGCATTCATTATTTGGAATAGCTCCTTTTCATGACTCTCATTCTTTTATTTAACAAATATTTAATAACTCTTCATCAAGTGCCAGACACTATGCTAGATGGCTGGTATTTCCAGTAAAAATGAAGATGCATCCCCTGCCCCTATAGAATTTCTAGACTAATTGGAGAAATAAAGACAATAATCAAGTAGCCATACAAAAAAGCGCAAAATTGCAACAGTGTTTAGCACAAAAAAAATGAAAAGTACATATTATGATACACTAAAATAGAGTGATTTGACCTAGTTATGTAAGTCTTAGGAGCTTTCCCTAAAGAAACATTAAACTTGATAGCACATCAGTGATTCTGTGAAGAAGAAACTCATAACAGGAAGGAATTTGCCAAATATTTGGACCTGATAAAAGATTAGGAGTCAGCCTGGAGTCCTTATCAGCAGAGTCTACAGCAATCAGTATATGGGCTATTAATTTATTAGGGAGTGCAATCCTAATAAGTTAGGATTAGGCATGAGGAAAAAAGAGAGTCAGGCAAAGAGGAAGACCCAAGAGAAGGTGCATTATTGGTTTGGCCACTATTAAATGCAGATTATTGCTCTAATCTGTGGGACCATTCAGGATAAGGGAGTGGAGAGGGGCCAATGAGAGAGGGCTGGAATTTATCCACCAGCTCCCTTCTCCCATTGGATAAACATTTGCTCCATATGGTGTTCATTTCTCCATGTTTCCATATGGAACCTGAATAGGCACCAGGCAGGGTCTCCCGGCACCTCATGCCATAGTGTTCAGGGAAAAGCCCCTCAGCAAGAGGTGCATCATGAGCACTACTGTTAATTCCCATCTGCAGTTAGTCTGTTGTAGTCTATAGAGTGGAGCTGCCCATGCCACCAGTGGCTGGTACCAGTTGGACTAGGCCTAGAGAATCTGAGGGATGTGATACAATCTTTATGACAGGATTGGAGAGGGGAATGGGAGAATGGTGAATGATGGGATTGGGAGCTTAGTAGGGGTCTGACCATGCAGAATATTGAAGTCTAATTGAAGATTTTTGTCATTATCTTACAAGCAAAGGAAAGTCATTGGTGGGGGGTGGGGAGGATGGTCATCATAGGGAAACAGTATGAATAGATATGCACTTCAAATATCACCCTGCCTGTATACTGGTCAAAAGTTTGGAGAGGGAGCCAATGGACACAGAAAGCCCAGTTAGCAGGAAAGTGGTCCAGCCAAATGATCACAGTACAGAGCAGTGGGTAGGTTCAGGAGATACATAGGCAATAGTATCAACAGAATTTAGTCATGGACTGAGCATGGGGAAAGCGAGAAAGTTAGGGTTTTGGCTTGAATACTTGGATGGATACTATTGCTGAAAATCACTTAACTGTAGGTACAGTTGAGGAGTGGGGCAGTGTGTTGGACAGATTGGGAAGGGGAAACTTACTCGTTCACTTTTGAAACATTGAGTTTGAAATATCCTTCCAACATTAGGAGAGGAGATGTCAAGTAGGAAGTCATAAATAAAAAGCATCAGATATATGGAGAATTCTGGGCTAAAAATACCTTGAGGTCATGTGTCTGCACATGACAATCAAGCCTGATGTGTAAGACACATTTGAGGGACAGTAAAGTGGGACAGAAACCTAAGATTGAGTCTGCAGAGAACTCCAGAGTCCAACAAGTTCGGATGCCATGTTTTCCTCTTGCCAGAAGTGTAAGGCAGCAGATTTTCAATTTATTTCAATTACTGCTTTTTAGTTTACACACATTCAATTGTTTTATACATATAATATTGTTTCCCCCTATTGTATGTTTTGATCACATATCTTAAAACCAAGAAGTTTCTAAACATGATCACTAAGTGAACATTAAACTCAATTTACCTTTCTTTAGCATTTCTAAGATAATGTGGAGGAGTGAGAGAATAAAAAAAATATATACTAATATAGACTCTAATATACTAATATAGATTCTGAGTCTGAGTTTTAGAGACAGACAGCATTGGGTTTAATTTCCAGCTCTAGCCCATGCTCGTTACACTCACCCCGTTATATAAGCATGTTGTGGCTTAATTCTACAAACAGAAGATTGAGTTTCAGAGGTTAAATGTGATAATGTACGTAAAGTGCTTAATACACATAAAACACTTTGCAAAAATAACAATTTTTAATAGATTGGGTGTCCCAATTAGTCGCTAGCCTTATTTGAAACTATAGTATATTGGACATTTTCTTGAAAATTGACATTTCTACATTTTTTCTAAAAACAATCAAATGAATACACATTCATCCTAATTTTACATTTATCATTAAGCACTGAATTTATTGGCAAATTACATTTTGTAGATGTTGCTATTAAATGGTCTATTTGTAAGTATAGTCATTCAAATAAAAATACTTTATTTATGTGTCATTTATACTTTATTAATTTATGCTTAATTTATAGATATTCCAGGATCAGAGGCAACTGGAGGTAAGGCTGATTTATAAATTCTGATTCTTCTTGTCTGGAGAGAAAAGAATACAAACATTTTTAGAGTACACGAAGTTGAACTTTTATTTGGAAAGCTGAATTTCTTGTATAATGAAAATATTTTTAAACCATACATATTCATAAGCATAATACAAACACCACCTACAATACAAACACATTTTAATAAAGTTCTATTGTATTAATCTAAGCCAAAAAAAGAAAAGTAATCAGGTAAACCAGTTCTACACACCTTTTATCTCTTTTGATGATGTAATCAAACAATTTAAGACACAAAACAAAGTAAGCTTTGGCTCAACCCTACTTATTCACTATGGGAACACTAGGTTATATATACTACCACAGATTACAAACCCAATCCCTTTATAATCAGTTTAAAATTGTTACAAGAATCATATCTTAATGGCATGTAAACATATTTAGGGCTTCAATTGGCAATTATGTTTTAAATGCTTAGAAAAACACACCAACATTTCTCATTATTGTTCTCTCTTTATCTCATCTCTTCCACGAATACAAAATAGGAAAAAAATATTATTTGAGACTTCCAGCATAATTTCCTTGTGCTTTACACTTTTATAAACATGGGTACATCTAAAATATCAGATGCCTTTATACTAATAGAATAATCCACCAAATTCACATTTTCTACAAATACACATGCAAAATCCATGAAAAACACTTTTGTATAGCAAAGACCCTGCTTAATTGTTTTCTGATTAATAATTTTGATGGCATGTGCAAATCATACTGCTCACTGAACAGTAGATTTTATTTCCTGTAGATTTGTTTTTCTATAAAAATATATTTATGTGCTCACAGGATAAAAGTTGAGTTGGTATGTGTGGGGTGGCTTTTGATACATTGTTAGATTAAAGGTTTGTTTACGAAGTTAAAAGGCATCTTAGCTTTTATCGTTTTCAAATTTTTCTTCATAAAAAAGAACACCCTGTGACAAAGATAAGGTAACTGAGATAATCATTAGCACTTTATATTTGAGACAGTATGAAGCAAAAGGGGTCAAGCAACGTGCCTAAGGTTTATGTACAAAATCAGTGCTGGAACCAGGAAGAGAACTTGGATTTTCCCAACCCTTGGACAATTCTCTAGGAACTCATTCCCACCAACAATCCTTGAGATTATATACAATCTATTACATTAAATTAATATTGACAGTTAACAGAGAAAGTTAGTTACAAACCAATTCCTTCTGCACTGAAGATTCCCAGTAGAAGCCAAATGATATTAAGAAAAGGTACGAAAAATAATAGCAAAAGGCAGTGATAATGCAATGTCATTTATCCTAGCTGTGAGTTTTGGTCATTGAGAAAATATGAGCAGGAACATTCCTATTAGACTGCTAAAGGGAAACATAGAAGTCTAGGAAAATGAAACACTTCAGTACTTGCATTAACTTCTATCTTAAAGATTATCAAATTTATAATAAATCTATACCCTAATGCTTTTTGGAGATTATTTCCAACCTGCATGATTTTCTTAAAACCTTTTTGGCTGATGACAAAGAAGAGGAACTAGAAAAACAACAGAACTACAGTCAGAAGTCCTAACCTTGGCCTCATCAGTAGCTGAGTACCAGGAATTCCTCCCAGATAAGTCAAAACATGATGATTCTTCCTCCAGAAAAGTGCTTTAGAAATCAGATGGGGATGAAGCTCAAGGTGCACTGCTGGATGTGTGGATCCTCATACATAGGGTGAGGACCAAGATACCTTCCCCTTTGGAAACTCTTTCTTCTGGGAGTTTGGTCAAATCCTCAGCCCATGACACATTGTTTTAAATCAGACATTCTTTTGCTGCCTATATATTTTGGAGGACACACAAGGTTTAAAATGACAATTAGATACTCCATGTGGATTACTGCATTGATCATTATAAAAACATCCCTAATCTCGGTCCACAAGAAATACAGTGGGCTGCATAAATCAAAGTCAGGATTTAACAATATATGGCCACAGCTACAGTTCAAAAAATAAAGGAAAATCTGTGAGTCACTTTCACTTAATTAAGAATTTCATGGTAGGGTTAACAAATGTTTCCATAAAGTGAGAAGTTGAACACTGAATTTTACTGGCATTCATGCACAGTCCTTCATAATATTTTTAAACCATTTTCATGTACAATTTTAGAAGGACTAGTAGCCCACATGCCAGGAAATTAATTCCCTGAATTTGTACTGACTTTGACAGAAGAGCAAAGAGAGCCCACCCTGAAGATGTTTAAAATGTGAAAGGCAAACATATGTATGGAAATTTCTACCATAAACAGTTCTTTTTTCTTTTGGGGGCCAGGGTAAGAATATACTCAACAATAAAAACTTATTTTGAAAAATAGGAAAACATTTCCAATATTTATATGATATTTTATTTTGAGACTGTCGCAGAAAGCAATATAAGAACAAAATCCAAATGCTCTATACAAAGTCTTCAGTTTTGGAGCCTCATGCTAGTGGCATGTTATCTCACTATATACTCTAGCTGTACAAACATGCCTGTTAATGTTCTTTTTCTCACTTCAAAATAAAACACATCTATATTTTAAATTGTGTAAATATTAACATAATATGTACAATGCATTCATGAAATATATGCGAGCATACCATTATATAAACATAGAAAAAGGGTAAAAGCAGTCAATTTAGAAACGGAGATATTAAATGGGTTTAGCTATTAGGCTCTAGCATCATGGATACCTTGGCCTGTTCCTTCATAAGATAGCCTTCTGACCACCACTTCCTTTGCAGCTGAATTTAGTCCAAGGAAAAAAAAAAACAAAAAAAAAAAAAGATGGTTCTAGATGTCAGAACTGATAGACATAAAAAAAAAATTCATGTTGAAACTGAAAAAGTTAGCATTCTATTTTAACATGACCATCTCTGGGCAAACAGTTAGGTGCTCAATAAATACGAGTTGATTGTTCACCTAAGACTCCTGCTACTAACAATTTAAATAATAGATTTAGACTGTATATATTCAATGAACTGCTTTAATAAGACATTCATATTCCTCTTTACATTTTAAATAACCAGTTTGCTTACCATCTTTTTACCTGTAGTGAAGTAAAGTCACTAAGACAGTTCTCAGAGACTGAATACAAATGTGCACACAGAGAAAAACCCACAAGGTAGCAACAACTATGCAAACACAGTGAACAGTAAAACCAGGCAAAAATGGAGTACACTGAATCGATACTTTGGGTTCAGTTGAGGTGAATCTAAATACAGAATATGTTTTGTGTTCTGAATTTTCAGCACCTGAAGAACAAAACAAAACAATATAGGCCTATAGTGCTTGGTATTTTATTTTTTCAAGGCAGTGCTATTTTTCTCAACATAATTGCAAGATGTTCGAATTCTGGATGAAATCTTTTGCCAATACGTTTCTATTCCTATGTGAAAGTTCTTACTTCCTTGAACAGATAAATATGGAAGGTTGGTGTGAACCACTGATGTTGTTTACATGGGATACATTTATGCTCGGAGTGGAAATGTTGCTGTAGAACTTCCATTGCTTTCAACAGAGCCTTTCTCCTTCGATCCAGCATAAGCACCGATAAATGATCCATCTTCACTGAACAGACCATGGTCGCCTTCTCCATACTGGACTAAGCTGTCGGCGCTTTCTGTGGCCTGCATATCCCTGGTAAGGGATCGAAGGCTTCCTTTGAGAGGTTTTTCATCACTGTCACTACAAAACAAAGAATCGTTCAACAAAATCTGAGATATTCACATAAAGCAAGACTCATGCAGTGGTGCTAATAGGTCTTAAAATTTTCAAGACATTCACATTAGCATTGCAGACACATAAACCCTAAATGACCCCTTCACAAATGAGTGCTTAAAAAGTCATAACCAATTTGCGTCACACTGAGTAATTGAGAAACTGTTTTCTATTATTCACAATACTTCTGCTTCCCTTTAAAATTGGGAGGTTTGAGATATGCAGACATTCAGTCTGCTGACATACATAGAGGATAATGTTATTCCCTCTGAGTTCATGAACTTTTGGAACTCCCAGTCATCAAGTCCTGATCTTTTGTCTTTACCTTTGATCCTGTACATACCCCTAAATCCTTCCCCAAATTTCTCTTTTGATTAGGGTAATCAGTCAAATTCTGTTTCTGGTAACCAAAGAACTTTCTTTAATATAGTTTATAAACTCAAGTTTATTCAAATTTTTTAAAGATGGCTGGCATTTTTAGAACCTAAATACTACAAGTATCCTAAATTTATGGTTTGGGTTTTATTCTTCAACAAAAATAACTCTTGAGGTAGTAAAATGTCTATAAAATGATATGGTCATCTAAATTTCTGGATCAAGATTTGTTTTTAAGTTCTAACTACTATCATACTATAAATGTGTACATCAAATTAAATGATTTCATAAAATTTTAACAAGGATGAATTTGGCAAAATATATATATATATAATTAGAATGTGATTAGCACTGTGCAATTTTAGGTAATCAGTGTTGTTCATCAGATAGATCCATCTCTCAGCTTCCTGGGAACAGGGCAGGGTTGCATTTCTCTGTCTTTCCCGAGTTATACATTGTCATGTGACTTGTTGTGGCACAAGAAAAGTGAGCAAAAGTGGCATGTGTCACTTTGGAGCCCATGCTCAATTTGCTATGTTCTATTTCTCCTGCTGTGGTCCTCCTGGATGCTCATCTCCCAGCTAGCGCTCCTCAGGGATCAAGATGAATGGAGCCATCTGTGTTGGACACATAACTTGAGAAAGAAAAAGATTCTGGTGCTGTTTTTGACAGCAGCATAACCCAGGCTATCCTGACTCCTAGAGTAATTGGCTCCTGATATGGGATACTTACAGTTACTGAAACACAAAACAAAAACAAAAATATGGCATTAGCTTAGGGACCAGGCAACAAGTAGTGAAGAAACTATTACCAGAAGCTGGAAGGATGACAATTCATGTCATGAGCAAGAACAGCATCCAGTAAAACTGTCTCCTGGGATAACTTGGAGATTAGATCATTTTCTGGATGAACACGTAGTTTTGGGAAAAGACGATGGGAACATTAAGGGATTAAAGAGATTTAATTAAATTATTAATAAATAATTATATTAATGGGATGCCAGGTGAAATAGTGCAGGGGATGATTTTGTCTATCTTTTTTTTTTGTGCATTGCCAGTTTTTTTAATCAAAATATAATGTATTATTTGTTTCAGGAGTATAGGTCTGTGATTCATCAGTCTTACATAATTCATGGCACTCACCACAGCACATAACCTCCCCCATGTCCATCACCCAGCCACCCCATCCCTCCCACCCCCCACCACTCCAGCAACCCTCAGTGTGTTTCCCGAGATTAAGAGTCTTATGGTTTGTCTCCCTCTCTGGTTTCATCTTGTTTCATTTTTCCTCTCTTCCCCTCTGATCCTCTGTCTTGTTTCTCAAATTCCTCATATTAGTGAGATCACATGATACTTGTCTTTCTCTGATTAACTTATTCCGCTTAGCATAATACCTTCTAGTTCCATCCACATTGTTGCAAATGTCAAGATTTTGTTTTTTGATGGCTGCATAATATTCCATTTTATACACACACACACACACACACACACACACACACACACAACATCTTCTTTATCCGTTCATCTGTCGATGGACATCTAGGCTCTTTCCATAGTTTGGCTATTGTTGACATTGCTGCTATAAACACCGGGGTGCACGTACCCCTTCGGATCCCTACATTTGTATCTTTGGGGTAAATACCCAGTAGGGCAATTGCTGGGTCGTAGGGTAGCTCTATTTTCAACTGTTTGAGGAACCTCCATACTGTTTTCCAGAGTGGCTGCACCAGCTTGCATTCCCACCAACAGTGTAGGAGGGTTCCCCTTTCTCCGCATCCCTGCCAACATCTGTCGTTTCCTGACTTGTTAATTTTAGCCATTCTGACCGGTGTGAGGTGATATCTTTTTTCAAGAGGCAGCAGGGTGTGGGGGAATGAGTTTTTGAACAAGGCATTATCATAGGTTTCTTGCCTATAAAATTGAACTATTAATATTTGTCTTTCAAATATATTTTGAACAGTTGCCATAGGCCCTTAATGATTCTTGCCTCATGGAATTTGAGCCACGATTTGTAAATTTGTAAAGTTCCAAGTTTCCCTCTCTTTCAGTCTCTCTTCTTCCCTTCCTTTTTCCTTCTCTCCCTCCTTCTCTCCCCTCTTTCCTTCCTTCTTCTCCCTCTAAGGATCCTTATTCTGGAAAGAACTTAAAGTGATTAATCAAGAAATATAAAAATATAAAGAGAGCTTTGGTTAAGTGGAAAAAAGAAGAAAAAGTATAGAGCAAAGGAGAGCCTCTAATGAGGCTCAGGTGTACATCGGTTAACCCCAAACAGCTCATCATAATGCTCTATGTCATTGATTATAATAATAGATCCAGGGATAGGCCAGTTGGAGTCAATCAGGTCTCTTTTCCGATATGAATCCTGGCCTCCTGTGTGCTAAAGGCTGTAGAAGCCCGGGCATTGCAAGCTCTCTTGTCTGCAGTATACAGAGGATCTGACTGAAAACAAGAACATCCCAAATGGGAAGGGCTAAGAAACAGCGATGGTTGTGGAAGGGGTCAGATGGTGAGCAATGACAGGAGAATGGTAAGTTGAATGCATCCTCAAGAGCTACCTCCCTCCTCCAGATACCAGGCCATTCCTCCCAGGCATGGCACGCTTCTCCCCCTTGAGTTTGGTCATGTTGCACCCAGTAGTTAACAGTAACACAATCCATTTCATTCTTTACAGCCTATCTTATCTCTTTGGATGATCCATTATCAGCATCCCTTCAAGGCAGACAGAGCTGCTCCACTTTTTGCACTCTTACTCTCTACCTAATTACAGTGATTTGCAGAGATAGGTTTTTTTCCTCCTCCGACTAGGATCTGTAACTTGTTCACCTTTGTAAATCTAGACAGTAGGTGCACGGAGTACATGTTTACGGATATAAACTGGATACAACCTGGGCCCATAATGGCCATGCTGAAGACTTCAAGATGTTTTAATACTCCAAATAGATATTCACTCTAAATAAAAATAGTGAAATAGTGTCCTTTTGCATAGCACACAGAGCTTTAAGAAAAGTCTCCCAGCACACACATCTACCTAGAGTGTGGTTACACACACCCCTGCACCTGGAGGTCGGCTGCTCTCTCTTAAGCAGGTCCTATTTTTGCAAACTATTCTTTAAAAAGGCATTACAATATAGTAGTGTAACCTTTATTTTAAGAATAAATACTTGTTTATTTTTGTATTTTTAAGCTTGTAACCTGATCAGTACACATTTTAATACATTTTAAAATGGAACACTATTTACCTGTATTCACCAAAGGTTTCATCTTTTACTGACTGAACTTCTGGATCTGGATGCAGATCTTCCTTTTCTTTCACTAAAAAACAAATAGGGGAAAGTAACACAAATAATTTTTGAAGACATATTAACAGTATTGTTAAAGATGGATAATCAATGAGAACAACATTGCTCCAATTTTTTGATACTAGTAAGTCAAGTTTTTTGTTTGTTTGTTTTGTTTTTTTTTGTGGTTGTATCTACAACCCATTAGTTACCTCCTTGTTTATGCAAAAAAAGGGAAAATGATCTCCTGGATTCTCCTGATTTGTCATTAGAATTACAGCATGTTGTAGATCTTCATGTGGCTATTCAGTATTATGTGGGCAACAAGTCTTACTGGAAGAGTCAAACTTAGTTACGGTTTCTGAATGGAGACCAAATTACTAGATACACATTTTACTATCCAAAACTTTTTGATGATGTCATAGGCTTATACCAGATCTATGTCACTAAGCTAAAGTGATTAAAAGTCAACCGTTTGGTTGTTCTGCTCTCTCTCTCTTACTCATAATTGCCTCAAAAATCAGAATATTCAGGTCTATAGTGACATTTTAAATTTGAATTATTCCAAATAGTGGGACATAGGGCAAGGGGGCTCTTGTTTAACTTTACTAGGAAAACTCAAACAAAAATCCTGATGTGAGAGGCACCTGGGTGGTTCAGTTGGTTAAGTGTCTGCCTTCAGCTCAGGTCATGATCCCAGGGTCCTGGGATGGAGCCCCACATCGGGCTCCCTGCTTCAACAGGGAGTCTGCTTCTCCCTCCCTCTCTCTCTCTCTCTCTCTCTCTGTCTCTCCCCCTCTGCCCCTCCCCCTGCTTGTACTCTCTCGTTCACTCACTCTCTCTCTCAAAAAAAAAAAAAAAAAATCCTGATGTGGGAAACAAAGACAAAAGAAATGTAGCTTACATTAAAATCTCCTTAGAGCTTACAGCCCACTGATAGATACCTGAAACATGGAGAACATGACCTTCCTCAAGGAACTCATGGCTGCTTTAGTGCTTTAACATTTAAAATGAACCTTATCTTGGCAGCAGCTGGCCCCTCGAGGTCCTGAAAGCCTTGTTTCCAGATTCCTTAGAGACTTGCATGATCCCTCAGCCCCACAAATTAAAAAGTATACAATCAGTCACTGCTCACAATCCCAGTATAGCAATTTCTGCCCACAGGTCCTGGAGTAGGGAAAGGGTTAAGGTCTAGGCAGGAGAGATAGGAGGCCCCTGACTCCCCTGGCCAGGCTTGGACACTATTCCTGGCAGGTGGAGATGCTGAGACAGAGAGGAACAAGAGATAAGGGAACAAACCAAGATGGCAGAAGACTCTCAAGGCCACGAGCTTCCCAGTCCATTCTCAATAAAAGCCTGCCCTTAAAAGTCCTCAGTGGCAACCCTGTCGGGACCCCTCTCACTCGGAGAGCTTTTTTCTTTCCTTTCTGCTCTCACCTTCACTTAGTAAACTTTCACTTCACTTCACCCATGTGTGTCTGCAAGATTCATTCTTTGATTCTGTGAGACAAACCCAGCAACCCTGTAACGATTCTTCTTCATGGCATCTTTTACTACTACTTGCAGAGACCTAAGGGATTCTTTTAGTTGTCCTATAATGTGAAATGCTGACTTTTTTTTTCTTTTCTATTCTTTTTCTTTTTTTGTTATGTTATGTTAGTCACCGTCATTAGAATTTGGAGAGGGTCACATTTCACAAGTCTATTTGTTGGGGATCCTCAAAGCAGAATGTTATATGTCTTTAAATTTTCCAATTAACTAGGACATCTATTAATCATTGAAAATCTAATTCGTAATAATTCAGTCCTCATAGGAAAAAAAAAGAGATCTATGACTGCATAAATTTCCATGCATAATTTGCATTAGATGTTACAAAAATTTAAAAATTATGCTCGTCTTTGATTGTTCAATATACGTATAGATTCCCAATAAATATTTGTTAAATGAGTAATAAGCCAATAAAAGAACTTCTCACTAATCTGAACATCATCAAACTGATAGCAGTGGGATCTAAATCTTTCCCCTTATATAAAAGCATCTTGAACACTAAGCAATAACAATAACAATAATAATAATAGCAACAACATAGTATGTATATCTAAAAGATAAATTTGGAAGTTGAATTAAATTAAAGCCAACTGTTACATTAACTTTGATGGTTTTTATTTACATTTTATGTACATTAATTCAGGAGGCAGTGTATCTAATATATGTCATGGTAATAAAAAATGCATTCCCAGCAATGGTTAACTCTAGTAAAGCTGACTAGTGGAGACAGTACTATTAGAAGGTACCAGTGCAAACATTCTCTGGGTCACAAACACATGACAAGGCATGCTATAAATAGGTCCTTCCTCTTAAAATATGTGTGTGTGGTTTAGTGATTAGTGTTCTGAACATCTCTGATATTTTACAGGCAGAAAATAGAAGGCTGGAAGTATTATGTGCCTCGTTAGAGACTAGTAACCACCAGAAAATAATACTCTAGACCTTACATCCTTTGGTTAGTTAATATAGGATTTTTTTTTCCTCTCAGTACATTGCATATCTATTGTGCTACCATAAATCTGACTTAAATGTGTAATTTAAAAAATAAAAGATGTCTCTGAAGAATGCCTCCTAGAAAATACTATTTAATAAACTGAAAGTATATTACTATATTAAGCAACAGCTTTACCTGAGTACTTTCCACCTCTGTTCCTCTTCACAAAGCAAACAGTTAACAGTATTAGTGTGAGAAGAGCAATTGCACACATCAGTCCAATAAACCAGCCTTGAGTGGAGATGTCATCGTATAAACCAGCATACTCTGTTGTACAAAGAGAAGTCACACGTTGAATGCTAGAGACCATCTTTGGGATTATGGCCCCTTTGGGAAAGTGAAGCATCATTTTTAAACATACAAAATAGCATCCGTTTTATTTTGCCTTTCAGTGACCCTAGAGGGAATGTGATTGAAAGGACATTTCATTGGAAGAATACTAATGAATCGTTCATTCTGTATTTAGAAAGGGCCCTCTCAAGTTGCATTTGACTCTGAGGATGAAAACCAAAAAGGGATAGTGGAGGCAGACTGAGTGAAACACAGAAGCAGCGCAAGCAAGCAAAAGCATAAGCTGCCTTGGTTATATGCAGATCGCCGTGGGGTTTCTGCGGGTTTTATGCTGTTTTGGTTTTCTATGTTTAGTTTTGTTATTAACATGTGTTAATTGGCAGGAGGTATTTTTTTTAGTCAACTACTCTGGCAAAAACAATAAGGAATATGTTGGATCTTTGTGGAACATTTTTCATTTCGATAATTTTATAAATGCTATGATGAGCACTGGGTGTTATACGCAACTAATGAATCGTTGAACGCTACATCAAAAACTAATGATGTACTATACGCTGGCTAACTGAACATAATAATAATAAAAAAATGCTCTGCCAAAACAAACTGAAACTGTTATCTCTGTAACTAATGTACTCCATATTTTTATCTTTAATACAGGAAGTATGTAAAATTAAATAATCTACAAAACATATTTATTGTCTAAGAATGCCCCAAATACAATCTCATGTCTCACCTCTCCCTCTTGTCTCAATTACATCTTCAAAAATGCTATTGTTATCAACCCAATTCTTAGTCAATAGGCGAACTCTATGTTCAGCTCCCGGCTCAAATACCTCTACGGGGTGAGTCTTTTGAGTAAGATTCACTCCTTCTGGTATCTTCCCGATACTCTTACCTAAGAAATGTACACAGTTAAATCATATAAATTGTAATCATTGAAAAGCAGGACATGAAAAGTAAAAACAAAAAACAAACAAACAAAAACAGTGTTATTTGAGAAGAGAACCATTTGCAGCATTTTTTTTCTCAGATAGTTTTTGAATTACCGTGGAGATCAAGAAAATCAACATTTCAAGATTTCCTTTTGTAATATACTGAAATGGAGGAAATGAAATGAATTTAATTCATGTCCTTTAATGATGACGTACTTGTTGATGAAATGGTATTAAAAATCTGCCCGGTTACATGAATGGTTCAAAACCAAACACAGACTTCAAAAAATTATACAGTGTCATTCTGTGCAATTTGAACTTTCACAGATCTAGCAGGAAACTGAACATGGCCATTTTGGTTTATTTTTGAAAGCAAATGACATTATAATTTTAAATATATATTACTTTTTTTGTCTTGGTCTTCTCTATAAATATTGATGGAATAGTATCATAACATGGTCATATATTAAATACTTGAAATTTGTAGAAACATAAGCAGGTCTATAGGTACATAAAGTACAGGTTTATAAGTACCTTTAAATGAAATGCATATTTCATTTGAAATATGAAATGCAAATCTCATTTAAAAATGAGATTTTTAAAATATTATGAGACATTAATACTTTTAAAAAAGAAAGATGACTATATCAATATATTAACTGTAGAATCTCATAGTAGCAGATAAAAATGAGTTGAGTGTGATTAAATATACATTTAACTTCTGATGTTGCAACAAAACATGTAAAATATTTTTGTATTTGATCCATAGTTTTACTGAGAATCAGCTCAACAAAATAAATGTAAATAATTTACACTGAGAATAAAATAATATATACCATGTTGAGAATATTAAAAGTTATGAAACCCTGTTTCAAATGGGTATATGCCACACATTAAAATCTGGTTATAACTTTTAACCATAGAATAGAAATTGATGATATAGTTACTGATAACAAAAGGGCTTCATTAAAAAATGTCATCATGGGAGAAATAAGGCCAATTATATTAGCTGAGCAAAGCCTTTAAGATCGAGCACCACTGAAATAGAACACAATTAATTTTGACTTTGGAAAACAGAAATATTAGTATAACATTAAATAGTGCAAGCTTTTGAAAAATAGTGCAAAGCAAGTGTTTTTTTCAAACCAGCAATGACACAAATATTTCTGATTAGCTCCACCATCTTCCCCCTCTTAGACTATGGAATGTGAGCCACCTCAAAATCAGAGTGACAATCAGGAAAAAAAAAAAAAAGTTTGTGTATCAAATCCTATTTTCTGAATAAATGTCACATGACCTTAAAATGTGCTATCTAGGCAGAGCAAGGAGAAGAAAGATACGCAGAAATAGATTCCAATTTGTGCAAAAGTTATTTTTGGAGTGTTTAGTGATATCAAGATTTATCTCCTCCATGAAAATATATATGTATTTTTCCTTTTCCAAAGATCATGCTGAAATCCAGTGGCAAAAAGGGATTATTATAGTTTCTTTCCTGCAAATATGGCAAGACATGCCTACAGAAGAGAAAGCACTGTCAACGGGCAAAGGGGCAGTAGCTGAAAGTGCAGAATCCTGAAAAAGAGCACAAACATACTAGTAAGGAACATTTTCAAATTCCTGAGACATAGGGCAGGGAAGAACTAGGCCGTAGGACACTCAAGCACAGTAGCTGCATCTTTCATTTGCAATGAAGATGCAGCATCATTTATAAAACAACACAAACACCATTTTCCATCTGCTAAAAACAGTTTTTCCAACATGAAGGTGACCAAACTGAGATTTTCTAAATACTTCCATATATGCATATGGTAACTGTAACTATTGTAAGAGAATTTTATGAATTTTTTTTTCTTACCTGCTGCAAATTAGCAATAATGGGATTAGCATATCTCATGCATATTATGGTTTTGGTTCTAACAAAATAGCAACTCTCTCCATTCCTTAAACCCTGTTTTGAAAAATACGGAATTTGCATATTTAGATCACTACTCTTCTGACTTCTTTTCTCTGTATTGAACACTCGATGCCACTTTGACCTCTTGAGAAATAAGATCCTTTTAGTTACTAAAGTTTTCAATCATCATCTTTAAATCTCTCTTTTGAGTAGGTAAATGAGTTCTTCATTTCACTTGGTGTCTCATTTGTCCTTGGGAACAATGTGTGGGTTTCTTGGAAGAAACTCTTTGAGTATACATACTTTTCCCATAAAGGGGAGTTTTGAGTACTTCGGGTATCTGAGGAGAATGTAAATCCTTCATTAGGTAGACACAGTAGGGACGATAAGAAGGAGAAACAGACAGTAAAGGTCAGAGCGTAACCATTCACACACACAAACCCCTGCTTTGACAGTGATTCACATACACTTAAATATATTTTATAATAATATACATATTTTATAAGTGACAACTTAGTTTTTTCATTACTATTTTCTTTTTCCATTGACTGACTCAACCTTTCTTTTTCTTTTTATCTTTTAAAGATTTTATTTATTTATTTGAGAGAGAGAATGAGAGAGAGAGAGCACATGAGAGGAGGGAGGGTCAGAGGGAGAAGCAGACTGCCTGCTGAGCAGGGAGCCTGATGCGGGACTTGATCCTGGAACTTCAGGATCATGACCTGAGCCGAAGGCAGTCGCTTAACCAACTGAGCCACCCAGGCACCCAATCTTTTTTTTTTCTAATCTAAAATTTGGAAATGCATTCAGGGCAGTGTCTGACACAAAGTACATGATAAGCAAATGATTCTATCTGCCTTCCTGCCGTCTCCTTCTCCTTGCTCCCCCCATCAAATACCCTTCTAGGTCTGATCGACTTGAATCCAGCACAAAGCCCTCTTTTTTAACTTATTAGTGTGTGCAGCAGTTCCTCTGATTCATTTCCTTTTTATGCTCTGCCTTCTTAATTTTTCTCCTTTTAAGTTTAGCAAGAACATTGTTAAAATCATAACTGTTGAAATAATTAGGGAAGGGAAACGGGTCTGGGTTGGAAACAAACAAAACAAAACCGAAAAGTGCAATTGAATTTGGAGAATTATACAAATTAAATCAGAGGTTGATGGGCCATTTCCAAGCCAGTATTTGGCATCAACCCGTAGACAGTAAAATAAAACTGCTACATATATATATATATATATATATATATATATATATATATATATATATATGAGCTAAGACATGGAAGAGAAATGTATTAGATAATTGTTACAAAACATCCACCAGGGCAAGAGGCAAATATTTTTCTGTATGAAAACACTTCCAAAAGAAAAATATCCCTCTAGTAACCTTATGAATAACTTTATGACCTTACGTACTCCTATTTTAATTAAGTAAAATTATAGTTCCTGACCTTACATACACTGAGGCTATAGTTTCACTGCTGTTGTGTAGAAATCCATAAATTGAGTCAATGTGAACTTTACAAACAAGAGAAATAAATTCTGTATCTATATCAGTGAAAAACAAAAGGTCACACAGATTGAGATCACAATCATTTCTAATTTACAATGACTAGCTTGGTACAGTCCCTTCAGAGCAGTTTAAAAAACAGCATGCAGAAGTCTCCTGCACTTACCCCCTTCTCCTAACGTGGAACTTTCCTCTGTGATTGGTTTTCCGCAACCCTTTGAAGTACAAGCCCTCAAGTAGAATTTGTACTTGGTAGTTGCATTGAGGTTTGAGAGACGCCAGATGGGCTTCAATGGAGTCGTAATGTTGATATCATTCAGTTCTCCAAGTTCATAGGTGTCATTTACTAAAGAAATAAACATGAACAACAGTGCCTCAGATTTCACAGCCTTAACAATTCACGTTATGTTGTCCCTTATTTTTGATTCTGTGTGTGCTTGTGGTATGCAAGGCACTATCTTAATTATTTGCAGCCATCAACTTAATTCTATGATGTAGACATCATTTTATTACAATATCATACATGGGAAAATTGAGGTCTAGCAAGAATATACAAAACTTTGCCTAGTTTTAGAGCCAGTAAATGGCCAACCAAAATGTGAATCCAAACCAGTTTTTCTACTCCAGAGCCCATGTTCTTTATCACTATGCCATACTGGAGCACCACCTTCATCATACCGACTAAAAATGATGGACTTTACCCCATATTATATTTTCATTGTCTCCACTTAAGCACTTTTAATCTTTTAGTGTAATAATTTGGACAGTAATTTGTGTCTTCTATGGTTTCTGGTTTAATATGAGGCACCAAATAAGTACTTATTATATGTAGAATCAATAACTGATTAATAAATTACATATTTTAAAATATTTACTATATACTAAGCACTATTGCAAGTGCTAATCAGAAAGATTAATTAGACAGTGCCTTTCAAAGAATTTGCAACCAGCAAGACCAAGGGATTTGTGCAAGAGCACAACGTATTGTAAGATTACCACAAGGATAGTCCAAGAAATGAAACATGTCCCCAAATTGTGCAGCCATCTGTGGCAAGGGAAGGGCTAGAATAAATCCTTTTGGCTCTCAGTCCAAGATATCAAAAAAAAAAAAAATATATATATATATATTTTTACTCGACATAAAATGCCTTCCTTGGTCTATATAATGCAATTAGATAAAAAATGAAAAATGAACACACTAAAGATCCAAATGTTGGAAATTAGAAAGAAATATTGCTCTTTACAGATTTGAAAGCATTTGTATAAAATACCACAAAGTCAACTGAAAAACTACAGTAATCTATAATTGGAGAGAATTATATAGAGAGCTCTCATACACACAATCAACAACTATTTAGAACATACAAAGCAACAAAAAGAGATGAATTATCAGAGCGCCTGGGTGACCCAGTCAGTGAAGCATCTGTCTTGGGCTCGGGTCATGATCCCAGGATCCTGGGATCAAGCCCAGCATCAGGGCTCTTCCTCTGACCCTTCTCCCCCTGCTCATGCTCTCTCTTGTGCTCTCTCTCACATGCTCACTCTCTCTCAAATAAATAAAAATTTTAAAATTTTAAAAAAAGAGATAAATTACCTAAAAATATTTCCATCACTTACTAGAAAGCAAAGTATACAATTATGTCATTTTATTAAAAAATCCACAGACTAAGCAATACAATAATTACTGCCGTTGTTAACTAATCACTGCCATTGTTAACGTTCCAGATCTAAGAACTTGTTTTTAAAATAATTTAAATCTTACATACAGCTCGACACAAAAGTTGGAAGTTAATTAACGCTGAGTTTCTTTACTGTTAGGATAAAGAAAAACCATAGCTTTACCAAACAAATTAACATTTAAAAAGTCTTCAAATATTTCTTCAGTGCTTTCTACATATTTGAAAACAAGTTCATGGAATACTATAGGCTTAAGAGCTCAGCATGGAGAATAAAACTGATTTAGGTTTAAATATTGCTTAATACTTACTTTACTACATGGCTCTAGGTAAGTTAACTCTGTATGACTCAATTCTCACATCCACAAAACAGTGAAAATACCTCCCTCATAGATTTTCTATTTTAATGAAAATAATACAGGGAGAGCACTTAGTACTGGTCCTGCTACATAGCAAACACTCAAAAAATGCTGAAATGCTACCTCTATTGGGATTATGTCTGTATCTATTTAATCATATGGCCCAAATCAGACAGGCCATCAGGAGCCAAACTCACGTACATGACCTGGATTGTGACAAGCTTTGAACTATGTGGAGGCCGAGGAGCATATCAGCTCCATCATCAAGGTGGCTTTTGCCAACGGCGTAGTCCTAGTGTTTCCACTGTTTGGAATTCATGTCCTCGAAGTCTAAAACTTTCCATGATTTCAGTTCCCTAATTTCCATTTTGAGATGATGCTTAGATGTGAAGACTGTTGGACATGGAAGGCACCATGATTAAAAATGACTTGATTTCCTCTAAACATGTTATTTTCAACCAAATGGCACAGCCGCACAAAGAGCAGGGTCCATTCTGAGTAATGGTCCAAAGACAACTCTTTAACGTTCTCAAAACAACCTGCCTACACCAGCGGGCTACCCATAGAGGATTCTACAAACAGTACATTTAGGGTTGAGACCAGAGCACATGTCAGAGAAAAAAGAGGCAGTGCAGTGTGGAAACTATGTGAGCTTTGAATCTCCGTGACATCATTTACTTACTCTTTTCTTTAGCATTTTTCTTAATTCTCAAGGCCACTCATATGTAAGTATTAAACATATGTCTTCTGGTACCTACTGACTCTTCTTCTAAAACAGGGATTGCCAAGCCTTTCTGAAAAGAACTAGACTGTATATATTTCAGCCTTTGTGAGCCACACCATCTCTGTCACAGCTACTCAGCTTGGGACACTGTAGTGAGAAGGCAGCTACAGACAAATGTAAATGACATGTATGGCCTGTTTATGGAAACATAAATCCAGCAGGCTGGATTTGGTCTGCAAGCCGATTTACAGACCCCTTTGTTGTAAGGAAGTATGCCAGCTTACCAACCGTGATCATTAGAATCTCAGCAGAGCAAAACAAATACTCAACCAAAAATGAAGTATTAATAGGTGAATCCAGGGGCACCTGGGTGGCTCAGGAGGTTGAGCATCCGACTCTTGGTTTTAGCTCAGGTCATGATCTCGTGGGTCATGGGAGCCAGCCCTGTATCGGGCTCTGCACTCTGCATGGAGTCTACTTGGGAGTCTCTCTCCCTCTCCCTGCCCCTCCTGCTCAATATTCTCTCTTTCTCAAATAAATAAATAAATAAATAAATAAATAAATAAATAAATAAATAAATAAATAAATAAATCTTTTAAAAAAATAGGTGGATCCAATTCAGACATCTACTTACTTATCTGATACTGTAATAGATAGCCAGTTAAGTTCCCATTCAATTTCTTAGGTAGTCCCCAGGTTAAAGTGGCAGTGTCTTTATCAACTTTGATGACCTTGAGAAAAGCTGGTTGTTCAGGTACTAGAAAACATAAGACCAAGAAGATAATTGGTAAATTTCTTTAAAAAAAAAAGCTCCATTAGATTCCAGTTTTCCATAGAAATTGAGAAGCTAACTCATATGAAGTACATATTTATTAACTACTAATAAGGAGGTAAATGTTTAATTTGGCCATTGGATAACTCCCATTGTTGGCATTATTCTTCACTGTTATTCTTACCTCCTTCTGGTGTTTGAAATATATAAGGCTCACTCTCTGGACCAGCTCCTTTGGAATTATAGGCTAAGACTGTTAAGTGAAATTCACTAAAGGCATCTAGAGAAGGAACCATTCCATAGTTTCTTTGTCCTGAAAATCTCAGAATGTTTACTTCTTTGGGATGTGCTCTTCCATCCAACAGACTTTTTGTTTTCCACCAATTTATCTGCAATGGAAATAGGAACCCTTTAACATATCAACCATGGTGGCAGATTCTCTTCTAGCTTCTTCTAAGATCAGTTCTTATTTGCATTTAAGATATTAATTCAGCAACAAGAAAATCTATGATAAAAACCTGATATCCTTTCAGATGTCCATGTACTCTGTCCTTTGGAATTGTTGACCAGGTAACTTTAACTAATGTGCTGTTTATAACGTCCACCCCATGGATCACTGGAGCTGTATCAGGATCTGTTAAGCACATAAGAATGACGAGCTTTCAATACCCTCAAATGTGATTATTAGAATCCTTTTCAAAAGGTGATTTTTCATATTGCTTAATCTGAGCACAGCACTCTTATGAAATCAATTCCAAATGGAACCAGGAGAGTTTCTCATTACAGAGGAGTTTCAGAGCCCAAATAGGTTTCTAGGAGGAGAGGATAGCTTATACCACACTAAGAAATGCAGTTTTCCAAGTGGATACAGTGTGGGCAGTGTAACTGGAACCAGTGGCCAGTGAAATATTCCGTGGGCATCTTGCCTTTAGAAGCAGATGAACTAAACAATATAACCAAAATTACTTGAGAGCTTGATCAATCTATCAATAACAATAGCTAACATTAACTGAGCACATGCTATGTGTAGGCACTGTTCTGAGCAACTGGCTCACTGGACTGGCTCATATAATCCTTAGAACAACCCTATAAAGTGGTATTATCCCCATTCTATAGGGGAAATAACTACAGAGGAATAAAACAAATGCAGGAGCAGCCAAGACAAATAATATCTTAGCTCACAGTGATATGCCCGGTGTAATTTTATTTGGGTAGAAGGATTTAGATAGCAGGTAAATAAGGAGTTAGTAATTTCACATTCTCAATCTGTTTCCATTCTTGGATCAAAGTATCACCTTGGATACTGGAAAAACAATGAGAATAACTCCTGTGTAGTGACATGGGATACACCATCTTTCCTTTTTTTAATCTATTTGTGGCAGTTATTATGGTATAAGAATTTAATAATGAGCATACCACTAATACCTCAAAACAGCGTGTGTGTGTGTGTGTGTGTGCATGCATGAGCGTGTGCATGTGTGTCTGTAATTCTATAGACAAATCTCAGTCTGTATTTCATCTGCATTAGGAAGGTTCCAAAAATATAACTGAGGCCAGGGATGGCAGCAGGTGGCTGTTAGAAAGTCTTTGACAAGTAAGGACAAATGTAACTGGAAACATTATGACAATTATGCTGCTTAACCATTTGTAGTGATGAGTACTGGTCTTTGATTTTTCATATAGAAATAGCTTTACTGGGAAACTGAATAAAATTAAAACTTTTAACATAATTCCTTATCACTCTATAATGATTGGCTATCCTGCAGTCAACCTTAAATTTCTTGTATCTCCCACAGCTAGTACATCCTCTTTGCATGCAGTAGTTGCTCAAAAATGGCATCAACAGAAATGCAATATATTTGAAAGAAATCGCTCTTGAAGTGCTTAGCAGTTTCGGGCACATCACTTACAGTCTTCTCCAGAATAGAGAATCACTGACTGAGGCTCAGGGCCGGAGCCAAGGTGATTGACGGCTTGGACTTGGACATCATAAGGAGCATAGACAGTAGGCGTCATCACCCGCAAGGTGTGGTTTGTGACGGTTTCTTCTTCCCACTCCACGGGGGCTCCCTGTGGCTTCCAGGTCACTCTGTACTCCAGTCCTGGTCCATTCTGCTCCATTGGTTTCAAAGGCTAGGACAGAAGGCAAGACTCCTCTAGTGTGATCGCAGATATGCTGAGTCAGAGACAGTGACAAGCCTCTCCAAATGGCAATAAGAAACACTACAACAGAGGGATCCTGTCTTGGAAGATTTTAAATCCCCCTCTTTGGTTTAGAAACACTTGTGAAAATTTTTTCTTTCTGTAAGTTTAGGTTTGAAAGTTAGTCCCTCCCCTCCCTAAGCAGTAAGAAGCCCACAATTTAGATGCCTTGATTATGCCCTTGTGATTAAATCTCACTGTTCATATATGAAAGAATTTACTAAGAAATTCCACAGAGGATTTTTGCTTTTGTCTATGCTTTCCTCTATACTCTACTTTTTTACTCCCAAAGAACTGGAAGATACAGAAAGGACATGATCATGAATTGTATGGTTGTGAGAGAGATTTCCCATGACTTTTCAGTCAGAACTCTTTCTATCTGACTCCATCCATCCTTCCCCATCTGCCTTCCAAAAGAAGAGAGAGATTGAGTAAACCTTTATTTCTGGATAATCTGCGTGTTATACATTAGTGCCTAGAAGATAGAGCTCCTCTCTCTAATAAAATAATTCCCCAGCTTCTTGACTATTTCTTTAAGAGAGAGTGCTCCCCACCCCGCAACCCCATCCCCACTTCCACTTTCTTTTGCTGGATAGGAAAATTTAGTGAAGGAATTTCTAGTATAGGGAATTGGTTATTTCCACTTTAGTTTTTTTTTAATTAAGCAATATTTTAATTAAAAAATTAACGTGATTTAAATCACCTGTTTCATTTCAAAAATGGGAATATGCATTCAAATGAATCATATATAGACTACATAAAAGAATGTGACTTAAGTCCTAGATTATAAGGTTCACCTATATAAACAGTAATTTTGTCTATATATATATATGTGTGTGTGTGTGTGTGTGTGTGTATATATATATATATATATATATATATATGAGTAATTCAATAATACCATATATATCGGGGAGCCTGGGTGACTTAGTCGGTTAAGCATCAGACTCTTGATTTCCACTCAGGTCACGTTTTCAGGGTCGTGAGATGGAGCCCTGCACCAGGCTCTGCACTGGGGGTGTGGAGCCTGCTTAAGATTCTCTCTCTCCCTCTGGCCCTCCTCCTACTGCTTGCTCTCTCTCTCTCTCAAAATAATAATAAAATGAAATGAAATGAAATAAACAAAATAAAATAAATAAAATAATAAATAAAATAAAATAAAATAATGTCATATACAATGTTTTCTTACAGAATTTGCAATGCTTCTTGACTCAATCTAACTTAGTAAAATATTTTTAGATGGACTGGTTGGAATTAGGTTGAAAGTAATGCTGTATCAGGAAAACAATTTCAAGTCTATGCTAACTCCAAGGTGAATATTTAAATTAGCTATGAGAAAAAAAATCAGAACAAAACCTTTCTGAGATTTCACAACCATTATTTATACTTTGCATTCTAAGTTTTGCACCAAGATAATTTTCACTACCATACAAATATAAATCCACCAGGGCCTTTAGCAGTGCCCAGATGAATCAGGCCAGAAGCTTTTAGTTTCATACTGCAATCTGGAATTACAATTTCCTTCAGTCTCTACCAACAATAAATGAGTACAAATAAAATTATTCAATTTACACATGTTTCGTTCCAAGGAAAGGAGCTACATTTAATGAAGCTCTCCTGTAAATTTTAAAATAAAACTGCCACCATAATTAACACTTTTAAGAAAAATCTTATCTAAATTACCAGGCCCTTTGGTGCCTAGACTCCAGAAGAAACAGCAGGAGAATTCTGTACTTGCTTTCAGACAATGGGCAACAAAACCACAGCAAATTCTTAAACAGGCCCCCAACAAAGATAGCAGACCAGAGGAGCCAAAGCAGAGGTGGGAGTGGGGGTCTTCTTTTCATCACTGACTGAGCGCATGACATCTGGGGAAGGTCATTAAAATGAGAGTCCCAGCTCTCTCTATGAAATGTACGGCTGATACCATCCAGCTCCTGTCTCCCTTCTGAAGGAGTGCTGAGGATTAATGAGCTGATGTTGGTGGAACATGGTGTGCTTCTCTGAGGAACTGACCTGATAATTACATACTATTATTTTCAGCTAACCAGTTATATCATCTATCTTATGGAAATTGCTAGGGAACTTAGGAGAGAAAAAGACAGATACTCTACAAGAATGAGATATTAACATAATTTCAGATTATAAATTAAGCAATTATGAAGACAATGTGGTAGCAAATATGTGTGGCCACAAATTCAAGGAAAGAAACGATATTCTTGAATATACTTAGATTCTGTGTATTACCAATTTTTTTCCAATTTTAAATTTGCAAAACTTAATTTCACTGAAGTGGGAAAAGTGGGTTAGTGTTGATATAAAAATATTGAGTGAAAAAAATCAGACTAAATTTTATACCTCCTAAAATTCTTCCCAAAAGTCATATCTGGAAAAAGGTTTGGAAATGAATTAGTGTATTCCCGCATAAATTCAAAAATGTTCTACATTTGGGGCACCTGGGTGGCTCAGTAGTTAAGCATCTGCCTTCAGCTCAGGTCATGATCCCAGGGTCCTGGGATCGAGCCCCACATTGGGCTCCCTGCTCAGCGGGGAGCCTGCTTCTCCCTCCCCCACTCCCCCTGCTTGTGTTCCCTCTCTCGCTGTGTCTCTCTCTGTCAAATAAATAATATGTAAAATTCAATGAATTTAAGGTTGGAAGTCTATTATTAATCAGAATGTCTGAATGGTAATCTATATTCAAGTAGGTTAAATTATTTGTTCATGAATATGTCCGCATAGAGGGGGGAGAAAGTTACCCACTGTTACAGAAGGAATTTAGAAATGACACTCAAAACAATTAAAGTTCTCTGAACAGATATAAGATTTTACACCATATTCAAAGACAAAGTCTATTTCATAACCTTTAATAGAAATATGTAAAGGGGTGAAAAGTGCAATTTGAAGTCCAAAGATACTTATGGTAGGTTTGTTGATTTCTAGTGGTATTTTAGTGGTATGGTGACAGGCAAGACTGCCTACCACCCTGTCCTCAGTTCCTATATCTAGAAAAAGGCAATAATGACAAAGCTGTTCTCAGAAAAGAGCATACAAAATGCTTAATAGTGCTTAAAAGGAGCAGCTATTTATTTGTCAGACATCCTTCTGATATGCATAATATTTATTAGACCATGTACTAAAATTTAGGAAAGTTTTTCAGTATTTTTTGAACAAGAGACAATTTAGAATATTGGTTGTAAAAATACTAGGAATCTGAAACTTTTGATAATGGCTTGCAATTAAATCAACCTGTAAAACCTTCCTTACATTATTTACCACTGTTTAACTATATCTCATAACATTCTAATCACAATGATCTATAAAATATACAAATGAAATATATTTATAAAACATACAAATCTTATATCTTTGTTCTTAAAAAATATTTTTCCATCATTACACTTAGCATGCAGACCTAAAATAAAGAAAAAAAGAACACAAAGTAGTGTATAACACATTAGAAAATACACACCTCCCATTTTATAATCATTTCCTTGGGTTGAGAAGCTTGAACCCTTATGTTTTGTGGATTCTTGTCTGGAGCTGAAAAATTGTAAGTATTAAAATTACTTTTTGCAATTTTATGGTCCATAGGTAAATCAGCACATCATCCCACCACCCCCTAAATCAGATTTTTAAATAACTTTGATTGTATTCATTTATTTCTATCTGGCCCAGTTTGTAAAGACTTTTCACCAGCTTTATTGAGAGACAATTGACATAAAACACTGTGTAAGTTTAAGGTATACAATGTAATAGTTTCATATATGTGTGTGTTTATAGATCTGTGTGTGTGTATATATCTCCAATCTATAGATAGACATTTTATATTTATGTGTATATGTTGTAAAATGATTACCACCATAAGGCTAGTTAACACATCCATGGCCTCACAAAGGCAGCTTTTAAATATATATTTTATTTAAAGGAGTAAACTCATATGCATGAAGTGATACTATTATTATTCAATGGGAAGTAGATTTACTTTAGATATCTTCATTATAAAACTGCTCTTTAAATTTTTCAACCTGCTTTTTTAAAAATAATCCTAAACCTACTTTTTTTTTTAATCCTTTCTCTCTTTTTTTTTTAAGATTTTATTTATTTATTTGACAGAGAGAGAGAGAGGCACAACCAGAGAGGGAACATAAGCAGGGGGAGTGGGAGAGGGAGAAGAAGGCTCCTGGCTGAGCAGGAAGGCAGATGCAGGGCTCGATCCCAGGACCCTGGGATCATGACCTGAGCTGAAGGCAGATGCTTAACGACTGAGACAACCAGGTGCCCCCTAAACCTACTTTTTAAATATACATTTTAATTTTAAACCTGCTTTCCTTTTTCTATTAGAATTATTGTTAGAAATGTGTGTTGTGAATATCTACCTCTAAGCTAATAAAATTAAACATCATCATGTATTAATTTCAACAGCCAACTATTAGGGACAACAAAAAGGTAACAGCAGATAATGTGCCCGTGAAATATATTCAAATGGATCCATTTAATAAGAAAGGGCTAAGTGTAGTTTTACTGCCAAATGCAACTTACATTTCAATCACACAAGTATCTGATTCAGTCACTATCTCTTCTTATTTTTTCCTCAATCCAAAATGGAAATTATACCCTAGCTTATTTATTTTGCTCCAGGGAAAAGAACAATAATACCATGCTATGATCACACTGTTGACCAATGACAATTAAGTAATAACACAAATTTTAGTATTAATCATTCTTGAGATTTAAAAAAAAATTCTAGAAATTTAGATAGATATCAGATATCTATTTAGATATTAAGAAACAATAAATATAGTAAATGTATAAAAGTAATGATATGAAATAATTAAGGTGCCTACAGTGAATGTTTTATTTCAGAAAGTTGAATAAAAAGAAAAATAAAGGGAGAAAGCTCATTTTCTATATATTGAACCTCAGTTTATAACATACTTGATATCTGATTTTAACATGAGACTTATCTATCACGAATAACTCAGAGTAATGTTTGCCCATATACCTCCCTGTAATCTCCGGCTCTCTATCAAACATATATACTACTTATGAATCTGATGTACTTTGAATATTTGTGTGCTGTCAGTTCACAGAACTTTTCAAGCTCTCTAGGAGAAGAAATTGAAAACCCTACATCTTCGGCGCCTGGGTGGCTCAGTAGGTTAAGCGCCTGCCTTCAACTCGGTTCATGATCCCAGGGTCCTGGGATCCAGTCCTGAATCGGGAATCCCTGCTCAGTGGGGAGTCTGCTTCTCCCTCTACCCCTCCCCCCTGCTCATGATCTCTCTCCCGCTCGCTCTCTCTCTCAGATAAATAAATAAAATCTTTGAAATATAAAAAAAATAAAACCCTATATCACACTATCAATCTTTTTCTAAAGATGTTGAAAGATGGAGAAAACTAAAATATTTTCTCAGAAAATATGAGAAGCCACATACCTGCCGGAGGTGTTTCATGATGGTCCGACGGCTGGCTGGGTTGGCTTCTCCCTACTTCATTCACAGCTATGACCCTGAACTGGTATCTGACGTATGGAGCCAAAGATAGTGTGACTATTGTTTCTTTGCCTTGGACTCTAGCCAATTCCTCCCATCGACCAGGTTCTTCTTTATTTCCTTCAAATTCAACAATATACTCTGGCCGTAGAAAGTAGAAGCATAGAGGGGAAAAAAAATCAAAAACATTAGAATGGATTTAGTATTTTTAAGTTACACTAACATTTACACATAGTATAAAAAGTTTTAAAGGATGTTTTAAGAAGGATTATCTAGCAACTGTGGTTAAAAAAAAAAAGGCTTGAATATTAATTTTGACTCAGGAGTTTAAGGAGCATAGTTATCCCAAGTCCTCCCTACCGCTAATATGGCTATTGTGGTCATCTCCAGCTTCCCACGTCAGCCGAACACTTCTGTTCTGTCTTTCAGACAATTGTAGGTTCTCTGGTGGATCCGGAACATCTAATTAATAATAAAAATAAAAGTAGGGAGAATGCAGACCATGCCTTTGTAACCCCATTTCCTCACCAAGGCACATTGCCACCCCCTTTCTCTCTGGGCTCTGGTCTCTAGGTCCAATCATCCACATCTCAGCAGACCTTCTGGCTCTTTTTTTTTTTTTTTTTTTAAGATTTTATTTATTTATTAGAGAAAGAGAGAGAGCACAAGCTGGGGGAGAGGCAGAGAGAGAGAGAGAGAGAGAGAGAGAAACTGGCTCCCCATGGAGCAGGAAGACCAACACGGGGCTCGATCCCAGGACCCAAGGATCATGACCCAAGCCAAAGGCAGACACCCAACCAACTGAGCCACCCAGGCGCCTCAACCCTTCTGGATCTATTTCAAATGCAGCTTCAGGCACATCTACTCCCTTGTGTAATATTCTCACCCTCTACTCTGATTCCAGTTCTCAAAGGGTATCCTTGACCATGGGCATCAGAATTCTTTTAGGAGTAGTTATTAGCAATGAAGCTTTGGGGAACCTGGGTGGTACATTTGGTTGGACAACCAACTCAGTTTCAGCTCAGGTCATGATCTCAGGGTCATGAGATTGAGCTCCGGCCCCGTGCTCAGCATGGAGTCCACTTAAGTTTCTCTTTCCCTTTCCTTCTGCCCCTCCCCCTGCTCTCTCTCTCTTTCTAAACATAAATAAATAAATCTTTAAAAATAAATCAAGATTGGGGCACCTGGGTGGCTCAGTCGTTAAGTGTCTGCCTTCGGCTCAGGGCATGATCCCAGGGTCCTGGGATCGAGCCCCGCATTGGGCTCCCTGCTCAGCAGGAAACCTGCTTCTCCTTCTCCCACTCCCCCTGCTTGTGTTCCCTCTTTCACTGTGTCTCTCTCCGTCAAATAAATAAATAAAATCTTTAAAAATAAATAAATAAAA
This sequence comes from Zalophus californianus, assembly GCF_009762305.2. Classification (NCBI taxonomy): domain Eukaryota; kingdom Metazoa; phylum Chordata; class Mammalia; order Carnivora; family Otariidae; genus Zalophus; species Zalophus californianus. The sequence goes on along the minus strand of NC_045595.1, from coordinate 42,323,216 downwards.
ATAAAAATAAATGAAGATTTATTTCTGGACCCTAGATCTCTCTGGCATACTGCAGGAGCTGGGACCAGGAATCTGCATTTCTAAACGATTGCCCTGGGTTATAATTATGCACAATTTTGAGAAACATGATCTACCTCAAGTAGATCCGTGTCTTTCAGCTCATATGCTTATTTATATGCCTGATTCATTTCCTGTATACGACAGATCTTCAAGAGTAGGCCTGCATTTTATTAATATTTGCATCACCAACAGTGCTTTGCATATAAATGTTTTGTGACTAAATGAATAAGTGAATAGTATATTATCATTTCAATCATGCATGTAATTACCATATTAGAGCAATAAAATTAGGTCCTATGACTATAGGAAAATAAGATAAAGAATATGAACTCAGGCTTTCTTTTCTGCATGCTTTGGATTTTTATTGTAATTTCTAACAATGAATTCTCAGTACATTATAGCAACTTTATACTCTCTTGGCCTAGAGTTTTGAAAGAGTAGGAAGGCAGTTTATATTGGAAGAGAAAAATTTGGCACTGATAAATATTGGGTCAGAAACTATAAAACTGAGTAGGTGATGACTTTTTTTAAGTTTTTATTTAAATTGCAGTTAGCTAACATACAATGTAATATTCGTTTCAGGTGTACAAAATAGTGACTCAATACTTCTATGCATCACAACCAGTGCACTCCTTAATCCCCTTCACCTATTTGACCCATTCCCGCCACCCACCGCCCTTCTGGTAACCATCAGTTTGTCCTCTATAGTTAAAAGTCTGTTTCTTGGTTTGCCTCTATCTTTTTTTCCCCCTTTGCTTTGTTTTGTTTCTTAAATTCCACATATGAATGAAAAGATATAGTATGTCTTTCTCTGACTTATTTTGCTTAACATAATACTCTCTACCCACCCATGTTGCTGCAAATGGCAAGATTTCATTCCTTTTTATGGCTGAGTAATTATATGTATGTATATGTACACACACACATACATACACACACACACACACACACTACTTCCTTTTTATCCATTGATCAGTTGATGGACACTTGGGGTGCATGTATACTTTTAATTTAGTATTTTTGTATTCTTTGGGTAAATACCTACTAGTGTGATTGCTGGATTGTAGGATAGCTCTATTTTTAGCTTTTTGAGGAATCTCCATACTGTTTTCCACAGTGGCTGTACCAGTTTGCATTCCCACTAATAGAGCAAGAGAGTTCCCCTTTCTCCACATCCTTGCCAACACCTGTTGTGTCTTGTGTTGTTGGTTTAGCCATTCTGACATGTGTGAGGTGATATCTCATTGTAGTTTTGATTTGCATTTCCCTGATGATGAGTGATGTTGAGCATCCTTTCATGTGTCTATTGGCCATCTGTATGTCTTCTTTGGAAAAATGTATATTTATGTCTTCTGCCCATTTTTTAACTGGATTATTCAGTTTTGGGGTGTTGAGTTTTGTAAGTTCTTTATATATTTTGGATTCCAAGTAGGTGATGACTTTAAGAGTGTTAAGAGTTTCCATGGAAATTTTTATTAAAATAAAAGCAATTGTAAAACAAAACAAACAAACAAAACTTATCCCTAATGGTCTTTACTTCCAAAATTTGGTTTCAATGCTCTCTTGTATTCAGGGACATTTATCTTTTCTCAGAGGAGATAATTAAGTAATATCTCATAGGGCCTTCCCATGGGCTCTTTATTCTCCAAGTGGGAAGCAACATCTATCACCCATGCTGAGTACTTGCCGACTGCTGGAAATTTACACTGGCAAAAAATACATTGTTTTAAAATGTGGTCACTGACTGTGCATAAACTTTAGGGCCTTAAATAAATTATTTCCTCAACAGTTCTCAGATCTGTGAGCTCAGAGAATTTACATTTGTCTTCAGCACTGAAGAGCTCACGCATTTTTAAACTTACCTGAAGGAACCAATACAGCCTGTAGCATCTGACATTAAAATGTGCTTTTTCCAAGAATATGGAACTAAGCTGATGGGCTGCATTGATCCTTAAAAGACTGATACTCTTAAAGGACAGTTACTTCTAATTGAAATGGGTCAAGCATGTTTGCAAAAATTGTTTTCTCAGGAAAAGGAGTTTTTATAAAAACTACACAGGGATCTAGTTGTTATTGTCTGTTAGTGAGATACGCTTCCTAAGACCAAGGATTGGTCTAAAAAATTAGAAGGCAAACTCCTAGAAGTGGTTAAGAAAATGAAATCTGTGTCATAGAATATTTTTAAATTAATTTACTTTTATTCTTAAAAAATTGGTAAAAAAAACCTTCATATGTAAATATTACATACAATCATAGCAACTATTTATTAAAATTATCAAAATTTAATGGTTCTACAAGATGGTAGCCTAATTACAAGACTGAAATATTAAATTTTATAAGGCAATTTGACAGCATGAACCAAGCAGTAGGGAGCCCAATCCCTTTGCTGGCTCCAGAGCTCAAAATATTGAGGAACAAAGTCTATGGATCCTGAGACTTACCCCTACACTTGTGGTGGCCTGGAATAAACTCCAGTGTTACCTGAAGCTCCATTATTTTATCTGGTGACTTACTAGTGAAATAATTCCTACAGGGTGGAAACTTTCTGTTTGTAGTCCCCTAAGTAGCTGAATTCCTATGGCCAAACATCTCACCTAAAGGTACAATTCTATCGAACCAAGTCCATTCCCTCTACTACCTGGGCAGTGTGTGTGTGTGTGTGTGTGTGTGTGTGTGTGTGTGTGTGTGTGTGTGTGTGTGTGTGTGTGAGAGAGAGAGAGAGAGAGAGAGAGAGAGTATAGAACCCAGTCTACCTGGGCAGTGTGTGTGTGTGTGTGTGTGTGTGTGTGTGTGTGTGTGTGAGAGAGAGAGAGAGAGAGAGAGAGGAGAGAGAGAGTATAGAACCCAGTCTGGTGACCATTTGCTTCACTTGAAGAGCTCCATCCTGTTTACTCATTTTTCACATCCAACCTCCAAAGAAACTGAATTATTTCCTCTCAGCCTGTACTTCTGTTAGCAACCTACCTGCGGATCCCAGCAACCAGAGAGCTAAAGATACAAACACCTGTTAATAATAACGATTAATCTACACATCTAATAAAGGAGTTTAGGCAAAATCAAACACTTTCAAAAAATATCAGAAAACTTAAAAGAAAGACTAAATGGTGCCCACGGAAACAAAATTATAAAAGAAAACTATAAAAAAAAAGTTTCTATCAAACAGGGTCCCAGCAGAAATTAAACAGTTCACACAATTTGGATAGTACCAAGAGTTGTTGTTGTTGTTGTTGTTTTTTCAAAGGATCATTGGCAGAATACCTGGGGTGAGGGTGGAGGGAGCAGTTAACAGAATCTTATCAGGAAGGATTTTGTGAAGAGATCCTCCCTGGGAGAAATCAATGACTTTGGACACAGCCTGCAGGGAGGGAATTTGGAGAATAAACACACCCACCCACCCATCCTCCTCTATTTCCAGAGCTCCCCACTGGCGGAACCAAATGGAAGTTTGAGCGTGAGTGGTTTGTTGGTGTTGTCCGCATCCCTCAGGTTAACATATCAGAGAGGTTGTGGAGAGTGAATCTGGCAAGGGAACTGAAGAAGAGATGGTCTAGGAGATGGTTTCAGAGCTAAAGGTGGTCTAAGAGATGCTCCAGGCTGGTCTAAGAGGTTTAAAGATGGGTGATTGCAGGGCTAATTGTGTTGATTACACTAGTACAGTATGCAAAGCATTTCCTAATTAGCATTATCATTAAAAAAAAAAAAATCAATGGCATTCCTTTGCAGAACTCTTGAACTCTGCTCCTTTCCTGGAACACTGAGAACTCAATCCGAGTCTCTGGTTTAGAGCATGACCACTGAGCCACCACCACGGGAAGCCTAGCCTGATCTCCCCAGCCTAACCCATCTCCATTCCTCAGTTCTATTTCTCTGCATGCTAGGAAAGGGCAGCTCGAGTGCCCTGACAACTCGAGCATGCTTCTGTTTTCTTTCTGCCGATAACATCGCCTACCTCCCACGGCTATTGGCAACATTACCCATGCAGTGAAAAGAAATTAAGCATTAACTAATTTCTTTAAAGCCAGAAGAGGAGAAAGCATTTGAAAGTGGAATGACTATTTAAATGAAAAATTCAAACGAACAGTATATGTGCAGGCACTCAAATGATTGTTGATTTAACGGCCTAAGAACAATGGAATTTAATCAGTGATGGGGAAGAAATGAACAGAGATTTCTCGTTAGTGCACTTACCGAGGACAGTTACTTGAGTTACATCAGTAACACTATCCAGAGCAGTTTGAGCTGAACAGGAGTAAATACCTTGATCCTCTAAGGTGACATTAGATATCGTCAAATTAGCTCCATCGATAATTATCCTACCAGTAAAAAAATTGAGTACACAATGAGGATGAAAACAACAGAAACATATATGCAAAAATATATATTCCCCAAAGGAAAAAAAAATTCAAGAGTCAACAAAACAAAACACAGCTTCACATGATGCAAATTTTATTGGTGCTACAGTTGAAACTGGAGATGAAATGTCACTTGAACGACTGTCTACACAGCCATGAAAGCTATCAGTTGGTTTGGTTTTGTTTTAATTACCAAGTCCAGCCATCTGTGATGCATGGGTCAGTGATAGAACTGTGTTGCCTGGTGTTTCTAACGACTGTACTATGTTATAATAGTTAAGATACATTTGGATAATTCTTAAGGTTTGTTAAGGGAATCACCTACATAGGATCAACTGGGGCGCTTCTTACAAAGGTACATTCCTGAATCACGCCCACATCTACAGAGCCAGACTGACCTGGAGTCTGGTAATCTGTGTTTTTGACAAGGGTCCTTTTTCTCCACCCCTCTACTTCACATGTAGAATGACCATCTGATAAATCTGGTAACAATTGCACTGGGATTTTTTTTGAACAGTAGAGGGCAGACTAGTACCGCTTTTTTGCAAATCACTGGCCACTAGCTTTTTATCATTTGTTCTATTTTGCCAATTTGTAATCCAGTTTAGGACACGAAAATTTCTTTACTATAAATTATACCTTTTACCCTATATCTATGTATTGTCAACTTAACTATTTAAGCACTTTTAGGAAAATTAAGTTCCACTAAATTGAAATATATTTACAACAGTTTGCTATGTAGTTGAAATAAATAATGTCCTTGTGGAAGGGACTTATATGATTGACATTTCTGATGTATAACTCACTTAACCTCTTCGGCCCCCTGCCTACCTACCAATAAGAAGTTGTCCCAGCAGAACGTGAAAGACAGGAGCTTACTAATGGTTAGCAGATACCTGTGATCTCAGCTCCCTGCTAGAATTCCATGCCCGCTCCGGGCCCCAGTCAACCCCAGCAGCAAGTGTTACTCCCCGCCTTCCCCACTCCAGAGATCTCTTCTAAGAGATTCTAGCTAAGGTTACTGTTCTTCACCCCTACCCTAGGGAAAACTGGCAGAACATCTGTGTCACTTTGCTTAGTTCACTGAGATAGAGGTTCATTTGAGTGTCAGCCCCAGGAGCCTACAGAAACTATTCAACTGGGCCACACAAAGGATGTTTGGAGTTTCTGGGATCAGGGCCTAAATATGCAGGTCCCATCACCAACTAGGCACCAATCTCTGATTCCCTTTTTGGCTGTAGCCCAGAGGTCATATGCAAGACCCCAGGCAACTAGGCAGTAGTGACAAAAGACGGAGAATATGGAGAGATCCCAGCAGTTGATAGATCGCCTTAAGACCTAACCTAAGGGTGAAGATCTCTACTGCAATGTGTAGTCTTTTAGGTCCATAATTAATCTCTTGTCTCAGTGACAACTAGTCGTTAATACATACGCTCCTTTCCACAAACTCTTATGTATGCAGGAGGGATGAGATGGAATCAATTAAGTACCCAGCCGAGACCAAAGCCCCTGCACGGAGGTGGTGCAAGCACATGCTTGCACACACACACAATAGGGGACAAGCAGGTGCGAGAAATGAGAGAAGCCATTAAATGTCTGCAGACATTAGTACAAATCATGAGAGCTAAACTGGACTGAGTACTTCGTGTTTTCTGAGTGCTAGGTATGTTAACTCATCAATAACCCCATGAAGGTATCTCTGAGTGTAAAATTAAGGCATAGAAAAGCTATGCAGCTGGTCTAAAGTCATAGACATAAGAAGTGACCAAAGTGAGATTTAAATCCAGGCCACTGGACTCAAGTCCATGCTCTTAATTACCACCCTGCCACAGTCTCACCAAAGGAATGCACGTTCTACCTTCAGATTTATTTTTTCAGAATGACGAATAACAACATAAAACCGCAGGTGAGATTTGGCTAAGGATGATCTATTTCTAACCCCTACTTAGTCACAATGCAAAAGACGAGAGAGCTAACCTCTGTATGCTTTTAAAGGATAGCATAGGCATTCAGTAAATATTGATTCTTTTCTCTTTCTCTGATATACTTAATACTGTCTAATGCTAGTCAGCATCTTTTCACAATTCCTTCCACATTCTCCCTTCTGTGTTTTTTTCTGTGTTCTCCATATGGAGATTAGGAGGCTTAACAGTGTATTTGTCAATACTTTCTAACTGGAAGGACTGGCGGTATGACTCAGGTTCTGCCCATTCATGAGATAGACTCATCAGAGTTTGGGATGGAAACAGGTGACAGGCAGGGTCCCCTCTGGGGCCATGTGAGCAGATATGCTTCACACATCTGGAGTGGGCTCTGTTTCATGCACTAACAGAAGGGCACACATTCTATAAAAAGTCAGCAGCAAAAAGCAGCAGCTAACCATGGGAGAGAAAAGTGAAACCCTGCACTGCATTACCTTTTAAATGTTGCCGTGAAGACTGAAATGTATTAATCACTTTTTGTATTTTACTTCCATGTGAACACATTTACAACTATTTTTTTGCAAGTGCTCAGTGTTGATCCCAAGCCAGGACGACGACAGAGCATAACCCCTTCCCTACCTGCCATCCTCTGTGGCATTAATTTCAAAGGCTTCTCCATTCTTACTCCAGGACAACTTCAAACTCTGCCTCAAATGTGGGTCACACGTGCTCTCACAATGTAATTCAAGCACGTGCAGTCTAGGGACTCGAGGATTCTTAGGAGCAACTTGAAGTTTTGTAGCATCTGTTTTTAAGCAAACAAAGAGACTAGTGAGACGCTTACATCCCAGCTTACTTGGCAATCAGATGCCTGCGATTTAATCAACCCCAATTGTCGATGGAACAGTCTTATCTTCAAGCAGTGTTTGTCGCGCTGTAATTTCCTGACATCATGTTTCATTACTATTTTCTTTCCATCAGGCCTGGACCTCTGAGGAATTAGGGTGGAAGTACCAATTAATATCTTAGAAGTTCCCCTTACTACCTCTTGGGCAAAGGGAGTAAAGAAGAGTGGGAGCCAACAAATGTCTTTAGAGGTTGAAAAAATATAATTTCCCTTTCTAGTGCTTCTGGTCATGTGATCACACCACCATAAGGGGAAAAAAAGGAAATTAACTGATTTTCTATTAACGTGTTTATTAATAATTCAGAAACTCGGGGTAAAGCCCATGCAAGGTGATCTATCAACATGAAGGTGGGAAATTAGAACTTAAGCCCGGTGAAGAAGAGGCTGTGTCTGTTTTGTTACATGAAGTATCCGCACAGCCAGAAGGGACCCTGTATACAGGAAGCACTTAACACATATTTCTTGAAATTCTTGTTGAATGAGGTATAGTGAGTGATATTTTAAAAGTAAATTAGTGGTACCCATAATCTGAAGCTCAAAAATTTAGCTTCAAATTCAAATATATCAAATAAATTCAATTCAATTTCACATCAAATGAATTAAAAAGAATCACATTTGGCTGTCTTTAAAATGTCTGCTCATTACGGCTGTTTCAAAATATAGGATCCTTATTCTTAGAGGCCATATTAAGGGTAGATGTACTTTACCCCACTGTACCACTTGGTGACCCTCTCAAAGGCCAAATCTCATGAGCTGACCTCCAATTCCACAATACGTTTTAATATTCACTATCTACATGTTACTACATGAACTGATTAAAAATTGAAAGTGATAGGGGCACCTGGGTGGCTCAGTCGTTAAGCGTCTGCCTTCGGCTCAGGTCGTGACCCCAGGGTCCTGGGATCGAGCCCCGCATCGGGCTCCTACTCAGCAGGAAGCCTGCTTCTCCCTCTCCCCCTCCCCCTGCTTGTGTTCCCTCTCTCACTACGTCTCTCTCTGTCAAATAAATAAACAGAATCTTAAAATATTGAAAGTGATAAAAAAAAAGATCGTTCGGTATCCTAAGCATGAAACTTGAAGAGATTATTTAATTGAATTAATTGTAAGTGAATTATTAAACATCTACTCTTATTTCTAAATTTAAAGCCAGAGGTCCACTTAATAATAATAGATACCATTTAATAAAGTCCTTATTCTATCGACCAGGACCTCTGCTAGGAAGTTCATGGTCACATAACAGTTTATAATAATTCTACAAATATTAATATTTTCACCTTACAGAGAACATAAGGCTAAAATGAAATTAAGTAACACCAAAGTTTCCCAACTGGTAAGGGGTTGAGCTGGAATCTGAACCTAAGTTTGGCAGAGACCAAAGCTCTTGCTTTCAAACACTATGCAATATAGTCTCTTACTCAATTCCACTCCAGAAATTTTTTTATATGCAAAAATTGTGGTTTTATCCTTCACTGATAAGATTCCTATATATGCCTTACATATAAAGTGGGTGTTTAGAGCAGATGAAAAGTTCATGACCCTGTCCATCCCTTTATCAATTACAGTTCTGAGGTCCACTCTGGGCCAAGCGCTGTGTAGGGCAATAGGAAGGTGAAGGTTCATTCAGATTCCGGGCTTCCCGCTCTTTGACTTTGAATCTGAGTTGCTAAACTTTGATATAGGTTGGTTGTATAAAGAATAAAAAGAATCATCTTCACATACTTCACAAGGGCATTTTGAAAATTGTCCATGACACATAAACACCCGGGCAGACATGAGAGTTAAGCAGACATATGAAGAGAATATTTATGTGCTTTAAAAATACAGTCCACACAACATAATAAAATAAAATTAAAAAAAATACAGTCCATGGGGTTGGCATGTTGGACTTAGGGTACAAAAAAACCAAATACTGTAAAAGAATATAAGACAGAAGAAAAACAAGGAAGGGAGGGTATGTGTGTGAAGAGAGAGAGAAATATCAGGATATCCATGAAAACGATGATTCAACAAATATACTTGTCATCTAAGCAGCAGCAGTGTAGGCTATGATAATAACATGTCACATGCAATATAGATCCTCCCTACAGTCACTGTAGGATCTCTCTATTATGTTTTCCTGAGAACGATTTTCGGAGCAATTTTAAAACCAAAATACTAGTGAAACCCAGGACTTTGTTCTGAAGAGAGAAAAAAATGCAAAGCGGTTTATGATGCAAAAAGAGGATAAAAAAATCTTCTGTCCTGTCATGCCCCAGTCTTTATGAAGCTGAACTTTTATGGGTTTGTGAAATTTTTAGCTCCAAGAGTTGATTGCTGATGACTTTATGTTGAGTTGGTTACTGAAATAAAATACAGTCACAGAAATATCCCAAAATAGAGCATTTTAAATTATTGCCAGTCACCCTCCAAATACCTAAGTCCCTCTTAAAATTGTAAAAAGCCATGAACACATCATCAGCACATCCTATAATTTTTGTGACAGTCTTTTCGATAAAACACAATCTGGGAGCTTAGAAATACAGTCTAAGAGCTTTAACAGGCACTCAATAAATCATATTGTTTTATTTGGGAAAATGAAGACAAACTAAACCCATGTGAGAATTCATGCAAAGTAAAACCAAAATAAAAATACTTCTAATATCCAAGTTGGCCGTGACTGCGGTTTTTCCTTTAGCATTTTCTACCCAACAAGAGTATGAGCCAGCATCATCTTCTGTGGTTTTGTTGATCTGCAATGTGCCATTTTCATGGACATGGTACCGTCTACCTTCAAGAGGTTTCGCCTCTTCCACCTTCTGCCTATGAACACAGAAAACATAAATCAATTTTAGACGTGACAGAACTGTAGATGCTTCCTGAAACTGGTTGCTGATGTCATTCAAGCTTACCCTTTCTTCAGGAGCTCTGCAGACCTTATGAAATGTTCCATTGGGGTTTATGTTTTTCCGAGAATGGGTCCTAGCCGAGGTGTATATCTGATCTGCCCAGATAGACTGTGACTAGAGGAAATCCGGGTCTGTGCTCTATGCTTCTGCTGTATTTCTCGTAGCTATAAGGACCATTTTTGCATCTGTCCTCACAGCTTAATAAATATTTTCTGGTGTATCGATGGTGAACTCTTTAGTTAATGATTGCTTCAGGGTACTAAATGGGAAAGCTAGTAATTGAAAGAGATAATGAACCTTCTGAACCTCCTGCCATCCTGGGGGAACACTGGTCATTCAGAAATATTATAGGGCCGGGAAGTAGTTCCTGTCCCGTGGACATGGATTACATTTGCCCTTATCAACCCAGAGTCATTTTCTCCTACATTCATCCATTTTCTGAGCATTTGCTGCCAAAGCTTGATTTACCCAGTGCATTTCACAATAAGAGGCTCTGCTAGAATAACAACAACAAAAAAAAATTCAAAGGGTAAACTCTGGCTGTCATTCACATGGGACTTTCTAGAGCTTGGGACTAGGGCAAGGCCAGTGAGGCACTTGCCTCAGAGGTAAAATGCAAGTATTGCCAAAAAATCTCAGGACTCAAGATAAATAGTATTTTAATGGAGTTATTTTTAAAAATAAAAAACACAAAAAAAATCCATGATAAGCAAAATATCCAATTTTTAAATAAAGACAGGATCTGACCCTACCCTTGCCTGACCCTGCCTCCCCCTCCTCACTCTAATCTCAGCCCTGCAGAGCCATGGCAGACTTATTTAAGAACAGTTCATCCAAGCTTTTCTGGTGAAGTAACAAATATGGCAGATCCACACGAGGTGTCTGGACTTATTACACAAATAGATACATTGAAATTAAATTCAAAATACATGTTGGAAAAGTTTTAAGCATGTGTTTGGAATCAAATGCATGCTTAGACAATTATTTAGAAAAGACCCAAAACAACAAAAAAAAGTACAGTTAAGTCTGAACAACATGGGTGTGAACTGCCGGGTCCACTTGTATATGAATTGTTTTCAGTAAATATATTGGAGAAATTTTTGGAAATATGCAACAACTTAAAAGAACTCACAAACTGTGTAGCCTAGAAATATGGAAAAACATTTAAGAAAAAGATGGCTATTATTACAAAAATAAAGCATGTGATACATATAACATCCTAAAGGTGTGTTAATCAACTATTTATGTTATGGGTGAGGTTTCTGGTCAACTGTAGGCTATTAGTAGTTAAGTTTTGAGGGAGACAAAAGTTATATATAGATTTTCCATTGCATGGGGGATCAGCCCCAACCTCCACAATGTCCAAGGGTCAGCTGTAATATATGACTTTTGATATACTCATAATGAAAAACCAAATCTATCTGTAAAATTGTCTTAGTAATCACTTCAATTCTTTGCTTTCCTTTGTAAGCAGAAATGGCGCTCCCTAATCTCCCCATGAGAGAAAAATCCTGCACATCTAGTCAACAGTTCGGGAGAGGTAGGTAATTAAGTTTGCTACCTTATTTCTCAGAGGCATTGGCTACATTTAACAACGGCCTGTCAAATGATGGATGAAGACACAAGGTGAAATCTACCACTGACATTCTCTTAAGAAAATCTTGTACCAGCTTACCAGGACACCGTTGCCTCAGGTGAAGCAAAGAACTCGCAGTGTAAGAAAGCACTGTAACCAACCACCGTAGCATAATTCTCTTCATCTTCAGTTTGTATCAGTGGACGGACATCTGTTTGAAAATGACATAAATACAGTTGTCAACGTTCATATAAGAAATAATGTGCACACATTAGATTTTTCTACAGCCTAGTCATATTAACAGAAAGGGGAGACAGCCGAATATTGCAGTATATGTTCCTGAATTAGAAAAATATCCAAATTCAATACATTTTTGAAAGTATGTAGGGGCACCTGGGTGGCTCAGTCGGTTAAGTGACTATTGATTTCGGCTCAGGTCATGATCTCAGGGTCGTGAGATCGAACCCTGCATCAGGCTCTGTGCTGAGTGTGGAGCCTGCTTAAGATTCTCTCTCTCTCTCCCTTTGCCCCTTCACCCCCACTCCTGTGCACACACATGCTCTCTCTAAAAAAAAAAAAGAAAACAAAGAAAAAAGAAAAAAGAAAGTATAATTTTAGTATGAAGGCTAATACCCAAGTGTTAGATGAAAGGTACTTTGATGATATCCCCCCTCCCATGTTTTATGTGTCTGGAATTCAATCTACTTGTGTGCACGACCTTGAACATCTTCCCTTAGAAAACAGCAGGTAAACAGTCTGCTTACCTACAACATCGAGATTGGCATTAGCAAGGATGGTGCCATGGACATTTGAGGCTTCACACTGGTACACAGCAGTGTGATTTGGTTGCAGGTTGGTAAAACTGATTTCTCTGGGGGAGACAACATCACCAGCAAATGGATTTTCTGCAAGAGATTAAAGAATGTCAGTTTGATAAAAAATAGGACATAAAATATTTACATGCCATTTATTAAATGTGTCACACAGTATTTATATTTTAAGACCAGTTTAGGGTGAATAATAGTTCACTGAAGCCAATTTGTAGAATTTCTTTGCATCAACCATGGGCTTTTCTTTCCAGACCCTTCTCCAATTTCAATCTTCCTTCAGATTAATATTTATTGCTAAAATATTTGTTGATCTCTAGCTCTTGCCTCTCCCTATCCATACCCGTAAATAAAATTTCAGATTTTCTGTTCAGCATTCAAGTCCCTATAACTAAACCTCACTTATTCTTATAAATTTAGGTCCCAATACTGCCAAAACAAATCCCATGATCAGCATGGAGTGATCCTACCAGCCCACCAACACTGGCTCCTTTGTTCGCCATTTGACACTTCTGTTCCTCTATTTGATTTTTCTTCCCTGTGCCATTTTCTGATCTATACCATTCATTTCAGTTGTCTTGCTTTCCTATTTAACCACGTTGGATACACAGCTCATACATTTTGTTTTCACAGTAAGAGTAAACACTTCTTGAGATCAGGGGCTAGAGTTTCTACTTTTTGGCAATAAATCCAACCTTACTCCTGATCCAGGTGTAATTCTGGAAATATCTTTGGGAAATGAGAAAACCTAATATTTCCGGTACATTTATGAAGGGCCAAAGAACTCTGTTGGAAATAGCACATGCGCTGTCTCATTAAAGAGGAAACATATTAGCTATGAATGTTGAATGAGGGGCACAGATGTTAAAATTTTTAGTTTAAATGACATTACAAGGGGCGCCTGGGTGGCCCAGTCAATTGAGCACCCAACTCTTGGTTTTGGCTAGGGTCATGATCTCAGGGTTATGAGATCAAGCTCCAAGTCAGGCTCTGCACTGAGCATGGAGCCTGCTTAAGATTCTCTCTCCTTCTCCCTCTGCACCTCCCTGCTCGCCCTTATTGTGTCTCTTTTATACAAAATAGTGACTATACTAGGTTTTGGTTTATAGAAAACATAGAATATTGCTTATTAAAATAGAAGAGTATCCTTATACATTTGAGAGTCAAAAATGAACATAATTTGGGGCACCTGGGTGGCTCAGTCATTAAGTGTCTGCCTTCGGCTCAGGTCATGATCCCAGGGTCGTGGGATCGAGCCCCACATTGGGCTCCCTGCTCCGCGGGAAGCCTGCTTCTCCCTCTCCCACTCCCCCTGCTTGTGTTCCTTCTCTCGCTGTCTCTCTCTCTGTCAAATAATAAATAAAATCTTAAAAAAGATGAACATAATTTTACACTTGACTGTGAGCTCCACATAGGCAGGATCCTGTCTGTGTATTGTACACAGTGTCCCCAGCGCAGAGTGGAGGCAGTCAGTAAATATTTCCTGAAATGATGGAAAACCATTTATGTTGGATGGCATTTTATTCCTAGAAGGTTTCTGTGGTAGGCAGAGTAATAGCCCCCAACAGATACCCACATTCTAATCTCTACCATTAGAACATATTATACCTTCCACGGCAAAAGGGACTTTGCAGAGGTGATTAAAGTTAAGGGCCTTGAGATGGAAGGATTATCCTGGATTATCTAAGTGGGCCCAACATAATTACAAGGTTCCTTAAAATCAGAGAAGCTTCCCTGGCCGTGGCCAGCGGAAAAGGTGATGAGGCTATGAAAAAATGGTCAGATATGCAATGATGCTGACTTTGGAGATGGAGAGTATTGTGCCAAGGAATGTAGGCTCTCTCCAGGAACTGGAAAAGACAAGGAAAGGGGTTCTCTCCTAGTCTGTACAGAAGGGAACACAGTATGGCTGACACCTTCATTGCAGCCCAGAGAGGCTTATTGGACTTCTAACCTACAGAATTGTAAAATACTACATGTATACTGTCTTAAGCCACTAAATTAGTGATCATTTGTATAGCAAGAGTAGAAAAGTGGTACAATCCTGCAGGGCAGTTTATCTCTTGAGAATGCTCAGGATGAGTTGCTCTTTGAAGTTCTTTAAGGCTTTAAAGGACTGGAACCTCTGATCTGATTCCGCATTCCCACACCCAACACCCAGCTCTACAACTTTCAGAGCTCACCCCATCATTATCTTTACACTCCTTGTTTCATCTGCCCATGGTAAACCCTGACTCAAACACAGCATTACAAAAAGAAAAAATGAAACTGTAGCCACAGATTTGAGATGACAAAGGGCTAAGCATGGCTCGAGGCTGCCTTTCAGGAGAGGTATGGAAACTGCAGAGTGTTGCTGCATATGGGCCAAGGCTAACAGGAGCTCCCAGGATTCAAGAAAGCCAGTTCTCTATCAATATCCACCAAAACACACTAGTTCTGTCATAAGTTGTCTTTGGTCAGCTCAGTGGGTGATTATGCAAGAAATAAAGTGGGAGAAACTTCAGCTCTGAGACTTCATCATTTCTGGGTTCCATGTCTAAATAGACTGGGGTTGTGTCTTCAATTAAGTAACGTGACCTCCCTGAGCCTCAGTTGCCACATGTGAAACTGGAGAATAAAAAATTAAAAAAAAAAAAAATTCTCTTCTGCAGGGCTTGTTAGGAAGCTCACAGATACTGGAGACAAAGCATTTGAAAAAGGTTAGGCCTGTTACCAATACTAGTAACCAGTTTCATTTAATTTTGAAATACTACATATAAAGGATATAGAATTGCTAGAACTGTAAGCTCCGAGAGATTTAGTCAGCCCACTGTGATCAAGCATCCCAACCTATAAAGGGCTACAGCCCGTTTGCAGGGGAGCAAGGAGAGCTGTGGAAGGAACACCGAGCTTAGACTGCAAGGATGTGGCTTTGGCTCTACACCCACCATTATTCAACGGTGCTGTCTCGTGTAAGTTAATTTCAGCCCTGACCTCCTCATCCAGGAACAAACCTATTGGCTCTGCTTTGAGAATACATCCAGAACCTAACCATTACTACTACCAACCTAGTCCTCAGCTATAGGGTCTTTCAGGCTGCTTCTAGCTGGAGCACTCATATAGCTGCTTCTCCATTCAGAGGTCAGAACAAGCCTTTGTTAATAGATTAGAACACGTCATTCTCCTGCTCAAGAACCTCCCAAGTCTCCAGTCGGGCTTTCACCTTTATACGCATGATGAGGCTCCTGTGCAGCTGCCTGATCTTGTGTCCCAGCCCTTCAACTTCAACTCAGCGTCAACCACCCCAGACTCCTTGCTTGACATCAACACTCCAAACATACCTCAGGGTCTTTGCACTCACTGACCTCTCTACCCTGAAAACTCCTCCCCACATATTTACATGGCTGCCTCCCTCACCTCCTTCAGGCTTTCTACTTAAAGGTAAATTACCACAAGGGGCTTACTAGTATTATCTTAAAATAAAATAGCAACTGTAGGTCCTGAACTTCTCTTACACCCAGCCCTTACTCAGCTATTTTTTATTTACCACACTACAGCGCACATTTACGTCCTTATTCGTCTATTGATTGACTCTCCCCACTAGGTTCATTTCATTCATGGCTACCTCCCAAGCAATAAGGCCAGTTGGCGCCTGGCACAAAGAACGCGTTCAATAAATATTATCGAATGAAGGAATCAATCGGTTAAATATGAATAATCGTACTTCCATTAAAAATGTTCACTTGGGGATTCAAAGCAATATGTGAATATCTATCCTTCATAAACAGTCAAGTGCCATTCAGATATAAATTTTATAATTTTGTGTTCCAGAGAATCTGCATTCCGTATTTCAGCATCCTTAACATTCTTTTTTTTTTTTAAGATTTTATTTATTTATTTGAGACAGAGAGAATGAGAGAGAGAGAGCACATGAGAGGGGGGAGGGTCAGAAGGAGAAGCAGACTCCCCGCTGAGCAGGGAGCCCGATGCGGGACTTGATCCCGGGACTCCAGGATCACGACCTGAGCCGAAGGCAGTCGCCCAACCAACTGAGCCACCCAGGCGCCCCCTTAACATTCTTTATAAACAACAATTGTTTTCATTTCCCTTAGATCTACCTGAAGCCTCATCTTTCATTTCTTAGTCTGCTCTCTAGAGAGATGAAAAAAAAAATCTCAAATTTGAGGATATTAATAATGAGGGCTAAGGTTTCCTGAGTGCTTGCTATGTGACAACAATAATAAACAATAGTTTAGGAGTGTCCCTGTCCCGAGCATTCTCTGCATGGTGTTTTCTTTAATCTGCACAACAACCCAAGAGTTGGTGCAATTCTCAAGCCCATTTTATTGATGAGGAAGCAGGTTTTAAGAGAGTCAGTAATAAGCCCAATTACACAACTAGTAAATGGTAGAGTCTAGATGCAAACAGAGGCATTCTGGCCCCAGAATTTATAAATTACCAAAATGTTCTACAGAAAAGCCACTATCCTAGGTGGTTGGCCACATTTACCTCATTCAATCACAACCAACGACCATTAGCTATGTTGTGCTGTTAAAATACTAAAGCTTTGGGGCACCTGGGTGGCTCAGTCATTAAGCATCTGCCTTCAGCTCAGGTCATGATCCCAGGGTCCTGGGATCAAGCCCCACATCAGCCTCCCTGCTCAGCCAGAAGCCTGCTTCTCCCTCTCCCACTCCCCCTGCTTGTGATCCCTCTCTTGCTGTGTCTTTCTGTCAAATAAATACATAAAATCTTAAAAAAAAAAAAAAAAAACAAAAACTAAAACTAAAACTTTAGGGGATTCAGTAAACAGCTCAAGATCATACACTTGGGAAGTGACATCTGTTGACAACATCTGTTGCCTAGATGGGACTTCAGGTCTGTGGACCACCAGGATGTCTACCCTTGACATGAGTGGGTCCAGGACAAAAGGGACTTATGAAGGCAACAGATAATAACGTAAACACTCGAAATTAAGCTAATTAATTGACAAAATTTGTTCTATCCTACTTTCACAAAGACACTCAAACTGACAGACCTCTAGGTTCAAACTGAAGATTTTTGGAGTTCTCAGAGTTCTATGCTGGAAATGGTAGAGTAGGGAGAATCAGCCTTCAGCCTTTGGGCATCCCCATCCTTCCCTGTCCAGGCCTTGTTGAAGGGCTCAGAGTTGACTGGACAGGGATTTTTCTGGTCTTGGGTACTACTGGAGCTCCATCGAGAACACGTAGGGAGCCAGGGGTAGGGTGCCTGTGTCTCAGTGGCCCTGTGAATTTCTCAAATAATAGAGGAGGCAGGCATGACCAAAGGATGGCCAGAGCAGGTGCTTGTAAAGAGCAGAACCCAGGGCAGGGTCGCTGTTGCCTGGGTCTATGGTAAGTCCTGACTTCCAACCCATGCTCTCAACCACTAGGTTGCTGCACCTATTTCTTCTCAGGGAGGAGAGCGATGGGCTTTCTTCCTTGGATTCCCTTTCTCATTCACTTGTTTTAATTTTTTTTAAAGATTTTATTTATTTATTTGCCAGAGTGAGAAAGAGAGAGAGCGAGCACAAGCAGGGGGGAGGGGCAGGCAGAGGGAGAGGGAGAAGCAGGCTCTCCCGCTGAGCAAGAAGCCGATGTGGGGCTCCATCCCAGGACCCTGGGATCATGACCTGAGCAGAAGGCAGACACTTAACCAACTGAGCCACCCAGGCGCCCTTTATTTTTGTAACCATATTTTTATATACAATTAATGTAACGACCCAACAAATACAAATATTATTTATGGCTTTTCCATAAATCTAAGCATAAATCAAACTGCTTAGAAAGATGCAATTTTTGGATTTCCTGGCTGAATCTGTCTTGATGGTCCAGCCACTTCCCAGGTGCCTTTTACACATAAGCAGGGTGTCGGATGATCAACCTTCCCAGCACACCATTGCCTTCGGCACTGCATCACAAGTGGTGTTTTCACTCACTGTCAATTGGGGATCCATTCACTCTCCACTTGATTGTGGGTTCAGGTTCTCCTTCTGCCTCACATAACAAGATACCACTGCTCCCAGTGCTGTACACACCACTCTGAGGTTTCTTTGCCCAGCGAGGAGGCTCTGGAAGTAAAGTGAAGAGATCATGAGTGAGTTTATCCATGTCAGAAGGTCCAAAAATGTTAAGGCCTGCACTTCTCTAATACACCAGCAGATGGCAGGCACAATAAAGTGTTTCACACTAGCTCTATCTGGTCCTTGCTCTGGAAGGCAAGATGGGCACTGTTTTTGTTATAGGGTGTGTGTATGTGTGCGCGTGTGATCTAATTCGGACTCTTAGCATGTATAATAAAATCAACATATAGACAGTCACTTTATTCAGCAACACAAGTATCTATCTCATTAACAGAAAATGAAGGAGGGATAAGCAGATGGTTAAGTTTATTTAGTGCTGGCTACAGCTTATTTTCAAGCTGCAGCAAGGCATCTAAAAAGGCTGATACTCGATAAACGTATTTTGAGAATTTTTTAATGAAATTAAAATGTCCAGCATTTATTTGAAATATTTCTTAACGACTTTGTAGCATCTATATACCATATCTATATCAACTTATCTATCTTAAAAATTGGGGAAACATTTTTTTCTAGAGATTATTTTTTGTAAGGCAGGGAGAAGGAAGCCTAAAACCAACATTTAGCTTACTGTCCTCAAAACAATGGAGGAAAAGATGTATTTAAATTACTTGCATCTTCTCATGCCCTAATGCTCCAATAGTGTAATTCTAAGTGGTGTTTCAGGACAGAATGAGACATTTGTCTTTAGTGCAAATATTACTGCCATACCTTGTCACCTTAAGTATATTACTATGTCAGGAGTGAATAAAAGATTTAGATTAAAGTGTGGATGGTTTGGATAATTTGATTCCAGAGAAAATTGCACAATACCTGCAGGGAGTAATTCCCATCAAGCGTAGCTTGGTTATTTCCCCCAAGACATTTTTGGATTTCCATTTTTGTCAAAAAGAAACTCTTTTAAAGGTACAGTTATGTGTAAAATGAAAAAAATGCTTAAATGCTTTTTTTTAAGTAAAGGGGAAACAAAGGGATTATGTGAAAAGAAAATGCCTATAAATTCACCAAGAAAAACAAAAATATACAAATAACCCTGGCAAATTCAAGTCCGAGCACGAGACATGCCTTAGTAATTATTCCATAGGGTGTAGGCTTAGTTACTAAATCTTAAATTCAAAATGTGTATTCATAGTCTGTAAATATTCAGTCATTTAGGTTAAAATGCAATCGTCCAAATTATAAACTGCTTATGACCCTCTGAGATGGGTGTGTATGTGCATGTCTATGCACATTTTTGATGTTGTTACCTCTGTCTTTTCACACAACCACAATAAAATAAAACATTCGAGTTAGAGAAAAAAGTTCCATGAACATGAAAATTTCCATGTTTACAACAGCAAACGAAGACTATTGCTTTCAGAGCAAAAATTAAATGTAGAAACATAAATCATAGGGATGTAATGTACAGCATGTTGACTGTAGTCAATCACACTGTATTGCATATTTGAAAGTTGCTAAGAGAGTAGATCTTAAAAGTTCTCATCACAAGAAAAAACAAAATTGTCATTATGTAGCCATGAATGTTAACTAGACTTAATCTGGTGATCATTTTATAATATATACAAATATCAAACCATTGTGCTGTACACCTGAAATTAATGTTATCTGGCAATGATAAAATAATAATAATAATCTGCCAAATAATAAAATAAAGGAGATCATGTAATGATATTTCTTTAAATATACATGAATAATAAAATCAGGATTTTATTTCTATTCTCATCCTACAAATTTCATTAACCTCTAGGTGTCTGCATTAAGCTTAAGTTATCACCCTGTCCAGCTCTCCTTGCAGACCAAGGACTGAGCCTTGGAGATGCTGTCTAACTTGCTCAGCGTCACCGAGAAAAGAAGCCCTTTTCTGTGTTCTTGCCACTCCATGGATTTGC
Source organism: Zalophus californianus (assembly GCF_009762305.2). Classification (NCBI taxonomy): domain Eukaryota; kingdom Metazoa; phylum Chordata; class Mammalia; order Carnivora; family Otariidae; genus Zalophus; species Zalophus californianus. Next base: position 42,302,719 of record NC_045595.1, on the reverse strand, counting down.
AGACCTATAAATTGAGCAGCATTGAGACTCCAATGTAAATGTGATGTTATTCCTAGTTAATTACTATTTTATTAATTTGGACCACTGATAGAAACCAAGACCATATGGCTTTACCAACTTTCCCCTGTGCTTCCAAATCCAAGCTCCTCCAACATCTATCCACTGGAGGTTGATAGCAAGATTTCGTATATTCACTAGGAATCATCACCCTTTTGGATGAGTTTTGTTTTTTGTTTTTGTTTTTTTTTTTTATAAATGCTTGGACATTTGTTTTTATGCTTCTCAGATAAATAAAGAGCCAGGGTGGAATCTTAGTCTTTTCTTGTGTCTCCTTTGCTTGGCACAATGAGAACAGACACATGTAGAGTAATTATGAGTTAAACTGAAATGATTGATCCCTAAAGACCCCAGTGAGAAAGGCATTGGGAGGAAAGAAGGAGCCTTAGATAGGAGGGAATCACTGACTTCTCAATCTCATAATTTCATGTCTTGGTTGAACACATTTAGCTAGTTGCTACTTTGTTCACAAAAGAACACATAGTGAGCCTGAGGACAATGGCCATGGGTCAGGTTATTTTTGGTGAGTGAAGTTAGGCTAGGGACACGCAGGAACAGAGAACAAACAGATGTTTTCCAAAGCTTAGAACATGTAACTCTATTCCTGAAGGGTAAGATCTAGTGGAAAGGATGAAAAAAAGCTCAAGAAAAAGGGGGAGGGAAGAAAAAGGCTAAAATGGAAAATTCTGAGAGACAACATCATCACTGAATCTCACGCTTTTACCTATTATCCTAAGATACATGGTAACTGATGAAAACTACTTAGGTTGAAACTTTCCTCATTTTGTCAAATTATAAATAAAAAAGATGATAATTTCTGTATGCTGTTAAAAACTGAGATGCAAATGACTGAACATTTAGAATATAATAAGCAAGTTAGAGACATTTATCACTGGAAGGAAAATGAAATGAAATACAATAGGAAATTTGGTACCTAAAAATCAACACGGAAGCTTTTTTCTTAGTAACAGATTTTTTACTAAATACCTATATTCTATTAAATCAAACTTGTTAGGTTCATCAAACTTGGATTTAATTGTAACTCTTTTGAAATAACAAATTATTTGAAAATGAGGCTTTCTTAAGTATATCAATGAATTGCATTTGAGTTCATGATATCTTTTTAAGACAATTATGAGCATACAATTACATATAAATATTTTCCTTTTACACTAAAATTCAAAAGTCTTAAATGATTCCAAAGTTGACTACATGAATGCTGTTGGTGGGAGTTTATTTTTAAATAATTAGTTAAAATGTGATTTTGGTTATATTCTGATTCCTGGATTTAGAGTATTTTAGATGCCATTTTAACATCTCTCCTTACTGAATGTAAAATATTTATATCATAGATACCTAGAAAGGATAGCTGTCCCTCGTCAAGACAAGGATGTTTTTGCTTACACGTATTACAGAATTTGAAAATGCATACGGTTTTCATGTTTAGGATGTTGTAACTTCAATTACAGAATTTGATTGTGTTTAGTAATAAAGAAGAAACATCACATAGACAGAGAATACAATATAATACATGCTTTTATTTAAGCACAAATGGGTGTTTTCAGAATGGACTCGATTTTCAAAGTTCACAGTAGCATTGTTCTATGATCCTATGGTAATCCTTGCTATTTCATTTGAGTTTCTAAACAAGAGACAAAAAAGGGAAAGAAAGTGCAGGAAAGCAGAAGACAATTGAATAGAATAAGCTCATCCGTGCTTATGATTAATGAGGCTTATATTTACTGCTTTCACATTTAAAAAAAAGAAAAACTGACTTCTTGAGCCCAGTTTGCTTTTCACTTGCATGTGTGAAGAGAAACTACTAAAACATACAACTGAGGGCACATTTAGTAGCTTCTCATTAAGGAGAAAAGATTAAATGTTCCTAATAAAAACATAATTTACATCTCAATAGTGCTAATAGCTGTTTTATGAATAGTGAGGACAATTTGTTCAGGAAACCTAGATTCCTTTGGAGTACTATAGTCAACATTTTAAATTGCGTAATTAAGTTTACATCCTTTTTTTTTTTTTTTGCAACCCTTGCAATTCTTTTGAAAGCTTCAGTCTTACAGTCAAGAAAACCGTGGCCAGATTGTTAAAATATTCAGCTACCGTAGCAATGTTCCAGCCATCTGGAAGGATTTCTAATAGTCAGCAACTTGGAGTAGGAGCCGTTAACAATTAGACATGTCTGGTTTGTGGGTATGTGTTTGCGCTGGGCAGGGGTAAAGGGTTACAGGAAAATATCCCTGTTGCATGGTATAGCTTAATTATATGGGAGCATCAAATGATGACTAAAAATATATATACAAACCTCTCAAACTCTTCCTCTCTGAATTTCTTTGTGAATAATTTAAAATCAGAGGAATATATCACTGTTGGCAGCTATTGATATTTATGTGTAATATTGGTAATATGAGTAATATTTCTCCTATATAGGTTTTGCTTTTTTTGAATCAAGGAAAATGATATTCTCATCTTTGGCTTTCCGCTCTTCCTAACTTAATCATATACACTGTGGGCTAGGTATTGGAAACGCAGTGTCATTCCAAACAGCAGATGACTAAAACAATTATCCTAACATTTACTTGCAAGTGGAATGTGTGACTGAGCCTTCATTTTTTTTTCCCCATTAATTAAAACAGTCAGCCTTTTACTTAGGTGTTCCCTGCACAAACTGAAGGCTTAAGAGGTAAACTTTATTGGAATACAAATGGAAACCCCAGAGCATCAGTTCACTAAATAGGATCCTGAAAGAGACAATTCCTTTCAGTAGTTAAGCCTACACAGCACTAAATAAGTACAAATGCAGTAATCAATCCATTAATTTGATCAATACAGTCAACCAAACTATAGATAGGAGACCTCAATGTAATCAGACCCACAGAAAACAGTCTGCATCAGTCAGATTCCCAAGATGCCTAGATAACCTTTACTTGCAGGGCAGATACAGCTCCAATATCTACATGGTGTGATATATAGATTTTTTTTTAAATGACGACATCATGGCCCACTTATTTCTGTGAATATAAGAAAAAATAGCTAAGCTTCTATTGATTAAAAGGCTTGGGTTTACAGAGATGACTTGAATATAATGTGTATTTTGCATCATTTGATAGAAAATAAATATTTCTAGCACCCAGTCTACCCTTTCCTCATAAGTAACATATTGAATGTCATGTGAACCCAAGGTATGGACAAAAAAATAATGTATCTAGGAAAGAACTAAGATAATTTGTCTGACACCCTCATTTCTTTGAGGAAGAAACTGATGTACAGAAAGGTGAAGCAAATTGATCAAGGACATAGTAAGTTAACCATAGGCCTGGGAAACAAGCTCATCATGATACTCATCATAATAATTCCTTCCTTTGTAATGCTTACTTCTTCTACGATTTAATATTATGCAGCATCATATGTTCATTATAATAAAAATTATGTGGAAGTCATCTGTGTTTAATCCCTAACGTGAGATCTTTTCTTGCCATTTGTCCCTTTTATAAGCTATCGTGGGGTATATGACAAATCTGGTTAATTGGAATATAATAGAATCCAGTACCCACTCTCAAATTAAAAGTTTAAATGGTTTACCTGTTTTAACATATATGCTTTAGAAGGGTAGGTCCACTACATATAGCAATTCACCTTTTTTTTTTTAATAGAAGAAAAATAAATCAACATGGGGAATGTACCTTCTACTATAACATGAAAATCATGAGTGGTTGATCCTAAGAAATTGTTGGCTGTGCAACGATAATTCCCTCTGTCCTGGTAGGAGACATTCTCTATCTTCAAAGTCTTGCCATAATTTTCTTTTGTTTCTCTTCCTTTTGGTAAGTCACCACCTATTTTGTTCCAATCAACCTGTGGAGTTGGTCTGCAACACAAACAAGTGGTAAACATTTTTTAAAGTGCAAAATTAAATTCAAAAAGCCTCCCAGGTCACATCCCTTAACATGATGCTTTTATGTATGCACTTGGAGCTCCAGTAAATAAAAATTAGCCTTCCCAGTGCACAGACCCGCACACCACCTTTGATGGTGAACGTCAGATTGGATCAGGTCTCCTTTACTGAAAGCTCCTTGAATAGTCTGCTTCTACAGAAATCAGGTTGCTTCTATTAAGAGGGTTGACTACTTATAATAGCTGAATAGGTGTGGCTAGATAAAAGGGTGGATAATTTGGACCCACAGAAATACCATAAGATATTTTTCAAACTTTCAATATTTATAAGATATATTTCAAGTGTGAAATCTCCTTGCAAGTGATTTGAAGTGGCTAATAATAACTGCCCCTTTCCCTGTAGGAGTTTGAAAAACAAGATAAAGTAGGACCCAAGAGTAAGCAGAGGGAAGCCATGATACCCTCTTAATCCTAATGAAGCTGACAGTGGAGAACACAGCTCAGATGTGACAGCCAAATGTGTTGGCTGGACCTCAGAACAGCCTGCTTTAGGGCAAGGTGGGCTCTCCACAGACATGGCTACGCAGGTGGCTTTCTCTCTCTATTAGGGAACAGAGGGAAGGGGGAATGAACCACATCTCCCTTCCTTGGAAAGATGAGATCACCCAATCAAAACAAACAAAAAAAAGTAAAAACAAAACAAAACTAAAACCAAACTGATAACTTGTCACACATCAAGAGGATAACTTTCTCCACCTTAGGGAGGGAAACAGGAGTGGAGAATCAAGCCAGCTGGGTTCAAGAAAAACCCCAGCTCACAAAAACTAGATGAGTGGAGGATGGGTGCCATCTATGACTCTTGTGATTTAAAAACTATGTGGAGGGGTGTCTGGGTGGCTGAGTCGGTTAAGCGGCTGACTCTTGGTTTCAGCTCAGGTCATGATCTCAGGGTCGTGGGATGGAGCCCCCTGTCCGCAGGGAGTCTGCTTGAGATTCTCTCTCTCCCTCTACCCCTCCCGCCACTTGCACTGTCGCTCTTTCTCTCTCTCTAAAATAAATAAAATCTTTTTTAAAAATTATGTGGAAAAAATATATAAATAAATAAAAATAAAAGAATTATGTGGAAAGCACTGATGGCTGATTTTAACTGATAATATTTTATTTTTCCTCTCCATTTGGGCTACATGAATGGAATAAACTTTATTTTGCTATTTTTTAAAAAAGATTTTATTTATTTATTTGACAGAGAGAGAGAGAGAGAGAGAGAGAGCACGGGGGGTGGGGAGGAATGGCAGGCTGAGGGAGGGGCAGAAGCGGGCTCCCCACTGAGCAAGGAGCCAGATGCTGGACTCGATCCCAGGACCGTGGGATCATGACCTGAGCCAAAGGCAGATGTTTAACTGACTGAGCCACCCAGGGGCCCCTATTTTGCTATTTTTAATGATGCTGCTTTTCCTTCCTCACTCTATTTTTATTATTAATAGCTACAAGATAGTGATATGTTCTAAAGATGGGCATTATTATCATCACTTTACCAGTGAGGATTCTGAAGCTCCAAGAAGTTAATTAATTTGTTTAAAGTTACTGGGGTAATAAATGACATGTTAGAACTTAAGTCTGTCCAACACTAAACTTGTCCTTTCTACCACTGTGTTCTATTATATTTGTGCTTTTTCCATCCCTTTTCCTTCCTAACTGTATATTCTTGGAATGTGTGCTTGTAGCCAAATTAATTAGCTACTAGTTGATAACTGAACAATTATCTCATATAGTCTCTGTCAATTATCTAAGATTGTATTGATCAGTTAAAATAATTCCATTATTATGCAAAAATATATATTGGAGGTAAAGATGTAGGTCCTTTAACTTATGCACATTTACTCTCTTCCCCTCATCCATTCAAGGCTCAAGTGCTTACAAACCATACAGAGCTGGAACCACTACTTTATATCTGCCCAGGCTGAGAGCACAGGGCATACTTCTCTGGGGAACAGCAATGATGCTCAGACAGGCAGCTGTGAGAAGATATTAGCTGCTGGCTTCCTGAGCACACCACCTAACAGGATGCCGAACTCAAGTCTCTTAACTGCTTGCTTTCCAAGCCATCTGTCAAAATGGCAGTTTGCCAAATTACAGGCTGCTCTGGACCTCGGTTCTTCCAAACCAGTTTTTCCATGAGTCCAGGTTTTAATAGTGCAAGCATCTCACTTTCTGCAGCATTTTTTTTTTTTTGCTAGTCCTCAAAAACTAGTCTAATCCTCTATACCTATCCCTTAAAAGAACAGAATAAAAAGATTACCTATAAGTATCAGGTGAACATGAGACCTCATTTATCTAGGGACATATCTATTCCATTCCAAGGATGTCCAGTTATATTTTTGTCAATTTTTTTCTTCTCTCTTTTTTAAAAATTTAAGGTACTGTTAGTAAATACTAACAGTATTTGAGCAATGAAATTTTGAATGAAAATACACTGCTTAATCCTTAATCCCTTTTACTATACAAACATGCACTATCTCATAATCATATTTTTGTTCAGGTCCTTGTCCAGCCAATTTTTGTTTGTATACTTCCCTATAGTTCCTACATTTTTACAATGTAGCATCTTGCAATACAATCACACCTAGCTTATGAATTTACAAAACAGAGAGGCGAGAGAGAAGAAACAGTGTGAGCCCAATGATCAACAGAGGGAAGCAACAATATCCCCCTCTAATCCTAAAGCAGCTTTTCCAGGGTGGGGGTGAGTGTAAACTGGCACATGAATGTGTACTTTCCACTCACTGCCTCTTCTTCCGAAGGAGATTTACAGTGTTATTTCAACTATTCAAAATTTCTGCCTTCTTCACAGAATCTGTAAACTTGAAACCCTGTTTAGTTTTTCCTGTTTTAATTAATGGTATCAGCATTTTCATTATGACTAACCATTTACAGAAATATCTATTACAGGCCACTTCTTCTGATTCAGAAACAATGCCATGCTTGGTTTCCCCACCCCACCCCGTCCCCTTAGCTGAAGAGAACAGTTCATTTGGTTAAAATATACGGAAATACGTTAAATTTAGAGATAGTTCAGGGTCTGGAGGCAGAAAGGATGGAGTTCCAGCTCCACTTTTCACTGAGCTTGAAGAAGTGAATTCCAGCCTCTGGGCTTCATTTACCTAACCTGCAAATGGGAAGAGTGATAGCCCTGAAATGTGGCAAGGATAAAATGAGCTAAGGCATATAAAGTGTAAAATAAGAGTGCCTGACACATAATAAAGGGTACAACGTCCAAGTTATAATGATTTGTTTCTACAGAACATTCACGGTTTAAAAACTTCTCAGAAAACGATTTTTAAAGGACTCTAAAAATTTTACAATACAAAATCTGAACAAGGACCAGGCAAGATTATCCAACACAAACCCAAAATGAGTAAGAGGAGGCCAGTTTAGGTGAAAACTCTTTGACAATCCATCAGGAATCATCCCATCCCAAGGACACAGATATTTGTGTCCATTTTCTTTCTATATATTGCTTCATGACATTGCATTTTCCAGAAAGCACATGAGAGCATTTGTGTTATTTTGAAAATCCGTGCAGTTCCCAGCCAACTCAAGAGGTAAATTATGGCGTTTGTGGGAAATAAGAAAAAAGAATTCCTGAAATGTTCACCCTGCCCAAAGAGGCAACCAAGAATAGTGATGAATCCTGAAAGAACTGAGTTGCTACCACTGTAAACACCTATGAATAAGAACAAAAGAGCAGGTAGTTACCATCAGAATTCAAACTGAACCTGAGGCTTTCACCTTCTCACATAATACAGAGACCAAACTTTTGGAACAGAGGTCATGTCACAAGGCACATCTAACTAGTTACATCAAATACACTTTGGCAATCTCAAACATATAAGCTGTAGACCTCTCTTTTTTTAAAAGATTTATTTATTTATTATTTGAGAGAGAGAGAGAGTGCACATGTGGGGGGGGAGGGGCAGAGGGAGAGGGAGAGAGAGAGAATCCCAAGCCAACTCCCCGCTGAGCATGAAGCCCCACTGGGGGCTCAATCTCATGACCCTGAGATCACGACCCGAGCCGAAACCTTGAGTCAGACACTTAACCGACTGAACTACCCAGGTGCCCTGCAACCTGCATGTCTTTGCTGGATGGAAGAGACATTTGCAAAACTTACGGGTTGCAAAACCTTTAAAATTGACTCTTTTTCTTCAAAAACCAATTTAAAATCACCCATTCAGAATATATACGGAATTATGAATGACTACAATTTTTAAAATTTCAAATTCTACTTCACTAACCAGGTGCCCAGCCAAAAGAAGGCCTGAGCTTACAAACTAATTATGTAAACTCAGGGTATTGGGATGGTGGGATGTATTTTCCCAGGGTATTCCCAATGGTAGCAATGGACGTGTGGTGGCAAGCATAGAGGGATGGTGGCAGGAAAAAGGCAAACTTTCATGACTCAGAATTAAATAAGATGGTCCCTATTTGCATAGACTCAGGATACTCACTCAACAAATGTAACGATTTTAAGAGATGACCAAGTGACATTTCCTTAAGGCATTTTTTGGAGGATTTGGAAATGTGCACTGATTTTTCAGATATGAAAATTTGAGTTAATTATATTATTAGGTGAAGCTCTCTAAAATTACATGGTCTGGACCTCCTTGTATGCAAAAGTCAACAGGGTGAAATAATAGATACATAAGGCTCCTTGGAACCTGCAAAGGACTCAGAGCTCATTGCATAACGAGAAGGAGTGGGACAACATGGAATGGCCGAGACAAAAACCCAGCAGCAACAGTAAGAGGCTGATAACGAAGAACCTCGAGCTCTAAGGATGGCATCTCCCCGCTGCCTTAGGTAAGGAGAATGTTGTCATTGTCACCTCCATTCACACCATCACAAACTGACAGAACAATCTAATTATAAATCAATCTCAGTCACAGCCTGAAATCTGTAGAGTGAAGTGCAAATTACTTCCTCCAGAAATGTAGTAACAGAATTTTTTTTAAAGAAATAATTTAAAAATGTGTGTCTAGGATTAACTGCTTAACTGAGGCATTATTCTTTACAGAACTGGATGGACAAAGTGATGAACAGAGGTCAAGTTACTCACAGGCCTTCCGCAAAACACTCCAGGAGCAGGGTGTCCCCTTTGAGGATAGTAACTGAAGACTCACTGCCACGTTCAGTAGGAGGCAACAGCAGTCTAGGTTTCCTCTGCTTGATCGAATTTGCTATAATACAAAAAAGTCACACATTTTTTCCAGACTAAGAGTGTTAAAATCCCATGGCACTAAATCTTTCTTAAAACATACTTAAACATATATACCTATATGTACCTATGTATATATATACATAGACTATATTTAATATAGCACCATTTAAATAGACTCCATTCTTACCATAAAGCATGGATTGTCCTTCAGATGCATTAACTTAGCGGAGTACCAGGTTTTAAGAAGGTTGTGATTGAAACCACATCTTCAAATTCCAGAAGTTTAAGATAATTAGTTTCTTAATGAAAGCCTTTGAAAGTTAACTGATAGTCTATGATTTTATATTCTACACTTTAATCATACCTGGCCATGTCTGATGGCTGTGTAAAAATAAAAATATTTTTATTTAATTTAATGTACCTAAGTATTTGATAAGATTCCTGTTATAATACAGCTCCCTAGGCCTTGTTCCCAGAAATTCTGATTCAGGAAGTCTGTGATGGACCCCATGCATCTATGAAGTTATCAAGCTCTTTAAGATGACTCTGTTTACAGTCTCAGCCCCTCAAAGAGAAACACGGTTGTAGGGAAGGATTAGCAAGCACTCTCACTAAATACATACAGAACCGTTCCATTCGTTACTTCTCAAGAGTACTTTTCAAATACAATGGCAAATGAGGACTTCCATTTTCAATGTACATTTTAACAGCATTTCCAAATGTTTACAGAATTTTTTTTTTCCCATCCAATGTTAATGTGATTTGACATGACGTGGGAAGTATAAACAGCTGACATTCAGAGTAGAGATATGAAGGGCACTGGTACCAGTGTTTACGTGCGACACTTCCTTGTAAGTATTTATGGAAAAATAATTGTTGAACACACATTATATGCAATTGTTTTTCACTGAGTGCTATAAAGACACAATATACATGACTGGATTATTGACCCCAATGATCATGAAGGTGGGGATGTATGCTAATCAGTCCACCGTCAAACTGAGGGTGCACCAAAAAGAGCCCTCATCCAGCCCTTGTGATGTTGCCAGTGTATCAGATATCTAGATTAAGACACTGGTTCCAATGGTATAAAGAACCTGTGTTGCATTCAAGTAAAGGATTCTTCTCGTTGTGGAAAACTAGCTTCCTACAGAATTCAGATTTACTCAGGCATCTTCCAAAAAACACTAGCTCTATTAGATGTTCTGTGGGGGGGTAAAAATGAAATATTTCACAGACAAATGAGTTTGGAAAATGTTACAGACTGTATTCTTTCTCACAGTTACAATGGACAGTCCCATATTAAGTATTCTGAGAAGTCTTACTAGAAAAATAACCATTTAACTTTCTTAAATCTAGTGTTTCTCTACTTCTGTTGATATTCAACCATTTCTTTTTCCTTTCTGCATGTAACAGCTATCAACCAAAATGTCATTCAACCATGGCAGACATTTTAGGAGATGCAAAATAATTGCTCTGTTAAAAATATGCATATATATATGTGTGTGAGTGTATGTGTATTTGTCTATGTGAATTATATTACATATATACATTCACAAAGTGATGAATTTATAAATATCACTCCTTCACACATATTTAAGGAAGGAGGAGGGTAAGAGAAACCTCTATGCTCAGGCGTTTTCCTTTATAAAAATATTAGTATTTTAATATACTCATGAAGATATTAAAGGAAAAATTTAAATTCTGAGATGATAATGAGCTACAAAAGGTAAAAATAAATGCCAACATTCTTCATGTGATCGACTTACCCTTGGAACCAATTTCTGTGGATGAACTTGAGTCATTAGCATGCCTTACTGAAATAAAAAAAAAAATGAAAGAAAAACTCACAAACATAATGGTAGATGCTGATATCAATAATGAATGAAAAGTCATAGTTTTCTCTTAGAAAGATTACAAAATGAGATACAACCATGCTTCACTAGAACATCATCTTTGGGGATATATTGGGAAAAAAAATATAATGAGTTTAATCTTAAACTACCACAGCTGAATCCAGGTCGAGTGGACACAAATTACAGCTCTGTTAAAGAGAATTGGGGCTGCCAAAAGGTATGCTATAGTGAAGCCCTGGCATAATGTATCTACACATAAGATGGAAAAAACCATGAACCAAATTAGACAATGGAATGGTAATGCCAACTTGCGACTCTACCAGAGCCAATTATTCAGTCAGTGAACTGTCGGGGATTATTTTTTGGTTCTTTCTCCCACTAATGACTTTTTCCCATTTGGGAACCCAGACTGGCATCTGCAGAATCAAGTAGGGAAGAGAAGCAACCCACATAACTTTGCCAATTTGGGAAGGACAACAAAGCTTGATGTGACAAAAATTATAATATTCATTCTTTTTCTTTTTGACTCTTGTTTTCTTTCACATTTGCATCCTGCTGTTTACTCAAGATCACAATGCATCAAAGCCTGAGATTTGCTTCAGAAACCCTGGAATATTGCTCTGTATTTCACCCACTGCAAAGGACCAGATCCTGCAGATGTCAAATGAAATATACTTGTACTGTGAACTGAGATTTGATTTTCTGGCTCTGAGAGACAGAGCTACTGTAGATCTGCAGCTGCAGATGTCTCTTTCATCTGGATGAAGTCTCTAGAGTTGAACTAAACAATGGCGGCAAGTATCAACCCAGCTTTAACCGGCTTCAGCCAGAATGAAATTACAGGCACATTTGTATTCAGCATTCACGATGGAACGACAAATTGTTTGGACTTACAACTGTTAACTGTTAGTTTCATTGGCATTTTCTGCACAATAGTCCTCAATCTCGGGAATGCGGCAAAGCAACAGTAATCATTCCGGCTGTCTTTTTCTTCCACGTTTGCAAAGTACAGATCTCCCTTTTGACTCATGTATACTCTTTCATCTTGTTCGATGTGTTCTAATTCTGGAAAGAAACATCTTGTCATTAATAGGGGCAACTGTCCTTTATTGTGCCTCATCCCCCTTCTTCATTTTCCTTTCTTTCTTATTATTTCATTTTGTTTTCTTTTCATGCTTGTTCTTCCTATTCCTTGTAAGTCTGGTCTTACAAAAAGAACAATGAGTGAGAAGTAAAAAACAAACAAACAAACAAACAAAAAACAACCCTCTGGGAGCATGCTTTCGACCATTAACCAAAGAAGCCCCTTGGTGGACAACCAGTCTGTAGATTCCACCTCTCTTTTCCATCTAAGCCTCTACTTCTGTACTGGCTTATATGAAAACTGGTTCAATTGGTCCAAACAGATCTCCCCAAAAGTTGTGTCTGAGAGAGATATTAATCTGTCTTTCCTGGATGCAGCCTCGAATGTTCCAGGGTGATTGGAGTCTGGAATGTTTGGCTGCAGCCAAGAATAGTTTCTCTCACTTCCTTCTGAGGACTATATAAATATTATCATTTTTCTCTCAGGACCACAATGAGAAAACATTTAGGGCACATTGTGAAGGCACATGCCAGAAGGAATTTACAAGAAGCTGTAATTTCAACTCGAGTGTTAATACAATTTTTTTTGGCAAATTAAACACAAAGGTTAAGACTAATTTCTCTGTAGGTCACTGTCTGTAGTGGTAGAACATTATTAAAATAGAAATCTAACACTAGCAACACAGACCCAAGCATCCTCAACTTTCACATGGATAATATTCCAAAGGTGAGTAAGTTGTTTGGAATATAGAAAGTATTTTCTTCATAGACATACTTTACCATATCAATAGCTTTACTCTCTTAGATATGATAAAACCAAGAGAAATATTTAGGGGCTTTCTAGTGTTTTCACATATATCCTTAATAGAACAGTTAAAACTTGGAACACACTATATAAATGGATATAATTTTTTGTAAATCTATCTCATTCCATAATGATAATGTTTTTTCCTTTTTGTCCCCCACGTTGATAATCTTAGATTATTTTTTAATCTTTGTTTCCCTATGTTATTTGACATGATGCATGAAATTAAAATCCTATGGATGGTACAGAATGTTACTTACCAATATTCATCCAATAAATGTGTAGAGGTGGAAGGCCTCTGGGAGGGTTGCATGGGAGGACAATTGGATCTCCCTCCTCCACTTCAAGAGGGTCAATTTTTTCTTTTGGGAATTTTGGAACATCTTGTAAAAAAAAAATTAAGACATTATGTTAAAATTAACTTTTAATGTTATAGGAAATATATTAAAACCTTCTTTTTAAAAAATAGAGTATTTTTAACAAACTCAATGCCCCAAATCTTGGTTCTCCTATCTCCCCTGCAGAAGAAAATACTGTTAAGAATCTGGGGTGCAACCTTATATAACTTTAAAAATGCTCCTACATTTTACAAGTGTAGACAACAAATATTTTTGCTATGTGACATCAATTGGCAACAATATGCTTGTGCATATTTCTCTGCACAGAGATACAAGTTGTGAGGTACAGGATTCACTGAGTTTAAATTCTGACAGATGTCGTACTTTTTTTCTTCAAACACTGTGATTTATTTTCTAGGCAGATACATATTCTCTGTCTCTGGCTTTATGGTGAAGCCCTTGAATGTGATGGGCAAATATTCTATTCAGAGTATAACCAACTAAATTAAAAATTCAAAGACCACATGGGAAAAATGGTACAAATAACAATGAAAAGACAAACATGACCACTTTAAGTTGCTAAGAGAACATTCCACGTTGGAATCACTCCCAGAAAATGAAATTTCAAATGAAATGGAACTGATGTAGGAAAGGAGACTTTGCAGTAATTTAACATATGGTTTCTTTCCCATGCTGGAGGCACTTTCCTAAAAGAGCAACACAATTACAATGGGAATAAAAGTCACAACTATGCAGAATTAGAAATCCAGCATGAAGGTGTGATTATTTTTATGAAATTATTTATAAGGTAGTTTTAAGAATACTCAAAATGTATTCTGCTTGAACACTATATTGATACCTTTAGATTTTATGAGGGGGCTTTGAATGATAGAATTACTCAGGCTCTTATGGACGATAAGGACCTTAAGAAGGTATTTATAACACTGCTGGCTTGATGGAATTTATGAGGGGGTATTCCATCTCTGTATTTCATTCTTAAATGGTGGTTCACAAAAGATTATCATTATTCTTGGAAGTCTAAAGATATACTCATTTATTATAAAAGTCTTCTTGAGAAGCTTTGTGCATTTCCTAGGTATTTGTTCTCTTGCCCTCAACCCTGACCCCAACTCCTGAGTGGTTGAAGGAATTTGCTGACATATCTCTTATCAATGCACCAGCTAGTTACAATGAATTGCTTTTTGTCTAAATTCAAGGACCGTTCAAGGCATAGCACTTCAGGGGCAGTGGTCTATATACAGTGCCTTTGCCAATTTGGAAGGCAACCTTCAATCATGTGACAATCCTCGATTCCCTCTTGGTCAACCCATCGTAGCAGATTTCTCTTGGCAAGGCTGGAAACATGTTTGAAATGGCAACTATCTTGGAATCCTGCTTTTGCTTTGGTAGCATGAAATTTCCACCAAAAGACAGGAAAGCATGTTTGGGACATTCACTATGGTAAGATCTTGTAAATAAAATATCAGTGCCACCTATTTGGTAATGCCTTAGCTTTGACTGAAAGCAAATGCTATACAAATCATTTTGTAGAAAGTATACCTTATGCAAGTAATGTGTAGAAACTTACAAAACTATTATATGCCCAAATCTCCAAATTCACATCACTCGTTTAGCGTAACTTGCTATAACTAAAACCCTGTGTTCTTTGGTATTGAAGTTAACGGTGCTATTGGATAGCTATTGAATCTGTTTATACTCAGATACAAGGGGCAATAGAGGAAGAGAAACATAGACAAAGGAAAGAGCCTGTAATCCTGTTTCATAACAAGCGAACTTTACAATGCCTTACAGGAATACACAGTTCCCTGGGTGATATCTATTGTAAAGTAGCTAATTAATAAGATATATAAAGCCTTAATTGGAGAGCTGCCCCCTCAGAGTATTCAGAAAATTCTAATGATTCAAACTGCCAGTGAAGCACTAACATCCATGCATTAATTAAATCTAGATTATAAAATTCTAATTCCAAAGATGTAAATATGTAATTCAACTGGCTTCCAAGGCATCAATAATAAACATAAATAAAATAAAATTTATACGTCTATCAAACACTTTATCACATACCATAAATCTTCAGAACAGTTTTTGACCAAAGATGAAATTAATATCAGGAAACAAGGGGAGAATATTTATATATTTAATCTTTTAAGGTCTGAGAATAGATAATATAAAAGACATTAATTTGTCAGTATTTTTTTTTATGATCTTCTTCTTCAACTTTGAAACTATTTAGTAAGTATGAGTCCATGCTAGAAAGTGAACATTTTAATGGCCACAGATAAATGTGGAATTTAATTACTGTAACTCAACAGCAGGCATGAATTTTATCTTAATTCAAATAAAGAAATGACTCCACTTAAAAATAACTCCAACCAATGACTTTGGTTAATTGTATTTCTCTGGTGATAAACATTAGCATTGTTGAGTTTGGACAGATGCAATACTTTTAAAAGTGAATTGTAAACGATCATTTTTCTTTTGTGTAAGGCAACTACACTGCTTTAGCTTACCAACATATTTTAAAATGAGTTCTCTATCAACAGCAAAAACACAATCATTTAATTATGTTTCACTAACACTGGACTTGACCCGGGAATGGCCTTTCCATAAAGGAATCAGAATCTACTTGTACATCAGCATCTATCTAAGCAGAAGTTTAAGAATGTTTGAAAATCCCATAATAACCAAGTCTACATGAAGTCAATTTCCTTTATATATAATGTCCCTACCAGTCTATCTGCATCAGGTAATCAAGCAGTTGATAGCACCCATCTTTGTTTACTGTTCTCCAATAGGCTTGCACAGTTATTATTCAGTGTTGCAGACAAATTTCTAGTGACAACTCCAATGGTATAGGTTCCTAAAAACCCAGCCAGAATCTAGCACGAAAAAACTCTTCTAGAAACTAGATAGGTGGACAGCAGTCTTCTTACTGGAACTATCAATATAAAGCAAACCAGCAAATACAAAATTTCCAGGACTTCTACAAGTTCAGATGGTGACAATGAGTTTTGAAAGTCATCATTTCAATTCTTTCAACCTAAGATACTGAAAAAGTAACATCTTTGTACTTGAAATGCAGATGACTTCTAAAAAAAATATTTTGTATTTATAGTATAGTATAAACTGGGTTCTGGCCCAGGCACTAAAACTAACTAGCCATGTAGCTTCAGACCAGTATTTTTACCCTTCTGTGCCCCCATTTATTTTTCTCTGGGATCCTAGAGTCCTTTGAAATCATCTCTCTACTAGACTAGAAGTTTCTTACGGGCAAGGACATTATAAAATTTAAGTTGTACAGTCTCACCATGCCAACATGCTTAATAATAAAGAGTAATAATGGGATAGCATCAGGATAATTTAACTTAATACAAATTGTGCTAACTAAACCACTTAAATGAAAAAGGTACAGGCGACTTAACCACTATGAAGTTATGTAACTAGAGATAATCTTTCTCTTATACTCAAGAAATCACATCAAGTCTTCTTACACTCCTATCTCTCCATGAGTCTGACACTTGACTGCAAAGGTATTTCCAACAAAAAAGTATAACTCATTTCAGCTTATCTAGAGGATGTGTTACCCGAATGATCAAAGTATAGGCAGCACTGTACAGCATCGGGGTTATATACATAAGCCCTAGAGCCAGCTGCTTGGGGCTGAATCCTGGCTTCCTCACTTACTATGTGATCTGAACTGTTACTTAATGTGTTTCTGTTTCCTCACTCAAACTGCAATGACACCTCATTTACGGATTTGTGTCAAAGTTTAAATAAACCATTTTATATAAATCAATTAAATAGCATGGGGCACTTGAAAATCACTCAATATATGTTGGCTATTATTCAAGTATTTTCACTTCGTACAGTACACCCTGCCATACTGTATGAAATGAGATGGGCAAAGGGTCATAGAGCTTTCTTCTGTTGTGCCTTCTGATTTTCCCTATAGCCTACATTGTAACAACTTCTGTAATTTTATGCAAATATTTGCAATTAGCTTTTACAGAGGAGGTAGGGAGGGGGCCAGAGGGAAGAAACAGTATGTATTTCATGTAGAACCTATGGTTTAAAGATACTCCTCCCCATTACTGGGCAAACCTTCCTATCCCACAGAACTTTATCTATCTTGACTTATCTCTCTATTTACAGGACTGGACTGGTGAGCTTTTTGAGTTTCCCACATTTCCATTGAATGTGT
This sequence comes from Zalophus californianus, assembly GCF_009762305.2. Classification (NCBI taxonomy): domain Eukaryota; kingdom Metazoa; phylum Chordata; class Mammalia; order Carnivora; family Otariidae; genus Zalophus; species Zalophus californianus. The sequence continues at coordinate 42,285,234 of NC_045595.1, read as the reverse complement.
TTGGCGAATTGCTTACAGTCTGACATCATTATCATGAATGCATGCCACTGAGCTCACATGCTGTATCATCCCTAAGTTCAGTTTCCATCTGTAAAGAAATGTAATTGATTCCCACTTCCTATAGAGTACCCCATTAATCCGTTTATGACTACAGAGAAATAACATTGCCTTTCAGTCTATGATTTCGTAATGAATTCACGCTAAGGACACCCAATCCAGCCCATTTCATTCTAGTCATTAACACAATCTGATAGATGAGAGGAAAATCCTTGATCTTAATTAAAACCTGTAAAACTCAAAGTTGCACTCTCAACAAATCCATCTTCTTTAGTTGGTTTGCATACATCGGTAAAAGAAATTAGCATATGCTACCAGACCCTGCTTTTACTACCCTACCCCTCCCAAATCTGAGCAGTAAATAGCCAAAGTATGTCTTAAGGGAACTGTCCTGAGGCATCTGAGGAAGCTATACAAATGTAGAACACAGCAGACCAGAAATTCTAATTGGTTTCCATTAAAACAGTATATAGAGGATTGCATCTTTAAGCCTGCCATTTCCTAGATTATTTTAATAGTGTGTGGAAATTGCTTTAGTACTCTTATTCATTCTTTTATTCTTCAGCCTGTGAAACAATAAATCAGGCACTGATAATATGCATTCAAGCAGCATCTGGAAGCATGCAAAGAAGAACAGCATAGCATGACATCTTTACCATTTTTAAGTATCCCAGTTAGTACACATGACAACCAAAAGACTCCCAAATAGTATATAACTAAATGCTTCAAAAACTCCAGAGAATTTACATGTGGATTTCCTAACCTTCTGAAGGCCCACAGCTGCTTTAATTGACTTTCCACCTTATGAATTGTATGAGAAGCTCTATGAGAAGCTGCTGACGGCCGTGGAGGAGATTTGTGGCTATGGAGTGAAGAGCAACCAAAGGCAACAGATTCTAGCCCATGACCACCAGACCTACTACCACTATTCGTAGTAGCCAAAAGCTGGAAACAATCTAAATGGATATCAACTGGTGAAGGGACAAACAAATAGTGGTATATCCATACAATGTAATGTTATTTAGCCATAAGAAGGAGCAAACTACTAATATATGCTAAAAGGTGAATAAATCACAAAACATGCTAGGTGGAAGGAACTAGATGGAAAAAAATCATGTATGGTATGATTCCATTTATATGAAATGTTCAGAAAAAAAAATTTACTGAGGCAGAAAGCAGATTAGTGACTGCCTAGAGCTAGGGGTAGGAAGAGAGAGTATCCACAAATGGGCATAAGGAATCTTTGGGGGATGATGAAAATGTTCTAGTACTAGATTATGATGATGATTGTACTTAAATTTTATTTTAAAAACTCACTGATTTTGCATTCAAAACTGATAAAATTTGTGATATATAAATGATGCCTCAAAAAGTTGTTTTAAAAAATCAGAAAGTGGGAGCACCTGGGTGGCTCAGTTGGTTAAGCATCTGCTTTCGGCTTGGGTCATGATCTCGGGGTCCTGGGATTAGGTCCCACATCCAGCTCCCTGCTCAGTGGGGAGTTTGCTTCTCCCTCTTCCTCTGCTGCTACCCATGCTTGTGCTCTCTTGCTCACACACACACACACACTCTCTCTCTCAAATAAATAAATAAAATCTTTGAAAAAAATCAGAAAGGGGGTGCCTGGGTGGCTCAGTTGGTTAGGCATCTGTCTTTGGCTCAGGTCACGATCTCAGGGTCCTGGGATCAAGCCCCCATTGGGCTCCCTGCTCAGCGGGGAGTCTGCTTCTCCCTCTCCCTCTGGCCTTCCCCTCCTCTCTCTCTCTCTCTGTCTCTTTCTCAAATAAATACAATCTTTAAAAAAATAAAAATAAATTTAAAAAAATCAGAAAGAAGAATCACCAGAGGCTGAGACAGAGGAGGGATGCTAACTGGAAAAGGCTGATCTGTACTCTGAATGACAGGCAGTACTGAACAGCCCAAATGGAATCATTTATATCACCATTTTAACTCCACTGGTGGTTGTCAAAATGAAGGCTAGAAAGAACCTTACCTTCTCCCCAAACTCACTCACCACATTCATAGGATAGAAATTTCTTGAGGACAGTCTTTGTTTTGTTCACTGCTATCTCTCAACTTCCTAGAAAAGTGATTGACACATGAGGGGAGCTTAATAAAGATTTGTTGAATAATTCACTAACTCTCCAAGCCATATTGTGGAAAATCCATTTAGTTAAATGATTTTTTCCATGTTTGAAAACAGTGCATTGTGTTTGGTTGGTTGGTTTTCTTACACTTTCATTCCCTAGCAAACTCAACCGCAGTGTGACTGAAAGCAGAAAACTTAACATCGGGTATAAAGGTTTCTGTTTGTAGAAAGTAATAACGGGATTTTCAGTTACTGTCCTCATGTGAAAACTTAGGTAGCTAAAGCCTTTAAGGTTAGTCTAATGAAAACTTTAGGAAATCAGATGAAACTCTAAAATTCGAATCACGATGTTTCTATCGATATAGTTATAGAATTGATTCTCTACAGCTTAAGAATCAATTGATAAAGGTTGTAGGAAGCTTTAAATGGTCTCTGATTTATAAGCCCATAAGAATTGGGGTAGCGGTCCTATTCAACATAGAAATGATTGCAGAACGCTGTTAGACGATGAATTAATTTCAGAAGAGACTGGAAATGATGCATAAGAAACCTAATTTATTTTGCTCTTTTCAACAGCAGCAGAAAAACAGGGTAATTACCCACTACATGGCTCACACGTGACTCTCATCTCTTCACTGCAATGCTAGCAGATTCGAGCCAGAATTATCCTCACATTGTTCACCCCTTTACTTGGTCTGCTTAGATAATGAGAGAAAATATTTTTTAAAACTCTTTAATTTCTGAACCTTATACTAACATGTACCATTTGCTTCCCTGCAATAGATCTAGCTACTGCCTTTTCCTTTGTGTCTCCATGGCAACCATCAGTGTTCAGGTTAGGGAATCTCGCTAATGCCTTGCCTCCTACAACAGATTTTTAATACCTCTCTCTTGCACACGTATCTTATTTCAGTTATTTCAGGTAATTAGATAGGTAGATTATATGGTTATAGTTAGACTACAATATGTAGTTTTATAATATAAACTATAATATGACTACAGTTATATACCTAGAGACAATATATCTGTCTAGTTTTATGACCACAACCACAAATACCATGGTAATACTTTCTGATCCAGAATTCATGAACATCTCCTACTGGATGTCACTTCAAACCTACACTCCTGAGGCCAGTTTCCAAGTTTACTGTCAGTACTTCGTCCATTACTATGCTATTGTACCTTACTTAATAACCCAGTATATCTAATTCAGACAAATAAGCATGCTACTGATTAACTATGCATATATAAAAATGCCATTTATATAGAAAAAAATGAAACAAAGAAATACAACACTCTTTTATCACCACCCATCATACAAAAAACACCTTTACCTTCCTGTCTGCTGCCGAATCCATCCCCTCCCCCATTCCCATTGAGGTAACTATTATCCTGAGTCTTTTTTTCATCATTCTCTTGTTTTTCATTATAATTTTACCACATACAATCATACCCCTAAACAATATTTTATCTTTACATATTTTGAATTTATATTAATAAAATCATATTGTATGTATTCATCCAAGATTTGCTTTTACTGTGCAACATATTCCTAAGATTCATCAATTTTCACTGCTGAGTAGTATTTTTTGTATGACTATAACACAATAGATTTATTCATTTTATCATCGGTAGACTTGTGTTTTTTCCAATGTATTTTTAATTCAAGCAAATGGTACTATAAATAGGCCCAATGGACATGGATGACAACGCATGCGTGACGAAGGAAATGGAATAGCGAGGTTACAGGTGAGAGCATCTTCAATTAAGGAGTCAATGACAAGTATTTTCCACAGACCAGGTAGGAAAGTATACCTGCAACACTGGTAGATACGTATTATAGTAGCTGCATGTTCCCACCTAAAATTGTTACTCTCAGACTTTGTAATATTTCCCAATTCTGTGGGAACAAATGCTTTTATATTTGGGTTATGGTTAATCTATTTCTGTTTACTAACGATGTTGAGCACATTCTCATTGGCCATTCCAGTCTGAGGTACAAGTTTATGTCTTTTGCCACTTCACTTTTTTTTCCTTATAAAATTATTTTTTATAATTTTCTTTTAAAATTATTTATAAATACATAACATTATTTTTAGTTATAGTCATTGGCAATGATTTTTTTCCCCTGGGTTGTGGGTTATCATTTCACTTTCTTCCTGAGGTCTTTTGATTTTAAAAAGGGGTTCTAAAAATCAAATGTAGTCAAATAATCCTTAGTGATTTCCTTAACAGAACTTCAATGTGTCTTATTTAAGAAAACTTCCCTACCCTAAAATCATAAATACACTCTCTGAATCATTTTTTTTAATTTTTAAAAATATTTTTTCCCTTTCAAAGTTTAGGCTTTAATCTACCTGGAACGGATTTTTTATATAATGTGAGATAAGACTCCAAATAAATGTATTTCTACATGGACAGTCAGTCATTTCACCCCATTAAGTTAGGAGGGAAGGGAGGGAGGGAGGGAGGGAGGGAGGGAGGGAGGGAGGGAGGGAGGAAGGAAGGAAGGAAGGAAGGAAGGTAGGTAGGTAGGTAGGTAGGTGAGGGAGGGAGGGAAGGAAGGAAGGAATCCACGCTAGTGTTTTCATAGTGCTTTCACATGTACATGGGTTTGTTTCTGGGTTCTCTATGCTGTTCCATCTATCTAATCCTATTCACAGCCATACTGGCTTAATCACTAAAGTTTTACATTGAGCCTTGTTATCTGATAAGGCCAAGTCCTCTTGACTTGTTCTTATTCTTCAAGAGTTTCTACCAAATTCTGCCTTTTGCTCCTCAAATATATTGTGAATCACCTGGTCACATTCCACAAACATATCAAAACCAACTAGAGATTTGGATTTCAATTATTCTATATAACAAGTCATGAAGAGTTGACATTTTAGCTTTACTTAGTCTTCAAATCCATGAAAAAGGTATATTCTTTCTATGTATCTAGATCTTTTAAAAATATTTTTCAGTAATTGTGCATACTTTTCAACTATAAAGGTTTCACACCCCCTTGTTGGATTTACTTATTTTTTAGATATTTTATTTATTTATTTGAGAGAGAGCGAGCGAGCAAGAAAGAGAGCATGAGCGGGGGTGGGTAGGGGCAGAGGGAGAAGCAGACTCCCTGCTTAGCAGGGAAGCCTGATGCCAATGCAGGGCTCCATCTCAGGACTCTGAGATCATGACCTCAGCCAAAGGCAGACACTTAACAACTGAGCCACCCAGGCACCCCTGCTTGTTGGATTTATGTTCTGCTTCTGTATTATTTTATCCCTTCAATCTCTTTTGAGTTTACTCTGTTACCTTAAATTAGCTCATGCATTTTCATCTTAAAATTATGTTACCTAAAAAGCTTAGATTATTATATCTTATTTTCTAATGTATGTTTCTAAGATGAAAAACGTCCCTCTAAATAATGCTTTAGCTAAAGCATGCTTTGTTATGTAGAATTTCTACTACTGCCACTTCAAACTATGTTCTATTTTCTTTTGCCATTTCCTATCTGACCTATGAGTTACTTAGACTTTCATTTATTAATTTTCAAAGATATAAGACTTCTCTAATTTTGTTTTTATTACTGATTTCTAACTTAATTGAATTTGGGTCATATTTACTTCATAGGTAATATGTCATCAAATATTGAAAAAACTGCATTATGCAGTTTTAGGTACAATGTTCTCTATGTGTTCATTAGATGGACCTTATATTTGGGTTCTTTAAATCTTCCACAGGCTTACTGATGTTTTCTCTGCTTGAGCTACCAAAAAATAAAGTACATATGTTAATATCTCTCATTATTATGATAGATGTGCCCATTTCCAATTGTAATCTATTTTTGTTTCATATATTTTAACATTATATATGTCTAGTGAATTAATCTTCGGGAAGCCTCTTAAAAATAAATTCTGTTTTGACTGATAATTCAGCCATTCCTACTTTGTTTTGAATAGCATTTATCTGGAACATTTTTTTCTGTCTTTTAGTTTCAGCAATTCTGTACCCTTATGACTTAGATGTGTTATGCAGTAAACAATTTTTACCTTTCTTAAAAACAACAACAAAAAAACTTGAAGCATTTAATCTATTTACTTTCATCTTCAATTAATCATATATTTGGATTTATTTGCATATTTTTTTCTTTTTCAAACATTTCTTACCTTTTCCTTCTTCTCCCTCAAACATAGTCTGTTAATCATTCATATTTTACTCTATACTTTTAATGTAATTGCTTTATAAATCTTAAGATGCATACTTTACTTGTAAGACTCTAAATCTGATCTATCTTCTCTCCTCTGGAATTATACAAGGACTTTAGAGTAATTTAAATCCAGTCGCCTGTCCCAATTTTTAGGTAAGGCACACATGTTTTTCAGTGTTTGTTTTTCTGAGGTTTATAGACATTCTGACCCGACCCCGCTGCCTCCAGGATAAAGTGTCCACATCCTGGAAGGTCTATGACTCTGAAACTCTTCAGTATCTACAAGTCTGCAAGAAGAAATTGCCAAGTGGAAGCTGTCGAAAGTTTTCTACATAAGAATTTACTCTGCAAAGATTTCGGTTAGGACCATGTAATGTTGGATACCTTAAGATTAGGGAAAACAAGAGACCAAAAGTGGAAGCTGGTCACCAGCGATCCCATGCTGCACAGGCAAAAATATGGTAATGAGGAAGTCACTTAATCTTCATCATAGTTATTGATAAGTATCACCCATAACAGTAAAGGAGTTTACAGTTTTCCATGATTATTATTTATGGAAAACATTAATATATATCGATTGCTCATTCTCCTCCCCTAATGGGAACTCATATTACTGAAGTTAAGTAGGGCTATGGGATATGCTGTAGCCCTAACAAACTATGAGAAGTTGCCTGCACAATTTCTTGTTGGAAGTAATTTTTCATGCTCTCTGCCCCAGACTCTTTGACCAAGGTGGCATTAAGTTTTCACATGGTACAGCCACAGCCATTTTTATCAGCTTGGACCTCCAAGAGGCTTCATGGAGAACAAATGCCCTGAAAGCTGCGAGGCCCACAGCCAAACGCATAATCAGGGAATAAACACAGGGGCCTGGAGAATACTTGTTACTGCAGTATCATGAAGTCACATCCAACCAATATATTTAACTTAATTCTCATCCTATGAGGCAAAGCAGACACTATTTTTTCCCCCCACATTAGATATAAGAATACTGAAACACAGCAAATTTATATTGCTTTCAAAGATCATCCATTTGGGGGGCACCCAGGTGGCTCAGTTGAGTGTCCAACTCTTGGTTTTGGCCCAGGTCATAATCTCAGGGTCATGAGATGGAACCCCAAGTTGGGCTCCACACTCAGTGTGGAGTCTGCTTGAGATTCTCTCCCTCTGCCCCTCCCCCCACTGGTTTTTCTCCCTCTCTCTCTCTAAAACAAATAAATCCTAAAAAAAAAAAGATCATCCACTTTTAAGTATCAAGACCTAGAGGATAGTTTCACTTATAAATGAAATATAGGTTTCATTGATGGGGTGGGAGTATGGGGTAACTGGGTGATGGGCATTAAGGAGGGTACGTGATGTAATGAACACTGGGTATTATATAAGACTGATGAATTACTGAACTCTACCTCTGAAACTAATAATACACTATATGTTAATCAATTGGATTTAAATTAACAAAAGGAAAAAAAAGAAATATAGGCCATATATAAGCTGGTAATTAAATTAAGAATGTGTCATTATTTTACTCAACACTAAAACATTTGTAAAGTGAAATCTCACTTGTAACACTTACTTGGAACTATAAATTCTATTTCTTCTGACATAGCAACTCCCAGTTTATTAGAAGCAAAGCAGCGGTATTTCCCTTGAAAGTGAGATATGTGCCCCTCATTTGGTATCTTAAAGGTTCCTGAGTTGTTGGATACAATGATCCGAGAGTCAGAGAGATCAAAAGGCTTGTCATCCTTAGTCCACATAAATCTGTAAGATAAAACTAAAGTAAACAATCCTGAAAAGTCAAAACACACTTCCTAATTTTAAAATGGTAATAAACAAATGCACAGAAATGACAAAACGAAAACATTTTATGGTAAAAAAATATTTTTAATTGACTATATAATAGAAAACAAAAAAAAGTCTCAGAAGAATCTGAGAAATCTTATAAGTTACTATAGACTGAATGTTTATGTCTCCCCCAAATTCATATGTTGAAGCCTAATCCCTAACGTAGGAGTGTCTGGAGGTAGAGGACTGGAGAGGTGATCAGGTCATGGGGGTGGAGTTCTCATGAATGGGATTTGCATCCTTATGAAGGAGGCCCCAGAGAGCATTTTTGCTCTCTTCTGCCATGTAAAGTTACAGCAAGAGAACAGCTGTCTATGAACCAGAAAGCAGGTCCTCATCAGACACCAAATCAGTGATGGCCTTGATCTTGGTCTGCCCAGCCTTCAGAACCATGTGACAAATGTACATTTGTTGTGTACGCCACCCAGTCTGTGGCATTTTTATTATAGCACGCTGAAGTAAGACCAAGCCATAAAAAGCTCTAACAACTGAGAAAACAGAAATTCAAGATAGGTTTTGTTCTGTTCTTTTTAAAGTTATTTTTTAATGTTTTCAATTGGAAAGGTATTTTACTAATACTTGAAGACTACTAAATCTAAAAACATACAATATATCATCATGTGTGTGTGTGAAGCGCTCACTCAAAATTTAAAAAAACAAATAAGTACTATTGAATGTGGTCACATTTCCTATCTAGATTTTTAGATATATTAGTAACATATTTGAGACCACAAAAAATATAAAAATTTGCAAACTAAGTTTTTCCAATTATTACAATGCTACTAAAGCCAGTTTCTATGACAACTTTATCTTCTGTCATATGATTAGTATTTAAGTTACTTAATGATTTGCATTTTTCCCCTTTTACAAACAAATTGTGGTAAACAACCTTAACATAATTTATTTTTTGGCACTTATCCAAATATTTCATTAGACCAATTTCTTCAAAGTAAGAATGATAGACCAATAACAAGAAAATTTTTATAGAAACTGTTGATAAATGTTGCAGAATTGTATTCCAGAAAAAAATATACATAGTTAAATTCCCACCCCAATGTGTAACCATGTAGTTTCTGTGGATGAGGCTATAAAAAGCCTTTTAAAAAAATCTTATCTAGGGTGCCTGGGTGGCTCAGTTGGTTGGGCGACTGCCTTCGGCTCAGGTCATGATCCTGGAGTCCCAGGATCGAGTCCTGCATCGGGCTCAGTGGGGAGTGTACTTCTCCCTCTGACCTTCCTCTCTCTCATGCTCTCTACCATTCTCTCTCTCTCTCAATAAATAAATAAAAATCTTAAAAAAAATCTTATCTAATAATGACTTCCCAATTTGATTTTATTCAACATTTCATATATGAATTATCAATGCAAATTGTGGAATGTTTCAGGACACCATTTTCTTACACTAAACTGTCTTTATTCTTTCACCAGGAATAACAAACCTTCATGGTACACATAGTTTTGTTAGGAGTATGCCTGCCTTCTCCCCCAACCCCAGTTCTTTTATGTCTTCTCTCTCTGTCTGTTTTATGTTTTATTGGCTTTACTTACAAAGAACACAAAGAATCTATTCTTTTAAATTCCATCATGTTGAATGGGATCACTTCACCTATACAGAATTAAACATTTCCACTTGGAAATATGTTACATATTTTCATTCATTCAAATCTTCTTTCCTGATCCTAGGTAGAATTTTATAGACACTGCCCCCAATTTAAATCCCACATAGTTCTTGTTACATAGTATTTGATACTGTTTTTGTTGATGTTGTTACCACTAACGGTTAAGACTGCTGGATTTTTTTCCTTTTGCTATTGTGATGGGATATTTTTTCCTTCTTGTTTCCCAATTATTTTCTAACTGCCTTGTATGGACATCTAATTATGCTTTTTAAAATTTATTTTTAATTTTTAAATCATTTTATAACTGACTACTTCAGTGTAACCCTTTGTATTTATAAAAGCTTGTTTTTATCCAGTGAATAGATAGAATAACAAATTATATAATAATAATAATATTAATCATACTGTCTCATATGTATAGATTTTATTTTTTTGCATAATTATATTAGACATGGCTCTAGGAAAATAAGTAATAATGATACCAGACATTCTATTTTTATTTCTGAATTTATTGTAAATACTAGTAGTAGTTCATAATTAAATTCATACTGGTTATAGACATAATAGATAAATTTGATCATTAATCATCTCTGATGATTGTAGGGTTTTATCTTTTGATATAATAATTCAGTTCATTACTATTAATATATATCATAATATTGATTGATCCATATTGATCCAGCCACAATGACTGACTAAATTCTTCTTCATATAATTCTATCCCTATTTACATATACTAATTGAATATATTCCATTTGGTAAAGTATAGATAATAATGATAATTTAACATGTCAATGATTAAGAATGATTTTTAAAATATCAACTTATCAGGCAATAATAATGTTAGTCACAATACAATTTCAAATAATTAATTTTCCTTAAATATGTATCTTCTTAGTGGATATAAATGAATTAAGCAAATCAGTACAAGTATGTAGCTTTGTTGCCCATATTAGAATCACCTACATTAAAATCTAGAATTCCCTCTACAGCTAGCCTCTCCTTCCTCATTCCCAACACACACACATTTCTTTCTCCCTTCCAAAGTATAGGAAGTATTTTGAAAAAACTTCATTCCTGATTATGATCACCTACAGTAACAATCATTTAACTAAGAAAACACTAGATAACAGTATACCATGCAGATAGCATTCAGGATGACGAAATATTTCTATGATAACTTAAAAAATATCAAGTAACAACCTACGTGTTGAATAAGATATGTGTCACTTTAAAAAAAAAGATATGTGTTACATTTAAAGACATGCAATAATAATTATATATAGAATGTCATTTATCAATATATTAACTTTCAGCTTAACAAATGCTACCTTTCACTAAATAGAATAAAGGATCTTCTGGGCTTTGGCTACCTTTTTCACTTGTAAGGAATTACTGAATATTTCCATGGTGCCAAAACCTATGCTAAGTATTTAACATAAGGCAATTTATTTGTGGTAAAAATAATTTCAACTTCCAGGAGAACATATGTAAAATAACCAAACTTTATTTTCATAAAAATAGCTATTATTCTTTTGGCAACTCTTATCTTTAATCATACATAGATTTATAGTCCAACAACCTTATCGTGGTCAGAGTACAAAGAAATTTAAAAAAATATATACGTATAAACAATTACTTCGTTTGCAAGAATACTCACGTTGGTTCTGGATTTCCTTTAGCTTCACATTCAATTTGAAAATATTCATCAAAGGGAAAGGCAACTTGCACTTTTGACTGTTTTATGATTGTTGGAACCTGTTGAACTAAATATCAAAATATGTATTTAAAGAACGTGGTCCTCAAATACTAGGTCAGGTGAATTTAGCTATAACAGAAACACTTGAAACATGCTTCCTATATTGATAAGTAAGAGAACTATAAAAAAAAGTGAAAATTACAGAACAAATCTGACTTCCTCTTTGAAAAATATTTTTTATTAATTAATTGTTTTAGGTTTGCCCTTGGGTCTTTTTTTTTTTAATCCCAGTGTAGTTAACACAGTATTATATTAGTTTCAGGTGTACAATACAGTGATTCAACAATTGTATACATTACTCAGTGTTCATCGTGGTAAGTATATTCTTAATCCCCTTCATCTATTTTACCCATCCCCTCACCCACTGCCCATCTGGTAACCATCCTTTTGTTCTCTATGGTTAAGAGTCTGTTTTTTGGTCTGTTTCTTTTTTCCTTATTTGTTTGTTTTCCTTCTTAAATTCCATATATGAGTGAAATCATATGGCATTTGTTCTTCTCTGACTTCTTTCACTTAGCCTAGATCCTCTAGATCCATCCATGTCACTGCAAATGGCAAGGTTTCATTCTTTTTTTGGCTGAATAATATTCCATTGTATATATATACCTCTTCTTCATTCACCTATCAATGGACACTTGGGGGGCTTCCATAATCTGGCTATTTAAATAATGCTGCAATAAACACAAGGGTGCATATATCTTTGCAAATTAGTGTTTTTGTATTCTTTGGGTAAATACCCAATAGTGGAGTTGCTGGATGATATGGTAATTCTATTTTTAACTTTTTTGAGGTATCTCCATACTGTTTTCCACAGCAGCTGCACAAGGTTGCATTCCCACCAACAGTGTATGAGCGTTCTTTTTTCTCCACATCCAACACTTGTTGTTTCTTGTGTTTTGGAGTTCAGCCATTCTGACAGGTATGAGGTGATATCTCATTGTAGTTTTAATTTGCTGATGATTAATGATGTTGAGCATCTTTTCATGTGTCTGTTGGCCATCTGTAAGTCTTTGGAGAAATGTTTGTTCATGTCTTCTGCCCATTTTTAATTGGATTATGTAAAATGTACTTAATTTTAAAGAACATACTTCACTGATAACATTTCATTTCATGTTACCAAAGGTGTTCATTTTATTTAAACCTAGAATAAAGGAACCACTTAGAGCAGAATAAAAATTGCCATATCATTACAACTTTAAAATCTCTATTTTTAAATTACTGACATTTAGTCTGCTGATGTGTGTATATATATTTTTATTTAGTTCAGTCATTTTTACAGTTTTTTTTTAATTTATAGTTTTTTAAGACATTATAATTAATTTACCAATTTTACATTATTTATTCCCATTGTTTTGTGATGACTTCTTGGATAATTTTCTTTTTATTGGACATTTGATTTTTTTCATTTTTCTCTTTCCAGATAACATGTACTTCCATAGCCATATAAATTTTTCAAGCATGTAAGTTTTTCCTTTATTGAATTAGTGACTTATGATAAATTTCCAGGCATAGACACAAATAGTATTTACTCTGGATAAATGATGATATCATTTCACAAGAGGATATTTACTATAAACAACATATGAGTATAGTAGTTTCCAAATCCTTTCCACAAATGAACACCGACATTTAAAAATGATAAAAAATATTTTGCTAATTATTACAAAGGAAATTATAACATCCTCATTCTATTTTTTCTATTTTTATTTCTACTTATTGCTTTTATTAATAAATGTTTTTCCCTAAACTTGTTTATTACTTTTGTCATTCCCCATTTATAAATTATCCTTTCACTATTGTTGGGGGCTTGGGGTTAGTTTTCTTCCCCTTAGAATTTAACACTAATAATCTGCAATAAAAATAAATAATGGTATTTTTAAATGGATTCCACATTATCAAATACCTCTTCATCTTGTGATAAACTTTTTTAGTGTCTCACAAGTTAAATAATATTCAAGACAAACTTAAAAAGTAGGTGGGTGACTGTGTCTCTCACTAAGTGAAGCAGCTGGATGGCATTAGAGAATTGTGTTTATAAAATAAGTGTACTAATGCTCAAGATACAACCATGGGTTAGGTTTTGAAATGGGACACAGATAATAGGTAAAGATCTACTGTCAGTGAGCACTCAGCAGTTTTCAAATTGATACATTACCATTTTATTATCATTCTTACAACCTCTAGTAAGGAAAGGGACAGCACTGAATTCATAAGGAAGTGTAAGCGATTCAGCAACAGGAACCTGATTTCAGCAAATATGTTTTGAGAAAAGCAATTCGCAGAAAGGCACTGAGTCTGATTTAGGTAAGTACTATTCCACAGTGGACTTACAAATAGGGCCCTAAATCCAGTTACAAACCCAGGCCCTGAACCACTCTTTTTTCTCATTTGTAAGGTTAGGAATTCAGGATAGATAAATTGTTCTTAGACTTTTTGGTCTCGGGATCTCTTTATATTCTTAAAAATTAGAGGAAGTCCCAAGGGGCTTTTGTTCATTTGGTTTATATCTAACAATATTTTACCATATTAGAAATTAAAGCCGAGAAACCTTTTAAAAATTTATTTATTAATCCATCTGAAATACTCTTATATGTTAAAATAAATACCTATTTTATCAAGAACATGAAATACAAAGAGAACAGTGGCATTGTTTTCACATTATCACAAATCCCTTTAATATCTTCATAGAAAGCAACTGGATTCTCACATCTACTTCTACATTCAATCTGTCACAAAAGTTGTTCTGCTTAAATATATGAAGAAAATCCAGCTCTACATAGATACGTACTTGAAAAAGGGTGAGATATTGTATCATCCTCTCTGATGATTGTGAACATTCTTCTTAAATAGTACACCAAAACTCAACAAGTGGTAGTTTCTTAAACATTTACTACAATATGGAATCTGAAATCATATCAATGAACTTTTCATATTCTATTATAATAACATGTTTTATCCATGAGTTGTTTTTTTTTTAAGATTTTATTTTTTTAAGTAATCTTTATGCCCCATGTGGGGCTCAAACTCACAACCCCGAGATCAAGAGTTGCTTGCTTCACCAACTGAGCCAGCTAGGTGCCCCTATCCATGGCTTCTTTTTAACCATGTAGAATTTTGTAATATTATGCAATAACCATTTAGAAAAAAAAATACTGCTTCATGGACCATGAGAGATCCACGGGTCACATTTTAAGCATTGATGCCCAGCCTAGAATAATAACTCAAAGCTATTTCCAATTCTAAAAATTTTTTTGGTTTAATCAATCTGTTAATTGAGTTTTACTAGTTTAGGTACATGAGTCCAAGTTCAGTCTTTCTCCATTGGCTATTCATAAACATTTTGACAACATGCAATAAACATTCATACCTTCATGGACATTTACCTTGTTTCTGATTGCTACTGCTTCTAAGTAGAACAAGTCTTGAGCTTATTGCAAATTCACATTATTTAAATTTTATTACAGTTATAAAAGGTGAGGGATGATGCACAGTAGCAACAGTCCCTAAGATATCAGCTAATAACTTGGAACAACTTGTTTATTAGAACATTATTCTTCTTAAATTTGCTAAGGTTGTAAAGTCTCAGCAATAACTAATTACTCAGGGAATGGAATTAATAACCTTTGAGTGTTTATAAGAATGTATATTCTACATTATAAATCCTTTCCTCCATAATTAGGCCAAATACAGAGACACCAGGCTCGTTGACATTCAAATTGGATACCTGCCTTAGTTGCATTTGCTAGTGAGTGCTCTAGAGTACTGAAACAAATGGATAATACTCAGTTATTCTGAAAACATGTCATTAATATTTTATAACAATTGTTGTCTAAGGACATTTACAGAATAAAAATGCATTAAGTAATTGAGACAATCAATAAAAAATGTGTGCTATGGATTAATATAAACTAAATTCTTTACCACGGATGAACTAAATGAGAAAAAATGGAAAGAAAATATATATTCCAAGAGAATATGGTCAGGAATCTGAACAGGAATCCCAGTGCCTCTTTGTTGCTACTGGGGGAAAGATGTAAGATTATTAACCTCTTTCCCACAAAGATCACCAAGAACTTTGCTCTTAATTTGGCACTGCACACTCAAACCAAAAGAATGTACTAAAGATGAATAATTTCCAGTTCTTGACCTGAATGTCTACAACTAGGCTGATACATTTTGTGTGTAGGCTAAGAGATTTCAGCTTGATTTAAAGAGAACTTTAAATCTGTACACCTACAGAACAGGTAGTTGGAATTCCTTAAGAAGAAAGAATATTCAAAGAGAGACCCACCATCTGTCAAGGACAATGGAGAAGGAATTCTCACATAGGGGTGAATTAAAAGGGCAGGGCTGCCCAAAGTGTATGATATGAAACTCCTATGTGAAGTAACTTAAGGTGGCCATCAGAAAAATGGTTAAAAAACACATTATATAGTCAGAGACTATCTTCCTTTTCTATTCACATTCAGATTGAGTACTTCAGAAGAAAAGTTTCAGTTCAGAGTTAGCAAGTCTCTTAATGTTTATTCAACTTGCTGAGCTGAAGTCTAATTGTCTAGAGCTTAGATGATGTGCAAAGGTAATTTCCAAGGCTAAGATTCAAATAAACAAGCACTGTCTCTTGTATTATAAATCTCCAAATTACATATGGAAAAGACAGGAAGAGGGGCATCTGGGTGGCTCAGTTGTTCAGTATCCCGGGGTCCTAGGATGGAGCCCAACTGGGCTCCCTGCTCAGCGGGGAGCCTGCTCCTCCCTCTCCCTCCCTGCTCCTCCCCCTGCTTGTGCTCTCTCTCTCTCTGTCAAATAAATAAATAAAATCTCTTAAAAAAAAAAAAAGACAGGAGGAATAATACAGGAAGCATATGGATAAAAATATCTAAATAGCCTTTCAAGGTTCTTTTATATCCCCTGTCCTTATAACACAAGGCAAATTCCCCAGATCTCTGTTACATAGCTGATACAGTATTACATAAACTGTTTGTAAATGTAATATTTTTTGTATGTTATTTCTTATGTATGTCAAGATATATATTTGCATAAAACCAATGACTAACCTATAGACATGAATTCACAGTATAGAATGCTCTAGATTTTCAGAGTTGATATCATCTTATATTTTTAGTTGTATAATAATGGCTTTTTAATATTTTCTTAATTCATTGTTTTCATTCTTAAATATACAATCATTTTGAAAAAAAAGGTACAAAATGTATTGCTTTCCTTTTTATCATAATTGGTTGAACACCATTAATTTCTGAATCATAACACTCCCTAAAATAAACTAATGAAGCATATAAAAGTAACAACCATTGGTAATATTGAAGAATATCTTATATGGCAAAACACCTGATCTATAGGTCATGTTTCTTGTTATGTGCCAAGTTTTATAAGAAGGCAAAAAGCCTGAGCTGCAAAATAATTAGAGCAAGCAGCCAAATCCAAGACATCCAGTTTTTTAAAAAGGGAATGATGTATTCTGATGACAGACTGCTGGAAAATAAATAGAAATATGGTAGAAGAATTTCCTCAACCTACAAGTATTCTACTTAAAAATGAAAATGCAAAAACGAAATTCCATGAAGTAGGTATTGAATGCTGTCATTTTACCTGAAAGTGGTATTTCCATGGCTGTAGAGAATTTTACCAGGAAACAAATTAGAGATACAATTAATCCTCTGCCACCTAACAGCATCTCCATTGCTCTTCAGGATGGAGGCAACTCAGGAAGAATGAAAATCGTAATGCGTCCTTTTACTTTTGGTTTAAAGCTGAGAAGAATGTAGTT
The DNA here is from genome assembly GCF_009762305.2 of Zalophus californianus. Classification (NCBI taxonomy): domain Eukaryota; kingdom Metazoa; phylum Chordata; class Mammalia; order Carnivora; family Otariidae; genus Zalophus; species Zalophus californianus. Next base: position 42,267,885 of record NC_045595.1, on the reverse strand, counting down.
CACCTGGGAATTCAAAAAACAAAATGACATATATTTTAAGTTCATATACTCTGAAATGACAACATAATTTTTTAAAAGATATTATTTATTTAAGAGAGAGAGAGCATGAGCAGAGGTGGTGGGAGGGTGTGGGGGGAGAGTAGCAGAAGCAGACTACTCACTAAGCAGGGAGCAAGACCAGGGCTCCATCCCAGGACCCTGAGATCATGACCTGAGCGGAAAGCAGACGCTTAACCTACCGAGCCACCCAGGAACCCCTGACAACAAAATTTAAATAAATGTTTCCGTTGCAATAATTTTCCACTTGATGAAACATTTTACTAGTAACTCCACAAATATATAATTAATCTTTCTATATGTTTTATCAAAGGACAGTTGATACATACTATAGTGCAAACGATGACCCATTCCAATGAATTATATTTTTTGGCCAGATAAGTTTTTACTTCAAGGCACTCTAATACACTCTATCAGGTGTGGGTGTCAGTGCTATAAGAATAACTTCATTTAACCCATTTTGTTCAAAATGTGGCTCTTTTTCAAATAATTCTTTGTATCAGGCATCTAACCCCACTTGAGTCATTTATGAAGCATCACAAATCTAACCATTGATTTTTCTGGCAAAAAAACTTTTCATGTTCAAAGTTATGACACTAATAGAAAGTGAACAGCAAGATAGAGGAGTGGAAGAATGAAGGACAAATGGATAAAGATCAGCCACACTAACATTTATAAATTTCGGTTTTGTTCAAGCAGAAAATAATTATCTTTAGTTACTTTACACTTAAGCAGAATATTTATTCACTCCATATTGTACAGAAATACAAATTGAAATGTCCATTTTCCAGGCACCTGGGTGGCTCAGTCAGTTAAGCATCTTCCTTCGGCTCAGGTCATGATCCCAGGGACCTGAGATCAAGCCCCACATCGGGCTCCTTGCTCAGAGGGAGCCTGCTTCTCCCTCTCCTCTGCCTGCCTGCCACTCCTCTGCTTGTGCTCTATTTCTCTCTCTGTGTCAAATAAATAAATAAAATCTTAAAAATAAATAATAAAATAAAATGTCAATTTTCCTTAAGAGAACTGAGATTTTCCTTATGAGAACTCATACCATTTCAATTTTATAATGAAACACTGTGATAATAGACATCTAAACATTGTTTATAACGTATGTTTAAAATAAATTTGCTCAAATGCAATAGTTTTTTAGGTACCTAATTTTCTTTTCCCATAAAATCAGGTACTCTATTCACTTACAACTGGTACAAAACAATTAATGAATATAGTGTCAGACAAGTCAAAAAAATTGATACATTCTTTAACTTAAATTCAATTAATTAACATATAATGTATTACTGGTTTCAGAGGTAGAGGTCAGTGATTCATCAGTCTTATATAACACCCAGTGCTCATTACATCACATGCCTTCCTTAATGTCCATCACCAGTTACCCCACCCACCCACCCCCACTCCCTCTAGCAACCCTCAGTTTGTTTTCTATGGTTAAGAGTGTCTCTTATGGTTTGTCTCCCTCTCTGATTTCATCTTCTTTTATTTTTTCCTTTCTTCCCCTATGATCTTGTTTGGTTTCTTAAATTCCACAAAACAGTGAGATCATATGATTATTGTCTTTCTCTGATTGACTTACTGTGCTTAGCATAATACCTTCTGTTCCATCCATGTCATTACCAATGGCAAGATTTCATTTTTTGATGGCTGCATAATATTCCATTGTGTATATATACCACATCTTCGTTACCCATTCATCTGTTGATGGACATCTGGGCTCTTTCCACAGTTTGGCTATTGTGGACATTGCTGCTATAAACATCGGGGTGCACGTACCCCTTCGGATCCCTACATTTCTATCTCTGTGGTAAATACCAGTAGTGCAATTGCTGAGTCATAGGGTAGCTCTATTTTTAACCTTTTTATGAAACTCCATACTGTTTTCCAGAGTGGCTGCACCAGCTTGCATTCCCACCAACAGTGTAGGAGGGTTCCCCTTTCTCCACATCCCCGCCAACATCTATAGTTTTCTAACTTGTTAATTTTAGCCATTCTGACTGGTGTGAGGTTGTATCTCATTGTGTTTTTGATTTGTAGTTCCCTGATGCCAAGTGATGTGGAGCATTTTTTCATATGTCTGTTGGATATTTATGTCTTCTTTGGAAAAATGTCTGTTCATGTCTTCTGTCCATTTCTTGATTAGATTATTTGCTCTTTGGGTGTTGAGTTTGCTAAGTTCTTTATAGATTTTGGATACTAGCCCTTAAACTGATAAAACATTTACAAATATCTTCTCCCATTCTGTCAGTTGTCTTTTGGTTTTGTCAACTGTTTCTTTTGCTGTGCAAAATGCAAAAGCATTTTATCTTGATGAAGTCCCAATAGTTCATTTTTTGCCTTTGTTTCCCTTGCCTTTGGAGATGTGTCTAGCTAGATTTTGCTGTGGCCAAGGCCACAGAGTTTGCTGCGGTGTTCTCTAGGATTTTGATGAATTCCTGTCTCACATTTAGGTCTTTCATCAATTTTGAGTCTGTTTTTGTGTATGGTGTAAGGAAATGGTCCAATTTCATTCTTTTGCATGTGGCTGTCCAATTTTCCCAACACCATTTGTTGAAGAGACTGTCTTTTTTCCATTGGATATTCTTTCCTGCTTTGTTGAAGGTTAGGTTGACCATAGAGTTGAGGGTCTATTTCTGGGCTGGGATTGATCTATGTGTCTGTTTTTTGTGCCAGTACCATACTGTCTTGATGATTATAGCTTTATAATAGAGCTTGAAGTCCGGAATTGTGATGCCACCAGCTTTGCTTTCTTTTTCAACATTCCTCTGGCTATCTGGGGTCGTCTCTGGTTCCATACAAATTTTAGGATTATTTGTTCCAGCGCTGTAAAAAAAAAAAAAAAATTGATGGTATTTTGACATGGATTGCATTGAATGTGTAGATTGCCTCTAGGTAGCATAGACAGTTTAACAATATTTATTCTTCCAATCCATGAGCATGGAATGTTTTTCCATTTCTCTGTGTCTTCCTCAATTTCTTGCATGAGTGTTCTATTAGTTTTCTGCGTACAGATCATTTGCCTCTTTGGTTAATTTTATTCCTAGGTATCTTATGGTTTTGGGTGCCATCATAAATGGGATTGACTCCTTAATTTCTCTTTCTTCTCTCCCATTGTTAGTGTATAGAAATGCAACTTATTTCTGTGCATTGATTTTATATCTTGCTACTTTGCTGAATTCCTATATAGGTTCTAGCAATTTTGGGGTGGAGTCGTTTGGGTTTTCCACACAGAGTATCATGTCATCCGCAAGAGTGAGAGTTTAACTTCCTACTTTGCCACTTCGGATGCCTTCTGTTTCTTTTTGTTGTCTGATTGCTGAGGCTAGGACTTCTAGCACTATGTTGAACAGCAATGGTGATAGTGGATATCCTTGTCGTGTTCTTGACCTTAGGGGGAAAGCTCTCAGCTTTTCCCCATTGAGAATGATGTTCGCTGTGGGCTTTTCATAGATGGCTTTTATGATATTGAGGTATGTTCCCTCTATCCTACACTGGAAGAGTTTTAATCAAGAAAGGATGCTGTACTTTGTCAAATACTTTTTCTGCATCTATTGAGAGGATCATAGGGTTCTTATCTTTTCTTTTATTTATGTAGTTTATCACATTGATTGATTTGTGGATGTTGATCCACCCTTGCAGCTCAGGGATAAATCCAACTTGGTCATGGTGGATAATCCTTTTAATGTACTGTTGGATACTACTGGATAGTATTTTGGTGAGAATTTTTGCATCCATGTTTATCAGGGATATTGATCTGTAATTCACCTTTTTGGTGGGGCGTTTGGTTTTGGGATCAAGGTAATGCTGGCTTCATAGAAAGAGTTTGGAAGTTTTCCTTCCATTTCTATTTTGTGAAACGGCTTCAGAAGAATAGGTATTAATTGTTCTTTAAATGTTTGGTAGAATTCCCCTGGGAAGCTATCCAGCCCTGGACTCTGGTTTGTTGAAGATTTGTGTTACTGCTTCAATTTCCTTGCTATTTATGGGTCTGTTCAGGTTTTCTATTTCTTCCTGATTCAGTTTTGGTAGCTTATACGTCTCTAGGAATGCATCACTTTCTTCCAGATTGTCCAATTTGTTGGCATATATTTGCCTCGTTCATTCAGGATTTTATTTATTTGGGTCCTTTCTCTTTTCTTTTTGATAAGTCTGGCCAAGGGTTTATCAATCTTATTAATTCTTTCACAGAACCAGCTCCTAGTTTCATTGATCTGTTCTACTGTTCTTTTGGTTTCTATTTCATTCATTTCTGCTTTAATGTTTATTATTTCTCTTCTGCTGGGTTTAGGCAATTTTTGCTATTCTTTCTCCAGCTCCTCTAGGTGTAAGGTTAGGTTGTGTTTTTGAGGTCTTTTTTGTTCCTTGAGAAAGGTTTTATTGCTCTATACTTCCCTCTTAGGACCACCTTTGTTCCATCTCAAAGCTTTGAATAGTTGTGTTTTCATTTTCACTTGTTTTCATGAATTTTTAAAATTCTTTAATTTCCTGGCTGACCCATTCATTCTTTAGTAGGATGCTCTTTAGCCTCCATGTTTTTGAGTTCTTTCCAACTTTCATCTTGTGATTGAGTTCCAGTTTCAAAGCATTGTGGTCCAAAAATATTCAGGGAATGATCCCAGTCTTTTGGTACTGGTTGAGACCTTATTTGTGACCCAGTATATGATCTATTCTGGAGAACGTTCCATGTGCACTTGAGAAGAATGTGTATTCTGTTGCTTTAGGATGGAAGGTTCTGAATACATCTATAAAGTCCATCTGGTCCAGTGTGTCATTCAAAGCCCTTGTTTCTTGTTGATTTTCTGCTTAGATGATCTGTCCACTGCAGTGAGTGTGGTGTTAAAGTCCCCTACTATTATTGTATTATTATCAATATGTTTCTTTAATTCTGTTATTAATTGGCTTATATAATTGGTTGCTCCTATGTTAGGGGCATAAATATTTACAATTCTTAGATCTTCTTGTTGGATAGACAAGATTATGATACAGTGTCCGTCCCTCATCTCTTTAATTATGATATAGTGTCCGTCCCTCATCTCTTATTACAGTCCTTCTGATATAAGGATTGCCACCCCAGCTTTCTTTTTGATGTCATTAGCATGATAAATGGTTTTCCATCCCCTCACTTTAAATCTGGGGGTTTCTTTGGGTATAAAATGAGTCTTTTGCAGACAGCATATCAATGGGTCTTGCATTTTATCCAGTCTGATACCCTGTGTCTTTTGATTGGGGCATTTAGCCCATTTACATTCAGAGTACCTATTGAAAGATATGAATTTAGTGCCATTGTATTACCTGTACTGTCACTGTTTCTGTATATTGTCTCTGTTCCTTTCTGGCCTATGTTACTTTGGGGCTGTCTCTTTGCTTAAAGGATTCCTTTTAATATTTCTTGTAGGGCTGGTTTGGTGATCAAAATTCTTTTAGTTTCTGTTTGTCCTGGAAGCTTTTTAATCTCTCCTCCTATTTTGAATAACATTCTAGCTGGATAAAGTATTCTTGACTGCATATTTTTCTTATATAGCTCCCTGAATGATCAGACAGGTGAGGAGAACAGAGCCATACACTAGATTCTGGGTGTATTTTGGTTTATTAGAAGAAACTACACCCCAAAATTGTAAAGAAAGAAAAAGTATATATTTACAAAAACAAAATTAAATACAATGAAATGATAGAATGTAACTTTAAAAGTGAAAATTAAAAAAGATTTTTAAAAAGGAGTTAATAAAATAAGAAATTGGTTGAAAAAGGAAAGAGAAAAAAATAAATTGAAAGACTAAAGAATTGTGGGGGAAAGCCCCATGAATGCTTTTTTTTTTTTTTTTTTAAGATTTTATTTATTTGTCAGAGAGAGTGCAAGCAGAGGGAGTGGCAGGCAGAGTGAGAAGCAGGCTCCCCACTGAGCAAGAAGCCTGATGCGGGACTCGATCCAGGACTCTGGGATCATGACCTGAGCTGAAGGCAGATGCTTAAACCGACTGAGCCCACCCAGCCACCCTCTGCTGGACTGTTCTATGTGACTTTTGTTCCCTGAAAGCTTTCACGAAGCTTTAGAGGATGAGAATGAAATGGCAGCCTCCCAATCTCCAGCCCTGGAGCCAAGATCGCAGGGCCCATTCCTCATTGCACCCTCAGGGAAAAGCAGTCAATCACTCCTGTCTCCCTGGTCTCCTGCTTTACTCGTGTTCGTGCTCACCCAGCTTGTGACCTGAGCATTTGTATTCAGGCATGGGACCCACCTTTCAAGTCTCCAAACCCTGCAGACTCCTGCAACATGCACCCATGCCCCCAGTCCAGGGGGAGGTAATGGGGAATGGGGGTGGGGGGGGTCTTGCTGTTTCTGCTGCTTGCTGGGCCCCTGCTCAGAGAGCAGTCCACCTGACCATGCTGGGGTTGGCAGTTTATGGCAACCCCAAGCTGAGAGCCCCCTCTGGGCTCTCTGATTGTAGACAGCTTCCCGTTCTGATGCTGGGAGTTCTGCTGCACTCAAGCACCCCGGTCTTCCTGTGACCCTAGGATATTGAGACCACACTGTCCCATCTAGGTTCTGCCCCTGCTTCACTGCCTGAGCACCTTTCAGGCAGGGACATCCCTCACTGGAGTAGACTTCTAAAAGTTCTGATTTGGTGCTTCATTGCTCTATCACTTTCCAGTGGCTGGTTTACGGAGGTTCCCCTCTCCCCGCCATTTATCCTCCCATATATCACCTCAGATTCCCTTCTCCGCACCTCTACCTTGCAGAAAGTGGTTGCTTTTCTATTTTTAGAGTTGCAGCTATTCTTTTCTTAGATCTCTGGTTGTGTCGCAGGTGTTCAAATGATTTGATAGCTATGTAGCAGAATTCCTTAGGATCAGACAAAACTAAGTTCTACTACTCCTCTGCCATCTTGGACTCTCTCAAATTTATATTTAATTCCAAGTATTTAGGCTTTTTAAAAAATGTCACCTCAACTTTTATCTGAAGAGATTATGCACAGGCATCTTTCATATATGTATAAAATGCTTTAATTTAAAATAGTAACTAAGGCTGCTGTTCTGCTGTTTTTATTTATAACTTTGAGAATGCAAAGACACAAAAATCCATTTATATTTTAATTTGAGAAAAGTTATATATGGATCATAAAGGAAAATACTCCTATCCCACCCACCCCCCCCAAAAAATGTTGAATTAGAGTAATGGCTTTAGTCTGTTTTCTCTGATCTCAACTGACTCATCTGTAAAAATGGGAATTGGGAAAAAAAATATCATTATGTGGCTCAGAAAATTTCCCCAAATGAAAAATAACTTATATTGGTAATTAAAAATATTTTCAAATGCACCATTGCATTGACACATACTTTCTTGATAAAATGAATTATTCTAATCAAATGTGGAAAAATTATTTATAAAAATCAGAACATTGTTTAACTACAAAAACTGAATTCTGCACATTTATACAAAGTTGGGAGATACTGAACCATATATACAGCGATTTCTAAGATGAAAAATGAGAAGAAAATATTAATACCTTATTCTCTGAATTTTCATTTTCCTTCTCTCTCTCTCTCTTTTTTTTTCAGATTTTATTTATTTGAGAGAAAGAAAGAATGCACGAACGGGGAGAGTAGGGGGTAGAAGCAGACTCCTTGCTCAGTAGGGAGGCCGAAAAGGGGCTTGATCCCAGGACCCTGAGATCATGAGCTGAGCCGAAAGCAGATGCTTAATCGACTGGGCCACCCAGGCCCCCCTTCTCTCTCTTGAAACACTTTGATATAGTCCTCTCATTCATATAGTTATATGTCAATCTTTACCTGCAATCTATTACTTAATACCCTGTCCCATTAATATTCAATTCTGACTTCTTTAAGGGCATTTTCATGTATTTGTTTAATGATCCTGTCCTTCTATTTGTTAGGAGAAAGGCTTTCAAAACCATAATACTTTTAGGAGACCTTATTTCCAGATTCATACATCAAGCTATAGTGTCACAGAAAATAAAAACACTAGATAGCCCAAAAAGTGAGCACAGACTCAATTTACTTAATCTCCTGATTTAGGCTAGTGAGCGCAATGGTCTCTAACTGTCTGTAGTAAAAATAGCTTGCAGACACTAATTGTTCAATAGTGATGATCTGACTTTGGAATTTTAATGGTTTTAACTAAATGGTCTTGAAGAGAGAAATTCTCTCTCATAAAAGGATGCGCACATTGAACCCCTGGCTTAAAATAAGGCTATAAATAAGAGACATAACATTAACGACACAACAGTTTCCAGAATATGGAATGGTTAACTCTAACATCTAGACCTATTCTCCTGCAGGGATTAGCTTCAATTTTACCTGAGACTTTTATGTTAAGAGGCTGTACATACAAGTCACTGGAAGTTAAATGTGACTCCTTGCAAGTAGACTACCTTAGTTGATGATGATTGCCCAAAATAGCTTTCATATTATAAAGGGAATGCCAGTCATAATTTTCATTGTCAGAATGCCAAAGGGCATACTGTTTAGTAATGGTGTTTTGTAACAGTAAGGTAGCAATAAAATTATATTCCCCATTTATCTTCTTCAAAGAAAATGAATTTTATGCACATACCAGACCCTCAAAGATTAAAAGCCATTATTGGAACTTAGGAGGAAATGACAGTAAGACAAGACAAAATAACACTAAAATATTTTGAGGCCTAGTCACATAAAGCTGATGTCTGATTGCTTATGTTAATGACATTAACTCAGATCCAAAAAAGAATCAATGAATTTTCATGGATTTAATCCTAGCTCATCCTCAGAAAGAAGAAACCATGTCTGACATCGAACTCAAAAGAAAACAGATGTCATATACGATTGACCCTTCCTGACTGCCTTAGCTTGTCCAGCATGATAGCGGGATAAGGATTAAGAACACACTGGTTCTGAGACAGAACAGAAACATGGAAAAGGCATGCTACTACACAGACCTAGTTCTAATACAATAAGGAAATAAAGCTCTTTGTTTCTCCCAAATAATAGCCTGTAGTATACATACATCACTCATATTATAAAATGACCTCAAAGATCCCTCTCATGTTTTTATTTTCTTTTATTTTTTTTTAAAGATCTTATTTATTTATTTGACAGAGAGGAGAGCACAAGCAGGGGGAACTGCAGAGGGAGAGAGAGAAGCAGGCTCCCCGCTGAGCAGGGAGCCCAGTGCGGGACTCGATCCCAGGACCCTGGGATCATGACCTGAGCCAAAGGCAGACCCTTAACTGACTGAGCCACCCAGGCATCCCCCGTCTGATGTTTTTAAAATAGCTCTGCTATGGTAAATCTAGAAACAATTTACTCCCTTAACTTAAATTCATCTTCTGCTTTAAGAAACGGAAAAGAGAGTTGGCTTATCTTTTGCCCATTCTACCTGTCTATTCCAAGTATATACAAAGATACTAGAGCCCACGGGGCAGCTAACAGAAGACAGTGATAATGTAGTGCATAAGAACATGAAAAACAGTGTCAGAATAGCATAGGTTCAAAGCCATCACTTACTACCCTGTGGTCTTGGGCAGTTTATCCAACCTCTCTTACTCATCTCTACAAATGAATAGAAGAGTTTCAGCCCTCTAGCACACTTAGGAGGGTTAAGTGAGCTAATGTATGTTTAGTACAGAATAAGAAAGGAAATTTACTACTAGTAGCCCCAGCGATGATAATTTTGTTGTTACCAATAAATAAGTAGAATACAGCCTCCGGTAATAATATTCTGATCCAAAGAGTATGGTTAATCTGCACGGCTTCTACTATAGTTAGAAAATCCAATGACTTAAAAAAATAAAACCCTGTTCACTAAAGTACTTAGTGGTGAAATTATATTGATTTAAAATTCTCTTAAAACTTTTTTTAAGGTGGGGGATGTGGTAGATTGATGACAAAAAGTCTTTAGTTCTTCTCCCCTCCCTGTCTCCATGTGCCTTGCCTCTAACTTTACAGGTTCTGCCACCAAGAAGCTGTTTCCTCACTTCTTGAATCTGGCTGGCCTTTGATCAATAGAAAGAGCTCTGAGCTTAGGCCTCAAGAAGAATTGTACATTCTTGCTCTCTGTCTCTCTGTCTCTTTCTAGAACCCTGCTCAGTCTGCATTCAGCAAGCCTGCTGAAAGATGAGAGACATTACTCCATTACCCTCTGTAATCCTGGCCAATAGGCAAGCAGCCACCAAATGGCAAAGGGCAGCCACCCTAGATGAGCCAGTCCCAGGTGACCTGCCAGCTGAACACAGCTACAAGAGCCAGCCCAGTCAGTATCAGTCCAGACTGGTTAAGATCAGCAGAACTAGGGGCGCCTGGGTGGCTCAGATGGGTAAGCGTCTGCCTTCAGTTCAGGTCATGATTCCCAGGTCCTGGGATCGAGCCCCATGTCCGGCTCCCAGCTCAGCAGGGAGTCTGCTTCTCCCTCTCCCTCTCCCCTGCTTGTGTCTCTGTCTCTGTCTCTCTCTCAAATGAATAAATAAAAATCTTTAATAAAAATAAAAAAAAAAGATCAGCAGAACTATCTGACAAGTGTCAGTATATGCCACCTCCAAACACGGAGATTTGGCATATGGGATATTTTAAGCTGAAGAAATTTTAGAAATGGAAGGTGCTAGGACTCTGACCTTCCCCTGAAGTAGGTCTAAAACCCTCCTGTGAAAGATGCGCTCCTTCCTTCTACCCTTCTAGGAGATGTGCTCCCTATACCTGGAGGAAAAGGAACATGCTTATCTCTGAAGATGGAGGGACACTGAGATGAATCTGAATGAGCAGGTCTGGCTACGGTTTCCACAGCTGACTACACTTAGCCCAGACTCCTCTTGTTCTATCACATTTTCCACAACTTTCTGCTCTTCATAAAATCTAGCATAAAATTGCTTCTTCAGGTCCTCATTTCCTTCTGAAGACTTCTGTGTCACATAAAACTTACATTAAATAAATTTATATGCTTTTCTCTTGTTATTCTGTCTTTTGTATAGAGACCCAGCCAAGAACCTAGAAGGGTAGAAGGAAAAAAGATATTTTTCCTTCTCTATGCACTCAGAGTACAGGCAGGAACAACAGTAAATGTTTCTTGTGTTAAATCAATCTGCTTCAGCATGGCTTGCAATGCAGAAATAGCTAAGTGATATGAGGAGAAAAGAATACCAGAATTCCTACCAGACTGATAATTGTGGAAGCTGTGTGATAGATACATATGGAGGTTCTTTATACTACGGTCTCTATTTTCTGGTATGTTTTAACATTTCCATAATAAAGACATTTATAATGTAGCCATTCAGTCTGTTGAAATCAGAAATAAACCTAAAATATTCCAGTGCAACAAGGAGATTCCTTTAGCAAAAGGAAAACAACCCCTACTGGCATATTTTTAATACAAAAACAGAAAATAGCCAGAAAGTCTCTCTTAAGGCTACCGTGCTATCAGACCTCTTCTGTTTGAACTACATTCAGAAAAGTTGAGATCCCTTTGAATGTAAGTGTATGTGTTCTGCATATGCAGCACAAGTCCATAATTAAACACAATATTTGTTCCTTATTGCTTTATGTGTTTGGAATGTCATGGTCCAACTAAAGGAAATATAAGCCCAACTTATAGTAATTATTTAAATCTGGGTAGCTATTAGTACATCCTCTGGATATCATGCTTTGTTTCTTAATACACTGATTTTATACACTGTTTCCATTAGATTCTGTTAAATTCCATTAATAAAGTATAAAAAGGGTAAAAGGAAGAAAATTTGGTAAGAGTACACAGTCACTTTGGACTATTACTTATATTTATGTGTATATGCCTTGTCTCTAAACTGAACAGAAACACAAATTATTTTAAAGTAAGTGTAAAGGTCTCCAGCTATTGTTAATATATTCCAAAGAATGATCATTCCTAATAACCACTTGTTTTTTTACACTTGACAGTAATGGTGTCATGTTTACTCAAAACCTTTGACACTATGTTTTTCTAATGGTCCCACTGTATTATAAATCTTTTTCTTTCCTTTAAGCAAATAATATGCCACAAATTTATACTCCTGAATTCCAAAATAAAGAGATTCCTACTTTATTGTAAAAAGAATAAAATCTGATAGTGTAGTGAATGGACCAAAAGCAGCTTAAAAAGGTAGATAGTATGGGATAGTAAATTTCACCTTGGCGATATTTTTCACATCCTTGCCATCTTCTGTCAATAATTATTCACAAACATGTTCAAGTCAAATTTCTCAAGAGAAAATATAACAATGCAAGTCCAAAGGGAAAAAAAAAAACAACTCTTAGGATCACTATTTTTAAAACTCTCATTTCTATGGTAGCAGCTTACACAAATAGTCATGTCAGCGACAGTCCATCTGCCATTTCTAAAGAAGGCATAGAATGCAAACAGCCCCCCAGAAAGTGCTGTGTTGACATTCCTGTTCACTAAGAAACAGCATTAAGTTGTTTCAGCCACTATGAATTCTAGAGATCAGAATTAACTTCATGCATGCTAAATCATTAAACAACGTTTTTCTACTTGGAAAGCTTGAAATAGATCAGCAACTTTTATTATAGTCAGCAGGAAGGGATATATTATCACACTGACATCCAAATTGTAGTTTTAAAAATAACTCAGTGGATTTGTGTAATAGTCTGGGACGGTGCTATAACTTGGAATTGTTTAAATTTTATTTTCTCTTCACACTAAAAGGACTTAAGAATCGCTGAGCTGCAACAAGCGAGTGTCTTATATAAGGGCCATTTGACATTTTCATGATGGGATAGATGTCACCTTCACTTCCCTCTGACCTCGGCTGTCCCTTTATAAAACTCCTTTCCATGCAATTGTCAGGCTAGGGTAAACTATTCTCTTGATTCAGGAATTAGGTCTTCTGGGGAGGAAGTCCAGCACATTTCCATAAGCCTGAAGTGTGATCTGAATCACTCAACACCTTGAAACTGGGAAAGGATAAACACAAAAAATTCAAAGGCTTTTGTTCAATCATCTGCTTTGATAATACCACAAATCAATTTACAAGTGTCATAAACACAGTAATCCTGAAATAACTGTTAATGGCTTTTCTGCTCTGAAAACAAAGGAAATATTGTACATTAAGGCCATATCCATTAAAACTCTGTTTCATGTCACTGAAGTGACAAGACAAAAGAATTGCTTAGAGTGTTAATTCATCCTCCCTGAAGAAGATCAAAGAAATGTAGATTTGTATTATAAGCAAATTGATTTTATTGGAAAAATGTCAGCTTTAATTAATAATTATATTGGATAACTTAATATTATTAATAATACCATTTATTTAACTAAATAGCAAAATATAATGTGGTTGAGCTCTGACAGGAATATAACTGGATATAATCAATATTTTCATGTGTTTGTTTTGCCTTCATTTACCTATGCATCCTAAATTCTTACTAAGTAGCATGGTGCAATGATATCTAATTTGAATTCTTTCATAATGGAGCAAAAGAAAGAAAAAAAACATCAAAATTCAAGATCACTTGACTTGCAGGGATGGAGAAAATGATCTAACATTCCAACATATAAGTCAAATTTTGAATCATTTCTCACAAGACACCTTATAGGCCAGTGATGGTCATCCAGGGAATTTTTTAAAAATTGAAGAATAACACAGATGTACTAAAATACACAAAATTTAGGTGTACGTTCAGTGAATTTTTGTGTGTGTATATATATATTTATATATATATTATATATATATATATATATAAATCTGTTTAATCACTTCTTGAAACTTTTATTGAGTTTTGGTCACAGAAACATTCCACCAGCCTCATTCCTAGAGGACTCCAGATGACTAGTTCACAAGAAAGCAAAACCTCTTTGCATTCCCCCAAACTACTGGATCCCAACCAGGGTGGTATCTCTCCCCACAGCTGATGTTTGGATTATGTGGGGACAGTGTGGGTTGTCTTAATGTCTGTGGACTGCTACTGGCATTTAGTATGCAAGAATGCAGGAACCACAGACCCTAAATGACCTATAGTGCTCAGCAGTCCTGCACAATTGAGAAGTGCCCTACTTGAAAAGTTTCCAGGTCTCCACTGTGAGCTAGACTGATGTTTATCATGCTCAGTGAAAGGAAGCTTATGTCATCAATAAACAAGGGATAGGCTATACACACTACTATATGCAGCTTCGAAACTTCTTCAATGCATGCTAACATATAAAGGCAGAGAAATTTACTTCACCTAATTCAGGGTTTCATAAACCTATTTGACTATGAAAATCTCTCTCTGTGTGTGTGTGTGTGTGTGTGTGTGTGTGTGTGTGTACTTTTTACCAAAATTCACATGTGGAAGAAACTGCTTTATGAGTCATCATCAACAAATAATAACTGAAATATCAATAATAATAGCTATCAGCCTTTAACCTTTATTGAGCAATTTCTACGTGCCACAAATTGCTTTTCCATTTGAACAACTTGTTTGATTCCCACATCTTCATGACGTAGATATAATAATATCATAACAGTAACATCCATTTAAATATAGGGAAACCAAAACACAAAATGCCCAAAGTCTTACAAATAAAATTTTGAGTTGAACTTAAATGGAATGGAACTCAATCTAGAAACAATGGAATCTGTTTCAGGAACCACTGTTCTTAATTATTATAACTAGAACTATTTGGGGAAAAGATCTTCAAGATTTAAAGATATTTAAGACTATCAGGGGAGCAAGATGGCGGAGGAGTAGGAGACCTAGATTTCGTCTGGTCTCAGGAATTCAGCTGAATAGGGATCAAACCATTCTGAACACCTACGAACTCAACAGGAGATCGAAGAGGAGAGTAGCAACAACTCTCTGAACAGAGAAGCGACCACTTACTGGGAGGTAGGACGTGCGGAGACGTGAATCCGAGGCGATATTCGGGAGGATAGACGGCGGGGGAGGGGCCTCCGCCGGCCGCTTCTGGCAAGTGCTAGAGCCGCGGAGCACAAAATCGGACCTTTTAGAAGTTGGCTCCGCGGAGGGACGTCGCTGCAGTGGCTAAGCGTGGGGTGGAACCCTCGCGGGACAGTGTGGTCGCGGGACCCTCGGGGTCACAGAAAGACCGGGGGTGCCTGAGTGCAGCAGAGCTCCCAGGTATCGGAGCGGGGAAGCCGGCTGCAGAGACGGAGCCGAGGCGCGGGCTCTCAGCTCGGGGTTGCCATAAAATGTGATCCGCGGCCCAGTCGGGACACTGCTCCTCCAGCAGGGACCCAACAAGCGGCAGAGCCGGGGAGACTCCCCTTCCTCCCCCGGGAGGAGCAGCACGGGAGTGCACCGCAGGGATCTGCTGGGTTTGGAGACTCCACACGGGGTCGGGTGCCAGAGATAGAAACGCTCGCTCACAGGCCGGGAGAGCACAGACTGTGGCCAGAGACCAGGGAGACGGGAGGGACTGCTTTTCTCTGGGGGCGCACTGAGGAGCAGGGCCCCGAGTTCTCAGCTCCTCCGGGTGGAGATTGGGAGGTCACCATTTTCGCCCTGGTCCTCCAAAGCTGTACCAAGAGCTTGCAGGGAACAAAAGCTCCTGAGAGCAAACCCGAGCAGCTTGCTTAGCCCGGAGGGACAAAGGCGGAGCAATTCAGCCTCCGGCAAAGACATTTGGGAACCAAAGCAACAGCCCGCCCCCTCCCCCCAGAAGATCAGCACGAACAGCCAGCAAGCCAAGACCAAGTTTACCGATCAAGGAGAATGGGAGGAGAACCTCCCAGCGCTAGGGGAATACTGCAGATAGAATTCATGGCTTTTTTTTTACCATGATTCATTAGTTCCTTCAAAGTTAATTTTTTAACTGTTTTTTTTTTTTCTTTTTCCTTTTCCCTTTATCAACCAACATCTTATCAATCCCTTTTAAAAAAAAAAAACATTTTTTATTTTTCATTTTTAGACTCATATTTTATTCCTTCATAGTAGTTACCCTTATTTTTGGCATATAAATATTTAAGTTCTTCTCTCTTTAAAATTTTCGAGATACAGTTTCTTCTAAAGATCAAAATATACCTAAATCCACTAGTGCTATGGCTTTGTTTTAGTTTCTTGCCTGATCACATTCTCTCCTTTTTTCTTTTTTTTTTTCAATCTTCTTTCTCTTCTCAAACAACTTATCTTATCAATTCCTTTTATAAAATCTTTTATAACTTTTCATCTTTACAGGCATCATCCATTCCCTTCATTGTATAAAACCCTTATTTTGTACTTATATGTCTTTCTTCCTTTTAAAATTTTAGGAGGGCACTTTTTTCTGACACACCAAAATACACCCAAAATCTAGCATGTGGCACTGATCTATGCACTAGACTGATCATATTTGATCATATCTGCTTTTTTTGTATTGTTCTGGTTTTTGTTTTTATCTTTTTTTTTTCCTCTTTCTTTTTTCTTTCTTTCCCTTTTCTTTTCCCCCTGGTTTCAGGTCTTTTCTGATATGATTAGAGTATATTTTCTGGGGACGTTGTTAACCTGTTAGCCATTTTGTTCTACTCATTCATCTATTCTCCTACTGGAAAAATGACAAGATTAAAAAAATCACCTCAGCAAAAAGAACAAGAGGTAGTACCGTCAGCCAGGGACCTACTCAATACGGACATTAGTACCGATGTCGGACCTAGAGTTCAGAATCATGACTTTAAAGATACTAGCTGGGCTTGAAAAAGCAGCGTGACGTTATTAGAGAAACCCTTTCTGGAGAAATAAAAGAACTAAAATCTAACCAAGTGGAAATCAAAAAGGCTATTGATGAGGTGCAATCAAAAATGGGGGCACTAACTGCTAGGATAAATGAGGCAGAAGAGAGAATCAGCAATATAGAAGACCAAATGATGGAAAATAAAGAGGCTGAGAAAAAGACAGATAAACAACTACAGGATCACGAGGGCAGAATTCGAGAGATAAGTGATACGATAAGACGAAACAACATTAGAATAATTGGGATCCCAGAAGAAGAAGAGAGAGAGAGAGGGGCAGAAGGTATATTGGAGCAAATTATAGCAGAGAACTTCCCTAATGTGAGGAAGAAAACAGGCATCAAAATCCAGGAGGCACAGAGAACCCCTCTCAAAATCAATAATAATAGGTCAACACCCCGACATCTACTAGTAAAACTTATGAGTCTCGGAGACAAAGAGAAAATCCTGAAAACAGCTCAGGAGAAGAGATATGTAACCTACAATGGTAGAAATATTAGACTGGCAACAGACCTTTCCACAGAGACCTGGCAGGCCAGAAACGACTGGCAAGATATCTTCAGAGCACTAAACGAGAAAAATATGCAGCCAAGAATACTATATCCAGCTAGGCCGCCATTGAAAATAGAAGGAGAGATAAAAAGCTTCCAGGACAAACAAAAACTAAAGGAATTTGCAAACATGAAACCAGCCCTCTAAGAAATATTGAAAGGGGTCCTCAAAGCAAAGAGAGAGCCTAAAAGCAGCATAGACCAGAAAGGAACAGAGACAAAATACAGTAACAGTCACCTTATAGGCAGTACAATGGTGCTAAATTCATACCTTTCAATAGTTACCCTGAATGTAAATGGGCTCAATGCCCCAATCAAAAGACACAGGCTATCAGTTGGATTAAAAAACAAGACCCATCGATATGCTGTCTGCAAGAGACTCATTTTAGACCCAAAAACACCCCCAGATTGAAAGTGAGGGGGTGGAAAACCATTTACCATGCTAATGGACACCAAAAGAAAGCTGGGGTGGCAATCCTTATATCAGAAAAATTAGATTTTAAATCAAAGACTGTAATAAGAGATGAGGAAGGACACTGTATCCTACTTAAAGGGTCTATCCACCAAGAAGATCTAACAATTGTAAATATCTATGCCCCTAACGTGGGAGCAGCCAATTATATAAGGCAATTAAATAACAAAAGTGAAGTAACACATTGACAACAATACAATCATAGTGGGGGACTTTAACACCCCCCTGACTGAAATGGATAGATCATCTAAGCAAAAGATCAACAAGGAAATAAAGACTTTAAGGGACACACTGGACCAAATGGACTTCACAGACATATTCAGAACATTCCATCCCAAAGCAACAGAATACACATTCTTCTCTAGTGCCCATGGAACATTCTCCAGAATGGATCACATCCTAGGTCACAAATCAGGTATCAACCGGTACCAAAAGATTGGGATGATTCCCTGCATATTTTCAGACCACAATGCTTTGAAACTAGAACTCAATCACAAGAGGAAAGTCGGAAAGAACTCAAATACATGGAGGTTAAGGAGCATCGTACTAAAGAATGAATGGGTCAACCAGGAAATTAAAGAAGAATTAAAAAAATTCATGGAAACCAACGAAAATGAAAACACAACGGTTCAAAATCTTTGGGATACAGCAAAGGCAGTCCTGAGAGGAAAGTACATAGCAATACAAGCCTTTCTCAAGAAACAAGAAAGGTCTCAAATACACAACATAACCCTACACCTAAAGGAGCTGGAGAAAGAACAGTAAATAAAGCCTAAACCCAGCAGGAGAAGAGAAATCATAAAGATCAGAGCAGAAATCAATGAACGAGAAACCAAAAGTACAGTAGAACAGATCAATGAAACTAGGAGCTGGTTCTTTGAAAGAATTAACAAGTTGATAAACCCCTGGCCAGACTTATCAAAAAGAAAAGAGAAATGACCCAAATCAACAAAATCATGAATGAAAGAGGAGAGATCACAACCAACACCAAAGAAATACAAACAATTATGAGAACATATTATGAGCAACTCTATGCCAGTAAATTAGATAACCTGGAAGAAATGGGTGCATTCCTAGAGATGTATAAACTACCAAAACTGAACCAGGAAGAAATAGAAAACCTGAACAGACCTATAACCGGTAAGGAAATTGAAGCAGTCATCAAAAATCTCCCACGAAACAAAAGCCCAGGGCCAGATGGCTTCCCAGGGGAATTCTATCAGACATTTCAAGAAGAATTAATACCTATTCCTCCTGAAACTGTTCCAAAAAATAGGAATGGAAGGACCAACTTCGAACTCATTTTATGAGGCCACCATTACCTTGATCCCCAAACCAGACAAAAGACCCATCAAAAGGAGACATTACAGACCAATATCCTTGATGAACATGGATGCAGAAATTCTCCACCCAAATACGAGCCAATAGGATCCAACAGTACATTAAAAGGATTATTCACCACGACCAAGTGGGATTTATCCCTGGGCTGCAAGGCTGGTTCAACATCTGCAAATCAATCAACGTGATACAATACATTAACAACAGAAAGAACAAAAATCATATGATCCTCTCAATAGATGCAGAAAAAGCATTGGACAAAGTACAGCATCCTTTCTTGATCAAAACTCTTCAGAGTATAGGGTTAGAGGGTACATACCCCAATATCATAAAAGCCATCTATGAAAAACCTACAGCGAATATCATTCTCAATGGGGAAAGGCTGAGAGCTTTTCCCCTAAGGTCAGGAACGCGGCAGGGATGTCCACTCTCACCACTGCTATTCAACATAGCATTAGAAGTCCTAGCCACAGCAATCAGACAACAAAAAGAAATCAAAGGCATCCAAATCGGCAAAGAGGAAGTCAAACTCTCACTCTTTGCAGATGATATGATACTGTATGTGGAAAACCCAAAAGACTCCACCCCAAAACTGCTAGAACTCATACAGGAATTCAGTAAAGTAGCAGGATTACAAAATCAATGCACAGAAATCAGTGGCATTCCTATACACAACAAGACAGAAGAGAGACAAATCAAGGAGTCGACTCCCCACTTTACAATTGCACCGCAAAACCAATAAGATACCTAGGAACTAAATTTAACCAAAGAGGCAAAGGATCTGAACTCCAGAAAACTATAAAATACTCATGAAAGAAATTGAAGAAGACACAAAGAAATGGAAAAACCATTCCATGCTCATGGATTGGAAGAACCAACATTGTGAAGATGTCAAAGCTACCCTAGAGCAATCTACACATTCAAAAGCAATCCCATCAAAATACCATCACTTTTTTCACAGAATGGAACACAATAATCCTAAAATTTTGTATGGAACCCAGAAGAGACCCCACACATAGCCAGAGGAATATTGAAAAAGAAAAGCAAAGCTGGCGGCATCACACTTCCAGACTCTCCAGCTGCTCATCATCAAGACAGTATGGTTCTGGCTCACAAAAACAGGTCACATAGATCAAGGAACAGAATCCCTGAGCCCAGAAATGGACTCTCAACTCTATGGTCAACTTATCTTTGACAAAGCAGGAAAGAATGTCAATGGCAAAAAGACAGTCTCCTTCAACAAACTGGTGGTGGGAAAATTGGACAGCCACATGCAGAAGAATGAAACCGGACCATTTCCTTATACCACACACAAAAATAGACTCCAAATGGTTGAAAGACCCTCAGCGTGAGACAGGAGTCCATCAACATCCTAAGGAGAACACAGGCATCAACCACTTCGACCTCAGCCGCCGCAACTTCTTCCTAGAAACATCGCCAAAGACAAGGGAAGCAAGGGCAAAAATGAACTATTGGATCTCATCAAGATAAAAAGCTTTTGCACAGCAAAAGAAACAGTCCACAAAACCAAAGACGACCGACAGAATGGGAGAAAATATTTGCAAATGACATATCAGATAAAGGGCTAGTATCCAAAATCTATAAAGTACTTATCCAACTCAACACCCAAAGAACAAATAATCCAATCAAGAAATGGGCAGAAGACATGAACAGACATTTTTCCAAAGAAGACATCCAAATGGCCAACAGACACATGAAAAGTGCTCAACATCGCTCGGCATCAGGGAAATCCAAATCAAACCTCCATGAGATACCACCTCACACCAGTCAGAATGGCTAAAATTAACAAGTCAGGAAATGACAGATGTTGGCGGGGATGTGGAGAAAGGTGAACCCTCCTAACACTGTTGGTGGGAATGCAAGCTGGTGCAAACCCTCTGGAAAACAGTATGGAGATTCCTCAAACAGTTGGAAAATAGAGCTACCATACGATCCAGCAATTGCACTACTGGGTATTTACCACCAAAGATACAAATGTAGAGATCCGAAGGGGTACGTGCACCCCAATGTTTATAGCAGCAATGTCCACAATAGCCAAACTGTGGAAAGAGCCAAGATGTCCATCGACAGATGAATGGCTAAAGAAGATGTGGTATATATCCACAATGGAATATTATGCAGCCATCAAAAGGAATGAGATCTTGCCATTTGCAACGACGTGGATGGAACTGGAGGGTGTTATGCTGAGTGAAATAAGTCAATCAGAGAAAGACATGTATCATATGACCTCACTGATATGAGGAATTCTTACTCTCAGGAAACAAACTGAGGTTTGCTGGAGTGGTGGGGGGTGGGAGGGATGGGGTGGCTGGGTGATAGACATTGGGTAGGGTATGTGCTATGGTGAGCGATGTGAATTGTGCAAGACTGTTGAATCACAGATCTGTACTTCTGAAACAAATAATGCAACATATTTTAAGAAAAAAGAAAAAGAAGAAGATAGCAGGAGGTGAAGAATGAAGGGGAGTAAGTCAGAAGGGGAGACGAACCATGAGAGACGATGGACTCTGAAAACAAAAATGAGGGTTCTAGAGGGGAGGTGGTTAGGGGATGGGTTAGCCTGATGATGGGTATTAAAGAGGGCACATTCTGCATGGAGCACTGGGTGTTATGCACAAACAATGAATCATGGAACACTACATCAAAAACTAATGATGTAATATATGGTGATTAACATAACAATAAAAAATTTTAAAAAGACTATCAGAATAAAACTGTAACACATCAAATTAGTTAAAGAAGAAATTTTTGAAGCAACTATGGAAAATTTCCTACTGATTAATTCCATCAGATTTTAACTAGTATTTCCAGGAAAATTGGTTAAAGTACACTAATGGAACATTATTGTCAGGAAAAAAAAATAGCTGCAACTAGATAATCTAAAACTTTACCATTCAAATTTCTCAACCAAGAGTTCCTGTCACTTCTAATCTGAATGAAAGCATTCATGTATTATATTCTCATCTAAAATTATCAAACAACAAGCTTCCTAATATTTAAGAACTGCAATACAGTGGTGGTATGAGGACTATAAGAGATTTTTGAAACTATAACCAAAGATTAACTTCAGGAAATGAGTTCTTAAGTTAAAGAAAGCATCCTCTTAGATCCTTTTTCTTTTTCCAGCTCCCAGCCCCGCTTCACAATACCTATAATTACAGAAGATTGTCAACAGCTTTTAACAAATAAGCTATTGATATCAGCTGGCAATTAGCTCAAAGCTCAATTTGTAGAATTTCTTTTCTCATTCTCTACTTTTCTCCTGTCATTAAATACTATTCCTCTATTTACTTCTTCTTTATTTATTCCTTATATATTTCAAATTGGCTCAGTATCAAGAAAAAAACTTTCAAAAAAGAAATGGAGTATTTCCAGATAAATTAAAAGCTCTTTTCTTTATTCCTTATTAATAGATCCAAAAAACACAAACACATGTGAAAATAGGTTTCAATGAGTCTGGAAATCAATGATAAAAATCAACCATAAGCAAGAAATTTGGAATTTTTTTTAAAAATCATAATGAATTATAATAATGTTTGATTACAACTAACAATTACATTTAAAAATAGAAAACTGATTTTTAAAATATACCTCAGTTTTGGATGATTTTAATGGGGTTTTCCACTTTCCTCTATTAATCAAATGCTTATAATGAGCACACACTAATTATAGCACCAAAACCCGGGCTAAAGAGCTGTTTTTGCACCTGCCTTGTACACATATCTGTAAGAGACTGTCTACTTCCTGAGGCAGGATCCAGATCCTACTTACCCTTATTGTGCCTGCCTAAAATACAGGAGACACTTGTTAAATTTTTCTGAATAATGAATTTCATACATATGCCCACAAAAGAATATACTCAGCATACTAAATGTAGAATGTCAATAAAACCTTAAATACCATTTTTTTCCTTGTTCACCCAAAGAGAACTCAGAAATTAAATTTTCTGCATTACTTTTAAAGGAAATGTGGGTCTGAATATGTAAAACATTGATCTGATATTGCTAGGCTTATTGCAATAATAAACGATAACAGGAAATAGAACTTTCAATAAATCTCATTAATTTTATCAGTGTCTACTTGAAGCCAACTATATTCATAGGTTTTAATGGTTTTGACCAGTGCCAACAGAAGCAAAGCATTACATTTTCTAAATTTACTTAAAATACTTATATCATACACTGTATGAGTCATGTAGGTGTGACTGAATTTTATTCCACCTATAGTGAGGTTGGGTAATATTTGCAAGGTTTTAATCAGACTTTGCTAAACTTCTATTCAAACATAGCAGAATGGCTACCTCAAGTGCTTCAGCTATCTTTATGATTCAAAATATCAGGTGGCTTGTTAATGTTAAAAGAATGCTTCACAATAAAAACAGTGGTATTCAGGATATAGGTGGATTCACTAAAATATATGTCCAGACACAAATACCCTTTCATGAATAGGGTATAATAAGCAAGCCATACACCTACAGACACTCTGATTGCATTCCAGGCTTACGATTCCACTCATTTGTGCAATGAGAGATTTTTCCTGACTCCAGTTGGAAGGATAGCTGAATCCGATAGCTAGAATATCACATCTGCCACTAGGGAAGCTTTCGTACAGAGTTCTATCACAGTTCCTCAAAGTTTTAAAATCTGGGACTCCCCTGAGTGGAAAGACAGAGGGTATAACTGCGTGTGTACTGTCTGCATGTGTGTGCACCCACATATGGTAGATTTGATAGCTACTAAATTTGTGTTCATCTGGGGAATGTCAGCCTAACACTGCCCCTTGTCATGTAACTCCTGGTAGCCTAAAATAGTCATCTTCCTCTGGAGTCTTGGAAAGTACCAATATCTACAAAAAAGACCTAGTGATGGAAAAATGAACAATTAGATTAGGTCAGGAAGCAAGAAACATCAAGAAATCATCACATGCTATAAACCTCAGTTGGAGGCATTGTCTCAAAAAAGATACTGTTATAAATTTGAAAAAAGTTAAACACCATTAACCTTAAATCTAAGGTCACTGGGGCTCCTGGGGGGCTTAGTTCTTAAGTGTCTGACTCTTGATTCTGGCTCAGGTCATGATTCAGGGTGGTGAGATTGAGCCCTGCGGTGGGCTCCACGCTTAGCTCAGGGAATTTGTTCTCTCCCTCTCCCTCTGCCCCTCCCCAACTCCACACAGGCGCATGCACGCGAGCCTCTCTCTCACTCACTCAGAAAACAAAAAACAATACAAAACAAAAACCTAAGGTCCATTTTGCCGGCTTTAAAGAAATGAATCAACAAACTGGTACTTGATGGTCTTGAATATGGTTTTATTTTTCTTAATCGTCAAAGGCACTTAAGGATCTTATCATGCACTAGAGAGGGCCACCATAATTAACAACTTCTAGTGAATATTAAACACATGAACGGAGACGCTGATATTATTCCTTCAGGGAGGACAAGGCTGTATTATGAAGATAACCAGTTCACTAGCTTGGAGTATCTCATTTTGATTTTCTGTCCTTATACTCTTTTTACAACCATTGACTATTTTTCAGCTTCTTCTGTTTCATCCCCAACATTTTCTTTTCCATTCTCTGAGGCAAAATCAAAGCTATTTATCAGTTAAAAAAGCTAAAGGCCGTATACTAAACTGCAGACTTTTTTTCCCCTTGAAATTTGGAGTTCATAAAAATATCTCAACTTATGCGTGGAATGTAATGAAGGAAATCACCTGTAATCAATGAGATATAGGGCATATTAAATAACATTTATGCATAATCGCAGTCTAGGTGCTGTCCAAGCTGTATGTCTTTACTCAGATTCATAAAAAAGGCATAAAGCAGTTTTGTTACAAATAGTCTAAAAGATGCATGAATACCTAGGTATGTTAGAAATTTTAAAGCTTGCCATTACACAATCCTAAAAAGCAATCTTATTCTTTTATTTTTATTTTTTTAAAGATTTCATTCATTTACTTGTCAGAGAGAGAGCGCGCGTGAAAGCACAAGCAGGGGAAGCGGCAGGCAGAGGGAGAGGGAGAAGCAGGCTCCCCGCTGAACAAGGAACCCAACGTGGGACTTGATCCCAGGACTGCGGGATCATGACCTGAGCCGAAGGCAGACACTTAACCGACTGAGCCACCCAGGCGTCCCCACAATCCTATTCTTTAAAGTCATAAAATACGAAGTGATAATTTCTAGGAGTAAGAGAAATGTATAATAGCTTACAATTTCCTTTAGCTCATCATCACTCTGCTGATCGCATTAGAGCTCACAAAGTTGATTGATCATCCCTGTACTTTTATGAGATGAATTAATGTAGAATCCTGGACCAATGACCTAGATCCCTACACCATTCATATCTTGTACTGGTTTTCCACGGATAAGAAATAAGAACAAGAAAGCAATATCAGCTTTATATGTCATTCTGAACTGACTGCCTTCTTTTATTGGTATGATAACCAGTTAGATACAATTTTCTGGATAAAATTATACAGCTTACCTAAATTCATATGTTAACAACATAGTCTTATGACTTTTGATTCCAATACTTTTTTTAAATTGTACTAAGTTTTTATCCATACCATTTTAAATAGTTTCTATTTATTTTATAATAAAAAATACATCCCTGTAAAAGTCAAAAGAAAATAATGAAACTTATCACTATATAAAACATTAATTCTAATAATTAGCTTGTTAATTAATAATAATTAGATTAAAAATACACATTTCCCCTCTTCCTTCCCACTCTGAATAACACTTCTAGAAACTCTTCTATAGAAATATATGAGACATAATACCATATATATTTATGCTTTGTTACATAAATGCTATCATATATCTATGATATTCTTGTTAAGTAAAAAAGGCAAATTATAAAGTGATATTCACTGAACTAACTTGTAAGGGTCATGGGGCCCTTCCTGGGAAAGTCAGAAGTTATTAGTTAGTCTAATTTCAGTTGAGAAAATAATAATTGAAGGAAAACTGAAAGATTTCAAACTTACCTGGCTATAAAATTATAATGAGGATAGAGATCACTGCCAGTGTTATGAATGCTCTTAAGTTTCATCATTTCACCATTAATTCATTTATTGTGTTTTTTGTTTTATTTAAAGGACCACAATGGAGTCACTTGTTCTAAGCCTCACATCAACAAAATAAGACTTAATACCTAACAAAGCTCTCCCAGGCGTGTAATTCAACCTCTCCAGGAGTGTAATCTTAAGCAGTTAGTTTGGAATTTCCTGCTCAGCAGTAGTGAGGAAATCAGCCTAGTAGACCCAATCTATCCCACATAGATGGGGTAAATCCACTTTTTCCTTGTTTCTGCGCTCTTCTGCCTGTAAGTCTCCCATTTTGTACAGCATTTCAGAGTGCCTGTCGGTTTGCTGGATGGGATGCTGCCCAATTCATGAATGATTACATAAAGCCAGTTTGATCTTTAAATTTTACTCAACTGAATTCTGTTTTCTTAACAATTAGTTGTCCCTGAATACAGAGAACATTCACTCTAGAACAATTTTCTTTCACATTATATTTTGCAATTCCAAAAGACACTACTATATTCATTGATATATCCCAAGTCACTAACCACTGTGACAAAAAAGTGACAAAAAAAGGTGTTAGGTAAGTGGATCAAACTTCATGTGAACTAAAAGTGACTTTTTAGCCACTTGGTACTTCTTCCTTGTTCTAGAGCTCTTTCCCTTGAATGAGAGGACTCCAACTACCATTCTTTGCTACTAACGTATCATTAATAAATGATAGCCATAGAAATAGTCTGTTTTCCTAAATATTGTGGTTTGTCATGCAATCTGAATTCAATATAGCTAACAGAGTCAAAAAGGAAGTAAAATGTATCCATGATCAGGTATAATTACAGTGTAATTTATTATAGAATAATTGATAAGTAAAAAACCGTCACCCAGTCACCCAAAGGGGCTTCTTTTTGGAAGAAGAGCTCCAGGCAGGAAGGCAATTTCCATAAAGTAAAAGCGCAACAATGACAACTATTATATGGCAATAAAGCATTTCTTTAGAAGAAATGATTTTCACAGCAAGAATTCTGCATTTTGCTCCTTACACTTTTAACTAGGCAATGCTGAGTCTCAGCAAAGTGCTATATAATTGCAGAAGACTCCCTTCCGAGCAACCAAAAATCACCTCCGTTAAGTGCTGAGTCATTTAGTGGAGGATAATGGTACTCAAAAGATAACTGCTGGCTCTAACAAGTCACTTCTGCTTGTTTATCAGATTAGAATTGCCAGTAAGAGGTTGGCTATGAATTCTCTTAAGCAGGAAAAATAGTGGTTTTTTGCATTCTCTTGATTTTTTTTTTTTTTTTAATACGGCTGGAACAATCTAGTTTCTCAGAGATGGGTCATCTGCCATCGAGGCCACTAGGTGATACCAAAAAAAAAGTGGTCTGCAGACTAAGCAAGCCAGGCCTATTCGTGCATGAAGAGAAAACTGTGCAGACAGCTTCATGAGGCTCAGCCCATTCCTAACACACATCCTCTGGGAAAATGATGATCTGGTTCCTCCTGTTTGTGATCTGGTTTGTGATCGGGTTCCTCAGCACTCCCTGTCTGGGCTGTATTATCCAGGTATGAAAATTAATAAAGGGAAGCCCCACTAGAATGAAGTCAAGAGGTTTGGCAGGGGGAACCCTCATGTCCTATCACTTTTTGTCAATTGCAGACCCAACAGGAAGAGAAAGATCTTGTATACTTGGATAGTGCTTTATTATCTCAGCAGGAGGAAGAAAGCCTCCCCTTCTCTCCCGTAACAGCCAGCCGATGAGAAACAGTCATAAACTAGCTTATGAAAAACCACTATACCTCAAACTCCCAGTTTACTACAGTAGACGTTTTGGTTATAATAGCCTTCCAGCTCCCCCTTTCTGTGTAAAAGAGCCTTCCTTTCCTCTGTTCCTCAGACTATGGTTTTGCCATAGCTTGGTTGACCAGGAGGTCCATTCTCTGCTGTTCCTGAATAACCCCATCTTTTGCTGGTAAAATAACTGGCAGTTTTATTTTAAGGTTAACAAAAGTAAAGAAGATCTAAAGTTAATAATCTTTTAAAAACAAAAACCTTCAATGGCATTGTAAGGACCAAGGGCACACCTAAGATGGGCCACTTTGGAATGAAGATTATTTTGAGTTAAAAAGCAATCAAAACCCAGTAGATTCAGGAAAAGCTCTTTACCTCCCCCACTCAACTACCTAAAACTAATTTAGATAGAGGACCTACTCCAGAAGAGAGCTATCACCATAGATAACTACGTTATGATATGAACTTGGTATGATAGACAGGGAGGAACCTAGCAAGGCTGTTTGATCAAAGTCCCCTATGCCCCATTGTTTCTGAGTGGCCCACAAACATTTCTTTCCCAAACATTTACTCTTTTTTCATCTTCCTGAGGATTGCATTCATTCCTTTTGAGGTCCAGACCCCTACCCCTTCCTAGTTCGGAATAATGTATATACCTCATTTTGCCCGATTTTGTTTGGAATTTACACACTTGTGTGGATTCCCTGTACACATAAATTAAATTGGGACTTTGCCCTATTAATCTGTCTCATGTCAATTTGATTCTTAGTCCAGCTAGAAGGGCCTTAAAGGGAAAGGGCAATTTTTCCTCCTTGACGCATTTCATTACTTTTAGGATACAGATCAAAAGCCTTATCATGTTCCTCAAAGTCAAAATGGTCTTGGCTCTGTACACATCTCTCACTCACTCCCCCTTGCTCATAACTGCTCTCAGACTCCTTACTATCTCTTGCCACATGATTTCCCTCAATCTAGAGCACTCTTCACTTCCTTCACTTTTGCTTAGACAACTTTTTATCTTTCAGGTCTCAACCTAGCTTTACTTTCTTAAAAAGCTTTCCAGTATCACTGGGTTATGGTTATATTGTTTGTTTTTTCCAAGTTTGGAACACTTGACCAACATCTCCCCATTGCCTCCAACCCCCACCCCTGGTAACCACCATTCTATTGTATCTCTGAGTCAGGCTTTTTTTCGGTTCCACACACTAGTGAGAACATACACACATAAGTTGGAACAGTATTTGTCTTTCTCTGTCTGACTTACTTCACTTAACATAATGCCATTGTGTATTATTTGTTTACCTGGCTGTGTCTCCTCCAAGACTGAGAGCTCACAGGACCCAAGAATGTTCTCTATTTATCCTCATATAGCATCTGGCACATGAAAAATTGTTTGGTAAATGTCAGCAGAATGGGTAAACTTGAAACTTATGCCAATTACACTATCCACTAAGACTTTACCTTTCTCATAAATTAAACCATGTTATAGCCTCACTATTGCCTTGATAATACTATCTTTTAAAATATTACCATCTATTCAGAGACTTATTATATGCCATGTACCATGTTCAGGGTTTCAGATTCATTATCTGTGGTACTGGTTTTGTGTTCCTCTCCTTTGACTATAAAAATATTGGAGGGCAAGGGATGTTTTACTCATCTCTGTATCCTCATCACCAAGAAAGCATGCAGAAAAAACATGATTATGCAGCAGGTCTGCCATTCATTCTATCCCTTTACCAAGGGACCACCCCTCCTAGCATGTAAGGTAATGGCACTGACTGATGGGAGAGCCCTTATCTATGAAATGCTGACTGTCTAACTTTGCCTATGTCAAACAAACCTGGAATCTATGGCTTATGGGGCATGGTGTTTTGGAAAAGGCTATGCAATTATCTGAATGTAAATTGAGATTTTTACAACCTATACTCCATTTGTGTAAACAATGAAAATGTCACATACCACTTATAGATCTCCTCTGTAAAAGTAGGCCCAGCACATGCTCTGATGTGGCAAGAAAGAACCTAGAAGCTTCATTCACTGGAATTCAAGGACTTCTCCTTAGGTAATCTAAGGCACAGGAAAAACAGGAAGAAGTTCTTAACCTCCAGTGAATGAACTTCTCAGGTCTTTGCTTGCATTAGACAGACCATGCATTGAGACCAGTTTTATACAGGGCATCCTGTGCCTCATGATTAAAATTTTTAGTAAAGCTAGGTATTTGGTCAGATCCATAATTCACAGGAGTCTGTAATTAATTTGACCCCATTGTATTACCTTAGCCTCTAATAGGTATCTCCCAAAAGAACACAAATTTATATCTATTTAACATAATGGGGTAAAATTCTGAGTGAGAGCTCATTGGATATATCTGATGAACATTCATACATTGCTACCATTCCAGAATTATCGATTGATAATTATGTTATTGATATAATCTCCCTTTCCAGAATTATAACGACTGAAAATGGTGAGAAGACTGATTGCTACACTGAGATGGAAGTAACAAATCATGTAGGAGGTTTATTAACACTGTCAAGATGATTGTCCAGAGGGCCACCTAATACACTCTACCTCTGGCCTCTATAGCTATACAGATCTACAGAGTCGATTTGCATTTTGAACTCTATTCCAACCCTATAATCACCAGACCACAGAGATGGCCCAGATAAAATTTCCTGCATCAGAGTAAAGAATTCACAATATTAAAATCAATTTGGTTCCAGTTGTTAACAAGGGTCTGTTTCTTCAGTCCCGCAGAGATGAGGCAAGAATGGAGCTCTCTTTGAAGCTAACAAAAGCTTAAGGTCAGATCATCTCCATGGGATACAAAGCAAACCAGGGAGAACTGACAGCCAAATGGTATTTGAAGTGTTCTATCAGAACAAGTACTTCCATAATACAGATCATTCATGCATTATTGGAGACAGCTTTGTTCTCTCTCCACAATGTGTGAGGTATTGTATGATTTTAAAATATATTGATGTTCTACCTTCCATTGACTGAAAATAGCACTATTTGTTGAGAATTGTTATTATATTTGTTCATACCACATTGAAAGGCACTTTTAAATATAAAATTAATTTTACTCACAATTCTCAAATTACAATAGGCTTCTTATAAAGCCAGAATGTTCTACTGGCAAAAAAAAAAAAAAAAGAGCAAATGCAAAGATAACATTATTATTAATAACAATAACAATATCACCTTAATTTTCTCACCACAAATTACACTTTTCCTGTACCTTCTCTTCCTCTATTCTTGTACCCATGTCACTCTTTGATCCTTTTCTCTCATTATCTCTGATTCTCTACCTCATATTTATTTCCCCATCCTCTAACTAGGACTCTGTTAGTCCTTTCACTTGAGACCTTTCCAATCTATGCCCTACTCACATATTAATTTCCAGATCTCCCACATTTCTTTTAATTCTTCTCTAATGCACAGTCTCTCCTCTCCACACTTCCTATCATTTCACCCTATTCCCCTGAATTCACTATCAACTCTACTGTTGTAATTATATGCATATGTATTTCAAGAAACCTAAAAACAAACAAAAAAACAAACAAAAAACCTCATGTACCTTGGCTTAACTGCTCTGCTCTAATTTAAGTCTGTATTTTTCCCCTTATAGTATTCTGTTCTTGGTAGGATAGACAACTATTATATGTTTGCCTCCCACCTCTTCTCATTTGGAGACAGCCTTTGAGACATTAGTCCAACTATCTTCCTGATGTTGGCCTCACTAAAATAATCCCTTTCTTGCTTCACCATCACTTATCTCTCTGCTTTTGGATTTTGTCAGTGCATGGCCGAGCTTGTCTGTTTTGGACCTCTGGAGCCAGGTGCTCTTACACCCTTAGGCCCCAGTCACACAAAGAGAAGCAGAGATGGGTATGAGATTTGAGTCCTAGTACCAGGTATCTCTAAGGCCAAGTCCACCCATATTTTCACATAGTTTTCATATATGATGTAATGAATTCTGTATTGAGTATAAAGCAGCTTAAGTTTTTGTCACTTGCAGTATCTATAAAAGATACAAAAATCTATATATTTGAGTACAGATCTTAACCCAGTGATAGGCCAGGCATAATTTCCAATTTGGAGAAAAAACAAGTATTTATCAATTAAGTAATTAAGCACATAATGGGATGTTGCAATAGAAGTTTCAGCTGAGACAACAAAAAACTATTCTAAATAGTATGCTACATAAAACGCAGCATTCACCCCGAAGAGGTGAAACCCTTACCATATCAAAGATTTAAAAAAAGAAAAAAAAAGATGAAATGTTGAAACATTGAAATGAAATTAGAAGAGTATTTCCTTGGGGAGAGTTGTGCTATGATTCTGATTCCTACCCTCCCCCAGGAAGGAGACATGCTATGGCTCTATCTTCCAAACTCGTATCAAATGAGAGAGAATTAAGAGTTAGTGATGATTTTATAAACCCACTTACAATCATTTCTTAAAACATAAGCCTGGGATCAGTGGAACAGAGCATACTTTTTCACTAGATAAGTGGCCTGACATTTGCTAAGTAGCAAATAGTTTATAGTAAAGGAAGTACAAAAGAAAAGCCAATGTCATTGCTTTGCTTTATCAGTCTTTTTCATTTGCTTAGCAAATTGTGCTTCATTGACATTATAATACTTCCAATTCAGATTGCATACCCAAAGGCAGATAATTTATTTTTCATTGTTTTAGAATAGGCCTAACATTTCCCTTTTTACTTAGGGACCCTGGTAGAAGTGGATGATTCAGAACAGAAGAAAAAAAAAAGTTACTTTTGAAGAGAAGTAGAATTTGCCAGCTAAAATATGCCTCAGTGGCAAAAGGATTATTTTAGGCTTATTATCTTTAAGGAACAGCAGGCACATGAGAAACTTGGAGTTATCCTTTTGTAAAAGACAATTACATTTATAAGGGAAATCTCCATTTGTAAGGGTGTCTTCCAGGCTGTACCAGGAAGAGAGGGGGAAATGACTTTAAATCTAGAAGCTCTTATCAATAAGAAGGCAACAACTTAAATCTAGATTAAAACCTGACCTTTGTTTACTGTGGTTTTTCTGGTAACCTTCCATATTAGGCCTCCCTTTCCCCCAACATCTTCTCTTGCTTTAGTAGAAAGATGGTATTTAAGGTGATGGCTTGGACCATTTGGAGAGTTACTCAGTTTTCCTGAGTATCTCCCATATATACAGAAGGTACACATGTTATTAAACTTATGTTTGTTTTTTCTCCCGTTAATCTGTCTTTTATTACAGTCAAGAACCTATAAGAGTAGAGGGAAAATTATTTTTCCACATCCACAGTTTCAAAGAACAAAACAATGGATAATTCTGCATCCATGATCTCTTTCTTATTATAACTTCAAGTTACTTTTTAATGTTTTTCGGTGGTAGTGGTAGTGGTGGTGGTATTACTTTTGTTTAAGTCTTACCCATGGAAGTCCCATTCAGTGCCTTTGCCTATTAGTCAAAGGGCAAGTAATGTTTAAGCAGCTGCTCCTTCTGTGCTTTTGGAGCACTAGAAACTCTCACAAATTAAATGCTGTTTGCTCTTTCACTTCTACCCTAACCTTTTTGGTATGGTAACTGTTTATGTAGGGAAAGTAATTCTGCATGGACCTTTAGCTCCCTATTATTCTAATAGTCCCGCCCCAAATACGTGAAGTCCAGCTTTGTCTCTACACTCCGTTAGATGTAGAATGGGGATTGGAAGGCAAATTGTGTCTTATAAACAGAAATGAATTGATGGCATCATATTTATGGTAAACATGAAAGAAAAGGAAAGAAAGAAAGAAAGAGGAAGGAAACAAAAAGGGAGGGAGAGAGAAGGAGAAAAAAAGCCAAAGTTCCATCTATAAATTATCATTTTAGTAAGTATAACTACAATAATAAGTAATCTAAAATATCTTAAAATGGGATGACAGTGTCTGGCACACAGCAAACATTCCATAAATGTTTATTAAATCAATAAAAAGGAATAAATTAATGACCTGTAATTTTATGCCAATTAGGCATATATTATCCTGCATTTTCACAGTGAGTAGGCTGAAAGCTGAGTTCTGGTTAACCTCACTTCTGAAGGTAAAAATACATTCCATCCTGGGATGTGGGGAATCCAACTTATTAATTATGTTAACCATATTAGTTTTCACTGTGGTCTACTTTTGCTAATATAATAATTTCATTTTCAGAAAAAGAAGAATATATGCACCCCCATGTTCACTGCAGTAGTATTTACAATAGCTGAGACACAGAAACAACCCAACTATGTATCAATGAACAAATGGATAAAGAAATTGTGATACACACACACATACACACACACACACACACATGCACACATGCTGGAATATTATCCAGGTATAAAAAAGAATGAAAATGTGCCATTTTCAACAACAAATTGTCTTTTGTATGTGCTCACTGTTTCTCAAATACTACTCAAAATGTAACCCGTTTGTTTTTCTAAGCACATGCAATTAAATATTACATGAGTAATATGAGTTCTGATTAATTTAATTTTCTAGTTAAGACTCAAAAATAGGGGCACCTGGGTGGCTCAGTTGTTAAGCGTCTGCCTTTGGCTCAGATCACGATCCCAGGGTCCTGGGATGGAGCCCTGCATTGGGCTCCCTGCTCCGCGGGAAGCCTGCTTCTCCCTCTCCCACTCTCCCTGATTGTGTTCCCTCTCTCGCTGTGTCTCTCTCTGTCAAATAAATAGATAAAATCTTAAAAAAAAAAAAAACTCAAAAATAACCTGCTTGATTCTAATCTTTACTATTAACAATATTTCATAGCCTTTCCTCATAATAGCATGAGGAAGCACAATATAACACACACAAATGTATTCAATGACATCTTCAAGTCAGTGTCCCAGAATCATCATTTGGAATCTTTACAGGAGCACAGGATGAAAGATGTGGGACATTCACCAGCATCTCAACCAACATTAGAACATATTCTGCTTGACCTTTGATTTCTGAACAAATATTCCATATCTATTGATTGGCCTTTTGTTTGTTTGTTTTGTGTTTTGGTTTTACATTTGCTTATTTTTTCAGAAAAAACAGGGAAGTATCCAGCTGGTTGAGAATCTAATCTATTTCTTT
Organism: Zalophus californianus; assembly: GCF_009762305.2. Classification (NCBI taxonomy): domain Eukaryota; kingdom Metazoa; phylum Chordata; class Mammalia; order Carnivora; family Otariidae; genus Zalophus; species Zalophus californianus. The sequence continues at coordinate 42,232,844 of NC_045595.1, read as the reverse complement.
CCCAGCTAAGCAAGTTTTCTTTTATAGTTTCTACCTCAGCATTTCTAAACTTTAATAACTGCATAATAGTTCATTACTTAAAGTAAATACAATATTTATTTTCTAAACTAACCTAAAGCACTGTGCTGTATCTATGTATTTATATCCAAACTCAATCAATAAACATTTGGTCTTACCATAAGCCCATAAATCAGGTTGATAATAATCATTAAAAAGCATTGGTACTTCACTTAGGTAAGAACATCAATTCTTCCCCCTAACAAGATTTACCTCTTGGGGCCTGGGGAATCAAACTTACTAATTACTAGTGGAAAACTAATTTCCACTGCGGTGCTGTAGACAGTGTTTCTAATATAATACTTTTATATTTAGAAAATAATTATTTTAAAAGGATATACTAAATGCCTATACAAGCTGACTCTTCATTTCCATAAGTAAAATGGCAAATTAAGTAAGTCTATGGTAAAGGCAAGCCAAACTTTGTGATTAAATATATGCACTTACCATAGATAGCCCCCTCAGTGCCTAAAAGATTAGACTGCCATTCAAGCAAGAGCGGCCCTGTTTGGGGTAACAACACAAACTTTATGGTCCTGACTTAAAGCATTTTTAATGAAAATGGTATGTCTGCCACTTAGATATGTTTACAGTACTTAAAAGACAGAGTCAGCATTTCTGGAATGTGAATTTCTAAGGAACACCTTCATCATTTCCAGAGCTAATACACAGTAGTAAATGAAACAGAGAATGAGACACTGATAACAGATAGTTTTAACATAATAAAATGTGCAATGTGAACCACTGTCAGGTCTTCTTTCTCCTGTTTAACACTGATACCGAAATAAGCACTTGGATTCGAGGCGTAAGTATAAATCCTGCCTCAGAAGGAGTATTTCCAAACATGCAAAGGTTATATTCATAAGCTGAGCTGCAAAAGACAATTTTCCTGCTGTGAAGCTCGACAGGACCAGCACAGTCAGCAGGATGTTAAAAATCCTTCTGCAGACATATGTTAGCAAAGCTACCGGATGGATCCAACGCCATTATGCTTGCTGACAATCATTTTGAAAAAGCACAGACCAAACACTTCCAAGGCAGCCAGTGCAAATATGGATCAGTCAATATTTCAAAAAGAAAAAAAAGTGTCCTTTAAAAATCTCCTATTTGAAGAGTAATTATATATTAGTAATTGCATTTATCAATGTTCAGAATTTTTTTCTTACATGACTGCTTATATGAACCAAAATATTTATATTGTAAGTTTATATTGATCATCCTAAAACCGCTATTACAAGAAAACCACGTGTATGGCCAGGGTAGTAGGGCTTGATATTTAATTCCCTGCTGGATATTTAATTCCCTCTGAAGAACAAAGAATAAAAAAACAAAACCAAAATCAACATGAGGAAAACTATAGTTTACTTCTTCAATTTCTTTTGCAACTGACCACAAAAATGAAAAGATGCAGCTAAATATAGCTATAAAAATTAGGAAATAGAATTAGGCTGATGTGTCTGATACTGTTAGAAGTTTACATTTTATATTTCCAGGGGATGAAAATATTTAAAAGTCATTCTTCTTTGTTAACTGCAAAAATTAACTGTTTCATTTGTTAGCAAATCTTTTGTCCTGTTCATTATTATATTTCAAACATGTATTAAACAAGCAATCCCCCTTTTACAAAAGGTCCTATATTAATGCATGAAACCATACAATATCATTTATAAGTTAATACAAATGAGAATTACTGGGTTATCAAAAATAATTACAACTATCATCATAGCTAACGTTTTTGTGTGTGCTTACAGCCGTACTCATCTTAATGGCATTTGATGTTCACAGTGATTCCACAAAATTTCCAACAATCTAACATGAAGATTGGACTCAGGGAAAGGAGACGCTAGATAAACCATCACCCTCCAATGGAAAATGAAGGTTAAATCTTGAAGTAGTAACCAACTTTCTGGTGGAAAATACACTAAATTGTATTAAATGTATTGACTTGGGCACCTTAATTTAGTTAGTTTTGTTCTGTGTACTGAGGAGGAAATAATTCAGTCAGAATCTAAGTTAAAAAAAAAAAAAAACCTAGCTAAAGGACACAAATAAAGATTCTTATTAAATCCAGTTAGTTCCATGTGTTATAAATGTAATCTAAAGGGTTAATTATATCAAATAAAAGACTGGCACTTACAGTCTCTGTAGATGAAATTTTAGGATTGATTTTAAGATCACAAAGAGATGGCTTCTTCATCTTTCCCAAAGCACATTCCCATTGCAACAAATTACTACCACAACATATGCCTTTAGTAGCTTGTACCGGTATATCCAAGAGAACATGAGAAGACAATCCAAGATGTAAACCTGCCAGGGGAGAATTACAATCTGAAGGGAAAGAAGATCATCAACATCTACTATACACCGAGTGTCTACATGTGTCCAGAGCCAGAGTGATGAACAAGATAGACTTTGTCACTGACCTATTAAAATTTACACTTCAATGATGGGAAAAAGAAAAGACAAATTAAAAAAAAAAATGGTGTGGGAGGTGCCAAGCAGAAGACCAACTGGGTGCTACAATCCAACATCGGGTGTGTGTGACTATCTCAGAAAGGGGACTCAGGAAGGCCTTCCTTAGATGGAAATATCTAAGTTGGAACCAGAATTATGAAAAAGGGGGTGAAGAACTCTATAAATTATCTTCACTATGAATGCTGTTGTTTATTCTAATTACGTTCAGTTATGAACGTGGGGGGAAAAACCTACCAGAGACAATCATACTGGGGAAAACTGAACGAAAGCATCACAAGATTGGAAACAGGGCTCCCCTCTCACTATAACTGTTTTCCTTTCCCACCTCAAACATCAATGCAGAGTCACAACTTGTTCATAATTAGCAGTGACCACAGAAGCAAGGGAAAATCCTGGGGTTTTTGTTGTTGTAATGGTTTTTAAGCTACTACTGGAGGAAATAAACATTGCTAATAATAAAGCCGTTATTTATCAAGCAATGGCTCTGTTATATGTATGTTACATTTAATATTGCATTTAATCCTCACAACAACCATAGAAGACAAGGGTTATTATCCACATTTTACAGCTGAGGTAAACTGAGGTAGAGTGTAAATAACCTGTCCAAGATTACATAGCTGTGGGGGAGTCAGGCTTGCACCCCAGAGTACAGTTGGACCTTTGAGATTTTCAACTATGTTAGAAAGGAATATTAAGGAGATAATTGAAATCATTACATTCTGTGGCTCCCTGCATTCATCTCACTGTACTGAATTTTGTACTCAGTTAATTAATAGCAGTATAAAAAGCTACTTTGGCTTCTCTGGTGACACTACTTTTTAAAAGCCAATGATATTTGTAGAGAAAATGGTGGGACCTCTTCAAAGTTCACTGAAATGCCCAAGTCACGCAGCTGTAATGATGTCTTCATCCAATGAGAACTACCTTATTTTGTAATTCATCTTCCTTTTATAGAACTCTGCCTTTCATCAAGATGTGTGACTTGCAGCTGCAGTTTTGACTCGATCCAGAATCTAGCATAAAAGGTGAAGACTTGATAATGAAACCCTTGTTCTAATTAATATCTCAATCATGCTTGTAAACAGCCTTTTACTTCCAGTAGGTAAATCTGCTTTTAAAATGCAAGTATAGTTCAAGAGGGGAGGGGGGTGGGGGAATGGGTTAGCCTGGTGATGGGTATTAAAGAGGGCACGTACTGCATGGAGCACTGGGTGTCATATGCAAACAATGAATCATGGAACACTACATCAAAAACTAATGATGTAATGTATGGTGATTAACATAATATAATAAAAAAACATAAAAAAATAAAATAAAATGCAAGTATATGCAAAATGGTTTACTCAGGATTTCTGTTTATACAGAAAACATTCATGAGCATAAAAAGCAAACTATATTATTGTGATTGGTCAAAGAATGACAGCATAGGTCCTGCAATGTTTTATATTTAATTTCATTATCTACTACCAATGAAATTATAAATGAATCTACCTCCTCAGAAGTTTATAGGTTTTTTCCCCCATTACCACAAATGCATATAATTATCCATATTACGAATCAGCTTATCCATTGTTATGCCCACCTTAAAATGGGTATCTCAATCCAATTCAAATTTATTGAAAAATTAGAAAGTTCTGAGTAGTCTTTGAATCTACTGAAGTCAGAGAGAGGAGACATTCTTTTTTTTTTTTTAATTTATTTGAGAGAGATTGAGAAAGTGTGCGCATGTGTGAGTGGCGGCAAGGGGAGGGACAGAGGGAGAGAATCTTAATCATACTCTGAGCTGAGCATGGAACCTGAAATGGGGCTTGATCCCAACACCTATGAGATCATGAATTGAGCCGAACCAAGAGCTGGACACTTAACTGACTGAGCCACCCATGTCCCCTGAGTAGAGCCATTCTTTAAGATAAACATCATTTCTCCTCTTTCTTTTAAATATATCAGGTTCAGGATTTTCCTTTGAGTAGCTTTCTCTGGTCATGCCCATCTCCTCAGTGATATGTTATGAAGCTAGAAATGATACTTGTTGTGTTCTCTTAATAACTCCTAGTTCTTGACACATGGGATATTTAAAGGCCTGCATATCTCACATTTGGTTTTTATGGTCCACTTTTCATGGTATCCTTAAAGCAGTGAACAGCATATTAGTAGGATTATATACTCTCGTTAAAAAATTTGCCAGACTTCGCAATTAGTTTGGAACAATTCCTAATGATTTCCACACAAACACTTCAGTGTTGTTCACATACAGATGGTAGATAAGTACATCAATATACCAGACAATGCTCATCTTTTTACACTCATGACAACGTTTGTGTGCCATAAAAAATAAGTCAACATGAATAAATAATTCATTCACTTCTTTACTTTGATGTCCTCTTACTACTCAGTGCTCACATGAAATGTCACCTCAGAGTCCTTGCCAGTCCACTAATCCAGTGTTACCCATCATTCCCTTACAACTTCGTGTGTGATTATCAACAAAACACTTGTCAGTGATATCTTTTGTTTAGTTATTTGTTCTTCCCCCACCCCCTCTGGTTATTTCCAAAGGTGGTAAGCCCTATAAGGACAGGGATTTATATTTCCCTAATGTATCCCCACTCCTAGTACAGTATCTGGCACATAATAGGTATACAATAAATGCTAACTGAATGATATGAGTAGATGAATCAATGAGTGAGAGAGTGAATACCTGGAAAACACAGATGTAAATACATTAATTCATCAAATAATTAGCCCTACCATTAGTCAATGTTAAACAGTGATTTTCATGAATATGCGTATTATGATAAAAGAAGGGGAAAAAATGCCTTTCTACCAGTAATTCTCATCTGGATGAGGGAGGAAGGGATTTTCCCTCCACGGGGTATTTCACAATGTCTGGAGACGTTTTGTGGTTGTCACAGCTGAGAAGGTAATACAGGCATCCACTGGGAGGTCAGGGATGTTGCTGCTAAGGATCCAACATTGCACAGGATAGACTCCTAAAGAAAAAGAATTATCCAGGCCAACATTTTATAATGCTAATGCTTTCTACTATTTTTTACTCCTCATACATATTTAATTTAACACACATTTATTACACAACCACCACATGCTAATATTGAATTTCTCTGAGGAAAAAGACATGTTATAAATGTATTACAAACAGACTGACTAATAGATGGTTGGCTGGCTAGACTGATAGATGGAAGGATAGATGAATGGATACTTCATAGATGGATATATACATACATATATAAGTGTGCTATGAAATAAATATAATAATGCCTTCCTTCGAATGAAAGGCATATGTCTCCTCCCCATAAATGAAAATCCCTATGCCAAGTGAGATCTGTATTAACTATGTGGAAGGAGTGGTTCTGTAGTACATGATGAAAAAAGAAAACTGAAATCCAAAGAAAGAGTTCGAACAGAGGCAGTTAGAAAACAACCAGAGGTCCAAATAGTGGGGCTTATACTTAGATTACTGGATGGAAAATAAAAATTTTTTGTTTCCTAGAAGAGGTGCTGCATTCTATGGATGCAACATGTTCCATGAAATAGATGAGAAGTAGCAAAGGCAGGATTTATATTAAGAAAAGGACAGAGGTTGCTTCCTCCAAGTCTTCCTCATTTCCATTGTAGTATGGAGGGATCCAAAGTGCTTGCTTTACTAGCACATATACTAAAATTGAAACGATGTAGAGAATACCATGGCCCCTATATAAGGATGACATGAAAATCCATAAAGTCTTCTATATTTTTCAGTGGGATAACACTTTGAATAAAGTGCTAATAGTAACCGAGAATTCTATGTCTACCAAAACTATCCTTTAAAATTAAGGAGAAATTAATACATTCCCAGATAAGCAAAAACCGAGGGAATTTGTTGCTAGCATATCTGCCCTACAAAAAATATTAAATCCTTCAACCTGAAATGAGAGGAAACTAGACATTCACCTGAAATCTACAAACACAAAAAATAAAAAACGCTAGTAAACAAAAATATAAAAGACATTATATGTATTTCTTGTAACTGTCTTCTTCTCCTACATGATTAAAAAACAATGGCATAAAGATGAAATTTGTATGACAATAACAGCCGAAGGACAGAGGAGGTAAAGGATATACTGGAACAAAGTTTCTATATACTATTCAATTAAGTTAGTATTTATATGAACTAGATTGTTTTAGGTAAGATGCCAATTGTAATCCTCACGGTAACCACTAAAAAAAAATTTTAAATACAGAAAAAGACAAAAGGGATATAAAATATACACTAGAAAAATATTTAAAATGAAAGAAGACAGCAACAGAAAAACAAAAATGTAGACATATAGGGAAAAAAGCAAAATAAAAGATGTCAATTCCATCATATCAATAATTTCATTAGATGTAAATGGATTTAATATTCTAATAAAAAAAAGAGATTGCCAGAGTAGTTTAAATAAAATGATCCAACCAGATGCTGCCTAGAAGTGAAAAACTTATGGTTAAAAGATGTTTACAGGATGAATGTAAAAAGATAAAAAAATTTGCACACCTTGGAAAAAGTAAGCAAAACAGATCTTGGGTGGCTATACTACCATTAGACAAAATAAACTTTAAGAAAAAAATGTTACTAGAGACAACAGGGGACATTTTATAATGATAAAAAGTCAATCGGGAAGATACAACGATTACAAACATAAGTTTACCTAAAAACATAGCCCCCAAACATACAAGATAAAAACTGACAAAATTGAAGGGAGAGATAGACAATTCAACAATAATAGGTGAAGACCAATATCTCATTTTCAATAATGGATAGAACAACTATGCAGAAGATCAAGGAGGAAATGGAAGGCTTGGAAAGGTCCAGAAGTTTCCATGGACTTCTGTGGGACAGCACAGGTATTGCTGAAGATAAAAGCCACAGGGCCACTGCACCAAGATGAAAAAGACCTTTATTAGTAAGAATTCTCCACAGAAACAACAGGGTGTGTGTGTGTGTGTGTGTGTGTGTGTGTGTGTGTGTGTGTGTGTGTATCTATCTGTATATAAACATGCGCACACACACACACACACACTCAGAGAGAATGACAGAAAGGAAGAGAGAGAAAGTGGTTTCTTGTTTCTTTTAAGGGCTCATCCCACACAATTGTGGAGATCTGTTAAATCCAAAATCTGCAGGGTAGACTAGCAGCCTAGATAATCAATGAAGAATGACAATTTGATTCCAAAGGTCATCTGCTGGAATATTTCTTCTTCCTCTGGGAAGGTTAGACTATTCTCTTAGGGCCTCAGCTGATTGGATGGGGCCCACCCGTATCACAGAAGGAGATCTGCTTTACTCAAAGTCCAGTAATCTAAAAGTTAATCTCATCCAAAAAATACCTTCACAGAAACATGTAGAATAATGCTTGACAAAATATCTGGACACTGTGGCCCACACCAGTTGACACATAAAATTAACATCACAGGACTCCAGTGATGAGTTGGATAGATGATGTTGCCAAGACTCAGAGACACCTAACAGCATGAGCAAGACTTGAGACGGACAATAAAAAAGGCAGGGTTTTGGGACCCTGGTAATCCAGGAGAACCAGCCTGATCACAACTGTACCAGTCTCATAATTTACAAGAGGTGGTGGTCATAACTGGGTGACTGACATTAAATGCTAATGGCAAAGCATTGTCCTGAAGGCAAGCAAGGAACTACAAGCTAGCATAAGACTGAATACTTACATAGGAGTCCCTTTCTACTGCACTCTTGACTCATGTACATTCCCAAGCTCCTGGGCAATGTCTTGGGGTATATAAGTGGAAAAAAGAATAATTCTGAAACACTGAGAAACTAGGGAGATTAAGTTACTTAAAAGGGTTGCAGAGTTTCTCGCCATGAACATTATTCAAATTTTAGACTGAATAAATTTTTGTTGTGAGAGGATCTCCCGTGCCTTGTAGGATTTTTAGAGGGAGCACTGACCTCTATCCAGGAGAGGCCAGTGGTACCCCATCCCCCGTCATGACAATCAAAAATATGTCTATATATTGTCAGGTGTTCAGGGGGGCAGGGTACAAAAGCAACACAACTGAGAACAACTGGGTTAGAGATTGTGATATTGTTAATTGGAAAATTATCTGGCCAATTATATTTGTGTGTGTGTGTGTGTGTGTGTGTGTGTGTGTGTGTGTGTGTGTTGACAGGGGCACTTGCTAACAGTTAACTCTTAAAACCAGGGAGGAAAGGTTTCCTTTCTAGTATTCATAAGTACAAGAGTATTCATTAAACTTATTTATTGAACTAAACATCCAACCAACAAACGAAGTTCTAGTTCATCTCTTTACCCTTCACTCTCTCCTCATATAAAAAGTGATTTACTTGATTGTAGTCAAGGTGATGGTTTATAGTAGTGGAAACTCCTGAGTCTTTACCCTAGTGCTCATTCTTAAATGCTTGCCTTTAAATAGATTCAGGTGTCTTTGTCAGATCGTCCTCACATCTAGTAAAATTACCAGAAGCAGTTATGATTCAGCATTATCAGTAATAAAAATGTTTCAGCATTTTAATGCTTACCTAAATTAATTTCGCAGGTCCTCAGTTTGCTCTTAATAATAAAATGAGATGCTACAAATTGTTTTCTTTTTTAAGAAGAATGCTTTTCAATTTTCTTGACATATTTTGTTGGAAAATGGTTTAGATACAAGCCATGCCAACACCGCACTCTCTTGAATATCCCCTGCAAAATCTCCCACTCTTTTAGGTACAAACTGCCATCGTTGTTTCTGCCTTTAAAATAAATACCTTTAGTTTGCCAATAACATTTTTAAACATTTGTTTTCTTTTTATCTTTTATATTGATCCTGACTTAGCAAAGATATGCCTTAAGATCAATACAGTATCAGTACAGATTTTTTCTTTTTTGTTTTCTTTTTGTCTAGTAGAAACCTGATTTTATCCCAACATAATCATAATCAGCACTTAACAACAACAACAACAACAACAAAAAACCACTGGACATGTGGGGGAAAAAATCTATATTTTCATGCGATGGTTTTGCACTCAGTATGAAAAAAATGCTTGCCAAGTAAAGGCATTAACACATTTTCAAGGGATTTTTCAAATGTATTTTTTTCCCCTTGGCTCAGCATTTCATTTTTACAGCATCTATTAATCAAGTCTAAGCAGGCTTTAAATCCCCAATTCCTGCTTCAGATTATTTCACAATTGCTGTCCTCTTCTGTCTTTGTCTCTGGTACCATCTTCCCCTGATTCCATTGTTTTAGTTGAGCTCTTTGCTCTGCACTTTCAATCATCCCACGTCTACCACCCTTTGAGAAGAGCAGCCATTAATGTCTAAGGCCATACAACGAGGACTAATATTTATACTTTCAAAGAGAATTCACTGAATAATAAAGACCATTTAAGAAATGCCAGGAAAAATGGATTACTCCAGAATACAGAGCAACCAGTCCAGATTGGAGAACAACGCCATTTAGTTCTGAGGCTTGGAAAAAAAAAAAAAAAAAAGGAAAAAAAGAAAATGACTAAAATCCATCGTTGTTCTTTATTGTATTTGGATATTAAAACTCCCAGAATCTAAGAACCACTTAACTTAATCAAGAAAGGGGAAGACAACAGGTATACATTTTAAGAAATTAAAGATGTATAAGAAGATCAAAAACTACGGTAATGCACAGAACCAGATACTTTCCCCATAGAAAAATAATTTGATCAAAAGGGTTTTACTGTTTCACTGAGGTGGAAAGGCACAGATAAGTGGTTGCCTATTTTCTTCTCTGGCTTATTCTTAAAAGTAACTGACAAATTGCTAAGAATCTAAAGGCTAAACACCATTAACCTATTTTTTCAGGTATCTGTCATAATTCTAAATATTGTTATTCTATAGGTCCATTTTTATGCATGCCTCCAGAATAATAGTAAGATCTGGGCATGAGAAAGATAGAGAGAAATCAGAGGAATCTCAAGTTGCTTGAAACCAGTGAAAACCAAGAGCAAGCCCCTATCTGAAACCCAAGCTTCCTGGATTTTTCTTCCACAACAAGATTCAAAATAACATCATTTCTTGTTTTGTTCCAATCCTTGATGAAGTTCAAGTACTGAAACATTTTCCTGTCTGAAATTTGCAGACTGCCATTCAGAACTTCATAGAATATTACCTTGATTGAATAACTGTGTGTGTACCTCTGCAAGGAAATGGTGTGTCTATTCATTAGCTCCGGTATCCCAAATCTACCATTATGCTTCTTGAAAGTGACAATAAATTGCTTCCAAATACAATTTCTTCCCATCCTTTTTATGGATATTATAAAAAAGCAGCAAATCAAAGAGGAAAACAGGTTAATTTTATGCCAATCACAAAACCTGGTGACAGGTGTCGCCATGTGTTGCGACAAAATCTCTTGGCCATGGGTCATTGCTTTGAAAGGAACTAACGAATGGCTTGCAGTACTGTGACACACTGAAATGCCCCTTGGGATCTCATGCAAAGATCTCATGACAGGTATGAAATTAACTCGTGGTATCATGGTATTTTCCAAACATGACAGCTTCCAGAGTAGTTGCCACTTAGCACAGTGGGGATTGTGGGAGGAACTGAGACATCTAGTAAATGATTTCAGTGGGATCTCCTTAAGGGCCATAAGAAAAACCATCCCCCGAGAAAATGTGGAGGAAGTTAAAATTATAGAAGGTGGGGCTCAAATACGTAGCAGTTAAGCAAAAATAATTCTGTTTTGGATACTCTTGTAACTTTAATTTGCTTCCTGGACTAATTTCCACAGAGAAGATGAATAAAGTATCCATTATTATAATTTTGAAGAGCTCTTTATTTCTTCCTTGAATTAGAACAAGGGTTTCAGTCATGAGCTGAGGAAGTACTGGAGCAACCACGCTTTTTTGCAGCACACGTGTGCGCAGGCACGCGCATACGCACGCACGCGCGCACACACACACACACACACACACACACAAAACGGCTGTACCATGCAAAATAAAACACTAATGTCCACACTGTAACTAAAACCTATAATTATGTTATATGCAAAAGTGTAAAATCTGGAAACAGTAACTGTAAAACCCTTTGTTATAGAAAAGATAGATGTTGAAAGAGCAAAGCAAAATAGTTGCATCATGTAATAAATGTGTCACAGGCTTACTTTACTGACTTCTGAGTTAATTGTCTTTTCTATATCAATTCCAAATATCACGTCAAAGATAATATGAGGAAATGAGTAAATAGGGAAAAGGAAGAATAGGAAAATTTAGCATTTAGAAATAAAGTCACATAAACAAGGTATTTATTTTCTTTGAATTCCTAATATAAAAACAACATGCAAGTTATGAATGCCACTTTTTTGCATAATTTTCATAGTATAAGGTAAGAGAAATCACAAGTGCAGTGATTACAGCTTGCAATGCAAGCAAATGTTAGTCCTGAAAAGGATAAAAGGAACATGTGACTATAAACGTGGTAGGGCACCAGAAATTATATGGGATTCAAAGCTATGTTCTTCTGCCAACAGACAAATTAAGTGTCTTAATGTTATGTGTGTATACAGATACAGACCATTAACTCTGGTTTCACAATCTGGGCACTAGAGGCTAACTCCTGGTTCTTTATTTTGCTTTTATTCAATACAAATTTTCTCGAGAATTCCTTTATGACCCCAGCATGTGGACATTATTGTTTAATTCTAGAACTGTAACTACCTTAATCACCAAATAATACCCTTCAATTTCCAAGCAGATGTTCAATATGTTCTTTAAGATTAGTAAGCAGTTAGCATATATAGTGAGTGATTTCCTAAAATGACTATATATGTAACAAACACTATATAACAAATACTCTGTGCCAAGCACTGTTCTAGGAACTTTACAAGTAATTCACTTAATCTTAATAATAGTAACCCCATAAGGTACGTACTATTAATAAATCTCCAACTTTCAGATGAGATAATGCTGGTACAGAGAAGACAAAGGTAACAAGTCTATAGCTGATAAGTGGCATACTCTGGAATTGGACCAGAGTCCATCATCTTCAACCTCCATGATACTGTGGAAGTCCTTGCCAGACCATTGTACAACAACCCTTCCAGGCATGAGGTTTCCTTTGGGACTCCCATTCTTCTTGCTTTCACCTATTTAAACCTCATGGTCAAAGAAAATGGAGTCACTGGATTCCATTCGTTGTACACTGCCAACTTTATAAAACCCAACTGTCTTCTAAGCAAGCTAAACTCCACCCTTCCCTATCCCCAACCTCCCAGAAAGTCTCTGAAGAAAGGCTGTAATGGTGTTAATATTTTGATGACATCAGCCTTCAGAACTCGAGATGTTTCATTCAACATATTTTCTTGAGTATCTATGAAGTATATACATCATTTATATTACATATGTTGAAAAGAGTGGTGAATTAAACATACATAATCTTTACCTTCACAACACTTTAGACTGGTGGGGAGAAGGTATGTATGATAAAAGTAATCATGTCAATGAATGTGTGATTATTTATTTTAAATATTTTTTAAAAGAATGGTATAAAACAGTGATTTAGACTTTGGAGTCCAGTAAGTCTTCAGCCCCAACTCTTCTGATTACTAGTTTTTAGAACATGAATGACTTTCTTAAACTTTTAAATTCTCATTTTAAAAAAAAATCGAGTAGAAAGGAATAATAGTGTTTTAAGGATTAAATGAGTTAACATATAAAATACTTAGAAAATTGCCTGGCATACAATATATACACTCAATTAATAGTATTTTTACAATTGTTCACAGTGTTTATATTTTATACACCCTTCCTCTTACATAAGTTTATCTTTACACTAGTGTTCTTTTCAGACTAAGAACTATCCTTTTGAATAATAATAAAGACCTTTTTTTCCAATTACAACAAATAAAGGTTCTTCATTACAGAACTGTAAGTTTATCAAATTTTCATTCAATATTTTTATGAATACATAAAAAAATTAGACTACTGGAAAAAGGCAAACACCTGGTCCTTAAGTGTCCACTGTTCCCTGTCTGTGACATCATAGAAACCATCTGCTAACTCTCTCTGTAGTGAAGTACTAAATATTTCACTATGATGGGCAAAATTTTGTCATTCTACATAGCAACTAAAACAATTTGTTTTTTTACAGAGATAAGACTTTTTCATAAACCACTGCTGCCATCAATACACATCAAGAGAAATAATATCGAAGTTAAAAGCATCTATATAATATAACTGGAAAATAAATTGATTACTTGCTTCTGTCCTATAGATTATGGATTTGTTTTTTCAACCTGACAATGGAAATCTGACCAATAAATAGAAAGTTGAAGTAACAAATCATTTTGACATAGAAAAATATATCCATAAGATGTTGGTATGATACTAGATGATGAGTCACACAATGAGTAAGAGCTTGGCCCAGCCCTACTACTCAATGGCTATGTAAACTGGGGCAGTCATTGATTCCCACGCTCTCTAATGTAAGGGGCAGTTTCATCATTAGTAAGTGGGTAGAATAATTCCAACCCACAGGTTGTTGTAAGAATTAAGCACCTATTATATGCCTAGTGGCACTAGGCACTGAAGATACAGTGGTGAACAAGACTAAACTAGAGTCCATGCTAACAGAATTCACTGTCTACATTGCTTAGTTAGAAAAGGAAGATATGACTCCTTATTTCACAAAAATGCTAAGGATAAGCTAAATGGTCCACCAGACTGATAAATGAAGACACTGCAAAGATCACAATGGTTCATATATGGAAAAACATAAGAATTCAATATAGCATTAATAATATTTCTTGCACATTATCAATTGGGTAAATCCTCATACAAATAAAAGAAACAAAGAAAAATTGTGCATTAAGGCAGAATATACCTTGTACTCCACAAACTGTGGGAAGCAATATTCCAATTGCAGATATCTTAAATGTTCCTGAAAATGGTCAAAATTAGCCTATTAAAATTTTGAAAATCATGTTAGGAGAAACCAAACAATGTGCTGCTTACAATGAAAGGGAACTATTGGTAACATAAATGTCAACCCATCTCACACTAGAGGTAAAAATCATACCAAACAATATACCAGGAAATTCCAGTGCAGTATCTGGGATTAGAAGACTGTAGGTAGATTAACTTAAAAGTCAAATCTTTTCTCATTTAAATTGTCTGAATAGTGGGCATATTTATTCTGTTTAACTAAAGACAGCCTTAGTTGGGTTAATAGTTCTGAATGCTCTAATTTGAGGATGGTTTATCTTAGGCAAACATATTTATATTGAAATAGTAATATGTTTGAATATTAAATTGTGTGTGTGTGTGTGAATACACAATGTTTTACAAGGATTAGAAATTGCATGTGATATTGTACTCTTTTCTAGATTTGCCCTTTATGATATGGTAGCCTCTAGCCACATATAGTTATTTAAATTTAAATTAGTTAAAATGAAAGATAATTAAAAATTTATTTTCTCAGTCACACTAATCACATGGAAACTACTCAACAGCCACATGCGGCTAGAGATGCACATACTGGACAATGCAGATACAGGACATTTCCATCATTGAATGAAGTTTTATTGAGTAGATCTGGTATGGACATTCATTCATTTATGCATTCATTTTTACTCATTTATTTTTGTTTCTTTTATTACTTTCATTAAGTACCTACCACGTAGCACTAGGCGTTATGCACAAACAATGAATCATGGAACACTACATCAAAAACTAATGATGTAATGTATGGTGATTAACATAACAATAAAAACATTTTTAAAAAAAGTACCTACCATGTGCCAAGCCCTCGGCTAAGCCATGGGACAAAATGATAACCAAATATAGATATTGTTCCACTTCCCATGAAACTTACATTCATATGGGATAAACAGACACTAACTAAATGTTCATGGAAATAAAGTTAAAACTGTAAATATGAACAATGCTAAGAAGGAGAGGCAAGGGGTGTAATTTTAGAGGGAGAAGACTGAAATACCTAGGAAAGATGACTAATGAAGTTACCATTGACATGAAATAAAAGATGTGCAGGAGTTGGTTCAGCAAAGAGGGAAGAAAGTGTATTGAACAGATAGATGATCACATGCAAAGGCTCTGTGGTAAGGAGGGCCTGGAGAATGTGAGGGGAAAAAAGGTCAGTGTGTGGGAACTAAAGAGGGTAAAGAGAGGGGAAAATTAGTCAAAGTTGAGCCTGGTCCATATTATTGACACCTTGTAAACCATGTAAAGAGCTTGTCTTTACCCAAAAAGAAATGGAAAGTAATTTTAAGCAGAAAGGTGCTGTGGTCAAATTTGTGTTTCAAAAAGAATCTCTGGGTACAGTATGTAGAACTACCATATGGGCAAGAGTAGAAAAGAGTAGTTAGGAGACACATCCATGCATGTGACCATCTCTCCACCTGTCACTTCCAGTTTAAATAGAGGCAGGCAGATTATAACAAGAAAAAGCATCCATATTAATATGGCTAAATTTTTAAAGGAGTTATTATGATAGAAAACAAACTTGACCTCAGACTTATGGATATGATAATTTCATAACATATGTGATTTTTTTTTCTATCCACAGAAGCAACAGAAGGAATAGACAGGGAAGAATGTGAATAAGCTGAATTTAGCTCCAAGCCAATATTGATGAGACTTAATGGTAACACAATAAAGGTCTAGAGAACCCAACTCCTGAATAACATTAAAGGAGATAACAGGGGCATCTGGGTGGCTCAGGCCATTAAGTGTCCAACTCTTGGTTTCGGGTCAGGTCATAATCTCAGGTTTTTTTTTTTAATTTTTTATTGTTATGTTAATCACCATACATTACATCATTAGTTCTTGATGTAGTGTTCCATGATTCATTGTTTGTGCATAACACCCAGTGCTCCACGCAGAACGTGTCCTCCTTAATACCCATCACCAGGCTAACCCATCCCCCCATGCCCCTCCCCTCTAGAACCCTCAGTTTGTTTTTCAGAGTCCATCATCTCTCATGGTTCTTCTCCCCCTCTGACTTACTCCCCTTCATTCTTCCCCTCCTGCTATCTTCTTCTTTTTCTTTTCTCTTAACATATGTTGCATTATTTGTTTCAGAAGTACAGATCTGTGATTCAACAGTCTTGCACAATTCACAGCGCTCACCATAGCACATACCCTACATAATCTCAGGGTTTTGAGAAGGAGCTCTGCGGCTCCTCGCTTACAATAGAATCTGCTTGGGATTCTTTCCTTCTCCCTCTCCCTCCCATCCCCTCTCAAATAAATAAATAAAATCTTTTTTTAAAAAGGAGATAACAGAGGCTAAGGGGGAAATAATTAAGTTTGGGAATGATAATTATCTCTAAGGAATTAAAGAGCTTAAATAACTGTGTAAAAGACAGCTAAACTAAAACACACTGATTTAGGTTCCTAGACAGGAAACTCTCCATTGGTCAGGGTGGTGCAAAGCAACCACTTTCAGAGGGTGCAGTAACATGGTCACAGGAGGGGCACATTCTTTTTTTTTTTTTTTTTTTTTTTGGCCACGAAAAATCCACTGAGCAAATTCTAGCTATTTTATATCCGGTAAAAAAAACAAAAACAAAAACTAACAGAAAACAAACTATGAACTCCTCACTGTCGCTAGAATATTTGCTAAGTTCCTGCTTTCCTACAGTCTTTGCACCTGCTGCTGCCTTCACTTGAGTGGTTCCTTCCCAGTTATTCACAGAGCTACCCTTCAGTCAAATCTCTGGTCCAATGTCACCACTTCAGAGAGGCTTTCCTTGGCTAGCCCGTCTAACAGTGGCCCCGTGTCCTCACTTTTAATAGGAAGTATCATCACCTGACACTTTATTACCTCTTTATTGGCTTGGCTGTTTGTTACCTCACAATATTAAGACTATAACTCCTCTAAAGACAGAACTTTGTCTTACTCATCTCTATATCCCCAGCACCAAACGCCTGGCAATTATTGGAATTCAAAAAGTAATAGGTGTAAGAATGACTGAACAAAGGATGGATCAAGTTGGAAGTAGGAGTCCAGCAGTCAGACATCTTTGGAACTTATGCCACAAAATGTGCTGATTGCTGCTTTGAACTATTTCAGTATAAACTCTTACCTGATCTTGTAATTTGTTTCCACAATGTAAACAACTCCATAGTCTTCTAGATATGAGACCTAAAATTCTCTTTTGCTTAGGGCTACTTGACATTGAAAGTGTCATGGCTACTGTACTAACTTACTACATAAGCTACATGAGGGAAGAATCTATGTCCAATTCATCTTCCATATTTCCACAGAACCAAAAAAAATAGTGTCTTGTAACAAAAGAAGCCTGTGCTCTTGAAATGTTTCTGAGAGGAAAGAGGAAAAGGATTATGAAAGAAGGCTTGAAATCTATGAATTAGAAATACACACATTACTAAACCTAAGACTTGGAAGAAGATCATAGAAAGTCCATTCAGAAATGACAAAGAACAGTGTGTTGATAAGAATAAAAAACAAAATTATGAATTGGAAATATGTCTGTCAGTACCCCTAAGACTTGGAAGAGTACAGAAAAGTCTGTGCAAATTCTGCAAAGAACAAAGTAATAAGAATTATAGCAACAAATGATGATGGACTCTGAAAAACAAACTGAGGGTTCTAGAGGGGAGGAGGGTGGGGGATGGGTTAGCCTGGTGATGGGTATTAAAGAGGGCACATTCTGCATGGAGCACTGGGTGTTATGAACAAACAATGAATCATGGAACACTACATCAAAAACTAATGATATAATATATGGTGATTAACATAACAATTAAAAAATTAAAAAAAAAGAATTATAGCAACAACTATAACAGAAATGTAGACACACTCTGAGACTTTCAAAAGGATAAGTAATTCCCCCAATATATTTGGCATTGCTTACATGTGCTTGTATATGTGAAGCATGTTTTAAATAACAGTAGAAATATTATGGTAAAGCATAAAAACAATGAAAATTTTAAAGTAATTGATGGATATAAGAACTCCCTGTATTCGTATTGGTAAAATTATTTATATGCATGTTTTTAGGAGTATGAAAATTTCATTTACCCAATTCTGTTGAAATCCTGCTATATTGCAGAAAACGTCTACCGTATGACTTCAGTCAGCACATATCAAAACAGTGTTTTATCACAATGCTATTTTTAATAGCTAGAGATATGATTACCAAATAGAAATGTCACAAAAACATGATCTCCACTTAACATGAAAGATGACTTTTCATAAGAGGGCTTCAAACACAGCATGCGTATTAAAAGGAAGAACCAGGATGCATGCTTGATGCACAATACTCCTCCCCACATTCATCAATGTTCACTTTGATTTCCCTTTCCTCCCTCCACTGCTCCTCTGAATTTATTTGTCAGATAACCATATCGCACGTTTCCTGATTTCCACAGCTTAGCATGAATATATCAGCTTTTGCAGCTCTGCATCCCCGGCTTCAGTTGATGCCAATGTCCATTCAAAATTAAAAATTTTTGACAGTTTTTCTCCACCCTCACAAATTCCCTTCATTTCATCTCATGAGAATTTCCCCGTGTGGTAAATGTATCAAGCAGGTTTCTATAATGTCCCTGACAACCTCTCTGCCTAGGACTGGCTAGAAATAATCAGTGGGCACGAGGGTCGACGTTCAGGGAAAATAAAATAGGAGGCCTCATGCAGTTCTCCAATACAGGTGAAATTGGCTGATCAAGGATCCTCGCCTTAGGGAGAGCATTAGCCTGAAACGATTTCACTTTTACCCTCAAATGTGGCTTTCAACACTATTTTGCCAAATTCACCTTTCCCATCACTCTATGGTATCTTGTCATTCCATAAACCTCATGTCACTTCCTATCACTTAAGTTCAGGCTGATTCAAAATGCTCCCTCCTTCCTCATTTCTGGCCAGAACTAAGGCTGGATGGAATTTATTAAATGAGGAGAGGCATGCAGTCTCCCATTTTATTCTTCCTCTTTCTGTAGCATCTTGGAATTGTAACTGTCATTTCTAGCCTGTCTGTTGGGTCAGCCCCTGCACCAGCCCCAGGCACTTACACCTCCATCCCCTACCCATTTCTGCCCCTCACTCCTGATCCCAGAATGATCCCAGAACGATCCCAGAGCGTCCTGCAGCTGGTGTCAAAGCACTCTTAGCAACTCCCTTAGGTGAGGTACCCGCAAGACAGCTCACACCCAGCCACTTTCTACCAGGTCTATTTGATCTACAAGACATTCATGCACCCCTGCTGGACCCAAAGGTAAAAGTACAAGCTGCTCAACTGGCCCATCCTATGACCTCCCCCGAAGTGTCTCCTGCCCTGCCCACATCGGCACAGGCACAGACCAGGAAGTCCACCAGTGATTCAGATAACCCAACAGGGGACACGTTGCCAGGTTCCCATCTCTCAGGCACATCAATCTGTTCAAAGGATTATATCAGACGACTTCACGTGGCTTCGCATAAGGAAGAGTGCTACAGAGGGAGCCCCTCTTAGCACAAACAATGAACAATTTGCACCAACAATTTCAGAAACCCACTCTCGTCTTCCTGCCTCCAAATCTCTTCTTACACAAGCAGGGCAGCTGGTAATGTTGGGGAACTCCGGCTTCTCTGGGCTCTCAGGACGCCTTCCAGGAAGATTCTAGCCCTGAGATTTTATTCCTCTCTTTACTGAGATTTTTAATTCTCTCTTACTAAAGATTAACTGGGCTAATCTGTGTTTTTATCTGTGAACTCTAATTATCAATTTGGGATCCACAACAACAACAAAAATACGAAATCCCACTCAACATCCTTTTATCTTATTGATTGATTGGTTGTATTTATTTATTTGACAGAGAGAGAGAGAGAGAGCACACAAACAGGGGGAGCGGCAGGCAGAGGGAGAGGGAGAAGCAGGCTCCCCACTGAGCCGGGAACCCAATGCGGGGGCTCGATCCCAGGACCCCGGATCATGACCTGAGCCGAAGACAGACACTTAACCAACTGTGCCACCCAGGTGCCCCTAGTCATCATTTCTTAATATATTTTCCATGCCACCACTAGATCTATAAAATCTTATACTTTATTATTCCAAATTATTTTCCTCACTGTTTGAAATTAATATAATATAGAAGCTTGAGAAACCTACTGCTTTCTTCATGCAAAAGATTGTTTATCTACAGAACATGTGTTGGGGCAAAGCACATTCAAAGCAGGAGTAAACATACAATGTGATAAGACAACAAATATGAATTGAATAAGCTACCAGCTGTGATATAAAACTAAAGCAAGGTTTTTCATAGGAAAGACGTATCATTTCAGAATTGACCATCAACAGCAGAGGTAATCAAACTCATGGCAAAAAATGACAATATTAAGGCAAATCCATTTCTCTGATAACTGTTACATTTTCTCCTTCAAAAAAAAAAGTACTCAATTTGCTTTTAATTGTTTCTTGGAAATAGTTTACATTTTAAATCTATTTTCTTACCTCTTAAATCATAGGGAGAACATTTGTTGCCAAAAGCTGTATAATATTTAGCATTTTTCTTCAGTTTTATGTAACAATTTAACAAAGAAAATCAACATGAACCCAGCCTTGTCCCTGAGACATACAGAAGGCCTTAAGTAGGTGTTAATGTTAAATTGGTAAAGATCATGAGATACAATGTATGAGGTGATTTGAGATCCTCAAAAGAAGAGATTTTACAGATCATGCTTTTAGTTTTAATTTTCTTCTTGCAAAATAATAACAAAAAAATTTTCCTAATTTTAAGGTAACACGAGCCACTAGAAACATCTCAATGTTAAAAATTTCTTAAGACGTGCAGTGCAATATTAAGGAGAAGTAAGTAGGAACTAAAATATGAACATAAAATAGAGGAAAATGAATAATCCCAACCCACCCTAAGGCCTAAATCACCTCCCAGTGGTTAATTTAGATCTTATGCAAAGGAACTTGCTACCAGGGCAAGGAAACAAATTCTCATTATATTCGGTGCCCAGAGATCACCAGGGAAATAATAGCAAGATAGTCCTTCTCAGGATAATTTCAAAAAGAGATCTTGCTGCCAAGTAAAATTGCCTTAACAAAAATGGTATCACTTAGCTGTTCAGTTCGTCAATAGGCATTTCTTTGAATTCTGCCGCATACAGCGAAGGAGCACGAAATAAATAGAGCACAGGGTCCTTACCACTGTGAAATATGAGATATATACTGGAAATAACAGATGAATGAATGCAAGGACCCAGATTCACCAATATGAAAAGGAATGAGGACAAAAATGCTATGAGGATACTCTCACGTGCTCTGTGATCAGCCAGCTCCCAGTAGACACAGTTCCTACCATTTCAAGTAGGGGAAGGGTGAGATCCTCTCCTGGATGCCTTAGTCCGTTCAAGCTGCTATACCAGAGAACCATAGAGTGGGTGGCTTATAAGCAACAGAAATTTACTTCTCACAGTTCTGGAGGCTGGGCAGCCCAAGATCAAGGCACAAGCAGATGAAGTGTCTGGCGAGAACTGGCTTCCTGGTGCACGGATAGGTGTCTTTTTGCTGGGTCGTCCCATGGCCAAAGGGATGAGGGAGCTCTCTGATGTCTTTCTTGTAAAGACACTAATCTCATTCATAGGGGCTCCCCTCTTAGGACTTAATCACCTCCCAAAGTCCCCACCTCTAAATACTATCACACTGGGGATAAACTTCAACATATGAATTTGGGGGGGGGCCCCACAAATATTCATTCTACACCACTGGATCCTAAGATAATCAGGGAACAGCTCTGATTAATAACTTGTTTTAATACCTATTGTTGTTATGATAGGAGTAAATAACTGTGTGTTAGCATGACCTAAATTAAAACTCTGGAGGTGTTGCCTTGCTGATTTAGAGCACCTCCATGCCCACCTCTGAAAGGTTAAAGAATCCACACCTGGCTCACATGTGTTCGAAGTCTATCCCATTTGCTCTTACCTCGCCTGTTCTAAATGAAAATAACACTTGATCCCATCCTAACCTTGATGCAGGAAAACCACACAGTCTCTATCAGATAGGTTGCCACTGAGGGCATACCACCCCAGAATGTACCATGTTGGCATGTGGATTATTTTGAGCTAAACACCATGAATACCTAGCAGCCTCAGGAAGAGTGTTTTGCCTCTCCCTTAACTGCCTAAAAGAATTTATTTTTTATTTTATTTTATTTATTTATTTGAGTGAGTGAGAAAGAGCACAACTGGGGGCGACATACAGAGGCAGAGGGAGAAGCAGACTCTCCGCTGAGCAGGGAGCCCAATGCGGGGCTCGATCCCAGGACCCTGGGATCATGACCTGAGCCAAAGGCAGATGCTTAACCAACTGAGCCACCCAGGCTCCACATGCCTAAAAGAATTTAGATAGAGGGTCTGTACCAGGAAGAGAGAGCTAATATCAGAGAAACTTTTAATATCAGAAAGACATACCTGCATGGCAGGGCAAACATCTATTTAGCAAACATTTGCTCTTCTCATCTTCCTGTGAATTGTCTTCCTCCCTTTTAAAGCCAGAACCCTAATCCTTTCTCATCTCAGAATGGTATACAAGGGGCACGTGGGTGGCTCAGTTGGTTAAGTGACTGCCTTTGGCTCAGGTCATGATCCTGGAGTCCCGGGACCGAGTCCCACATCGGGCTCCCTGCTCAGCAGGGAGTCTTCTTCTCCCTCTGACCCTCTTCCCTCTTGGGCTCTCTGTCTCTCATTCTCTCTCTCTCAAATAAATAAATAAAATCTTTAAAAAAAAAAAAGAATGGTATACAAGCCTCAATTGCCTGACTGTCTGTGAGTCTCATATTTGTCCATGGGAATCCCATATGTATGAAATTAAATTTGTTTTTCATCTGTTAATCTGTCTTAGCTCAACTTAATCATTAGACCAGATAAAGAACCTAGAAGGAAAGAAAGGAAAAGTTTTCACCTCCTACACCACAAAACAAGCTTCTGTCCTGAGGTTGCTGGCAACCAAAGCCAGAGCTTAATGTTTTTACAAATAAAGAAAAATCAGTTGCAATGCCAACCTGTACCTTGAAGAAAGGGGTCTGTTCCACAATCACCATCAACCACCAAGCATCCCAAAGAAATTTACAATCTAAGTAAAAATAGCATGCCTGCTGGGTAGATAGAGCTTCAAGGTCAGCCGCTAGCCCCCTCCTCATTAGATTGCTGACACTCAACTTCCCCCATGTAGAAATTCCAAAGCTGCCCTTGGTAAAGACAGAGTTCCATTTGCCATTCTCTGGTGTCATTGTTACAGGTGCCCATGAGCGCCGCCTATAGGTTCAAAGGGACAGAGGCTTGAGGAGAGCCTGCTTTCCTATTGCTGACACAGCTCTTGGTACCAGGCCCTGACTAAGCTACATAATTCTTCAAATTCTTCGAAGAATCTTTCCCTAATCATTTATACTTAACCGAGGATACTGCACATTACAGGTGGCCATGATTACTAACCTTACCATATCTTACAGACCTTTTCGCAACTGCCTCTAAGAATATGATCTCCTCCTAGTAGACAAGTTGCACAGACCCAGAACCACCACCCCCCACTTCAAATACCTACTGGTTTCATTTCTTTTTCTCTGCATGAAATTGTTTGTTTGTTTTTCTTAGAAGGCATATTTTTTTGACCAAGTTTCAAGAGGTTTCAAGGACCTTGAATACTGAGGAGAAATCTCTTCCATTCTAGAAGACTCCTAGAGATGCTTATCTAAATTTACCACCTCTCATTCCATTCCATTCCATTCCATTCCTACCTTATAGCAACCACCAAGTTTTAAAAACCTTACAATCCCACCTCATTAAATCTTCTGCTTCACTGTGAATACTTACAAGATTCTGGAGTTACATTTCCCATACCTCTCCCCACAGGTTTTGACTGAGTGTGAGGATAATATATTATTGTATGGAATTCTAGAAACATCCAGGCACAGGCCTATCCCCTTCCCACCACATATCATCATTCTTCTGGGCTTGCATCCGACCAGTCAGATTTGCATTTCACCTCAAAAATGCAGTAATTTTTGATGAAAGAAGTAAGGTGAAGCCCAATTCCTTATCTAGAGAATGAGAACAATAAAAAAGGACAATTCTTTGGTGACCAGTAAGTAATGTAAAAATATCATAGCAAATATTAACTGAGTGATATGAAAATGTTACAGCAAACTTTTATTGAATGCTTACAATGTGTTGCAAGCACTTAATGGGTATCATCCGATTTAATCTCATAAAGAACTATCAGGTAAATATCGCCACTGTCTCAATTTTACAGATGAGGTTAGTGAGACACAGAAATGTTAAGCAATTTGGCCAAGTTCATCACATAACTAGCAAGTATGGGAGCCAGAACATAAACTTCAGCAGGCCACTCTCTTAGCTACTTTGGCAAAACCACCAGTCAATTAAATAATTATGTATTATGCAAATAAGAGATAAACACAGTTCCTGGCACAAGGTAAATGTAGTACGTAGTAGTCATAGGAAACATTAGGTATGATGCTTCCATTACATGCCATAATGTCATTAGTAACAAATTTACTACATAAAACTACTGAAGGCTGTATCTCCCTTGTAGTTCTTTCCTAAAACCCAAACTAAAGACCTTTCAAAGTGCTCAGGATTGCTGACCAGGAAGCAATGACTGGAAAGGAATGTTTACATAGAGTTGTAGATGTGTAATTCACTTAGCGCTCTGCTCTTTTATGCAAATGGTCCTGTTTGAAAAGAGACAGAAGGTCTTTGTTTTCCAGAATGACACATTTTTCCCTACAACCCCAAGACTATGTTATTAATCAGAATGTCCTTTGTTAAAAGACCGAGGATCATTCATTCTGAGAGTCAAATAATGAGCATTGACTTTGAGTTTCCCAAATAGCCCCCAAGTCTGAGTATCTCAAAGACAGGAAGTGAGAATTTACCTTGGCAATCTTAATGTATGGCATGTAGTAGGTCCACAACATACATCTGTACCATGCAGAAATGATACAGGACAGGAACATTTTGTTAGTTTGATAGTCTTGCGTTATTAAAGGTGTAAATTGCCAGTAAGTATTCTCATTCTTGTTCCATCGAGCATTGTTTTCAAAACTACTTCTCCCTTTTTATTTCTTCGAAAAACTATACATTCTTACTACTACTGAATTCTTTTTTCTACTGCAATACAAATAGGAGCTCTACAAGTTCATTTTCAGAATGATTCTCAAGGTATAGTAAAGAGTAATAAAGGCAAGGGTTATGAACGGTATCATTTACTGTGTGGGCTTGTTTTAAAAGTGCATAAAGAGATAATTCACTTGTCCTATTCATGTGGCAATGAATTTAGTGCCATTTGAATAGAGTACATAAAAAGACTCATTCAACTCATTTAACTACTAATTGGTTATCCTTATAGTAAAGTCCGTATGACAGAGTTAGAGTAAAGCACCCAAGGGAGAAAAACTAAAATAAAAAACTGTGGGGCATTTTTGCAAGTCTGTCCTAAGACAGTGATAGTGCAGCCTATTGATACTATCTATCTTAGATAAGCTGATTGCTGGAAAGGAACACGTAAGAAAAGCTCTTTCTTTTAAAATTATTAGCACTTTGTGTTACCCCCATCTGGCACTGCACATGGATCCATTCAAAAGGTGTACCTTACACATTTGTGTGTAGCTACGAACAAAGTAAAAAATATGTGGCATCATTAAAAGCACTCTTTCAACATCCACTAAGCCAACACAAATGTGGTGCATGTTCTCTATGTTCCAAGAACTGTAAAAATTTAAAAGTAAGACGCAGAAAAGCAAATACATGCATAAATCAAAAATGTAATATAATTCTCATCTTTGAGAAAATGGACTCAATAAACCAATTATGTGAATAAATCTTAGCTAGATAGAAAAACAAATATATGGATATATGAGTGATTTGGAGAAGTGACAAATGCAAGTTGGAAACAAGGGATCTCTTATGATGTCCTGTGTAGTACATCCTATAATTGGAAGTTTCCAGTAACAAATGAACATTTCCTTTCTCTAACATTATTCTTCCTTAAGAGAAAACAAAATAACAAACAAGAAACTGACACAGTGGTACAAAGAAGTAGCTGGCAAAATTCAGAACCATCATGGTATAAATGAGAAATTTTCAGTTAACTATTCAGCAAGTCTATTACTTTTTTTTTTTTATTAACTATTCCAAGAGCCATAGCCTCTTAATGCATCAATACCACCCTGGGGATGAGTCTGAATTAGCTCTTTCAGATGGCGAAGAGTTCATTTGATGAATTACCATTAGTCTCAGAGCACTAGAGTGGACAGAAGCAGGTTAATGGAGCAGCTCATTTCTGTTCTAAGGAGCTTAGGTGCCAGAGCTTCTGGATTCTGCTTGGGAGCAACTCTGCTTGGGAGTAGCAGAGAAAGCTACAAAAAAAAAAAAAAAAAAAAAAAAACTCCAAACTTCCTTCACTTTGCACGGTACCTATATCATCTTCATGTTTCAGCCATTTGGAATTCCAAAGAGACAATCTTTAAATATCTAAATGAGATCATTAAAAAGCTATCACTAAACTTTGACAACTGATAGTAGTTCACCTGGTAGTTGAATGAGTAGTAGAAGGCACCTCCAAAGACCCTAGAATCAAAGGCAGCAAAATGCTCATAGGTGCATTTTGTTTAGCTCGCACAGTGGCTTTTGTGGAGGCTTAAATTAGTTCCCTTCCCCTTCCCTTTCCCTTCATTCCTTTTTTGAAGTTTATTTATTTATTTATTTAAAGCAATCTATACACCCAGTGTGGGGTTTGGACTCATGACAGTGAGATCAAGAGTCGCATGCTCTTCTGACTGAGCCAGCCCAGCACCCCATTAGCTTCCATTTCTTTCTTTCCTTTTCTTTCTTTCTTCCTTGAGAAAGAGAGAGAGACAGAGACAGAGACAGAGAGAGTGCAAGCAGGGGGAGAGGCAGAGGGAGAGAGAGAATCTCAAGCAGGTTCCCCCTTCAGCAAAGAGCCCAAAATAAGGGCTTGATTCCCATGACCCTGAGATCATGACCTGAGCCAAATTCAAGAGTCGGATGCTTAACCAACTAAGCCACCCAGGCACCCCAGCTTCCTTTTCTTAAACATTAGGAGTTTTAACACTAAAATACAGATTTCTGTCCTTTTTATTAAAAATATGTAGAAAGTCTGACAGGACAAGTCCTGCTTTGGCACATGGCAATGATCTTCCAGAGCTGAGCAGAACATTCCAGTTTTAGAAGAGGCTGTTTTCTCCAGTGCTCCAGTCTTCAGCACTCCCTATTGTCTTTTACCTCTCCTGATGCCTCCTTCCTTTGCATTTAAACGTGTGATACCAGCCCCATATCTACCATAGATCTTGGCTGTGAATATACTCAAGCTGTTAAAACCCTAAAACTAAATTACTGACTTAAAGAATTTATTAATAACAAATATTGCTTAATTTCTTATTAAAATACTAAAGATTGAATTAGTCCAATTATTATCATTTTATTGTACTTCACAATTATTATCATTTTATTCAAAATTTATTTCTCCTTATAAATACTGTTTAGCTCCTTTATAGCCAACCCTTAACTTTGTGGCTTATATTTTTAAATATTCTATCTGTCATGTTTCAAATTTAACAGATATATTAAAAATCAAAGAGCCATACAGTTTTAAGGCTGGAATGTTTCTTCAATATCATTTAGCTCCAAATCATATATTTTACAAGAAATCAATAAATTTGTGACCTTTTGAGGGCACACAGAGAGTGAATATGAAATTCAAGGATGCAATATGATTTTTTAACCTCAGTTCAAAGCTTAATTTTAGTAGTAACTGGCCTTTCCTATCACATGATGTTTCAT
This sequence comes from Zalophus californianus, assembly GCF_009762305.2. NCBI lineage: Eukaryota > Metazoa > Chordata > Mammalia > Carnivora > Otariidae > Zalophus > Zalophus californianus. Next base: position 42,204,474 of record NC_045595.1, on the reverse strand, counting down.
GAAGGAAAAATACCATTTTCTGAATATAGCATTCTTCCTCATCTTTCTCTTTCCCTCCTTCCCTCTCCCTTCTCTCCCTCTTTCTTTTCTTTTTCCCTCCCTACTTACTTTCCTCTCCTTCCTCTGTCTTTCTCCCTGCTTCCCTTCCTCCTTACTTTCTTCTTTTAAGACCCAATAGTTTACCTGAAGGTAAAAATTATATAAACATCATGCTAAACAGATAGTGTTTCAGTGGACAGCTGCACTGAGCAATTGTGTAGACGATTTTTTCTTCATTATGCTTATATTATGCAATATCAGACTTTCTTTTTGTACAACGATCAAAGGTAAAAACATGGAGTGTGCCCTTGTCCAGCTAGCTGGGAGGCAGAACTAAGTGACCAAACCATTGTGGGATTTAACAACTTAGCTCGTCATTCAGATGATTCTCATTTACTTCTGAAAAACAAATTAAGTATAATTAATTTAATAAGTAAAAAACAGGGCAGACAGAAAGGCTTCTCAAACTGTCTCAAACTCAAAAACCAGACTAACTTCCAATAAACTGGTGGTTGCCGAGCTGCCGATGTCTCATAGAAAAATCTGAGAAGAATAACTTAATTTAAAAACCATTTTGGCTTTCCTAATCTTATTTGTTTCTTATTGCTCTTCTCCCTTATTTTATTAGTAATGAAGTTTATAGGAAAATAAGAATTTCTCCTTCCATGGAAAGGCTTTATGCAGATTTTTTTCATCCCACTATGCATTGGATTTCTGAGATCAGCATTCTGAATGTTTCACAAACGAGAGCCCAGCTGTGTCAGTAAGGTGACTTTTTAAAATGATCTACCTGGGACTTGTTTGGTAAGCTACAGTAGTCAGGTAGTACCCACGTATGTACAGATCTTTGCTGTCATCCTGGCAATGGAATGGGATTTAGGAAGTGGGAGTGAATGCTCAAGCTATGGTGGCATCATAGTCAAAACAGGATTTTACTGTAAGTTCCTTCCATCTCTTTAAAAAACAGACCTACGTTATAGCAAATGTTATGGTTTGGGAGGTAGTGATCCTCAAGTGGTCAGTAATATGCAAAGGCCTTAAAATTAAAGATCTAAATGGTCATATACTAATGCCTTGATACAGACATGTCTTCTTTTAAGAATGTAAAGGTAGATGGCCATTTTTCAATATTTCAAAAATGTGCTTTTTATACTTTGTTTTTGGTTTTGGTGTGCTGAATGTTGTGTACACTTACGCAAAAACAGCCATGCTAAAATTTTAGCATACAATGAATCCCTACAGTCCTGGGCCCCACTGTCAGAAATTCTAATTCAGCAGGTACAGTGGGGGGTCCAGGAATCTGCATATGTAATTAACATCCCAAATCATTCTTTTACTTATTTATCCAGTTATTCACTTAACAAACTTTGTGACAAATATTATGCTGTGTTAAGTCTTACAGATACAGTGGTGAAAAAACAAAGTCCCTGCTTTTATAAATTGTTTTAATCCATAAATAAAAATACATAAAATGTAGGTAGTGATAAGAGCTAGGAATAGAAATCTAATAGGGGAGAGCAATGGCAAGCAAAGGTGGATGAGAGACCGTGCGGGGTGGGGGGTGGGTTTGGATTCAGGCAGGGCCTCTTGGATAAGATGCTGCTGATGTAAGTGACTCAGAGACCAAACCTGGAGAAATACTCCCTTTAAACAGGCTAAGGAAAAATATAATCTGTGCCAAGCTCGAACTTGGTGTCAGATATTTCATGTTTTCAAATTTCCCACTTCTCTTGGTACTTACCAGTTCGCTCCTATGTCCCTGCAATTCCTACCCCCAACCCCTCCCCCGCCCCCCACCACACACACAACACAAATCACACATATTTTTATTAGAAAGCTGTTGCCAAACGCTTAAAATAAAGGTTTGGCATAACTGTAGTATGAAAAAGAAAGAGTTTGTTAATAAACCATGTGATGAAATTGCCCAAAAGTTGGTAATCCTAGGTAAAAGAAGTATGGTACCCTAGAGTAGAGGATGTGATTGTTACACTTTATTTTATTCCACTCAGGACATCCCTCATAAGTTATATCCAGGTCTAAGTGCTTAGATTTAAAATTGATTCAGACCAAGTGAGCTTATTCAGAGGCAAGCTCCCAAGATGGGAGGAGGGTTTAGCACTGTCTCATGGAAAGAAAAGTTGAAAGAGCTAGGGATGTTTCTGTCTTCCTGGAAAACAGATGACACAAGTGAGACATAAAACCTCTCTCCAAACATCTGAAGGTCATAGGGAAAGGATGAGATTTTGTTGTCTGTGGTCCCCCAAGGCAGCAGTGAGAGAAACAGATGCAAATTCCTAACCCCAGGTTTGCAATTATACAAACACGGACTCAAAAGCCTCAAGCGGAAGGCCCCTTATTAGAGAAGAAGCAGAGGCTGGTGACCACACACTGGGTGGCAATGCAAAGGTCTTCAAGACCCAAAAGCACAGTGGCATTAAAAGACCACGGAGGTCTGCTAAGAGAACCTGTGACGCACGATTCATGTTCTGTGACTCATAATAGCATGACTGCTTGCTCCCATGAAACAATACTCCCTCTCACTCTCCCAGGCCTCTCGAATCAGAAGTGACGTTGGTGCTGTCTGGACAGTCAGCCACGTGGGAAGAAGGGAACACTACGACCAGAGGCAGGTGGCCTTTCCAAGGGCCCTACGTGGCCTTTCGGCGTTCGCTCCCTCCTGGGGGGCTGCCCTTTTTCTAGCAGCCCCAGTCATCTCCCAAGCGGCCCCCACCGATCTGTTCACACCCCCCCCAGGACAAGCTGCCTCTTTCAGAGCCACCAGACAGGGTGTTCCCCAAGATTCTATCTTTTTCAAGATGAGATGTCAGAATTATTGAAATCAACAACTTCAGTGTTTCTCAATCCCTTCAAATGATATGTTCATGATGTGTTTTGTAAGCATGCATTACTTGAGTGTATTTTTAATTGGCTTTCCTATTTAAATTAAAATCTTACAATAATGTGACCTCTCACAACTATAAATGGGAAATCAGCATCATTTTACATGAAAATAAACACAGTGAAACCTAACCAGTTAAGTTCTAAAGAGACATTGTGACCAGCAGACTCCTGGATTTTGAGGTCTGGACTCTTTTTATGAAAAAGAGATGGAGGAAAGTGTTAAAAATGTATAAAATCAGGGCGCCTGGGTGGCTCAGTTGGTTGAACGACTGCCTTCGGCTCAGGTCATGATCCTGGAGTCCCGGGATCGAGTCCCGCATCGGGCTCCCTGCTCAGCGGGGAGTCTGCTTCTCCCTCTGACCCTCTTCCCTCTCGTGCTCTCTATCTCTCATTCTCTCTCTCTCTGAAATAAATAAATAAAATTTAAAAAAAAATGTATAAAATCATGCTAGCACAAAACTAGCCTTTGACTTAACCTGAAGTACCAGGAAAAAAAAAATTAAAGAAACAAATGTTTGCTTTACATTAAGTCTATTATTTAATTATATTTAATCTTAGATTACCTCTGATCACCTTATATCCTATCAGTGGTATCTATCCCATAATTTGGGATATACTGAACTGATAAAGCTAATGTCCCCATCTTAGGAATGACATGAAGCCTCAAGGCACTGAAGTTACCCAGGTGGGCAAAACTTCAAGGAAAAATAAACTAGAACATGGCAGGCACCACGGAAAACCCACAGAGACATCTTTTTTTTTTTTTAAGATTTTATTTATTTATTTGACAGAGCGAGACACAGCGAGAGAGGAAACACAAGCAGGGGGAGTAGGAGAGGGAGAAGCAGGCTTCCTGCGGAGCAGGGAGCCCGATGCAGGGCTCCATCCCAGGACCCTGGGATCATGACTGAGCCGAAGGGAGACACTTAACGACGGAGCCACCCGGGCGCCTCTCCACAGAGACATCTTTAGTCACCTACATATTAGGCCCCCCTTGAACTGGAATTTCCATGTAAGGGCTACCACAGAGACAGGCAGGACTCGCTTCTGGCTCCTAATGCAGTTCCCATTCACCTAGATTCCAGGGCAGCAATACAAGGTTGCCCAGTTCAAACAGTTCACTCGTTCAATCATCCAAAAAATATGCTCAGTAATGACTGTGTACCATGTACTGCTCTAGATACTGGAAACACAAAACCAAAAAAAAAAAAAAAACAGACAAGGTTCCTGCCCTTACCTCCATATTTACATTGGATCATGGGGGCAAGAGAACTAGTACAAGTAAGCCAGGGTTTCTCAACCTGAGCATGATGGACATTTTGGGAAGGATAATTCCTTTTTTTGTAAGAGGCTGTCCTGTGCACTGAAAACAGGACCCTAATCTCTAGATTATCAGTAGCAACAGTCCCACTCCCCCCCCTCCAGTGTGACAACCAAAAATGTTCTCTAGATATTACTGAATGTCCCCTGAAGGACGAAATTGCCCTTGGTTGAAAACCACTGCTCTGAGGCCTTCTTCCTACATCCAAAGCAAGAGTGCTGCACTGCGTAGCTCGAAGGAGTAACATTCACTGTAATTCTGTGTGAAGTTATCCCTCAGAGTTGTGCAACTGTACATCACTCGAAAGCAGCGGCTCTGGGCGCCTGGGTGGCTCAGTTGGTTAAGCGACTGCCTTCGGCTCAGGTCATGATCCTGGAGTCCCGGGATCGAGTCCCACATCGGGCTCCCTGCTCAGCAGGGAGTCTGCTTCTCCCTCTGACCCTCTTCCCTCTCGTGCTCTTTATCTCTCATTCTCTCTCTCTCTCAAATAAATAAATAAAATCTTTAAAAAAAAAAAAAAAAGCAGCGGCTCTGCTTTACTGTGCTGTGGGTGGAATTACATGCTCTGATGGTGAGATACATTGATTTGAAAGTTTAATAAAAAACTAGGATAGAGAATACCTATCAAATTTCTGGTGCATTTTTCAATTGCGTTCATGAATACTGCTTCTTTTTTGTCTTTTCTTCTCTCTGTCATGCACACACAGACACATACAGAGGTCTAGAACCCTCTTACTTTGTTTGGCATGCCTTTACTTCTAAGTAGCAGCCCAAAGAAAGCAATGAGGCAAAAGCACCATTGATGACTGGTTGCTGTATAATTCTAGATAGTTTACCCTTCTTCTGGAAATGAGAACATGAATCTCAGGAATTTTGAAAGTTGTGTGTGAGTAGACAAAGGAAGAAATATCCTTGATCCACACACACCTTCTTTTTAGACATTAGAACAGAGTAATGCTTCTCACCCCTGGCAGTCCAAAAAATCACAGGTATAAGTTGAAAAGATCAACCACTACCACCATCACCACCACCACCACCACAAAATAGCTATCTGGGCTCCAGCTAGAGTTTTAGAAGATCTTCCCAGAGAACCTTAGATCTAAAAAGTGCCACAGGTAATTATTATTACAGGCAGTCAAAGGTGAGAACTATTGTTCTAAGTTGTCAAGAAACACTGGGGAAAATTATGCAGGAAAATAAGGCCTGCAGCACATGTATGATCCATTTATCTCTGCATCTTCCAGATTGCAGATACCACGTTGCTCCCGCCACACATTGATACTTGCCCCAAATAAGTGAAAACCCTTAGCATTTTAGACTTCTTCCAGACAGGATACCAAGATAGTTTGGGGTGTGTGTGTGTGTGTATGCACATGCATGCACACACACACACACACCCCAGCAGTTACCAAACACAAAGACGGTATGGTACTCATCTGTGCTCTGTGACCTAGAAGTCACTGAATTCCAAGGGTCACTTGACTGACCCCACACTGTAAATCAATGTGGTATAAACCATGATCAGTGAAAATGTCTGAAAAGGTTTTCATAATCACACAAAACTCTAGGAAGTCTTCCCTCTTGCCTTTGAATCATAACAACTGGAACTCTAGTCTTTTCAGTGGATAAAAAATTTTTAAACGATACACAATTAACTAAGTCACAACAAGTAGCTCAAAACATCATTTTTCCCAGAAAACAACTGCTTTTTGAGACTGTAATTATAGTAGGAAGCCAGTGAGAAGGTTAAGAATGAAAGGGTCTATGAATAGCATTCTGAAAGGAAAAAATAAATTCTAGTAAAATTTCATAGGGCAGAAATGGGCCCCAAAGGGCAGACCCATTATAGCTAGAGACAGCAGTAGGCAGATCCTGGTGCATGAGCAGAAAGAAGGGCAGAATCAATTAAAAATACAAGTCTAACTTCTTGGCATGGTTTACAGAGCCCTGCATGGTCTTCTCAAGCCTCTTTCCTTCCAGCTCCCTGTGTTCCAGCTACAGTTGTCATCTTCAAGACCCTAGAGAAGGCCTAGCCCTTCCTCCACTCAGACTTCAGAGCTCAACTTCTCCCAGCTCTGACAGCTCTCAGCCCACTTTCTGTCCTCAGAGAGGCCTCCTCATGAGCTGGGGCAGGGATCTTCTCAAGTCACCACAGCACACTGCTTTCCCTGAGAAGCAGACTCTGGTCTATTAATGAGGGAGTGGAGATCAAAGCATGGAGAAAGGATAGGAAGAAGGTGAACTGGACAAAAGGGAGAAGTGAAGTGGTAATACAGTGTCAGGAGAGGTCTCAGCCTACCTTACAGGGAGTTCTGGGGTGGGCATGATCCTTAGAGCTGTCCTGAGTTGGGCCTTTATCCCTCCAATATCAGGCCTTAGATGTGGGTTGCCCTGGAAAGGAGACATGACCTTGAGCAAGGGAGTACTCTTCAGTGGAGGCAACCTAATGGGTTGGGAAGTGACATGTGAGGGCTGATTGCTGACAGCACTCCACGCAGGATAGGGAGCAACTGATCCTCAAAGGCTGATCGGGACAGGACATTACAGAATCCACCACTGTGACTTTACCTCACTATCCCTCCATTTTCTCATTTGTAAAATGGGGATGATACTAACAGTCTTAAAAGGTGTACAATAACATGATGACTGGCTCAATGTAAAGTTCTCAATAAATGTTAAATTTGCATCTATACCTAATCTATTCAAGAAAGGATATAGATGTATATCCTTTGATCAGAGAGCACTTTTTTTTTAAAGACTATACCTTCCTTTCTCCCTTCATCCATTCACTCACCCAATATTTACTGAGTGCCTACTAGGTGGTAGGGATTTTCTAATACCTGAGGAAAAGTGTTACTAGTTCTTGTCCAAATAGAGCTTACATTTTAGTAAAGGAAAGAGAAAAATAAGCATGTAAATAAATAAGTAATAAGACACTGTTGGGAGTATTAAATGTTAACTGAAGGATGAAGAAATGTGTTTCTTAAGATACTATATTATTGGATTCCATTAGTGGGTCACAAAAATCCAAAACAAACTTAATTAAGAGGAATTTATTGGCCTACAAACAAAAACTAGAGAAAAGGCAGAGGGAGAACCAGCCCCAGGGAACTCTGGATTCTGGAGCCCAAACACCATCAATGCCATCTTGCTTTACTGTTGTTTCTGTCTTGCTTGTTTGCAGCATCATTTGCTGTGACCAGCCTCTTATCCAGCTTGAGTTTAATAAATCCCCAGCGAAGAACTTGTTATGACCACATTTGCATTACCTGTCCCACCTCCAGAACTATGGTGTTATGGGAACATGACTGTTTCAAAATTTGGTATCTATACACCCTTACGGCTAGGGCAATAAAAGTAACGTTAGTAATAACTACGGAGCTTTTACCATGTATAAAATATAATACAGTTAAATAATTTATCTATTAAAAAACAAACTCTAAGTACTATCATCTCCTCTTTACTGATGAAAAAACTAAGGCTCGAGGTGATTAACTTGCAAGAGCACACACATGAACAGTATGTACTGAAGGTCAAATTCAAGCCCACTTAAATCAGATCTCCAAACCACACACTCATAACTACTAGATAATTAGGCCATACTAATGGTGGTTACTATATAGTTATATCATAATAAGTATAATTATTTCATTACCTTAATTAATCCATGCTAATCGGTCTTCCATCCAACATGAAGGCATGATAATTGGGTACTCACAAATGAAAAGCATATCCATACAGGGGCTGACTAAATGGGGAATATTGTAAGAAAAAATAGCAAGGGAAATCAATGTGAAATACTATTTAATGCTACAATCCTTGAGACCAATTAGATAATGATTGACCAATTTAACCAGATCTAATTCATGTCGGGGGTTGCATGCTTCCATTCAGTTGAGTGGGATCTAGAGTACATTTGAAAATCAGTGAGGCACAGTGAAGTGTGTACTAGTCCAAAAGTTGGGAGGCAGAAAATGTAATTCCAATTAAATACGCAGTTGACCTTGAATGGGTCAACATCTCAGTAACTAACCTATAATGTAGAGATAGTAGCACCTGGGCTACCTAGTTAATGCATTTAATATGTATCCCTTAAGGGTAAAGATAAACATGAAAGCATTTAGACTGTTTATCAAGCAAAACATAGCAGTGAGGTTTTAAAATACCAAATAGAAAAAAAAAAAAAAACACGTATCTGTATTCTTTCTTATATCTGTGATGCTAGAGAAAAGATTAAATGTTTAACAAAATATGGTCAAAAGTAAACTTTGTAAAGCTGAAACAACTGTAATTTAAGTGAAGCATAAAGATGCCCCAATCAAACCAAATATTTACACATTTAAATAACTAACAAGGTATAAAATAAATAATTTTCCCTTTCCTAGATTTAGAAATCTTATAAAATTTTATTTTGACCAAAACAACTTTAGAAGTATCCTTATGTATTTAATAAGAGAAAAAGAAAACACTTTACTAGTGGTCTTTCTAGATGTAATAGTTGAAAACTTTGGCTTGAAGGCTCATTTTTTATCATTTTATTTTATAGTCCTTAGATTTCAATTTCCAACTCAGCTTGATATTTTTAGTTGGAAAACTAAATTCATTTTAAATAGGACTGTAAAAATGTGACAATTACAAAGGGAATGATTTGAGAAACCAGCCATAATGGGAAATTAAATGTCCCACCGAAACACTTTAAAGGCCTTTTAGCAGAAGAAATGTGTGCTATAACATTTAATCTAAGATAATAGAAACTTCTAAAGTGTGGATTAAAGAAATGTAAGTAAAGTTGCTAAGAAGTGGAATTGTGTTTTTTTTTTCCAAGTCCACTTCTCCTATACAAATTAAAACCACAATGAGATACCACCTCACACCGGTCAGAATGGCTAAAATTAACAAGTCAGGAAACGACAGATATTGGCGGGGATGCGGAGAAAGGGGAACCCTCCTACATTGTTGGTGGGAATGCAAGCTGGTGCAGCTACTCTGGAAAACAGTATGGAGGTTCCTCAAAAAGTTGAAAATAGAGCTACCATACGATCCAGCAATTGCACTACTGGGTATTTACCCCAAAGATACAGATGTAGGGCTCCGAAGGGGCACCTGGACCCCACTGTTTACAGCAGCAGTACATGCTGTACTAAAAAAGGGAGATTATATTGCACAGGATGCTTAGGATGCTTTGATGCATTTCTTCTTTCCCCTTCCTTCTTCTGCTTTCTCTTGCCTCTTTGCAGAGAGTGTGGTGGTGGATGTAAAAGCATTAATCTTTGATCTTTGTGCATGAGGCTTTCTTCCACTGTAGGACCAATTTATGACAGACTAAATTAGCCTTTGATCAGAAGCCTTGATTTACTTCTTAATTCTCCGCTTCATCACTAGGCTCTGAAATGTGTCTGCTCCCGCTGCCCTCCCCAGTTCAGTTGGTGATAGCAGTGATAAATTTCAATGGTTTGTTTCTTCTCTGAGGCCTCAAATATTTGCACATGTGTGCAGTTCAATAAAAAGTGCTGTTTAGGGAAGATGCCTGTGATTTGTGTCAATGTTATACATGATATCTTTCCCCAACATGAATTGCCTTAGGGCAAAAACGGCATTTTGTTGAGAAAACACAATTTTCTCTCCTCAGTGGATTTCACTGTAAGTCATTTGTTTGGTTGTGCTACATAATTTCATGGATATTTTATTTGTGCAGTGTGTCATGTTGCTACTTGAAAACTCCTTTTAAATAACAATATAAGATCCAAAGTGTCCATTTATTAAAAAGATCACGCAAGTTTTCCTGGGTTTCAGTGTCTCTTTGTCTGGAATATTTTAATGGTCACTTCACTTCAGTCTTCCCTCTGTAATGAAATAGTAACTATTTTCCTACTGATAAAGGACTCTGCCTTCTGAAATTACCAAGAAAGAAAAAATAAATTTAAAAATTAGGAAATGGTTGTAAGACTGAACACAACCCCATCAAAATAAACCTGCAGTTACAACAAAAACCTTCAAAACGATCACAGACCTGAGCTTACAAACAGAATTTTCCACACACTGCTCATTCTACGATCATTGGATTTTGAGATGCCATTTCCCTAGTGACTTAAAATCTTCCTATAGCATTTTAACAGCATTATCTATATATCCTAGCTTCCCTTTGGAGCCCTCACTGAGTTTTCATCCCTTGGAGATCACATTTATTTGTGTACATGATTTGAGTGAAAGCAAATCCAATAAGACTCCAGTTGAAACAAACGTATTTTTGGCACCTCAATACCGAAATTATGTATGCAAATTGGAGGTAGTCCAAAGAACAGCCAAGAGAATGATGAAGGGAATGGAGTGCTTGGCTAAGGAAGAAATGTAAGGCTTCTAAATGTCCCAGAGTGGGTAAACAACAATAAAGGAACATAACAGCTCATAAATATTTAAAAGGTGTAAACATCAAATATGGATAGGGATGATTAATTCTGGACAAGGGCACGGAGTTAGTTCTGATTATATCATCGAAAAGAAAGGGGAAAAAAAAGAAAAGAAAGAGGAAACTGTTTAGTATCATCATTTTGAAACATGAAACATTAATTATTTATGCAAAATATTCTAGCATCTAATGGAATCTTATCACTTTTGAATATCCCATTTCAAAAGATGCTGAAAAATTAACACTTAATTATGCAAAAGAAGAGAACTTCTTTCTGAAGAAGTCAACTTTACTTATTTTCCACTTAGGCTTTCTTTTTTTTAAGATATAATTAATTAATTACTTTGAGAGAGTGTGAGTGGGGGGAGGAGGAGAGGGAGAGAGAGGATCTCAGTCACACTCAGGCGCCTGAATTGGGGCTTGATCTCATGACCCTGAGATCATGACCTGTGTGGAAATCAAGAGTCAAATGCTTAACCAACTAAACCGCACAGGAGCCCCACCACTTAGGCTTTCTTGAGAGAGATTTCCATTTTGCAGAATACTCATTTGACAATACCTCATGCTTCTACTTCCTAGTGGTCCTGAAGTGGATTAGCCATATGTCAATGGTGAGACCAGGTCCCACTTAGCCAGGTAGGGAAATGAGAGAGAGGAGAGTTAAGGGAACATTAAAATTTATCAGAAACCAAGTTTGAGACTAGAAACTGCTAAGAAGATTGTCTAGATTACAGAATCTAGAAAAGCAATCCTGGAATTTAGCATAGAAGGTGCCCAAGGCAGCCACATGCAGAAGAATGAAACTGGACAATTTCCTTACACCATACACAGAAATAAACTCAAAATGGATGAAAGACCTAAACATGAGACAGGAATCCATCAAAATCCTAGAAGAGGCAGCAACCTCTTTGACCTCAGCCACAGCAACTTCTGGCTAGACACAACAGAAACAAAAGCAAAAATGAGCTAGTATGACTTCATTAAGATAAAAAGCTTTTGCACAGTGAGGAAACAGTTGACAAAACCAATAGACAACCAACAGAAAGGGAGAAGATATTTGTAAATGTGTTATCAGATAAAGGGTTAGCATCCAAAATCTATAAAGAATTTATCAAACTCAACACCCAAAGGGCAAATAATCCAGTCAAGAAATGGACATGACACAGACAAACATTTCTCCAAAGAAGACATCCAAATGGAGAACAGACACATGAAAAAATGTTCAACATCACTCGGCATCAGGGAAATACTAATCAAAACCACAATGAGATACCACCTCACACTAGTCAGAATGGCTAAAATTAACAAGACAGAAAACAATTAATGTTGGTGAGGATGCAGAGAAAGGGGAACCCTCCTATACTGTTGGTGGGAATGCAAGCCGGTGCAGCCACTCTGGAAAATAGTATGGAGGTTCCTCAAAAAGTTAAACATAGAGCTACCCTGTGACCCAGCAATTGCACTACTAGGTATTTACCCCAAAGATATAAATGTAGTGAACCAAAAGAGCACCTGCACCCCAATGTTTATAGCAGCAATGTCCACAATAGCCAAACTATGGAAAGAGCCCAGCTGTCCATCAACAGATGAATGGATAAAGAAGTGGTATATGTGGCATACCATATAAGTGGTATACACACACACACACACACACACACACACACACACACACACAGACACACAAAATGGAATACTGCTCAGCCTTCAAAAAAAAAAATGAAATCTTGGCATTTGCAATGATGTGGATGGAACTAGAGGGTATTATGCCAAGCAAAATAAGTCAATCAGAGAAAGACAATTATCATATGATTTCACTCATATGTAGAATTTAAGAAACAAAACAGGATCATAGAGGAAGGGAGGGAACAATAAAACAAGACAAAATCAGAGACGGAGACAAACCATAAGAGACTCTTAACTATAGGAAACAAACCGAGGGCTGCTGGAGGGGAGAGGGGTAGGGGAATAGGGTTACTGGGTGATGGGCATTAAGGAGGGCACGTGATGAAATGAGCACTGGGTCTTATGTACAACTGATGAATCACTGGACTCTACCTCTGAAACTAATAATACATATATGTTAATTAAGTGAATGTAAATAAAATAAAATGTAAAAAATAAAACTTCCTTAAAAAGAAACTGAAAAAAAAAAAAAGAAGGTGTCCCAGGAGCAATCAATCTATCAGGATAATGTTCCCCTCCCTTCATTCTTCCTTTCCTTTCTTTCTGCCCCCATCTTTATAAAGCATCTAGTATGTGCTAGGTTCAACCCTCAGGGTTAACAAAGCAAATATGTATTTGAACTGGACATTGCTCTCAAAGACATATTCATAAGACAAACAGTTAATTGCAATTGAATTGAGGACATATAAACACAATTAAAACAAGACAGAGGTAGGATCAGCCAAGTAAGTTGCCTTTGTGCAGGGTAATAGGGTTCTCCAGAGAAATACAACAAACAGGATATTCAGATAGATAGATATAAAGAAATTTACTATATATAGGAGTTGGCTCACATGACATGGAAGCTGAGAAATCCCCAGGATTTGCTGTCTACAAGCTGGAGAACGAGCAAAGCCCGTGGTGCAATTCAGTATGATTCCAAAGGCTCAAGAACCAAGATAGGACAGAAGATGGGTATCCCAGGTCAAACAGAGAACAAATTCACACTTCTTCTGCCTTTTTGTTCTATTCAGGTCCTCAATGAATTGGATGATGCCCACTCAAACTGGTGAGGGAGATCTTCTTTATTCAGTCTACAATTCAAATGCTAATGTCCTGCAGAAACAGACTCACAGACACACCCAGAAATAATGTTTTACCAGCTGTCTGGGCATCCCTTAGCCCCCGTCAAGCTGACAGAAAATTCATCACCATATGCAGTAAATACAGCACATTGCACTGAGAACATTTCAAAAACGAAAGGTTGTTATATCTTGTCCTCTCTAGAGTATAGGAGCCAAGCCCTGACATAACTAAACATGAGTGGTGTCTGACAGTAGATCTGGATGTCACTGGGAAATAATCAACACCTTTATGAAAACTTCATAGGCCAGCAAGGGGAGGCAGCTCTAATCTTCTCTCACATAATAGCACTTTGCTAAGACAAATTAAAACACTACTCTCTTACCTCCTAGGGCATGCAGCCCAGTCTCTGATATGATAGAACCCACCGGAGCCCATAAATCAGTGGGAGGGGCAGGGTGTAGAGATAAGCACCATCAACCAGTCTCAGCAGGTGACCCAAGTTGACACACCATATTTAACAAAGCCCATATTTTTTGAGTGACCTTCTGTTACAAAAATATAGTCTCTGTCATTCAACTACTTAAGCCTCTGTTAAGATGTATGGGTAATATCTTTGGATAAATTATACATAGATATGATTACAATTGAAATGTATAGGTGAACTTATATCAATCTGCTATGCACAAACTCAAACTCATAAAATTTCTAACACTTAAATTGTAGATTGTGCTGTGAACAAGTTCAGATAAATCTGGGTGTTGAAAAACAGCAAAAAGCAAAATTAGTATTCATATATTACAGTCTAATCAGAACCTTGGGAATCATTTCACTCTTTTTTTTTTTTTTAATTTGAGAGGCTCTTTGGAAGGGAAGGGGAGACTCCAAATGAAAATTTTTCAAAAGAAAATTGATGCTTGAGTGTGTGTGTGTGTGTGTGGGGGGTAATATCCAAGGACTAGGATTCCATAAACGCTTCCTGGAAGACACAAAAGCTGAATTTCTCAAGCACCACAATGAAAACTGATGGCAAGAGAACTGATTTTGTAGAACTAAGTAATAATTTGATCAGTCATCAAGAAAATGAACATATTTCAATAAAATAGTGAACTGTTGAGTATACAATTGTTTTGCAGGTTGCCATCCATTTTCATATCAAAAGACACAATTATTAATACATCATCATGACACAACCACAATTAAGGTTTCTCATAGTAGTATGATAACGACTTTTTAAAAATTTAATACCCTGGATATTGTATTTCATCCTTTAACTTCTGGAAATATTTACCTAGGTTTCTTGTGAATTAGAAATTTATTTAGGATGAGATCATGTCGTGCTTTAACATGACAAATGTACCCCTCATTACCCATCATCATCAAAGAATTTGATTAATCAGATTTTAGGAAGGGTTTTCTTCAAGAATATGAGTGTATACTGCAAATGCTTTTTAGTCATCTAGTAGACCTGTAGATTAAACAGAATTGGAAACCCTGTGCAGGGTAGCCCTCTTGGAGCCAGCTCCAAAAGAAGGATCTAAATACGGTGGAGGGACAAAACCACTCCAGTGCATGAGACAAAGAGACCAAATTTATTCAAAGCACACACACATACAATTTCCTCATAGACTTATTCTTGGAGTAGCCCCCCCCATTCATTTAGAAAGCCCTCCCTGGTTATCAGGCAGTAATTATGCTAACAAAGACTCAGAATCAAGGTGTTCCATCTATTTCCACATTATTTTCACCTGTTTCTTCATTATTTCATAGTTACTAAGATCCTAGTTTACAACCAGCATATAGAAAGATTCTGCATTCACCAGATAATATCTTAATTCTTCAGGAGTACATAGTCTATTGGTAATGAAATGTGCTCTTGAGAAAGTAAGAATAATATTATTCTTTCATTCATATCACTGGGGGAAAAACACTACTTTTTTTTCTTAAATCACTTTGTCTTTAAAAACTCATTTTGTTGACATTTACCAAACAATATTATGGACTAACCACAGTGCTACTAAGTGTTACCAAAATAGTCCAACTTAACCTGTACCTATAGGCAATCACAACTATTATTATTTCAATTTTATGAATTAGGAAACGGAGGTTTAAAAGGGCTGAGGGGCACCTGGGTGGCTCAGTCGTTAAGCGTCTGCCTTCGGCTCAGGTCATGATCTCAGGGTCCTGGGATCAAGTCCCGCATCGGGCTCCTTGCTCCACGGGAAGCCTGCTTCTCTCTCCCCTACTTCCCCTGCTTGTGTTCCCTCTCTGGCTGTCTCTATCAAATAAATAAAATCTTTAAAAAACTAAAAAATAAATAAAAGGGCTGAAACAGCTTCCCCATAACCACATCCCTGTGCGTCTGGCCCTGGAAAGTGGATTTTTCTCACTCCTCCAAACTCTCTGAAATTAGTTACAATTCAGCCTGGTACTGCACAAAGAACTTGAAAAAACTCCAAAGGAGGATTCAGGTCAGATTTCACATTGATCCAAATCCAAGGGACAGTTACTGAAGCTGAAAGCCCTCCAGACAATGAAGGGCTGAGCTCTGTTTGATGAAAATACAGGTTTTCTCCCCCTAAAACTTCAAGCCTCCTAAGAAGCCAACCTTCTCAGATCATAATGGTGAAATTCATTTTCTATAAAAAAATGACGTTTAAATAAATACCAGGATTCAACCTTCAAATATGCCAAGAGGTGAGCTTACAGAAAAATAACTTTTAGTTAAAGATTTTGCCCTTTCAAAAATAAGCCAGCATTTTAATGAAACTTACCAACAACCACCACTGCCCTCACATGTTATATACCTGGTCCATACCCTGTGTCACTCCCTCTGGCTACACTCTTCTACCATGCATTGCAATAATTAAATGCATTCAAAACTGTATAAGGCAAATGATTAAGAAAAATATTCTTACCAGTAAGTTAAGTTCCCCTTAAGTTTCTCTGCGGTATGTCTGCAGGATTAAGACAGGGTGACTGTTTGCAGTTTATAGCACCTAGAGATAGATTTGAAAGTTATAATTATGGAGATAATTTTTATCTAAAAAAAACCAAAAAACATTTTTAGGGGCTCCTGGGTGGCTCAGTCAGTTAAGTAGCTGACTCTTGATTTTGGCTCAGGTCATGATCTCAGGGTCCTGGGATGGAGCCCTGTATAGGGGGCCCATGCTCAGCTGGGAGTCTGCTTGAGGATTCTCTCTCTCCCTCTCCTCCCCAAAAAATCCCCAAATGCCTAAACAATATCACTGTTCTATTGCTATAAAAAGACATCCTATAGATTCCTATCTATGAATAAATGAAGCAGAGAGGGCAGACATGCAGAAAACAGCCACGTAATTATACTTCTCATTGAAAAAATTATGGACATGTCTTCTCTCACAAATTCAAGTATTTTGCAACAGACCACAGTATACAGGAATTTCTACCTGGCAGTCCTCCATGAACTGTTCTTCACAGTAGCCACTTACTTTTGTCTGAGGCTGTGACCAATGTGTCAACATAAAACAGTAGAGACTAAAGTGATGAGAGCTCTCTCAGAAAGCACTCTCCAAGACCAGAACTCTATGAATTACACAGTTAACATAAGCCTTGGATTCAAGAGACCAACTCTCACCCAGGTGTGCTAATTCCAAGGCTCCCATCTTTTTAAAAATCAACATAAGGAATAAAGGAAGTGTTTCAACCAATACATACAATCCTTTTACTGCTAATTCCCAGATAATTTGAGGCTTGACTTCCAATCCCTAAAAGATTGCTTATAAGCCTTTTTTCAGATGCTGTCCCACGAGTATACCTTTAAAAAGCTAAGACTTTCTGTTGAGCATAAGGACAGTCAAAAAAGTCAAAGAACTGGTTTTGCATACCAGTTGTCATAACTTAATGAGCATCATTCAGAAGAGCTAAATTCCATCTAGTAATTCTAACTCATTCTGGTAGAAATTACTAATTAAAGATAGTTATAAAACTACAATATTTTTGGCCTGACAAAAAGAGAAGAATGGTTAAAATATCCAAGCAACTCAATTCCCTTTCTTTGCATTATTTGACAGTATCTTTGGCCTTATTCCAAAAGCTGCTGCCAAAAAGTTATAAACAGATTGCAATGCCTTCACAGAGAACTTCACACCAATACACTGAAAAACAAATTCTACCCTGGCAAGTATGAGAATAGTCCCTACTGCTGTCCAATTGACCAAGTGACACACTGCACAGGCTGTGCCCTGTCTACTTTTGTTTAGTGACCTCATTTCAAACCCTTTAGGCCTACTTCTAACACCATTATTATTTGCATTATAACACACAGAATTGTTTATGGAAGACTAACAACGCATAGAACAACATTTAATATGGCTCCTCATCCATGGCACACATTGCTAGAGAATTATTGTGTTTACTGAGTTCTACAGGCTAATAGAAGAGTTTGACCTAACTAGAGGAGCACAGAAAATCACCATCATTTTGGTGCGTCCAGCATCCTGTATGTGTTACAACAGTCATTCAACAGGGAAAAGAAGAAATGAAATATTTGCACATGTTGATTCCAAAAAGTATCTACTGATGTCCTGCCCCACTGAATGAGGCTGAACTTAAATGATGTGATATAGGATGTCCTTTATCTATCCCAATGATAAAGAATGTTACAAATCAGATATTTTATTCTACAACCAGGGAGCCACTTTTATAGTTCTAATATTAAATCTCTCTGAGACATCTTTCCAAAACCCAACCATGTCATACAGCTACTACAAGGGGCTCTTCCCAATGGCTCCCACCTTCTTAACACTCTCAGGGACACCCATGACAACAGGGATCAGTGCCCGTGCTGAATTATCCACACTCTTGCTTAGCATTTTCAAGACTATTGTTTGGCATTAGGCATGAAGACTGTAGCTACTGATCAAACTTATTTGTATGCTCACAGCAGCAGCATATGCCTGCTGAGCTCTCATCTGCTTCATTCAACTTTGGTTGAGAAAGCATTGCCATTAATCATGGATATAAGTTCTTTGCAACTAATCCAGTCACCGTGTGTGTGTGTGTGTGTGTGTGTGTGTGTGTGTGTGTGTGTGTGTGTGTGTGTGTGTGTGGCGTTGGTGAATATAAAGGATTATCTCTTATTATTAGGTCTTTCATTATTTCATGTTGTAGGTATATGAGCTCCAAAACAGGGTACAGAGACAATCCTTTAGAATGCAACAATTATATATGTATTTGAAATTATAACACATATTAAAAAACCTCTATGTTGATATTAAAATATCTCTATATACATATGTGAGTATACACGCTATTTTAAAATCATTTTATTTCATTCTTTCTAATTCTTGTTTCCTTTTCTGTTTTCTTATAGTAATATTTAGCACACTATGGACAATTCAGATATGCATATATTGGACATATAGGCTCAAACATTTTTAATGATAAGGGAGTGCACACACACACAACAATACTGTAGTCCAAGAAAATGTCTTTCTCATTTTACTTTTATGATATTTATCAGGATATATAATTCTTTGAAATTATTTAATCTACAAGACTTTATCCTTTCTCCCACCATCATTGATATAGATACCAATATCTTATTTTCTATTCTTAGCAAATAGTTGTTTGTTTCTTTTTCCAAAGTCCCTAAGTTTCCTCTACTTAAGAGATTTGAATAAATATACCTACCAAATGCAAAGAGGGGAATAAATAGAAAAACTGATGGGAAAATCTAAAGAATCTTGAAGTATATTAAAGCAAAATGGGCCTTTGGGCCCTTGTTGGTTGGTTGCTTTTTTACTGGGGAAAAAATAAAGCATGAGTGAAAAAAATATATAAATATATAGTGTAGGTACATCAAATTAAAATGTACTCACTTAAGGAAACAAAACACGGAAAGAGAGAGAAAGCACGCTAGAGGGAGAAATGGAACTTCCTCAAAAGCAAAAGGCATTAACGGTGGAAAGGTGGATGAGGCTGGTCCACTCAGTGAACAGCACACCTGTGGCAGCAGCTTTGAATCAGTTAAACTCAGGTCATCAGGCCTTCCTAATATGGACATCTTACTGCTCTGGTTATTTAGTATTTGAAAATAGTATTTTCCACACAATGTGGGCCCTGAAAGCAAACCAATGACTTCATCAGGTGCTTAGCAAAAGAAGTGGTGATCTCTTCCAATCCTGAAGGAAAAGTTGGCTGCCTAAGAATTATTTAGAGATAATATATCACTTTTCTACATGGCACATTCCTAGAATATTTTTTTTTAAAGATTTTATTTATTTATTTGACAGAGAGAGACACAGTGAGAGAGGGAACACAAGCAGGAGGAGTGGGAGAGGGAGAAGCGAAGCAGGCTTCCCGCAGAGCAGGGAGCCCGATGTGGGGCTCGATCCCAAGACCCTGGGATCATGACCTGAGCCGAAGGCAGACGCTTAACGACTGAGCCACCCAGGCGCCCCATTCCTAGAATATTTTTAAGGTGAATTCTCTTTACTTACTGAATTTCCAACACATCATATGTAAATTGCAACTGCATTCTGGACAAAATTAACTAAAGACCAAATGGCTGTCACAATACTCTTGCTAGGTTTCACTCTGTATTTTATACAATGAATCTTGAGTTCAATAAGGACATATTTCGATTGTTACTGTTACCCCCGTGTCACTGCCTGGCCCCATAATGAAGCTTAATAAATACATTTTGGATGGAGTTAAATGTATGCAAGCTACACATACCAGAAAAATAGCAGTACCTGACAGTTACTCAATCTGACAGTCACAGGTGTGAATGTCACACACCATTAGAGTAGGAGTCACCACCTTACCACCACTGTGCCTATCAAAGGGACACTGTAACATAGAGAAAAAAGAGACAGAGGAGCTGAAAATAAAGTGTGCCCTTACTCCCTGTGTGACATAACCTTCTGGAACGGCAAAGGTCTCGTCGGTAAGTAAGGGATAACGGTATCTATCTGGCAGGATAGGTGTGAAGGATAAGGACTAACTTGTATAAAATGCTTAGCTCAGGGCTGGGATCTAAAAGGTGTTCAGTAACCTGAGGGGCAGCACAGATCCCCTTTACCACCCAGAGGCAATCAATGAGGCTGGGAGGAGCACTTGATCAGACATAACTGAAACTCAGCCAATGGGATGAAACCACACTACCTCAAATGGTGACACCGGAGCCTTGACAAATGCTCTATAAGCCACATGTGTGAGCAGTTACATGTCTTATTCTCACAAGACAGAAAAGGGTTTCTTTAATAATGTTTTTCAAGCTTGTGAGTTTTCCTTAAGGCCAGAAAAAAACAAACAAACCTCTTTCATTTTTGCCTCCCTAGTACTCAAGAACAGTGACTGCCATATTGTCAAATACTGGTTGCTTAATAAATGTACATTGAATGAAAATACCTATTCTATACGTTTGTGTTGTGTGTTTACATGTGTGTATGTGTGCAGTGTATGTATGTATTTGGAATCAAGAGTGGCTATTTTTTATGTTTTTATTTTACTTTATTTTAAAAATGTACCTAATCTCAATTAATCTCAAACACTGGAGATGTTTTAGTGATTTTAAAAACAGACTGAGAGCACCTCAGCTTTCTGTCAATATTTGGGTCAATATTCTTAAAAAGTTGGGATTGAAAACACCTCTCTTTCTCTCATCAACTAGCATTTGCTTGGCAGAAATGAGCTCTTGATTCAAATCACTGAAGTCCATATGCTCAAAATGTGTACCAAGATACTCAATTCGATTTTTTTGAATGAATATAGTTTTTTTTAAAGGAAAATGATACATGATGCAAATAATATTCCCTAGAATAAAGCTGGTAGTACAGTAAAAATGAGCACACAATAGAAATTCTTCAATATGCTTAACATAAAATGATACACAATAAAATGAGAATTAGGAAAACTATGATCAACAGCAAAAGTTGCTTTGGAAATTATTATAAGCAAAACCACATACAAGAAATATGAAAATGTTGAATTTTGCACTATGTTAACTAACTAGAATTTAAATAAAAAATTGGGGGGAAAAATTGAGTTTGTTCCTATGAATACATTTGAAGGAATACTGTGAAAGAAAATAGTCCCCATTTCTGATCACTAGTTGCAGCATGGGTTTACTCAAAAACAATTACTGACCCCCTGCTAAAGGTCATATAGGATTTTTCTTCTAACATTAATTGAAGACATACTTTGTGCTGCACGTTGTACTAAGTAATTTATCTGTGATTCACAAGTGCCCTCTAAATTAGGTACGACTGACCCTAATTTTATAGAAGATGTAATGAATTCAAATAGATTAGGGAGCCTGTACAACATCACGATGAGAGTGAGTGGCAACAGCCATGATGGGAACGTGTCCATGTAACTAGAAGCTCATGGCTTTATCTACACTAGCCTGACTTCCTTATTCCATCATTCATGTAATATACCTTGAGTTTGAGGGGGGCGGAGCAAGATGGCGGAGGAGTAGGAGACCTAGATTTTGTCTGGTCTCAGGAATTCAGCTGAATAGGGATCAAACCATTCTGAACACCTACGAACTCAACAGGAGATCGAACAGGAGAGTAGCAACAACTCTCTGAACAGAGAAGCGACCACTTACTGGAAGGTAGGACATGCGGAGAAGTGAATCCGAGGCGATATTCGGGAGGATAAACGGCGGGGGAGGGGCCTCCGCCGGCCGCTTCTGGCAAGTGCTAGAGCCCCGGAGCACAAAATCGGACCTTTTAAAAGTTGGCTCGGCGGAGGGACGTCGCTGCAGTGGCTAAGCGGGGGGTGGAATCCTCCCGGGACAGTGTGGTCTCAGGACCCTTGGGGTCACAGAGAGACCGGGGGTGCCTGAGTGCGGCAGAGCTCCCAGGTGTCGGGGCGGGGAAGCCGGCTGCAGATACGGAGCAGAGTCGCGGGCTCTCAGCTCGGGGTTGCCATAAACTGTGATCTGCGGCCCAGTCGGGGCACGGCTCCCCCAGCAAGGACCCAACAAGCAGCAGATCCGGGGAGACTCCCCTTCCTTCCCGGGGAGGAGCGGTGCGGGAACGCACTGCAGGGATCTGCTGGGTTTGGAGACTCCGAGCGGGGTCGGGTGCCAGAGATAGCAACGCTCGATCACAGGCCGGGTGAGCACGGAGAGCGGCCGGAGACCGGGGACACGGGAGTGACTGCTTTTCTCTGGGGGCGCACTGAGGAGTGGGGCCCCGAGTTCTCGGCTCCTCCGGGCGGAGACTGGGAGGCCGCCATTTTCGCCCTGGTCCTCCAAAGCTGTACCGAGAGCTTGCAGGGAACAAAAGCTCCTGAGAGCAAACTGGAGCAGCTTCCTTAGCCCGGACCGACAAGGGCGGGGCAATTCCGCCTCCGGCAAAGACATTTGGAAACCACAGCAACAGGCCCCTCCCCCAGAAGATCAACACAAACAGCCAGCAAGCCAAGACCAAGTTGATCGATCAAGGAGAATAGGAGAACTCCAGCGCTAGGGGAATACTGCACATAGATTCATGGCTTCTTTTTTTTTTTTTTTTTTTTACCATGATTCATTATTTCATCAAAGTTAATTTTTGTTGACTTTTTTTTATTTTTCTTTTTCCCTTTTTCAACCAACATCTTATAAATCCCTTTTTTAAAAAAAAAAAAAACATTTTTTTTTTCATTTTTAGAGTCATATTTTATCCCTTCATAGTAGTTATCCTTGTTTTTGGCATATATATATAAGTTGTTCTCTCTTTAAAATTTTGAGGTACAGTTTCTTCTAACAGATCAAAATATACCCTAAATCACTAGTGTATGGCTTTGTTCTAGTCT
Source organism: Zalophus californianus (assembly GCF_009762305.2). NCBI lineage: Eukaryota > Metazoa > Chordata > Mammalia > Carnivora > Otariidae > Zalophus > Zalophus californianus. Next base: position 42,181,270 of record NC_045595.1, on the reverse strand, counting down.
CCTGCCTGATCACATTCTCTCCCTTTTTCCTTTTTTTTTTTTTCCTTAAATCTTCTTTCTTTTTTCAAACAACTTATCTTACCAAGTCCTTTTATAAAATCTTTTATAATTTTCATCTTTACAGTCATCTTCCATCCCTTCATTGTATCAACCCTTATTTTGTACATATATGTCTTTCTTCCTTTAAAATTTTAGGAGGCACTTTTTTCTAACAGACCAAAATACGCCCAAAATCTAGTGTGTGGCACTGATCTATGCACTAGCCTGATCATATTTGATCATATTCTGCCTTTTTTGAATTGTTTTGTTTTTGTTTTTATCTTTTTTTTTTCTTTTTCTCTTTCTTTTTTCTTTCTTTCCCTTTCTTTTCCCCTGGTTTCAGGTCTTTTCTGATTTGTATACAGTATATTTGCTGGGGACGTAGTAAACCTGTTAGCCTTTTGTTCTCTCATTCATCTATTCTCCTCTGGACAAAATGACAAGACGAAAGAAATCACCTCAGCAAAAAGAACAAGAGGTAGTACCGTCAGCCAGGGACCTACTCAATACGGACATTAGTACGATGTCGGACCTAGAGTTCAGAATCATGACTTTAAAGATACTAGCTGGGCTTGAAAAAAGCGTGGAAGTTATTAGAGAAACCCTTTCTGGAGAAATAAAAGAACTAAAATCTAACCAAATCGAAATCAAAAAGGCTATTGATGAGGTGCAATCAAAAATGGGGGCACTAAATGCTAGGATAAATGAGGCAGAAGAGAGAATCAGCGATATAGAAGACCAAATGATAGAAAATAAAGAGGCTGAGAAAAAGAGAGAGAAACAACTACAGGATCACGAGGGCAGAATTCGAGAGATAAGTGATACGATAAGACGAAACAACATTAGAATAATTGGGATCCCAGAAGAAGAAGAGAGAGAGAGAGGGGCAGAAGGTATATTGGAGCAAATTATAGCAGAGAACTTCCCTAATGTGAGGAAGGAAACAGGCATTAAAATCCAGGAGGCACAGAGAACCCCTCTCAAAATCAATAAAAATAGGTCAACACCCCGACATCTAATAGTAAAACTTACGAGTCTCAGAGACAAAGAGAAAATCCTGAAAGCAGCTCGGGAGAAGAGATATGTAACCTACAATGGTAGAAACATTAGATTGGCAACAGACCTATCCACAGAGACCTGGCAGGCCAGAAAGGACTGGCAAGATATCTTCAGAGCACTAAACGAGAAAAATATGCAGCCAAGAATACTATATCCAGCTAGGCTATCATTGAAAATAGAAGGAGAGATCAAAAGCTTCCAGAACAAACAAAAACTAAAAGAATTTGCAAACACGAAACCAGCCCTCCAAGAAATATTGAGAGGGGTCCTCTAAGCAAAGAGAGAACCTAAAAGCAGCAAAGAGCAGAAACGAACACAGACAACAGACAGTTAACAGTCACCTTACAGGTAATACAATGGCACTAAATTCATACCTTTCAATAGTTACCCTGAATGTAAATGGGCTCAATGCCCCAATCAAAAGACACAGGCTATCAGATTGGATTAAAAAACAAGACCCATCAATATGCTGTCTGCAAGAGACTCATTTTACACGCAAAGACACCCCCAGATTGAAAGTGAGGGGGTGGAAAACCATTTACCATGCTAATGGACACCAAAAGAAAGCTGGGGTGGCAATCCTTATATCAGACAAACTAGATTTTAAAACAAAGACTGTAATAAGAGATGAGGAAGGACACTATATCCTACTTAAAGGGTCTATCCAACAAGAAGATCTAACAATTGTAAATATCTATGCCCCGAACATGGGAGCAGCCAATTATATAAGCCAATTAATAACAAAAGCAAAGAAACACATTGACAACAATACAATAATAGTGGGGGATTTTAACACCCCCCTGACTGAAATGGACAGATCATCTAAGCAAAAGATCAACAAGGAAATAAAGACGTTAAATGACACACTGGACCAAATGGACTTCACAGACATATTCAGAACATTCCATCCCAAAGCAACGGAATACACATTCTTCTCTAGTGCCCATGGAACATTCTCCAGAATTGATCACATCCTAGGTCACAAATCAGGTCTCAATCGGTACCAAAAGATTGGGATCATTCCCTGCATATTTTCAGACCACAATGCTTTGAAACTAGAACTCAACCACAAGAGGAAAGTCGGAAAGAACTCAAATACATGGAGGCTAAAGAGCATCCTACTAAAGAATGAATGGGTCAACCAAGAAATTAAAGAAGAATTAAAAAAATTCATGGAAACCAATGAAAATGAAAACACAACTGTTCAAAATCTTTGGGATACAGCAAAGGCAGTCCTGAGAGGAAAGTATATAGCAATACAAGCCTTTCTCAAGAAACAAGAAAGGTCTCAAATACACAACCTAACCCTACATCTAAAGGAGCTGGAGAAAGAATAGCAAAGAAAGCCTAAACCCAGCAGGAGAAGAGAAATCATAAAGATCAGAGCAGAAATCAATGAACTAGAAACCAAAAGAACAGTAGAACAGATCAACGAAACTAGGAGCTGGTTCTTTGAAAGAATTAACAAGATTGATAAACCCCTGGTCAGACTGATCAAAAAGAAAAGAGAAATGACCCAAATCAACAAAATCATGAATGAAAGAGGAGAGATCACAAGCAACACCAAAGAAATACAAACAATTATAAGAACATATTATGAGCAACTCTATGCCAGCAAATTAGATAACCTGGAAGAAATGGGTGCATTCCTAGAGATGTATCAACTACCAAAATTGAACCAGGAAGAAATAGAAAACCTGAACAGACCTATAACCACTAAGGAAATTGAAACAGTCATCAAAAATCTCCCAAGAAACAAAAGCCCAGGGCCAGATGGCTTCCCAGGGGAATTCTATCAGACATTTCAAGAATTAATACCTATTCTCCTGAAACTGTTCCAAAAAATAGAAATGGAAGGGAAACTTCCAAACTCATTTTATGAGGCCAGCATTACCTTGATCCCAAAACCAGACAAAGACCCCATCAAAAAAGAGAATTACAGACCAATATCCTTGATGAACATGGATGCAAAAATTCTCACCAAAATACTAGCCAATAGGATCCAACAGTACATTAAAAGGATTATTCACCACGACCAAGTGGGATTTATTCCTGGGCTGCAAGGCTGGTTCAACATCCGCAAATCAATCAACGTGATACAATACATTAACAAAAGAAAGAACAAGAATCATATGATCCTCTCAATAGATGCAGAAAAAGCATTTGACAAAGTACAACATCCTTTCTTGATCAAAACTCTTCAGAGTATAGGGATAGAGGGTACATACCTCAATATCATAAAAGCCATCTACGAAAAACCTACAGCGAATATCATTCTCAATGGGGAAAGGCTGAGAGCTTTTCCCCTAAGGTCAGGAACGCGGCAGGGATGTCCACTCTCACCACTGCTATTCAACATAGTATTAGAAGTCCTAGCCACAGCAATCAGACAACAAAAAGAAATCAAAGGCATCCAAATCGGCAAAGAGGAAGTCAAACTCTCACTCTTTGCAGATGATATGATACTGTATGTGGAAAACCCAAAAGACTCCACCCCAAAACTGCTAGAACTCATACAGGAATTCAGTAAAGTAGCAGGATATAAAATCAATGCACAGAAATCAGTGGCATTCCTATACACCAACAACAAGACAGAAGAGAGACAAATCAAGGAGTCTATCCCATTTACAATTGCACCCAAAACCATTAGATACCTAGGAATAAATCTAACCAAAGAGGCAAAGGATCTGTACTCAGAAAACTATAAAATACTCAGGAAAGAAATTGAAGAAGACACAAAGAAATGGAAAAACGTTCCATGCTCATGGATTGGGAGAATCAACATTGTGAAGATGTCAATGCTACCTAGAGCAATCTACACATTCAATGCAATCCCTATCAAAATACCATCCACTTTTTTCAAAGAAATGGAACAAATAATCCTAAAATTTGTATGGAACCAGAAGAGACCCAGAATAGCCAGAGGAATACTGAAAAAGAAAAGCAAAGCTGGTGGCATCACAATTCCGGACTTCCAGCTCTATTACAAAGCTGTCATCATCAAGACAGTATGGTACTGGCACAAAAACAGACACATAGATCAATGGAACAGAATTGAGAGCCCAGAAATGGACCCTCAACTCTATGGTCAACTTATTTTTGACAAAGCAGGAAAGAATGTCCAATGGCAAAAAGACAGTCTCTTCAACAAATGGTGTTGGGAAAATTGGACAGCCACATGCAGAAGAATGAAACTGGACCATTTCCTTACACCACACACAAAAATAGACTCCAAATGGTTGAAAGACTTAAACGTGAGACAGGAGTCCATCCAAATCCTAAAGGAGAACACAGGTAGCAACCTTTTCGACCTTAGCCGCAGCAACTTCTTCCTAGAAACATCGTCAAAGGCACGGGAAGCCAGGGCAAAAATGAACTATTGGGATTTCATCAAGATAAAAAGCTTCTGCACAGCAAAAGAAACAGTCCACAAAACCAAAAGACAACCGACAGAATGGGAGAAAATATTTGCAAATGACGTATCAGATAAAGGGCTAGTATCCAAAATCTATAAAGAACTTATCAAACTCAACACTCAAAGAACAAATAATCCAATCAAGAAATGGGCAGAAGACATGAACAGACATTTCTCCAAAGAAGACATCCAAATGGCCAACAGGCACATGAAAAAGTGCTCAACATCGCTTGGCATCAGGGAAATCCAAATCAAAACCTCAATGAGATACCACCTCACACCCGTCAGAATGGCTAAAATTAACAAGTCAGGGAACGACAGATGTTGGCGGGGATGTGGAGAAAGGGGAACCCTCCTACACTGTTGGTGGGAATGCAAGCTGGTGCAACCCCTCTGGAAAACAGTATGGAGGTTCCTCAAACAGTTGAAATTAGAGCTACCGTTCGATCCAGCAATTGCACTACTGGGTATTTACCACAAAGATACAAATGTAGGGACCCGAAGGGGTACATGTACCCCAATGTTTATAGCAGCAATGTCCACCATAGCCAAACTGTGGAAAGAGCCAAGATGCCCATCGACAGATGAATGGCTAAAGAAGAGGTGGTATATATACACAATGGAATATTATGCAGCCATCAAAAGGAATGAGATCTTGCCATTTGCAACGACGTGGATGGAACTGGAGGGTGTTATGCTGAGTGAAATAAGTCAATCAGAGAAAGACATGTATCACATGACCTCACTGATATGAGGAATTCTTAATCTCAGGAAAGAAACTGAGTGTTACTGGAGTGGTTGGGGGTGGGAGGGATGGGGTGGCTGGATGATAGATATTGGGGAGGGTATGTGCTACGGTGAGCGCTGTGAATTGTGCAAGACTGTTGAATCACAGATCTGTACTTCTGAAACAAATAATGCAACATATTTTAAGAAAAAAGAAAAAGAAGAAGATAACAGGAGAGGAAGAAAAGGGGAGTATGTCAGAGGGGGAGACGAACCATGAGAGATGATGGACTCTGAAAAACAAACTGAGGGTTCTAGAGGGGAGGGGGATAGGGGGATGGGTTAGCCTGGTGATGGGTATTGAGGAGGGCACGTTCTGCATGGAGCACTGGGTGTTATGAACAAACAATGAATCATGGAACACTGCACCAAAAACTAATGATGTAATATATGGTGATTAACATAACAATAAAAAATTAAAAAAAAATGACTAAAAAAAAAATATATACCTTGAGTTTGAGAAAAGGATTACATGGTAGTTATTTCACTATCTCCTACTATTTTTTAAAGTCATACATCCAACTCTTGTAAGGAAGCTAATAGCATCATGTGGAGAAACTTGCAAAGAATACTCTAGGGCAAGTCAGAAGACCATGTGAATGTTATTGCTAGCTTTATCATTAACAATGCTTCTTAACAGCAAGTTTCTTAACCAAGTTAGGTCTCAGTAGCCTCATTTACAACATGAGAATGCTAACAACTATTTTTTAGAGTTTCCTTTTGCCTTAAAAGTTTATGATTACAGGAAAGGGGTGCCTGGGTGGCTCAGTCGGTTAAGCGGCCAACTCCTGATTTTGGCCCACGTAGAGATCTCAGGGTCCTGGGATGGAGTCCTGTGTTGGGCTCCACCCTAAGCAGGGAGTCTGCTTGAGATTCTCCCTCTCCCTCTACCCCTCCCCTGCTCACATGTGCTCCAGCTCTCTCTTTCTCTCTCTCAAATAAATGTGCATTCCTATGTTAATTGAGGCATTATTCACAATAACCAAGCTATAAACAACCTATGTGTCTGCTGATGGATGAATGGATAAAGAAATACTGACACACACACACATACACACACTGAAATATGATTCAGCCATAAAAAAGAAGGAAATCCTGCCATTTGCAACAACATGGATAAACCCAGAGGACATTATGCTATTGAAATAAGTCAGACACTAAAGGAAAAATACTGTATGATCTTATTTATGTGTGTGTAATCTGAAAAAGTCAAACTTATAGAAGCACAGAGTAGAGTGCTGGCTGCCAGGGACTTGGGCGGGGGTTAGTCAAAGGGTACAAACTTTCAGTTATGAAATGATTAAGTTCTGCAGAGCTAATGGACAGCAAGGTGACTCGAGTTAATAATACTTTATTGTGCACTTGAAATTTGCTAAGAGAGTAGATCCTAAATAACACCCCCCTACACACACACACAAGTAACTATATGAGGTGATGGATGAGTTCATTAGCTTGATTGTGGTAATCATTTGGCAGTGTATATGTATACAAAATCATGTTGCATACTTATTTATTTATTTTTTAAAAGATTTTATTTATTTATTTGTTAGAGAAGAGAGAGAGAGTGTGAGCCTGAGCAGGGGGAGTAGCAGGCTCCCCGTTGAGCAAAGAGCCCCATGCGGGATTTGATTCCAGGACCCTGGGTTCATGACCTGAGCCGAAGGCGGACGCTTAACCGACTGCCACCCAGGCGTCCCTGAACACTTTAAATATACACAATTTTTATGTGTCAGTTGTACTGCAATAAAGCTAAGAAAAAATGTTTCAATTAAAAATAGTCTAACATAACATTATTTTATATATACTCAATAGCAAATGGAAAATTTGTTGTGCAAAAAGTATCTAAGAGCAAAACCTAACTTATAAAACTGTGAAAGTAAAGAGCTAATCAGCAGAGCATGAATAAGTTACTCAATAACTAAAAAGAATCTAAAGGCATCTGGCACCTCATTTGGAAGAGTATACAATTCTTGATCTCAGGGTTGTGAGTTCGAGCTCCACACTGGGTGTAGAAATGATTAAAAAATAAATAAACTTTAAAAACTGCTACAAAGAGATGTCATAAGATGTCTAAAAACTGAAGGACATTTAGGCATTTAGAGTCTAATAGTCTAAATAGTCTAAGTAGACAATTTAACCTCTAATTCATCATAATAAAATGATAATTCCTATTAATTATAATGCAGAACAGAATATACACATTCAATGACAATTCTCAAAATATCTTTAATGTGGATCAAATAAAAATGACTATATATGAAGAGCTCCAGGAAACTGTGTGCAAGCGGAATGATATATAAACATAATGGTGTTACTCAAGAGACCAAATTAATAATTTGAAATAACCTGTATGTGGGCCAAGACCCTGATTCCCCAGTGCCTCCACAATGAGTTCAGTACATGGTAGATGCCAAACTACTCTCAGTTAAAGAGATGAATATATGAATTCTAAGCATAACATCGTGGTCAACCAGTAGGGGTTACCATGTCTTTCAACTCCAACCAAAATTGATCAGCAAATCAATCAGAAATATAAGGTGATCCAAAGATTTTTGACAATGTTAAAAGTAGAATATCATTAGGGATACTTTGAAAAGCATCTATTACAACAAAACTGGTATTGGGCTAGGTAAGTTGGAGGTATAGTTGAAGATCACACCAACACATTTACAGTGAGATACATTGGGGTGACAAGGAATAAGAAATAAAATCTAGAGATACACTGTCAGTTGAAAATTGCAAATTAACATAAACATTTTTAGATATTAAAAGTCAACATTTAGAAAAATACTATATTTAACGCAGTCCTATTTCACAAAATGTGAAAGTTCACCTGTGGGCTAGGTCTGTTTCAGTTTTCCATAAAATTGTGCACCTGTAATTATCTACACATTTCAAGCAAAAGAGGAATAGATGGTGGTGGTGATTTTGGTGGTGAGGAAAAAAAGAAAGAAAAGAACCTGCCATAATTATGGGAAATGACCAAAAAACATTTTTTTAAGAAATACTGGGGAAAGTTATTCAGATCTCCAATCTGCACTGATATTCTCCCCCAGTAGAATTTCCATTAGACAAAAACTCTTAGTAAATATAAACCAATATACTAAACTCACTCTTCAGTACCCAGTACTATAGTACCAGTACTACCAACTAATGTGAAATGGAAATTGGTGATGATTTATCTAGTTAAGTGGTTCTGAACTCCATGAGGGTCACAGATGCATTTGAAAATCTGGAGAAAGCTAAGGACTCTCTCCAGAAGCATACACCTATGTTCATGCATACACTGTATTGAATACAATTACACTGGTTTCAAAAATTATTCAAACTACTCAAGACAAAGTTCAATGTAAAAAGTGAATATTCGGCCTCAAAACAGAGAACTAAAATCTGTTGTAATTGTTTAATCAAATTTTATTGCAAACTACCTATATTACAACAATATAAAACCTTACATTTTATAACACTCTCACCAAGATTTTTTTTTCATTTAATCCTTGAAACAAGTTTGTGTTAATTTGTTAGATTCATTTAAAAATGAGGAAAAATAAAATGCAAAGGGTTAAGTTACTTCTTTAATATCACATGTAGCAAGTGACAAAGGTCAAGTGTAGAACCCAGTATTGGGATTCCAATTCCAGTCCTTTCTCCACAATGTCATGACCCAATTTCTGTATCAGAAAAACAAGTGGTGTATACACTTTGTGAAGGTGCACAGTTTAAAATGTCATGAAGCAAATTCAGTCCTTCACTATGAAAGGAAATCTCTTCTTCCTTGCTTGGCTTTTCTTTTTTCTTTCCTTTTTTTTTTCTTCAAATCATCAGTTGGTGGTTTGTTATGACCCAGTGAACGAGCTATGGACCAGAGCTTCCCTACTTGGGATTTTGTCAGTTTTAAGCTTTTGCTTTCATCTATTTCTGTTTAACGTTACACAAAAGCCCGAGAGAACCACCACTTCCTTAGTCTCTCCACATAATCCGGGCGTCATACAGGAGTTTAAAAGACATGTTATTCTCTTCATTTTATCATGAATGCTCCAAATTTTTATACAAGAGATCCTTTGATCCTTCAGAAGCAAGCTCCTTTTTGAAGTTGTGGTAACCAAGTGTTTAAGAGGGTTCTTCCAGAAGGGGCCAGTTGGTCACTCAGTACACATTTTAAATACTCACTTTGTACAGCTCCTTATTGGCTCTTTATAATGCTGCAGACACTCATGGTGGGGGAGAAGGGTGAGGGAGGATCCACTTAAAGCAAAGCAAAACAAAACAAAAGCAGCAAAAACTAAGAGGTGGTCAACTCCTTTTACTGGAAGAACCACAATGATATGAAGGGAGGAAAACTTTACCTAAGGGAGCCTCGAATGGGGGAAGTAAGAGGGACACAGGCAAGTAATTGATTTGCAAGTTCAAAACAAAAAAAGTGTAAAGATTAGGCCTAAATTGCATGCAATCAACATAATTTTCTGTTTTCTCAAAAGCACACAGAATATAACAAAGTATATTCTGAACCCAGCTATAATGATCCCACTGAAATCCCAATAGGTATTTTATACCCACAGACAGTGGACATACTGTAGTAGTTGAGAGCTGAACTAATTATCTGGAAAATTCAAGCAAAAAACCCTTTCTCTATTCCTTCCATATGGGTATTATTTCAAGAAATATGAGGCTCTAGAGATTTACACAGTCTAGAAACTAGACTCTGTTCTGAGTAGCCTGCTCTCCTTTGGACATTCACATTTTGGGCTTTGAGAAATGCAATATTCTCAGGTTATTTCTTGCATTAATTATTCACAGTATAGCTGGAGTCCATGCAATCGCATTGCTTCTGTATTCTAAGAAAAGATTTGGGCAACTTATCGATGGAGGCATGGGGAAACCGGCCAGTCAGAGAATGTTTTGTGAAAGGCATTTTCTCCTGTCACTTTTTTACACATCAGTGCTCAAAATTAATGAAGTTTCTGAAGGACATAGCAATTAGAAAAAAAACATTAGGAAAAACTTATAATAAATTATGTCAGGCATAAAACATGTTGGTAGAAATTATAATTAATAAAAAGTGAAATGTTACACCACCTTAAAATAGAAAGCAGAATCTCTCTTACAAACAACACACGGGGCTAATGCAAAAATCAATGTTCACTGTGCTGGTTGCCTGCAAAATTACACAATTAATCCTGTGTAAACTAACCTATCAGCCATGTGCACTGCAGGATTCCTGATAACTATTACGCTGCACAATCTATTAAAGAAAGAGAACTTTAATGAGGTCCCATGAGAATCTAAAAATTTAAATCATTTTTTTCTCTCTAAAAGAACTTTTACCTCATTTAATGGACATGACTTTCCATATCTGATACACATATGGTCAAATCCACCATTAAAACAATCATCAGGAACCAGAAAGACAGCTTATCTTGAGTTTAAAATATACTACCGAGGTGATTTCAAAGTAATAGAGGATTTAGAGCTCTACATGAAAAAGATGCTGCCTTATCTTCTTGGCTCTGATAGCAATCTATTGCTATCCTATGTCACTGGACCTCACAAGGGCTAATGAGCCATTCTAAAATTGTATTACCACACAATATACTTACTATGCGAAGATATGGAGTCCCATGTGCATTCAGTCTATGAAAATTATAATCTGCTTAATTCCACTACAAAAAATAAATAGAAATAAAGTAACTATTTAGGTATGATCATTTTTAAAATACTGTCCCTATTACACATGCATAACTGAGTATATACAAAAATGTCTTAGTCATGTGTAGGTATCCCACTTAATATTTAACATCTAAATAGACATTTTTGCACAGTTTAAGCAGAAACACGGTTTAAATATTTTTCTGGTGGGGCGCCTGTGTGGCTCAGTTGGTTAAGCGCCTAACTCTTGATTTCAGTTCAGGTCATGAGATCAAGCCCCGTGATGGGCTAAGCGCTGAGCGTGGAGACTGCTTAAGATTCTCTCCCTCTTCCTCTGCCCTCCCCCTTCCCAGCTCTTTTTAACTACAATATATAGGATTATATATAGGATTACCCCAATTGGGGACTTTTTTCCCCCCCAATTTTTAGATTGTATGTAATTCCACCCAAAAGCATGCCTCCTGGACAGAGACTAAATGATTCTTCAAATACTCCCCTGTGTTTTCATTACATAATTAACTGAATTGAAATCCCCTTGAAGAAAACATATCATTATTAAAACTACACATTCCAAAAACATTAAACTTGGTCTCAACTTCTTCTGAATCCTGAGTCTTTAATCTCAACAGCAGTCTTGTGATAGATCAAATCTATTCAGGTATTGTTTGTCTCAACTGCAAAGCTGCATGCCAAAATAAATAGATGCATGGATGGATCCATCTATCAATTGGTAGATGGATAGATACATCAGGGCATTAGCTGTGATAAATGTAAGAGAGAAAAGGAGAAGTCCTGTCACTCATCTTCCTTGAGCCAGTGTGGATTGCTGAAGGAACTCAGCCTGAGCCCATAACCTCGCCTGATGAGCACTGGGCTGCTTCCCTTCCCTTTGGCTCACTGCTGGAAGTAAACAGCAGACTGCAGATACTGTAACAAAATCACTAATGGGAGACCAAAGTAATGAGTGCAGGTATCTCCAGGAGTGGACAGATAATAAAAAGAGAAGTGAGACAAAAAAGAAAATCCCAGAGGAGAAAACAGTGTAGATGCACAGAGGAGAGCAATTTGTCTAAAAGGCTAGAAAGCCCCTAAGCACTAAAAAAAAGCCGACATTTCTGCTGTAACTCTTCCAGACCAAAACTGTAGTCGGTGTCCACACACGCTATTTTCTCCAGAATTTGCTCTATTTCTGAAAGCTTTTGATTTCTATTCTATGCTTTTTGTTTCCTCTCTCCAAACATATATCACCTACTGTATTTCAAAGTGTTATGAACCTTTTAGCCCTTATTTCCATAGAAAGTAATTAAGAATGCTAGAGAAAAGACAGGGTTTTTGTTTGTTTTTCTCATTTAGCTCAGAAGCATAATATTCTCCCCATCAGTCCTAAGGAGCATCGCTTACTGTCGCACATATACACAGTGCTAGTCTAGGCCCCAACTTCAGGTCTACCTTTATGGGACTAATAGATCATTTCCTGTCTTCCCATGTTTCTTCTCATATATCTTCTATAAAAAGTGAAGCAGAAAAATATTTTTAAAAATGATTTACAAGACAACTTCCTGCTTAGTTTTAACAGATGGGCATTCATAGGTGGTGGTTACTAAAGTAAAAGTAAGACATGGGTGGGAGGAGGTGGAAAACATTTATGCATTTTCAACCCTGGTAATAACTACACCTGCCACTTTCTTACATGACATAAACACAGACTTTACCAATGAAGAACTCCTGGTGAAATTATTTACCTGAAATAATAGGCAGGAATTAAACTGACATGCATTTCAGCTTTCACCAAAAATTGTCTCTGGTATCAACATGAAAATATTTTGACAAGGACTAAGACACCCTTCTTGTTATGTTTGCAAAACTTTCCTATGTGCAGTCTATCAGAAAGTATCTACTTGTAGTGGACTGTCTACTAAACACTGGGGAGAGGAGGAAGCATTTTGGAAAATGACGGGAAAGATAAACAATATAAGGTAATTTTTTTCTCTAACAGTCATAGAAATATTTCCACTTTAAGAAAAGGCAGAAAAGTACTAATTATCTCCTTCATTACCTATTTCACAATCACTCCCTTGATTTTAGATACCTAGAGAAGCACAATCACTGTTAAGTTCCTAGACAATGGTGGTGGTGAGTATGTATGTTTGGGTGAGTGTGGGACTATCAGTGGGTGCATGGGCATAAGAAACTGAATTGCTGGGGCGCCTGGGTGGCTCAGTCGTCCAGCGTCTGCCTTCGGCTCAGGTCATGATCCCAGGGTCCTGGGATCGAGCCCCGCATCGGGCTCCCTGCTCCGCGGGAAGCCTGCTTCTCCCTCTCCCACTCCCCCTGCTTGTGTTCCCTCTCTTGCTGTGTCTCTCTCTGTCAAATAAATAAAATCTTAAAAAAAAAGAAAGAAACTGAATTTTTCATGTTTGACCCAGCTTTCACTTTGGCTTTATGAGCTGTCTTATAAAGGGAAAAAAAAAAAAGGTATGTTTTAAGAATTAATATAGACTCCATTCTACTGGATGAATCTCTATATTCATTTTCAGACTTCAGAGATGTTAAATTTGGCTTAACTCTAAGAATCACATAAAAGACAATCTGATACCCTGTACAACTTCCATCTCAACGCTTATTATTCCTCTATTAACAGTCTTCCTGAGTTAGACTGTAGGCTCTGTAAGGGTAGGTAGCACTCCAGTTGCTCAGCATTGTTCCTGAACTTAATAGACAACATGGTATCCTAAGTGTTCAATACTACTTATTGAATGAATAAAGGATTTATGCGTTTAATCCTCTAGTCAATTAGTACCTGACACAGTCCTCTTGAGTTATTTTTTTCTCAAAATATTTTTTCCTTTTGAGTTAAAATCAATTTTTTGCATTTTCTCTTCCACTAAATTCTGTTACTTAATGTAGTCAATATGGTTTTTGATAATTCAGTGAATCTAGTAATATTAACAAATGCAACAAGCATGTATTTAGCAAAAGCTACATGCCAGTCACTGCTGTAACAGTTTTAAAAATATTGCATTTAGTAATTGCAACGATCTTCTGAGATATGTCCTATTCTTTATCCATGATACAATGTAGTTACGGTACAAAAATACCACATTCTGAACAAATTACTCCTTTAAAAACAAGAGATGGTATACTGCCCACACAAAAGTTACTTTAACTCTATGGGTCAATACTTAGAGAGCCTTTACCTTCTAATATTAACTTTGCAATGCAGATTTGTGTTCCCATAACACTTCACTTAAGCATCACTATTTTATATCATAGTGATAGTGATGGAACAAAATTTTTTCACCAAAAGTTCACTTAATTTCATGGATATTTCAACCAGAAAATAGTTTGAAGTGTGGTGTGGTTGTTTGAATAAAGGCATCACAGGATATCTACATCCTAATCCCTGGAAACTGCCCCAAGAATGTTGCCTTACATGGTAAATGGGACTTAGCAGATGTGATTACATTAAGGACCATGAGAAAGGGAGATTATCCTAGATTACATGAATATGTGAATGGGTCTAATATAATCACAGGTTCCTTATAGGAAGAAGGCAGAAGGTGAGAGTCAGAACAGGTGACATAAAGGCAGAGCAGAGAGAGACAAATTGGAAGATGCTACACTGTTGGCTTTGAAGATGAAGGATGGGGCCACAAGCCAAGGAATGCAGGTGGATTCTAGAAGCTGGAAAAAGCAAAGAAACAGATTCTCCCCTAGAGGCTCTAAAGGAAAATAGTTCTGCTGACAGTTTGATTTGGGGCTGTCTAAACTCCAGAATTTCTAGAGAACAAATCTGTGTCATTTTAAGCCACTAATTTGGTGGTAATTGTTTACAACAGGAATTGAATATAGGTCAAGTAACACAGATGTATGTAGATAAGAACCTAGATTTTGATTTCAGGAGCCAGTTTTTGGTACTTCTTTAGGTTGATACAAAATATATGCTGCCTTCAATTATTTTGCAAGGAGATGAAATAATATTATATCCATAAGCCTAAGTTAAAATTATGCTCCTTTTTATAGAAACCTAAATTTTTTTAAATAATTTTTTTATTGTTATGTTAATCACCATACATTACATCATTAGTTTTTGATGTAGTGTTCCATGATTCATTGTTTGTGCATAACACCCAGTGCTCCACGCAGAATGTGCCCTCCTTAATACCCATCACCAGGCTAACCCATCCCCCCACCCCCCTCCCCTCTAGAACACTCAGTTTGTTTTTCAGAGTCCATCGTCTCTAATTAGAAACCTAAATTTTTAAGTAAGATTTGTCACATATGTAGTCATATCATTTTTGAGCACATAAAATATTTCCATAAATTAAGTCAATAAATATTAAGATACAATAGGGTAATATTTTGCATAAGTACAGTATCTACAGTCTCATTAACTTAATATTAAATATGTAATTTAAACTCCCTCTTCAATGTTTGCTCATCTATATTCCAATAGCAAGAACACTTACAGAACCAACATAAACATCAGGAAGATTACCTGAAATACTAAGTACTACTCATGTATATATAAGTCTTTGTACAGATGTTAAGTACTGGAGTGTGACTATGTGGTTTACCTCTACTCTTCTGAAAAGGAGATTGAGTTGACTTTTTGTCTAGTCTTTGACAACTACCATGAAATTAAAAATGGAAAGGCATGAGATTTCTCTTAGATCTAAGCAAGTTAATCTCTGAATGAGTTTAGGGTCTGTTACCTATAAACACTCTGATAGATCTACATTGTAATCAAGAGCTAAAACAGTTCATTATCAGCTTTTGGTGATAATGTTCCTACTTGTCCAAAAAACACAAATTCTATATTGGCAAATTTGCAATGTAGCTTACATGTTTTTATTTTATGAAGAAATTTAGATACAGGAAATAGAATTTAAAGATGCCTACATAATTGCCATCTAAATTTTTAAATATTAACATTTTGTCATATTTGCCTAAGAACTCACTTTTTATTTTTATTTATTTATTTTTTAAGTAGGCTCTAAACCCAACATGGGGCTCAAACTCCCAACACAGAGTTCAAGAGTCACATGCTTTACCAGGTGCCCCCAGAAATCACTAAATAAACAAAATACAAGAAATTAAGTTGAAAGTCCCTTAAATTTACTGTCTTCTAAATTCCATCTCCCTTTACTCCTGGAAAGAACCAACATATTTAATTTAATGTGCAAGCAACACATTTTTTATACTATTCTATAAATATAATGTTGCATGAGTATTTTTAATTCACGTAATTGGTATTGTTGACAATGAGACAAGAGGCCCCAAATGGAGTTGCTTATGCTGAGCCTAACCACAACAAGCCTTAACTTAGTTACAGTTTCAGCCTGTCCCAGGCATGGAATCTTACACCAGTCAATCAAGAATCCCTGGTCAGTACTAGGGAGGTAATAGACCCAATAGACCCCCTGCTGCTTTCTAAAGGAAAGTGACCTTGTCTGAAACAATTCACTTTTTGCTACTAATCCTTGTATGTGCTGCCTTCAGCCCCTAGAAGTCTTTCATTTTGTACAGCTACTCAGAGCTCCTTTCTATCTGCTAGATGGGATACTGCCTGATTCAAGAATCACTGAATAAAGCCCATAAGATTTTAAAATTTTACTCATTCAAATTTCATTTTTTAACACTATCATACACAAGGTATCATTCTGACACTTGCTTATTTTCACATAAATTATTTTCAAAATCTACATTTATATTTAGTTCATTCATTTGAACTGTTCTACAAGTCAACATGCGTATACTAAATATTTTATATATTTCAAGCTATTTATCCCCTTTTGATAGACATGTAGGTTGTTTCCACTTTTTACTCTTACAAATGGTTGCATGAAGGGGCACCTGGCTGGCTCAGTCAGGAGAACATGCAACTCTTGATCTTGGGGTCTACGTTGGGCGTAGAGCCTACTTAAAAACAAAACAAAACAAATGGTTGCACAGAACATGTTTGTATTGTAGGGGATAAAGACAGGCTGTCCTAAGATGGGCCACTTTGGTAGAAAGATTATTTTGAGTTAAAAGCAACCAAAACCCAGCAGATTCAGGAAAAGTTCTTTACTTCCTTCCTCAACTACCTAATAATAATACAGATAGAGGACCTGCTCCAAGAAGAGAGTTATCACCATAGATATCTATATTATGATATGAATTACTACAGTAGATAAGGGGGAAACTAGCAAGGTCTGTTTGATCAAAGTCCTCTATGTCCACTGTTTCTGAGTGGCCCAGAAACATTTCTTTACCAAGCATTTACTCTTTTTCATCTTCCGGAGGATTGCATTCATTCCCTTTGAAGTCCCAGACCCCTACCCCCTTCTTCTTAGTCAGAAGGACATATATATATCTCACTTTGCCTGTCTTTGGAATTTCCATGTTTGTGTGGATTTCTCATGTGTATGAAATTAAATTTTATTTTCTCCCATTAATCTGTCTTATGTCAATTTGATTCTTAGTCCAGCTAGAAGGACTTTGAATAGCAGAGGAAATTCTTCCTCCCTGACTGGATAGTTCCCCTTGAGCACATGTGTGAGCACTTCTCTTGGGTAATCATGCAGCTACAGAATGGCTGGGGCATCCTAGGGTATAAATATTTTCAACCTTCCTAGCTATTGTGAATTCCTCCTCCCAAAGGGGGTTCTGTCACTTTTTACTCACATCAGCAGAGCATGAATGCTCCCATTTCCTGATATCTTTACAACATTCAGTTTTTGATATTTTCACTGTTATAGCCCAATAAATGTAACACAGATCCTCATTGCTTTTTTTTTTTAAATCAGCTTTACTAAAGTATAATTTGCCTAGAGTAAAATTAACAAGTTTTAAATGTACAATTCAGTATTGACAAAGTATACAGTTGTTTAAACATGACTACAATCAAGATATAAAATATCTCCATCACCTCAACTCCCAACCCCACTCACCAGTCCCTGAAATCACTGATTTTATTTGTCCCTCTAGTTGTACCTTTTCCAGAATATCCTATAAATGGAAACATACAGTATTTAACCTTTTGTGTCTGGCTTCTTTCACTCAGCACGATGTTTCTGAGAGTCATTCATGTTATTGCATAGGTCCATTCTTTGTGATTGCTGAGTAGTATATTCCATAGTATGGATGAACTACAATTTGTTTTCACTGAGATTTTAATTTGCATTGCCCTGATTATTGTGAGGTCCACTATTTTTACATTATTTTTGACCAATTGAGTTTCTTTTGGTCCACTATTTTTACATTATTTTTGACCAATTGAGTTTCTTTTTTCTAAAATGTGTTCTTTCTCTTTGCCCATTTTTCCATTGTGTTGTTTTTTTCTTATGAATTTAAAACTTATTCTTTGTTCTTTGTCATTATCTATATAACTAATAAATTGTATCTTTTTCACATAAATATGAAAATAAACATCCAAAGTCTAAACTTTAATCTTTCTAGAAGGACACATTTAGAAGCATTTCACATTACTAATGTGTATACCAAAAAATAGGGTGGGCATTTGGGTTAAAGTCAACATAATTTACTTGCTATTCAGTAACACTTTTAACAATAGAATGGTTCTTTCCTTAGGGGGAGGTGGGTACTGTGTTCTCTACTCACTTGGGGAAACTTAAATATGATATATTAAAATATAGCAAGGGAAAAAAGGATAACCGAATTCTATTTGATACAAATTATCTTGCCATTTTAATCAACACATATCATGCTTATGATCAATAATTGAATGGAAAATGTCTTTCATCTTCCATACCCAACACAAAAGTGCTGTAAGAATTAATGAGCAGGTTCCTCCAGTGCAGTGTAGCGCATTCTTTCAGCAGTGCATGCCCTCTTTCAGACCAGAAGCTCACTAAATGTCACTCGCCCCAGTCCTCAGCCCTCCTGGGGCTCATCCAAATCCCTCTGCTGTGAGGCAGTATGGCGACGACACATATCTAAACCTCCTTGTCTCACAACTACATATTCTGTGCTTGTTTCCCATGTAGGTTTCTGCCTGCAGGGGCTGTGTGCTATTTCTCACAACAATCCCCAAACCACCCATATCATCTTATTAAAAGTACAATAAACAGTCTCACAAATCCCCTTTATCGCACCCTAGTTCAAGTCCGAGTTGTTCTCATTCCCCATGTGGAACACCAACGGATCCTGCTCCCTGTTGCAATCCACTCTTCATGCAACAGCTAAAGCAATTTTTTTTTTTGACAAACATAAATCAGATCCACTTCCTTTAACTGCTTGGATTCCTTTGAAGTTCCTATATGGTGCTTTAAATTCACATTCTCATCTATGACCTGTAAGGGCTCACAAGATCTGCCCTAACCTTTCCTGTGCCATTCACGCCCAAGCTCCCTACGCTCCAGGTTCTAGCCTTCTGTCAGCTCCAGACCATGCCAAATTCTTGTCCTCCATGGTGCCTTTCCGCTTGCTGCCCCTCTGCCTGGAACCCTGCCCTTCTGGCTCTTTCTGTGAGCCTTCCTCCCTTTCTGGCTTGGCTGGAAAGTCATCTTCGCAGAAAACCCTTTCTAAAATAAGTTCCTCCTTTCATTTTTCTCTATCATCATCCTTTTTTTCTTTCCTGTAATGATTTTATTTGTTTACTTATTTATTGGCTGACATTCTCAATAATGGTAAACTCTGGAAGGCAGGGAATTCGTCTTCATCTTAATGCTTAGCACGGTGCCTGGAATTTGTAAACAGCTCAATAAATATTTGATGAATGAATGAATGACTCCTTGGAATCAGAGTCTCACACACACACACACACACACACACACACACACACTTACTTCACTTGGAGTCACCGATTCTTCTCCTCTTTTGTATCTGGGAGCATAACTATAGACACATAGATAAATTTTTTCTGATACTGTTCTTTTCCAGCATGGATCTGTTCAACCAAATTATTTGGGAGTTACACAGAGGGTAACTCCTACCCCAGTGAACACGGGACTGAAGAGATAAAAAAAGAAAAAGAAAAAAGCTACTGAAAACTTCCTTCCTCTGCAGACTTTTAAACTGCTAATCAGCACAAACAGCTTGTAGCTGATTGAACACAAAAGGTTGCCGAAATGGCACATAAACTAATTCCAGGTGATTTAATATCTCACATTGCCCTAGTGAAAATATTGACAAAAAAGAAGAATATAATTTGGAGTCTTTCTGCACAGCTGAATTTGGTGTTAGCTTTTGAGCCTCTATCAAAGCATTTCCATAAATCAACATTGCTAAAGAAAGAAAGTCTAGGTGTGGCATCCAGGAACCACTGCCAAATTAGGAAAATCCTAGCAAATGGGAAAATGCTAGTTCTCTGGGTATGAATGGCCATATTTAGCAGCCCTTTCCCAAATGTATGTTCCACTTTGTCAATGTCAAAGTCGCCTCCAGCAATGTTCCTTGAATGTCCGATGGCATCTTATGCTTAAGGAGGAAATAAACTTTCTAAATATATTACCAATACCATTGGTCAGTTAGCAGTCATAGGGAAATATGAAATTCAAATGCTTCTGGTAAATCCACATCTTACACAAGGCATCAATAAACACAAACTATTTTATGTTTTTTAACAGACGGGTCTGGTATATGTTGACTATCTTATGTTTCTGAGGCTATTCTTTCACCCTAAAAGCATTGTCTGGTACATTATTTCAGAATCAACTCTCAATCACTTTATGAAAGAGAGTATTCACTTTAATCTTTCTCCTGGCCACATTAAAAAGAATACACAAGAAGTAAGAAGATTCTTTTCAACTGTCATATAAGAAAGTCAGCTCTGAATTCACAGGAAATCAAAAAAAAAAAAACTGTAGTATAAAGAATTATTCTGCCAAACAACATCAAAAAGCCAAAACTTCAAACTCCAGTAATGATATTTTCCCCATAATACCTCAATTCAAAATTGTACCACCAGTCATGAGTTTTTATTTACTTATTTAAAACATTTTTATTTTTAAGTAATCTCTACACCCAACATAGTCTTGAACTCACAACCCCAAGATCAAGAGTCACACGCTCCACTGACTGAGCCAGCCAGGTGCCCCTGAGTTTTTAAATATTATCTGATTAGTACTGTTCCTCTAAAATAGGGTAGTATTTTTTTAAATGTCATTTTTTGTTTACATTTTCTGCCATATCTGGACAGGTAGGTCTCAGATCCCACATTCTTGGGTTTAAAATATCTCTAAAGACATTTATTCCCACTCAGAATTTTCATCATACCAATTTCCAAAGCTTTAGGCCGGCAGTTGACAAATTTGATGAAACTGAGTCAATAAATAATGAGTAGAAATGTTGAAAGTCAAAAAAAATTCTGAATTCATGAAATGGTCACCTCAAGTAAATTTCACTGTTGCATCATTCATTTGTCAAAAATCAAATTGTAAAGCTTTTGAGAGATGTGCTTCAATTCACAGAACAGTTTTATAATTAGTCACCTAGTATGAGGCCAAGAAATAAATGTTACTTTTTACACTTAACATATAGTAGTATAAGCAAATCCATGACAATTTTAAGAGGTTTTCATTTTGCTGATAAATACTTGATGAGAAAGCAGATCCTGAGAGTGAATTCAGCATAAGTGAGGTTATGTAGATTTACCAAAGAGCAGTTATGTCTATGTATGTGTATGCCTGCACATGCTGTATGTTCAAATTCTCAATTTCATAGTCTCTAAGTTATGCCTTGTCACTGTTACTTATTAGGTGCACATGATTAATATTTGCAAAGAATAACTTCAGAAGATAAAGCTAGAATATTTCACATCAATGCACTATTGTTTTATCAACTTTACTAACACACAAGTTCTTCTTCCCTTTGAACTTTAAAAGGTTATATTTTCTGTATTTCTAGGTATTAATGAAATATCCACAATAATCAAAAAGAGGGATGCATTATTCAAGGTGCTAGCAAAAGCAAGAATATCCATCACTAATCAATATTGTGGATATTCATTTCCCTACTCTTTTTTAAAAAAGTGAAATTACTGGAGACGCCTGGATGGCTCAGTTGGTTAAGCATCTGCCTTCAGCTCAGGTCATGATCCCAGGGTCCTGGGAGCAAGTCCTGCATTGGGCTCCTTGCTCAGCGGGGAATCTGCTTCTCGCTCTGCCTGCCACTCCTCCTGCTTGTGCTCCCTCTCCAATAAATAAATAAAATCTTAAAAAAAAAAGTGAAATTACTGATGTAATTAAAATGCAATGTACAGAAGACTCAAGTCAATTATGTAAGTGTTAGTATGGCCAATAAGAAAGTGATATTTAAAAAAAAAAAAAGGAGCACCTAGATGACTCAATTGAAGAGCATGCAACTACTGATCTTGGGGTATGAATTCAAGCTCCACATTGGGTATAGATATTATCTAAATAAATAAAACTTTATTTTTTTAAATAAAAAAGATAAAATTTAAAAAAAGTGACATTGATAATGTAGCATGTGACCTCAGTGTTTCTAAGAAAAAAAGGCACAAAATATTTTCACTTGAAAAATATATAAAAATTACACAAATATAAACAACAATAAAGAAAATCCTAGTGTTTCACTGTCAGCTCTTAGTATTTGATGACCTTATTATTACTTTCCTTTGTTTTTTTTCCTTCTTCCCATTTCACAAGCATATTAAGTATAGAAAACTAAATACACAATAGCCTTATCTGCATTATCTGAGCTTCTGTGACTGAGAACCAGGTCCTAGAAGGGACTAGAGAACACAGAGTCAACAGTGCTCTGAGACATAAAGGAGAAAAAAACCCACCTAGAAAACACAGAGGGCACTGTTTTTCTATTGGGAACATCTGATTTCCTGGTCATCTCAGAATTGGAAAGCACCCTCCAAGGTCACAGAACTCAAACATCCTTATGATGGCTCTGGATGTCCACACCCCTGACTTGTCAATCAAACAGGCTTTAGGTTGGCTCTCCATTTTCCACCCAGGTTTGGCTTTCTCTAAGTCTATGCCAAACTGGGGAGGGCTCCTGTTTTATAATACATGGAAAAGCCTTTTAGAACTTGAGAAAGGTAATCAAATCACATTTTATCACAAGAAGGTTTTCTCTAACAGCACTAGACTCTGGTGTGATAAATACTGCTAAAAATTAATTGCTCATTAAGTAGGGCTTGCATGTTTATTTTGCTTCAGAGAAATGGTAATTGCAGTGGAATTTCTTCTTTGTCTTTCAAATTCTACCTCTTTTCTGACACGTTCATCTTATTTGTTTAAAGATTTTATTTATTTGAGAGAGAGAGTGCACAGAGCGGTGGGGAGGGCAGAGGGAGAGGGAGAAGCAGACTCCCCATTGAACAGGGAGCCCGATGCAGGCAGATGCTTAACTGATTGAGCAACCCAGGTGCCCCCTGACACTTTTAATAGTGCACAAACTGGAAATAATCTTTCCTATTCTGATCATATTCTGTCTATACATTCTCCTATGGCAGTTTTGGTCCTCTACTTTACATTGTTCTTATTTGAGTATACATCCTTAATTAGACTGGAGTTTTACAACATTTCAGGAGTGTCAGACCCCAGAAAATGCATATATGTTCATATTAATACTATTTTATAGGTGTATATTTGGTGGTAACTGTAAGCATCTTCAGGCCAGGTACTGTGTCTAATTCACCTTGGAGTTTATCCATCCAGCATAGTGATTTTCACATAGCAAGAACTTCACAAATTTTCATTTAATGATTAAATGCAGGAACATAATAGGATAAAGGCAGAGAAGTGTGATGAATTTTTCTAAGGGATGTCTTCACCCTCCTTGAGCTGGGCTGCATATTGTAGAGCACTATTCTCAGTAGTGTGATCATCTTAGGAAGCACTTTTGGGCATGACCTAAGTGAATATCCCCTTTGAATTGTCTTGCAATCTTTCTGACTGTAAAAAAAAAAAAAAAAAAGCAAAGTCTCAGGTAGGTCCTAATATATCACTAGGAACACTTTAACTTTACTAATCTTGCTATTTTATAGTGGGAGAGAGGGAGCAGAACTTCAACCCAAAGCCTTTGGCAGGTAGGTGGGTAATTTGTAACCAGCTATCATTAATGACCTTGGACTGTTTTCATTGTGTTAACATTTGTAGTTACCTTTCATTGTTTCCCACTACGCTGGTGTTTCATTTACAGTAATGAAATAAAACCTCAGTTTTAAAGCAACACTTTTTTCTTTTAATGTGCTGTTAAAAATGTTAAGTACCTTATGACAAAAATAATGAAGACAGTGTATTTGGGGGACTCTTAGAGAATAGATGATCGAGTGACCAGTTATTTTAAGAAGAAAGAACAGCAGGACGGGTGCCTGTGTGGCTCAGTTGTTAAGTATCTGCCTTCGGCTCCAGTCATGGTCCCAGGGTCCTGGGATCGAGTCCCACATCGGGCTCCCTGCTCCACAGGAAGCCTGCTCCTCCCTCTCCCACTCCCCCTGCTTGTGTTCCCTCTCTTGCTGTGTCTCTCTCTGTCAAATAAATAAATAAAATCTTTTTTAAATAATTAAAAAAAAGAAAGAACAACAGGAAATGTGTCTGAGAAGACAGGAGCTCTAAAAAGGCTGGAACGGCGAGCTTTTGACTAAAAGGAGAGGGTCTCTAAGGATACAGGAAAGTAGAAGGAAATAATGAAGACTGAGTCCAGCTGAATGTGGAAACCAAGTGTGACAGTTACTTGGCCTGCAAAGCAGTGGGAAGCCAGGAGAAATTTTCGGGAAGTAAGTGACATCATGGTCAAAGTGACAAGTGAGAAAGGGGATTTTCTCAGGGACATTTAGACCTTCGTGGAGAATAACGATGACAAAGGGCAAAAATCCAGTGAGGGGAAGGTTACAGTGGTCTAGTGATTAAAAGACTGAACATGGAATTATCCAGAATGGCTCATGAGAAATGAATCTCAGTGTGTCAAAGAGAAAGTTGAAGCAGGCTTTGTGGTCATGTACGAGTAGAGAAAGGATGCAGAGCACAGAAGATGGACAAGTGCTAAAGCAAGACCGGCCAGGAGGTGCTCTCTGCTGTAGTAAAAATATATTTTGCTATAACAAAAGAAACCACAGGAAAAAATCCGAGGATTGCCTGTGTTTCAACAGTGCCAAGAGTTTTTAATACGGCTTTATAGGTTGTATCATCTAAAAATGAACCTGTCCAGAAAACACTAAGTTTTCTGAACAAGGGAACATTTTATCAACAGCTAAGTGGTTTGTCATGAAAATGACTTAAGACAAAATCAGACCACCTGATTTCCAGTTCCCCTCTTACAGAAATGGTGCCAGGAGTTCCCTTAACCTCTCTGAATAGGATTAATACCTACCTTGCTTAAACACCTAGTTTTTATTTATGTATTCATTTAACATTTTTATTTTTTTATTTATTATTTATTTAACATATTTTTATAAGAATCCCATTAAATGATATATGCTTGTGTCTCTTACTTAAAGGCAATTTTCAGCATTGCCAGTATAGAATTAAATTTACCATGGCAGAGCATTTTAGGGTTACACATATTGCATTTAACCTGCTGAATTAGTTTCTGAGATATGAAAAATATAGTGCAATACTCCAAACGTGCTTTTGGAAAGACTGCAGGAGAAAAACATCTGTGTTTATCAGAAGAGTGGGATGAAGTACCAGAGGTATGAGAATGATAGTATGTGTGGCTCCCAAGCACTGAGAGAAAAATCGGCAGGCCAGAGAAGGAAGAAGATGATGGGAAGGTGTGAGGAAATAGAGAAGTAGAGGCGATGAGAACACAAACCAAACCTATATTAGACATGGCGGTGGTTGTTCATCCATTATCAGGGAGCATTTGAAGAGAAAAGAAACAGCCCAAGACAGCTCCCTTGCTGTACATTCTTGACTTGCTTCTTGCTCCGCGCTCGCACAGCACTGCAGGAAGATAGGAGAATGTTGGTACTCACCACCCGTGAGTCCCCTTTCCATTACAATCCTGTTTCTGAAAGTTACAGGTAAAGAAAGATGGAAGCCAAATGCACAATAATCATTTTGGTGCAAGAAGCCTGCCTCCTTTTTCGTTTGTGGCTGTAAAAGATAAACAGAAGGACATGGAGAGGCTCTTCTCCGTCCCTCCTCAAGCCCAGTGCCTGTGCGATCTGAGTGGTCAACTCCATGTTTCCGGGCATTTGAGTTTCGCTGGGGGAGCCCTAGTCCTGCCAAGGCCAAGCCACTTCTGAGCTAAATGGAAGAGTAAGGATAAATGCAAATGGATGGGAGGTACAGAGTATCAGCAAAGCCCATCCTGCTAAGGCATCTCAGCCTGAAGGGTCCTCAGCTGCCCATCCTCTCACTTCTAGCCTCCCTCTCGAGACATGGGTGCCTCCAGCTAGCCAAAGTTCACTCTCCTGTCACACTCCCTTCTCTAAGTCGTTTGTGCTCCTGGGCATAAGAGATCTAGGAAGAAGGAAGGGAAAGGAGTATCCCTTTGGGGCACTGGGTTCTTCTACCTCTTCCAAGTTTTCTTCCACTTTGTAATTAGTCATGGAGTGAGTAAATGGTATCACAGCGGATATAATAATTCTCTTGATTAGCATGTCTTTCAAGTTCTTCCTGCCCTGTCTGGTAGCACCCTCCAGCACAGCAGGGTAGCTGGGTGAGTGCTCCCTTTGCATCTGGACTGGTGTTTTATGGTTTGGACCACAGTGGAAGGGATGTTGAACCTGTTCCAGGCCCAGTCTTTACCAGAACTGATGATCTTCTAAATTGGACTCTTGGACCACTGAGCCATCATGTAAGAAGTCCAATGACCTACTTGAGAGGTCTCCATTGACCTACAGTGGAGAGACCATGTGCTACATGAAAATAAACAGAGGCCAAAGAGGGGCCCAGCTGAGTTCAGCCTCCCCTTTCACGTGTACAGCACCAGACATGCAAGTGAAGCTATTCTGGGGCCACTAGCCCAACCCGGCCACCATCTGAACCTACCATGTCATCCCAGCTGTCACCAGATGGGGCTGAAATCATCCATCTTAGCCCTGCCTGAGTCCCTGACATACAAAAGCATGAGATTTCAAAAAATGGTTGTTGTTTCAGTTATGGGTTAGTAATGTAGCAATAGGTAACCAAACAGTACCCCTTCACATTTTACATAAATTGCTACATAGTCACAATTCAAACTAATTTTTGATCATTTCCCCTCTTAGCTACACATAAGTCTCCAGGTACTTTTCTTCCAAATGATAAGCAACTTGTGTATTTCCCCGAAGAATCTGATATGCAAAACACATTCCTTCTGAGGTCTTAAACAGTTTAAAGCCATATGGTGAATTCCCCATGCACAATTCAACAAAATAAATGATGAAAATAGCATGAGCTCCATTTCAGAAGTCAATGGAATGGTGATAGTATTTACAAAGCATGGCCTCCGTAAGTGATAGTAATAAAAAAATATACTGTGATACACTTGCAGGGCAAAATCTCATCTGCAAACAATAGTACCTTGGATGGTTATTAGTGCACTGCTATTAGAAGGACATCTTGTAAAAGGTTTGGGGAATTTTAATATTGCTGTTTTGTATTTGCATGTAACATTCTTAAACAGGTAGATCACTAGGAAAGATGATTTCACTTGATTTTCAGATTAATGATCTATACTCATATAGGTGATAGGTCATTTTTTTAAACTATTTCATAATTTCTTAATGACTCAGGGACCACTCATAAGGCCATCATGATTTCTGAGTTGCCTCTTTCTAGCCTTTCCATTCTCCTCCCTTGCTGAAGAGATGCTAACTATAATTTCTTTTGTCTGTGAACGAATCTGCAAAATTTCCATCATCTGTTCTAACTTGCAGTTTATACTCTGTCATCCACTAAAATAAAACAGAGTTATGCTTATTAGAATGGTTCTAAATTAAGAGTGAGTATTCACTGAATGAGGAAGTTCTTCCCATACCAAAATGCTAGCAGTGAATTCAAGTGAATTTATGCTGCTATGAGGCCTCTTTTGTTCAACCTTTAGATACTGGTTTAGGACTTAGAGACTGGAGGTAGCTAGTGAATAGACTTCAGATTTACTTGTTGTGATTACAGTCATTGATTTATTTTATATCTTTTACTCTTATTTGCAGTAGTAAAACAGCATATGGGAAAATGAGCATTGTTTTGGCAATAGGTGAGAAATACACTACCTGTATCATGCAGTATTTAAGAACATCCACGTAGATCAAAATAAATTCATATTGAAGGGATTTAATACAACACATCAATTACAGATTAATGAACCACTCTGTATAATTCAAGACCTCCAGTTTTATTTTTTAATATTTGTGGACTGGAAGCAGCTGAAATAATTACTTCAGTTTTCTACTTCATGTTTGGCATGAGTTCTAAAGAGAGCACACCCACTCCTGCTCCACTATGCACACACACACACACACCATACAACCGCCCACATAAACTGTGACATTCATGGAACCAGTCTGAACCATCAAGACACTGGAATACAATCTTCAACAGCAGTAGATGTGAAGCGAATCCAGTTGAATAAAAACCTAGAACTGGCATTCCACTCCCTTCATAGAGCACAGAAGCAAATGTGTAGCCCAATTAGCCTCCCATTAAGGACACAGTCTAGTTTTCAGTAGAAACAATCCAACTACTCTCCACTCTAAGCATCCAGTCTGTTAACCCCATTATTTAAATGAACTTGGGAAATGATGACACACACCTTTTTGTCCCTCCTCATCAGCTCTGAATTTCGAGGGGCAAAGGAAGTGGAATGCATACTTAATTGAGGCAGTAAATACAAGGCTGTAGCAGATTGTTTGACTGTTAAATACAGTAATGAGTTTTTAATGGCCGCTGTCCAACATTACACTGGAGAAAAATGGTTTATTAGTAATAATAATAGCTGGCACTTTTATCTTCAAAGCACTTTACAAATATTAGCTCATTAATTCTCCAGCTGCCACTGGGAGGCAGTGGTAACTGTTTCTATCCTCAGTTTCTAGCTGGTGAAACAGGAAAACAGAGGTAGTAACCAAGTTTTCAAAAGCAGGTTTGGGGTATAGAGGTCAATTTCCAATTCAACAACTCCTACTCTTTTTTTTTTTTTAGTTTTCTGATTTTATTAACACAACTACAATGTGCACATAAACTATCCAACTATTCATTTTCTTTGCTGCACAGCCTGGCATTGGGATTGGTGACTCCAATGGCCAGCTGGGCTGCTCTTTCCACAATGGCTCTGTGGTTCTTGGAGGAGACATTGTGAGCAATCTCTGCACGGTAGGATTTGTTGCACCTCAGCAGCCCTCCAAGCTCCTTGGCATTGTGGACTAGGAACTTCCAAAAGCCACGGGGCAGCATGTGCTTTGTTTTCTTGTTGCTCCCGTAACCAATGCTGGGCATCAAGATCTGGCCCTTGAATCTTCTGCACACCCTACTGTCAGTGTCTTTGGGCTTCCACCAGTTGCGCTTAATTTTGACATATCGGTCTGATGGGTGCTGGATGAATTTCTTGGTCCTTTTTTATTTCTTATTTTTATTTTTTTAAAGATTTTATTTATTTAATTGAGAGGGAGAGAGAAAAAGAGAGAGAGAGAGAGAGAGAGCGGGGGGGGGGGGAGAGGGAGAGAGAAAGAGAGAAGCATACTCCCCACTAGGCAGGGAGCCTGACTCGGGGCTGGATCCAAGGACCTGAGCCACCCAGGTGCCCCTCTTGGTCCTTTTTTAATGATCTTGGGCTTCCTCAGAGGTCTGAGGGTAGCCATGATGCCAAGTAGGTGATGGCTGCCATCTCCACAGGAAGAGAGGACTTATATCAATTTTTATACATAATTGGATGGCATTCACTGTGATGACTGCCAGCCCCTTTTTGAGGGGTTAGTGGTTAAGGTCAAATTCAGTTTATTTGAACCTGATTCACAAAAGCACACATGAGTTGTATCCAAATTGCTCAATGGTGGTCCTTTAGTATTATTTCAAGCAAGTCAACTGCATTAAAAATTTCAGCCCAAATCAATTTCATGCAGAAGCTTCTATACATGGAAAAAAATGGTCTGTTGAGACCCTTTGAAATCTAGCCCCACTGAGAATTAATTGCTAGAGATTACAAAGCAAAATGGAATCAAGGTCAAACTTAAACATCTTTATTTGGGCTTTCTATTTTTATTCATTCACTCAGATCTCCTTTATGGAAAATAGTATACATCTCAAATTAGTGAACAGTAATAAATAATCCAAAGAGTCTATTATTCATTCTGATGTACTCTATAGATATTAAAATTGTTATTATTTTTGTTTGTTTGCTTACCACTGTGGGCAATGTTTTCAATTTCTTGCCATTGTACAATGCCTTAAATATTTTAATCTAATAAATGAATTCTCCATTATGTCATCAGATGCATTTTACAGAACAAGTTTAGAAAGTCTTATATTTATAACACAAAAACAAATGTATTTCTTGAGAAGCCAAGTACTGTGCTCTAGAGAAGCAGACGTGGGTCAGACAAAAGTCCTATAGCAAATCCATTCCATCAAGTCCAAAGAAATGGGATTGACTGTCTAGCCAAAGCAGAAAGCAAACATTTTTGCCTCTATTATAGAAAAAGGAGTTGGAATTCCTCAGCATCTGAGAATGCTACTTATATTTTGCACATAAAAAGATAATAATAGCATTTGCTTCTAAACACCCCAAACCAAAACATCAACTACCTCTCAAAATCCCAAATATATTGACCATGCCTAGAATAGCATTGATTTTTTTTTTTCCTTCAAAGCCTTATCTTAATTGACAGCTGTTAATAAAGATAGTGCCATCATGATGATAGGTGTCATTTTCAAGAAGTCAGGCCGGTATATGACATCTGCCATTGCCAACTATTTCTATCTTAATCTGGAGTGGCAGATACTCACACCTTTGTGGAAATGCCAACCGTGTAATGCAATTGGTTATATATAACCCCCAGACGTGAGGGAAATCCATGCATATTGATATGACAGAGCATCAGAAACATTTCTGCCAAGAAATAAGAAATGGTAATGAGGGCAAGCAAATGCTTTGGGGAGGGTAAAGGTTGAATTTTACATATACTGGTGCCCAGGGACTGTTATAGAAAGAATCAGGCATCAAATGCTTTCATGACAAAATTTTGGAGAGAACACAAATGTCCTCCTCTCCCAATGTATCTCCCACACGGAAGTCCCTCACAATTAATTATTTGCATTAAAGCTTTTAAATAGTCTTTTTAAATGCTGCCATACCTGGGATAAGTATGCATTTTCGTGTAATACCTTAGGAGGAATCCTTTGTATCTATTTTTCCACATGTTTAACTGAGATAGTGAAACACAGAACAGGTAAATTTGGATAAACAACAGAGATGGGTGCTAGCTCTTGATGAAGACTATAGTGAGAGAATCCTGCTCATCAGGGGGGCACCGATGGACACTGCACACCTGGGGGATGGAGTCCAAGAGAGAAGAGAAAGGACATGCAAAGGACTAAATGTTTGAGCTTCCCCCCAAATTCATACGTTGAGACCCAAATTCCAATGTGATGATATTTGGAGCTATGGCCTTTGGTAGGTAATTAGTTCATGAGGTGAAGCCCTCATGAGTGGGATTAGTTCCCTGATAAAAGAGACCCCAGAGAGCTCTCTTGTGCTCCTGCCATTCTTGTTGGGCAGATACAAAGAGAAGTCAGCCCGGAAGAAGGTCCTCGCAAGAAGACCATGCTGGCACCCTGATCTCAGACTTCCAGTCTCCAGAACTATAGGAAATAAATTTCTGTTGTTTATAAGCCACTCTGCTATGGTACTTTGTTATAGCACCCTGAACTGACACAGGGTATGGAAGGTGTATGAGAGACTCAAAGGGAACACAGGGTGGCAGTTAGGGGCTTGGGGCTGGGACTCAGATACTTCTGAGTTTGAGTCCCGGTGAGTCCTGGCTCTGCCACTTCTAAGCCATACAGGATGACCTTGGACAAAAAGCCCACTAGGTCTATGTCATCCAGCTTAAAATGGGTATTATAATAATAGTACTTTACACAAATCACTGATGCAGAGAATGCAAAATATATCATAAACATGCAGTAAGTGGTAGCTATTTAAGCATCAGCCTGGCACAGCCTTAGTCCTGTCTCTAGTATAAAACAATTATTCAATAAAAGCTTTTTAAATGACTTGTCAGTATCTCATAGGACCTACAGTCAATCAATCAGTCAATATATCATAGAATTAAAGAAGCTATGGAAAATCAGATTTCCTTATCTTTGGGGAGGGCTACATTCAGCCTTGGAAATATAACTGGTAATGTTTTCAATATTTCCCCTAGACTCATTACATCCTTCAGTTTATACCTTAACTCTGATTTTTTTTTAATTCATTAGCTATAACACATTTCTCTTTTGTTTCAAATAAAATCTAGGGGCTCCTGGGTGGTGCAGTCAGTTAGGCAACTGACTCTTGGTTTTGGCTCAGGTTACAATCTCAGGGTCATAAGATCGAGCCCCACTCTGGGCTCTGTGCTTAGCACAGGAGTCAGTCTGGGACTCTCTCTCCCTCTCTCTCTACTCCTCCCCCCATCTGCTTTCTCTCTCTCTCAAATAAATAAATAAATCTCAAAAATAAATAAGTAAATAAGAACATCTAAAAGCAGTAGTGTGGGCTATGAACTGGACCACAAATCAGGATATCTGAGCCTTAATTCTGATTTCACAAACACTGCCTAACCAGTTATTAGACCCTGCCTGTTTTTTCATCTATAAAATGGGCTAACAACTTGTCCCTTTTGGTTCATCATGTCACTGTAAAAGTCAAGCAAGATGATATGGAAAAAAAAATCTCTAAAATGCTGAAAGCATCTAAATATTGCAAGACATTATAATTTTCCAATAGAAATCTTCAAAAGTAATCTTCTGAATGGATGGAAATGTAGTATTGAGTGTGTCAGAAAAGGTCTTCCCCTTGAAATTTTGCGTGAGATGTGTTGTTTCCTTTGAACACATCAGTACACAAAACATCCCATAATAAGCTAATATTCTGTCACTTTATATTCTTTAGCAAAGGTCTTTGATGCAGTAACGAACTGAATTCACAATCAACTCCAACTGCATCAAATGATCAAAAATCACCACATTTTTCTTACCTACTTGCCTTCCTTTACACTGTGAATTACATCCCTTAGCCCCAGGGAACACAAATGCCTCATATCAGTATGCTACCAATGCATCCCTGATTATTGCCTTATCCTCTTCACCCTGATACCACTATGCCAAAGAAGAGGGATACCCCTCCGGAGATTCAAATGTCCAGGTTACAGTGACTTTAAACTGTCAGACTGTTATTTGAGGGTATCTCCACTTCACAGGCATTAACACCTGCAATCCTTAGCATCAGATTTACCACTTGCAGCAAAAGCATCTGTTAGGGAAGAACCTCTGCTAAAAATGCAAACCTGTTACCATAGAAGCTATAATATGCCTTTTGCATCAGTCTCTCTGCTGTCTCAGCTCTCATCTTGGAAAGAGGAGATTATATAGGAGAATGGACAGGACTGTCTGGAAGTTTGGAGACTGCAGCAGAAACCCACCTCTGAATGGGAGCACGCCCATCTAGGACAATGAACGAAGGGCAGAGAATGACAAAGGAAAGTAGAGGAAGATGGCTCTGAACACAAATTTAATGATTTTCCATTTTGTTCTACTTTTGGCAATTCAGACTTTCTCCTTCCCCATTACCTACCTGCGTTCCATAAATTTTAAGGCTCAAGGTGTGCTGGATATTCTCCTAACCTACCAGATTCCAATCCGTTCCCCACCTTCTTCCATCCTACTCTGTGCAGAGGGAACCATCTCCGCAGACCACTTCAACCAGGCTCCCCTGCCATCTGACTCCTGGTCAGTTTGGCCACTCCAAGGAAGGAGCAGG
The DNA here is from genome assembly GCF_009762305.2 of Zalophus californianus. Classification (NCBI taxonomy): domain Eukaryota; kingdom Metazoa; phylum Chordata; class Mammalia; order Carnivora; family Otariidae; genus Zalophus; species Zalophus californianus. The sequence goes on along the minus strand of NC_045595.1, from coordinate 42,147,456 downwards.
TGGTCTGCATCTGCCACTTGACTGCGGCAGTTTCTTTACAGGTCCTGGCTGGCAGCCTTTCCCAGGCCTACTGCTCTCACCTCCTTAGTAACTTCTTTTGTCACTGTCCCACTGGATGAGAGGCAATAATGGCTCTTTGGCAGCCCTTGTTGGTTTCCCTCAAGCCTTTCCAAAAAGATGTGGTCCCTTCTTGAAACTCCCTTCAATTGCCTGAGTATGCTTATACATAAGAAAAAATAAAAGTAAAAGCAAGAGGAGACCAAGTCTTACTCAGAGAAGACACAAAACTCTGGGTCCTTTAAAATTGTCAAGGGGACACGCTACCCACTTCCAGCCAGTGGCACTCTCCGGACACTCAGGTTCAATACAGTGAGGACATCAAGTTTTTAAAGAGAAGTCAGAAGTATGAATTTTTATGTGAAATCCCTGGATTTTAAATGTTGGCTGAAATACTTCTTAAAACACTCCTTGGGCCAAATAAAACACGTATGTAGGATAGGTTCAGTCCAAAGTACATTAGTTTGGATCCTAAATAGACTATGGTGCCTCTTTTTAGAAAAAAAAAGTTCTGCTTTTTGTTGCAATGCATAATTACAAGAAAGGTAGAAATTCACATCTATACAACTTTTTCTTACACAACTTTTTTAGTCCTAAAAAAATAATTCTCTATCTCACTTGAAATCTCAAGGCAAAAGAGAGAAACATTCAGACTCAAAGTCACAGGAATCTTGGTATCTGGGTCTGTTCTAAATGTATGAATCTAATCAAATCACTTAATTTCAGTATGGCTCACTCCGTTCATCTGCAAAATCAGGATAATGACTTCTTTCCTACCATCTTCACAGAGACATTTGGCTGAGAAATGAAATAATACACAGTAAATGAAAAGTGCATTTGAGCTCTTCAGAGAATAAAATGTGCAGAGGGAACCAAAGGAATTTGTAAGAAAAACCTCAGAGGTTTGCCAAAGCTTTTTTTTTTTTCTTTTCCAACCACGTTTCATGACACCGAGGTAACTGCAAATCAGTGCGTCAGGCCAACATGATCTTCATGAAAATCTACCCCAATCTAAGTCGGTGGTACTCAACCCTCCAGGTACATTACACTCACCAGAAGTTTTCAAAAATCCCCAAGTCTTAGTTACCATCCCCAGGGATTCTGATGGAATTCATCTGGGTTGGTAATTTTTAAAAAGCTCTACAGGTGATTCTCCTTTCAGTTCAAACTGAGAACCAGTACTCTTGGGATCTTTCAAATACGTTGAACAATCGCTACTACTATATGTGTGCATAACTGACGAAGGTATCAACAATTTTCCATTTGATTGTGCCATGATGAAGGTTCACACTTATTCACATGCAAAGGGATACACACACACACACATACACACAAGCACATCTATCTCTCTATCTTTATCCATTCATACACTGAATGTGGAATAGATGGATAATTATTATAATTAAAAGCCAGAATTAATTGAGTGCTTAGTAAGTTCTACTAAGCTGTCTATAAAGGTTGTTCCCTATAATGTTCACAATAATGCACACAAGCTGGGCATGGGTATTAACCTCCACTCCATAGAAGAAACCAGTGTTAGATTAAAATGACTTAGCCAAGGTCACACACCAAGGAGTTAGTGGAACCCAGGCAGCCTGATTACTATAGCTAGTGCACCAGTTTGCTTCCCACGGTGCCAGACAATATAAGGTTTATGAGATGCATAAAATGGAAGGTGTGCTCAAGAATGTTAAGATATGAGAAGGGAATTTTGATGCACACTAAAATTCACAGACCGAATGGGAAAGTGGTACGCGGTAGTCCCTGGAGTTAAGGAGAGCTGGATTAGAAGATGGGCTGTTGATGGTTTTGCTTAGCTCCTACTTTGCAACTATGGGGAAAATGGGATGCACCCAAATGTCAGAAGGGAGAACAATTAAAACCACCAGGAAAAGAAACCCTGTTTAAAGAACAGAGTACATTTATACAGTTGCCATATTCAATACGTATATTATTGCATCACCTGCCAGCATAGTTTGGATTGGATATTTATGCCTTCTTAAATTTACCTATATTGTCAGTTCAACCAGCAAACCACAATTTTTGAGGAATTCATCTCAGTTCAAACTCTCTGATTCTTATTATGTATAAATATACACATAAACACATACATATCCCTAACAATTTGATTTCCAAAGAGATATACAAATTATAATCTCTTGGTAGGAACAAGCTATTATGAAATGAAAATAACATTTTTTCACAGAAAATTTTAAACATTGAAAACAGAATATGCATTCTCTTTGTATTTTTATTATCTAAACACAATAGGAAGGTAAGCAGGATCATTTTTTAATCCACAATACATAAAATCTCAATTAGTTATGGTCTATTTGTGCACTGACTAAAAACATTTGTTAACAAAACAGAATTTTCTAGTTTACTGGATAAATATACCAGAAGAAATTGTAGAATAATGTTACGTTGCCAAGCAACCACAGCTCTACTCCCTCTTGTTTGTGATCAATCCAACTCATTCATCAAGCTTCCAATCCCAGTGCTAGAGAATTCCAACCAATTTGTTTCTTGGGAAAATTATAGTGACTTTCGGTAACACAATAACACTTTTATTCTCAGAAGATAAACTTAGATGTTCTTTCGATCAAAGGGATGTGTTAATTCATTATTCTCTACATGGTGTTAATGAGAAAACTATAATTAACTACACTATTGCGACACACATAAAATAAACTGTAGTAATTAGTAATGTTTAAGGTGTTAACCAGCCTCCAAAATTAGAAAATACAGAATCTTTCCTCTAGTAAAGATGTGGAGAAAGAAGAAAGCACCATATCTAATTAAATTGGGAATTGTTTCCATTCTCCCTCGCACCCCGAAGAGGGGGAGAGGCATGGTCGCCAAAATGTGAGAGATTTCACTTCAATAGCAGAGAAAATGGCTCAAAACCAATTCTACTTGTAGGTAGACATAAAATGCTGGTGAATAATGTAATCTTTTCTTTGAAAGAATGCTTAGCACAATATTTTTCCAGGAATGAATAGAAAGAATATTATGCTTTCACTCATTAGCTGTGTTAACTTAGCATATTGTATGTAAATCACCATAATAATTGCATTCTCTTCAGAGTGAATTAGTTACAATGAAGCTGTAATCAAAATGTTCAGAATTGAAAATATAGTATTCTCGGTCTCGGTTTGAAAAAATAACAAGCAACACTGATTGAATCAGATAATACAGCACATCACTGAAAACAGCCTTAGCATAGAGACAACTTCCTCCTCTAGCTTATACCTTTGCATGTCAATTAGCTCCCCAAATTCAGGACTCAATACCTCCAGATCTGTCACGGTTTTCTATGTCACCCTTTGTCTTTGGCCTAACTGAAGCTTTCCATGTGCACTACTGCTTAGATTTTCAGGGGAAAATACAAAAGAGTGAAAAGCTAAATTTTTGTTTCTAAAATGTATTAGACGCCATGGCACTGTTGGCTGTCATAAATCAAAGGGCAAAATAATTTCCAACAAATGAAACATTTAATGCCAATGCTCCTGGGAAACAATATGTAAATGATCACATGAATTTCAGGCAAGCTGTCACACTAATTCCTCAAGGTACCTTTTAAAGATGACATATTCACTGTGAAGAAGGGGGTGTTGTCATGCAAAAGTCCAATACTCTACTATCTGAATTGATATTCACAGGGCTTCCTGACACTCATTCCTTCAAATCTGATGCCATCCAGCCCCCTCTATTACTTAATTTTCCTTTATGAAATTAAAAACAGCAACAACAAAACCTAGCAGAATCATAAATCAGTCTTGATCATTACTCTTATTTAATTCTCCATTAAAAAAAATGAACCAGGCTAATTATTTCAACAAGGCAATTTTGGGTCAAACAACCTATCTTCAGAATTTTCAAAAGTAAACTATATTTAATCCAGCAAATATTTTCCGAAGTCAGGTCTATCTTGTAAAAGTCTTAAGGAACTTTGTGATGGGAACATATGTCCAGTTTTACTTGCTTCGGATCCACCCAGACACAACTATATTTTAATAAGCAAATGATATTTTTAAACTGTATTTAAAACCAATCCAGTAAATGGGATTAATTAATTTAAAGGTAATAAATACATTATGGGCAATATCAAATCCTGTCATTCTTACAATTAGGTCCATGGGATGTGTTTTTGCTCATCACCAGGTAAGTTGGAGCACATAATAAAACCATGAGGTAGCAATAAACATCTGCAGTCTTTTCTTTAAAGGACCCGTAAGTATAGATGCAACAGAGAACAATCTAAAAAACATGTAATAATCATCACAGTCCTACTCTTCTGCAGTGATGTGGGTAAAAACATACCCAGAAAGAGATTTTTAATGAACTGCCATAGCCAATACTCACACTTGCCAAGAAATAACTATTTGTCTCCATTTATTTACTGACAATATTCAGGAGCTTGGGAGGAATGATTATACACTATGCTCTGCCTTTACTAGAGGTAAATCCATCGCAACACTTAAGGCCATAAAATGGAATGCTGGATTATACACTACGCCCTAGAACCAAGTTAAATTATGGAAAGCCATAGGGTGGTTCATCACAAGAGACTGAAATTAAGACAAACCCAACTGCAACATCCGCCTGTGAAAGAGGAAATACAGTCTTACACACAAAGCTGTAGAATAAACTCCTTTCCCCCCCCTTATCACTAAGTTTCCCCAAATAGCTTTCTAAGCTTCTCTCTCCGTCAATGTACTGACAAGCCAACGTGACCAGCAGTTGGTCAGTTTATATCTTCCAATCTGCTGCAATCCAGAACTGTGTAGGAGTTGTATGGGGCAGTAATATTTAATATCCACTGATACTCTCCAAAATTAGAAAACACAGTATTTTGCCTTATATAAAGATGCGGAGAAATGAGAATGCCCCATATCTAATTAAATTGAGGATTAATTAGTAATAACAGTAACGCCATCAGCAACCATAACTAACTTAGGGTGTTTATTAAGCATTAAACACGAAGCTAAACTGTCTTCTTGGATTATCTCATTCCAGTCCTGCAAAAACCTATCAATACCTTTAAGCAAGGTATTGATATTATCTCTATTATTTAAAAGGGGAAACCAAGGCACGGAGTAAATGGCTCGTCCAAAATCACACATCACAGAGATGCCGGAGCTGGAATTGGAACCCGTCTGGGCGCCTCAAGAGACTGCCTGGCGCGAGCCCAGGTGGCTCACCAGTTGCCCACCTCCGCGCGCACGCGCACATGCCCCCCTTCGCCCCCACGGGCGTTCCAGAGAGCGCGCCGTCGCGCACGCGCGTGCCCAGGTGGCCACTTGCGGGGCCTGGAGGCTCCTCCGAGCTTCTCAAGGGCGGGGCCGAACCCCAGCGACCCTCGCATAGAGCTAAGCCGCGGGGCTCCCTCCCCGCCGCGCCGCCCTGCTGTGCCACTAGACACCTGCCCTTCGCCGCTCGCCTTCTACCCCCTCCCCAGCCCGCCTTCCCGGCTGACAGCCGGACCACCCACCCCGCGCTCGCCCCAAGGCGCGGCTCCGGGCGTGGGTACCTGGGCCCGCGCGACAGCGGCTTCTTCGGCCCTTGGGTTTTCGCAGGAATTCCTCAGCCCTGCCCCTGACTGAGAAAGTGCCGCTCACACAGCGTGCAAGAGGAGTGAGAATCAAGGGGCCGGCGTTCCCCAGCCTCCCAGCCTCCAGGCTCCAATCCCTGCTCTCCAAATTAATCACTTTCTCCCTCCCCACGCACACTCTTACTCAAAAAAAGAGAGAGAGGCACAAAGAAGAAGGGACCATCCGTGACCGGCATCTCTAGCTCCACCAGCTCGGCTACCAAGGAGCCATGGCAACCACGCCCCCGGCCTGGCCTCTAGCCCCCACGGTGGAACTCCTTAACCTTCCCGTTTTCACGCCGCCCCCCAACCCTGCTGTCCACAGATCTCCCTTTTCAAGCTGGCGGCGTACACCGAACCCCAACCAGTACCTGGAATCCTCTCCTGAGAATGGGAGCAAGATAGGGGCGGGGTGGGGTGCAGGAGAGAACACTGTCCCACGACCCAAGAGATGGTCAGGGGCAGGGAGGAGTGCGACCAGGACTGACCCCAAACCCAGGTAGACCTTCGACCCCCTACTGGAGAGAGGACTGCAATCTCCAGGAGGGTCTGGAGTGCTCGCCAGAGGGTCGGGGGCAGTGGGGGATGGGGGAGGCTGAAGGAAAAACAGAGGGTTAACCTACCCGTAACCACGCGGAGGAAGTGGGAACTGGAGGATTCGTGTAGCGGCTTCACTCTGTCCGACTGACACGCAGCTGTGTTTGAATCCAGCCTCAGCCACCAGGGGGCGGGGCTGGGAAAGGGGGTGTCTCTTCCCGGGTTAGGGCTTTAGGCAAGGATAGAGCCCTGATTGCGCACCATTTCCTATCCACACTGAGTTGACCCCTCCCAGCAGCAAACCCTTAATCCGCCTTCCATCACGCCCGAAGAGTTGGCTACCGGGCGAACTGGGAGAAGCCGTAGGGCTAGCAAAACAGATGCAAATTAACCCCCACCTAGACACACCTGAGCCGTCTTTGGCTTTAGATCTGTTCCGTACCTTCTCTCAGGGAAACTTCTCCCCCCAGCTGGCTTGCTGCGGGAGAGGGACGTGCGTTGTCCAGCAGCTCTGAGCGGATCCAGGGGAGTTTCTTGCCGGCCGCTTGCAGCTGATCCACACGCGGGTCGCCGGCTGAGATCCCGCCGGGCCCCTCCCGTCGCTAGCCGTGGCCGCGAGAACGCTGGACCTGTTCTGGCTTGCGCTCGGATCCACGCCCTCCGGGCAGAGGCTGGCTAGCGCCTCTCTTCTCTTCCTCGGTTCCGCTCCGCCACCCCTCACCCACGCCGCTTATTTTCCCTCCCTTTGCACACTCCCTTAGGACAGGGAGAGCTACAGCCTTAAGACTTTTATTTCATGGTGAAAAGCAAGGGACGAAGCCAAAACTTCGCTCGTCATTTTCAACATCTATGGTCAAAAGAGGTAGGCTCGCTGTCCCTTTTATCTGCAAAAACGAATTAAAAAAAAAAAAAACAAACCTCCCCCTCCCGATGGTTTCACTCAGTACATATTCCAGACACGGGTCGCCGGTCTGGTTTTCCTTCGTTGCTGCATGTTGGAAGGGTGTGGTGCCATGTACCTATTAAAAATATTCGTTTTGCTTTCCTTCCTTATTTATGGGTGTGATGAGGTTTCCTATTTACAAAAGATGCTACTACGATAAGCTAACAAATTATTACATACATAGATTTGGGCACCTTTCACTGTTAACCATTTTAAAATTTTTGTCTTAACACGGTCTGTAATTTTACTACATTGTTCCGTAAAGTTTTTCCTATTTATTCTGTATTAATTCACTATTATAGGGTAGAAGAAAGCCCTGTGTGCTTATTTCCACTGCAAAAGGCCATTTCTGATGCCTTATCAATTACACCAAAACATGTAAATTTTATATTTAGGATTCCAAAATTAATCTGGGAAAGTTACAGGCTTTTGCAGTTATTTATACACCTCTTTCATTTTTTTCACTCCATGATCATATTTTCCAAAATTTTCACACAATACCACTTAAAAAAATTCTGTTGAATTTAAGTTCTCTTTGATGGTAGGAGAATCGTTGACTTCTAATTTTTACTCCACTAAGGCAGTAAGATTAACTTTACAGTCTGGTTTTGTTCTCATCTTGTACATTGAACAATGGGGACATTTAGAGCTGTGAGCTCCCCTCAGAGCTGGTTACCACTATAGTAGCAGCTAGGGGGGAGGCAATTCAGAATTCTGCTTCAGAAGCAACTGAATAAAATATTTTGAAAATGAATTAATGGACTTTTAAACTTTAATAATTGCTAACCTTGGAGCCCTGATTCTGTCAGTTCATGTGTGGGCCCAGTTCTTACTGACTGCATTGCAAATTGCAAATGCAAGTGAGGGCAGGATTTGTCCTGAGTTTAAATTGTACTGCTAGAGTAATTTCTTTGCCTGAGGCATCATTATTCACATGGCATGTTTTCTAAAGTAGAAACAAGGACAGAATATTGAATGAAATTCCAAGAGGGAAAACATAGGAAAACATTTCCAAGGTCAAGGAGACACCAAGCTGAGTTGAACTCAGAAGTCGACCACCTTCTGGATAAACATTCTCTGACCAAAAGACTCAAAACTCAATCCTGGCCAAACGTACAGCTCTTCTTTTCTCTATGATTTGTTTGTTTGACATTAGGATCATTATGAAGAGATATATAGAAAGAGAGAGGGAGAGAGATCCTAGCATTTATCATTGTTCAAGGTGCTAGGATACAGTGGAAAACATAACAGACAAGGCTAGCTGCTTCTTTTTAAGTCAAATATCCAAAAATATATTAAAGAATACCAAGGCATAATACCTGAAACAAAAAGATGAAGGGTCAGTTCTTAAATATGAGTTTTCTTGAAAGGAAAATAGCATACTTCTGAGTCTCTGACACTGCATATAAATGAGGAACTAATAGCCCAATATTAAGCCCAAAGCTTACTAGGGACAGCCATTAAGTCTGTATATATACAATATACCCTACCCCAGGCAAATAAGTTTGAAGAGAGGGAGAAAGGGAAAAGTACATAAGGAAAAAGGGAATAAAGGGAAGAGGGAAGACAACGATTCACCCAAAAAGGAAAAAAGAATTTAAAAGAAAGAATTTTAGCCAGCTTAAATAATAAGACTTTTTAAAGAAATGCAAAATAGAAGCAGATGACTTAAATTTCCACATCCAAAAATATACCTCATAGATGTTATCTCCAGGGATAGGTTCTTTTTTGGGGGGGGAGGGGGATACATTTCCAAAGGCAGGCCACAAATATAGGTTTTTCTGACCCAAAGAACTTAAAACAGCTCACTGCCTCAGATTCCGGAAAGGCTGGAACCCGAGACCAGAAGGCAGCCTTCAACCAGAGTGGATATTTGGTGAAGCTACCTTCTGCTGCTGCTTTGAAACCCTCTCTTGGCTCCCATCCTCTGTCTGACACTTTGTTCAGACCAGTTGCCACTCAACAAACAATCCTCATCTATCAGGCATCACACAATTGCACGTGAGTGCTAAAGAAAGACTAGATTTCTTATGAGTCACATGGAAATTGGCTTGCATTAGCTTTGAAAGGTGTGAATTTATCTCTCACAATTGAGGAAGGCCATGTAAAATAAAAATACGACTATCAAACCATGAATGAAGGGGAGAAAGAAGGTCTTTCATGAACAGAAGCAGAAGGTGAGAGAGATAGGCTAGTCATCTGGAAAAAAGAGAAAAAGTATTAAAAGCTGGGGTATTTTTCAGCTTTTACTGCTGCTTTACTACCTATCCCCAGCTTGAACCATCATTTGGTATCATTCCCAGAGCCAGGACCATTGGAGGAGTATTGCTTTTTGGCAAAGCCAAGTAGCTAGTGATATGGCAATGTTCCTAGAAAAATTGTTTAGCGGAAGAGCTGTAGTTTCTGAAATGGCATTTCAGTCTAGCAGTTCTGAATAGTCACAGATCCACAGGGATTTTTCTGGCCAACTACTGTCCTAAAGGAAGGCAGGATGTTCCACTGAGGGGTAGCTCCTCAAAGGCAACCTTGGAAGTTCAGAGCAGCTACTTTCAGCTTAGATATTAAGAAAGCTAAAGAAGATCATATTAATTCTGCAGAGTTAAACTGACAGTGTCGATACGCCTTTAATTTGTCCTTTAATACAGGAACAAAAAGACATGTATTAGAAATCAAAGGGCAATCATTCTGGAACAAATAAAAAGGTAGTATCTTGTCATGCCATGGATCGTTAATACGTGAGATTCAGCCTTAAGAGGTCATGGAACCAGATATTTTCACTGGATTTTTTAAGGGCTAGGTAATTTCACAGCCATTAATAACATTATACTTATGTAGTTATGATCATGCTAAGTGTTATCAAATCTCATGCTTTAAGACATTTGTTGATTACTTGTAAAGATAAGAAAGATTTCTTGTCCTTCAGTCAGAAATGCTCAAATGCCCATTATGACCACCTTACTCTCCTACTAGTGTTTGCTCCAAAGTCCTGTGCAGTAAAGTCTTATCTCGAAGGCCTGAGAACAGGTTTATAGTATGAATTCATTTGTTGGGAAAAGTTTTCCTAGTTTTGGAGGATGGGAATTTCATTTAAGTCTCTCTATATCCAACATAATATAAAATCTTTTCAATCTTGAAAAGTACCTCAGATAGCATATTCTCTTATAGCTTCCTTTTATACTTGAGGAGGGCAAAGTTCAGAAGTTTTCTCAAGATTGTACAACAGGTTGGTGGTCTAGAATTCAATATATATACTGAATTCTCCCTCTCTCTATATAAGTATATATATTAAATATATGTATACTTAATCTTGTTAATAATTAATATATAGATATTCTTATTCTTGTATGATTTGGGAATATGACAGGCTACTGTCATCTTGAAACATAAATGTATTTATTCCAGTTTTGCTACAGCAAACAAGATAAATGCTGAATAGTGAGATGGTGACTGATACCAGGAGAATAAGGGCTGATCTTTACAGAAACAAATAGCCAAAATGAAGGTCTTAGTTGATCCTTTCCTTCTGTCTATTTTGTCCTGTTGATTTTGGAAATTGTTTTCCCACTCTCAGAATAAAGGAAACTTGTTAGAGAAAAGGGAGAGACCCAGTAGGTTTCCTTAATATAAGAGCTTGTGGCAGGCTGCTGGTTGCTTCTCTTCTTGCCCTGACCCCTCACCCCGCAATCTGTCTCCCTCCCCCCTTTCTGACCACACAGCCACCTACCTAAACACTACATTTCACATTCACTCTTGTGACCAAATGTGCCCCCATGGCTAGTTTCTCACCAAAGGGACATGAGGAGAAATGCTATTGGCAACTACCAGGTCATCTTCTTAAAGATAATCTAGATTCACTCTTCTTTTTCCTTCTAGCTAGCCTACAATAGTGAAATAGTCATGTAAGGATGATAAAAGAACCCCCATTATCCTGAGTCCCTCATGACTCTAGGAATTAGAGCCCACATACTACTGAAGCCCATACTATGAAGAACTGAAGTTCCTATTTGAGCCAGTGTCTTTTGAGGTTTCTTTATTATAACTATTTAATCTTTTCCCTAATTAATACAGTTATAATCTCTGTCATCAGAACAATTTCAGAACAGTCAAGAAAAATAAGAATGGATGATATAGTACGTATCCATTGTTTTTGGCTTGCCCAGCATTGATAGACATCCCTACAGCAACAAATCCTAGGAAATAACACCTCCTACGTTTATATGGCTGAGTTGAGGCTGATGCCAATACTTCCTATCTACCACTGGCCCAGATATGTGACACAGGTATAGAATTCATATTCCCTATCCCTCTGTCTATGGTGATTAGAGCAATGAAAAGCAACAGACTCAAAAGGAGCTAATGAAAGACCCACCAAGGATGTATGCTTGAACCATGAGGAAAAAAAATAGGATTACTCAGGAGGCACGATGTAAGGTAGGAGAAGGGGGCTGCTTAGCACCACTTAGACAAAGCATGCCTGAGAATAAAACTTCCACGGGGAAAAGAAAAGAACACATACACTGGACACTTACTTGAAGACTTAGGTCTTCAAATAGATGAAATAGATGAAAACTTCCTGTTTATTAAAAGCTGAAACTGAAATACACCTTGACTATGTAGTATTTAAACTCCATACCACAATACAATAAGCCCACAAAAAGGGGTCAAAACAAATCTGTTTGTATTCACAAGAAATATTTGCCTTATCTTATAGGCATTAGATCCTCTATCTTCTGCCAGTTTCTCACTCAGGTAGTTCTTTGGTGTTTTTTGTTTGTTTTTGTTTTTTGTTTCCCATGGACCAATCTAAGTTATTTATTTAAGCCATCTCCCAACATAGCAAAGGAATGGAAGATCAGTATACTGGTCATCATGTGATACAAGTAAGGAAGGTGAGCTTAAGGTCCCATATACTTTTCTGGTCTGTGTGCAGAGTCATGGCCCAAACTGGTAGTGTGGTCCCCACTGGGTAGTTAGGTCCAGGTTCTCTTTATTCATCTTCAGAGCCAGTGGGAAGTGGATTCACATGAGAACAGATTTTTGCACAGCCAGACCAAGTGAAAAGTAAGAGGGGGAATCCCATAGAGGAGAGAGCCAGGGAGAGGGAGCCCCAGATTCTATGTTTTAATGATGCTCAATCTTCAGCTATCTGAAATATGCATTAATAGGACAGTCTCCAAACAGCTCTGCTGAGGTTCCAAAAGAACTGAATTGATATGTCAACAATCCACTACAAAGGAGACTGTAGTTTGATCTAACTATATTTATTGCCTGATAAGAAAAAAAAAATTGATATTATTTGGAGAACATAACAGAATCCAGAATCTCTACAATACCAAGAAAACAATCCGAGATGGCTCAACATATGATGAAATATATGTGATCTGCACTCAAAGAGAAGCCCCCAGTGGAGATCAACCCTGAGATGATCCACACATTGGACATAATGGGTAAGGAATTTAAAGCACAATTATAATTACACTCATGGAAATTAAATATTATCACAATGAATATAAAATTAGGAAACCAAAGCAGAGGAATAGAATCTCTAAAAAAAAAAAAAAAAAGAAGAACCAAATGGAAATTCTAGATTTGAAAAAAATACAAGACCAAAAATATTTTGAAAATCTCAATTTGCTTAATAGCAGTTTAGAGATGACAGAGAAAAGAGTCAGAGGATTTGAAGCTAGATCAATATAAATTTTCCAGCATGAGAGAAAGAGAGGCAGAAAAATGAATACAGCCTCAAAATAGTTAATATCTGTGTAATTGGCGTCTCAATAGAAGAGAGAGATGGGACATAAAAATATATATTTGAAGGGCGCCTGGGTGGCTCAGTTGGTTAAGTGACTGCCTTCGGCTCAGGTCATGATCCTGGAGTCCCGGGATCGAGTCCCGCATCGGGTTCCCTGCTTGGCAGAGAGTCAGCTTCTCCCTCTGACCCTCCCCTCTCTCATGTGCTCTCTCTCTCTCATTCTCTCTCTCAAATAAATAAATAAAATCTTAAAATATATATATATATACATATATATATTTGAAGACATAATGCCAGAAAATTTACCAAATGTGGTGAAAGCCAGAAACTTATAGATTCAAGGATCTCAGCAAACTTTCAGCAAGATAAATACAAAGTGAACCCCACCTAGGTGCACAATAATCAAGCTGTTAAAAAGACAAAGATAAAAGGAAAACCTGGAAAGAAGACAGAAAGTAAAGCAGCACATTGCATGCAGGTGAAGAGCAAGTTTAAAATGCTGAAAGAAAAAGAGAAATCAACCTAGAATTCCAGGTCCAGTGAAAATATTCTTCAAGTTTGAAGGCACAATAAGCATAGTTCCAGATAAAAGAAACTAAAGAGGGTTATTGCCATCAGGGCTGCCCTACAAGAAATGCTAAAAGTGGTTCTTAAAGCCAAGGGGAAATGATACCAGATGAAACTCAGATCTTTAGAAAGAAAGAAATAGCACTAGAAATGGTAAATAGGTGGGTAAATATAAAAAATTATTTTTCTTTTGATTTACCCAAAGTATATAAGACTGTTTAAGCCCAAAAGGCCTACCTCTTGCATCCAGTAAAACTGACAATTCCCCTAATTCAATAGAAAATGAACATTACCACATGCACAAAAATGTCATCCTATATATGAAGACATGCTTTAATAATCTATATTTCCAGAGTAAAATATAGCATCTTTCATTATGTCGGTTTCATCCAGTGTTTTATTATTAGCACAACTACAGAAGCCTGCAGAGAATTTGCAGAAGGATCAGCCCAATTAGATAAAAATGAGAATCCTCTTTTCAGATCTAAATTTTGCATCATTATCTCTCTAGGAAGAGATCATTAAATTATGATTTAGTCACCAGGCTCTTTACTGACTAGAATGCAGAATAGTTAACCATTTGCATCTGAAAACAAAGTGGAATAAATATAGCTAATCCACTTAAAAATAAAAAAAAAAACTTAAAATTTATCTAAATTTGAATGAATTGCTTAAGATGAAGTACAAAACACCTCTCTGCCCAGCATAATAGGGTTTTTCTATTATGTGTGCCCGGAGGAAAACTGTTTTTGGTGTAAACAGCTAGGACTGATTAACTGATAAATATCTTACACACAAGGTAATTAACAATAACTCTCATGCATCAAACATGTTTTCTTCGCTTTATCCAATGAAAAATACATTTGAAGACAACTCATTTTTGATTCTCAAAATGAAACTAATGATTATATGAGTACCAGAAACAATTACTATGAACCAAGAAAAGGTTCGTCTTATAGTATTTCATCTAATATCATATCTGTTCTATTATGCAACAGTTGAATATCATGAACAGAAGAAAGATGATATTTTTAATTTTTCATAATGACCTAATAACCAGAAATCATAAAAGAAGAATGCACAATGCATTTTGGTAAGTTTTTAAGGCACTGACAAGGTTAAAATAGAGAATAAGAGAGAATAAATAAAAGTGAGTTTGTTTTGTAGTCCCAAACTTTTTTCTTTATGAAGTAAACATTTGGAGGAGAGTAAGCTTTTTAAACATACACAAAAATACCACAGATCTGGGGCGCCTGGGTGGCTCAGTTGTTAAGCATCTCCCTTCGGCTCAGGTCATGATCCCGGGATCCTGGGATCGAGCCCCACGTCGGGCTCCCTGCTCAGGGGGAAGCCTGCTTCTCCCTCTCCCACTCCCCCTGCTTGTGTTCCCTTTCTCGCTGTGTCTCCCTCTGTCAAATAAATAAATAAATAAATAAATATCTTAAAAAAAATACCACAAATCTAATGTACATACAGAAAACAATTTTCCATTAAATGCTACTAAATAAAATGGAAATCAAGTTTTTATAAACCGATATTATCTGGCAGCCTTGTTTTGTCTTTAATTCACACATCCACTCCAAAATTTAGATATAGTGAAAATCTAAAATGCTCACGAAGATATTTAATGAAGCATAATAATAAGCCTTGAAAAACTTAAAATGCTATTGAAATAAATTTCATTTTGATAATAAATTAATGTATTTACTAGGAATAAAATGCAAAGGTTTCCTGACTAATTCTTCCTCAACTGATTTAAATATCAAAATCTGGTGCCAGATTTTGAAGGTGATAGCTGGCAATTAACCTCTCTAAAAGTTTGTGAATAAAGCAAGGCATATGTTTCCACACTTGACGAATTACACACATCCATTATAAGATCTAGAAAAGAAAGGCATTCCCATGCCAACCTTCAAACCCTCAAGAAGAATTTATTCAAGCCATAACTCTACACCGATGACAGAGCAAACCAACATAAATGGGGACTTTACCAAAGGGATTGTTTATAGAGGGTCAGACGAGGTTTTCCCGTAAAATGCTGTAGAAGCCCAACTGTTTTGTTCTATTTTATTCTTACCGTAATAAACTCTTATCCTTTAAGTTATAGAGTTTTCTCACCATCATGTGATCTGAGATGTAAGGGGAAACAGCCCTTCGTTAGAATTATCTCAGAGAAGGAAAATGCAGTACGTTCTCTGAAATAGTGACTGTGGTTTTGTTCATACCCTTGGCCTCCTTGGGAATTGGTAGTTAAATGGAATTCTACTCGTGGAGAGCATCACCAATTTTGTACTTACTACTATCAGTACGTGTAATCTTGTATGTTTGTTCAAGATGGATGACTTTCTTTTTCCTCTTGATTCCCAAGAGATTGAACTTCAGTAAAAGGGATACAGAAAGTGTCGTTGAATGGGGCAACTATGGTGCATATTAAAGTAAGAAAAGTGCATAATAGTCAGAAAATGGTACAGAATATTGCCATGGAATAAAGTGAGGACATGAATATATCTTCATAAAATGAAGTGATCTGGAAATTTCTAAATCAATTTGCTTTGATTAGGAAAGTTATATTTCAATAAACGATCAAGTATTTGCTGAATACTTATTATATACCAAAAATAAGAACCCTGAAATAAGACATAGTTCATTCTTATTCCACGTGGGACAATGCACTATATAAATGGGAAAAATTATATAATTGGCCTTCATAGAGGTCAGGTTACACATGGATACAGGAAGGAGGGGATCATTGTAACACTTCAAGTTGTTTTAAAACACTGATTCAAAAAAATAAATAAAATAAAACACTGATCCCACCGTATTACTTATTTCTTTTTTAAAAAGGCTAAAATGTCTCCATATTGTAAACAGGAGGAATTCCACGTGTCTTAGCTTACTATTAGAGGCCATTACCTACCATATTCAGTCTTACCAGCAACACTCATAGCCGTGAGGCTTGTGTTTGCACTGGGGTATTCAATAGGTTGGCTCTGGAAAAGCCCAGTTTCCCTGAATCATTATAACTCTAGATGACTCAGTCCAATTTCCCTGAATCACTATAACTCTAGATGACTCATCTTGGCTCTAAGCATGTGAAGCTTTGTTACAGCAATTTTCCTTTCAGTTTTTATTAATAACAATAGTGACAATAATAAAGGCTAACATTTATTAAAGGTTTATTATATGTTTTGTGCACTGTGAAGACTCACATGTACACCACTTAATTTATACTCACAAAGCGTCAATCAAGTATGTACTGGTATCATCCAATTTTACACATGAGAAAATGAGTCATAGAGAGATTGAATGAATTGTCTAAAGTTACAGGAAGTGATGGATTCAAGATTTTAACACAAGACAGTTTGATTCCATAGTATACACACATGATTATTGTTCTAGTGAGCCCCAAGAGAACATACATTCTAAAAACCTAGGAGGGGACTGGTATTTTGTGTACATCTCAGAGCAAAGACCAAAAACTACTTGGCACCATAGTAGGGCCTTAATGATTGTTGAATAAATAAATGGACAGGCAGATGGAAGAAGAAATGGAGAGACACTAAGGGCACAAATGAATTCAGGGATAAGATCTGAGAATTTTCTAAAGGAAATGGGAAAGAGAAGATACTTTGAGAGAAGTGCTAGGCCTGAGAACTGAGTAAATATGAGAGAAGAAGCTAGAAAATGACTTAAAATGTGAAGCCTGGGAAGCTGAAGAAATGGCAGCAAGTAAGAAACATGAGTCAATTCTAGACCCTGTTATGGGTTTGGACATGCTGTGATATGGCTGAGATTTGCTCATGAAAATATCAGATATCCACAAAGTTGCAAATGTGGGATTTTAAAACACTGAAATGAATGATTTTGTTTTATGTTTTTCTGGGGTTCATAGAGAGTTGCTGCTATGAAAAGATTCTCAAGGTTATGAATGTGGAGAGACGAGGGACAGGAATAAGACACATCTACCACCACATTTTAGGAGGCAGAGGAGGAAAACCATCAAATTATGTGAAGAGTAAAGTATCAAAAAGTAAGAGATAAACAGAAAAGTACAATGTCATGAACTTTATGGAAGTAAAGTATGTGAGGAAAATGATGTTTAACAATATCAAATAACAGGCTTTAGGAACCCCCCTCCCCCCAAAAAAGGTAATTGTTGACTTTGGTGAAATTTTGGGAGAATTGTGGTTTTAGAAATCATATTGCATTATGGATGGGGTTATTGAAGGAAATTAAAATGTTAATCAACTAGCTCTTCCCAGGTACCAAACAGTGACTTTCGTAGACTGTATAGATGAACTCATTGAATCTACACAGAAAACAAAACAAAAACAAAACCCTGAGTTTGATACTGTGATTATTCCAGCTTCAACAATGAAGAAGCCGGGCCTCTGGGAGGCAAAGTGAAATGCTGGAGCATATGGCTAGAGAGTGAAAGATTAGGGACTGGGAACTTGCATCTGAATTCACACATGCTTCAGTCTACGATTTGGCAGATCAGATCTGAAAAATGTACTGGAAGAGACAGCAATACCCCCAGATGGCATGTGCAGTATGAAGGAGATAGGCCAATAGAGATGGACAAAGTAGAAATGGTAGCTGAAAACAAGGGTGAATATGAGATTCTTCGGGATTGAAGAAATAGTGAAATGAAAAAAAGAATAGCCCTGGGACGCCTGGGTGGCTCAGTCAGTTAAGCGTCTGCTCCGGTTCAGGTCATGATCCCAGGGTCCTGGGATCGAGCCCCACATCGGGCTCCCTGCTCAGCGGGGAGCCTGCTTCTCCCTCTGCCTGCCGCTCCCCCTGCTTTTGTGGGTTCTCTCTCTCTGTCAAATAAATAAATAAAATCTTTTAAAAAAATAGCACTTCCTCTAAGACAAATCAAAAGAAATAGAAATTAAATATAGCATCTTCTAGCTATATTCCATCACTGCCTGGGCCTGTCACCTTCTCTTTACTGTCATAACCAATTCAAGTAGTTACCTTTGATATGGAGGCCACTTTTCAAAGAGTATCTTTGTTCTTATCACTGTACAGGTGATATCCATGAGCTTTGCCCAGGTAAGTTAAAGCACAACAAAACCCATTTTGATGTTGCTGCTGAGCAGTCAGCTAGGTTCACTGCCTATATACAATTAGTTGAGTGTAAGACTGAAATCTTGCAAATGACAGATTACTTAATTTGCTGCATGAGAGTTCACAAACCATGGCTCGCAGGCCAAATCTGTTCTGCTACTTGTTTTATAAAGTTTTGTTGGAACATAGTCATGTACATTAATTTACATGTTTTCTATGCCTGTTTCAATGCTACAGTGAGAGATTTGAGTAGTTTCAACAGAAACTATATGGTACTCAGGGCCTGAAATATTTGCTATCTGGCTTCATACAGAAAAAGTTTCTTAACTCCTGTCCTGGAGTTTTGAGGTTGCCAGCAAATATTTACATTGTTACGAGTAAATCCCCAAGTCCAGATGGTCTCCTGAATTACCCTGACAGAAATGTATCCTATATCAAATTAGCTACTCTTTCCCTCTCCCTATATACATAATTCTGCAAACTAAAAGTTTGGTAGGCCATGAGACAGAGACAACTGGAAGGAAAGGAGAAAACATCAGTGGGATAAGAGCGAAGGGGCTACACTCTCTGGATTTACTCTTAGAGAAAAGAAATCCAACCTGGAACATTTATAGTGATTTTATGTAAACAAGGAATAGATTTTTTATTCTGTGAAGCTATTGGGAGAAGAAAACTTTGTTATATAGCTAGCATTAATTACTCTGACTAATTCTGATCTATAAGATAAGCATTCTTTCCCCTCCAAAAAATGGTAGCATTATATCTTTTAACCTTTATAATATAACCATCAGATCATAAGAAGATAGTCATTAAATATCTTAATATGTAAAGCCTGAGTCATGCCAAGTCATGCAGATGCCTCTGCTTAGTAATTATCTACATCTATTTAAATATGCTCTACTTCTATTTTCTCTATTTCTGTGAGTGATGTATTAATTTGCTAAGGCTGCCATAGCAAAACACCACAGACTGGGTGACTTAAATGACAGAAATTTGTTGTCTCACAGTCCTGGAGGCTGGAAGTCCTAAATCAATGTGTTGAGAGTTTGGTTTCTTTTGTAGCCTCTCTCCTTGGCTTGCAGACAGCTGCCTTCTTGCTGGATTCACACATGATCTTTCTTCCGCGTGTGTGCATTCCCGGTATTTCTGTGTGGCCAACTTTCCTTTTCTCCTAAGGACACTAGTCAGATTGGATGGGGTCCCACCATAGTGGCCTCATTTTAACCTAACAACCTCTTTAAAGGCCCTACCTCCAAATATAGTCACATTCTGTGTTATTGGAGTTAAAGCTTCAAAATATGAATTCAGCCCATAACCAGCACCAGGAATCATCCAGTCTTTGACCCTTGATGCTTTCCTTTGCATTGCCTCACATATTTTCCAAGTCTGATTACATTTATTCCAGAATTATCTTTCATTTCTGTCCCTTCATCCCTTTCTACTGCCACCTAGTCTGTTACCTCATTCTTTGAGTCTTTAGTAAACTGTCTTCTAAATTGTCATCCTGTATCTACTTCTCTTCATCTCCAATCCATCTCACCAATTTTTTGAAAATCAACAGTCTTTCAACTGTCCTATAAAATAAAAATCATACCTTTATGCCTGTCATTCAAGAGCCTAGGAGATTGTGTTTTAAATTCATGTTTCTGGTCCTCTATCCTAATACTTGCTTTCATTCAAATTTGACCACGTTTAGTCCCCCAAATCACATCTGGTTTTCCTAACATTCACTCAGCTTTTAATCTCTCCACTCACTGCTTCTGGAACACCTGTGCTGTCATATTGATTAATCTTTAGTGAGTGTACCTTTTAACTCTCCACTAGAATGCTTCTCATCTCCCAAGGTGTTCCATAGAAATTCCCCTCTGAACTTCCACAGCAAGTTGGGTTTCATTTATACTAGTCATATTCTATTTTGTATTGTCATGATTATAATAATTATTATGTTAGGTACTGTGCTAAATGTGTGACATATGTTACCTCATTTAATCTTCAAATTCATCCCAATACCTACAAATACTCACCTTGTTTTACAGATGCAAAAAAAAAAAAAAATCTTACAGAGTTGCATATCTTCCTCAAAGTCAACAGCTAAAAAGCGGAAAGAACACACTTGAATCTGAGTCTGTCTGCTGATTCTAGGGATTTTAAACATACAGTATATAACCTCTGTATATTTGCATAGAAATTTATCTCTCTGTGAACATCTCACTTATGCAGATGCCTGGGTGGCTCAGTCAGTTAGGCGTCTGCCTTTGGCCCGGGTCATGTTTCCAGGGTCCTGGGATCAAGTTCCCCATCGGGCTTCCTGCTCAGCGGGGAGACTGCTTCTCCCTCTGCCTGGAGCTTTCCCTGCTTGTGCTTTCTCTCTCTCTGGCAAATAAGTAAATAAAATCTTTAAAAAAAAAACAAGAAAAAAATCCCATCTCACTTATGGACTTCATGGATGTAGTCAAAGTCATTTCACAAAACAGAAGCACATCAATTCTGCTGGCTACCAGCAGATAGCATGTGATGCAGTTTCACCTTAGTCTCTGCATGTTGTCAGCATCCAGCTAATCTTCAATTGACGACAGAATCATGTTTCAGTCCCCTTTGTAACACACATAGTGTCTGCTACCTAGTGTGTGTTGCATATATATATATATGTATATATATATACCACACAAAATGATGCACAAATCAAACGGAGAAATGGTGACTATTATCAACTTGATCCAAGAAGACTATCATGCTCACATACTAAGATGAATTGCCATTTACTGAAAAAAGAAAGGAAAAATTACCCAAAATTAAAGTTTGTGTTATATTTTCACTCGATATAAATATATATTTCACTCTTAATCATTTTTCTCTTCTTGCATAGGATGTCAGACATATATAACTATCAAAATATGTTTTGCTTCTTTTTTTACAGAGTGAACAGGTTAAATAAATTCCTATAGCCACCAATTATACAAATTACCTATTCATGTTTGTTTGACTATATGTATACATATATATATGTACACACATATAAATACATATATATAAAATTAGAAACTATATATATAAAATTAGGAATTTGAAGTTATCTAAACTAAGTAGCTGAAACATTGTACACTTATTTATTCATTTAAAAAAATCCTGGCCATCCATTTTAATGCCATGTTTTAAACTGTATCTACACCAAGTAAAGTAAATAACAGAGGTAGTCATCTAAATAATTCATACCAAGTTTTAGCACACAATATTCAAACAGTGTTCCTTTCTAAATGATCCTGTTAATTGTACTCTGAACTTCACTTTACTTGTGTAGAAATAGCATTATTTCTGAATCAATATT
This sequence comes from Zalophus californianus, assembly GCF_009762305.2. Classification (NCBI taxonomy): domain Eukaryota; kingdom Metazoa; phylum Chordata; class Mammalia; order Carnivora; family Otariidae; genus Zalophus; species Zalophus californianus. The sequence continues at coordinate 42,125,606 of NC_045595.1, read as the reverse complement.
ACTATTAAATCTGGATCATTAATTAGTAATCTATTTTCTGAGTTCAGTAGAAAATTACACAGTGAGGTGGTGACCATGTGCTTAAGGGGTTGGCTCTGTTGAAAGACTAATTTTATGATCAATGCAGTAACAAAAAAAATCCAAATGGTTATCCAAATTGATTTAGTTGAAGCAACAAAATTAGATCTGCATAAATACAGCTGAATCTCACTTTTTCCATGGTGATCTTAGCAAGTGAACAAGAGCTAAAGACTCCATCCATAAAACTTCTTTTCCTCAGGTGTATTTTGGGCAGTCTATACAAGGAAAATTAGTCTCTGGGCCCAAAGAGAAAATCCTTACATTTCCAATGAACTGTCTTAGTTTGACAAAAATGCATGTGGGCAAAGATGTATGGGGCTGTTGTGGTAAGTTCTTCAAAATGAAGAAATGCTTACAATGCATTTAGAAAACATGTTGGCGAAAGGCAAATGAGACCTAAATTTAGCTTGAATGGTGGCGAAGTGGATAAAGAGTGATTATGGCTGTTTGTTTTGATGAGGTTAGTAGCTTGGATCATGACCTCTCCAGAAAAATAAGATAGAGTGTTCTAATGGATTTTTCTTAATCTAATGTAGAAATGACATTGAATGATGGTTCTTAATTAGCATCCTCCTCTTCACCTGCATTTGGCATGACACCCCCACATTTGCCTTCATAGTCTGAGTAATGCAAAAGGCAAGCTCCTTTGCTGCATTGAGGACACGAGAATGACAAATTTAAATTGGTTCTGTGCAAATGAAGAAAGAGGTGTTGCTTCCAATTTTCCACATGTAACTCAAATTTGTATTAAAAGGTCGTAAGAATGCTAGGCAATGGACACAACATAACGCATCTAATTCCTTTAAAAAATTCAATTATTTACTCTTGATTCTATTACTCATTAGAAATTTAACATTAAAAAACACACAGCAGAAAAATCATGGTGGTGAATATTGACCATTTTCAAAGGCAGTAAGAGCCCGCAAGAGTCTATGCATATTAGTTCATCTTATGCTTAATGATGTAAGGAAAGATGCAGATTTATTTTTTCCTTATTGCTTAAAGAAACAGCCTGTTGTTCAACATTCCTCTTATGAAACAAGAAAAAAATAAAAGGACAAGATAGAAAATAAAATTTTGAAAGTCCTTTCTCAATTAATCTAGTGTTTGCTTCTTGACCTTTGGTTAACATAGTCTCTTACTCAGAAGCGTTTAAGTTACTTCAAAATTTTTCTAGAGGAAATGTACTAAAAACCTCAGAAAGATACAGATTGGTGGTGAGGTGAGGGGGCTTTCTGCTCTGACCCATGTTTTAAGATAACCTCATATCAGGAATTGAATTCGACATTCAGAATCTATTCCAATTCCTTATCTTTAAAACCACCTAGAGCTGGTAATTCGGAAAAGCTGGATGGATAAATGGAAAACCAAATTCTGATTTCCTCAGGAGAATCAGCTTATAAATCCCTGCTGGATCATGGAAATTAAGCATTTCCCCAAACCCACCTTTTCTTTTGCCCTAGGACAACCTGATCAAATTTCTTGGCTTCATTTTCTCTGTTGGGCTAGCAGTAATGTGAAACTGCAGAAGCCTTGTCAGATCTAAAGCCAATTTCAAAGGAAAGCCAGTTCCTTGGGGGAAAGGTGGTCATGCAAAGGCAAGATTGCGCTAATAGTTAAATCCTGTCTTCAAATGCCACCAACTGTCTTAAGAGAAAATGATATAGTGCGAGAGAAAAAGAGAGAGAAGCAACCTGAGGAAAAAAGCAGAAATGAATGAGAACAGCAGAAAAAGGAAACAGAGGGGAATCAGTGGAAGAAAGCAGTGAAAAACAAAAGCTCCTGCATGTTTTGGGAAATATGCTAGCCTGGCATCCACAAGCTAAATATAGACTAGTTTTTCACAAATAATTGGAAACATTTTTCATGCTGTTCGGTGAATATGTGAAAGAATTAATTCAAGGTGATATTTCATACCGCCTTTCAAATGATTCTAGTCACGTGTGTGTGTGTGTGTGTGTGTGTGTGTGTGTATACACATACATATAAAATAAGACTCACTAGGAAAGGCAGATATTTACTTCATATATCAATTTATAATACTAACTTTTTTTTTTTAGATTTTATTTATTTCTATGTCAGAGAGAGAGAGCACAAGCTGGGGGAGTGGCAGGCAGAAGGAGAAGCAGACTCCCCGCTGAGCAAGGAGCCAGATGTGGGACTTGATCCCAGGACCCTGGGATCGTGACCTGAGCCAAAGGCAGATGCTTAACCGGCTGAGCCACCCAGGCATCCCTATGATACTAAATTTCAAAATTGTTTGTAATTTTGGGGAAAAATTAGCTGATATGTTCTGAGAAGTGTTAGCTTTTTTACAGTATCGACTATTACAGATTACAATGTAGAAGATTATTATTGTAGCAGATTACAGACTATGGTCAAGTTATTATATAGAGAAATGTCTGGCGAAGAACTTTTTGGCATTACATAAATATGTATGGTAAAATATTATTGAGAAAAGGTATAGAATAGAAATATTCTTATTTAAAGATCTTTACTGGTAAAATTCGCTTTGAATTAAAGATCTGTAAGGTATATATGAAGGCTAATCAAATATATGGGCATTTTTAACACTGAAATTACCTAGTGGCAAATCATCTGTTTTTACCTTGAGTGGCCATAAATCCAAATACGTGCAAATTAAAATATAGCAGCATTCATGTAGAAGTTATTAAGAAAATTGTTGACTTAGGAAACTTCTGAACATAGCTTATTTGAGCTTAATTAATTATGAAATTTCCAAGTAACCAATGGAAAAATGAAGGTTTATTTTTAGTTGTTTAATGACCCGAGTTATGCAATATGCAGAGGACACAATGCACCATTTTATGCCCAAGACCACTTACTTCCTCATGCTTAGACTAGGACTAGGAATAATAAGGTTTGTAATTCTTTTTCTTTTTAAGTAGACTCCATGCCCACCATGCCCATCGGGGCTTGAACTCACAATCCCACGACCCCGAGATCAAGTCACATGCTCTACAGACTGAGCCAGCCAGGCGCCCCAAGATTTATAATTCTTTATCTCTCTAAGTCCCATAGGTGTTTGTTTGTTTGTTTGTTTGTTTGTTTTAAGGAGCTTGTTTTCGTTGTTTATACTGAATGAGAACATCCAGAATATTAAGTCACGATGATAGTAACTGCAGATCCTCATTGGTCATTCTGGGTCTCCTAATTAGGCAGAACAATGGTAATGATCCTAAATTTTCATCTACTTCAGCATCATTTCCATTCTTAATTTATTATGGCTATGCAGACAGAGTCAAGTATTTAACTGAAGAGATTATCTGGATAATGCAGGCAAAAGATATCTTGAATATGTGTGTGTGTGTGTGTGTGTGTGTGTGTGTGTGTGTGAAAGAGAGAGAGAGAGAGAGAGATCCAATCTTGAATATCAAGTTGTCTTTCAAATTAATCAAATTTGCCAGAAAATTGCTCATTTGATGGCTACGTGGTTTAGTGGAAAGATCATTTAATATCCTTTTGATGACAATGAGAAAACACAAAGCTCACATTATTTTTTTAAAGGAAATTTATCGGCTCATTTATTTCAGAATTCTAATAGAATAGAATATCCTGGCATTCAGCCGTGGTTGGATCTATGGACTCAAGCAGTAAGCTTTGGCCACCATTTCTTTCTTCATCCCTAAGAATTTATTTTGTCTGGCTTTACTTTCTTGTTCAGACATTCCCTATGTGATGAGCAAAATGGTCTCTGAAGCTACAGATGCATAACCTACCATCTTAGCAATCCTGGATAAAGGTGAAACCAATAGTTATAACAGTAATAATAATAGCTAGTATTCAGCTATACTCACTGAAAACTTTCTTTATGCCAAGACATTTTTAAGTTGTTTAATATTCATTCCTAATCAAAAGAATGTTATGAAGAGGTTTATTATTCTTTGTATTTTACAGATTAGGGAAGAAAAAATATCTTTTTGCTAAGTCCATTAGAAAATTTGGGAAATCTCTAATTGACCTGGTTTTCCTAAATTCCTGACACAATTTATATCTAAGGCAGATTTTTATACAACAGGCCCAGCCCAGTTCAAATTCTACCCTTATGACCAGGAAAAATGTGCAATATTCTCGAAAGAGGAAAATGTGCTAAAACTACCAATCTTTTATAGGTTAACAATTGAATCGCACCATGATCCACATCTAAATTTCAATGGCTAAGCTTGAATTCAATAAATCACTGACTGTCATTACTAAAATATTGCAAGAAAGGCATAAAAAATTAGGAATATAATTTGTATTTAGTTTTTTTTAAAGATTTTATTTATTTGGGGCGCCTGGGTGGCTAAGTCGTTAAGCGTCTGCCTTTGGCTCAGGTCATGGTCCCAGGATCCTGGGATTGAGCCCCACATCAGGCTCCCTGCTCTGCGGGAAGCCTGCTTCTCCCTCTCCCACTCCCCCTGCTTGGGTTCCTTCTCTCGCTGTGTCTCTCTCTGTCACAAAAATAAATAAAATCTTAAAAATAAATAAATAAATGAAAATTTGAAAAATGCTCAACTATAAAAAGGGTGGTAGCAATAACACTTTCCACTACCAAATGACCTCTGGCTTTCCCCTACCATTAACACTGCTACTCTTCCAAGATACATAAGCATGTGGAAAAAACTTGTCAGCTTTTGCAGGGCTAGGAGGATGAAAAATAGAGCATGTCCTGGTTAGTTAATTTGTGACTGTAAGCTCAGTCGACATCTTGGGGATGGACCCACAAAATCTGGCCAATTTGTTTAACATCTGCATACTGCAGAATTCTTTAGCCCTTTGCCACAGTTTCTGCTCAATATCTTAAAGCTGGACTCAGTCCCATCTGTGACTCATCTCCTCAGGGTTGAGGGTGGGGGTCAGTGCTAGTCATCAAAATCTGGAATGTCATCGGTAGGAGTAACCCCGTAGCCTTTGATGCATAATAGGAGATGCGCAGGTGGTAAAATTCTGGCAGGAACACCAGGATGGTAATGATCAGGGCGGAATGGCCCCGTCTGCCATGCCCCCTGCCCTCCCCTCCCTACCCACCCCCAGCCCCACTTTGTAGATATAGCCAGCCAGCAGGAGGGAGTCTATGATGAGAAAGGCGCCCATCCACAACAGCAGTGACGTCATATGGGATCTTAGGAGAGTTTTTTTAAACCCAAAGTCAATGTAGCCATCATCTGCGCTGGAGAGCCTTAAGTATTTCACTTTACTACTGGGGATGCTGGTAACCAGGTTGGTAGGAGACAGGATCATAACACTCGGACGCACCTACAGTCAGAGCACTGCACCAGGCCACCCCCACACCAAAGGCCTGCTCACAGTTGGCAGCAGGGGCTCATGGCATGCCTCACCTAATTGCCATCCCACCTGCCAATATTATCATATTTTAAAAAAATCATTTTAAATTTGCCTACATGTGTTGGGTACATTGATATCTAATGCATCCTCTATGAGTATATCTAGCACTGTGATATTTTGCATAGTATCTGAAAACACTAGGAAGCACTTATGTGCCAAAAGTTCCCAGAAGGGGCGATCTCTGGTTCTGGCTCTGTATGGATACGACAACCAGTCCAAGGGCTGTAGCTTTTCATCTGCATCCTGTTGTCTGCAGCATTCTGTAGCACTCTAAACTGCGATTTGCAAAGGTGAAAAGGGTAATGTTACCAGAAGGATTCAAAGAAATTTTGCATCAATTCTTTAAAAAATCAATTTGCAAGCACAGAGAGGATATCAGGTATTAGTAAGAGCCAACTCTTATGTATCAAGCTAAATAAATCCTTTTTTTTTTAACTATCAAAGAACAGATCCTGCAAGTAGGGAAATTTCAGAGATAAGAATTCCTTTGATTTTTGTTTTGTTTTGAACCTACCCTCATATGAAGTTTTTACTTACAAAATGGTTAAGGATATTACTTTTGGAATAATTCAGAGAAAAAAATGCTAGTATGTTTGTTTACAAGCACATATATGCTTGTATATATAGACACATAACAACTTCCTTGAGTTTTCTGGAACTTTCACTCAGTTTTTCAATTCTATGTTACCTTGGATTGAAGGTGAATAAACAAGAAAGATAAGAAAGAAATATAATAATAATACATATAACATAGTGTGGTATACTACAATAAATATAACATAATTCAGGAGTGGGAACACTTAAGCACATGTGTATAAATGGGCACAATTGTAGCTTATTTATTATACACTGAGAACAGTGGGTCAGCTGACATTGAGGGATGTGTTGGAGAAGAGTGATAGCATGAAGAGAGGCGTCAATGATGATGAGTATTCAGAATGAGGCAAAAGAATTTGCATTTATATGAATGTTAGGGTGGGCACTCATGAAGGACTGGAGTAACAGAGGAAGGAGCATAGCTCCAAAAGTGTGACCTTCCATGATGAGTAAGATAGACTCGAAGAGAGAGAAGAGCCAAGAAATGAGCTAGGAAAATATTGCAATGATTCAAGCATGATGTTCCTATGGTGGCAGGATGGGGATGGAGGGCATGATGGTATGATGGATTGGAAAAAAATACTTGAAAGACAGAATTGGGAGAACCTGGTGTCTTTATCCCCTATATACAAAACCTAAACTAAGGATTCAAGTTGGCATTACAGAAAATAGGAGAGAAGTTCTCATAGAAGCAATAACTCTGAGATTTTGGGCTCATTATGTGTTTCCTTGAGACTCAATTTTTACATCTGTAAATCACGTTATCAGTAGAGGCTTTCAGCTCTGAAATTTTGTTTCTGTACTATAAGACACTGGAAGAATGGCTAGAGTAAAATGGAGTGAAATGAGATAAAGAAAAGGTAAGAATGGGTAGTTGTTTGAAGAATAATGCATATAATTGAACATTTAATATGTATCAGGAATTGTGTTAATTTTTAAAATACTTATTGTCTTGTTCAGTTCTCATAACAAACAATTAAGAGAAGAGGCAAAAAAATCAAAGAAGAAAGAAAGAAAACCAGAGAGAACTACTTGTCAAGGGAGGCAGCAAAGTATCCTCTGGGAAAGATTGGATAAACTGGAAAGGGTAGAAATCTGAGGGTTTTGGGAATGTGGAAGTCTCCGTTGAGTTTGCTCAAGTGGCTTGGGGTTCAGTTTAATATGAAACTCGATGATATCTCTTGTTATTTAACTCCCAATGGCCCATCTTCAGAGAAAGGGCAGTGACACCCATCTTAGTTTGCAGTTACTAGCAGGGATGTGAATCCTCTTTTTTTTTTTTTCCCCCTACTTGCCAACCTCAGACCACTAATTCCATAGCGTGCCTCTTTTTACCACACCATTTCAGCAGCAAATGCATTGTTTTGCACCTCTCTTGACCAGGAGCAAAGTAGGGAACAATTCTTTAGGTGACATTAGCACTTGAGCTTAGATTAACGATGCCAAATCTGATTTATACTGTTTCTCCCCAGCCATATGATCTAGCATTCTCCCTGCCCTTTCAATGCAGCTGTACATTAAGCTGCATGCTTTAGAGGTTCTCTCCAACAACTCCCAGCCCACTTTCCTAATCAGTATTCAGCAGTATCTTTCCTTTCAGCAGATGCACATTATTTCCTTCTCCCTTTGTTCTTATATTTATTCTTCTAAGGTTTATCCACATCAACTGCCTTTGCTATTTGTTAGCCTAATTTTAATAATGACCCCAAGACCTATAAAAATATACATTTAAGTTGCTTGATAGCAAAACACACCAACCTGTTTATAGGAAAATTAAGAGAGAAAATTTATGAGGCATGCCTTATAAAGACATTGTTCTTCAATTGGGTGATCGAATATTGACAGAATTTATAAAATTTCAAGATTTACGGTAGAATTTTGTTTTAGCCCCTCTTAGAAAACATTGTATTTGAGTGCATATAATATCATTTTCATCAAAATAGGGACACTGGCTTCAATTTATTTTTGGAAGAGAAAGAACTAATGCATTCTTGCTTTATGAAGTTATTAGAAGTCTACTATTTAAAAAAAGGTCTGTATATTATTTTTTTAAAGGCAACATTGTAAAAATGTCAGTGAGTTACTCTTAGATATATATAAATCATTTTTAGTTTTCCTGATATGAAAATGTGAAAAGCTCAATGAAAATCGAAGAATATGAGATGTTGGTTAAAGATAATAATCTTTTCATTCTAGGCTCACAGATTGTGCCAGGGAGAAAACAGGCAAACAAAAGCATTAAGTCCCCAAGCTTCCAAATGAGGAATAGTCATGATTACAATCCATCAGTTCACTCAAGTGGTGTTCGCTGTGACTCACCAGTTGAATTCTGGCTCTAATTGCCATTACTCAAACTATGCCTATTTATCACCAGACAGGACAAAATGGCTGTCTTTGTAGGCCAGCTTTACAGCAGCACATTTGCAACAATCAGCACTTGCGATTGTTCTCTATTCATGCCTCCAAGAATACAAATTGCACTGAATGGTGAGAAATAGCAAGATGGGTAATGCTTAAATTCTAAGTCAATCGGATTATGCACGCATGCATGCATCCATCCATCTAATATATGTATGCTAGACATTATGCTAAATATTGGGGGAATAAATAGTAATTAGGCAATTTCATTCTCATTTTGGTTGTGTTGAAATTAGAAGGATCCCAGAGAAGATACACTTGGACTGAGCTGGTAGGTCACGTTGTGACCCAATCGCTCTACAAGGAGTGTGGTCTTACGTGAATAATGTGAGAAGGTTGGAAACCAAGTTGTCTATCAGCCTCTTTACCTCTGTGACCATAGCACTGGTTCAAGCTTTCATCTTCTTTGCCTGCATTACCTCAGTGTCTAAGTGGCCATCCTTCTCCTCTCTTGTTCCCATTCAGTCCAATCTCAATAGAACCACCAGAAGGATCCCATTAAAATATGTCAGATCATGTTACTCTTGTGTTCTTCCAATGGTTCCATCTACCTTGGAGTAAAAGTTGTCACAAAATGCTTATAATGTTCTAAGAGACTTTCACTCCTATCCTGCTATTAATGTGTCTAATACCGTTTCCTCCGTATCTCCTTCACTCTCTTCTCTTCCCGCCACCCCTATCCCAGCCACCTTGCTGTTCTTTGAATAGGTATACTCTTGACTCAGGATTTGAACTTGTTGTTCCATCTGCTGGATCACTCTTCCCCCAGATATCCACTTGCGTGACTCTCTTATTTCTTTCAAGTTTTCACTCAAATGTTCCCCTTTTCAAAGAGACTGAAACTGAGTAGCCTATTTAAATCTGTACACAACCTCATTCAACAGGTTCTTGCTAGCATATCCCTCCATCCTGGTTTCATCACCCCCCCCCACCCAAAACACATGATAACAATTGAAAACATGACTTGCTTTATCTTTTACTTTTATTTCTTATCTGTCCCTTCCGACTAAGATTTCTTTTCTTCTGTCTTGTTGTTTTCTGAAGTCCCAGTGAATAAGAAGAGTGCTTGATGAATCATGGGTTTCCAACACATACGTGTGAAATGCCTGAATCTTGGGCCACTATCCAATGCTTCTGTCCAAGGAGTCCAACCGGGAAATTTCTCCTTCAAGTATTTTGTGGCTAAATCAAAGCCCATTTGTTCTCTAACTAGATCATGTCCTTTCCACATCAATTGCATTTCTTTATTAGATTCATTTATTCATTCAGGATGCATTACTGCATCAAGCATTTACAAGGTGTCAACTATGAGATTAACTCCATGTCCTATGCTGGGAATTCAATCAAAATGTGCAGATTCAGCCCTCAAATATCACAGTCCTGGTAAAGACTTACTTATAGGCCATAGGTGTAGAATAGTACACAAAGTGTTATTTTGGAGGTCAGCCTGCCACTCCTGGAGTGCGGGAAGAATCTAGTTTGGGCATCTAGGAAAGACTCCAAAAAGGAAGTTATTTTGATAAAGGCTTGCAGACTAGCAGTTAGCAGCTGACTCCAGACTGCAGATGTATTTAATGTGGCATGTAGAATGTTCTCTTTCTCCATTGAAATAATTAAATGAGTAAATATGTATATCCATACACCCAGACTTCAATATGGGATGCTTCATATTAAACTATGGATTTCTCATTACTCCTGATAAAAATTTAAAAAGGAAATAGAAGATATGGCAGTACTGTAGCCATATCCCGCATGGCAGTGATGAACCTAGGCTGATCATTATGTTTCTATCAAATTTCTTTTGTCTAAAAGAATAACCAAGAATAGAGAAAATATTAAAAAGGCAGATGGAGCATATCTCTTGTTGCAAGTGTTATTTCTATGTGTTTAATATGCATCCACCAGCACGCTCCTCTCATTTACATGGTTTCCCTGTCCCTGTAGGCATCTGAGATCATTTGATGCGATGTAGACCTTGAAAGATGAGTCAGGAAGGACACTGCAGGCAGAGAGGGAACAGGAAGGTCGAGAAGAAGTTGTTATGCTCAGAACACATGTGTTGCCAGAGAGAAGAGAGTATAGGAGAAACAGTGAGGAGTAAGGCCATAGACAAAGGCTGTGACCAGATTAGGAAGGCCCTTTTATAAAAGGCTAAAATAATGAGATTACCCTTTGGGGAAAAACTGAGACGAATGTGTTTTTCAAGTTGTGGAATGAGTTAATCATTAAATCTGTTAGGATTGTGAATTAAAAAGTCATAAATAAAAGTTAAAATGAGGGTCTGAGGGATTTCCTGTAAATTTAGGGACATGAACTTGATTAGAGTTCTTTCAGCTGCTCAAAAGTGTTTGCTACGTTCTGGTTCAAGAGTATATTGTGGTACATTTGAAGCTATGGGAAATAATGAACTCCAGATTAGTTTTTATATTACATTTATTGTACTAGCATTAATTCATACTTCAGTTTGCAAACTTAAATCAAGATGCAGTGAAGAGTAACATACAAAGATACGTATGCACGGCACGTACACACTATTGACAGGTATTCAAAAGTTACTCACAACCCCAGGCTCCCTTGCTGTTCTTATACCAGGGTTGACGGTAAATATCCACCACCCACTTGCATCTCTATTTAGGGGAGCCCAGGTGATGCAAACAAATGTCTTCTAGGAAGACATGAGAAGATATTTGCTTCCCTAATAAAAAGAAGAGGCATATCTGACAAAAACTTCCTTCTTCCTCTGTCCCCTTGTTCCAATAAAATGCCAGTAGATGACTGGCATTCAGCTTTCTTGGCAGCCCTGAAAATTTTCAGCTCCTGAACCTCTCTCTGGCTTCTTGTTATGTGAAAAAGAAAAAAGCTCTCTTTAAGCCAATTCTCATTTCTGGCTGTGGTAGGCCATCTCTAAGGTGTCCCTCAATGATCTCCACTTCGTGGTGTTCAAATCCTTCTGTAATCTCCTCCCTTTGAGAGTGAGTTAGACCTAGTGGTTTGCTTCTCAAGAACAGAATATGTTAAAAGTGATGGGATGTCACTTCCAAGATTAGGTTACACGTGACTGTGGCTTTCATATGGGGCACTCTTTCTTGCTCTCATGGTCACCTACTCTAAGGGAAACCAGCTGCCGTATTGTGAGCTGCCCTTTGGAGAGGCTCACATGGCAAAACCCTGCCATCTCTGGCTGAAAAGCCACAGGGACCAAGGCTACCCAACAACCATGTGAGTGAGCCCAGAAGCAGATCTTCACCCAGCTGAAGCTGGAGATGATTGCAGCCCAAACTGACACCCTGATTAGAGTCTTGGGACAAAGGCCAAGCCAGAGGTACCCAGCTCGGCTGTACCTAGATTCATGACCGAAACATGCAAGATAATAATATTTGTTTTAAGTTGCTAAATTGTGGGGTAATTCATTACGCAGCAATAGATAACTGATACAGAGGCTGATATTAGAACGCCTAAGGGAACTTTTAAAAAATACCTATAAGTGGCCCTGAAAGAGACAAGTTTCACCGGAAACAGAAAGAACTGGAGCCCAATATTCAGTCATTTTCAATGCTGTCTGGGTAATTCCAAAATCAGCCTTGTTTTAAAACAACTGTTTCAAGCTATTTGTGGTTGGTTTTCTGCTTCTTGCAGCTCAATGGATTCCTAACCATTACAACTCAAGTAAACTCAATAATATCTTATTATGACATCTAACATTAGGTATATAATTAAATATTTTGTTAGGATCATTTCTTAATTTATTTCTCATCCTTCCTTTTCATTTAGCAAAATGCTTAACTTATGCTTGGTTGTTACCTTACCTCATTATAAGTAAGGATTGTGCTTTTCTTCAACTATTATTCATCTTAATACATCAGTTTTTAAGAGGGGAGAACCTGTTCTCTTCTCATAACAGCTATGTTGGTCTATGTTGTTTTCTTTCTTCTTTTTTTCCTTCTTTCTTTCTTTCTTTTTCTTTTCGTTCTTATCCTTCTAAAGTTTAGAATAGGGATAGAATGAAATGCCAAATTATAGGACTATATTGGGCACTGCATAATGACAGTATAAAACCCCTGACTTTGTCTTCTTCCATTCTGTAAAAAGATACCACTGAAGCCACATCTGGATGGTTAGTCCCAATTCTCTGCTCAGATGGACTCTGCCCTTTCTCAGTTAACATCAAGTCACTATGGTTTTCTGATTTGTGAAGATTTATAAAGTACTCAGGCAAAGTTTGTTTTCTAACTTTAAATAAAGATTATACACTTGAGGCTGCGCTTAGTGCAAGTACATGAACCATGGACCCAGAAGGAACTGGTTTTGAATTCTCCTTTGTTCATTTACCAACTAATTCATATCGAGTGAATTCTTCTTGTATGCAGCTCAATTTCTTCATGTATAAATAATAACAATAATATGTACTTAACAGAATTATTGTGAGATTCGAACATAAAAAAATATAAAACTCTGGGGTACCTGAATGGTGCAGTCAGTTGAGCATCCACCTTTCGGTTTCAGCTCAGGTCTTGATCTCTGAGTCCTAAGATTGAGCCCACATCAGGCTCTGCACTCAGCACAGAATCGGCTTGGGATTCTCTCTCTCTCACTCTGCCCCTCCTGCTCATGCTCTCTCTCTCTCTCTCTAAAATAAATAAATAAACAAATCTTTAAAAATATATATATAAAACTCAAGTAAAGCCTAGACATTTAATCAGTGCTCAGGAAATGCTGATTGCAGTTGCGATCATCAGTGTTTTTATTTTTAATAAAAAAAGAATAATTTCATAAAATATAATGCTATGGATAACTCACCAGAGACAACAATAATAATCCTTTTACTTCTAATTTTCTGGAAATCTCTTAAGAGAGGGGGAAAATGTTTTTAAAAATCATGTCTCTGTAGAAATTATTGCCTTATAAAAACGTTCTGTTCAAATCTGGGGCATAAACTTTAAAGAATTTTGAAGATGGTACAACGAATATGGTACATAGTTTAAGGTAAGCGTCTGCAGATACCTTTAAAATTGTGAAAGAACCTAGTAGAAATTAACAGGTACTAGATATTGAAGTGAGGCAAGGGAGCTGGACTAATGAGTCCCATGAACATATTTCATTAGGATTTATGTTTCATTCTGTTTGGATTCTGCCAAAGCAAATTTCCCATAATGGAGAGTAAGATGTTTAACAGAGATTACAGTGTAATAGCAAAACCACTGGAGATTTTACAGGTAACTTTCTGTAAGAGTTGCCTGAATTCAGTTCATATTTCTTCAAAAATTAACCACAGTCTGGACTGTCTTACATAATTAATCTAGAGATCAGGGTTATGAACATTAAGAGGTAATAAAAATCACAAGAAAAAATAATTGGAAGAGTATTGAAAATGCCGACATTTTATAAAAATTAAGGTAAGCTTTAGTTCCTGGCAAATATGACCAAAGGTAGAGTTGTCTCAGCACAGAGATCAATAAAAACAGCAAATTTGATATCTTCGTGAAGCTTAGAGTCTAATGGAGAAGACAGAGTAGAATAAATAATGCAGTGTTCAGTGTAACCATGTTCACTGTAACCTGGTTCCAGTTCAGTGTAACCATGAAGAGGCATAGAGTGCTAGCTGGAGAAAAGCATAATAACCAAACCTAGCCAAATTGGGGGCAGAGTTAGCACAGGCTTTCTAGAGGATATGGCTTTTATACTCAGATCCAAAGATAAAAATGCTATTAACATGTAGATACAAAAGTCACAGGTGTTGTGACAGTCTTTTCTTGTACAAAGAATTACTAAAATTAAAGGAATTTTCATTGGAAGGAAGGTTGGCGATCATCCATGGTAGATGAGAATCATGAACAATATGTCTGGGTCCAGAAAAAATTGGTAACCGCAGTCATGCAGTGAACAAAGCTCTGGAAAGTGATATGAGTGGCAAAGCACAAGAACTTTCTTGCTAGGGACCTAGGGTAACTAGAAGAATAGATATGCAAATATTGTGAGCTTGATAACTAGGTTGTCCCTCCAAAGCCCTTTCTGTGACAGTGATCTGGCTTTAAGGGGGCATCTAGGCTTCTCTGCTTAGAACCTTTTGGTCTCAAGGATATTTTTACTGGCTAAGAGCTTTTTCTTTCTCCTCGGTACCATTTCGTCTAGGTGGAATGAAAAGCTGTATAAACTTAGGCATCTGAAGAGAGTGTAAGTAAGCATGCACTGGAATCGGTGAATATGGTGAATTATAGCTGGGCACCAGCTACAAAGTACTGTCTAGTTCACCAAATCATTGAGCCTCTAGTAGCAAATACTTATATAATGCTTACAGGACTTAGGTAGTGCTCCAGGAATTATTTGAGGATCTTCATATCTATGGAGTAGCTTAAGTCTAGTTTGGGAAACTGAGGTTAAACAACTTGTCTGCTGTCCCACTGTGAGTAAGTGTGAGAGCTACATGGCAACCTGTCTCACTCCAGTATCTTATGCTCTTACACATCTCAAGGCTGGGTTTTCTTGTTCTTCATGTCTTGTTTTGTTTTGTTTTGTTTTGTTTCGTTTTTAATTGGTAGATGAGGTGTAGTGTGGAGAAGCAAGGTAATCATTATCCATGGTGATATGAGAAGCTCTAGGGGCCTTTGGTAGTAAATGGGTGAGTCATTTCAGAATTGTGTTGACATTCTTGGACTCCATCAGATACCTGTGCAGAGATGACGTCTGCCTGCAGTTCAACTCTGGCCAGCCCCAGTTAAAGGCTAAATTCCATAGCTTTGCAAAGTGGAACTGCCAAAGGCAGGAGGTGATTGTGCAGATCAGGGAGTCATGTGGGATCAGGTCTCTAGAGCAGGTGAGAGCTCTTAAAATAGATGGGCAAAATCTGCCCTTGATATGTTCAATTACAAGTTTCAGCATTTAAGAGGCAAAATTTCATAACATCCCTTGAGGAAAATAAACCCTGGGATTTATGGTATTGTTATTTCTCATTATTATTTATACTGTTATGTCAGTCAATATAATTATCATTTTTTATGTTCTTATCATCACTGCCCCACAGATTTTGCCCCATCATGGGAAAGAATGCAATGCATCTGCTTTGCTCACCATTGTAGACATGGTGTCTCGCAGAGTTGAAGTTTAAAAAATATTTATAAAGTAAATGTATCTTAGTAGAGAGAAATATTTACTTAAAAAAATCAACTCTAATTTTGGTGGGTTATTTAAGAACATAAAATATGAATTAAAAATAATATGAATTAAAATATGTGCTTAAAAACACAGTGGGGGAGGAGAATTGTTTGCTGGGCATAGAGTTTCAGTTTTGTAAGATAAAATGGTTCTGGAAATTGATTGTAGAACAATGTTAATATACTTAACATTACTGAACATACAGTTAAAATGGTTAAAATGGTAAATTTTGTATCATGTGTTTTCTACCACAATAAAAATCTTTTTTTTTTTTAAAAGAACATTGTCATAAGAAACATTTGCAGAGTAAAACTAAAATAGAGACACTGGTAAATTAAATCAAAAATAAAAACATACTGATTGTTCCAGAAAAATATAGGCAAGCCTATCAGAGATATGATTCCTTAATAGGCTGATACTAATTTTTTTCTGTGTATTTCCTGCTAAATGTTTGCTACTAGGACTTCCCTTGTCTGCTCTCAGATTCCTCATCTGTGAAATGAGATTCATAATTGCAACAAATTTGTCCCATATTCTTAGGAGATGGGTCTCTATCATGATAAGTATTGCTGGTGTTTTGGGGGGAAAAATGTCTTATCTGCTTTCATGATAGAGACTTTACAACACACTGTTTCTGTACCTATAGCACTTCCTTACTTTGATCCTAAGCTAGGGTCAGGTTCATAGTTTGAGTATGTATAAGCCTATTCTCTACCTATGGTGCTAAGTTCATTTTGCTGCTCACTGATGACCCACCTTGGGAGAGATAATCTGCTGTGTGAATGTTTATTATTACATTTAACCAGTGCTTTCCTACAGAAGAGATTAAAAACAAAATAAACTATTATACATTGAATATTTGAGTCTCCCTAAAATTCATATGTTGAAAACCTAACGCCCAAGGTGATGGTATTAGGAAGTGGGACCTTTGGGAAGTGATGAGGTCATGAGGTTGGCATCCTCATGAATGGGATTAGTGCCCTTATAAAAGAGACACCAGAGAGCTCACCCTTTCTACTACATGAGGATACAACAGAAAGTCTGTGACCCAGAAGCAGGCCTCCACCTGACTATGCTGGCACCCCAATCTCAGATGTCTAGCCCCTAGAACGGTGAGAAATAAATTTTTCTTATTTATAAGCTCCCCAGTCTGTGAACTTCTTTTATAGCAGCCTGAATGGGCTAAGACACAAGCAAATAACCAAGCACATCAATGCTGACTAGGCAAGACCACTGAACTTGGAAGCAGACCATCTGCATTAACATTGAGTTGGGTTGATGATCTAGTTCACATTCTTGCTAAATCTCACTTTTTCTCCCACCCCAAACAGAATTGCTCTCCAAACCAGATTCTATTGTTTCTCTGACAAATGTATTCTGACATTGGAAGCAGCTGCCTGAAGATTTTCAGGGTTTCATTTCTCATTTTGCCAGAAGAGCTTTTGTCCCCACCTTTGGCATGCACATCTACACACTGCACATGCTTCATGCATACACAGACGTATGTATATAATTGTATGTTTATGTACTAGGTGAGAAGTTGCCTGTGCATTTAATTTCAGGAACTCTAGGAAGGGCCCTGTCTTCCTGATATCAAAACCTGCAATGCCTTTCTGCTCTTGATATTGACTCTGTTTGAAACCAAAACTTCATGTAAGTAGTATCTACTCCAACTCCATTACCCATCAAGGTCTGGTCTAGGGCTTTGGTGGGATGGCTTCAGGTGTGGAAGGCTAGGAAGGAGAAATCTACAGGCAGCATTCTCTGGGGATCCCAGTGGGAAACAGAAGCCAATCAGATGATTTAAGAAAGGAACTATTTACCAACGCACAGATGAGATTACTGGAAAGGACACTGGATGCTCAGACCTAAAGCCTAGCAACAGCAACAAGCCATTAGCACATGTAGGTTTGAAGTAGGAAGAGAAGGAAATGACATTGTTGGAGAACAGACTGGAATCAACCGTGCAGCAACACCGACAAGATGAGCACTGTAATTACAGAGGCATGCAGACTTTGTTGAAAAATGCAGTTCAGGGAAAGAAGCAAATGTAAAAAGCAAAAAGCCTACCACTCTGTCTGTATATAGGTTTCCTGACAGTACTGGTCCCTGGCTAAACCTTACGGTAGTAATTCTCAAATGTTAACATGCATCAGAATCATCTGAAAGGCTTGTTGAAATACAGATGGCTAGGCCCCACCTAAATCAGTTCTGATTTACCTGCCTCTGAGTGGGGCCCTGAAACTTTCAGTGGTAACCAAAAAGTTCCCAGGTAATGGTGATGCTGCTGTGGTAGGGATCCTACTCTGAGAACAGGGGTGTACAGGAAGCCAGCTAGCAGGAGAGCCCAGGTGCTGCACTGCATAAGCAATCATCTTCCTCAGACAGGCACAGAGCAGAGAGATGAGTATGAGTCTGGGATAGCCAACGGAAAATAACCAATGCAGAGAGGGACAATCAACAAGCATGGAAGAAATCCAAAGTACAAATACAATATGAAGTTTGTACGATATGAAGTTTGCACGTATGAATTTAGTAGCAGAAAGAAGGAAGAATCCCAAAAGTAACTGGGAAGACTTAGTTCTTTGAATGAACTTGGGGAACAAGGCAAGATCCCAATTCCTAGGTTGGGGACAGAAATAAGGATTGGGTGTACCAAGAATAAGAAATCCTCAGTGCAGGATCCAAAATGGTGAGATAAAGGGAAAGGGGCTTGGGCAGTGAGTTATAAGCAACAGACAAGAGGTTATAGTGGAATGGTATCAAGGATTACATGATGCTCAACTTTGAGCTACTGACTTTGGACTTCTTATTCTTCCCCTTACCAGTGGGCAAGATTGGTCCCAGTGTATGGTGGGGGAAGTTCAACTGTTCCAACTTACAATAGAATTGACAAACTGAGAACATGGATCCAACCAAATGAGTAAAAACCACTTTATACACACACACACACACACACACACACACACACACACACATGTTAGTATATACACACACACATACAGAGTTAATTTTCACCATTATTTAAATTAATGCTACTCTCATTGTAGACACAGAACCTGTACCATCAGCATTGTGTGGGAGCTTATTAAAACTGGTTGGCCCCCACTACAGAGGTAGTCAATCAGTATCTTTGGGAATGTGGTTCACGGATTTGTAGTTACCAAGTCTTTCAGGTGATTCTGATGCACAGTGAAATTTGAGAAGCACTCGTCAAAATCACTGATCCTCAACTTAGTTGCAAATTGGAGTTACCTCAAAAGGTTCTTAAAATATCACTGTCCACGCTCCACACCCAGAAATTCTAATTCAATTGGAATAGGAGGTATAGTAGATTGTTCTCAAAGATGCTGAAATATTCTCCCATCCCCCAGTGCAAGACCATTTGCCACTCCACACATGAAGAGGTAGCATTTACTCTTCCACCCTTAAAATCCAGACTTTATCATGTGACTTCATTTGTCCAATAGGTTATTAGGAAACATGCTATGAGCAGTGACTTGGAAAGACTTGCACCTTTGTTCTTGCTCTTTTTGACTCCTTTCAGAAACCTGAGATCATACCGTGAACAAATCCAAGCTAGGCTATGAGAGAGGCCACAGTCAGGGGGAATAAGGTGTGCTTTTCTGATGATTTGCCAACCACCGGGCATGTTAATGAAGCCATATACAGTCATTCAGCCAGATGACTACATGAGTGACCCCAGATGAGAGAAGCAGAAGAACCAGCTGGGTGAGCCCAGTTCAAACAGCAAATAAATATGGTTTTCATTTTAAGACAGTAAGTTATAGAATGGGTTGTTATGCAGTAAATAAATACTGACACAGGGCATGACCTGAGCATTTGGGAATTTTAAAAGATCTCCAGGTGATTTTAATGCATAGCACAGTTTGAGTACCTCTGGTCTAAATGATCTGTTCTTCCACTTGGTTGTATACTGGAATCATCTTCAGGCTTTCAAAACTGATAGCCGGGCCTCACCCCCAAAATTTCTTATATGATTGATAAGGGCTATATCCTAGTCATTAGAATTTTTAAAAACTTCCCAGGTGATTCTAGTATGCAGCATAAACTGAAGACCACTGCTCTTAAATGATAAGGCATTTTTGTTGATATGGAAATGCACAATCATTTGTACAATCACGTAGTTGTAGAGGCACCATGGGTACAAAGGATAGTGAAAACAGAGGTAAAGCTCCACTGGCCAAGAGCTAGCCTTACACACACTTACAGGTCCCCCTTTCTCCTCCCATTTTAAGTAGTCTTCACGCCCAGTGGAGTTCGGGGCTCAAACTCGTGACCATGAGATCAAGATCTGAGCCAAGATAAAGAATCAGACATTTAACCAACTGAGTCACCCAGGCACCCCTTATAGCTCTTTTTTAACAAATGCGCATACATCCTGCCCCTTCCCCTCCTGCCACTTCCCTCATTACTGCTGCTTCTGATTCATTGTTTAGGTTACTTGTCAGAGCCTCTGTGGGCAGAGGATATTTTGCACTCTCTGGTAATTCTTTTCTTGACTTCCCAATAGGTTACATTTTGCTATTTAATTCCTTTATTTCTTGTATGGTTATCTTCTGGATTATAAGGGCAAATCTTCCCTCTCCAGGTAGATTGCAAACTCCTCGAAGCCAGAAGCATTGTATAAACTCCTTTGACATCTCTGAAAGGGACCAGCAATGTTAAACAAACAGAAGAATGCTTAGTAAATATTCATGGGAATATGGTTGAACAACTTGGAAGAAAGTGGTCATTAGTAACTTGAGTCAATTACACATCCCCTTAATTATAATTACTATTCAAAATTGAACTGATGGTTCTGGAGCTTCACAAAATTACCATGTTAGAGCAGCCTGAATTGGGGAAATAAAAATCATTTCTAAAGGAAGGAAATGATTCACTAGCAAGTGTTTCCTGAGGGTTGTTTGCATGACATATGCAGTGTGTTAAATTCTGGTAAGCTATTTCCAGATACTAACTTAATTAATCTGCTTCTGCATCCTCCATCACTGTTTTCAAATCATATGTCTTAATATATCCTTTTCCTGCACTTCAGGTCAAATAATAAAGAAAATTCATTAGACAGCAGCTTGGTGTGCTCCTAAGTGTACCTCTGCAAGAGAATTTTAATAATCAAAGAAGTTGCTGATGTAGGGATATGATAAATTACTTTGCTACAGGGTAATATAAACCTTAACTAGTATGATGAATATTCCTGCTTCACAAGGAAAACTGAAATACTGCAAACTATTTAAATGTGTGCTTCCTGATAAATGAAGACAGTCATCGGCAAATATTCTAGATGAGACACAATACGACTTTCATACTAAAGTAAAATGTCTCTTTAGGAAGAAAAAGCCTCAAAGGAAGACATTTTGAGAAAGGAAAGAGAACCATGAAAGTATTTAATATCACCAGTGTATTTTGTGGAAACATTTTTAGAAGAATGATTTTTAAAAATTCATTTTCCAATTTGTAATTATCAAAGTTAAGAATAATTGGTTTTCAGAATTCTTTCTGAATGCTAATTTTCATGGCTGATAATGAAGAAAGGTCTTTAACAACTGAAATCCCTAGGGTTTAAAAGTCATTAACACAAAGAACACTTGTTTTCTAAGCTTTCCTCATATACTGATATTAAAATATGGCAAGAAATAGTAGTTGAGTGGTCACTGTGCTTGCTTCTGTGTACAAGATATAGGCCAGCAATAAATATCCTGACATCTCACAAAAATATGACCAATAGTGCCAGCAAATTCAGTAGGTAGCTAGAGATATTTGTCCCTGTCATTGTGCAGCTGGTGTCTCTCTCATATTCTTTTTGGGGTATCCCATCTTATTTAATGTAATTAATTTATGCTTTTACATTTATTAATGCCTCCTCACTCTCTTATTCAGTTTTTCCTTGCTCTTCTCCTACTTTGTTGAATATATATATATACATATATATGTATATATATATATTCAATCTTCTCTTTTTAAGATTTATTTAGATGTGTAACTTTTTATAATCCTTCAAGGCATGATGTTTGGCTATTCTTTACTTCTTAATTGTTCACTTTTATTACCTCTTGATTCAATTACCTAAACTATATAATTTCTGCCTTGGAGACTCTATTGAGATTTTTACTTTTGACCTAATACAAGAGCATTTCTTAGCTAATGGTTCATGTGTTTAAAAATATGTGTTATGCCTCTTTTTTAGAGTTAAAAAAATCTAGATATACCTATTTATGCTATGAAGCTTGTCAATCATATTTTTCATATTCACTTTTTTTTACGTATTTATATTGTCAACTTGATGTCAATTTTTTAAAAAAGGGAAATGAGTTTCATTGTGTTTGGTCAAGTCCTTTTATTTCTATTAGTTTGTCAAACAGTATTTCCATTTTATGTGTTCATTAAGATTCCACATTACAAATGGGATATAAAAAATCAAAACTTGAAAACACTGAGAAGGCAAAGGAAAGTAAAAATAATTCAAAACCACGTTGTATGTAAAGTAGTAAAAGTGGGTGAAGACTTACGAATGCTTAGTCTATAGTTGATAAGACTAGGTGAGGGGATGGAAAAGGTGAAAAAGAAACCATCCAGATCCAAATACCTTGTATTGTCTCCTGACTGTGATACGGCTGTAGCCATCTGGGTCCTAGAACCATGTCTGCCATTGGGAAAAATTTTAACAAACATTAAATAACTGTTTGTTGTTGCTGTCTTACCAAATGAAATAGGAAGAAGGATGCCACAGTGAAAGCCAATGCACCTTGGCTTTGACTGCAGTCTCTTACATACTAGCTGTGTGATATTGGGCAAGTTTCTATGTCTTCTGAGACTGAGTCTTTTTATTTTATTTTTTTTAAAGATTTTATTTACTTATTTGAGAGAGAGACAGACAGACAGATAGACCACAAGCAGGCATAGGGGCAGATTCCCCACTGAGCAGGGAGCCTGACATGGGGCTCGCTCCCAGGACCCTGGGATCATGACCCAAGCTGAAGGCAGCCACTTAACCGACTGAGCCACCTGGCGTCCCTCAGCCTCAGATTCTTAAACTAAAAATAATAATGCCTTTCTTGTAAGGTTGTTATGAAGATGAATGAGATAATTTATGTAACGAACCCAGTAAAGTGAATGTGTCTGGCACATAGTAGGTAATCAATAAAGGACAGTCTCTGTAGTTATTGTAGTAAAATTAATAATACTAATATACTTTTATTACTTTTCATGAAGCTTCTTCAGGAGGATTATCATTCAAACCAGGCTGTGTAGTTTATTAGTTATTTATTGCTGCATAACAATATTACTACAAATTTAGTTGCTAAAAACAACACACATTTATTGTCTCACACATTCTCTGAGAATCAGGGCATAGCTTAATAGGACCCTCTGCTTCAGGGTCTCTTACAACCTGCAGTGAGGTTGCTGGCCAGGATTAGGATCTCATTTCAAGCTCAAAAGAGAAGGATCTGCTTCCATGCTCATGTGTTTGTTGGCAAAATTGGGTTCCTTTCAGCCTTCTGTTTCTTTTGGGCTATTGATAAAGGCCACCATGTGGCCCTTCCCACAGGGCAGCCCATAATATGGCAGCTTGCTTCTCAAAGTCAGTATGGAAGAGAGTGTACTAGCAAGATAGATGTTACAATCCTAAATAACATAACCACAGAAGGTCATCCCATCACCTTTGCTGCATTCTTCTGGTTAGAGGTTATAGGTTCCACCCACACTGGAGGGGAGAAATTACACAAGGATATGAATATGAATATGGGATCACGGAGACCATCTTAGAGTTTTTCCGCTACAGGTAGAAACTGTAGGGGTTTTTGGCTTCGTTTAATGGATATTTAAAAACAATTATAACTATTCAAAGAAGGAATGGCTATCCTATGGGGAAGTGTTCCCATTGACTAGATGAGTTTGTCAAAGATATTAGAGATTAAATGTAGCATGAGAAAAATGTTAGAGAGCTCATTTCCAAGGTATCTCCCCAATACGATATGGTTTCTTTAGAATGTTGCTGATAGTGCTTCACTATTATTTTTCTTGAATCATATTCTAATTGTTTGCTTAAAGGAGACCAATGTCTTCTCAAGAAATGGGGGTTCAGGGGAAAAAAAGAATAAGATGGGCTAGCCCAATATCTACTCTCCACTATCCCCAAACATCTGTGAAACTTAAATATTCTTATAAAATTCAATCATTTTCCTTGTTATGTCTCTGAGAAGTCATTGAATAAGAAATAACCTAATAAAATATAGTCATATGTTTTTAAAAAGCAAATTATTCTGTTGACAGAAGAAGTCTAAAGTCTTAAATAATGAATTTAATGACTGCCAGTCCCCATTACATGTTCAGAAAATAGTAATTGAGCTCATTAAATATTTGTTGAATGCATAACACATTTTGCTTGAAGTCAAGAGTGAAAGCATAGAATCCCAAATAGCCAAAACAATCCTAAGAAAGAAAAAACGAAGCTGGCGGTATCACTATTCCAGACTTCAAGATATACTACAAAGTTGCAGTAATCAAAACAGCATGGTACTGGCACAATGAAGGGGAGTAAGTCAGAGGGAGAGACGAACCAGGAGAGATGATGGACTCTGAGAAACAAACTGAGGGTCCTAAAGGGGAGGGGGGTGGGGGGATGGGTTAGCCTGGTGATGGGTATTAAAGAGGGCACATTCTGCATGGAGCACTGGGTGTTATGAACAAACAATGAATCATGGAACACTACACAAAAACAAATGATGTAATATATGGTGATTAACATAATAAAAAAACTCTAATTAGAAAAGAAAAAAAAATAGATACATAGATCAATGGAACAGAATACAAAGCCAAGAAATAAAACCACAATTACATGATCAATTAATCTAAGATGAACGAGGCAAGAATATACATTGGGGAAAAGAGTTTCCCCAACTAATGGTACTGGGAAAACTGGACAACTACTTTCCAACATCATATACAAAAATAAATTCAAAGTGGATTAAAGACCTAAATGTAAGACCTGAAACAATACAAATGCTAGAAGAGAGCACAAGCAGTAATTTCTGTGATCTCAGTGGTAGCAATCTCTTTCTACATATGTCTTCTAAGGCAAGGGAAACAGAAGCAAACATAAACTATTGGAACTACATCAAAATAAAAAGCTTTTGCACAGTGAAAGAATCCATCAACAAAACAAAAAGGCAACCCACTGAATGGGAGATATTTGCAAATGATATATCTGACAAGGGGTTAAGATCCAAAATATGTAAAGAACTTACACAACTCAATAACAAAAAAAGAAACAGTCTGATTAAAAAATAGGCAGAAGATCTGAATAGACATTTTCCCAAAGAAGATACGCAGATGGCCAACAGACGCATGAAAAGATGTTCAACATCACTAATCATGAGGGAAATGCAAATCAAAGCCATGATGGGATAGCACCTCGGGCCTGTCAGAATGGCTAAAATCAAAAAGACAACAAGTAATAATTATTGGTGAGGATTTGGAGAAAAAGAAACCCTCCTGCTTGTTGGTAAAAAATGTAAATTGGTGCAGCCACTGGGGAAAACAGTATGGAGTTTCTTCAAAAAATCAAAATAGAAATACCATATAATCCAATAACTCCACTACTGGGCATTTATCCAAAGAAACCAAAAATACTAATCGCAGCATTATTTACAATAGCCAAGCTATGGAAGCAACCTAAGTATCCATCAATAGATGAATGGATAAGGAAGATGTGTTTTATATATATTATGCAGCCTCACAAAGGATTAGATCCTGCCGTCTGTGACAACACTGATGGACCTAGAGGGTATTATGCTAAGTGAAATAAGTCAGACTCATTGAGAAAGACAAATACCATATGATTTCACTCATATGTGGACTCTAAAACAAACAAAAAGAAAAACAAAAACCAAAAACAAATTAATAAACAAAAAGCAGAATCAAACCTATAAATACAGAGAACAAACTGATGGTTGCCAGAGGGAAGGGGATGGGCAAAATGGGTGAAGGGGTGGGGAAGATAGAGGCTTCCAGTTATGGAATGAATAAGTCACAGGAATGGAAGGCACGGTATAGAAATTAGTCAATATACTGTAATAGCATCGTATGGTGACAGGGGGTGGCTACCCTTGTAGTGAGCATAGCATAATACACAGAAAAGTAGAATCATTATACTGTACACCTGAAACTAGTGTAACAGTGTGTGTCAACTATATTCAAATTAAAACAAACTAACTAAATTTACTTAGGAAAAAAAAAAGAGTGAGGCTTAGAGTAAGACTGGTTCTAAGCCCTTTTCTGACCTAGGGCAAGTTACTCAATAACCATGTACCTCACAGTGTCATCATCTGTAAAAGTGGGTGTAATAGTATTACTCCTCAAATACAGTTGTTTGAGGATTAAATGAATTTATTCCTATCAAGCTTTTACGTGGCACGTCCTTTATGCTTATTAATAAGTGTTGGCTGTTTTCATAATACTGTCTAGTCAATGGACTAAAAATAGAGACAAATGATGGCTTTTGAAAATTAAATAGTTTAACTAATGAACTCTTGCATGTACGTATGTAAATAGCATCATGAATTAAACCTTCACACTTCTATTATATCAAGTATTTGATAATTTATAGGGCACATATAGAACTAGCCAATTCCCTTTTGTCATAGCTTGATTACAATGCTTTTGTTATTCTTAATGAGAACGTTGCAGGAAATTAAAATGCAAGAAAACAGGTGGTTTCTCACATTTTAATAACAACAGGGTAATGAAGGCTTTGTCTTCCAATTAATAAATTGTCCCCTTTTGATCCAAAAGCAGTAATAGCTTTTGGTAAATAATCAGCCTGACAATATTTGTCAAACATTTCACACTAAATTGCTATCATTTGGATTACAGATGTATGTGGTTCACAAACCCTCCTCCTGGGTTTTTCCCAGGGGCAATGTGCAACTAAATCAGCTCAGAAAGAACATGAGGATTTGGAAGAACTCATTTGAATATACTAGAAGACATTTCACAAAAGTGATAGTTTACATTCTTGCACAGACTTGAGCAACGCTAAGAAATTACTCTAAGGAGGCTGTTTCCTTCCCTTTCCCCTTTCTTTGTATGTGGGGATTTACAGAAGAAAAAAAATTTACATTATGGTGGGAGAGTTTCAGAATTAACCCACAGACTGAAATGGTGTAGCTTGCCGGTATGCCTTCACCATCTCTAGTTTCCTTGTCAAACAGAAGGCTTTTATTTTTAATCTGTTGAAGTCATACCAATTACCATGAGGCAGTAGACAGATATTGGACACCTGTGGGATGAACCTCACAAATATTTCTGTTCAGAACTAATCGGACATTAATCATTTCTAAGAGATGCTATTCTATCCTCCATCTCTACTTTGCTATTCTTTTTCTCAGATAGGGACATATTTTTGCATAATTACAATTATACATCAGGAAAGATACAGAATGGAAAACAATTTGGAGGTTTCTTACCAAACTTAACATAGTCTTATCATATGCTCCAGCATTCACGCTCCTTAGTATTTACTTAAAGGAGTTGAAAACTTATGTTCACCTACAAACCTGCACATGGATGTTTATAGCAGCATTATTCATAATTACCAAAACTTGGAAGCAACCAAGATGCCCTTCAGTAGGTGAATGGATAAATAACTGTGGTACATCCAGACAATGGAATATTATTCAGTACTAAAATGAAATGATGTACCAAGCCATGAAAAGACCTAGAGGAACTTTTAAGTACATATTACCAAGTGAAAGAGAAGCCAGTTTGGAGGCTAACTAATATATGATTCCAACTATATGACATTCTGGAAAAGGCAAAAAAACTATGGAGACAGTATAAAGATCAGCAGTTGCCAGGAGTTGGGGGAGGGAGAGGGGAGGTGAATAGACAGAGCACGGATTTTTAGGGCAGTGAAAATACTCTGTATGATAGGATAGTAATGGATATGTGTCATAAATTTGTCTATACCCATAGAATATAAACACCAAGAGTGAACTCTCAGGTAAACTACTGACTTTGACTGATTATGATGTTTCACTGTAAGTTCATCCTTGGTTTAAAAAAAAAAAAAAAAAAAGGACCATTCTGGTGGGGGATGTTGAAAATGGGGAGGTCATGCATGTGTGAAGATAGGAGACATATGGGATATCTCTGTACCTTCCTCTTAATTTTGATGTAAACCTAAGAAATTTCTTAAAATCAAGTATTTAAAAAGGAAGACATATACAAAGGCAATCGTTCATAAAGCAAAAAAAAAGAGGAGACTTATGCCACTAATCCATTATTCCAGACAACAGAGACCTCTGCTAAGGGTGAAAGTATTCAATTTATAGTGTCCCCACTTTTCTCCCCTCTCACCCCTTCCCTGCGCCTGCTAACTTAAATGCCCATTAAATCTGTGCCCCCTATTTATTGGTAATGTGAGCACCTGTGTCTCAGTTACCAGACCAAGACAACCAGCTGATTTCACATACCATTGAACAGCAAATAGACAACATTATTGTCACAAGCTATAAATTTTATACATATACACACATGCACATAACTCTTGAAGGAACAGTGTGTTTGTCAAGCTAGGAAAAATAAGAGAAGAAAAATCATGAAGGACAATAGAAAACTTCTTTTCTCAACATGTCCCAACTTGAATATAGAGAAGTAATACAGCCCAAGAATACTCTGGGTACAGACTGTCTGATTTCATTTTATGGGGGCCCTTAGGCAAGTTATTCAATGCTTGGATTTTGATTCCTTAGGTTCCTCATCTGTAAAATGGGAATAATAATGGATTCTACATCACAGAGTTGTTAGGATAATCAAACGAGTTAATACGAGTGAAGTGCCTAACACAGTGTCTAGTTCATTATAAATGACTAAGGAATACTAGGTAGAAGAAATTTGAATGGTTGTAATAGAGTAGTAGCATATGCAATAGGACTATCTTTTACTTTCCTGAGTCCAACAGGATATTTTATATATAAATACAAATTTCTTAAAATTGCAAGACTCTGCCTTTCTCTATCCTACCACTCAAATTAACTTAAAAAATAAAATTTTGGTTCATGTCAATGGCAAATATTTCATTGAAAGTCCCATTTTTGGGGTCATAATTTACTTTCAGGAAACAGAATATCCTTTGGCCCATCAACTGTGAGAAACATTGCTTTCAAACAAGGTATGAGAACTGTTGAAAGGTACACTGAGGCACATTTAAATTTTCAAGAATTTGCTTGAGCATATATAGTTCAAATAGGGACAGTACCAAACCAAAGGTGATTTGGAATGCTCCACCAACAGAAGCGAGGGGCAAGGTTTTTATAGAGAAGACACCAAAGGAAAGCAAAACGATTATTTGATTGTTGTTGGCAAATAATTTGCCTTGTTTGAATTGACATTTTTCTGATTTGCTGCTCTTAAGTTCTGTTTTCTCGGATTCGATTGCACCGACTCTGGCTTAGGTTTTGGTTAGCTTACATAGGTTAGCAAGGCATTAAAGCCACCTTACTGTAATGACCTCCTTATTTAAATACTTTAACCAAATTTAAAGCTAATACTACGGTCATACAGACTCATTCTGGCAGAGAATCCATAGTGCTTCGCATGTGGTCCTTTTTGATTAAAGCCACATTTACCACCTGTGAACACAACACATGTAGAAAAACAACTTACAGTTGGCCCTTTCAGAACCAATTCTGAAATTAATGCGTTTGGAAGGATTTTGCATGTATTTTTCTTCATTAACACTGCTCTTGTTGTAATGAACTTTTACATTTAAGAAAGTTATTTGCTTGATTTCTTTTTGCTTTAAAAAATAAAGGCACCGAAAAACAAAGTAACACACTGGATAGACATAATTTATTATTATTTCTCTCTCTTATATCTGCTTGGGAACACTGATTAATGAAGTATACTATTATTATTTGATTATAGGTGTTTCTGTTGTTATAGCTAATGTTCATTGAGCTCCTACTATGGGGCAGATGATGTCAAGTGTTTTCTTAGAGAGAGACAGAGAGAGAGAGAGCACATGAACACGACCCTGAGATCATGACCTGAGCCAAAATCAGGAGTCAGATGCTTAACCAACTGAGCTGCCCAGGTACCCCGACGTCAGGCATTTTTATATATACATTCTTAATCTCTTAGTAATCCTATGAAGTAGGTGTTATAATAATTCTAGTTTTACAGATGAAGAAACTGAAGCAGTGCAGAGGTAAGTAGCTTTACCCACACCTTACTTATTGTAGAGGATGGACCAGAATTTAAATCCAGGCAGTCTTGTTCCAGCATCCCCTTTACCGTCTCCTTTCTTTGTTGAATGCATTGTTCTGCCACTAAAAATAATAGTTTCTGACATTCTCCTGATACAACTTGTCTGGTGATTCCGCATCTTGTGGGTGTGGAAACTGAGGCACAAAATCGATGAGTTGTTTGTTCAAAGTTAATCAGCTAGCAAAAGTGAGGAGCCAGGACTTGAACCCCGGAAGTCTGGCTCTACTGCCTCACCTGGACACACGGCTTTATGTTCTGTTCAATAAGAAGACTTAGTTTTTGAGTGTTAGCTTTGCAAGATAAAAGAGTTTTGGAGGTGGATGGTCGTGGTTGCACAACATTATGAATATACTTAGTAACCCTGAACTGTACACATAAAAATGGCTAAGATCATAAGTTCTATGTATGTGTATTTTATCACAATTAAAAAAAAACACATAAAAATGGTTAGTTTTTGGGTAAAGAAGTATTTTCTGCTTGGACTGGCTTTCATTGCTATCAGAGTAGTTGAGTCTATCAGAAGTATCTTGTTTTCTAAGTGCTGGCCTTCTAAGTCTACCTGGACTGAAATGCCCACCATTTGTGTCCTTTCTTACATTTAAGGCAGGGTCATTTTGCACCTAACCCCATTAATAGAGTACCAGCCATTCATCCATTAACACCCATTAACACATCCTCAGGGAATACCTGTCCATAGCTTTAGAAAACTGCGTCCAAAGAAAATGGGTCATAGGACTCATGAATTTCAACAAGTGTTTGGTGGAAGAGATAAGAAAGATTGCAAATAAGGCTCAATTCCTCCCTAGGTCCTGAGAGAGCACTGAAATGGGAAGAGGGCAATGTTGCTAGGAGAATAAGGACCTGGGATGCCCCAGCTGAAAGTGACCATAATTTTATGTCCACCAAGTACAGAACACCCAATCTTCCTCACCTTAAATCCTCCTCACTGTTGCAGATTAGCAAAACCCTCGTGTTTTACTGCACTTTCTCTGATAATGTTTCATCTCTTAGACACCAGTAATACCAAGAATACAAATCTAAATCAAGTCTGTAGTGTGGCTAAATTTTTTGCATGAGTTCAGAAGATTTGGGGGAGAATGAAGAGGAAACAAAACACTTTAAGTCTTTAGTTTTAAAATGATAATGCTTCAAATTGAAACAATAATAAGGTGGTGTACAGGAAATGTGCATAAATAGAAAGTATTGTTTAAGTGGGGCTTGGGAGAAATATTGATGTTTGCCAAATATTATTTTGCCACTTCTTTAGTGATACTCTGGCCTACTAGGGACTATAGTGAGATATGGCTGATGAATCCACAAGCAACTCAGGGAGCTGTGAGGGGGACAGCACAGGCCCAGAGGTGACTGAATGCGCTCAATGACTGGGGAATTCTTTAAACTTGCCAGAGTGCATTGAAAGGGAGGAAAACCTTGCCAGCATTTTAATTCTATGAACACATTTTCAATACACTCATCTTAAGTCATTATTTCTCCTTGTTTGTGGAAGAACAGAGATCTTTTGTGTGCTGGGTTTAAATTGGAATGAAAACATTAATAAGAAGGCCTAGGGATTTGAGCTTCGGTCTTCTAAACGCATGTTTGGTAAGGGTCTCCAAACCCAAGAACATGAAGTCATAAGTCAAAAGCCCAACTGTGTGAAGAATAGTTATAATTGATATATAATAAACACTTTTTGAAGTGGTATGAACTTGACACTAATCATATTAGAATCTAATTTCCTCCTAAAACAAGCTAACGCTAAGAAAATTAAAAAAAAAAAAGATAGCACCTCTCCTCTTTGGGTTTTATTATTCTTCCATTTTGTTTAGCCTGGGCACTCATGAAAGAAAAGAAAAACAACTCTGTAAATATAAAGAAATGAGACAAGATCATAAATCTTCTATACCTGCTAAATTCTGACAGTGATTAAATATTGAAATAGATTCACTTCACTGGAAACACACACACACACCCCCCAAAGATCTTTGCAAAAATAGAAAGTGCTGACTGAGAAGAGTTCTTAATAGTTTCAAAGCTCTAATAAGTAAATTCCCATAATATACTGTACTGTATGATCTGCTCTGTAAAGTTATAGCTTTTTCTGATGTGATAAATTGCTATTGTGTGTGAAAAATAACTCAGATTACTGTAAATTATGGCTACATCTCTTTCCTTTTATTATTTGTTTATTATTTATTTATTATTCCTTAAATTATTATTTATTATTTTATTATAACTTATTCTTTACATATGACAACCAGCCAATGTTGAAAAATGAAGACTTGTTTCCTAATACTTGTGAGATAGATATCAATGTAAACTATGGAAATTGTCATATCTCTGGATAAGCTGAGCCTTACTCTAGTGCCCTTCAACATATTATCACTATTAAAATGTGTGTCTCTCTCTCTATTCTCTGAATGACTTTTTGACACTGAGCTGGCAAAATAAGAGCAATCTGAGTGAGTTCAACACTCATTAGTGTCACATGTTCAAGAAAAACACATATTTGATTTTTTTCAGGAACATATGGAAAAATATGAGATTATAGAAGTTTTACACATGACACGTTTTGTACGTGAATACAAGCTGACATTGTGTTGCATATTGTGAACATATAACAACAGAGATAAATTGGAATTTCAAAAGATGTTTCAACTCTTTCTCTTCCTCTTTCTCTTGTCTTTCTCTTCCCTCCCCCTTTCTTCCTTTCTCTCTAGAACAATTCAATCTTAAAGGCTTTGGTAGAGTACAACAAAGCGTGTGTACCAAAACTGGGAGGAGACCACAGTGATCCAGCAGAGGACGTCAAGGAAAGTAGACTATCCACTAGGAGGGTCACTCCGTAGAGCTCACTGGAGCCTTATAGGGGTAAGGAAGACATCAGTGCAGTAGGGTAGGCTGGCAGGGGTATTGGGGCCCACTTGAGGTAATGAGGATGTTCACATAAAGGATGCCATGCACGGGGTGTCTCAGTCCCAGGGGATGGAGGAGAGCATTCATCTGGGGGACAGGGTGATGGCTGGGATATTAGTTATATACAGGAGGATTGATCAAATAAGTAAATAAATTTAAAACAACAGGAGCTAGATTTCTCACCATCAGAGAAGGGGAGATATAAATAAGGAAAACAGGAGAACTAGATTGAACTCTTTGGTGTAAGATTAAAACTGCAAGTATGAACTCATGGTTTTCAATGTATATATGATGGATATGGAAATAAATATAAATATAATTGTGAATGTACCGTGTGTATACATATGTATGCTGCCTGGTTCTGTTCAGTAGAGGTCCTGGAAATAGTGACTCACCAATAGCAACGAACACCCAGATGTTAGCTTCTAAATACCATTTTGGGGTTCCTTAGAAAAATGTCTGATTTCATGGCTGAAGGATGGAAATAAAGTACAACATGACCATGGAGCATCTTGTTATGCCAGAAAACATGAAAGCACTGAAAAAAAATGTCCAGAGGATGTGGAAGTCAGCTAGAAGGAATTCTCACTGGCCGAATGAAACAATAGCACATCAAAATAAATAAACATAACAATGAATTGTAAGCTGCTGAATAAAATAGAAAAACACGAGTCCCTTTTACGGATATAAACAAATGAATGAATTAATTGCAAGTTTTATGAGGTACAGGCTATTTATGCAATTTCTAAGTACCGCCCAGTAAAAATAACTATTATTTGCAAAAAGAAGTGTATCTTTACATTAGAGAAATCTAGCAGACATCATCTTAAGTGTTTAAAATGAACAAATAGAATGGGACAAATAGAAATCATGTGCTATGTATGGATGCAGTGAAAAAAACACAGCTTCGCTCTGATCTTCTGCTAAAGATGCATCACCTAAATCTAATCGTGAGGAACGTCACACAAACTCAAACTGAGAGACAGTTTATAAACTACCTGGCCTGTGATCTTCAAAAGTGTCAAGGTCAGGAACTGAAGGAAATATAGACAGACTGCTCCAAACTCAAGAGCATCTAAATCACACACAAATGAGGCTTGTGATTCTGAACTGGATTTGTGGCTATAAAGGACATTAATTAAACAGTTGGTGAAATTTGAATGGGATCTGAGGATGAGATGGCAGCAATGTATCAATTCTAATTTCCTGCCTTTTTTTTTCAGATATTTTAATTTTTACTTAGTGATTGGATCTAATTTCCTGCTTTTGATGGGTGTATTGTGGTGATGTAAGGGAATGTCTTTGTTTCTATATTACTAGGTGATACTATGGCATAGCCCCTGCAATTTATTCTCAAGTGATTCAGAAAAAGTTCTCTGTTACTGTATTCACAATTTTTCTGCAAGTCTGTGGTTCTTTCAATTTTTTAAAAAAATGATAAGATCTTTTGTACGAGTCTCTCACCAAAAGATATGTTATTCTCCCAATTTAAAGATAGTTGTAATAATTCTGATTGCTTTTACAATCTCTGAATTTTAATGGATGTCATAGATTTTTACCACCCTAGAGAATTTCTATAAAATTCAATTATTTTCTAGCTCAGTTTATATCTCACTGAGATGTATTTACACGTTGTACCCTGGGACCCAAGGATAATATGGAAAATCAATTGTTTAACAAAATGGAATGTGGCCCTATGACAGCATATACTGTTCTCGCATTTTTTTCAAATGTGCGTATTTAATTCCATTTTAGAGTGAAATCAGATAAAATTAAAATTCTATTTAAGTATTCTCCAGAAGTTAACTGAGCCCCCAAAGTGATTAGCCACAAAGAAATTTTAATTAGTTTGATGAAATCTGCCTTTTAAGCAGTTGGAAATTTGGAGATCCAAGAAAATGATCTGTTTTTTTTTCCCCCTTTAAAAAAAAAAAAGAAAGAAAGAAAACACAACCTGGGGAATTAAAATTCTTTGTCTGAGAGAAGCGGAGGGGCAACTCCATGCCAGCGCAGCACAATTTGTGTGAAACCACGTTCCTCCACAGTTATCTCTGTCTTAATGTGTGTGTTGGGTTCCAGATTACCAAGAGGCTAAGGTAGGCATGATACCGTAAACTGAATAACGGTATTAAGACAAACGATATGGATTATCGACACTGTATTTTACATAATGCCAGAGAAAACAATGTGCTTTGCATAGCAAATCTGTGCTGAAAGGCACAACCTTATCACATTACCATGGATCAGTGTGACTTTCCCTTTCAAAGCAGAGTTCCAACCAGGGTTACCAGCCAAGATTTTTTTCGAACTGTGTATATGCAAAGACTTCATTTGAGACACCTTGGGCTGGAGCAGCATGTAAATTGTCAGGAAAAAATACTGATACCCTGAAGCTACCAATAGAGCCCGTTGCACAGCCAAATGTGCAAATTTGGGAAACCAGCTGTTTTCCCTGCTCAAGGAATTTTCATGTGGTCTTCCTGCTAAGCAAATCAAACAAGCATTACATCAGTGGCTTTTATATTACAGCAAAATCCGAGGCTTTCATGCAGATTTAAACAAAGGCTACTCAATATTTTCTCTTCTGGTGCTGATTATTTCTTCACTTGCTTTTTATGTACAAGGTCCAGATATTGAGAATGACTAGCAGACACAAAGTTATCCCCCATATCGGTGTTTTTAACTACCAGTAAAAACAGAGAGAGAGAGGTTGGGATTAAGGCAGAGAGAAGGCTGAGCAGGTTATAAGAATACAATGTTGGTTTTTTTGTTCCTTTGTTTCTACAGTGATAGAACCAGGAGGGGAGTGATTTTTGTCTATTTAGCTCACTATCTTTGAATCAACAGCAGATGCAAAAATGCCTGGCAGATTTCTGAATTTAAAAGTGCTAATTCTTAGGGCAGAAAAAAAGTGAATTATATCAAGTTCTCACTGTGGGTTTATTGGAAGAAGGTTAATTCTGGGAGGATGAAAAAGGAAAACTCCTCTTATTCCTACTTTCTCTGAAAATACAGCTTTCTAATTGAGTCCCCTTGTCAGGTCAGAACACAGTGCAGACCAAAGGTTTCTTAGAGCATCCTTCATTCTTAATTTAGTCCTTCATTCAATACACATTTATTATGTAGCTACTATATGTCAAACACTGTAATATGTGCTGAAGACTTAAACATGAGGAGACAATGCCCCTGTCTCAGGAAGCTCAGTGAGAGTAGCTGAAAGAAAGAGATTTTGCAGTACAGTGTGGTAAGTCCTATAAAATGGGAAGTACCAAGAAGTGACCTATGACCCAGGTGTTGCTAATATTCATAGGAAATGAACATAAAATAATATGAGAGGAGTCTAATAAAACGGAAAGACAGGAAGGCTGAGTTGTTATGATACTCTAAGGACAAAAGCCCTCAGGTGATTTCCTGCAGGCGTGCTAAATTCTTTCCTTTTAAAAATTTAGCTCATAATGGATGTGAAGGTTAAAACATCACTGTTTGCCACAGATGAGTACTTTCTAAAATAAAGCGTTTACTGGCAATGTTGCTCTAAAAAAAAGTAAAATAAATAAATAAATAAATTCATTCTTGAAAAGTGATGAGATACCTTCTGACTTTAGTTCTTTTGGTCTGAGGTCACAGTATGCTGGCTTTGTGTTGCGTGTCTGAAATCTCACTATCAAACTCTCACACTTCCCAAGCTACTTTTTATTAAACACTGTACTAAGTGTTATACATACATTAGCTTATTGATTTTTATCTTATTTTTATTTATTTACTTATTTTTAGTTAAGTCAGCGCCATGCCCAACATGGGGCTTGAACTCACAACCCTGAGATCAAGAGTCACATGTTCTACCAACTGAGCCAGCCAGGTGCCCCTGTCTCATTAATTTTAAAAAATATGCTGTAGTGCTCGCTTCGGCAGCACATATACTAAAAAATATGCTGTAAATTAGGCATTCCTATTCCTAATATACAGAAGATGAAATTTGGGTTCAGAATGCTTAACAACTCAACATTTTATATCTAGTAAGAGTCGGAGGCAGCATCACTCAGTGGCCTGTGACCTTCCTAACTGAAGTAATGCCCTTTAATAAAATGACCATATTCAAGCCTATTCTGTTTTGGTATCAGTAACTGTTGCATATTCAGATTTTCTCCAATCTGAGCAATTTAGGTTTTGTGCCACTGTTTCTACGGGCAATTACCAATATGGGATTTAAGGCAGAACTTCTGTTTTTGTGGATATACAAATTGCTCAAAAACATGTTGAAATGAAATGTTCTGAGCTCCAGTTCAGTCTACTGAACAAGAATTTCAGGGAGTAGATTCATTAAGCAATACACCTACCAAGATAACCAGGTAATTTTAGTGCAAGTGATCTGTGGACCACATTTTGAGCTGCATTATTCAATTATTTTAAGATGGTAGTTGGAGTGACCCTGATAGGGTGGGATAGGACTGTTACATGATCTGAATGTTCTTTTTTGTTATTGTTGTTGTTCCTTTTTTTTAAATTTTATTTTATTATGTTAGTCACCATACCATCAGTAGTTTTTGATGTAGTGTTCCATGATGCATTGTTTGCGTATAACACCCCATGCTCCATGCAATACATGCCCTCCTCAATACCCATCAGAGGGTATCCCCCCATCCCCCACCCCCTCCCCTCTAGAACCCTCAGTTTGTTTCTCAGAGTCCATAGTCTCTCATGGTTCGTCTCCCCCTCCGATTCCGCCCCCCTTCATTTTTCCCTTCCTACTATCTTCTTCTTCTTTTTTTCTTAAAATTTTTTATTGTTATGTTAATCACCATACATTACATCATTAGTTTTGGATGTAGTGTTCCATGATGCATTGTTTGTGTGTAACACCCAGTGCTCCACGCAGAACGTGCCCTCTTTAATACCCATCACCAGGCTAACCCATCCCCACACCCCCTCCCCTCTAGAACCCTCGGTTTGTTTTTCGGAGTCCATCGTCTTTCATGGTTCGTCTCCCCCTCCAATGTCCCCCCCTTCATCCTTTCCCTCCTGCTATCTTCTTTTTTTTTCTTAACATATGTTGCATTATTTGTTTCAGAAGTACAGATCTGTGATTCAACAGTCTTGCACAATTCACAGCGCTCACCATAGCCCATACCCTCCCCAATATCTATCACCCAGCCACCCCATCCCTCCCACCCCACCC
Source organism: Zalophus californianus (assembly GCF_009762305.2). Lineage (NCBI taxonomy): Eukaryota > Metazoa > Chordata > Mammalia > Carnivora > Otariidae > Zalophus > Zalophus californianus. The sequence continues at coordinate 42,087,628 of NC_045595.1, read as the reverse complement.
CCACTCCAGCAACCCTCCGTTTGTTTCCTGAGATTAAGAATTCCTCATATCAGTGAGGTCATATGATACATACAATCTTTCTCTGATTGACTTATTTCACTCAGCATAACACCCTCCAGTTCCATCCACGTCATTGCAAATGGCAATATCTCATTCCTTTTGACGGCTGCATAATGATCTGAATGTTCTTAGCAGCCCAAGGATAGGGAATCTACAGTCAATTTTAAAACCAGGCTTTATAGGACTTTCCAGTTTATGATTTCAACAAATATTTACTGAGCACCTAATAGGAACCAGATGCTGGCTGGCAATTGAGATCAAACTGAGAGCAGAAGAAATAAAGTATCTGCTCACACAGAGCTTACATTTTTAATCATGAAAACAAATAGATACAAAAAAAGAAAGAAAGTGTCAGTGACCATAAGTGCAAAGAAAGAAATAAAACTGTGTGAAGTAATGGGACTTGGGGGGTGGCTATTTTTGAATGAGTGTTCAGGGACACCTTCTCAGGGGAAATGGGCATTTGAGTTGCAATTTTTTAGATAGGAAGAAATCAGGCAAGAACCATCACAAGGAAGAGAGAAGGAAATATTCAGTGTGTAGGCCACTTGGTAGGAAACAAGCTTGGCACCAACAGGGAACCCAGAGAAGATAGTGTGACGGTGCAATCAGGGGAGAGAACAAGTACGCTAGAGGGAAATCATGCATTTAATGGCAGATCTGGATTGATTCTAAGTAAAATGGAGGCCACTGAAGGGTTTTAAGTAAGGTAGCAACGTAGCTGGCTATGTAATTCTTGAGAATAACATGTGCGAATACATCTATTAAGCTGGATGGGACAGCATGCCATTCATTCATAAGTTAACAGAAGATCCACAAGTTGATCGTTCTTCATGTCTTCCTACTTAGAAACTAATTTATTACTAATTTTTTACAATTCTTTTATTAATGATATGAAACTTTTACCTTCACACCTTGCTCAAACCCAACCACATTTCTTTCTTTTTTTTTTAAGATTTATTTTTATTTATTTATTTGAGAGAGACAGCACAAGCAGGGGGAGCTGGAGGGGGAGAGGGAGAAGCAGGCTCCACGCTGAGCAGGGAGCCCAGAGTGGGGCTCGATCCCAGGACCCTGCCATCATGACCTGAGCCGAAGGCAGACACTTAACAGACTGAGCCACCCAGGCGACCCCCAGCTACATTTCTAATCCCATCTTCTTGGAATTTTAAAATTTTAGGGTTCTCCATGCCACTCATATATTTACAGACCTCGACTGTGGTAACTGCCTTTGAGGAGTTAATGCAGAAAATGTTGGTTGCTTGTTTCTTGCATGTCTTGAAGAGAAGCTGAAGCCATGATTGGGAAGGACTCCAAAACCTGATCTATCTGGACTCCATCTGATGCATATCTTTTTTCCTGCTGCTTTTACTCCGTAGAGTTTGCTATAATAAATTTTAGCCAGGACTATAACCTGTTACTGGGTTTTCTGGGTCTTTTAACCCAATCACTGAACTTCAGTTTGAGTAGCACCATTGAAATGCTGCCTACTGTTCGTTTCAGCTGATAGGCATACTGTAGTGATTTTAATCTGTTTGTTAAATGATCTTGATTCTCATTTGGTGACCACTGCTTTCTTCATAATCTTTCCTGATAATACCACTGTGGTCTAGTTTTATATATAAATATATAAAGGAGATACACACATACAAGCACACAAATCTATACTTATTTGTAGATGCAAACTTATACTTGAATATATGTTGCATAATAAAGATTTTGACTGGGTTTGTCCTTGGTTACTGGGAGTAAGATTTAAAATCCTTGGAATTTCCCAAATAATATGTGTTTTTGTTATGCATGACATTTGAATCACACCTCAGTTTATGCCAAGAAGATACCTCCAGATGGAGTCCGGTCACCACAAATACCAAGCTTGTGCTTAGAAGATTGGAGCGTGGGGCTTGGAGCCAGCTTGACCTCCAGCGAGGGGTGAAAGTGGGGCGTTGCAGTATGAGTTCACCTAGATGGTCAATGATTGTATCAACCCTATGTAATGCAGCCCCAATAAGAGTCCTGGACACAAAAGCTTGGGGGAGCTTCTTGGTTGATGAACACACCAATGTGCTGAGAGAGTAATGTGCCCTGATTCCATGGGAAGAAGGAACGGAAGCCTGCATTTGGGATCCTTCCAGACCTCACCCTATGTGTCAGTTGGCTTCAGTTGGCTGGTCCTGATTTGTATTCTTTATAATGAAACTGTAATTGGAAATACTTTCCTGAGTTCTGTGAGTCATTCTAGTGAATTAATGAACATGAGTGGAGGTCGTGGGAACTTCCCAGTTCTGTAGCCAGTTGATCACAAGCAGTGGCCTGGGAACCTCCAACTTCACTGCTGGCGTCCTCAATTGGAAGGCAGTCTGATTGGGGACCATGCCCTTCAACATGTGGTAGTCTGATGCTAACTCCTATTGGTTAGTTTCAGAATGAATTGCAGTATTCCAGTATACATATATGAAGGCTAAAGGTCTGGTGCCATAATGATATATGTATATAAATGTAATTTTAAGATAATGCCTTGTTTATAATGCCCAATATTTCACACGCTTAACGACTGAGCCACCCAGGCGCCCCTCACATACTTTTTTAAAATAAAGTTGTTCAAGACTCTTTGAGAACAAGGTACAATGAATCCCAGATTGGCTCTGTCCATGGTAGAGATTTATAACCAGTGCCTTTTACTTCTTATTTGAATTTAATAATTAAGTGATTTTGGTACTTACTAAATAATACATATATAAGGTACCTAAGGAAGTGTTCTCTACATATTCAGTGGTCAATCCATGTTGGCTTTCTTATTGCCCAACTCTTTTGATAGCTCAAAGCATCTCTCTCTCTCTTTTTTTTCCAAAGCATTTCTTACTAGCACAGACTTTGAGAAAGCAAATCCTCTAGTGATGAAAAAAATCCCTTTTTTAATACCTGTTCTGAAAACATATTACCCTCAGTGGAGGACCCCAATCAGATCAGAGGAGTTATCACCATAGATATATACTATAAATGGATTTGTCTGTACTCTCCTTTCTGTTCTCATTCTGGTCCCCACAGCCCTACATCCAAAGGAAAACAAATGTTTTGTTTTTGTTTTTGTTTTTTTTCTATTTTTTTTTCTGGCAATGGGATCAGGGATTTTAGAACTTATTTTATGAAACCATTAGTGCCTCACTAAAAAAATGAAAGACTGGGTGTTTGAGACATGGGTATTTGGCAGGAGAAAGGCATTTGGGATTAACAAACATGAATAGGGTTAGGGTGGTAAATTATTACCAGTATCTGGGGAAGGACTTTAGCCATTATTTGGATTAGATTCCCTTTGTATTAGATGACAATTCTTTTATGAACAAAAAAATGGTTTCTTTGGAATTCTTTTTGCCCTAAATTCTTTCCATTTTTGGTGTTTCTACTCATTTGCATGATTGGCCTACAGAACAATTTATCATCTCTCTTTTACACATCTGATTTTCTAAAGGTCACCTGGCAAGTCAGGGATGACATTGGGCATATTCTCTTGGGTAGCTACTAATAATTGCACTTCCTCCCCAATGCTTTGGGTGTCTGGCACATTTGTAATTGACAGAAGGATAACAATGCAATCTGGCTGGTTTCCAAGGCCACCCTCAATTGGAATTGTATGGTATGGGGGTGGCTAAACTGCCCATATCCATCCCTTAGCCCTCAGGAAGGCAAGCTGAGAGAACAGGAAGAGAATTAAAAAGAATCCAAAGTAAAGAAATTCTCTGATCATTGTTTGCTTCTCTAATGAAAAAAACCCACACATTTAGTTAACTATGAAGCTATAAACAAGCCGCAAATAGCAATAGAAATTTGAATTTGCTACTTAATCTCTCTCTAGCTATCTTTAGAAATGCCTAACCTGTTTTTGTCTATGACACCCTATTCTTTCACTAGAATTTGTGCACAGAGAGAGAACTCTGCTTACAGCTAATGGCTATGGGCAAGTGTACTGGTTTCTGAGTGGTGTTTAACCAGGCTGATCACATAAGCATGCCTGTCTCTGGAATGATCCAGGAATGTCAAAGTGGAGAGAATTTCACCTGTCACATCTGTGATTAGAGTGGGGGAAAAAAGTATCAGTCATCCTCTCCCTTTAAATGTGGATAAAATAAGAAAGGTGATATTTCTGTAGCCAGCAAGATAACTTACAAATAGACACAGAAGATATTGACATTGTTTTGTTTAATACTAAGGATTTTGTTGTTGTTTTATATAAATTCAAGGTGTTATGATAATGATGATGAAAGAATATTTATTCTGCTTCTGAAATAGTTAGTTATGAACAGATAAGCACACAATATAGATTTTAAAAATTAGAATATTTTTTGTTTGCTGAAAGTTTGGGTAAAAGATAAGTATACAAATCTGATTAATTATCCTTCTTTGAAATTGCGTCAATCATAGTATATAATATTCACACAGTCTTTCAAACCTAGCAAAGTACTTTTATATTTTAACTGTTACCCTAAATCTGGTAGATTCTCCACCCCTTCTGGTATGCATGCAGGTCTAATTGCTTTTTGCCATGTGGCCCTGCAGTGGTTCTAACTTGGGCCATGTGGCTTCCTTTGGCCAAAAGAATCAGGCTGGAGTGCATATATCCATAATCTGTGCCTAGACCTCAGGATATCTTATGGGTTTTTGCTTCTGCCCTTAGGCTTCAGCTACCATGCAGAGGACATTCCTAGACTAGCCTGTTGGTTCCAGGAGATGGATGAGGGACACATGGAGCCGAAATGTCCCACAAAGCTCTCCCATCGAAGCCAAATCTAAACAGAACCCTCAGCTGACCTGCAACTACATGAACTACACTAATAAATAATTGCTTTTTTAAGCCCCAGAATTTGGGCGTGATTTGCTATGCAGCAATAGCTAAGTGATTCTACAGCATGTGAGGCTAGAGTGTTGTGCTGTTCATGATTTCCTAAAATCAGTACAGAGATTGCAAATGGTTAAATGGCTTACTTAAAATCACTTGTAATTCAGCATTCCATTGGCTTTAAACACGCCTCTTGATTTCAAACCCCCATGTTCTTTTACTCTGAGAAGCCCTTCTAGAAACAGAATGATGATTTTTAAAGTGTATTAAACCTCAGAGTGGACATCTATTATTGTGATTCAGCCTCTCTGCTGCCTCAGCCCTCTTGCCCCTGGAGTAGAGTAAAGCCATGTGATCAGCATGTAGAATGCAAATTCCCACATCCTCCTTTCCAGGTTCCGTGCCCCATCTCTGTGAGTACACACATGTCTTGTTCTGAGCGTACTATACAGGAATTGATTGGAACACTTAATTTTGCAAGTGGCTGAAAAACCAAGTGAGTCATGGTACAGTGGTAAGGACTTTAAACACCCCCTCCCTGTTTTCACCCAAATTTAACACTTTCCTGAGCTGTGATGAAGAGCTGTTAAGTTTGAAAGGATGAAGAAGCCCGGCTTCCTGGTTAGTAAATCCGTCCTTACCACCTGGAGCTTGGACAGTCCCACACGGCTGGAAACATTAAATCCACCCTTAGAAGAAATTTCTCAAGGCTCTCTCCTAAAGCCAATTCCAACATAGAGGTTTTATAAGGGACAATGAAAGATATAGAGTTGAGGCAAACTGAAACAACCTATATTCATATCTGGTAGAAAAAAAAATCCTACAGTGGAGTACTGGAAATCTATCAGAATTCAACCTCTATCTGGACATCATGAATGTTTGGGAGAGCAGTAGGGATTGCTGTTTTATTTTAATTTAAATTTAATTATTTAATTTAAAAAAATGTTCTGGGGGCATTTATAGAGACTCTTATTTAGTCCCTGCTGAGGACTTTGAAGACCCATTGAGAGGCTGAAAGCAATAGAGCTACTTTGGCATCTTACAACATATTTTGCAGATTCAGCTAACTGAGCAGGCCCCCGTGGAAGGGGCTTTTAATACTTGGGCTTCCAAAGTTGGGTGTGCACTGACAGGTAATATTCATGCACATAAATTTGACAATAACAATCTCATTGCTCTCATGGTTTAACTATCACCCATGTGCTGATGACTTTTTTTTTAACCTTTTAATTCTAGCAGAGACCTGTTCTGTGAGTCTCAGACTTCTATATTCAACTGCCTTTTGGCCACCTGCAGACAATGCCCCAAGGGACCTCCAAATTAACATAGGCAAAACTAAATGTATCATATTCCTCTTACTACCTTTTCTTTCTAGCTTCCCTGTCTCAGTTAACGGTGTCATCATCCACCCAGTCACCTAAGTTACCATTCCCAGTATCATCCTGGATTCATTCTATTTCCACACTCTTCACTCTCCTTGGGCACAAAGCCCTGTCACTTTTACCCTGTAAGTATTTCTGAAATCTGTCTCCTCATTTATAATTCCTAGCTTCCCAACATCTCTCAAAAGAAGTATTGCACCTTAAGTTTTACACTGTTCAAAACTCTCTTTAATGAATTGGAGTGGATTCAGGAGGCTGATGGGTTCCTATCCCACTTTGCTACTCACTGGTCGTGTAGCCTTGAACAAATTTCTCAACATCTTTGTGCTTCAGTTTCCTCTTCTGTGAAATGGGATTATAATATTGCTTATTTTTAAAAGGTTGTTATGGAGTTAAAGAAGTTAATATAGTAAATAACTTAGAATACAACTTGATACATAATAAGGACTCTGTAAATTTTTCTCAGACCCCAACTTTGTACCTTAGACATTCATGTCTACCTGTCACTTCCTACATGTGCCATGTTGTATCCTATGTTCATGCCTTTCCTTGAACTGTTTCCTTCGCCTGTATTAAAATTCCTCTTTCTTTGATTAAGTATTTCCAATCAATGCTCCATTTCATCATTGAGTCATTTGTTCATGCCTTCATTCCTTCATTGAGCTATAATTTATTGAATAATGACTCAAAAAAAGGTGACCACAAACAATATGGCACTCGCTTTAAGGAACTTGTGGGAAGATGGTGTTGGGCGATGGATAAATACATAACCATGGTCACTTAACTAGAGGAGTGTATGTGTGTGGTGAAGAAACGACTAGAGCACATATAAAAATATTTGAGGGACACTAATACAGTCTGGAGGAGGCATTTCAGATATCCCCTCATCTAGGAAACGTCCCTGATGCCCAGATAAGATCAGGTTTTCCTATCCTGTCTCAGAGCATACCTGGTATATTAGTCAGCTTGGGCTACAGTATAAAATTACCACAAACTGGGTGGCTTACACAACAGATATTTATTTCTCAAAGTTCTGGAGGCAGGAGGTCTAAGTTCAAGGCTCCAGCTGTTTCCTGGGGAGAGCCCTCTTCTTCTCTTGCAGATAGCCACCATCTCCCTGCGTCTTCACATGGGTGAGAGAGAGCGATCTGATCTCTCTCTGTCTTTTTATAAAGCTACTAATCTCATCATCCTCACGACTTCATCTAACCTAATTATCAAAGGCACCATCTACAAATATCATCACATTGGGGGGTAGGGCTTCAACACAGTGAATTTTGGGGGGACACAAATCAGTCCATAGCACCCGGCTAACCTCCCCAAGAAATCTTACCTTAAGTTACTGAATATATGTTCCCTTTCCTACTTTTGCTTTTAGAATACAAGTGACTTGAGGGCAGGCCCTAAACTTTTTAGCTCTGTGGCTCCAAGGCCAAGCACACTTATAGACGCATAGTAAGTGCACAACAAATATTTGTTGAACCAAGCTGGGGTTGGTAGTGTTGTTGGCAAAATTTTTGTTTTTTCTGAAGCTAAACTCCATAGTATCTGTTGAAGTGGATGCCTTAGGAAACGTATTATAATCTTTAAGTGACTTTGAACACATCATTCCCCTCCGCCATTGAGCTTCAGTTTTCTTCTTTATAAAAATTAGAATCTTTGAGCGAATAACCAAAATCTTTCCGCCTCTCTGAGTCTGTGATTCAACCCTCCGGTCACACTCTTTTGGCCTCTTGTAATCAATGTCCTTTTTCCTTTTGGCTCTCGGGGAACTTCCCCATCTGTTCCTCCATGTTTTCTTCCCACTCTGTCACATCCCCTCCTCAGTCTCCTTTGCTGATTTCTTTGCAGGCTCCTCTTCTCAGTAATGGGTTGAGTCCTAACCCCCTTTCACTTCTTTCATCACTTCCTCAGGGGACCAGGGGGGCAAACTAAGACCAGAGGCCAGATCTGCCCTTGCTCCCTGTTTCTGCAGAGAGAGTCATACCAGAACACAGTCACACCCACTCATTTACTATTGTCGCTGACTGCTTCCAAGCTACAATAGTAGAGTGAGTACTTGTGACAGAGGCAGTCTGGCCAGCAAAGTCTAAAATATTTGCTCTCTGGTCCATTACAGACTGTGTTTGCTAACCTCTGCTCTAGAAAATTTCATCCTGTCCTGTGCCTTTGATGATTATCTATATTCTAATGAGTCATAAGTTTCTGTCTTTAATCTTGACCTCTTTCTTGTGCTTTGCATTCTTATATGCAACTCATATGCCACTTGATCTTGAATAGGCATCTCAGAATAGGGTTGCAGACAAGATGATGATTCTGGAGCCAGGCACCTGGCTTTGAATCCTACTTTTCCTAAGTACTAGCAGTGTGGCCTCAGCAAGTTATTAACCTCTCTCTGCCTTACATTCCTCATGTGTCCGATAGAGATGAAGATCATAGTAACATCTCATAAGGTTGTGATGAGGATTGTATTTATCAACATGTGTAGAGCACTTAGGACACTGGTTGTGGACTCAGATTCTGGTAGTTATCACTGACCCTCACTTTCCCTCATACTCCACATGGAGTATATAAGCAAGTTCTCGCGAGCCTATCTTTAGTTTTATTACTCAGCATCTTCACTGCTACTATTCTACACTGAGCTACCATGATTTATGTCACCTCAACTCCCTGAATCTCCTGATTATTCTTTCTGTATCTTTTTGGCATCCCTTCGATGTTACCTAGTTCTCCACCCAACGGCAGTGCAATCTTTTAGAAATAGAATTTTATCACAGCACTCCCTTGCACAATATCATCTAATATCTTCCCAACACACTCAGAATAAAACCCAAAGTCCTCACCATTGAGGGACAAAGCCCTACATGTTCTGTCTCTGACTTCTCTCTGAATATACTCCTTCCTTATTCTTTTCCCTCATCCTGGCATTCTTGGCCCTCCTCAAGCATGGAAAGCTTGACAATGCCTCAGAGCCTTTAGATTTGATGTTCTTCTGCCTAGACTGCTTTTCCTCCAGATAGTCTCATGGTCCACTCCCTTATTTAAATCAAGTCTCTACCTATATGTCATATCCTCAGAGTATCCTTTCCTGCTTGCTCCATTTAAGATCTACCTTCTTTCACTCTCTATTCCCATTGACTACTTTTTTTGGTCTTTATAGCATTTATCACTAAATCATGTTACATTATATATTTATTGAGTTATTTGTTTGGTGTGTTCATTGTATAAGCTCCAAGAGGAGAGTGCTTTTGCTTCTTGGTCACTATTGCAATTTTGGTGGCTAGATGAGTACGTCTTTTTGTATGCAGCCAATAACTATGTGCCAAGTGAATGATAATATTCTTCTCCTTTATAACAAATCTGGGCCAAATCAGGACTAATAGATATACATCTATTAAAACCTGATGGAGATTTTCAGCATCATGCCACAATAACGAAACTTTAAAATTTATACAACATAATAAAAAAGAATACGTGATTTTATATCACCTGTCCTGACAACTATTCTCTCTGAAAAGATGATTTCAGACCCCCAGACAAAATATTAAGCCTTAATCAGTGCTAGAACTACTCTGAATATTTTTCCTGTTTTGTCTCCTCCATCTCTTCTTTTAATCGTATGCAATAAATGTATTGCATTTTGCTGAAATTGGGACTATAATGTGCCAATAAAAACATCTTTGTTTTTGTGTTTAAGGAATTCTCCCCGAAATGTCTTGCAGTTCAAAATGAGAATTACAATGTAAAAAGGTTTAACTTGCCAGAGTAAAGCCAAGTTTTAGATATGCCTCTAATCCTCCTTTCATCTCATCCTGCCATTTCTGAAATATGTGGGGAATCAAATTGAAAAGAAGATTTCTCAGGGCTCAGATCAGAGCCCATGAACGAATTGTGATTCGGCCTCAGGAGGACATGACATGTACTCATCTTGTGCATCCGTGAAAAATTGTTGAAAGTGTTCTACCAGAGCAACATTTTCTTTTGGAAATAAGCCCAAACTCCTAGGTTTGCATTTTAACAATGATAGTTCTTTTTTTCCTTTGAGTTCATAAGTAAAGCATTTTGTTATGAAAAAGCAACCAACACAATTATGTGAAAACAATAAAATATCTCTATAACCTTGTTTCCCAAAGATGGTCAGTTAACACTTTAGTATATTTCCTGATAGTGTTGTTTCTCTGCACACATAAAATACATCTTTTTCATTACCTAAGACCAAAATGTTATCCCAACAGGATCATATTATATTTACTGTTCAATACACTACCTTTTCAATATAACCATCCATTGTGAATATTTTCTAGACAACGTGTTTCTAGTGTCTGCATAGGGCTTTGTGGTTTAGCTGTACCGTAATGAATTTATACATTGGAGAACTAGGTTGCTTTAGTCCTTCTTGCCATGTTGCTTACAGTGGACATGAGCTGTTTTCTGTCCTCCCCAGCATCACGTGTTTGAGGACACTACCACTCCATCCATTCTGGAGACATGTCAGTCACCGTCCATTGCCTATCCCTGGTGACAGGGACCTTGGATTAGCCAATATTGTATCTCTTGGAAAAAGCAAGTTGCCTAATATTGGGAATATATCTCATACAGGTAAAATCAGAGCCCTTCCAGAGAATGGTACGTAGATGTTAGGGATGAGTTGAAGGGAAAGGGAAGTTCTTTCTTTTCCTTAGTGTCGCTTCATTGTAATGATACAAGCCAGGAGCTCCCAGAGCTCTCCTCTGAGGTCTCTTCGGAGAAACCCACCTGTGGTTAGGGAGAATCAGGATGAGGCAACAGTGAAGATTGTTTGAGAAGCTAAAGAAGAGAAAAAGAGCCCTCAGTTTTGGCATCAAGCTATGCCTAAAGCTGTACTATTCCTGAATTTCTCACTTCCATGAGCCAATATAGTCTTTTACTTTTTATTATTATTATTTTCACTTAAACTAGGTTTGGGCAGAATTCCTCATAACACCTAAGCAATAATTCTAATACTGTATTCTGCTAAATTTTCCATGACAGATGAGAATCTCTTCATCTCGTTTTATGGCATTACTATTTTGATGTACAATTGATAACTCTATCTTTTTTAACTTGATAATGATGTCCTTAAAGAAACCTGGGAAACACAGAGTTCATGGGTTATATTATTTTTTTATACTAACTTTCCCAAACAGAATAGGTTTTACTCCTCCAGACCACTCTTTAAGAGCTGGTTAATTTCCTTCGCATGAGTACAGTACATGGTAAATGTACAATAGAACAATAGATTATGAAATGATTGCATTTGCTGCATGAGGAGCCCCAAGAGTTTTGTAAAGTGCATTGATTCTCTCAGGTTATGATCAAACACTATATCAAACACTTTGAAATGCACACTGTTCTCTTTGGTCCTTCAATTTTATATGGTCGTAAAAAACTGCATTGTGTTTGTTCCAATTTTTCAACATGAAATGTAAGTTGAACTTTAAAAACATGAACTGTGCTCCCAGGGGAGGACCTATAAAGTCCCACTGAGATTTAAACATAGATGATGGAATTATTTGCTAGTTTTATTGGGGGGTCTGAATTCTAGATATCCACAGAAGTTCTGACAGTTTGACGAAAGCATAATTTGAAGGAGGTAGAGAGCTTTTTGACCTATAGGATCATATTTAAGTTCATAAAGATAGTGTTTCAGGTCTCAGAAGAACAGAATAAAGAGAAAGGTTTTCACAGTCTATTTTGCTCCTCCATCAGAGGGTAGCCCTCATCATGTTTTTTTCCTCCATAGCATCCTGAGAACTCTAAAGCTTTCCTGAGAATGTCCAGGAAACTGAGACTTCTGTCTGAGATTGACTAAGAGGCAAAGAAAAAAAAATCCCATGAGGCTTAGCTTTAATCATAAAGTTTAGGCCCATTTTGCTATCAGAATCAACAGTGTCACAACAACTAATTAACAAGGCAGGTGTCAAAACTAAGGCTAAACAAATGGCAAAAACAAGGCAGCTGGCAGGGTATAACAAACTGTTATAATGGATTGTTCTGCTCCTTTCCAGCATACTGACCAATAGGCTTGTCAACTACAGCAATTTTTTCTTATTATAATGAGTTTATTTTGGTATATCTCTTTTTGATATTCCATTTTCTTCCTGGTCTTCTACCAGTTTGTTATAGCTAAGTCAAATATGTTATTGCTATAAGCATGGTCCTTGCAGGCTGCTAGATGCATAGGTCCAAAGAGGGTCCACTCTCTGCAGGGCTCCACTCAGTAGAGGCCAAGCAGATGCCCACAACCTCAGAGGAAGACTATCCTTTAGTAGGACATCTTGCCTCCAATGGCATGAATCAAGTGGGAACGCCAGAATTCTTCCTGCTGACAATGGCCCCCTTTGTCACTCTCTCTCTTCAAAGCTAGCAATCTCTTTTTCCCTCCGCCTTGGGACCACTGAGACTAATCATCATGCCCCTCGCTGGGTTTAGGTTGACCATTATGGGTTGTTCAAGATTTTCACATTGTTGCTCATCCTCCAGACTCTGTCCCCATTGCTGTGACTCTTATCCCTTCCACCCCATGTCCTAAGACACTTTCATGAAGCTCTAGGCCAATCATTAGTAAGCACATATTCTCAGTCTCATCAGCAAATATTTGCTTCTTCTTGCTCAAAAATCTGCTCTCCTCCGATGGCACTACTTTCCCTGAAACACTTTCAAGGAGTGGTTTATTTTTCTCCTACAGTTTTCTTATCAAGGCCGCTGGACGCACAGTAGATGTCTTACAACTCTGCAGTGCCACTTCCAGATGATGCTTTCCTGAACATTCCTTCTTATTTTCCATCCACCATTAGATTATCCTCCCTCTTTCCTTAGAAAATTTTTCTCCTGGCACACTTTCCTTTCTTTGACACTACTGATAATGATAATTCTAGATAATTTCTGTAGACACAAAAATGATCTTTCCAATGCCCTCCTCTCAATTTCTTGACCTTCTCTGCTCTAGTGATTTTGTCCTACCTGCCTCTATCTCAGGCGCTCTATATTACTGCCATATGCTTGGCCATGTTACTTACTAATAATGGCATGACATTCCATTCTATTTTTCAGTTCCCTCCTTGTAGTACCTAAGCTCCAATAATACTTCAACCCTTCCAGAATATCTAACACATCAGTCCACCAATTTAATACTGTTCTTCCCTGCCTCCCCACGTCTTCTCTTCCTGCTATATTCCACTTAAATGTCATGGTTGGTTACTATTATCTTTTACAATTAATCTATTATTATAATCATTCTTTTGCAAATACATCACCCTTCTCTACTATCTTGGCAAAACCACACCGCTGGTTAAATTCATCTCTTTATGTACTCAATGCCTCCACTAGACCTGCTGAACTTGGCTGGAGAATACACAAAATATTCTGATTGATCTCATTTTAAATTCATCAGTAATCTTAAGGTGCGGCCCTTATTGCTGCCGGTCAAGCACAGTATATACCCTTAGTCCCTTTTTTCTTAGCCTCTAGTCAGTGCCTCTCAAACTTTAGTGGGCAAAAATAAAATCACCTGGAGATTCTTGTTAAGATGTCCATTCTAAATTTTTAGGTGTGTAGTGGAACCTGAGATTCTACATTTCTCGTAGACTCCTAGATAATAATGCTGCTGGTACATTAAGAAGGAAGGCCCCAAAGAAAATTACAAATCTTTCTTTCCTTTCTCAAAATTCCATCATGTTTTTCCCATCATCACTCTCAACCATTGACCTTGCTTCCTACTTCACTAGAAAACTGAAGCAATTGCAGTAGAAATTCTATAAGCAGTACCCATCATACTTTCCCACACTCCTGCAATTGAGGTCATGCCCTTACCTTATTACCTATTAGTAAGGATGGACTGTTAAGGGTCCTCCCCAATGTTAAAGTCTCTACCTCATACACTAAATCTAGACCTCTTTCTTTCTATTCTGCTCTCTCAGGTTGCTCTGGCAATTCTCCCCTCTCAGTTTTAAAACACTTTCTAAAATATCTATTGGAACATTCCTTCAATCATACAGATATGCTGCCATTTTTCCCGTATTAAAGAAAATTCTCTCCCTGGACCTCCCTTCTCCCCTCAAACTATCACCTAATTTCGTTTCCTCCCTTGAAAAGAAAGCTATATGCCATGTGACCAATTAATCTACATCCATCTCTGTTGCTACTACTACAATCAGGTTTTTACTTCACCACTCCACTGTAACTGGCCTCTGAATGTTAACAATGACCTCGCAGTTACTAAATCCAAGGTCACCTCTCTGTCTACCTATTATTTGCCACAATCGATCTCTCTCCTTGAAAAGTTTCAAGACATCTCACTTGTCTAACTTGCCTCCTACCTTTCTAATCACTTAGTCTCAGTCTCTTAGACTGGCTCTTATTCATTTTCAACTTCTGCATTTTGGAAGAATCCAGCAGTGCAATCCTAGGGCCTCTTCTGTCTCTGCAATCTATAGTCACTCCTAGGTAATCTCACCCGTAACATCCCTGTGAATATTTATCTCTGTGCTGATGTCCTCTCAATTTCTATCTTCTTCACAACCTCTCATCTGAAATCTGCATTTGTACCTCCCACTACCTATTTGTCACCCTCTCTTGAATACCTAAAAGGTGACCCCAATATGAATGTAACTAAAACTGAGCTCATTATGTCTTCTTCTCAAGCTCCCTTTTCCTCTGTCAAAAGTTCTTTTTGACAGGGTGTTTTTCCTCTTGGTTAATATCTATTCTTTTATTTCAGGTCCCAAATTTTGGTGTCTTCCTTAACTCTTCTTTCTGTCTTACACTCCATATTCTATCAAATCAGCAAACGCTCTCAATTCTAACTTCAGGACATATTCAAAATTCATCCCATTTTCATTGCTCCTACAACCACCATCCTGAACTAAACCGCTACACCTAGATTCTTGCAATAATCTAATGGATCTCCCTGCTTTCACCTTGGCCAAAGCTGTTTGGCACAGTAGCTAGACTGATCTGCTTAAAAAAGTAAGTCAGATTTCATCAACCCTTCGCTTAATCTCCTCCAGAGTTCTCATTGCAACTAGACTAAAAGTTCTTGCTATGATCTCAAGGTTCTACTTGCTCTGACCTTTGTTATCTTTCTAATGTCATTGCCTCATCCTTTCTCTGTACTGCCTTCTATTCCAACCATGTCAGCTCTTTGATGCCAGGGGCAGCTTAGGACCTCGGCACCTATCTCTTCTAATTTGGAATAAGCTTCATGAACAGGCTGTTTGGCTCAATCCCTCACTTCTTTCACAATTTGCTCAAAATTCCCAGTCTCATTAAGGCATTTCATAACTACCTTTACTAAAATTTCCTCCAGCATGTCCTGATTTAAGCTCTTCTTGTGCACTTAGCACTATCACACATCTCTTATTTAATTTGTCTCTCTCTTTTACTGGAATGTAAGTTCTATAAGGGTAGTGATTGTTGTTTTTTGTTTATTGCTTCCCCAGTACTTAGATCACTGTCTGACATATTGTAGAAGACTGAAAAGTGTTTGACAAATGAACAACTCACCTTGAGTTTTATATAATAAGCACTGAGATAAATAATTTCTTTTTTGCATCTATCTCTTTACTGGAGGAGTTCTAGACAAATGCCAATAAGGTGTTAAGGACTAAAGTTAGGATTGTCACCCGGACATCCACCAAGTTTATCTCATGCTAACCTGAATACCCTCCTTGATTTCTCTTCTATTCCCCCCCCCCTTTTTTTCCCCCTAGAGAACAAAATGGTGGACATGAAGTAGCTGCCATATTCAGCTTTGCTGAGGGTCGGGAGGTTGTATGCACAAATGAATTTGCTTCAAAGACAATCCTATAGGTGTTACAAAGAACCTGTTGATATTTTTACAGTAAAGCTACTCAGACTTGAAATCATCATCTGCTTCCTGAAGCCCTGATCCCTGTATCAGCCTCACCAGTATCAACCAAAGACATCTGCTCCAATATTTTACCCCTTACTATGGAACATTACCCCTTACTCATGGTTCTCTATGACCCTCATCCCAGTAAGGACAAATGTCAGAAGCATGGGTTTTTACATTTGTGTAAACTCTTCCATTATCAACAAATTATCCAAGAGTTTCATTTGTTCAAAGAATTATCCATATGATTATAATGAATTTCTTTATTACTCTCAATCTTACAAACTTTTCCAAATGAAAAATTTGTTGGAACTTATTCCAGTTAAAGTTCTTATTCACTTTTTCTTTCTGGCTCAGTTCCTAGCATTCACATTACACCTTATTAAGGAGACCACAGGGCTCCCAAATTGCTGTTGAGTGCATAGTGTTTGTATAATAAATATCATTTGAATGCTTCAAGTGTGCACTGAATCATGGAATCTCAGGTTGTAAAAAACATTAAATCATCTAGCTCTGACACTCATCAGGGCTTGAATTTTTTCTCTAATGTTCCCTTTTGAACACCTCTCTGTCTCTTTCATTTATAACGTTCATCCTGGGGCAGTTGCCTGGCAGAATGGTACAAGAGAAAAAGCTCTGGGTTCAGAATGAGGTGGCCTGGGGAAAAGCACACAGAAGCTTGCACATAGATTGTGTGTGTGTGTGTGTGTGTGTGTGTGTGTGGCGTGTAGAAGTGGCTTCCAGTTCTTTCACTAATGTTCCATTGGCTAGAGAGCCCAGTCATAGGGCCACATTTAACTTTGGCTAGAGCTAGGAAATGTAGCCCCTGACTGGCAGTCACTTCTTAGAAAAGGGAAACACAAACTTTATTGTTCCCTGCCACAGCTGTCAAATAGGACAGTAATAACTCACAGGGTTGAGAAGACAGATATATATTGGTGTTCTGTAAAATAGCAATTATTATTTTCTGTACTTTGCTTGAAAACAGAATGAGCTCCTTTTGTCTTCTGTGTAGCAGTCTTAAAATGTTTAAAGCCAACCATCATCTGTCATTTGAGTATCCTTTTCTCCTGGTTCAATAAATCCCCATTCACCCTACTATTCCCCACAAGACATCTTTTCAAGCTCTTTACCAGTTATGTTTCTTTTTTTCAAAGATTGTATTTATCTATTTGACAGAGAGAGACACAGCGAGAGGGAAGACAAGCGGGGGGAGTGGGAGAGGGAGAAGCAGGCTCCCCGCCGAGCAGGGAGCCCGATGCGGGGCTCGATCCCAGGACCCCGGGATCGTGACCTGAGCGGGAGGCAGATGCTTAGGACTGAGCCACCCAAGCGCCCCCCAGTTATGCTTTCTTTCTTTGCACATGCTGAAAATGTGGCATACACACCTGAGTGTAACACTCCAGGTAGAGTGTGAGCAGCATAGAGAAGAGACCGGGCTGTTTCTTCCCTTGTTCAAGATCCGGTGTCTCTTTCAATGCAGTTAACGATGCAGATAGCTTTGCAAGAAGCCTTATAGTGTTGATTTATATTGACCTTGCAGTTGAATAAGACCCTTAAATTGCACTCTTCTGTTGCTTTGAATTTCAAAGATGTTCTACTGCCTTTTGTCTGAAAAAAATATCTGATTTTCACGTCAATATGAAAAGCACTAAATGATCAGGAGAATTTGGGGCTTATCCAGTGAACAAAGCTTTGATAAAAATGTACAGCCACATAACACAGTAAGTCCTCCTATTTACTGAGCTGACTCCTTTTTATTTTTGTCATTATTTTAATTTTTTAATTATACAAATGTTTCATTAATACAATATCATTTTACAATAATCAAACAATACAGGTAAAGTGAATGCCCTCTTTGACTCCCCCAATAGAGTAGTTGCGCTGTCCTACTTACATATGTACATGAGGACTATATAGTTTTGTTTGTAGAGATTTCAGAATTAAATTATATTATCCGTGCATAAATCTTTGCAATGCATTTTCACTTACCAATGTGTTTTTAACATTTGTATGTCAGTACATATAAATCTACCTACTGCTTCCATTAGGAATATTTGTTACTTGAATATGGATAGTCCATTTAACAAATAGTTTGTTAAGAGGCATTTAAATTCCATCTGATTTGTTTCCATTATTATAAACAATACTGCAGTGGACCTTTTGAATTTTTCTCTTTGTACATCTCTGTAATTTTCCTTCCAGAAAAACTGTTCACATTTAAATGTGTCATTGCTGGGCCACGCTAATGGCACATTTTTAATTTTAGGAGATAGAGAAACACTTTTTTTTTTCCTGAGGAGTAATACCAATTTCTAACTCCCCAACAAAAATGGAAAGTAGGGCGCCTGGGTGACTCAGTCGTTAAGCGTCTGCCTTCAGCTCAGGTCATGGTCCCAGGGTCCTGGGATCGAGCCCCGCATCTGGCTCCCTGCTCCGCGGGAAGCCTGCTTCTCCCTCTCCCACTCCCCCTGCTTGTGTTCCCTCTCTCGCTGTGTCTCTCTCTCTCTGTCAAATAAATAAATAAAATCTTTAAAAAAAAAAAAGGAAATTACCTGCTTCCCTACAGCTCTGCCAATATAAGGTTTGATGTCTGTTTTTCATGCAGTTAATGACTGAGATAGTCTTTCAGGCAGCCTCACCACATTGTTAATTTTTACTGCCAGTCTTCTAATTTTTTCCAGTTTTGTGAAAAAAGTCATAAAGCTAATTTACACTTCTCTGGTGAGCACTGATTTAAGTGTCTTTACAAATGTGTACTGGCCACTGGTTTGTTCCTTCTTGTATGTAACAAGACCCTACTTCTGTGTCTGTTCTTGGCCTTCTGAGTTTATTCTTTTACTAAACTTTGATCACTGAGGGAGGATCTGGTCTCTACCATGTCATCACGGTCTCTGTAGTGCCTAATGCTATGTTATCCACTCAGCAGATGTTTGAGTAAGGCTTGCATCTTGATTTCTCTCTTCCTCTCACTCCCCATGTCTAATTTCCCAGCAAATTCAGTCAGTTCCACTGTCAAAATGTATCCCAATTTGTTGTATGCTTATGATTTCTCTCCTTCACAAAGGATTTAATTTCCACATGAATAAGGACTCCATCTCTTGTGTTTATGCACTTATTCCCAGTAATCATAAGCATTCTTAGGCTCTTGGTGACATATCTTCTCTCTTTTGATTGTTTTTACTACTTCTCCTATCCCAAGTTGGGGAGAAGAAGCTTTTGGATCCGACTTTTGGAGACAATGTAGACAAAGAAATCAATGGATTGCCTCTATTTTGGCTTCCAGAAAAACTGTTCTCAATCTTTCTCTGAGCCCAACACCCTTGCAGGACCACATTCCCCACATGTGGCACTATGGAATGCCAAATAATACCCTTCTCCCCACCAAAGTTGGCCATGTCCCAATACCCAGTACCTGTGAATGTTACCTTACATGGCACAAGGGACTTGGCAAACATGTGGAAGTTAAAGATCTGGAGCTGAGGCGATTGGCCTGTATTATCCATGTGAGTCCATAATGTAATCACAGGGTCCTTGTAAGAGGCAGGCTGGAGGGTACGTATCAAAGAAGGAGATGTGATGACAAAGGTTAAGTTTGGAGTGATTCCAGAAAGAAGCCAGGAAGCAAGGGATGTAGGCAGCCTCTAGAAGCTTGAAAGACAAGGAAACAGATTCTCCCTTAGAGCTTCCAGAAGAAACATAGCCCTGCCAACCCATTTTAGAATTCTGACCTCCAGAGCAGTAAAATAATACATTGTTTTAAGTAATAAATTTGTGGTGATTTGTTAAAGCCGAAACAAGAGACTAATATAGGCGTACATCCATTGATAAAGAATTCGCATCTCAGTCTGCTGTATAGGTAAGAGAGGCTGAGGGTTTTATGAAATTTCCAACTGATTTGCTAATACTCTCACTCCTTTGTTGTCAGCTGATCCTCACCTATCCTACAGCAGTGAGGGATTGGGAACTGTTAATTCAGAGGGTCCTGATGTCCTTGCCCACCAGTTAGGTAACAGTGCATATATGAATCAGTGTTCTCCAAAGAAACAGAATCAACAAGATGTATACAAAGACAGTTTTATTTTAAGGAATTGGCTTTTGTGATCATGGGGTTCCAAGTCCAAAGTCTGTGGGATAGGTTAGCACCTGGAACCAGGGAAGAGCCACAGTCCGAGTCCAAAGGTGTCCGGCTAGCAGAATTCCTTTTTGCTCGAGGAGGTCAGTCTTTGTTCTATTCAGGCCTTCCACTGATTGGACAAGGCCCACTCACATTAAGGAGGGCAGTTTGCTTTACCCAAAGTTCACCATTTTAAATGTTAATCTCAGCCAAAAATCACCTTCACAGAAGCAACCAGCATAATGTTTGACCAAATAACTCTCATAAGACACTAACTTTTCCCCTCACTTGCTAAAGTCCAAGCCCTATCACCTCTAAAGTCTTCTTTCCCCAAATATTAGTTAAGCTTCTTTTGGTTTGAATCAACAAAAATTAGTTCTTTTCGATGGAATTTATTAAAAGAGTAGTAACATTGTTTTGAGAATCAAAAGAAATCACCGAACAAAGCAGCTTCAGTAAGAGCAAGAATGGAAGCGTATCCAGAGAATTTCAGGACCAAGTCTCTGGACTCTCTCTAGAACCCAGATTAATTGCGTGAGGAAGCTTTGGTGACTTTCAGTCTGTCTCTTCAATATTTTACATTAGGTTAAATTTAATTTTAAAGTAAAGCCAATCTTACCATCTGCCTGAATCAGATAGCAAACCTAGGTAACAGACCCACAAGAAGGAAGGCTCCTATAGCCGAGACATAGCCACAGATAACCCCAACGTGGGCATCAGGGCTGTTCTACATAAACCAAGTTACTTGGTCAGCCTGCCCGAAATGGGAACTGTGTTACATTAAATAGGGTTGGTGGCTGCCAGGGTCTTGCACAGATGCTCACCACTATTTTAGTAATGACCTCGGAATGTCTGCAATGCCAGATACTGCATGTCCATGATGAACTGTAGCATCTGAGTTGTCAAAGGTAAATGATGTTCTGTTATGGCACGTGGGAAGAATGCCTCCCCACTTTGACACCTTATATACAGACACTCTGTATAAAGTGTCTCCAAGAGCTGCTGCTTCTCCAAATATCCTGGAGGATCTACGAGTTTTTCCTGAGAGCTCCCCTTCCCTCCTCCCATGTGACTCACGCCAGCGGTCCAAGAGGTGGGGCCAGAAGAGAAATCTAAGGACAAGCCCCTGCACTGGTTTCACAAT
Organism: Zalophus californianus; assembly: GCF_009762305.2. Classification (NCBI taxonomy): domain Eukaryota; kingdom Metazoa; phylum Chordata; class Mammalia; order Carnivora; family Otariidae; genus Zalophus; species Zalophus californianus. The sequence continues at coordinate 42,066,220 of NC_045595.1, read as the reverse complement.
CATTTGCTTTCTCAAGTGAGCAAAGCTGTTTTTTTGGTTGATGTTTTGTTTTTTGTTTTTAACTGGCTCCAGAATACCATGTCCGCCCCAGTCTACTCTTATTATGACTTCTCTGCAAGCAGGCGCCAGCCAGGTCTCCTACACAGACTCCAGGGAGAACGGCCCCCCCCCATTCAGAAGCCATGCTCAGACAAGCCTGAGGCTTGGTGATAGGCACAGTTTCCACGTCCCTCGCCCCCCTGGTAAAGCTTCACCTTTGCACCGTGCTGCTCATTGCACAGAGCAGTTCACCTATGTTATCTCATCTGATTCTCAGTGTGACTCTCAGACGGAGGCAGGACAGATAGATTTAATTCCATTTTACAGACTCAAACACGGTCTTATCCAAGTTCACACAGCCACTAAGTGGGTTAGATCAGGCTCTTTTAACTTCAAGCCAATGCTCTTTCTATTTCATTCTACTGTTTCCTTTAAAGGGGGGCATGGATAAATTTATTTCCACATGAGAAGTTATCAGGACAATGAGCAACCAGATGACAAACAATGAGGATTTGCTATTTATTATGCAGAGCAGCAGGGCATTTTGCTTAGTGAATAGCAGGATTTCACTTGTTGCTCATTTCAATACCACGGTGAATTTATATCTTTTCCTTTTTTAAAAAAAAATTAAAAATAGTATTAAATAATGCATTGCTCATTGTTGCATATAGAAGTGCAGTGGAGAATTTTAGCTGCTTACAATAAAGCGTCAGGGCACCCTTAAGACCTGCTGAGGACCCAAAATGAAAACACTGGGCCTATATTTTGCACAAAAAAACAAAACTTTGCACAAAAAGCCAAGAACTCTTAAATGGATACCGATTAAGCCTAGTAAGTAAGGAAACCAAATTACATGCCTAGATATCCCCACAAACACAGTGCCAACAGACAAAATGGAACCAACAATATTGTCTTTTTTAAGGATCAAAAATGGTCTGATGTAACAAGAAACTTCTGAAATTATTCCGAATCTATACCACTTACTTTTTCATTTCGAAGTATTCACAGAGAAGACATGACATTTTCCCACCTCTTTTCCAACTACAATTCATGTTGGAATCCTTTATTATATTTTATTAATTGTTCAGAGTCCCACGATTGTTGAATTGGTGAGGGCAAAGATATCAGGCGATTTGCATGTATTTGAGTCTCATTACCAACTCAACTTGGGGAAGACTGCGAGCCATGGAGAGGAGAATGCCTGGCATTTAGGAGTCATTCGATAGATAACATTAAAAAAAAAACAAAACTATACAAAGTCATGTTCATACAGACAGACTTATGTATGCATGTTAACTTGTATATACATTAACTTGTCTTATTTCAGCATCAAATTAAAACCTCTGAAGTTCCATTTTAAAACTGTGATAATTCTGTAGGTATATTGTACCTTAAAACTCTTTTTCTCAGAATGGGATTTCTTGGACATTTCCACATAGTTTTTCTCAGTCCTAGCCAGGATCAAGCACTCTTCCTATTAACTCATACATCTTTATTTCTCAATTAGTCTTTTTGATATGTGTTTTACAAAGAACAGTACTGATATCTCTCCACACACAGTTAGCCCATTTGGAAATCATTTGATTTAACAATAGTACTACTACCAATAACAATAGCAACAATAACAACACATATTTAGGCAGTGCTTTCTCTATTTTAGGAATTGTGCTCAACTACTTTACATGCATCACTGTATTTCATCTCCATGTCAACCTTATGAGGTTGGTTTCATTATCCCCTCTGCCACCCCCTGCCCAAATATGAAAACTCAGGCTTAGAGAAGTTATCAAATCGGTCCATGGGCGCACAGATAGTAAATGATTGAGCCAAAATTTGAACCCAGGCAATAAAGTATAATTGAGTATAATTCTGTATACTCATATTGAACATACTGCACTTCAAAGTTTTAGTCTTTAAACTTGTGTCATTAGCATCGTTACAGGAATAATTTAACACAGAAAATACAAAATTCCACATCAAGATCCCTCATTATGCACTCTAGTGAAGGGGTAGATGATTCTTCAAGGTAGGAGTGGTATTTTTTCTTTCCAGCACCATTGGCCATTCCCATGGGTTAAGAAAATGCAAGCACAGTTTAGTAAAATGTAAACCCGAAATTAAGATTCAAATCCAAGCTTTACAGAGGTTGAGTTAACGTCAGACAAGAAGAAAAGACAGCATACACGAAGAAAACATTAAGTTTCAGGCCTGTCCCAAACCAGCTGTGTGGCTTTGAGCTAATGTACACCCTCCTGGAGTCTCAGGACTCAGTTCAAGAAATAAAGATGGCTTGCATATCACCCAAAGCCTCTTCCAGCTGTGTGAGCCTCCGCTTCTATCTGGTCAAGTTACTGGTTACCCTTTCATGGGGAAATTTCTGGTAGAGAGAGTGTAGATCTTAAGCTTCTCCATATCCTGCGCTTTTACTCATATGATACTCTGAAGCAGTGGTTTTTAGGAAAGGGGACCAGGGCTATTTTGCCGTCAGAAGGACACTTGGCAAGGACTGGAGACAGTTTTGATTGTCAGGACCAGGGTGTTGCCACTAGCGTCTAGTGGGTAGAGGCCAGGGACACTGCTACACATACCTCCTACAATGCACAGGACGGGTCCCCACAGCAAAGACTCGTCTGGCCCAAAATATCAATAGTGCCGCTGTTGAGAAACCCTATGCTAGATTAGACTTGAATATTAACTGTGCATTGCAAAATGCTCCTCTCACATTGTTACATCTCATCAATGATAAATAAATCTAATGCCTCTTTTTCGAGTTCTGCTTTCTATTTGTGAGATGGTGCCAATAATGCTATATAATTTGATATCCCGACGGCCATTGCTAGTGTGTATCGTTTGGTCATGTAATTATCATTAAGAATAGAAGTGCAGAAGATGAACAAGTCTATTGCTGCCAATTTTATTTTTCCCCCTAAGAGTAAAAAGAGATAGTTATAACTCCCTTTGCACCTGGTGTTTTCCTAACCCTGAATGTCTTTTCTTTCAAAATGTGAATTCATGGTCAAAAACTACTGTGGCTTAAACATTTCCTGCTCAGAGAATTTAACACTGCAAGATATCACAATGGTGCAGCTCTTAATGATGCCCTATTTTATCAGCACAAAAATGAGAATCATGAGTATAAAATATGATTAAAACAAAATAACTTACGCTTTTCAAAGTGTCTCTCTATTTTAAATTGGCAGCTAAAGGCCGACATGGTTACAAGGATGAAGTAAATTCTTCCAACCTTGAAACAAATTTCAAACAAGGTTTGCTGTGTCTCTCTTTGTCTTTCATGAAATTCATACAGATAAAATGGAGGCTACTTATCACTGCTCATAAAAATGAGCCCTTGGTAGAGATGGAAGCAAGTGTTTGAAATGTTAACAAGGATGTTCACAGGGGGAAAAACACATTGAAAAGAAGTCCTATTCAACCACTTGGGCCACAAGATGTTGCCCTCTGCTCTAAAATTTGAACCGGGATCTATAATACGAACATGTTTCAGAGATTTCTGTGAAACTTTAAATTGGAAATCTAAAGTATTCCAGCCTTCCTGCACTCCAGAGAACTGTTCATCAGTCAGCCCCTTTGTTTTTGTTATGAATGACTATAGAGTCAGGCTATTTAAAGCAACTGATGCATTCAGTTGTCAGTTATAAATGTCTGTGGAGAGTCCCACAAATGAACCGCAATTTGATTTAAATCTTTTTCCTTCTTCACCAAAATGGCCAGGTTTGAAAGAATATAAAACGTACATCTGTTATGGTGACAAAGGCTAGGGAAAGAACAGAAGGCAAAAACACCTGCAAATAGGAGTTAAAGATCTTTAAGAGAGAATGAGACAAATGCCCTCCTGCTCATTTACTTTGCTAAGCCAAAGAAACTTGGGACTTCCATAGAAAAGAAGGCGTAGCCTGAATCGAGTATTCAAGTATGTGATATCAATTGCATCATCACCACATTTCGTAAAGTAAACTTTTCAATAATTGGCTCTGTTCTTAACCTTGCAGTGAAACTACAGTTACTCTTAGTTGTAAATGGACTTAAATGCAATTGAGGAATTTTCTTCAACTACCCTTCCATCTGCTAACATATCCAACAAATGTTGATTGCCTGCTACGTGAGACGTTCTTTTTTATTTTATTTTATTTTATTTTATTTTATTATGTTATGTTAATCACCGTACATTACATCATTAGTTTTTGATGTAGTGTTCCATGATTCATTGTTTGCATATAAGGTTCTTCCTTAAGGACAGTTAGCAGTACACAGATATTAGCTATCTATCTGCTGCTGAATACCAAGTGACTCTCAAACTTAGCAGCTTCAAGCAAAAAAAACCCCAAAAAACAAAAACACAAATACAGTCCCAGGACATAGTATATGCTCAGGAAATGCTTGTTGAATGAATAAACGACTGACTGATTAAATGAATAAATATAAGAGAAGAGCAGCTTTTGCAGTGTTCTGCAAAATGGCAGAAATGTAGACCACAATGGTATGAAAGTGATGTCAGTTACCTGAAGTATGGAACACAGGAAATTGGTGATGCCTACGCCGCATGTGCAAATCTCTAGAGAACCGGTTATGGATTTGACTCTAAGAATATTCCTAGATATAAGATACAGATAGAAAAGCTGACTCGTATGATAAATAGCCAAGAGGTATTCTGGTCTCTATGCTACCTACAGGCTCTCAGAATCTTTTGTAAAAGGAATTATTCCACCAGATGCAAATATTTACATTCATTTGTTGCTTCGGGAAACAGCTTTTGCTGCTCTCTTACGCTTTTTTATGCAACATCTGCATTTTGCCAGTGGAGTTTATAATGACTGACTCTTTTCTCTAAATTCCATTCCTTTGCAGTCTCTTTTCCTTGCAGGGTTTTAACTTCTTCCCCAGATGACCGTTTCCTCATTGACATTTTCCTCTCTCCGCTTTAAAATTTGAATTTAAGAAATAGACGTAGTAAATACTCTCTACAAATCATATTCACCTCGTCAGAGAAATAGTGTCATGGAAACATAACAAATGCATGAAATAAATGAACATGATGCAGTTGCACATCAGATATATTAGTATCATTTATTTTAGATTTTAACCATCTAAGCGATAAAGGTCACTAAAGGGTGGATAGGAAGACAATTAAGGTCATCGGGATTTCCTAGGGATTATTAGCTTTCCTTAAAACAGCACCAGACGTAATATCGAGCTAGGACGGCAGACTGGTGAGAGTTATTTTTAATTATTAGAAGTAATTTCACATGTGATTTAACAGTCATAATTAGAATTTTGAGTTATGCTTTCCTTGGTAACAACCCATTTCCTTTGTTTGGATAAACCACAGGCAGGGCGAGATGAAATATGATGTCCTTTAATACGTGGGACTTCGAGACATTATGTTTCACTGGCAGGCGTGCAGCATTTCTGCAGCTGAAATGGAATTTCTGTAAAATACAATAGAAACTAGACCCCATCATTAATACGTCTCCCTTGCCAGTTTCTGGGGCTTCAGTAAACAAAGGCTATGGGCAAAACAGTGCGAGCTATTCCTGGAGAACTCCCAGAGTCCTCAGGAAGGATTGGCAACCTCTGGCCGTCATCCCGAGTGGCTCGGTGGGTTGTGAAGAAGCTGGAGCTCCTGGGGTAACAGCAGATGCAGATGTGTGGCAGCTCCTAGTGGTGTACGGGGGAAAGAAGGCCTATCGGCCCAAAGCCCAATATCCATCTGACAGAACCACCACCACCAACCACCACAAAGGGAATTGCTCTTGGCACATCTGTCTGGGCTGAGCTTCTTTTCTTTCTGTGCCTGGCAAGATCCTACTTAGCCTTCAAGGCCCATTTCAAAACACTTCATTTTCTTGTGCTGCCTTGGCTGATTGACAATGACCCGAACTTCTCCTTTCTCTAGATCCTTAGGGCCATTTACTTCCTACACAGTGATGCTGCTAATTGTCGTTCATTCCCTCATGCATTAAGTACAAGCTTACTGAGGACCTACTGCAGATCAGGGACTGGCTAAGGATTTCTATGCTTTTCCTCACAACAGCCTTTTGTGATAGGTACTAGTGTTTCTCCCATTAAATAGATGAAAACACTGAGGCAGAGAGGGGTGAAGTCATTTACTAAAAGCACACAGCTAATAAGTAGTTAAGCTGAAATTTAAGGTCACATTGGTCCTATCCCAAAACCGAAACTTTTAACTCATAGCTTATATCACCTTAACATGGCATTATCTTAAATGATTTTATATTATTTTGCATTTATTACATTTTATATGTATATTATATACATATATTTATATATGCATGCATGTATACTAACATGAGCTATGATATGCTATAATGTATTAACATAACAATATAATACAATGCAATATATGGTCAGTGGGGGCTGGCTTGTCCTTCTTGCAATAACCCATCTCTTCCCAACTCCAGATTTTATGATATCATGTTGGGAACTTAACACAGTTCATGGTAGGAGTATTCGTCTACACCATGGCAATTGCAAATGACACAAATGAGGTTATTTTTCTTGAAGATCTGGTTAAACATTTACCAACAGTACTGATCATGTTATATTATTTGAGAGTTACTGATATAACAGTCCACGTCACACTTAATTGTGAGCTCCTCAAGTGAAGGGACCATATTATAATGACATTTTTTTTTTTCAGAGCTTGTCCATAGCACAGTGCCTAGCACAGAGTGGGTGATCAGGAAATGGTTCTAACATGAACGAGTGAATATTTTACAGCATCTTTCACAGTTTTTACAATATTTACTCCCATTAGTCTAACAGTCACAGTGTTTGTAATATCACTGCTGTGGGTTGCCAGGGGATAAAATGTATAAAGTCTGAAGTGCAATTCCTTGCTTCTCAGCTGAATTGCTTCACAGGGAAGGAACACACTGCATCACAGGTACCTAACACTTATTTCTACCTGGGAGGCCTGGAAAGATGATGCCTGCTCAGGGGGACTAAACTGGGGTCTACAGCAGCTCCAAACAAAACGATCCTAAATACACAACTAAAATACAAACGTTGAGTTACTTATGTGTGCTGGCCTCTTATTTTATTTTATTTTATTTTATTTATTTTATTTTATTTTATTTATCTTATTTTTATTTTCCCCTTTTTTTCCCGCTCTGTCTTAACGTGACTTTGAGGTGATCCATACATTAAAATCCTAGGTTCTTGGTATAAAAGAAAATCTTTTCCAAAATTATAAAAAATGAAAGCTCAATCACTTCTCAAGAATGCTGCTGGTGTTGCTGACTTAGTCCAGAAATTCCCTTTTTTATAGAAAATATTCCAGAAACCATTTTTATCTCAGATCAACACAGGCTTTGGAATCTGAAAGACTGTTTATGCATCCCAGCTCTGTGCTGACCAACTGTGTGACCCTGTGCCTCAGATTTCTCTTCTGTAAAATAGATACAATGTACCTACTTCAAAGGGATAAATCCAGGTAATATGTTGGAAGGACTTTGCATAAAACCTAATTTACAATAAACATTCAGAAGGGGGATAATTTTTTTTTTTGGCGTCTAGCACACTGCCTTTAAACTAATATATTTTGAAGGAACCATTGAATGGGAAAAATAAAAACAAAAACATAACAAACAGCTCCTGAAGTTTTAAACCTCCATCCACTTTCTTTCAGAACTGTGTATCACTTTCTGTGAATTGGGAATTATATCTATCTATTTGCACTGTCCCATAGGGTAGCCACTAGCCACATGTGACTATCGAGAACTTGAAATGTGTAGTATGACTGAGAACCTAGATTTTAAATTTATATAAATTTAATTCACTTAAATTTGAATGCCCACTTGCGGCTATGGCCACTATATCACCGCAGTTTAAGGATCAACTAGAGGACGGAAACTGGATCTTGGACGCAAAACAAAATGTTCAGAAAATACTACTCATTTTTTGCAAAACAAAATAAATTTCTCCTTTTGTTGGTCCCTTGTTTATCCAGCTCTCACCCACAAAACTGGAAATGCTTGTGGAATTTTCCACTTTCGAGAGACAGCGTTGTGTGCTACAATTATAGCCACCACTCCACACCAATCTCCCTGCCTCGCTTTTTTTTTTTTTTTTTTGTAGCCAGGCCTTAAAGATCCTCCCTGCCTGCCTGGAAATACTTAAGTTCCAAGGATTTCTGACGGGCACTGGGGTCACTAATCAGAATAGGGTGGGAGGTGAAAAGAGCTGGAAAGTCACGAGTGGCCAGGTCCACGGTCTGCAAACCTCCCTCAGAGTTCCCACGGGATGGCAGTTAAAGGTGGCAGCAATTATGCTGTGTGTGCTGCTGGGAAGGGGGACCTGGCAGCCCCACCAGCTTCATTTGTTCTTAAGTATTCTATGAGGGAGGAACACATATATTTGTTTGAGGTGGTGCCTTGAGTAATGAGGAGAAAAGATGCTACGTGAATTTTAAAAGTGTTGTGATAAAGAGGTGCTCTAAGCATTAATATTTGCAAACATCTCAACCACTAAATCATAAAGCATAATGACCCTTAGAAAACATCTGACTCAAACTGTTTATGTGACAGTTGAAAAAGCTAGAAGGGACCGGCTCAGGGACAGCAAGACAGCAGCATGGCTGAGACTGAAACCAGGGTGTGCAGGTTCTCAGTGCTCCTCCTTCTATACCCCACAGGCAGTTGCAAATAGAAAAGGGAAAACAACAACAACACTGAATCTATTTTGAAAGACTGTTGGAATGTCAAACCACTGGTAGGCTAAGAAAAGTTATATGCAAATGTATTATAATGTGATACTGGGAAAGTGGTGGGTGTCATTTATGTATTTTCCCTAATTTTGCTTCCCCCACCCCCCCACCCCCACCCGCCTTCTCTGCAGGCACATATTGACTGGGATTCTCTCTCAGAGGACATAATACCCTCTTGGTGTAAATTAGGCAGGTTGGAAAATTGCATTAACTCTTTCTACTCCCCAGGGAGCACATTTGGCAAATGCCTGCTTCAGCGCACTAATATTCCTCATGGTGTGTGGCTAATGCACGGGGGCGGGGGGGGGGGGGGGCTTACTGGGTGTGCCGGGGAGGTCAGGGACCACATTATCACGACTTTATTGCCAGTGAGAGGAGCCCAAGCCTCCCACATGTAAATCAAAGAGTTAACAATGGGGTCGGAGGCGGGGCGGGGGCGGGGGTGGGTGCCGGCTGCGATCTGTTATCTTTCCGACACTTGGGTTTAGCAGCCACTGTATTTTGCAAACCATCAGTTGTGTTTCCACAAAGCCCAGAACATGGTATTACACAGCCTGAAATCACTCAATCTCAGGACTCACTCTGCTCCCACCACCTAATCTTCCATGGGAATGGGAAGCCAAGGTGAGCTCAGAAATCTATGCAGTCATTATTTGTCTGTTTTTCCAATTTCCTACTTTGATACAGGCACAACCGTGGACTCTGAACCCAGCATCCGCTTTCAGATTAGAAGCTCAAATAGCTTCATTTCCCTCCTTTACAAAGGAAGAATGGCTTCAAGATTATACGTGAATGTAACACTCTTCCCCACTGCTGCCACATTTCTACACACACTCATACTGTCTTTTTTTTTTTCCAGGAAAAAAAGAGAATCAAAAAATGAAAACTGTAATTCTACTAGAAAAGGGGAGACTAGCAAGCACCCATTTCAATTCCTAGTGCAGAGGTTTTAGAAAATAAAATAAGAATTTGCAATTCGGTGAGTGGAGTTATGTGCATGGAAAATTAATTCAAGAGGGTAACTCAATCAATATTAACCTTCTGAAATCTTCTCCATTTTTCCACTGGCTGCAGGCTAACGTGGAGGGATTCTGGGAGACCGGGGCTTCTGAGCATTCGAGTTCATTAGGCATGCATCTCATTTTGGCAGGAAGCCACCCTCTTTAAGCAAAGCCCAGTCACAGATAAAGGGAGGGCAGTCAATTCCCAACTAATAAATGCAAGGCTGCCAAGACAGGACTGTCAATCTTGTGTGAAGGGGGAAAAGAAGGGGGTGGAGGGAGTGATGGTGCTTTGCATCTCTTCTGATCCCATGGCGTACAACACAGCCAGAGCAGGAAGAAGCCCCAGACCAGCTCTCAGAGGCAAGATGAAAACCGCCCATACAAACAGAAAAATAACACAATGTGTTTGGCCTGAGTGCTGCATTTGTCCCTGTGAGTTTAGAGCATCTTACAAACCCTTTCCATTAAGTCTCTGTGGTGTCCTTGGGAAAGGACGTGAGACCAGGACTGCAGTAGAAATTGGGATAATGAGGCACAAGGAAGCCTGGGGATTGGGGTGACAGGGGTCCCAGTGAGGTAGGTAAGAGTGAAACAGAGGACTGACAGACCCAGCACCAGTTTTCAGCCATGATGGGGGGAGAAAAAGCTGGAATGATGCAGTAGGCACACTCTGGTATAAAACACTGAAATGTTCACTGGTGCCAGGAAGTAACATACAGGAAGGAAGCAGGAGGGTGTATAATCACAGGGAATAGTGAAGACTACGCTCAAGAGCACTTACTATACCGGTTCTTTTTGGTGGAATCTCCCAATTTATATACACTGGAAATTGAATAGTTTTAAAAGATAGTGCAAGCCAAATAAAACATGTTTTAGGTCCAATCCAGCCAACAGGCCAGGATTTTGTGCCATTTGGCTTGGTTAATTAAATACACCCGCTCACGGTTCAAACCTCTCCATTCTCCTGCCTGAATAGATGTGGCAAGATTCAGCTCCGAAGCTGAGTGAGTGAAGCATGATGGCATCGTGGTTCATTCTGAACACACAACTTGTAAACCTGGTTAAGAAGCTGTGACAGCAGGGAGGGGTGCCTGGGTGGCTCAGTCTGTTAAGCGTCTGCCTTTGGCTCAGGTCATGATCCCAGGGTCCTGGAATCGAGCCCCGAGTACCTACTCCGCGGGAAGCCTGCTTCTCCCTTTCCCACTCCCCCTGCTTGACACACTCATAGTTGACAAATAAATAAATAAAATCTTAAAAGAAAAGAAAAGAAAAAGGTGTGACAACAGCGTGATCCAGGCCACAGAAGCCAAGATGGGAAGCAAGGATGCCTTAGGGAGGATGCCCAGAGGACGTGGGGCCCTCTTCTTTCTTTGTAAGAAAAGCAAAGGGCCGGCCACCTCATTAGAGAGTCAATAACAAAGATCTGTCTGTATCTTTCTAACTATAAGGCTAATTGTCTAATATTTTGAGGCCCTCTCTTGCCAACCAACTCTCCACAAACTTAGTGTATGTCTACCCCATGACTCACACGCTTCATCTATCCCTTAAATCCCTGCGTATCTGTCTGTCAAACAGCTGTCTGGGTATTCACATCTTCGCTAATGTCCTAGAGAGGCTAATCTGTGGGATTTTTATAACCCCTGGGGGTGGGAGAAGTGTAAGCCGACTGATGAAATCCCTTCTGCATTAATGGGCGATAAAGTAAAATCATGACCCAGGAGTCATGATACAGAAGCCCTCTGGTCCTACTTTTATGTGGGTCATATATCTTAATAGGTTTTCAAGCAATTTAGAAGACAAGACAAAGCAGCTGGTAAGGGCCAATTCACAAGGCCTCAGTTCCCCAGCAACACACAAGCTGCTCTGTTACAAAGGCCCAATCGGAGTAAACAAGCCATTTCCAAGTCTGAAGACACATACGCACCTCTGAGAAATTCCTCTTTACCCAAACACACCTGCTTTGGTTCATAGACGCATCACTGTCTTATTTATTCAATGAGCTGCTAGGTCCGTTCAGTGTTTATATTCTTTCTTAGGAATTTCAAAATGGCCACTCTGAGCCTTGTCAATTCTAGCTGCTTTGCTGTGTGTCTGTGCAGACAAGTGCAGAGAAATAAAACTGTACATCCTCTGAATGAACTAGCAACCCATGGACTACCTCCTTTCTATTAGTGGTTCCGTGGCAACATTTTCACCCATTCTGGAGGTAAGATAACGGATCCTACGTGTGGCAATAATGTAGCTTAGCAACTTCACATTTACACAAATCCAAGGCAAGCTGTGCTTTGAGGTGTGCCGGTGGGGTAGGGTAAGGCTGCACAAATCAAGACAGGGTAATCCGCAGGGGGAGAGAATGAGTCTTGCTCTTCAAGGTGCCTTCTGCTCTGGAATACATACAGGAAAATTAATCAGTCACTAACATCACCACGTTATTCTCTCTCATTACAAATCAGAGTAAACAATTACTGCATTAAGCCCTCACTGAGAGGTTTCAAAAGGCCACTGGTGCTTACTGCTGATTTTCATAAATGATCTTCAAGGAGCTCCCCTGGGGATGGGAGATCTCGGGAGGTCTAGGGAGAGGTTAGTGAGAAATGCATCTCATTACCATGGTGATGAGATGCAACATGCAGCCTGGCTGTGGAATCAGTTGCCATGATTTTGGCTGTGGGTTTGTGGTTTTCTGGAGAAGTGTCCAATTTTAATTGATGGCGGGCTCCCTGGGCCCCCAGTGCTTTTCTTCTGAGCACTGATCATAAGAGGGCAAGCCACAGAAGCAGGATCCAGGCTCCAGCACTTAGGAACTCCATGACTTTTGACAATTAGGTTGAAATAGGACAGTATCGTCTATACTTTAATGAGCTGTGGGGATCTACAGAGAGCAAAGCATTCTGAGTTAGCACTCAATGAGCAGTCACTATTTTATCCATTTATTTATTTTGCCAAGGTCTGCCTTTCCCATTAACTGGATATATTCCATGAAAGCAGGCAGTGCACTTCTATCTTGGGCCTTGCAATATTAATGGTACCTTGCAAAGTGCCAGCTCTATAGTAGGAACTCAGCTAATATGTTGCCAGTGAATAAAGAAATGAAGAGAGAATGGCTATTTTCTGTGAAAAGGGGAGCCCCTTTCTCTGCTTTATTTATAGAGACTAAGGCAGAAACCTGAAACTAGGATTGTTCTACTTTAGAAATTCCCCTATATCCCTGGATTCTACCAAGGGGAAGAATTATGGACAAGGGACAAAATACAAGAACACTGATGTGGTGGGACATTCTTGAGTGGAGAAAGCAAACGCAATGAACTGAGAGATAGGAGGGAATTCCTGGAGAAGTCACAGGTTTGCCTCATGTGTCCTCTTTCCTTTCTTTGGGGCATGATTGATAATGCCTGTCCATCTCTCTCCTGAGGCTCCAAGCTGCAATGATGAGACAAGTGCAGAACTTGGAGACTGTTGTAGGAAGAAGCTACAAAATCAATGATTTTGCGTATTACTTCTGTGGCTATAGGGCACAGCTTGCACTCAGACAAGCATCTCAACAGAGAGAGATGAGAGAGTGTGATTTTAATACTGAGTGAGCCCTGAGAACACACCCACCCTGGGCTGGTGAACACCCTCTTCTCAGTCTCACAAAGTCCCGCCTACTTTTGGATCGAAGGCTACTGTACATTATTCTGGTAGTGTGAATGAAGGTGTGGGGTGAAACGTGCATCATCTACATTGCACCCCAAACTGACTATTTTACCGCCCCAACAGACAGCCCATTTTGGCCTGGGAGAGCAAGCCCTCCTCTAAATCAAAGTGGTTTTCTAATCGCAGTGCGTAATGAAGGCTGCCTACAGCAGCTCATGGGCAAATAACGCCCTTCTACTTCCCAGTGGAACAGAAGGGAGATCAATGAAATGCTTAAATCAGATACTGCTTTCAGAAGAGAGAAAGGAGTTATCAGTAGGCTTATCTTTCCTGACCAAACTTTGTAATAACCTCTGCATTTATTCATGGGCATAGTTTGTGAATCAGTGGTATTTACTGAGTATTTACCCTGTGTACCTTACTGGGTCTCACAGGAAAAAAATGCCCACTATCAGCCAATAAAAGCCAAATGCCTTACTTAGCTTGTCATTCAATGACATCAATTATCTGAACTCTACTTACCATTTTGGCTTCAGCTCCGCACACTGCTACCCCTGGAACACAATCCTCCAATCACTAGAACTACACCTGCAACCTGACTGCACTATGACTGTTTCAGGATTAGAGGGTCTTGGAAATGCCTTCCCTTCCTCCTCGACTGACCAGTGAAAAAGCTATTCATAATTAAGCATTACATTCAAGCATGACTGCTTCGAAAAGCTTTCCGGACTTTCTTCACCCTATCTTTTGTAACTTGTGTGTGCATGTGTATGTGCACATACTTCAGTAAAATGCATTGTGGTAGGCATAATAAAGGCTCCCCAGAGATGTTTACATCCTTATCCCCAGAACGCGAGAATGTGTTATCTGGCATTGTTAAAGGATCTTTGCAAATATGATTAAGTTGCAAATCTTAAAATGGGGAAATTATCCTGGATTACCCAAGGTAATTGTGAGGGTCCTTAAAAGTGGGGGGGGAGGGAGGAGTGTTGGAGTTAGAGAAGGTGTGACATATGGAAGAAGAGGTTGAAGTGATGTAATTGCTGGCTTTGAGGATGGGGGGGCGGCAATAGTCAAGGAAAGCAGGTAGCATCTAGAAATGGGAAAAAGCAGAGAAACAGTTTTTCCCCTGGAGCTTCCAGAGGGAATGCAGCCCTATTAAAACCTTGTATTTAACCCATTGAGACCTATTTCAGACTTCTGACATCCAGAATGGCAAGATAATAAATTTGTGTTATTTTAAGCCAGTAAGTGTATGGTAATTTGTTATATTAGCAATAGGAAACCAATATACAGCCATAACATTTTATTGATTTCATTTCCATGTCTTTCTCTTTCCACAGAACTGCATGTTTCTTAAAGTACTTAAAAGTAGCAACCCTATATCAAAGGTGTCTATGTCAGGCCCTGTCCAAGTATATGCAATACCTATAGCGTCAGATTACAGAACAATGGGCACTGGGGTTCAGTGCCTCATACTGGGCCCCAAGACTGCTGGGTTATCAGCTTCATCATATATAGTACCAGGACTTTGGGTGAGTTATCGTTTCTCTGCCTCAGTTTTCTCATCTGCAAAATGGAGATAAAAATGATGTGTATGTTATAGGGCTGTGATGATAATTTGTTAATTAGTTCATATAAAGGCATATTCCTGTCTGACACATAATAAGCAATATGCAAGTGCTAAACAGCAGAAATTAGCATCTCCACTTTAGAGAAAATAAAACTGAAGCCCAGAGGGCTTAATGCACTCGCCCTGCAGAGCGGGATGGAGAAAAAAATATAGCCCATCCACTCAACTTGAACACACGAGAAGAACACATGTTTCTTGACTGAATACACCAACAAATCTATAAACTCTCTACCTAATGGGAGAAACAGAATTTACAACAACATACCGGAAAGAATGAAACATTGGGGCACCTGGGTGGCTCAGTAGGTTAAACGCCTGACTCTTGATTTTGGCTCAGGTTATGATCTCAGGGTCGTGAGACTGAGCCTGGGTCAGGCTCTGAGCTCAGTACAGACTCTACTTGGGATTCTCTTTCTCCCTCTGCCTCTGCCTCTGGCCCCTCCCCCTGCTCCTCGCGCCCCCACCCAGTAAGTAAGTAAGTAAATAAATAAATAAATAAGTAAAATCTTTAAAAAAAAAGAATGAATGAATGAAGCACTGAGAGGATTTATGAATGTTGTAAGGAGATATGAAACAGGGGTTATAGTTTTATGAAAGTGAGAGAGACAATCACTGGTATAATTTGGTAGGTACATAGGTAGTGGTCATATCACATTAGAAAATAATGTATGACAATGCCAGGCAGGTTTTATGCTGAGAGGATGATTGGCCTGGAGAGGTTAGTACTTATTAAAATAATGGTTCACTCTGGAAATATGCTAAAGAGTCAAAAATCAGAACCACAAATAACGGCATTTTCACAGACTTTATAGAAGAGCATGCATTTCTGTTTATGACTCGAGTGCATCAGATTGCTGGGCCCCACCTCCATGCATTTCAGATTTAGTAGGGCTGGGATCAGGCTGCAAAATTCGTATTTCTAACAATTAGTAGGTGATACTAATGCTTCTGGTTAGGAGACTACACTTAGAGACCCACTGATCTATAGCAATTATTTCCCCACTGCCTTAGTTCAAGATTACTTCCAAAAGGTTCACAAAGGGAATTTAATTGTCTCAATCTAACGTTTCAGGGAATTGAAAGGGAAGTCCTGTCTGAGTGTTTGTAACAGCATGAAGCCCATTAAAAGTACAAGACTCTAAGAAAGCAAATCAGCTTTATTCAGGAAAGCTTTTTAAAGGACTTGCAACACCAAGGGAATGATTCTAAGTCAATGGCTACATCAAATACTTGGTTCTCAATATATGGACCATGTCGTTCTACGGAAAGTGTCTCCTGCCTTAACTAAATCTCTTAGGCTGCACTTCCAACACCACCCCCATCAATTTGTCCACATTTGAGGATGGGATTTTAGGGACATAAGCAAGAAATCTTTAAGAGGCTTTTAGTTGGTTTTCTGTGTTAGTACTTTGGTAAAGAAACATTTTCAAGTAGCATAACACTGCAGCCTAGGCATAGAAGGCTAATCAACCAAGGAAGATTCATTCCTAAAACAGA
This sequence comes from Zalophus californianus, assembly GCF_009762305.2. Classification (NCBI taxonomy): domain Eukaryota; kingdom Metazoa; phylum Chordata; class Mammalia; order Carnivora; family Otariidae; genus Zalophus; species Zalophus californianus. The sequence continues at coordinate 42,049,665 of NC_045595.1, read as the reverse complement.
TGCGAACTCAACACTTCTTGCTTCATTCATCAGATTGGCTGGGTTTCTCTCTCAATACAAGCAATATATCCAGAGGAAGAGGAAAGAGATCTGAGTATTTTGCAAACTTTTCTTTTACCTCTTTTTAAAATTTCTCATCTGGCTAAGAAATAACTTTGGGCTCACACTGAAAGTGAATAAATCAAGCGTTTAAATTAAGGTGATGAAATATTAAAACACTACTAGTTAAGAAGAAAAAGTGAGAAGGTTATCTCTGATCAAAATTGAGGGCAGTCACTGAGCAAGATGAGCAGAAAAGAATGAATGTACAGTCTTGCAAAAGTTATCTCAGTGATCTTTAAAATTAATCACTCATCAAAATGCACAGCATTGGAGGATGTGGGTCAGGAAGAAAGATATCTATAACCACAGAAATGGAAATGACCTTCAAAAACTCTTAATTATGAATAACCATACGGTTAATGTTCAGTATTTGGTAAGAAATTATTATGATTTTAGAAGTTAATAACAAAAAAAAACAGTGTTTTAATAGAAAAATGATAAGTATTTGATTTATTGGAAAAACTACTCCTTACAATTGTTCCACCCAGCAAATTCTCAAAAGGAAGGTATAACTGGAGGTGTGAATCAATGCAAACATTGAAAACAACATAAACAAGAATGAACTCATATACAGTACCCTCCTTATCCACACAGGATATCTTCCAAGACCCCCAGTGGATGCCTGAAACCACAGATAGTACCAAACCCTACAAATACTATGTTTTTTTCCTATATATTCATACCTATGATAAAATTTAATTTATAAATTAGTCACAGTTAAAGATTAACAACAATAACTCGAAATAAAATTGAATAATTCTAGCCTCTTCCAAAAAAAGTTACGGGAATGCAGTCTCTCTCTCTCTCTCAAAATCTCTTATTGTGCTGTCCTCACCCTTCTCGTGATGATGCAAGATGATAAAATGCCTATGTGAGAAGATGAAGTGAGGTGAATGATGTTGGCATTGCAATGTGGTGTTAGGTTACTACTGAATTTCTGAAATACATCAGAAGGATTAGCTGCTTCCAGACCACAGTGACTGAGGGTAACTGAATCTGCAGAAAGTGAAACCTTGGATAAGGGGGGCCTCCTCAATTCAATTTAATTGCTTCTTAGCTCAAAGATGAGTATTTCCTACCAGTAGATATAAATTGATGGGCAAAAGTACAATTTCTCTCTAACTTTGCATGGGTGGAGATTTATTCCCTTCTCAGTAAAATAAAAATATGAGGCTAAAAGGAAAAACCAGACTGAATGTCATTAAAATGTTCTTATCCGTTAGGATATATGCATGCCAGATCTTCCAGTTTGTTGATTCATCTCTGTATTCTTCATAGCATCTTGTAAATAAGGGCCCTGCCGTTACCAGCTTTGTGACTTTGGACAAGTTAGCTTTATCTTATTAGTTAAAAATCCTTAACATATGCCAGGAATGCTACCAAGTGCTTTAAAATATTAACTTACTTTATAACCCAACAAGGAAGGCATTATTGTTATTCCCAATCTATAGATGAGAAAACAAAGGCACAACGAGATTAATGAATTTGCCCAAGGTCACAAATTCGACAAGCAGGAAATCCAGGATTTTTTTTTACTATAAAGCTAGAGACACTTCTGTGTCTCAATTTAGAAACCAGGAGAACCTACTTTTTGGAGCTGTAAAGATCCAAGAAGTTAATTTTGTTAAGCCTTTAGATGAGAATGTGGCCTCTAGTTACTGATGAAAATATGTTAGCTAAAACAGTGGTACAAAATAAGCACTAAATAAATGATTTTTGAATGAGAAGTCTGACTTTGCAATAGTGACTGAAACCGTTACAAATATAACAAAAACTAATTAAATACCACTTAGTAGATAATCACTCTCAGCAAAGAGAAGTTCCATTTCTTGATAATCATCCCACTAATTGTCTCTAATAAATTTTCTGTGTGGATAGTACTGAGGAGTACATATGTGGAAAGCACTGTCGATTGGAAAGGTTTTCACATATTTTTCTGACTCAGTTTGGAATCCAGACTATTGAGAACCAAGGTTGAAAACAATATCCAAGATTGTCAAATGGACTTTACAATGAGCTCTGAGAGGGATGGAAGGTTGCAGGTTGAAGCAAAAGCGATTAGTTACCCATCATGTGGCTATTGATCTTCCTGTCTTTTTTGTTATCAGGACCTCAGAGGCGAGATAAAAGCTGCGACTTCAATACATCACAATTTGGAGTAAATATTAATAACCTTTAGAACACAAAGGCTGTATTTTTCTATAAGATACAGACAGTAACTAGCTCTGACCCCTACAAAGGGGAAGTAATTCTGGAATTCAGATGACACCTTTCAAGGACGGGTACTTTAAAAAATAAATTAGAAGAATGAAAAGCTGCTTGGAATAATTGAACTGAATTAAAAATAACAAATATTCCACCTCTGCCACTCAATTTTAAAAGGCCTTTTAACCTCCATTTTTCTACTGAGGTTTGAAAACAGAGAGATCCTTTAATCAAAGTGCTCTTATCAGATTTCCAGTTTCCATACCTTGCACATTTCGGGATAAGTATTTGAACATAGACGCTTACTGGAATTCTTAATAAGGAAAATAAAATGGCTCTTAAGAAAATGTAAGTCTGATTTTGTGTTCTTTTGAAGCCTCCATTCCTAAGTTGAATATATTTTTGAAGAGCAGTGAGAATTATCATTCTATGACCATATATATATAAGAGGGGTAGGCAAACTACAGCCCACACCTGTTTTTTTGTAAATAAATCAGTACTGGAATACAGTCACACTCATGCACTTATGAGATGCCTATGGCTGAAGACAGTGTGGCCCACAAGGCCTGAACTATTTACTAACTGGTCCTTTGCAGAAAAAGTTTGCTACCTTCTGACATATATTATATGATTTTTTTTAAAAAAAAAAAAGTAAGTTGGGGAGATATTGTATAGCCATCAGCATAACTTGGAAAAGTTGTTTAAAAAGTTACCTTTTTAAAAAGGACTACCATTAGTTTCAACGAGAAAAACATTTTCTTAAATGAGACTACATCACCACATTAAAATTAAAAAAAAAAAAATCTCTGGCTTCTCAGCAATGGCACCACAATCCACTCAAATGCTTGGGACAAAAAAGGAGGATTCATTCTTAATTTGTCTCTTATTCTGACATTCACTTCATTAGCAAATCCTGAATGGCCACCTGTATTACTTTCAACAGGTGTTGTGTATCCACGCACTTCCCTCTGACACTAGGGCTGTGATCCTCGTGCAAGGCAAAATCAGTTCTCAGCTGGATCTCAGCAATGACATCTTCACCAATTTATTTTTTGCCCCTGCTCCAAACGATTAGCCATCCAATAGCTAATACGATTTGGGGGGGGCGGGGACTAATGGAATCTTTTAAAAACGCAAGTCTAATTACGTGTGTCTTCTGCTTGAAAGTTTCCTCTGACTTTCCATTTCCCTTATAAGAAAACCCAAACCCCGTCTGCATCGCCTGGACCTACACGGTCTAGCTCCCTTCTGCCTCTGCACCACTGCCTGCTTGCTTACTAGATTCCAGCCTTCCATCGTACCAGTTTTGTGTTCCTCAAAGAGGTCAACCTGGCCTTGCCTCAGGGGCTTTTGTCCTTGTTCTATGTGTCCAAGGGAATCGGCTCCTGGATCACTGCCGTGTCTACTCTTGTGATTCCGGTCTCATTCCAAACACAATCTCAACAAAAAGATTTTCCCGAATTCTCTCATATGCCCTGTTTCAATCCAGCAATCTCCTGCTAACACATCATCTGGTTAATTTCTTTGAGGACTTGTCATTATCAGAAATCGTTTCATTTAGTTACATCTCATTTCTGTCATCTTTCTTATTACACCTAGGTCTAGGATAACAGGGAGTATGGCTGTTTACTGGTCTATCCATATCCCCAGTGTAGTGTCTTGTACAAAGGACATGCTCAGTTTGTATCTGTAGAATCAAGAGCATGGTGGGGAGAGGGAGATTATGATTTAGTGGCATAGAAAGGTACATGAGTCATTTATTCACCTAAAATCTAAGAATTATTGTGTGTGATATAAAGGTCCGTGACAAACATGGTTAATAAGGTCCATAGGAGATCAGAACACGAAAAATACATAGGTTGACCTGGGCAGGAAAGATATTCTGCGGGAAAGATAAGACTCCAGTTGAAGGAGGAAACGGGCGAACACTGAGACAAGGATCAGTACTTGTGAAAACAAGATAAAAAGGCAAGAAATCCTGGAGACTAACCAAATATGAAATTTGCAGAAATAACAGAAACTTTATTGACCATAAAATCAAAATTAATGAGGTGGCCGAAAGCACATCACATGAGGAAGAAAGACCATTTCAAATCAAATTACTTAAGTACTGCAAACTCTATACCAGAATCAAAAGAAGAGATGAGGAAATTTTCTCTTGCCAAAGTCATGATGTAGGCACCTGTAGACGGTTCACTAACGCTCCTGCGAGTAGGAAGACGTGGGGTTGGATCACTTGTGTGGCTGCCCTTTCTCCTTTTTCCATTCATCCCATGGTTGCATAAGCAGTTTTCAAAAGGCTCTTACCTTTGCAAGGGACAGACTGCCTGATACCGGGTCTCTTTCTCTTTAATTTAGGTGTTCACCCTCTGTAACACACTGGCTAAATATTCCAGGCTGCAGTAAGTGTTTTGTTCCCCAAACTTCTAAAGCAATTCCAGTGTGTTCAAAGTTAGGTAACCACTCCCCTTTCTTCTGATGCTCCAACCTTCTTGTTCTTCTTGTCCATTTACCAGCATTCCCTGAATCCTGTACTGCTCCTGCTGTTCTTGGGCCTGAAAACTCTTTCTCTTGTATTCTCGGTCCTCCCTACACCCCTTCCTGCCCATATCCAAACTTACCATGATTTTAGATGCTCAAATGCCAGTTTCCTCTTGAAATCTCAAATCTTTACAACCTATTTCTCTTAATAATAGCTTACAGGTGCAAAGTGCTTGCCATGGGTCAGAAACTATGCATAAGTGTAATGTATGTAAATATGTTACTGCATTTCATCCTTGTAATTACTTAAGCATCATCATGCCCATTGTGCAGATGAGAAAACTGAAGCTGAGAGGAGTTAAATCAACAGTTCTAAGTGTGAGAATCCGATCATAATTCAGGTCTGTTTGATTCCAAAGCCTGTACTCATAGCAACTGAGCTCTAAGGCCAACTCGGCATTGATTACGTTCTTCCTTAAACTCAGGTCCAATTACTCAGTCCGCAATTACCACTACTGGATGATGATGATATCCTTTCTGACCGTCCAGGCCTCTGCTCTGATTGGTCTATGCCAATGCTGAATCCATCATTAAATTCTCAATATATGTGTGCTTATACTCTTTTTATATTATGTCGTTTATCCATCTTTATAATCTTTCCAATACTTAGGAAAGTACCATAATCAGAAGCCTGCCTATTCTTTTTCTAAGGAAAAAAGAATGATTAAATAAATAATACATATTTTAACTTTTAATAATTTAACATTTAATTCTCCCAGGTCAACTTTAGGGTTCTTGAAAGATGTCCATTAATTCCTTCACTGTTCATTTATCAAACATTCTTCATACAGGGAGCCCAGTATTTTCCTGGTAGCAGTCAAGGTGCTTGGCAATAGGGAATAAAACAGACCTGGTCGTTGGCAGACAAATCTTACAACTTGTATTCATGGGTCTCTGTTCCTCTTACATCTGTTACACGATGCCAGGCATCAACATACAGTGACTGAAGGGGAGCGATGAGTTCATAGAATCTTACTGAAAGTCTGGGCACAATCAAAGAAAAGCACAACTCAACTCACGATCATGGGGAATAATTACAAATGCCATAGAAAACCTTTTTTTTTTTTTTAACTTACATGACAAGCGGTCAGCTAATAAAAGTTTGTTAGAGCAGGGAATAAAAAAAACTGAATTATACATGCCTGACACATTTGATTTTTAGTTTGGAACATAGAAAATGCAATCCAATCTTTTGGTGTAAGGCCAAGGTCTTTTCTCTATGCACAGATCATCTGCTCAGTGTTCCCTGTCATCTTCCTTATATAAACCACACTCATAATGGATTATCTATAATTTCCATTTTCAATTCCTATAACAAGGAATGAGAACTTAAAGATATTTGTGATATATATCTTTTTCTGAATCATTTATAGTTGTCTCATCACATATAATGGAACAAAATTTCTCTAGCAACTTTTCCTTATTGGGTCTTTCTGAAACATTCACATTAGTTGCCATAGCAACACAACACTTTATTTTCACACAGATATTTCATCATTTGTTATTATATTTAATTAAATTATGTAATTATAACAACAAGTAAATAACTTAAACAGGTTTGGGAACAAATGGCATAACAGATTCTTGGTAAACATTCAATTAAACAGGGAACAAAAGTGCATGAGTCACTACAGAGTTTCTTTTAGGTATCCAAAAATAAGGAATAAGGTGACCAACTACCTGAAATTTCCTAGCACTGACGGTTTCCTGGCACTCAGGACTTTCAGTGCTAAAACCAGAATAGATTTGGGCAAACCATGTTGGTTGCTCACCCTGTGGGTGTCAGTGACTATTCTTTATAGCAGAGCATTGGTAAAGCTGATAAATTAATTAAGTGGAGTTTGATTGACAGAGTTTGTGCACAGTTTGTGCATAGACTGAAACAGAACTTCAGGATCCCTTACCCAGCCACAGTCTTGCTTTATTCCAATATGCCTACTTATCAAGAGGTAGTTTATACCCATCATTGGAATCACTGTGTTTATCCCTGGGCACTAAGGCTGGTCCACAATAACCCATAACCCCACAAAGTAGAGAAGATTGTAACTCATGAATTTCTAAAGTTGAAAGAGTTTATGTCCTGCCTTCTGACCCACATCTCTATGGGTTGATTGCTAATGAAACCAATTATTTCTTTTTAAGCATACCCCACCCACGCCACAAGGGTGTGGTTGGGCATAGGCCCCCAATGAGAAAATCACAAAACCTGGTATCTATGCATTCCTCAGAGTAGTTTTAGATAATATCTGCAGGGGAATTTCAATGGTTTAGGACAGGTTGAGCTTCAGCAGACACAATCTAGTTTTTCTGACATGTTTTCTTATCAAGGGATCAAGATGTTGGAAGGTCAAGTTTTGCCCATTCTCACCTTGTTACACCCGGGTTTCTGGTTGTCTGAGAACAGGAGGCAGATTTTAACAGCTCTACCCCTGATAAAACTAGTATTTGTGTGGTTCTCCCTTTCAACAGCAGGGCCATAAATGAAATCTTAAGAAGAATAGGAATTTTCTTAGTCTCAGAGAGGTCTGTATCTTTTCCTTCAGCTCTCAAAAATGAGCTAAATATTCAATGTTTACTGCCGTGATTGAACATCCTTCAAATAGGTATCTTCTGATGAATGCAGGGAGATAAATATTCTAGCTCAGACTGAAAACGGAAGAGAAAGGGAACATGTAGAATCTCTAAGCACATGCTCCTTTGAGTTATTCAGAAGAGGACACTCTCATTTATTATTCAGTTGATGAAAGCTGCTGACAAGTATAAGACATTTCTACCAAGGGCTGTCTTGGGATTTAGGGAAATCAGATAAGGGACACCCTGCCCAAGATTGCTATCATTTTAATAACCATAATTCTATGACTCAAGCCTTAGTTTGAAGTTGTTAAAAATAGCATTTGTAGGATAATCCAAATAAATCAGTGTTGCATCTCTCTCCCTGGAGGTTCCCCCAGTTGGAGAGAATCACATCAGACTTCATGTTCCTAAAGGTTGCTTCTCAGGTGTTGTACTTTAAGAAGGGACACTAGATTTTGGTGCATCTTATATATAAAATCCTTTTATAATGGCTCTATGTATTGTAAGTTTAGTGTCAGACAATGTCTTCCCATGTCTAGTGTATTTGCTGCTATTCTCAGTGCTCCCATTGTCAATAAAAATCATGTATATGTCCAAGTGAGGAATGAAAACATTGGCATATTCCTGAAAGCCTGAAGGGCCCTGTCACAAGATCTGGTTGGTTGGTCATCTTAGTAGACATGAGCTGTTGGAAGAAAGCCGTGGGCAATGCAATTTTACAGGGAACATATGGGCAGAAATTTACAAGATCCTTAGGGAGAGACTTCTGTTACCCAGATGGTTGCCAAAATTCCTGATCCTTGCACTCTGGAAATGAGACTGGGAGAGTTAATCAGATCAGTATGAATGATGATGTGGGAACTTCAATGTGTGCCACCTCCCTCGTTCATAGACCTCTAATGAATGCCTTCATTATGGTCTACCTCTTCTGGAAGCTCTTAAAGTCATGGAGATATCTTCCTAGCACCACTAGGTAGTCCACTCATTTGAGTGGATCATGAACATGTACAGATCTTAATGAGCCAAGTCCAATAGAAAAATAATTAAAACAATCTCCTTCTTTAAGTGCCTGATGATAATTTTTTACAGCTTATGGTTGTAGTTGCTATCAAATTGTTATGGGCAAGTATAATATTTTTGTTTATAAGTAAAAGCCTAGAGAATCAGAACCAGGTTTTCAATTTGGTAAAAATTGTGAAAGAATGTGGTGAAAGAAAAAATTAATCTGAGTAACTGGAATTTATTAGACATTTTCCAGGAATCATCTTATCTGCACTGTTTATCCCTATGACCCCCGAATTAAGCATAATACTTGCTATGTAATAGCAATTAATAATTTTTTTAAAAAAAATTAAGCTTCCTTGGCCCTTAATCATTATTTTTAATAAAAATCATAAAATTAGGGGCTCCTGGGTGGCTCAGTCAGTTAAGCATCTGCCTTGGGCTCAGGTTGGTCATGATCCCAGGGTCCTGGGATCCAGCCCTGCTCAGCAGGGAACCTGCTTCTCCCTCTTCCTCTGCTCTCCCCTATTGCCCCCCCAACTTGTGCATGCTCTCTCTCTCTTGCTCTGCTCTCTCTCTCTCTCAAATAAATAAAATCTTTTAAAAAATCATAAAATTAGACCTTCCTTACTAAATTGTACATATTTTCCCCTTATACTGACAAAATAAGAAATTGGAAATTACTGTATTTCTCTAATTATGGTTCACCTAATGCATGAAAGGTATATTCAATAACTGAGAACCAGGAATCTCAGATTACAATCCCTGTTCTCCTCTTACTTGCTATGCGATCTTAAGCAACTAACTACAGTAGAAAGATCTTGGTCTGGCATTAGAAAGACTCATTAAGCCACCTTAATTCCTCCCTACCATTCACCATTCTGAAGTTTAGTGTCCTCATCTGTAAAGTGGCAGCACGTAATACTTGATGTCAGAATTCAATTATGTGAGGAATTTTTCCCCATTGAATTAGCACAGTTCTTGTCACACGGTAAGATGGGATACCTTGTGCAAAACATTTACTATACGCCAGGTATTGTTCTAAATATATTACACACATTAACTCAATCCTCATAACAATTTTCCATGAACTTGGTAATTCTATTCTCTCCATTTTATGGATGGAAGAAATGAGAACCAGAAAGGCTAAGGAACTTTCCTAGAGTTACAAAAATAAGTGACCGTGAGAGGATTTGAACCGAAGCTCTGCTCCAATTTCATAGTCTATACTTTTCTCCACTTTTCTATTTACCAAAAACAGGTGTACATGAAAGGTTAGGGTTTTTCCTGTGATATTCTACCTGTGATATTTTATTCCTACAAGTGTTTAGAAAAAAATACTTGCATTCTCTTGTTTTCTGGAAAATCATGGAAGTTCCAGAAGGAAATAAGGTACAATCCAATCAGGCTTGGTATTGGTATTTGGGTTTGATAGTATCTAGGAAAAATTTCTATCAGAGCTCTCTGCTTGGCAGATCTTCAACTCTGCATGAGTCAGGTAGAGAATGTACACACAGCAGATTGGAATCTGATCTCCTCAGACAGACTGGATACAGACCTACAGTGATTTTCAATTCTAGCCTTAACTGTCTTGTCCCGGGATTCTTAGGACCATATTGTAAGCTGAGTCCTACCCCACAGTTAAATTCAAGACTTTGCCTGAGATTAGGGCTAGGGGCCAAGTGAGTAGCTGCTTTAGCAATATAGACACCTGTCTCCTAGCAAACCAAATGAGATCACCAACTCATTAACATAAACCAGCAGATGGGGAAGAGTTGCATTTGTTATCAGTTTTGGCTGGATTTCAACCAATTACATGGATTTAAAATGTTTGGTCTTTCATTGCCAAACTTCTGAGCTATCTGCTCCCCAAATACATTTTTTATAAACATAATTTTTAAGATTCACTATATTAATGGCATCTGCTTTACATTTTTCCCCTAACTGGCCGATACATTAGATGAGACACTCATACTACCATCCCGTTCTCATAAATCTTTTTAACTGTCAATAATTCCACCAATGATTTCTAAACAATAAGACTGTTACTCTTCTTGCACCATTAATTTTTTTAAAATTTTATTTATTTGAGAGAGAGAGAGCAGGGGGAAAGGGAGAAGCAGGCTCCCTCAGGGAGCCTGATGCAGGGCTCAATCCCAGGACCCTGAGATCATGACCTGAGCCAAAGACAGATGCTTAACCAACTGAGCCACCCAGATGCCCCGGCACCATTAATTTTTTTAAAACAGATCATGGCTTAATATATCATATACTTATATATGATATTTTAATATTAAAATTGTGTTCACCAATTTAAACCTAGGTCCAAACCCATGCCTGGAACATGATAGGTATTCGACAGAGATTCACTGAAAGACTGAGTAAGTGAATTAAAGAATGAATACTCCAACCACCAGCATCTGCATATTAGTTGTCACAGCTTTAATGGAAGGCAGTGAGAATTTCAGTAACCTCGGCAGGGAATAGCAATCAGTCATCCTCTGTGAATCAATATTTACAAAGTGTATACTACTACGAGCAAAACTCCAGCAGGGGAGCAAGGGTAGTATCTTTTTCATCTTTCCAATACAAGTTGCTAAGCAGGGGCACATACACGGCAGAATCTCAATAAATGCTTTTAAGTGGCCACAAAAAATGTGTCAGATTTGACCCTTTCCCCCGAGGAATGCATAATCTATGTTTTGGTGACAGAAAGACTGTCTCCAACATCCTGTGGGTTGCTGCTTACTACTCCTGTAGGTCAAAATAAATACCAATATAATATTGACTAAAATATCTTGACTTTTATTAAGAATCCAAAACTGTTGCTAGTTAATTCCTTTACTTTTTTTTTAAGATTTTATTTATTTATTTGAGAGAGAGAGAGCACAAGTGGTGGGTGAGGAGCAGAGGGAGAGGGGCAGATAGAGAGGGAGAAGCAGGCTTCCCGCTGAGCGGGGAACCTGATGTGGGGCTCAATTTCAGGACCCTGGGATCATGACCTGAGCTAAAGGCAGACATTTAGCTGACTGAGCCACCCAGGAGTCCCATTTAAATTCCGTTTCAAAATGAAAAGATACTCATGACATGGGTCTCCTTATGATTTTATTCTAAGATAGGGATTTGGAAAGAGGAACCAAATTTCTTTGCATCAAAAAGAATAAAATATTTAGGAATAAATTTAACCAAGGAGTTGAAAGACATGTAGTCTGAAAACTGTAAGACATTGATGAAAGAAACTGAAGACAATGCAAATAAATGGCAAGGATATTCCATGTTCATGGATTGGAAGAATTAATACTGTTAAAATGTCCATACTATCCAAAGCAATCTACGGATTCAGTGCAACTTCCATCAAAATAGCAATGGCATTTTTTGTAGAAGTAGATAAGAGTCCTAAAATTTGTATGAAACCACAACAGACCCCAAATACCCAAAGCAATCTTGAGGAAGAAAAACAGAGCTGGACATATCACAGGCTACAGTAATCATAACAATATAGTACTATGAAAACAGACACATAGATCAATGGAATAAAATAAAAAGCCCAGAAATAAACCCATGCATATATATGGCCAATTAATCTATGACAAAGGAGCAAGAATATACAGTGAGGAAAAGACAGTCTCTTCAATAAGCAGTGTGGCGAAAACTGGACAGCTACATGCAAAAGAATGTAACTGGACCACTAGTTGATACCATATATAAAAATCAATTCAAAATGGCTTAAATAGGGCGCCTGGGTGACTCAGTTGGTTAAGCGACTGCCTTCGGCTCAGGTCATGATCCTGGAGTTCCAGGATCGAGTCCTGCATCGGGCTCCCTGCTCAGCAGGGAGTCTGCTTCTCCCTCCGACCCTCCCCTCTCTCATGTGCTCTCTCTCTCTCATTCTTTCTCTCAAATAAATAAATAAAATCTTTAAAAAAAAATGGCTTAAAGACTTGAATGTAAGACCTGAAACCATAAAACTCCTATAAGAAAACATAGGCAGTAAACTCTTTGACATCAGTCTTAGCAGTTATTTTTTGGAGCAGTCTCCTCACAGCAAAAGGACAACAAAAGCTAAAATAAGCAAATGGGATTATTGAAAATACCACGCTCTTGCACAACAAAAGAAAACATCAACAAAATGAAAAAGGCAAGCTAGTGAATGGGAGAATATATTTGCAAATCATACACTTAATGAGGGGTTAGTATCCAAAATATATATAGAACTTCCACAACTTAGTATCAAAAACAAACAAACAAACAAAAACAAACAAACCCCACACCAGATTAAAAAATGGGCAGAAGACTTGAATAGACATTTTTCCCAAGAAGATATACAGATGGCCAATGGACAGATGAAAAGATGTCCAACATCACTAATCGTCAGAGAAATGCAAATCAAAGCCACAATGAAGTATCACTTCACACCTGCCAGATTGGCTATTATCAAAAAGACAAAATATAACAAGTGTTAGCAAAGATGTGGAGGAAAAGGAAGCCTTGTACACAGTCTGTGAAAATGCATATTGGTACAGCCACTCTGGAAAACAGTATGGAGGTTCCTCAAAAAATTAAAAATAGAACTACCATATGATTCAGCAATTCCACTTCAGGGTGTTTACCCAAAGAAAATGAAAACACAAATTGGAAGAGATATATGCACCCCTATGTTTATTGCAGCATTATTTACAATAGCCAAGGTACAGAAATAACCCAAATGTCCATCCACAGGTGAATGGATAAAGAAGATGTGAAATACATACGATGTATATATGTGATATATATATATATATAATGGGATGACTATATATATATAATATATATAATATGAAATATTACTCAGTCATAGAAAAAAATGAAATTGTGCCATTTGCAATGACACTGATGGTCTTAGAAGGTATAAGTGACATAAGTCAGACCAGGAAAGACAAATACCACATGGTTTCACTTAAATGTGGAATCTACAAAACAAAACAAATGAACAAAATAAAACAGAAACAGATTCATAGACACAGGAAATAAACTGTTGGTTACCAGAGGCGGGGAAGGACTGGGGAGCAGGCAAAGTAGGTGAAAGGGATTAAGAGATGCACACGTCCAGTTATAAAATAAATAAGTCATGGGGATGAAATATACAGCATGGAGAATACCATCAATAATTTTTTAATAACCGGGGCGCCTGGGTGGCTCAGTCGTTAAGCATCTGCCTTCGGCTCAGGTCATGATCCCAGGGTCCTGGGATGGAGCCCCACATTGGGCTCCCTGCTCAGCGGGGAGCCTGCTTCTCCTTCTCCCACTCCCCCTGCTTGTGTTCCCTCTCTCGCTGTGTCTCTCTCTGTCAAATAAATAAAATCTTTAAAATAATAATAATAATAAATTTTTAATAACCTTATATGATGACAGACGATAACTGACATTGTGGTGATCATTTCATAGTGCACAAAAATACCAAAAATAATACTATGGTGTACACCTGAAACTAATAGGATATTGTATGTCAATTATATTTCAATTAAAAAAAGAGAAGCACAACTCATCATGAGTTACTGTGTAGGAGATAAAGCAATTCATCTTTTGTCATTAAGTTGTGACATCTGCCTGCATGTGGCCTGAGTTCCAATGAGTTTGGCTTTGTCTAATTCCCTGGGTCATTAGCTACGTAATCATAATTATTTTCAGCTGTGCAGATCGGTGTTATTTTTCTCATCCATTTTTTTCCTCCCCTTCTTCATCACATTTCCACACTGATGGAAACCATGAGAGTGCCATCTGGTACAACCTGTGCATGGGGCTAGTCAAATGAAAGGCAGCCACTGAAGGATGCCCGTATTTCATTAGATGTATTTGTATGCTGCCTTCAGTCTCACACCATTTCCTGTCCCTCCGGATTTCCCTTTAGGGAGTTCGAGGGCTCCCCAAAGCTGACTAAATATAGACCTCCCATTCCCAATGCCAGTGACATCTGAAGAGCTGTCTCTATTGAGGGTGATACGATTGACACCAAGTTATGAATAACTATATTTGCAGAGAATTAACATTTCCTTCATGTCTACCAACTGACTTAGGCAATTATAGAGGCAGCTGCCAAATGAGTATTAACATAACTGGAAAAGCTTCACCATGTATGAGTCAGACTATCCAGGCTGTGCGCAGCACCCTCAATAGACTGCAGAGACTTTTCATTTCCAAGAACAACTCTTTCATGTGCAGATAATGCCTCATCTTGGAACAATTGGCTGAAGTCCTCCTCAGTAGATATTACACTGTAGATTGTGGGAAGCAAGTGAATTAGAAAGACTCTGCCTCTACTTTTCATTAAGCTCATGCATTACCTTAAGGCAAACTATTTGATCTTAGTAGTACCAATAGCAGTAAAATTGGTATTTTAATCTGTTTTGGTATTTTTAGTAGTTTTGTTTAGGGTCAAGAGGAGAAAATGACATTGAAAGGGAACCCGGGACACGTGGGTCCTAGTTTAGACTTTGTGTTGTGACATCTGACATCTGCACCTTTGGGTTAGTCTCTCTGGGCTCAGTTTCATTATCTATAAAATGTTCCTCAAAATGTGGCCCTGCCTCAGAATCACCTGAGATGCTTATTAAAAATGTACATTCTTGAGCAATTTCTGCTTCTAGGAATATAGAGTAGAAATACTTTTCCCTATCTCTTCTACTGAGTACAACTAAAAAGCATGGACATTGTAAAACAAATGTGGGAAAACTGAAAGATGGAGAGAAGAATACAGATTGCCTAGGTACTTCAAGGCCCAAGGATGACCCACTTGTGAATTTCTTGGGGTTCCTCATATACACGACACCTAGAGCTGATGAAGCAGGCAACCTAGAAATACCAATGAGCGTAGACAAAAAAAACAAAAACAAAAACCACAAACCACCACCACAACAAAGCAACAAAAGCTTATTTGCTTTAGCCAAAGTTCCAGTAAAGGGCCAGCCTAGCAAGATAGAAAACTTCATACAATCCCCACTCCACTCAAGCTAAACATCACAAAAACTGTAGCCCCATCCCCAACAGCAAGAGCCAAGAGAGGAAACTAGGCTTCCACCCACACAAGGCTATAATGAAGCCCCCTGCCACATCTGCTGGGCAATGTCAAAAAAGGATAACTAGGGACCTGGGACTTTCATCCCCACAGGCAAGTTATGAGGTTCCTGCCTCTACAGCATCAGTGGAAAGTACAAGAGAAATCAGATCTCCCATTCTAATCTAGTAATGGTGAACTCTACCCCTTTGGTGTCAACAGAAACTGAGCAGGAAGTTTGAACTTCTGCCTCCACTCGACCGTCATGGGACAATGTCCTGTTCTTCTAGGACATGCCAGAGTGATGTCAGAGGAAGTCAGCTAAAACAGAAGGTTTATATAAGATCCAGGGTCTTATAATATACTGTAAAAATGCCCAGATTTCCATTTAAAATTTTTTTCTCATAGTAGCAAGAACTAGGAAGAGCTCAAACTAAATGAAAAAAAATTGATGCCAATCCCAAGAGGAGAAGAGATGCTAGAATTATCAAAAATTTTCAAACTTGGGGCACCTAGGTGGCACAGTTGGTTAAGGGTCTACCTTTGGCTTGGGTTTTGATCCCAGGGTCCTGGGATTAAGCCTGCATTGGGCTTCCTGCTCAGTGGGGGAACCTGCTTCTCCCTCTCCCTCTGCTTGCCGCTCTCCCCCTGCTTGTGCTCTCTCTTTCTCTGTGTCAAATAAATAAAATATTAAAAAATAATTTTTTCAAGGTGCCATGATAAAAATGCTTCAGTGAGTAATCATGCACATGCATGAAATAAATGAAAAATAGAAAGCCTTGGCAAAGAAATAAAAGTTATGAAGAAGAACCAAATGGAAACTTTAGAACTGAAGAATAGAATAACAAATAAAATGTTCTGTGGATGGGCTCAGTAGTAGAAAGGAGAAGACAGAGGATAGATCAGGGAATTGAAAGATGAACATAGAGATTGCCCAGTTTGAACAACAGAGAGAAGACAGACTGAACAAAAATGAACAGAGCCTTAGGGATCAGTTAGACTGTAACTTAACATCAAACATTCATGTCATCAAAGTACCAAGAGATGAAAAAGAAAGGAAAATGTAAAATGTGCTCACAGAAATAATGGCTGAAACTTTCCAAATTTGGCAAGAGACATTAAACCTACAGACTCAAGAAGCTGATCAGATGCTGAACAGGATAAGCCCAAGGACATTCATGCCCCAAAATAATATAATTAACATCTGAAAACTGAAGGCAGGAAAACAATCTTGAAAATAGCCAGAGATCCAGAGACACCTTTATTTATGGAGGAAAACATTTGGAGGACAATTTCTCATCAGAGATCTCGTATGCTAGGAAAAAAAAAAAAAGTTAAAATAGTTTCCTAGGATTTAAAGAAAAAAGTTGTCAATCTAGAATCTGATAGCCAGTGAAATTGTCCTTCAGGAAGGAAGAGGAAATAAAGATACTCTCAGATGAAGGAAAACTAAGAAAATTTTTCCATCATACCTACCCTATAAAGGTGGCTAAAGGAAATTTCCTAAATACAAAGGAAACAATTAATGAATGAAACTTGGAGCATCACAGAGGAAGAAAAACATGATCAGCAAAAATATGGATGGATACAATAGTCTTTGATCTCCTCCTAAGTTTCCTAAAGTATGTTTGATGGTTGAAAGAATAGTTATGACATTACCTGATATAATTCTAAATGTATACTGAGGAAATATTTAAGACAATTCTGTCACAAATGGGGAAGGGTAAATGGACATAAAAGGAGCTAGAAGAGAAAAGGCTTACATCAGGAAAGCCATAGTTTTTCTAGAACCTTCTAGCAGATTTCTCATTGCCTGGCAAGTTCTCTACCACCATGGCCCCCTAAAGGCAAAAGAATCTGGAAAGCAAATGCTCTTAGCTAGGCACATGGATGTTGTTAGAAAAGAACTAGGGAAGATTGATTATTTGATGGGCTACAAAGAATGTCTGATACCAACTCTGAGAATCAATGGATTATGTAAGATTGCTGTTTTCAAAATGCCTGGCACAGAGCCTAATCCACATTAACTGCTTTAATAAATGTCTCCTTCCCTCTTTCAAATATACAAGAATAGCACAACATCGTATTTCAGATATCTGGAGTTGTCCTACAGTAGGAGACCTAGTATTTCATTGTCAAGAATAATTTCAGATCTTTTCACAAAGACGTCAATGGCTTTGATGTATTTTTTGTCTTGTTGGCTGACCACGTGAAGAAAAAGCTGACAGTTAACAGCAAAAAATGGGTAATGATAAAGAACCATAGTTCATTAAGTTTAGAAAACAGTGAAAGCAAATGTGCAATACCAATATATACACCGAACCGAGGAAAAGGCAGTGATGATGTAGCAAGGAATATCCTCTGATATATTTTTTAAAGACTTTATTTATTCATTTTTTATTTGAGAGAGAGAGCAGGAACACATGCCAGTGGGGCGAGGGGTAGAGAGAGAGGGAGGGAATCTCAAGCAGACTCCCTGCTGAGCATAGACTTCTGTAGCACTCGATCTCACAACCCTCAGATCATGACCTGAGCAGAAACCAAGAACCAGTCGCTCAACCGAATGAACCACCCAGGTGCCCCTAACTGCTGATATTTCTATGAGAAGGAAAACATAAACCCTTCCCCAGGAGAGAAGAAAGCTTACCCAATCCCTCTCCCAGGTATACATTGTCATTTCCTGTGTCTACATTCTCCCAAATCAAAAGTATCTTATTTCAGGGAATGAAGTGAAACCACAGCTCTCTAAACATGATGCTGGGGCACAGAACCTAGGTTGCTCTGTGGATTTCTGTGTCTGTGCCCTGTCCTTTCCATAACACTTTCTGAAGGAATTTCTTTTTATATAAACTGTCACCAAGCCCACATTCCAGGTACTCTGACTTACTGCAGAAGTACACCCCTGACACTCTGCTTGCATCAGAAGATGTTGGAGGGGCACCTGGGTGGTTCAGTCAGTTAAGCATCTGCCTTCGGCTCAGGTCACGATCCCAGGGTCCTGGGATCGAGCCCCGCACTGGGCTCCTTGCTTGGCGGGGAGCCGGCTTCTCCCTCTCCCTCTGCCTGTCTGTCTACTTGTGATCTCTCTCTCTCTCTGCCAAAAAAAAAAAAAAAAAAAAGATGTTGGAGAACTTTTTAAGTGATAAGCTTAGTGAACTCTAGTTTAAAAAAAGAAAGAAAACAGAAAAGAGCAATAAATAAAAAACTCAGCAATGACAACAAGAGCAAGAAAAGTACCAGATGCTTCACAAACCACAATGCTCCCAAATAATTAGGACATCCACAGGCCATGGGTATTGGTTTGGAATACGCAAAGCATTATTTATTTTTATGTTTTTGGTCCTCACCAAAAATATCAAGTCAAAATTCAAAGAATCCTATTACATTAGATGCTGTTCGATGTCCACCCAGGATACATTTCCCAGTTCTTCTCTTGACACAACTATAGCACAGTTAAGTTGTCCACCCCTCCCCCCACAGGGACACAAACAGATCTGAGTCTGACTGGTTTTAAGGAACTTCTATGTCCATCACTGGTTATTGGTTCAGAACCAGTCACAGGACTCAGCTCAGGTCAATGAGGCTTCACAAATTTTCTGCGAAAATCTACTTGCTGCTAAGAAAGATAATCTCCCTTTTTCTTCTTGACATTGCCTTTTTGGGGATGGGATGCCTTGAACTGCTTCAGAACATCTAACCAACACAGGGAGATGTTAAAAACCACAGTCTTTGAGGACGCTGTTGAGTCCATTTGCCCCACCAAGCCTGTCCCATCTCTCAACTTCCTATTGTATAAAATCATAATTGTTCTTATCTTTTATTCCTTTTTCAGTTGTCACTGGAATCAGAAGAACCCTGACGGATACATCTAGAAAAGCCAAAATGGTAAAAAATTAAGTATTCAGGAAAAAAATCATGTCAGTTAACTGGAAAGCAACCAGGAAAATCAAAACAACAAAGTACTTTAATTTCTACCCTGTTTTTAAAAGTTTTTCCCAAATTGTATTAGCCTTCTTTCAATACTGAGAGGCCCAGGAGAGTACATGTGGTTTACTCCTTATTTATTGACTATGTTTTTTCTGGACCTTGCAGGATCTTAGAGTATCTTTTATAAAAGTGGGTAGAAGTGGTCCTGCACTGAGCCACCAAGGACTGTGTACATACTGTGGCTTTACTGATACCTAGGTGTACTTTGTCCTTTTCAAATATCCTTTTGAAATATGATGTTGTGCTATTCTTGTATATTTGAAAGAGGGAAGGAGACATTTATTAAAATATTCTCTTTTAAAATATCTCTCGTAGCTCAGATTGTTATTACTTTTTGTTTCTTGTTCCTCAAAGCCTAAAATTCACGGATTTCAGTTGAGTGAGGATTGCGTTAGTTGTGTCTAGTTAATCCATACATTCTCAGTGGCAAAGGAGCGTAACAAAGGCTGAAAGGAAAAGCACATGTATATTTTTGGTAAGGAAGCTATTGATTCAAGAAGCGCCTTCAACGGGTCGCACCCATAGAGAGAGAGAGAGAGGAGAAGGAAAGCATGCTTCGTATATGTGCATTCATATACCAAATGAATCAAAGAGAAGAGTAAATTCTTTAGCATGGCACTAGCTGAAATTAAATTTTGACTAGAAGTAAAGCAAAGTCCTGACAGCAGAAATCATGGGATTGTAAAGTCGCATTCCAAGGAGACAAGGCATTTTACCTTAGATGATTTGTGAAGATGCAAACACACAGGGAAAATATTCTGGAAAGTTCCCATTAGAGAAACAACTTCTGTCTTGGCAAATTATTTTAACATGGCCCAATGATTCTGTTCTTTCTCTCTTTTTGAAATAAACCAGTGAAAAAAGCGAAAAGAAAACAGTCTGACTAAAGATATGAGTAAGTATGTGCTATATAATTGTAGTAAATATGCACATATTCAAAAATTTAAAATCATTTACAATGATCCAGGAAATGAGAAAGTTCTAGGGGCTTGAAAGAATCACAGAAATCATGCAGCCCCTCATTAGCCAGATAATAACTATGATTTACCTAGCCCCCACCTTGTGCCAGACACTATAAATTCCTTTTTAATTCATCCCACCCATTCCTGCACAGCAGACATTTATTATCTTCCTCCAAAGAGGAGGAAATTGGGTTCAGAGAGTTGAAATACCCACCTGTGATCACACGGCTGTGGAGCGTATGAGTCAGGACGTTAATCCAGTTGGTCTGGCTTATAGTTGGAAGGAAGCTCAAAGCTTTCTTTCCACTATACCACACTTCTCAGGAGGCCAAGATCCCAAGGCCCTGAGGGTGAACCTGGCAGTCACCCTCTGCAGGCGTCCACCTGCCTCCTTCGCCCATTACCTAAATGGACCACCTCCCTTAACAATCAGGTTCTAACATCACAGTAATTAGGGGCAGGGCCAAACAGGCACCTACTTCTCTGGTTGGTGGTGATTAAACTGCTTTAAAAAAAAAAAAAGTGCTTCCCTGCATTACCTTCTGTACATGTCTTACTGTCCCCTTCTTGCTTAATATCCTTTTATGACGGTTAAGGCCCTGAAAATATATAACCTTAAAAATTGTCTGAAAAGCCCCACCCTTCTTACTGAAACATTTGGGGAAAGACCACATGTTGCTCCCGATGGAGGGCAATCCATCTGACACATACTTTGATTTCCTTAGTCGGGCTTCTTATGTCCCTTCCCCTACCCTGTACGTCGCCACCCCACAGTCCCCTTTCCTACCTTCAAGTTCTTTGTATTTCTACCATTGGCATGCACTCTGCTTTCTCCTGCCGTTGAGTATTCCTGCTTCTGCCCAGAGTTTTGTTGGCAAAGTCTTTTATGTCAAAACCAGTCTGACTTCTCCTTTGAGAAGCCAGACTTCCTTCCTGTGATCCATGAAAAGGTCAATCCTCATGCTGGCTCAGTGGGGAGGCTAGTGATATTCTTGCTTACAAATGTGAAAGAGCCAAGGGCTAAATTCTGAGTTTAAGTGACCTGGTTTACAACTTTGACTTCCAGCCACCCACAATCATAAGCCAAGTGGTCCGTGACAGGCACGAAGCCGAAAATTAAGGGACAGTAGCAATTCCAAGAAAAGCCATTCACAGTATATAGTCAAAGCTAAAGGGACTGACTCTTCCTTGAGTTTTCTTCCCTTCCAACTTTTGCCCGATCCTTTCGCTCTTTCGCTTCCTTTAAAGACCACATTCAATGATAGGGTTGTCTCTTTCAATTGCAAATGAAACACTGGCTCTCTAAACACAAATTCGCTCTTGGCAAGCATTGCGAAAGGAGACTTAAAAGCCAGATTCAAGTGGCAGAGGGTTTCAGATTCTGGAGACATCACAAAATGATTCCTTATTGGTAGCAACTGGTAAAATCCATAACTGAGGAAGCCAGACAGCCCCTTCTGGATGGTCCAGTGGAAAATGGTCTCTGAGCTTTTCCATATACAATGAAAATCACATGTGTTTACAAAGGTGGTGAAAATGGTTGCCTCTCTGAACCTTATAATGTCCTCTCCGATTGAACTGGCACCCAGCTTGAGGCACTCTGGATGAAAACAAGAGAGACAGGGAACGGGAAAGATGGGGAAGCTTTGAAACCACAACAGTTTTTGGATACATTTTCACCCGTGAGCAATGGAACAGTTCTCCTGGGCACTGAGTGGCAAAACTTGAGGAAGATGAGACACACACACACACACACACACACACACACACACACACACACACACATGCAAGTGCAGAGAAAAGCTCAACCTCGGTGTAAGAATAGTAACCAGAGGCTTGGTTCTAAAGCGGTTGTTTTGAGAAGGAATGTTCTCTCTCCTGAACTGGAATTCACTGCACAAGAACAATGCTCTCTTCAAAGACTCTGGCATATACACAGATAGCAGGAGCCTTCCAAAAATCCTTGATAAACACACACAGCCTTTTACACA
Organism: Zalophus californianus; assembly: GCF_009762305.2. Classification (NCBI taxonomy): domain Eukaryota; kingdom Metazoa; phylum Chordata; class Mammalia; order Carnivora; family Otariidae; genus Zalophus; species Zalophus californianus. Next base: position 42,027,271 of record NC_045595.1, on the reverse strand, counting down.
GTGGCTGGAAGCAGAGTGATTTGCAGCATGAATGAAATTTTTTGACCTCGAACAAAAGCACTTCCTTGCCTGATGGTAAACTCCTGAAGCTACAGTCCATTATAGTCTCTGTGGTCTGATTTTAATGAGGTGGACAATATATGGTGGTTTGGCAATGGCCAATGTTCAATAATGATTTCTGTCTCTTTTACGTTACTATTAATAACAGAAAAAAAATCAAAACCAATGCAATATTGCAACTTGCAAAAAGTCATTCTTTGGATGAGACAAGCTAAACCTAAATTTTGGGGGAAAAAGGAGAAAAGGAGAGTCCCAATGTAAACTTACAACAGTTGTGTTTTGTTCAAGAAAAGCAGGAGTGAGTGCAAAAAGGCAATTCTCTTTATGTAGCTACCCGAATCATTAATGTTGAAGATGTGTGCATTTTTCAAAGCCACGTTTTTGCATGGAATTCAATATTGACAGTGCACCCAGAACTGTGATGTTTTTCTCAGGCAGGAATATTATAAGAGGCCCACTTGAAATTGGGTGGCAGGTAATCTATTAGAAGTCTGTACCTATAAATCACCTCAGTACTCTGAAGATTGCTGTGATCATCCTTACTTCATCTCTGTTGAAATCCATTCTCTATAGTTCATCCTCTATCAAGCAGAAGGCTGATTTACTAGGTGTTCTGGCCATAATCAAGATGGTGAGGGCGGTGTAGGAAGGAAACTAACATTTCATGAGTATTAAAACACTCAATATTTCTTATTTTATTCAGGTTTGAACAAGGCTGAGATGGGGTGATTTCTCATTTTGTTTTCTTGTTTATTGCATTCTTTTTTTTTTAAAGATTTTATTTATTTATTCATGAGAGACAGAGAGAGAGAGGCAGAGGGAGAAGCAGGCTCCCGAGAAACAGGGAGCCCGATGTGGGGCTCGATCCCAGGACTCTGGGATCATGACCTGAGCCGAAGGCAGACGCTTAACCATCTGAGCCACCCAGGCGCCCTGTTTATTGCATTCTTTGCAGAGCTTCACATAGAAATCTGGTCAACTAATATTTTTCCATTTATTTAAAAAATATTTATTGAGGGCAAAAAAAAATGTACCAGATATAGGGGATAATAGAGGCTAGTGATACAATCGTGAATAAGGCAGCTGTAGACCCTACCCTCATGGAATTTGCATTCCAGTGGGAGAGGAAAGAAAGGAAAGAAGGAAGGAAGGAAGGAAGGAAGGAAGGAAGGAAGGAAGGAAGGAAGGAAGGAAGGAGAGAGGAAAGAAGAAAGAAAGAAAGAAAGAAAGAAAGAAAGAAAGAAAGAAAGAAAGAAAGAAAGAAAGAAAGAAAGAAAGAAAGAAAGAAAAAAGAAAGAAGAAAGAAAGAAAGAAAGAAAGAAAGAAAGAAAGAAAGAAAGAAAGAAAGAAAGAAAGAAAGAAAGAAAGAAAGAAAGAAAGAAAGAAAGAAAGAAAGAAAGAAAGAAAGAAAGAAAAAGAAAGAAAGAAAGAAAGAAAAAGAAAATAAATAAATTCAAACTGTGATCATTGTTATGAAGTGACTGAACCAATAAGAGGCTAAGTTACAGATAGGGGAGCCCGAGGAGATTGCACAGGACTCTCTCTCCATTTCCCTCTGCCCCTCCCCACTGCACATGCATGTCCTCCCTCCCTCTCTCCCTCCCTCTCAAAATAAATAAAGAAATCTTAGGGAAAAAAAAGTTGGGGGAGAATGACACAGGAAAGAGATATAAAAAGTCCTGTGATAAGAAAGGAGTTGTCCTAACAAAAGCCCCCTAAAAGAGCAATGTGGTTAGAGTATGCTGGAGGAGGACAGCTTGAGCAGAAGTCAGAGATGAAAGCAGGGACCAGAATACTCCAGGCTGTAAGCTGTGATTCAGTGGGACTAGCATCTGGATGACAGTCAGCCTTGGAATTTCACACGACATATGAGGGGGTAGGGTCAGGATCCCAGTGAGTCAACAGGGCACATCGATGGAAATAAAGGGATAAGTAACTCTCATAAGGCCATCTGGTCAAAGTATTGTCATCTAGTCACATGAATGAGGGGCAGTAATAAGTGGAACTGGTGATTTGAAAGCTAAAGATCTTTTATTTTACTTGTTCCTTTATAGAAAAATTTCAAAACATAAAATTAGTGGAATGGTAGGCTTGGGAGTGACTTAGAGATCACCTGGTCCCTCATTTTACAGAGGAAATATCAGGGCCAAGTGAGGTCAAAGGACATTTAGAGGCATGACTAAAACCTGAATCTACCATGCCCTTCCCCTCACCAGTAAAGTCTTTAAAGCCATGACACGTGGCTAAAATGGAAAGGATAGAGGTGAAGAGAGCAGAGGAAGTTGCAGGGGCAAGGTTTAGGGTATTAGAAGAATCATTAATGGAAAGCTGATGGACAAATCTTCATGTAGCCTTATTTATGAGAGAGTGAGAAGAAACAACCTAAATTTTCATCAATCGGAGATAATTCATGAAAAGTTGGTAAATTCTTATGATGGGATATTATGTGGCCATTCAGTGTGATATATATGAAGAGATTTTATGGACGTTTGAAAGTGCTTATTAAAAACATGGGAAAAGCAGGATATACAAGTTTATATTTGTATATAATTCATTCAAGAAATGAATTCTGAAACCTGCTGTCACCCACACAATGGAAAAAAAGACTAGATGCACATTTGTAAAATGTAATATTTCAATATTAAAGCTACCAGTTTTAATACTCCATTATCATGTTTCAGGTGCTGTGTTAAGCCTATGTAGCATCTCATTTATTCCCAACAAAACACTAACAAGAAGGGGTTATAATTGTACACATGAGTAAACGGAGGCTTAAGAAGGCTTAATTAAGTCAATTGAGGTCACAAGGCTAGAAAATGTCCTTGCCAAGTGAGAAATTACATACTACTACCTTTTGAATCATTTTTTTATGGTGAAAAATTATATACTACTATCTTTTAAATCATTTTTTTCTTTTCTCCATTTTCCAATTTCACACTGGGGAAATAGACTGCATTATAATTTTAGAAATAAATTGGATGTCAAGCCAACTAAAGAAATATAATAGCAACTTGTGCTTCATTGGTGATAGGATTTTTTCTCCTTCCCTCCCTGGTTCTCAACTATGTCTTGATGGCTTTCTAGTCTGTTTTCAATTCATTAAGTGCTCATTTTGCACTTACTATGTTGCTAGTATTACTGATTCTGTTTACGCTCAGAGCCACTGGCATGAGCTGCTGAAAACACAAGTTCCTTTCAGTGCAATTATCCTTGCGCTAAGAGAAATGACTTCCTATGCTTTTGCTTGCTCCTATTTGTCGGAGCTGGGTGGCCAGGGGATTGGCACAGTTGGAACTGGCCTTTGCCTTACTTGCCCTTAGCAAATTCCTTATATTTGAATGAAAAAATCTACTTTCATAATTTCAATGCACTCTTGCCTCATAATACTCTCCTCTCAGCCAAGGAAACGAGAAGCATTTTGCGACCCAAAAGCTGCCAACGTGAGTTAAGTTAGCAACATGACATGCCTCAACTTTCTGCTCTTAGAAAACTCTAGTTTTACTCTATTAATTGGGGAAGCAGTAGTTTGCAAAGCACTTCTATCTTTCTTTTTCTGCCTGATGGCTTTACCAATGTCTTCATAATGATTTGCTACCAATATCTTATTTCAATAAAATGTTTTAAAGAATGTGACACCTATTTTTCTGAATTTATGGTACTACTTCAGCTTTGATTATTCGGTTTGCTGTTTTTGGTAGTGTCCTAAGCTAAAAAGAAGAAACCAAAACCTACTCTTTTAATTTTATGTACTCTAAAAAATATACTTGAACATAAAAGTTTATTATCTAGAACATAAAAACTCTTAAGTGGAAGACATTTTTTCAGAAATTTTCTAAAGACATTGGCTAAATATTTCCAACTCCTGGAACAATATACATAATAATAACCATAATGAAAGTAACAACTATTAGGGCACCTGGCTGGCTCAGTTGGTTAAGCATCTGAGTGGTGATTTGGGCTCAGGTCTTGATCTTATGGGTCCTGGTACTGCTTTGGGCTCCGCGCTCAGCGTGGAGTCTGTTTGAGAGTCTCTCACTCTGCCTCTCCCCTCAGTCGTGTGCTCTCTCTCTCCCTAAGGTAAATAAAATTTTTAAAAGAGGGGCTCCTGGGTGGCTCAGTCGGTTAAGCATCTGCCTTTGGCTCAGGTCATGATCTCAGGGTCCTGGGATCAAGCCCCGCATCAGGCTCTCTGCTCAGCAGGGAGCCTGCTTCTCCCTCTCCCTCTGCCTGATGCTCCCTCTGTTTGTGCTCCCTCTCTCTGTCAAATAAATTTTTTTTAAAGATTTTATTTATTTATTTGAGAGAGAGAGAGAATGAGAGACAGAGAGCACTAGAGGGAAGAGGGTCAGAGGGAGAAGCAGACCCCCTGCTGAGCAGGGACCCCCCGATGCGGGACTCGATCCTGGGACTCCAGGATCATGACCTGAGCCGAAGGCAGTCGCTTAACCAACTGAGCCACCCAGGTGCCCTGTCAAATAAATTTTTAAAAAATCTTAAAAAATATTTAAAAAGAGAAAGTTAACAATTATTGAGGCATTACTACATGCCAGATACTGTGCTAATATATTTAAAATGAAAATATTTATTTCATTTAATCTTCCAAACAAAGTTACAAGTTAGGTGTTACTACTGACTGTTAATCCTAATGAGCAGACTGAAGCTTGGAGGCTATGCAATTTATGTCAGAACACACAACCAATAAATAGCAAAACTGGGATTTAAGCCCAAATCATCCTCACTCGAATGCATACTTTTCAATAACCATAATATACTGCATGATTAAATCATATTTGGCAAATGAGATGACACTTACATTCATTCATCTTAAAATAAAACCACAGCTTGGAAAACCAGGAACACTTTATTAATATCTAGGTCATTCAGTTCCGTTTATGTTGAGTGTAAGGGTGTTAAAGGAAAGCGGCTTCCGAATTATTGATCAAAGCCCATAAAACTCAATAGAAGAGAAGAAACAGTGGATCTAATTTATTGACCACAGGTCCCCAAACACAAATTGATATAATCAAATCAATCACTTAGTTTTAATAAACCTTGTCCCCATATCCATAATCAATAGTATGAATTTAAATGAGTTGTCTTATATTTTTACAAGTATAATCTGCAACATGTAACACTTGGTCTGCACTACACATAGTCACATGAGAAACATGTCTTTATTGTCATAAATGTCAAACTGAAATGTTTTAAATTAATCATCACTTGAAATATAATAGCCGAACACACATTTAAAGATCTCCTTGTAGAACCTTTAATATTAACAAAAAGGACTATTCTTAAATCAGAGACCACCATTTGCCATGCTGTATTAGTTACTCCACACACTTATCCCACTTAATCATCACAACAACTGTACGAGGTAGGTATTATCTCCAATTCAGGCTGAAGAAACAGACACAGAGGGGCCAATTTACTTGTACAAAAACCCACAAGTGTTTAAGGGCTTCATAGCAACTCAAATGAAGATATGGTGGCTATAAATGCGTATATTCTTTCAACTAAGTAAGACTGCCTACTTCTGCAAGCACTTGGCCTCTGATTCAGATGGCTTCCAAATTTTATTATTCATAAGCTGAGATATCAAAACAAAAGTAGAAGGTACACTTTGAGGTATGTTTTTCTATTTTAATTGTTTTGATATCTTTACCAAGGCTTTACCTTTGTATATTTGTTGTTTACGTCATTATAACTTCCTTATGGATGGAGGGACACCAGAAATCCAATTATAACCATGGGCCTTTAAAAAAGATCCTTCATAATTAATGAACAAAAGAGTACTTTTCTACATTAGGAAACAGGAATGTTCTTAGACTGTATCTTCAAATAGGTCATGGAAAGAATATGTGAATGCCCGTCAATCCTGTGTTTTCTAGATGCCATCCCCTTCTGCATAGGGTTTGATGTTGGGGATTATTTTTATTTTGGCTACCTCTAGTTACTAGTTGTCTGATTAGAGACAAGAAGGTTAAATGTGCTGAACTTTAGAGGGTTTTTTTTTTCCATTTGAGAAAAAAAAGATTATGAAATACTAAGATTGAGTTAATAATACTTCCTTATGTATTTTATTAAGACTAAATGAGGCTGTGTTTGTGAAAAGAGACGTATAAACACAAATGTGAATTAATGTTCCTAGATAGTACCACAAAACTGACCTGGTTCAATCCCTTAATTTTATATATATCAAGGCCCAGATAATTTTTTAAAAATTATGCAAGGACACACAGTGACATTTCTAAATACCACGTAAGCTCTTTCATGCCAGCTTTTATGGGACATGGCTCCCAAAGTAACATAGTTTCAGGGTTGCCCCATTGCACAACTCTAGAGGGCACCATTCATTATGTGAACTATAAACAAGGCGTGCCCTGAAGCACAACTTGAAAACTCAAAATGAATGAGGCACCCAGAACTGTGCTGCCAAGTGGTATTGTTTAATAGCTTCATCCCAACTGGCTTTTTTTCCTCCTTCAAATCCTTACCAGTAAGCTCATTGTTTGAGTATTTAGAAATTCCTGTCCTTTTCTAGTGATTATTCTTGCAATATCTTATTTTTTAAACTGAATAAAGGATCAGTGTTGCATCCCCTTTTCTCAAAACACATTGCATTTGCAGAGTTTAAATTTTAGGGGGTGGGGTGGGCAGGGAGCTTCCATACCCTCCTGAAATCCACTTCTTTAATACTAGAACTTCCCAAAATAATGGATTCTTGACCACATATTTTCCTTTATTTTTCCCTATTACTTGATATCATCAATTTATATATATTCTTTGGCTCTCAGAAAGACTATACCCCCTTATATTATAAGCTTGTCCTGCATCTTCCTCATATCCTGAACACTTCACGTAGTCCTTCTCCAAGAGCTTTGCCTCTTCCAAACCATGACTGTTGGACTCTCCCACAAAGGTTAGCTCTAAGGACTCAGTTCTCTCCCATCTTTTTTTTTTTGACCTCAGCCACAGCAACTTCTTCCTAGAAACATCGCCAAAGGCAAGGGAAGTTCTCTCCCATCTTACCCATTCAGTATCTTCCACTGTCAAGGTGAAGGCTTTGGATTCAGACAAACCTGTATTTTGAATCCCAGCTCTGCTATCAATTCTGTATGTTTTCTTTGAATAGACCTTGGCCTCCCTGAGCTCTGTTCTTTCATGATTAGATGGGATTGATAATACTATCTCATGGGACTGATCTGAAGAAATAGTATTGTGTGTGAAAGGCACCATATGTCCGCACAAACTATAGTCCTACTGTGATCATTTCTTTTTTTTTTTTTTAATATTTTGTTTATTTATTTGACAGAGAGAGACACAGCGAGAAAGGGCACACAAGCAGGGGGAGTGGGAGAGGGAGAAGCAGGCTTCCCACTGGGCAGGGAGCCGGATGTGGGGCTGGATCCCAGGATCCTGGGATCCTGACCTGAGCGGAAGGCAGATGCTTAACGCCTGAGCCACCCATGCGCCCCGCTATTGTGATCATTTCTATGTCTTTGTCTTTTCATTGGAAAGGAAGTTGTTTGGGCGCTGCAGGCTATGCCAGCCTTGATTACTAATGTGTATTAGTGCCTAGCCTGCTGCCTCCACACGGAAGGGGCAAAGTAAACGTAAGGTGAATGTAAGCTGGCACCCACGTGGCAGGGTTTCTGAGTATTCTCCTCAAATGTATCCAGCCCAGGAGCCAGAAGCAGTGCAAATTGTAGCATATCCACAAACTTGCATTTCTTAGAGAAGACAAACTGTTAATTCAAATTCAAATTAACACTTTATAAAATTATCTTCCTTCTAATCTGCCATCTTATAGCTCCCATTCTTTCTCAGCTCCCCACCTGAAACTTCCCTATAAACACTGTTAATTCTTTTCCACCATTCCCCGTCCCTCCTGCCTCTCTTCTCTCGTGACACAAATTGTACAGAAGTCTAGGAAACACACAGGGAGCCGCGAAAGGGGAGCACCTGAAGGCCAAGGACAGAGTTCTATTTACCTGGCAAGGGAAGGAGTAGGGGAAGAATGGCTGTTTTTGATTAAAGGATTTTGTCTCCATGTCACCGATGTTTTTGTTTTAAGCAAACTCCATACCACACGTGGGGCTCAAACTCACAACCCCAAGATTGAGAGTCACATGCTCTATAAACTGAGCCAGCCAGGCACCCCCCTCTATGTCACCTATGTTTTGAATGAATATACGAATGAATGCCATTGGCCTGGTCTCATCATTTCAAAGACTCTCTGCCTTTTAGTCTTCTTCATTCCCGATATTCAACAAGTCCTGTACCATGTTTGTTCATTATGAAATGTATTCTTTTAAATTTCCTTAATTGTCAGGGCGCCTGGGTGGCTCAGTCGTTAAGCATCTGCCTTCAGCTCAGGTCATGGTCCCAGGATCCTGGGATCGAGCCCCTCATCCGGCTCCCTGCTCCGCCGGAAGCCTGCTTCTCCCTCTCCCACTCCCCCTTCTCCCACTCCCCTTGCTTGTGTTCCCTCTCTCGCTATCTCTCTCTCTCTGTCAAATAAATAAATAAAAGCTTAAAAAAATTTCCTTAATGGTCAATAATTCATTTATGATATTCTGTCACAGAGTAAAAGATTCTGCAAGTGCCATACTGCCTAACAAAGAGAGGGTGCTGCCAGGGCAGATAAAGAGAAATGAGCTGTTACAAACCCAAGGAGCCAGTTACTGGATGAGAAACAGTTCATGTTTCCTCTCCAGATGGTGACAGTGAAGATGTTACAAAGCAATAGAAAGTAGGATCAGAAGGAGGGAAGTCTCTGTCTTGACCTGAGTTTGGGGTTGTGCTGCTTGATAATATCATAAAGGGCTACTCTTTCCCTCTTGATAAGAAGCTATTTGAGAGTAGAGCTTTTATCAATCTATATATTCCTTTTGCAATTCCCAAGGTATACCAACAGAGAACTAAGCATATTGCAGTTTCTCAATAGATTGACCACATACTTTGAATTCATAACATTTCACTTTATTTAGACCTCTGGTGAACAGAACAAGGAATCCTCCTTAAAAAACTGAAGGGGGAAAAATAGAATAAAAAGCTGAAGGTGGCAACTAGAGATTATAGGTGCTAATAGAATCTCTCTTAAAACCCTGTATAAAAAAACAAAAACAAAAACCTTGTATAAAACCTTGCTTAATTGCTATATTATTTCATTTGAAGAGTACTGCTAACAAGTCTCATGATCATACCTCTAACATTAAAGAGGGAGAGTTAGTTTTTGTTGAAGAGCAGAATTCAGAGAATTTGACTAAAGAGTAGTAACTGCGTGGTCTAACAGAAAGATGGCAGACGTGGATCCTATCTTGGCTTCAACAGTTACGAGATGCGTGGTTTGAAGCCAGTCTTTTAATTTTTCTTTCTTTCTTTCTTTCTTTCTTTCTTCTTTCTTTCTTTCTTTTTCTTTCTTTCTTTCTTTCTTTCTTTCTTTCTTTCTTTCTTTCTTTTTTCTTTCTTTCTTTCTTTCTTCTTTCTTTCTTTTTTTTCTTTCTTTCTTTCTTTTTTCTTTCTTTCTTTCTTTCTTCTTTCTTTCTTTCTTTTTCTTTCTTTTTCTTTCTTTCTTTCTTTCTTTCTTTCTTCTTTCTTTCTTCTTTCTTTCTTTCTTTCTTTTTCTTTCTTTCTTTCTTTCTTTCTTTCTTTCTTTCTTTCTTTCTTAAGATTTTATTATTTATTTGTCAGAGAGAGACAGAGCGAGAGAGGGAACACAAGCAGGGGGAGTGGGAGAGGGAGAAGCAGGCTTCCCGCGGAGCAGGGAGCCCGATGTGGGGCCCGATCCCAGGACCCGGGGATCATGACCTGAGCTGAAGGCAGACGCTTAACGACTGAGCCACCCAGGCGCACCTCTGTCTTAATTTCTACATCTGACTTCATTATGTGGGGATATTAGAAACAAATATAAAATATTTAAGGCACTACCTGGCACTGAGTACTTGCTAAAAATTTGGTAGTGTATTCTTCGTAAATTATCCATGTATTTTAGCCACAAACTAGGAGCCCCAATCTACAAACTTAAAAGAGATACTAATGTTTTACCAAGTCAGGTTTTCCACCACTGCCATTTGCTTTCTTTCTGTAAAGTCTGTTCTTAATATTTTGACTATCTGCATTGCATTCTGTCTATACCTTGTCAGTTTTACCTTTCACACCCTTCTAATTCATGCTGATGTTTTTCAAGTCTTGGCTTAGTCACCACTTGGATGCAACATTTAGGTTACCTAATTGGGCCTCATAAGTCAACTCCTCCTGGATTTCAGTAATTTTCTCTACTTGGTTTTGGGTTACGGCTTAAGGCTTATTCGGGGTGTTGGCACAGAGTTAAGGTGAAAGCAACACGCCTTGGATGGAGCCGTTCTCCAGACACAGTGTTTCATGAGTTGTACAAAGAACTAAGAAAGCAGGACTCTCACCTGCCCTGGTTATCTTACAAAACTGCCATTTGCTTCTGGCTGAGAGCCGATTGCTCCCCTCCCTTCCCCGGCCTCCTGCCCTTCACTTCATAACAGGGAGAACAAAGAAGGCTGCTCCTGGGAGAGATAAACTAGTCAGCAGTGTTTGAGATGATTAAAAACAAAACAAAACAAAAAGAGTCCTTGTGGGTATTGATACGGCATTCTCCCCTCTGGTGGAAGGCCGAGAGCTTCAGTCAACATTCTGCTACTATGCATGAGGGTTACAGTAATTCTGAATCAAGCCTAACTAAGCAAAACAAAGAATTTGTTCATGCCTCGAATAATCTGAGATGTATTTGGGGGGCTGGGTGATCTCATTCCCCAAAATGGAGTGTAAGAGTGCCTTTTCATTTTAACAAGTTCATAGAATGACTTCAGGGAAATCTCATGTTTAATTTGTGTATTGACCATGTAAATATGTGGTTTTCAAAGTGCTTCTTTGTTGCTGCTGAGCCATCTGATCAAATTGCATTGTAAAACTTGTTTTGGGAGTATTGTTTACTTGCAATGAGCTTTTGCAAGAATATTTGAAGAGTGACCTTTTGAAACGTGGCCTTTGAGACTGTTTTGGAAAGGTCTGTGAAATCTATTTGCACATTTTGGGGACATTTGTTTAAGTCAAAAAGTGTTTACGGAGCATACACAAGATCCTCAGACATGAATTATAAAATAAGGACATAAAGACATTATCAAAAAGACTTTATGCTTACCCTGGGCTAATGCCTTTTCCACTCTCTGGTCACTGAAAAGAAGTAAAACAGCTATTATTCGGTTCCTACGTCGTTGTAAAAAATTACCACAAATTTGGTGGCTTAAAACAACACAAATTTATTCCCTCACAATTCTGAAGGCCAGAAATCTGAAATCAAGGTTGCAGGGCCATGCTCCCTCCAGAGACTCTTAGGGAGACCCTGTTTGATGTCTGTTTCCTACCTCCTGGTAGCTGCCACCAGTCTTTGCCATTCTTTTGCCTATAGTCACATCACGCCAATCTGTCTCGCTCTTCGCACTGCTTTTCCTTCCGTGTGCATCCTCTCTTCTGTATGCCTATCTCCAACTCCCTCTTGCTTTCTTTCACAGGAATGCATGTGACTGTATTTCAGGTTCACCTAGATAATAAAAGATAAGCTCCTCTTCTCAAGATTCCTAGCTTAAATCACATAAATTAATTAGCCTATGAGGTTAACATTCACGGTTTTGCCACATAAAGTGAAATCCTTAGGTTCTGGGGGTTAGGACACCGGCATGCCATATCTTTTGGTGGGGGAGAGGGAGCTCATTTTTCAGCCAAACAGAGTCTGCCCTCTGGCCTCTACAAGTAAAATATACACTCCCCATCCCAACATGCCCTAAAGTTTCAACCCATTACAGCATCAACACAAGTCCAAATGTCATCTAAACATCATCAGCCCAAAAGCTCTGTATCTCATCATCTAAATCAGGCAGAGTTGAAACTCCAGGTATGATTCATCCTGGGGCAAAATTCCTCTTTCTCTGTGGACCTGTGAAACCTAGGGAGAAAAAAAAAGTTACCTGCCTCCAAAATACAACTGTGGGATGGGCATAAGATAACAACTGCAGACATTCCCATTCTGAAAGGGAGGAGAGGGAAGGAATAATGGGCCCATCCATCCCAAGCAAGTTTAAAATCCAGCAAGCACATTGCATTAGGTTTCAACGCCTGATCATAATCTTATGTTGCATGTAACTGTGCCCTCCAAGCCTGCAGCTCTGCCCTCTGTGCCCCACCTGCTCCCGGGTCTCTGCCCTCAGAGTCATTGCTCCTTTCTTGCAGGTAGCACCTATTTGCAGCTGAGTAGCTCTCTCACTGTTTCTTGTCTGTAGAATCCCAGAACTCTGAACAGTCTTCCTGCCTTTTGTCTCATCTCTGCCCCTTTTTTTCCAGTCTGGCAGTGTTTCTGTTTCTGCTGCTATAAAATTCTCAATAACCTTGTGAGTCTTCCATGTTTGTCATGGGTTGTCACACCACTGGGCAAGAGTGCCCTCCACTGATCTTTCCCAGATAACCCCATCTCTCCTCCTTACTTCTGCTGACTTGAGTACATCCATGAGTCACACATCCCAAATCCCTTTATCAGATTGTTGCCCAGCCATATCCTTCACTTTCTTTAAAAACATGCCCTTCTAACAATAGCTCCTCTCATTTTTGCTTTGTTTTTTTGGCAATCTGCAGGAGCTGTGAATTTTTGAAATTATTAAATTCTGCTTCCTTCCTGCTTAACAGTACCTTTTTAAATTTGTTTCCTTCCTCTTGGATTTTCGCCATGAGCAATAAGAAGAAATCAGTCTGCACCATTAACATTTTGCTTGGAAATCTCCTTGGCTAAATATCCACGTTTGTCGCTTATAAGTTCTGCTTTCAATACAACTATAGAACACAATTCAGCCAAATTTTCTGTCACTGTATAACAAAGATACTCTGTCCATCATTTTCCAATAACATGTTCCTCATTTCCTTCTGGACGCTCACCAACAGTGCCTTTAGCATTCGTATTTCTGACAACATCCTATTTATGACAATATATGTGTATTTTCTGAAACTGTAGATTTCTCTTTCGTGCTCCTCACTATCTTCTGAGCTCTCACCAGAATTTCCTTTAATGTCCAAGTGTCTACCAACAGTTTGTTCAGGGAAATCTACACACTTGTTACCCCCATACTTCCCCAAATTCTTCTAGCCACTCTTCAGTACCCGGTTCCAAAGACACATCTTCATTTTTAGGAATTTATTACAGCAGATATAAAAGGTCTGTTTTAGTTTCTTATTGCCACTGCAGCAAATTGCACACATGCGGATGCTTAAAACAACAGATTTCTCTCTCTCTCTCTCAGAGCTCTGAAGGCCAGAAATCCCAAATCAGTTCCACTGAACTGAAATGAAGGAGACAGCCAGACCATGCTCCCTCTGGAGGTTCTAGGGGAGAATCTGTTCTTTGACTCTTCAGCTGCTAGTGGCTACAGGGATTCCTTGGCTTGTGGTAAATTAGTCCAATCTCCATCTCCACCTTCGTATCACTTTCTCTTCCTCTGCCTTTTTATCTGTGTGTCTGTGACCAAACTTCCTCTACTTTATAAGGTCACATATATTTACATTTAGGCCCACCCAGATAATTAAGCATAAATATCTCCTCTCAAGATCCAGAACGTAATCACATCTTCTGCCCTATGAAATAATATTTACTCTTCTGCCATAAAGGTAATATTCACAAGTTCCAGGGATTAAGACATGGATGTATCTTCTTGGGGGGCCATTTTTTGGCCTACCACAACAGTTAGCAGTCAGTGATATCTTACTATGTATGCCAGAGACTGTGGTAAGCATTTTACACTTGATCTTAGTCAAAAGGCTGAGAAGTAATGTGTGGCAAGCATTTTAAAACTTTATTTCATTTAGTCCTTAAAAAAGATACCTTAAATAATGCATTATATCTCCATTTTAAAGATGAAGAAATAAAAAATCAGGGATCCCCAAAGTCTAATAGCTCGTTTGCTTGTCTCCAGGTACAGAGACCATAGAAATATTGCTACACTTCTTCTTCTTCTTCTTTTCTTCTTCTTCTTCTTCTTCTTCTTCTTCTTCTTCTTCTTCTTCTTCTTCTTCTTCTTCTTTTTGCTACACCATGTCTGTGTGGCTATTGTACTTCAGGAGTTGACGTGCTTTTTAAAAAAAAAGATGCATAAACATAAAAACAGTTACAGATTCCATCATAATCCATGCTTGTTCTCCCTTACTGTGCATCCAATACACTTTAAGAATAACCAGTAAAAGGAATGACTCAACCTCAAGTAGATATATTGTGAGGTAGCATTGATTTCTGGATTACAAATGTCCATGAACCCTCATTCTTAGCCCCAGGTGAAAGATTCATTGTTGCCTGATGGCAGCATTAAATTCAAGCAATAAGGCAGGGAGAGGGGGGAAGGGATCACTACTTTGCTACATGTTTCCAATCGGGTGAAAGATTTAGATCTAGGAGTCTAGACAGATGAAGAAAACCAGGCTGGCCAATCATCAGTCCACTAAACAACACCTTGGTCTATGAGGCACCAACGAGAGAAACGAAGCAAACGGGATATAGTCCTCTCCTAAAAGAGTATCGCGGAAGCTCATGTACATTGAAACACACGTGAGAGAAAATTTAAACACTGGTGTTGGCCAGGGCATTATCAGCAAGTAGAAGGTCAATTATCAAGAACGACCTGAGACGGAGAAGCTACTTTGGAAAGTATGCGGCTGGGTAGACAGAAAAGGACAAGCAGATAGCCGTGATGACAGTACTGCGCATGTGTATGGGGGGGGCGGTTTGTCTGGCTGGAACAGACTGGATTGGAGAGGAAGGTATTTAGGAGACTTTCTCCAAAACACAGAGTCAGTTTTTACTTAATAAAATATTATTTATGAAGTATCATTTTTAGTATTATGTGAAAAATTATGTAAATCACACAAACACACAAGTGGACACACAGAAAATAAAGATTGCTGGTAATGACCTTGCAGAAATAACCACTGTTATCATCTTATTCTGAGTCCTTTCTATTGTATGTATTTATCCATATCTATTTATATACTTTTACACTATCTTGTTGTTTTTTTTTTTTAATATTATCTTGGGATTTTGATACACAGTCTTCCCTGGAGCCTGATTTCTTCACTTAAAAACCTGCTATAAAGATTTTTCAGGTAACTAAATATTCCTCCAAAACATGATTTTAGTGGCTATATAGTTTTCACTCATACTGGTTCATTATTGTCCATTTAACAGTTCCCTATTATTGAGTATTTAGTTTAATTCCTATTTTATCCTTGTATAATTATTCATCTGACCAATACATTTGTACTTCTAATTTTTTTGCATATAAACTGGATGCCTCAGTTTCCAGTGAGGAGGTAAGGGAGTCCCAGCCGTTTTTCAATATTTTCTCCCTTTTTCTCCTCCTTTATGCATGTATCTGTGTGTATTATGCACATATTCCCATACATACACCTACATGTAAAATATACAAATATATACATATATATTTTTGTAGGATTATTATATGTACGTATATGCAATGTTATAATAAAACACACAGAATGTTATTTTATACATATCTATTTATATATGCAAAATAGGGTTTTGTATAGGTTTTGTAGGAATATTATAGATATAACCATCAAAACGGGTAACCTTATACCAGCAAGGGTGTAGAGGCAATTGAAATATATATGTGACAAATCCAGAACTCAAACTCAGTCCTCTCTAATATCCAAATCTAAATTCTCCCGGAGCTATTACTGTTATTACTACTACTAACTTACCTTGATTGAGCACTAACTATATGGTAGGCAAAGTTATAAGTATTTTACATGACCTGTCTCATGCAACTCTTACAATAACTCCGTGAGGTAAATGACTATTATCATAACCATTTATGACTGAAGAAATGAAAGTAGAGAGCAATAAAGAGTGAAAGGTCACATAGCTAGTTATATCTGGCAACAAGTCCCAGTGTAAAGAAATATAATATTACAAGAGGACTTTGCATTTGAAGATACTATATGTGTTTGAGAGAGAACTCCCTGGCACCCATCATAGTCCTACTGGCAAATGTTTCAATGGTGGAGTATCATGTATTGGCTACTAATACAAGTTCTGGATCCAGATTTCTCCAACTGAAATCTCAGCTCCAGCACACACTAGCTGTGTGACTTTAGGCGAGTTACTTAACACGTCTGTGCCTAAGTTTCGTTTCTAAAACTGAGATACTAATAATAGGTTAGTTATGAAAATTAGTTGATGATTAAATAAAAAAATTTGTCTTCTCTCATGTAAGCCAGGTTTTAGTAAATACTAGTTACTATTCAAAGAAGTAATAATAATAATGACAAAATATGAAATAAAAAATAACAGATAAATGGCCGTAAGAAAGAAGAAGACTTCCGTTGGCAACTTCCAGTTAGGCCTTTTGTTAACTTTTCGAGTACAGTGAAAATTAAAAAGTACAATAGAAACACAATAAGCAACTAATTTGATTCTTTTACACTTCCTAAAATAATTAACTATTTGGTCTTCTATTTCCACTTAAATCAAATGAGCTGCCAATTTTCTGCTGGGTGGGACTTAAAATAGAAGCTCAATTCACACAAAAGAACCAGGATCACTTCTCTAGCATTTAAGAAAACAACACCGGGGTGGCCTGGGTGGTTCAGTCGTTAAGCATCCGCCTTCGGCTCAGGTCATGATCCCAGGGTCCTGGGATCGAGCCCCACATCAGGCTCCCTGCTCAGCGGGAAGCCCACTTCTCCCTCTCCCACTCCCCCTGCTTGTGTTCCCTCTCTCGCTGTCTCTTTCTCTGTCAAATAAATAAAAATCTTAAAAAAAAAAAAAGAAAGAAAACAACACCAACAAGATATAAAAAAGGCCACAGGTATGACCCAGAGAAGGCCTGAAATGTGAACAGGTGCTCGTGAGTTGAGGGGACAGCTTTCTTTACTCCTCCAAATCAACATTTATAAGTCCCCAAGTTTAATGACCATGACTCATCCTCAGTAAGACATCTGTACCACATCTGGACATCTGGTAGGACAGGAGCTTGGGATACAGAATGAAACAATTTTATAATTAAAAGGGCCATTGGTCCAAATTGGGGCAACGGAGGGCCTGAGATCAGGAGTGAGTAACTCACACCAAATGGCTTAAAGCTAGGTCTCCAGAATCATAGCTCAGTGCTCTTTCACTCTATCACCTTACTTCATTTATGTATGTATGTATGTATGTGTATGCACGATTATGCATACACATGCATGAATATCTGTATGCAAATGTATGTGCGCGAACACGTATACGTATGCATGTATATTTGTGTATGTATATATACACATATATCTCATTCTTTATATTCTATCAAGTACTGTCAGCTCTGTTGCATAATTTATGCCATGAATAATTGATAATATCCATGGAGGAAGTTTAGGCTAATTTACATCAAGATTTTT
The DNA here is from genome assembly GCF_009762305.2 of Zalophus californianus. NCBI lineage: Eukaryota > Metazoa > Chordata > Mammalia > Carnivora > Otariidae > Zalophus > Zalophus californianus. The sequence goes on along the minus strand of NC_045595.1, from coordinate 42,009,748 downwards.
TTTTTTTAACACATTTAGCAATTTTCACAGCTACACGTATAGTTAGCTGCCTGGATACAGATTTGGCTTTTGTGTGCAGGATTTTCTTTTACTGATGCCGTGCTGAACTGCAAGGACATTTTCAAAGAGCATATCTTGAGAAGCAAAATCAAATGACACTGTAACCCAAGTCTGCATTTTTGGTAAGAGCTTTCCTCTGCTTCTGTGTCATTGTGCATAAGACAAGCTGTGCTGAGCTCTGCTGTTTCAGACAAAGGAGCCGGCAAGAGAAAGGCTACAAGTCTTTGCTCTATTTCTCCTCTATTTATTCACAAATGACGTGCAAAACCAAACCCACCCTGTTTACTCTCCTAATGATAGGTAATTGTAATTCATTTCTTTAATGAAAAAAGCATGCTATGGCTTACCTTCCACTGAAGCAAAAAGCTGTTATAACTACCCAGTGTATTGTTTTCCTTAGTAAAACTCACTCATCGAGTATCAGGATAGCGTTTTCTTTCATCTTAACTCTTTCTTTTCCCCTAGACAGTGAGCCACATGGTGACAAAGATCATAAGGGTCCCCGGCCAAGTGCCTTGATATTCTAAACCTTCCCTTGTGTGGAAGTTGGATCTGCAATTCTGGTACACTGATTGGATTGGATTTGTTTGCCTTGAAATAACTCTGTTTCCCTATCGCACTAGGTTGTAGAAAATTGAGGAATAATGGTCATATTCTTTCACTTTGGTCTTTATTAGACTATGATGTCAGGAATCTACGCATTGGCGACTTCAGCTTTGTTAGCAGGGTGTGTGCTGTTGTGGTAATAAAATGATCAGCTCAGCTGGCATACTCTCGTGCTATTGTGTGAGATCCGGGACACAGGTCTGAGGTGGTAAATGCGACAGGCAGGCGAGTTCTCTAACATGACAATGGCACAGTGCTTGGTACATCTTTGACACTTAGGAAGATGGATATGAAAGAATGAGTCCCACTGGAACCATTATTTTCTTATATCTGTTGGTCCAAAATGACTCACCTCTTTTAATTGAATAGGTGTTTTACAACAGAAAATTTGATTATACAGGTATCTTTGGGCAGTCAGTATTCATTTTATATACATAACAAGTATGGCACTATTAATATTTAGATTCACTGGCTTTTTCCTTCCATATACAAAGGAGAGCACATAGAGCAAACTCTGGGAAATGCTGGTTTGAAAGTCTTCAAATAATAGTCCCAATAACAACATAAAGCAGTTATCACTGAAGTACTTAGTATATACAGAGTTAGATCATTGAATTTAATTGTCAAATAACCCTAGGAGATAATTACTATTTTTCTCACTTTGTAGACAAGGAAATCGATACTCAGCAAACTTAAGAATCAATGATGCAGTAAGTCTAATAATAATAATAATAATAAATCATAAGTTATCCATTGAGCAGTTCTCTTATGCTGAGATTACAATATTTTATTTAATTCTGACAACAACCCCATGAGATGAGAATTGCTATCTTCATTAGCAGATGAGGAAACTTAAATAAACTGCCCCATCACACAGCTAAGTGGTGCAGTCAGAATTGGAGTCCACTTCTCTGCCTCCTCATATGGCAACCGCATCTCTATCTAGCAGAATTTGCATAATCATACCGTCTTAGTCAAAAACATATATTATAAAAAGGAGAACGACGAGGGTTTTAGAGAGATTCTAGTTCTGCGATCTCATTCTACAAATGAGTAAGCTGGACCTGAAGTCAGAGCTCATTAGTCAGATGGGGATTTCGAATCAGTTTTCAAAAGAATTGAGCTGTATTTTGTTTTTAAAATTCTGTCCATTGGCGAAGTGGCCAACAAGCATTCAGCCTCAGTGAAATGACCAGATATTTTTAGAATGATCACCAAGCCTTGTAGAGCTGTGTGCATATAGTATGAGAGAGACTGTGTGTATGTATAAACTGGGAAGAAAATCACCGAACTCCGAGGGCAATAGAAGGTTACCAGTTGACCTTTTGCCTTCTTTCAGGAAGCATAGAACAGCAAGGAACAATTCAAGCTTGGGAGAAGAGGATCCACAAAGTGCTATTTGTTTTCTTCCTTTTGATTTCTATATTCAGCTAAGCACTTCCTTGAAACTGATGCCCAGAGCTGTCATTTATCCACTTTGCCATTATCACATCTGAATCCCGCAGGCCCACTTCAAATGCAGGGGAATACAACTGCAGATTCTGAATGGATTTCCTCAACAATGCTGCCCAATTGACTCACATTTAAAAATACTTTGATCAACCCATCCCTTTGTCACATGAAGCTAGAAGCACTAGAGGAGGCTACTGGAAAGAAAGGCCTGGTTCCATGGCCAGCTATGTTGACTTCACCAAAAAGAGATATTTCTTGTCTCTTTAGAAGAAGAATTACATGCAATGGGAAGATTAATGTTTCTCTGTCAGAAACCTACCTAGGAACAGGTGCTCCCAATTAATTTTCATGAGCCACATTCACCCTGTGGTTAGATAATTAAAAAAATAACCGGGGTAAACCTTCTCATGCCAGTCTAGTTAACCACATTTGATGTAATGAAACAACGCTTAGGAATATTCCGCTAAAAATGATTTTTATTCTGGTATATATTTTGATAAATAGTATTACTGATGTTCTGGATTTTAAAATGAAATCAGAGCTATCCTACAAAACAAAGCATTTATATAATGGAAAACATACAAAATATGGAAAAGATAAAAATTTCAATACACAGAAATATAAGTATGATTTTTCATTCTATTTCTGCATATATATCGACATAGATATAGTCAAACATTATATGGGATTTTATGAACTGGTAACACACTCATTAAAAAACTAATTAACCAACTAATATACATAGGCATAGCAAACTAATTGAAAAACCACAGTTAAGTCAAATATAAGCATCACTTTTTTTATAGAAGCAAAATATTTTACTGATATATATTTGTTATTTCTGTTTGTTTGCTTTACAATTCAAAGAATTATATTAATGTGGTAATTGATTTTTGTGGTTGTTATGGAGCTCAAGTGCCCTTGGGGAGGATTTTAAATATCATGAAACTGAGTCCTTTCCAGTTTTCTTTCTCATTAGGACTGGAGAGACCAGCCCCTTTGCAAAGATTTGACTGAGATATAAAAGAGACAATTATGTGGTCTATTACCAATTCTGATGGACCTTATGGTATTTAAATGAACAAAGCTCTCTTTGTCATTTCATTAACATGATTCCTTTTCAGAGAATGAGCAATTCTCATCTATTTCCTCCATTTTGGGAAAACAACCCAATTTTTCTCAAGCTCATTTGAAAGGGAAGAGGTTGTTTGGTCTCTCCATAATTGATTGAGAATGTATATGGCCTCTGAGTGCACCTGACTCTGACCTACCTCTGTGGCTTATTTCAGGCTACACCAGTGCAAGAAGTGGTATGTTATAATCCACCGGAATAACCAGAGGTTGAAAAGCACAGAACATACTAACCTTTATTGATTTCTAATTCCATGGCATTTGTTAGCTTGTTTTTCTCATTCCTCTTCTTTTTCCTTCTTAGGAAAATGAAATGTGTAACATCTGTGACCACAACATATTGTTCTGAAAGGGTTCACATTTAATATGCTGGATTTCTTCTTTTGAAGTTTACTCCCTTACAAGGACTTTAGCATTTGCATATTATTTTTCTTTGTTCCCTTTTAAAAGTAATTTTATATGTCAGGTAGTATTACTAACATGCATGCATCCAAATCTCCCATGTTTAAAAAGCAATTACAAGCAAAACAAAAGTAATGATCCATATGAACAATGAGCTTTTCTAATATTTCACTCTGGTCTATTTAAAAAACTACTTAGGCTCAGAAGTATTATTATATGTACACTACTGTATATAATTGTATTTATACAAACATATCCATTTATTACTTACAGTGTTCAATATAAAAAGCTTTGGAGGATTATTTGTTTAGTTGATGTGTAAGGGGAAACCTTCTTATGCCCTCTTTCTTTAAGGCTCTGTGCTGCTTATTTAAGATTCCACCTTGCATAAAACATAGAGCCACAGAAGGAACCTACTCTTCCTGTATGAGCCTTCCAAAAGTGAAAGAAAGAGGTTAAGATATGGTGAATCGAGCATTAATTAAGAGGAAGGTCCAAATCTCTGCACAATTAAATTCTTGCACAACCGATTGGGAATGAACGGAAGGAAGCAAACTTCAAATGCCCTACTGCAGACGCTCTGTGGAATTCTTTCGGATTACCCAAGGTTCAGGGCTATTTCACCTAGGCACTTTTGCTCAAGATGGTATCTCTTCCTCTACTGCTCATTTACCAACTTTAACTAACCCGTGGGACCCTTACCTTAGCTAAATCCCATTTATCTTTTGAATAGAAGTGGATACAGATTTTGTGGGGCCTGAAGTTTCGACTGGGGCTTACTTTAAGAAAAAATACATAAAATTACAAATACAAAAGGTATATTAGAAGTAAACCATGATTAAGGATGAGAAGAGGAGTCAAATAAATTACTGCAGGCTTGAGATTTAAGCCACTCTCTTCCAAGATCTTACAGAATTTACTAGATGCTTAAAGGGAAATAATATCTTGATTGTCTCTTGGATTCCCCCCCACCCCCCGCAGGCACTCCCCCAGCCCTCCTAGGGACCTTCTCAAGGGAGGGGCTGGAGACCTGAAGCTTACTAAGCATTGTGGCAAATCGGCCTTTCCCTTCAAGTCACACTCAAATGTCCTTTCCTGCTTTCCTCTTCCACAAGGCCTGCTTTCAGCATCCCTGAGCTTCCATAGCATCCTGTGCGCACCTCCAGAATCACAGCGTTTCCCATCTTGTATTGTAAGTGCCTAATTACAATAGGAATCTTTAGGAAGAAAATCTGAATTTCTCCCCATTTTCTAGCACAGCGCTTGTAATAAAGTATGTGCTGAATAAAGATTTTCCAATAACATCAAATAATTATGTACTGCTTACTAGGCACCAGACTCCATTCCAAGCATTTTATACATTCACTATGATACAGCTACCATGATTATTAACATTATAGATGAGGAAACTAAAAAGTAGAGAATTGAAATAACTTGTCCACGGCCGAACTGCTAGTTCACGTTGTAGCTGAGATTCAAACCCAAACAGTGTGCTAAGGCAGCCTATGTTTTCAGCCCTATGCACTGCCGCCTCTCAAAATGCATGTGGAATACTTTCTTCCCGTCTCTTTGAGTGGCATTTGAACTCTACGCCTCAAGGCATGGTTTGTTACAATGACCAACTCCTGATTATTTAGGGATTGATAATCCAATTTGTGGGTTTTTGAAGACTCTGCAGCCTCTTCAGCCCCCTACAGCTTCTTGCCTGCAGGGAGCATTTACATGCTTGTTAGCACCTCCCCAGAGATGGAGTGGAGAGGGGGGAGGGCGCCCTGACTGCCATTGTCCTGCACACCCTCCAGTCATCCTCCCTGCTACAAGGGGATTGAAAAGCTAAGGTTGCAGTAGCTTGTCAGTACGTGTGGATTCCACATAGGATGCAACCCCTTACTGTCTACACTTAGCCTTTTCACCCCTAAAGAGTTGGTCATACAGACCAATTCTCTCTTCGGAAAGATATGTTAAGCACATAAGTAGAAGCTCAGAATATGCCCCTTCAGTAGAGTTGACACAGTTTTAGTAGGAGTGACAGGATAAAAACTATATTTAAAGAGGATTGGGAGATGGATAGCAGTGGACAAAGTGATAGAAGGCAGGGAGATCAGTGATGGGCAAGCAGCTATTCCACACTCACATTGTATTGTACTTTAAAATAATTATTTGCCAAAATAGATGTTATCTTAATTTTTCACATCCCATGAGTCTCTTGACAATATATTTTGAGAAGCTTAGGAGAAAAACCTTACCTTAGTTTTGAAGATAAAATATGCACATGCAACTGAGGTCATCAAAAATGGTAATTACTATTGATGTTTCCTAGCCAGCAAGCAAAGGTTACTAAAATTTCCCTATACCAAGGTTTATTTCTCTTATGTAGAATTTTCTTTTTGAAAGAGTAAGAAATATTAGGCCATGGGGAAATTTGTCTTGCAATTACAGACATCTAAAGAGGGATGGTTTTTCTATCCAAGAGATAACTTTTGTGATTTTGTAATCCAGACTGTATATGTTTTATGCAACATTAGTCTTCCTCGTTTTGCTCAGATGAGAGGTTTTATATGTCATTCCCCGGAAAAATCGGTGACCATAACTGTCTAATGAAGTTGAGTTCCTAGTAGCTTATGAGGATTGGGTTCCTGAAATTTTTCAAAGCATTCATGGAGCCTGGCAGACACGAGCAGAATTATCTTGCAGTAAAATTTCATTCATTTAGAGGGCACTCATTTGGAGTTTATGATCATGTGGCAATAGCGGGGGTGGCCTTTAACAGGGCACTACCTACCTGAGTTCTATAAAAGTAATTGAAGAAAGGAAACTCTTTTAAAGCATGTGTTATCACTTTAGAGACACTATTTTAAAGGCTGATAAACTAATTAAAATAACTAGTAGCTCCCCTGTTTAGTAGGTCTTCTAGAACTTTCTACATATCAGGGCTATTAGCTTTGTTTAAGTTAATTTATGTTATAAACTACCACTTTATTTTTATTGCGATTCTAGTCAATACCATCCTTTTGTTTGATGCAATTTATTCTTTTTTTTTTTTTTTTTACAAACTGTTTATTTTCCGTCAACCTTTTCCATTTCTATTTCCATTTTGTTTGCCTTTGTGGAAGACCAGCTTAAGACCACTCAGTGGTTGTTCCTACCCATTCAGTGGCCTGAGCAGTGGGAGCTGCAGACCAGTCTTCCGTGGCCGGTTGAGTGCTCCAGTCTTCAGTAGGGAACTGCTGAATAGGCACCGAGGGCACCTGCATGCCTTCAGACCAGTCTGCAACTTCAGGCTGAGTAGCAGTGAACTCAGGACCTGGAGCTGTCCAGTCACCCTGAAATTCCTCCTTGGTCACAGCCTTTTCAGCAGCGGCCTGCTCTTCCTTTTCAATCTCTTCAGGATCTCTGTAGAAGTAGAGATCAGGCATGACCTCCCATGGGTGTTCTCGGGAAATGGTGCCACGCATGCGCAGAACTTCCCTAGCCAGCATCCACCACCTCAGACCCACTGAGTGAGCTCCCTTGTTGTTGCAGGGGATGGCAATGTCCACCTAGCGCAGAGGAGAGTCTGTGTTACACAGAGCAATGGTAGGCAGGTTAACACAGGACGCCTCTGTAAGAGGCTGGTGGTCAGCCCTGGGATCAGTAACCACCAGAAGTCTCGGCTCCTGGAAGGCTGCCTGGATCTGGTTAGTGAAGGTTCCGGGAGTGAAGCGGCCGGCAATAGGAGTAGCTCTGGTAGCAGCAGCAAATTTCAGCACAGCTCGCTGGCCCATATTCCTGGACGATATGACACTGACATCAATGGCAACAATGGCACGAGCTGCCAGCAGAAGCTTCTCCCAGGTTCTCTTCAAATTTATGATGTAGATACCATCACTTTCCCTTTTGTAGATGTACTGATCCATTTGAAAGTCAAGGTTGGTGCCACCTAAATGGGTTCCTGCTGCAAGGAATTTGAGGACATCCTCCTCCTTCATTTGCAGGACATCAAGGGCTCCGGACATTGTGAAAGTTTCCCTTTAAGTTACGATGGGAATGCAAAACAACGCCGTAGGGACCCTTCCCCGGGTAGCTCGGAAAGGTGATGCAATTTATTCTATACTGACTTAATACAATAGATTTCTGTCCATCTAAAAAAATAGAATGGTCTTTGGCAAATGCTCACTGACATCATCAAAAATTATGCATTGGGTACTTTTCAAACTTTGGCCATTTTGGAGACTTTAGGAATGGGTTTTTACATAATATGGGTTTTTACATAATATAGGTTTTTAGTGCTCAAGCTGGACTGTCTTTTGGTACTTATCAGATTTTTTTGTCATTTTGTTTATTTTCTGGATAGGAAATGCTTTTTATTGAATGTGGGATCCACTTTGTGTAGCATGGCCTAGAACTTGGTAGATGCTCATTGTTTTTCTTGAATGAATGAATAAATGAGTGGTTCAAGCTCTTATACATTGTACCCTAAATCTGAATAACTTTGGAGACTACACAATCATTTGGTCAGGAAGATCCTGGCATGGAATTCCAGCTAAGCAGAAGGGAGCTAGCAAATAGCAAGGTTCCAGGCAAGCAGAGATGTTGAAAATGGCAGGAGGACAGTGGGCTGGCAGCAAGTGCTATATAGACAGAGAGGGTCCTGACTCAACAAGGAGGAATGGCACCATCAGTGAAAGGTCCAGCTACGGGCCCACAAATGTTCACTACACCCAGAAATCTGTGAAAGTGAAAAAGGAGAATATCTCCATGGAGGAAAGACTCTTCATGTAGGAAAAACTTTTATATAGCTTTTTATTCAGTTGTTGATCTCAACTATTTATTACATATTATTATTCACCAGACTATATTAGGTGCTGCCTAATACTTAGAGCTTCTGGGATTTAATAGTTGGTCAACAGATGTTTACTAAATAAAATTGGCTGAAGATAAATGGTATAAAGAGAATAAGGCTGAAGTCTGGAAAAAAGGAAGAAAATCCCAGGCAAGGTGCCCCTGTTTGTAGGAACAAGCCATGGATCTCTTCCCACCTTTCTCTGGATCTTAATAGTAACACTGAGTGTATCTGTCCTTACCCACAAAATTTCTGCAATCAGGAATGCTATCCAACCTTATTTTACACCTTCTAATAGAATTTCTCATTGTTCTTTCCATTCCTAAAGTAGATAAGCGAATTTGAGTTAGAGAAGATTGCACGGCTCTTGAAGAAGCGGACTCAATATGACATGAGGTCTGTTCCCAGCTGGACTCAGTAATGACTACATAGAATTAGTTATGGGTAGATGAACAAAAGAAACATACATCATGACTAATTTACTATGGCTCTTGTTTTGATCAGCTAACCTATATAATCAAAGAGTAAGAAAAGGCAATCTCAAGAGCAGTGAAATAAATAGGGAATATTTCCTTTATTAAAAATATTTTGTTTTTAGTTTTGCATTCATACTACACTAAGCAGCTGAGTCTTATGGTGAGGTAGAAGCTATAGATCTTTTAGTTTTTTTGGTTACACCTCAGGGCTTATATGAGGTATAGGGAAGAGAACTGTCACCGTGAATCTTCAGAGTCTGAAACTGTGTTTTGCATATAAGAAGATGATCAAACATCAGTTGACTTGAATTGAATTTGAAAAATGCATATAGATCGGGAGGTGTCCCCTAAACTTCTCAGGTAGAAGAGCTCACCCAATCAGGTTACCTATAGGGCACATAGTGGGGTATGAAGGGAATGAGATCAAAGATGAATCAGTCTAAGGTAGAAGAAATGTGTACTGATAAATCTTCAACTGGGATCAGAGGAACAAAGTGAGTAGCCATCGATCAAGAAGAACCAAACCAGTTCACAATGAAGGTGTCCTATTGATCAACTGACCTAACCATGTCATTAATATTTCTGACTCTTGGTTTTGACATTGTTAACTAGGAAACATAATCTGCCAGCATTTCCTTCAAAGGTACAGGTCATATTCCTCTTAAATATGAATTCAAAGAAGACCTGAACTTTTTTTTAGGTACATCTTTTTTTTATTATGTTATATTAATCACCATACATTACATCATTAGTTTTTGATGTAGTGTTCCATGATTCATTGTTTGTGCATAACACCCAGTGCTCCATGCAGAATGTGCCCTCTTTAATACCCATCATCAGGCTAACCCATCCCCTTACCCCCTCCCCTCTAGAACCCTCAGTTTGTTTCTCAGCGTCCATAGTCTCTCATGGTTCAAGACCTGAACTTTGATGCTCCTTTGGAGTAATTACAATAATTTAAGAATCTTGGCCATCTCTAGAAACTTCTGGTGGTTAAGCCATATCTTAGCTCCCAAATCTTGTCTCTCATGAGGCCAATAAGTCCTGACAATTATTTATTAAAAAAAATGTTGCTAAGCATTTTTGTGTAGTCTATACACTTTAAAGTCAGAGGCTTTAGTGTTCTTCTTTTGAAGAACAGAATTTTCTATTTTGGAGCTTGTGTATTAATTAAAATGTTCTGGCTCTTATGCAGAAAATCAACTACATTAACATGTTTCAAATGTAATCTGTCTGAAAATTGTCAGTTTTTAAAAAGTTTCCTTCATAAAATTTCAATGACAATGAGTACATGGCAAACTGGCTATATAACTTAGTGGTATGCAGGATAGGGTAAAAAAGAAGCCAAAGCTACTTCTGTAAAAACAAAAAAATGCAAAACAGTATATTATTTGACTCTTTATTGTATAGTACAGGCCAAGATTTTATAGATGTTCAGAAGATATCATGAATAAATAGTTGTAAAGCCCAGGAGTTTAACTTGATATGCGGTTGGCCCCAGATTTGCTTGGGCTTCTCTGACTGCAAAGTCATTGCTCTTTTTTACAGTACTCTAAAACTAGAAACGCTGGTTCAGAAAAATAACCTAACCAGATAGGAAAAGGGAAAAATAAATGATTAAGTACCAAGCACTGAGGTCAGAGAACACATTTTCAAGACAAACCTCAAAGGTGAGTAATTGTCTCTTTCTTAGAAAACAGAACTTGCAAAGTCAATTCTGACTTTTTGGCAAAAAATACTGAGTTTACATTAAAGACAGACATAAACTGAGCTTTAGAAAAATTAGCTGAAAATATTTATTTTTAAGAGTCTGCTGAGGTTAATGAAAGGTCATTATTAGTGAAAAGATCAAATCAAAACATAGTTTACACCTCTCTTTTCTCCAGAAACTCAAAGTCTTTTATGATACTACCCAAGAGCAGAAACTGTAAAATACCAAAGGAAGTCAGACTATGAAGTGATAGAAACAAACACATGAATCATTGCTTTCTAATAAATCACTTGTATTCTTCCTCTAAAATGCTCTTTTTTTTTTAAAGATTTTCATTTATTTATTTGAGAGAGAGAGAATGAGAGATAGAGAGCACGAGAGGGAAGAGGGTCAGAGGGAGAAGCAGACTCCCTGCCGAGCAGGGAGCCCGATGTGGGACTCGATCCCGGGACTCCAGGATCATGACCTGAGCCGAAAGCAGTCGCCCAACCAACTGAGCCACCCAGGCGCCCTAAAATGCTCTTAATTTCAAGTACAAGGCTTTCCACACAGGTGAAATGAAAATGAAGGGGAGGGTTGGGGGGACTTAAAATGGGTTCTCACACAATAGAGTAAGATGAAGGGCTATGGGTGGAAGAGAGAAAGAGGCAACGCAGTGACAGGCCACTAGATTTCACAGCTTTTCCTTGTTGAACTTAAAGATGGATGCAAACAGCACACTGCTTTCTCTTGGTTCAGAAAAATGTCTAACTATGAACAGTGTTCTTATGACAATAGACAATTTGTCTAGTTCCTTATCTTTATGTGCACACACACACAAATACAACTTGAAATCTCCCTACCTACCCACCAAAATGCCACAAATACACAGATAGGCACATGCCCATACACATCAAGAACATGCATATGTACAGACACACGTACCATGGGCACACACATCACCCATGAACTCATTCTAATGCATATTCCACGAACACATATATAAATGCAAGTACACTGGTGCATACCACACAGTGCATGCCCATGCATGTGCACACATGCACACACACACACACACACACACTTCATACAGGCACACATGCACACACATTGATGCATGCAACATTCACACACTTACAGAATTTACATGTGCAGACACATGGGAACACTAACACAGATGTATACAAATGTGTTAAACAAGCACCCACATACACATCACACGCACACATACGTATATACTCACATACATACATGCACACATGCACATAGACCCACATACAGATACAGTCACCCATACAGGTGCACAAAACAACGATCAGAAAATTCTAGAGAGGGGAGCCTGGGTGGCTCAGTCATTAAGCGTCTGCCTTTGGCTCAGGTCATGGTCCCAGGGTCCTGGGATCGAGCCCATCAAGCTCCCTGCTCAGCAGGGAGCCTGCTTCTCCCTCTCCCACTCCCCCTGCTTGTGTTCCCTCTCTCGCTGTCTCTCTCTCTCTCTCTGACAAATAAATAATAAAAAATCTTAAAAAAAGTGATATTTAAAAAAGAAAGAAAATTCTAGAGAAATTAAATATATGTCTATTAAAAACTTTGGGAATTTTTAGGTTTAAAGAAGAGCAATGAAGAAAGAAAAGGGAAATCAACACAAGAAGGATGGAGTAAATGTGGTTTCAAGCCCCTGAGACCTTCCCTTGCAGAACGGAGATTTCCATTTTCATTCAAAAGGGACACAGTATTAATGCCATAGCAAGTTATGGTAGGTGTGTCTGACTCCCAAATGTCGTTCAGAACTGCTTAATTCTCTAAATACACAATTGAGCTCCCAGCTGAGTTGAGCAATTTGATCAAGGTCACTGCGAACAGTCAACAGTAGGAGCTTGACTAACGAACACTCAAGCCTGAACCACAGGACCACTCCCTTCAATTCACTTCAATATTTCATTTCATAAACAAGAAGGGGGGATGGATTTAAAATAGAGATTTACCCATTTAAAATTCTATTGAATTCATCATCACAGATTAGAAGTTTGACAGTGACGAGGTGCTCATAATTTATGTATGAAGCTGTTGCATTTTAAGTGTGGACAGCACACATGGAAGACAGAGATATGTGCTTATAAGCTGTATGCTCTGCATTGATGTCCAGCGATCAGCCAACACACTCTGAGGATGCCCAACAATGCTACGTTAAATGTGATTAACAAATGTAAATGAGAAAGAAAAAAATTTCCCAACTCTCCATCTTATATTTTAATAATTATGTTTGTGGGTGGGTGAAGAAAAAGGCAACCCTGTTGTTGGTGTGCAGATGTAAAGCATAATTCCTTACCACCCTCTTGTGGTGATTGTAAAGAATAACTTGCTGATCAGTGAATATACACCACCTCCCCCATATTTCTAATAACGAGCCCCCACAAATCTTCTATGGTGAACCACAATTGATTGCTGATATTTAACAAGTTTTAAAATTCATATGTTTTAACTCATTATGTAATAATAATATCACAGTCTATTTCACAAGATAAATGTATGAGAATGTATGAAAGAGAGATGGTGGGAAAAAACTAAACATAGGTCAGGAATTTGAATTTTTCTAAAACCAGGAGCCAAAGGAAGATGTGGGCCCATGGAGGAGGCAGGGAGGGAACAGAAACAGCATCGGTTCCGGTGATAAGTGTCTGTCCCCATGTAACCCTGGGAAGCAGTCAAGGCTTGCCCTCTGCCCTGGTCTGGGTTTGAGAGCTTAGTCTGGTCAGGGGGAGATGGCTGCTCAGAATGAAAAAACCATCTGGTTACCTACACAGAACTGGTAGCTTGGTGGCCACAGGTGGGATTTGTGGTTGAGGGAATTAGGGGTGGAAGTGTCAAAAATCAAATGTATGGAGGAAAAAAGAAATTTCCTCTCCCCCCACCTCAAAAACCAAATTTTTGAAATGCACACACGTAGAAAAGTCTCTCTCTGGAAGTGCTTACAAGAAGATTGTCATCAAAAAACCTTGTATGATAACATTCCCATTTAGCACGCTAGCGGGCATCATCTGGGACTGCCAGGTGTTTGCGGTGTTGTTGGATCACAGAGCCAAACTCTCAGATCCATTCTTCTAGGCGTTGCCCTTTGAAGTAAACTTTTTGTTCCAGGTAGAATTTTTCCATTTGTTCTGCTGAAGACAATTTCAATTTTGGAGACACTGCCTTATACTTGAGGGTGTTCTTGGGAATATGCCTGCTTCATGCCCCACTCCAGAGACGGACAGGTCTTCTGTTCCTTGCCAGAGTATCTTCCCAGTCTCAGCATCCCGGAGGTTCATCCAGTTTAGTTTGAAGGCTCTAGGGATCTCCCTGGCCCGCTCCTCCTTGGCTGACATGATGCGAGGGCCTCCACCCAAGGCTCTCCCACACTGGCCCGGTGGAGCCTCAAAGACGGTGTGCGCCGGAGTGGAGGACTGAGCCCAGTTCCTGGAGACCTCGGTGGAGCCGCAGCAGCAGCCAGGCCTGAAGCAGCCTTTCCTTCCCCTCAGCTTCCACTCCCGATCCTTTCTCCTTCAATAATTTAACATTACAGACATGGCAATGTCAGATGATATAGCTGTAATGAATCCCTCCCCCACCCCCAACTGTCCACATGTTTTCTGAACCCAAGGATAACGCATACACCATTCACTTGGATTTGTTTGAAATGATCGTTCCATTAAACTTCTCTGACTAACTTTAAAGAATTATCCAAATTGTATTGCACTTTTCCTAGCCACTTTTTTTCTCACTATTTATCAACATGAAGTTTGGTCCATTAAAGTTAGTTCCGTCGCTGTTCTACATACATGAATTCTTCTTTCCTATGTTCTTTACTTCATGAAGGTCATTTCCTACTTCATCCAATGCCTATTCAGTTACTCATTGCCCAACTGTACATAGTTTTCTTGGATGTATCTGGCTTCTTTGGATCAGTGACTTCTCTTTATTCTAATGGTCACAACTTGAACCTAATAAATTAATTGTCTATACTTCTTTATCTCTAATAATGTTTCCATCTTCCAACCTATACATCTAACCACCCAACTATGTGCTAAAGGAGGAATATCTATCTATCTATCTATCATAGGCAGAATAATGGACATTCAAAGATGTCCATAGCCTAACTGTTGAAAACTGAATATGTTAAGTTATAGGGCAAAATATAATTGAGGGGTGTCAATCAGCTGGGGTCTTTAAAAGTAGAGAGGGAAGCAGGAGAGAGAGTCAAAGAGATGGCAGTGTGAGAAGTATTCAGTCCAACCTCACTGGCTTTGAAGATGCAGGAAGGGGACCATGAGATGGGGATTGTTTGTAGGCTTTAGATACTGGAAAATAAAAAAAAAAAAGGAAAAAGGAAAGAAAGAAAGAAAAAGAAAGAAAGAAAGAAAAAGAAAGAAAGAAAGAAAGAAAGAAAGAAAGAAAGAAAGAAAGAAAGAAAGAAAGAAAGAAGAAAGAAAGAAAGAAAGAAAGAAAGAAAGAAAGAAAAGAAAGAAAGGTACTTCTTAGACCCTCCAGAAGGCATTCAGCTTTATACATACCATGATTTTCACCCAGTGAGAGCCACTTTGGACTCTGACCTCCAGAACTGTAAGGTAAAACATTTGTATTGTTTAAGCCACTAAGTGTATGGTACTTTATGGTTATAGCAGTAACAGGAAACTGATTATTTATCTAGAGCTCTATACCAGCTGTAGAGGGGATGGGAGTAGCAGAAAAAAAATATAGAAAAAAGACAAAATTGTGACAGTCACTGTCTTGCAAGAGCTGTTATGATCTCTGGAATCAGACAGCCCTGGCTTCCATTGACTCTGGTTCTCATTCAACTCCTGACCATATGGCTTAGCCAGTCTGAGACTCACCTCTCTCATCACAAGGAGAGAAAGGAGGAATTATAAGATTTCATCCTCATAGGCTTGTTTGGATATTCAATATACAATTTTAAGTGCTAAGCTTTCCGTGTGCCAGTTAGTAAAATTTCTCTCTCGGTATCCAAATACCTGTTTTGTATCACACGGACCCTGCTGTTCTTAAAGAATGGATAGTAGAGGAGGGAATTGTCAAGACTCTCGGGGTAACAAATGGAATACCTTTACGTAGATTATCAGCTCAAAGAAGAATACACGTGCATTATGTTGTATTAACAGAAGCAGCACTGCCGACTTCAGGCTCAAGTCTCAACTCTTGTCCCCATTAGCTACAGCAAGCATCAGTGGAACACAAATTTTATGTAAGACTGTGATTGCTTGAGGAAGTCATTTTACCCTTTGGGCCCTCAGTCGAATTGAAAAGACTGGAGGCTGCCTTCATCCTACCCAAGGCACTCTTGGTATATATTTCAATGTTTTTTAGAGCTTCTAAACATTAAAAAGAAAAACAAAAAACTTGACTTTTAAGAAAGCTTAGGCTTCTGGTCTCAGCTCCATTGAAGCCGAAATGTAGAGAGCTTAGACATCACATTTGGCTTACAACAAGGAAACGAACAAACTGAACATCAATGACTATTCTGGGACTCTGTGGGGGCACCCAGACAGGAACACCTGAGATCCACTTATTTGGAGCAGAAGCTGCTGGAGCCCTATACTGGTAGGAACTCTTAGATGGTAATTCTGACAAAATACTAGACGGGGGGGGGGGTGCTGTAGTGGGGGCCCTCACACTTTCCTGGGCTTTATATTCAGAAATTCCACCTGTTTCTCACTGTGAAGCTCTGGAGAGACCCCCTCATGTTTCAGGTGGGAGGAAGGGAAGAGTAATCTGGAAAGAGACCAGAGCTTTATCCATAAGAGAGGCTGACTCTCCAGAGGAAAAAAAGTTTATTTCAGTAAGTGGGCAGGACATTTCTCCGACTCAAGCTCCCTTTAGCCTTCCTGTGTCTCCTAACAGGGGAAAACATAGTCAACAAGGATCAAAGAAATAGATTAGGAATGCTGCAGCCAGGGAGGGGGATATGGGGCAGAAGGGGAAAAGCTATACCAAGACGGTCATGGCCCCAGGATATTGGCCTATTCAAACACTGAGATTGATTGATTGATTGATTGATAAGATTTTATTCATTTATTTGACAGGGAGAGAGAGCAAGAGTGAGCACAAGCAGGGGAGAGCGTCAGGCAGAGGGAGAAGTAGACTCGCACGGAGCAGGGAGCCCGATGCAGGGCTCCATCCCAGGACCCTGGGATCATGACCTGAGCCAAAGGCAGATGCTTAATTGACTGCGCCACCCAGGCGCCCAAACACTGAGATTTAATGGGAGGATTATATCATGCCCCCTTTCTCCTGCACCAAAAAGTTACCAATATAATGACAGTGGACTGTAGCTAAAAGAGCTGCAAAACTAAGCCTTTCTTTGAAAAAAGCACTTAGGGAAGTCCCAAGTCCAGAGGGGAGACTAAAACAAGGTCATCAGCTGAATCTGAAGGCTCTGACACAAAGCAGCTATAGTAAACATTAAATACAGTCTTACTCTTGGGGAGATACCCATAAATTCTCACATGACAGAACTATTGACCTCAGTTCCTACTACCTGACACAACATGTTTTACTTTTTACAAAATATTACAAATTTGGCTTTCTATAAAATATTACAAGGCATGACAAAAGAGAATAAAAAAACACAATCTAAAGAGACAGAATAGTCATCAGAACAAGAACTGAGATATGTCTCAGACGCTGGAATTATCAAATAGGGAATTTAAACTAAGTGTGATTAATGAGTTAAGGGTTGTAATGGAACAAACAGACAACATGTGAGAACAGATGAGTAATATAAGCAGAGTGACAGGAACTCTAAGAAACAAACTCTAAGAAACAAAAGGCTAGAAATCAAAAGCACTGTAAAAGAAATGAAGAATGCCTTTGACAGACTCCTTATCAGATTGAACACAGTCAAGGAAAGAATCAGAGATCCTGATGATAGATCAGTGGAAATGTCCCAAAATAAAATGAAAAGTAAAAGAAAAGAATAAAAACCCAGAACATCCAAGAACTGGGACAATTTCAAAAGACGTAACATACACAGGGGTGCCTGGCTGGCTCAGTGGGTAGAACATGTGACTCTTGATCTCGGGGTTGTGAGTTCGAGCCCCATGTTGGGTGTAGAGATTACTTTAAAAGAAAAAAATATATAACATACACAGTATCTAAATACCAAAAAGAAAAGAGAATATAGCAGTAGAAATATTTGAAGCAAGAACAAAAAAAAACCCTTAGACAAAATTTATAATTCTACATGTGCCACCAAAGCATCTATAAAGATTTTTTCCAGAATTAACAGGTGGACAGTATGAGCAATTGTATTGGTAGACCTGTGTTTCCATGAGCAATAAGTTCTTTTTAGTTGTGGCAGATGAAAGAGAAAAGGAACCTAGTAAGAGATAATACTGGAGTGGCAGATTGGGGTAAGAGCTTGTAGGATCATGAGTACCAGACTATATTGTCTGAACCTCAGTCCAAATCTGTGATAAACTGTTTCCTTAGAAAGAAACACTAATGACATGTTGCAGAGTAAGGCAAGGCTGGGAAACCTTAGGATCACTGGTAGTTACTACAAAAATCCAGGCAAGAGGTAATGAGTGTCTGTGGCGAGAGGTAAAGAATTTTACCAGAGAGGAAACATGGAATGAGTTCTGCAACCAAACAACAGTGATAACAATGCTAGATGAATAAAATGTAATCAAGTGATAGATTCAAGTTGGGAAATCTTACTGACCAGCACCAATATGAAACTGTTTTTCCAACAAAGAAGCTGGCATTTCGAATTTAGAGTTTTCAGAACTGCAATTAACAACAGAGAAATTATTTAGAACTTCTTCTAGAAAACCTCTACAATTTGTAAATGCACAAGAAGTGCATTCTTAACTACCCATGTGACCTTGAAAATCATGACAGGTGCTATTCACAAGGACAGTTCTTGATAATACTGATATGACTGTTCTTAAAATTTCTGACAGACTACCATCAAGGCCTCATCTCCCACAAATGCAGATGTTATGGGCATCTGATTTCAGCCTTGCTGACTTCAACACTCTAATTACCAGTTTTCTTTATGGATGAATTAGTTGAGTAGCTGTGTGATTTATCCTGATTGATTGTCATCATGGCACAACATTTGCAGATGGAATAGTCAATGAAATGTATTTTTAGTGATAGCTATTCTGGCCTCCTTCAATATACATGTAGTGTCAAGGTCTGACAGTTCTATCTTGCATATTTTAGGGCCGCCTTTCTCTTAGCATCTACAGAGTTTGAGAAAAATGCTTACACTTGCATCACTTGGATGATATGATTTAAAAGCAAGATGATTCTATAGCCACATAGTCTTTCACTGCTTCTACTATACAATATTGTTAACAGTCTGGGCAAAGAGGTTGTAAACCCCAGATGTGTTTTGCATAGACCACACAGTATTTTATGACATTTTTAGAAAAAGATTTTATTTATTTATTTGAGAGAGAGAGAGAGTGAGAGAGGGAGAGAGAGAGAGCACGAGTTGGGGGGAGAGGCAGAGGGAGAGGGAGAAGCAGACTCCCCGCTGAGCAGGGAGTCTGATGTGGGACTTGATCCCAGGACCCTGGGATCATGACCTGAGCTGAAGGCAGACGCTTAACTGACTGAGCCACCCAGGTGCCCCTATGACTTTTTAAATAAATAAAAATTCTCTTTTTAAAAAGAATAGATTTTACATGAATGCTCTTTTTTCTTTCTTTAAAGGTTAGGGAGTTGGGCAACACCGATTCTGCAATTCTATCAACCAGGGCCCCAGCACTCTCCACTGTTCTCCATATGCATGCATTTACATTTAATCCCTGTGCCTCCCTTCTTTCAATTACTTGCCCAACTCCTTGCATTAGTCAGAAAGGGCTGACATAAAATACCATAGCCTGGGGGACTTAACCAATAGAAATTCATTGTCTCATAGTGATGGAGGCTGGAAGTCCAGGATCAATGTGTTGACCAGTTTGGTTCCTCCTGAGGTCTCTGTCCTTGGTTTGTAGATGGACGCTTCTGGTCATGCCCTCCTATGGCCTTTCCTGTGTGTGCGTGCCTCCTTAGTGTCCCTTGCTCTTTTGAAGAACGAGTTTTATTGGATTAAGGCCCCATCCTTATAATCTTATTTAATCTAAGTGACCTCTTTAAAGACCTCATCTCCAAATACAGTCACATTGGGGGCTAGGGCTTCAACATATAAGTTTGGGGGGGACACAAATCAGTCCATAACACTTATGTAAGCATTTGGGTTTGTGAAAGTTTATAAGGCATTTTCATTTTTAATAGTGGAATGAATGACCCAGTAAAAGTCAAGATAATAGAAGAAGAAGGAGCCTTTGATGTCATTAGCTTGACTTCCTAACTGATTTCGATCTGAGGTCACTGTCCCTGTCTGATCAACATTGTCTTTGCCTTATGAGATAACTAAATAGGCTAATTACTCACTACTCTTTGTTTTCCACTGAAGCACATCATTTTGATTTATCAGATAGAATCTATGGGAGAATTTTGTTTGGGTTATCATTCATCACATCATGCAAAGTCTTGTTTATGTACATTCCTGGGAAACATACTTTTCTGATAACATCGATGATAGTTGCCCGGCTGTTCTTCCGAGCAACTGGTCTGATATATTTGTGACAACATATTCTGTATAAAAGCCCATATTTCTTATTTGGCTGGCCAATGTAAAGCTTAGGAACGAATGTGTGGAGAGGCTAATGCCACTAGAGATCACAAAGTGTCAAGAGTCAGAAAGAAAAAAATCAAAAGTTTCCCTTGCATTTGCTAAGTGATTGGTTTTGGGCAAATTACTTTTTCTCTCAGAACCCTGTTTTCTGATCTCTAATAAGAAAATGTAGTAATACTAAGTGCCTCTTAGTCCAGTTCTTGGCAATCTTTCCTGTGCTCAGGAATCACCTGGAGCCTTGTTAAAGTGTACATTCTGATTCAGGTGATGTGGGATGAGGCCAGAGATTTTGTATTTCCCACAAGCTCCAGGTGATGCTGAGGCAGCTGGTCTGTGGACCACACTTTAGGCAGCAAGGTCTGAAAGGATGAAATGAGGGAACAGGTGCAAAGCATTGAAAACACTGCCCACCACATCATAGGAATCCAAAGAGCCCGACTCCAACTGTTCATGTTACTCGGATGGAGCTTATAGATCGGTATAATATGCCTTTATAGGAGTACTCATTGTACCCCAATTGTGGTTTTCTTTTGTCTGTCTCCTTGCACTCTACATGAAATTCATACAGTTGTGTTGTATTTTATGTAGCCTTGGGAACTACTTTAAACCATTTTGGCAAAAAAAAAAATTACATAAATTAAGTACAATGATAAATAGACAAGGAAAAGATATATTTTTATAATGAATTGAAAATAATGTGGCCACAAAAACTAAAACAAAGCATTTTAATCACCTGTACTCTGTGATCAGTACTTCCAGCCCCACCACACCCTAAGGCACCTGGGAGGTAAGGTCGCCCTCAGATAGCTCTGTTGCACCCTCCCTCTTGTGATTCCCTAGTTTGCACGCTACACCCCCTCGTTTCCAAACTTCTTTCAGGTCCTTAAAATGTATCACTTTTGCACAGGTTCTAACCCTTCCTATTTGCTTTTCCTCTGGGTACTCTTGTAACTGCCCTTCCCTTCAGTTCTCAGCTCCGATGCCACCTTCCCCAGGATGGTTGCCTGATCTCCCTTTCCATCTGAGTTTAGCACCTCTCCAGGGGCTCTGATAGCATCCTTTGCCTGCCTTTATCTCTCTGCATATCAAAATTTATTACAACTGCTTATTTACATACACTGATCTGTCTCCACTCCCCCCCCATCAGTAAGTTCCAGGAAGGCAAGAGCACTACGTTTATGTATCATTATTGCCTAAGTACTTAGACGAGTGCCTGATGTATGGTTGCCACCACAATAAAGACTCACTAAATATGTGATCTATTAATGAACGAATGCACCAGTGAGTGGGTGAGTGTGTGAGTGGGTGGGTGGATGGCTAGATGGATGGCTAGATGGATGGATGAATGGATAACAAAGCAGATGCCCCCACTATTTTAGGATTTTTGATATAGCATTTATCAGCAACAACTTGGATTAATTTTATTAAGCCCGGGATACTCAGCCACGACAATCATCTCAAAATCTAAATACTCACTGATAGTATCAGTCCACCCAGCCGCTTCGTCCAGCTGAGAAAAATGTTTAGGAATAATAATTCCTAACTGGGTTTTAGCATGTGGCAAACATCTGTCTCTGATATCTGCTATGACAGGGTTCCAGGCTGAAACTCATTTAACTTCGGTCTGGGTCTCAGATTATAACTTCGTAAGAATCAGCAATTCGACACATGTAGAGCTGTGCCCAGAAAGAAACAGGCATATACTGAGGAGTGGATCTCCAAGAACTCACCATCATTAAAGGGAAAACACCTACAAATTGTACTGGTAACTGATCATACCTTAGTCTCATCATTTTCACTATTCAAAGGAGACATGTCGCTCATGATTATTAGTAAGATAAAAGCAATGAAATTGTTTTCAGCTTGTAAAACATGACTGCATAATTCATTGCTCAATTTAAAATAAAATGAATTCTTCCTTTTTGGTTTGGACAAACTGAGAGCTTATCAGAAATGATGTTACATTTTCAGAAAATAGTACTGGTCTTAGTCAACCCTCTGAAAATACAGTAAACATTCATAGAAATACCTTAAAAATATATCCTGAGGTTTTTATCTTGGTTGGAAGTATAGCACACTCAATTATATAGGACAGAAACCATTCAGCATGTGCCTTGAGGCTTATTAAGTTCTCTAGGACTTGTGATAATGAAGATAAAACAGTTTAACCTTTGCTAGACTTGGAGCCCTGGTTACCACAATGTCTCATTAAAGAAGAAACACACTAGGAAAAGCATAGATAAACGTATAATAAAGCACCATGCCTCTAAGTGGTGTCCCAGATCCTTTACTGTTACACTCTAATTTTGTTTTCTCCCACATTTTGTCTATTTTCTGTATTCACAGAACAGTGCTTTTGAGAAAGATCTTTGTTACCAAATTCTCAGCTTGGGTTTTAAGAGTTAAAATCACCTACATGTTGATAGATTAGCTTGCAATACATTTATAAACTGGAGTACTTAGGGACAAACATTTGGATGCTCCCTAGATTTTAGAACAGTTTCTAAAATTTGGTTTGCATTTATTGAGGACTGCATTTTTAAAAAGATTTTATTTATTTGTTTGACAGATGGAGGGGGGGAGAGCACAAAAAGAGGGAGCAGCAGAGGGAGAGGGAGAGAAGCAGACTCCCCACTGAGCAGGAAGCCTGCCATGGGGTTCCATGACCCGAGGATCATGACCTGAGCCGAAGGCAGAAGTTTCACCGACTGAGCCACCCAGGCACCCCGAGGACTGCATTTTTTAAAAGAGAGACAAAGAGAAGAAGACAATCAGATTGTTTAGGATTAGCAAATTCTATGGCAAAAAATAAAAGCAAAAAAAATAATTTATGCTCATCATTAGAATCTGATGACAAAAACATCTTAGTGCCTTGTGTTAGTTAATATGAAACAGCAGTTGAACTAATAATGATTAGCTTCCTTCTGCTTCTCTTGAAGGGATTTCAGAAGGAAATAAGCCAATGGAAAATCTTGCTTCTGATCTTCACTTTGTGAGAGGCAGATGATCCATGGAGGAGCAGGCTTCAGCTGCTGGTGATAGGAGTAGGGGGAACACCATAAGGCAGAACTACAGATGGAGAAAAACATCCTTCCTATTTGGAAGAGCCACTGAGACTCTGAACTGTATGGAGAACTTTGCTGGAGACTCAGGAAAATCGAGACACAGCCAGATGTTGTAAGATAGGTCTAATCTTTCACTAATCCCAAGAGGGAAAAGTAAGACCAAGCTGCCTTAGAATTAAAAGTCAGGGATCCTGGAGGATCTTTTTACTGTATTATCTTGTAACATTTAAAATAGCTCAAGAAATGGAGTTTGGAAAAACCAGACAATCATTATACAATATAATCTGGATATATTTACAATTGAGAATGGATAGTTCTTAAGAAGGCTAAATAAGGTAAGGAGTGCCATTATGGCAAGAATAAAGCAAGTTATTTTACACACTAAAATAAAGCAGAATGCTACCTTACTCACAATATGTCAAGTAACAGGAAATATTTTCTTTTCCTACTAGGAAATAATAAGGATAATGCAAATTAAAATTATAGCACTGAGATAACATTTCTGAAAGTCTATCTACATTCTATATTGGGAAGGATGTTGAGAATTGGATATTCTCAGAGTACTCGTAAGAGTTAAAATTGATATTACCTATTTTGAAAGACATTTGGCAGTATCTTGTAAAACTGAAATCCATACATCCTTTGACCTATTCATTTTACATATATATACCAGAGAATCACGTGTTCAATAAGGAGACATACTCAAGTGTGTATTCACTACAGCATACAGCATTTGAGGTAATAGTAAAAATTAGAAACAGCACGGATGTACAACAATAGGGAAATGACAAAATAAAGTGTGAGTATAATCACACAATAGAATGATACATGCAGCTGTTAACATCTTAAAGCAGATAGATCTTAAAGACATAATGATGATTGGAAAACAGCAAATTGCAAGATTGTAGTGACCCCATGCTACCATTTGTGTAAGCAGAAACCTATTTGTACCAACAAAAAATATATAGTTTATAAAAATGCATTTATGTTTGAAAAATATAGAAATTCAGATGGAATAATATTAAATGACCCCTTGATAAAGGTTGCCTCTGAGAAGGAGTTTCAGTGACGAGATTTAGGGAGTAGTCCAGAGATCTTAATTTTATGTTAAGCATTTTAACTCCTTTATTTAATCTATGATTTATTTATTCATTTATTTAAATGCTTAAATCAATAATTTAATAAATTAAATTAGTAATTTCATTTATTTAATGATTTAACTAAATTACTTATTAATTTAATTCTTCAAATTAAAAACTGAAATAAAGCATTGGTAATGGAAATTGGGGCACTGGTTGTACAGATCATCAACTTACCCCTGTCCTTTACATCTCCCTCGATAAGATAACATAAATAAAGCACGGACACAAGCAATGCTCTCAGAGTTTTGGAGTTGTAGCCAGGGAAAGAAGAGGGAAATGCCATAAGATAGTGCAATGGGATAGCAGCAAACACCACCTGTGGAAGTAGAAGGATGTCAACTCAGATACTTCTATGCAAAGGAGATATGCAGGTCCCCCAAATTACCACTAGGGAACATCATGACACTCTTGAGGTATTTAGAGAGGCTCATGGGTACTGCAAAATTAATTGCTTGGGAAAATAAAAGGAAAGGGATGGAAAGAAAGGAATGAAATTGGCAAAATGATGTTTGCTCTTGCTGAGACTAGACAGTGGGAAGGCAAACAAGCTGCTTCCCAGGGCCGGCTATTACAGATAACAGTGCTCTGAATGCAGAAGTCAGTGCACTGAATATGCAAGCAATCAGTCAGTAGTCTTAAACTACAAAACAACAGCAACAAAAAACCATCCGTAAGCACATAGCCCACAGGATGGTTACTGTGCTACCATTATTGACAGGCTTCTTAAAAGGAGATTAAAAGAAACTGTACTCAATTTTCCCATTTTTTTTTTTTCGTTTATTCTTTATTTAATTCTTTTTTTTTTTTTTTTTTTTTTTTTAAGTAGGCTCCATGCCCAGTGTGGAGCCCAGTGTGGGGCTTGAGCTCCGGTCACTGAGATCAAGACCTGAGCTGAGATCAAGAGTGCAACACTTAACTGATTGAGCCGTGCAGGCTCCCCCTCAATTTTTTTTTTTTATAGAAAATGAAAGTTACAAGGCTGAGAAGCATGCAGTGGGTAGTTTAGATAAAGGAAAAGAAAGCTGGGGTACCTGGGTGGCTCAGTCAGTTAAGTGTCAGACTTTTGATTTCTGTTCAGGTCATGATCTCAGGGTTGTGAGATGGAGCTTGGTGTGGGGCTCTGTGCTTGGGGGTGGAGCCTACTTAAGATTCTCTCTCTCCCTCTCCCTCTGCCCCTCTCCTCCCTGCCCCCCCTTTCCCCTCTTAAAAAAAAAAAAGGAAAAGAAAACTTTCCAACAAATAATATTCTGCTGATAAAAAGAAACGACCAAATGAGAAAAAAGTTAGACTGTGAATTTTGAGAATCACATTAATTAAAATGAACTTTGTGAATTAGTGTTGTGCTTGTGTCAACAAGAGTGATTTTTTTGTTTTTGGTTTTTTAAAGATTTCATTTATTTATTTTAGTTAGGGAGAGCAAGCAGGGGGAAGGAGCAGAGGGAGAGAGAGAATCTCCAGTGGACTCCACAATGAGTGCAGAGCTGGATGTGGGGCTCAATCCCAGGACCCTGAGATCGTGACCTGAGCCGAAACCAAGAGTTGGATGCTGAAATGACTGAGTCACCCAGTCACCCCAACAAGAGTACAGTTTTAAAGAGAAATTAGAAAGATCCAGAGTGCTGAATGACTCAGTGATTTTATTTTATTTTATTTTTTTAAAGATTTTATTTATTTATTTGAGAGAGAGAGAATGAGAGATAGAGAGCACGAGAGGGAAGAGGGTCAGAGGGAGAAGCAGACTCCCTGCCTAGCAGGGAGCCCGATGTGGGACTCGATCCCGGGACTCCAGGATCATGACCTGAGCCGAAGGCAGTCGCTCAACCAACTGAGCCACCCAGGTGCCCTGACTCAGTGATTTTAAACTGGGACCTTCCAACTCTGTTAATTTATTTACTGGCTATTTAAAATCCTGAAAAGTGTCAGTTGCTATTATAACACTATTGTTTTTATACTAAAAGTCAATTACAAGCTTCCCTTTCAAGAACAATAAACAGGTGGGAGAGTAGAAGACATATTTATCAAAGTCAGCTTGCTGGGTGTAGTGCCAGCCCACCACTTGCTAGTCTTAATCAGTTTGAGTAAGATGCCCAGCTAATCTGGTTCTCAGATTCCTCACCTGGAAATAAAGAAACTAAAACAAATGCTCCATTAAGCTCTTTTCTGTCCCAATATTTTGGATTTTATTATACCTAGCTAATATGTTGTGGAAATTAGAGGGAAGAAAAAGGGATTTTGAGGAAGAAAAGGCATTTGTTAAGTAAATGGTAAAAGATGTATGTTATTATATTTTGTATAAATATATGTATATTTTACATGAATAAGATATTCCCTCAAAATCACATATCCAGAACTTAAAGATGTTAGAAAACTACTGGATTATAAATTGAATATGGAAATTCCCATTTGGCATTTTCCTTTCTTTGATACTAAAAGAATAACTACATATATTTCCCCTTAATTTCTTGGATGATTTGAAGATTGAGTGCTCCTTGCCCTCAAAGAAATGGAAAATAATTTTGGAGTTACTGATGAATTTGGCTGGCTATAAAAAGGTTAATTTGGTGGGTGTGGGGGAGGAAAGAGTCTGAGAGAAAAACAGAAAGAATGTGTGAATAGGATTTGGAGAGATGACATAAAGAACATGGTAATGTCGTTGGGGACTATGAAAACATGAAAGGAAGAAAGAGACCAAGGGAGGAAAAAGTGAGAAGGAGAATCCCCTTGTAATTGAGATGGAATCAAATAGTAATGGGAGGGTTTAGAAGGGAAGTTAGAGGAAGCATACCCTAGGATGCTTGGAGCCACACCACATATATTACTTAAGGCTGCAACTTACGCTGCTGTGAAATCCCAAAATACAGAGTAGATCAAAATTAGAAAATTACGGTCTTTCTCACAGAACTACACGGTTGAGTTCTCCAGGCTGGTAAGGGTGTTCTACTGTAACTTTTTGCTCTGTCATCCCGAGTGTCCTGTTCTTGTTTTCACGGTCAAACCTGGGTCATGACCACGTCTGTGACCCAGCCCTTAGGAAGTGGTAAGTGAGAAAGTCCGAGAAAAACAATTTATCTTTGTTTAGAAGATGGCTTTGATGCCATAATTCTGTTCTCACTCCACTGGCCCAAATTTGGTCCCATGGCCACATCTAACGGCAAAGAAGGATGGGAAATGTAGTCCCCAGTGAGCAGTCATGTACCCAGCTAAAATTAGAATCCTCCTCCCAAAAGAAGGCGGAAATGGAGGCTGCCTGGTGAGGAGTTTGCTAAAGAAGGGAGTGGGTTCAATACCCTAAAAGACCCGAGTGGGAAATCTAGCCAAGGGCACTTAAAGGAAATATTTCGGGTATGTGACTTGTCATGTAAGAGTCAAGTCCTTGGTGCAGAAATCCCAGGGCTCACTGACTATGCATTTCCTACCTCCTGTTTCCTGGCACAGGCCAAATTTACCCAAGGTGTCAGGTGAAGATGTTACCACCTCAGCACCTAGATCCTCTCTCACTGACTGGCAAGAGGAATGCTTAACTGGCCATATGACTTTGCTTGGGCTCTGAGTAACTCTCCCCATGTCTGGAATACTGGAACACCCAGGAGAAAGCCAGAGCTGTGGGGCTCCGGCAGCTAGAGTGGCCTACTTGGAAAGACAAGCTGAAATGAGTAAACTAAAAACTGAACATGAGCTGGAACAGAATTAATAATACTCTTGTTACCAAAAGTCATATAGACATGACTTAATATCAAAAAATAAATCTACACATATAATCTAACGAAATGTAAATGTAGAGTCAATATAGGGCAGATCAAATACTATAAAGAAGAGAGCATGACAATATTTTTGAAACTTCACCCTTAAATGGAGAATTTTATCAGAAGATGCTACACTGAGGGACATTAATTATAGGAAAATTAGTTTCATTTTAAATTTTTTTAAATATTCTATTTATTTATTTTTAAATCAGGGAGGGTGAGCACAAGCAGGGGAAGTGGCAGGCAGAAGGAGAAGCAGACTCCCCGTGAGCAGGGAGCCCGATGTGGGACTCCATCCCAGGACCCTAGGATTATGACCTGAGCCAAAGGCAGCCGCTGAGCCACCCAGGTGCCCCATTTTAAATGTTTTATTTAGTAATCTCTGATAAAAAAATGTATAATCCAAATGTAGATGTTTCTTATTCCAATGTCACAGTAGATGTACATGTTGTATCAGAAAGGTGTTTCATTAGCTCAAAGTCCCTATTCTATTATCAGAAACAAGAAATGATGTCCTCAGATAGAGCACATCTCAGATTAAATGGAATTGTGGTAAGAAAAACCTGTCAATAGCTTTAGGCAGATTCCAAGCATATTAAATAAAAAGACTTCTAAGGAAAGCTATGCACTTTATTGTCATTAATTGATACAGTGCGGCAGTAATCTACTGGGAAAGATGCATGTTACTTCTTCCAAGATTGTTTCAATTTTTATGGAAGGCCATGTGTGTCTTTTATGGAAGTTATACTTTTGTTCTAGCACAGAAGAAGGGGCATTCAATGTTTGTTTTGCCATTTGATATTCTGTTTGACTGCCTAGAAGTCTTAAGGGGCTTTTTTTTTTTTTAAAGATTTTATTTATTTATTTGAGAGAGAGCGAGCAAAAAAAAAAAAGAGAGAGCATAAGCTGGGGGAGAGGCAGAGGGAGAAGCAGGCTCCCCACTGAGCAGGGTGCCTGACCCGGGGGCTCGATCCCAGGACCCTGGGATCATGATCCGAGCTGAAGGCAGATGCTTAACCGACTGAGCCACCCAGGCGCCCCTGCCTAGAAGCTTTGAACGTCCTCCTTATGTTTCCTAATTTCCCACCTTGGAAATCTGTCCCTTCTCAAGGCCAGAAATAGATGCTGTCAACCCCTCTTAAAGCTAGGATAGAGGGCTGTGACCTGTACTCAGTTAGAGATATACATGTCAGTGTCTGAGTATAAAAGTTCAAACTGAAGAAGCAGTGGTTGTACTTCTCTCTTCTCTCTGGAGAGCCGACTAACAGAAATTCTAGCCTCATTAGCGACAGTCCAGTGTAGCATCTGTGACCAGAGGTACTCAAGTAGTTGTGAGATGTGATCTGGATGGTCTTTCTTTGTCCACAGTCTCTTTTCTGTCCATGATAGAGAGGGTAAGTTACCTAGTACCCTCTGTTTAGACTAATATATTGCCTCTCTAATTATAGTAATAAAGCTTGCCACATATATTTGGACCTGGATCTGCAAATTACAAGAAGGTGAAAAAGTGTTCATATCCAGATATGGTTGGTTTTGTTTGTTTGTTTGTTTTTAAACATTAAGTGTGTGTGTGTGTGTGTGTGTATAACATTAAATGTAGGGACTGGTTTCTTTGTCTAAAACAGTTATACTGTAGTGGGAGCTCTGAAATTCTAGTAAAGAGAAAAAAGGCCTGACTCCTCTGTCAATACCAACTGATATTGACCAAACCATTTTACTTATCTGGGTTTCATTTAACTAATGCATAAAATGGAAAGAGAAATAAGTACCTGTGTGATTTGTACTATTGCCAGTTAGATGTGTCAGTTGGCAGACGGCTTTTGGCTTCATATTTGCCCTTACACATGTTCTATTTTGTTTGGGGCCCAAATGTCTAAAAACTACACTTCCCAGACTTCCTTGGGATGCTTTCATTTAGGTTATGCCAACTTCCAGAAAACCGGAAGGCGGAAGGAAGGAAGGAAGGAAGGAAGGAGGGAGGGAGGGAGGGAAGGAAGGAAGGAAGGAAGGAAGGAAGGAGGGAGGGAGGGAGGGAGGGAGGGAAGGAAGGAAGGAAGGAAGGAAGGAAGGAGGGAGGGAGGGAGGGAGGGAGGGAAGGAAGGAAGGAGGGAAGGAAGGAAGGATGGAGGGAGGGAGGGAGGGAGGGAAGGAAGGAAGGAGGGAGGGAGGGAGGGAGGGAGGGAAGGAAGGAAGGAAGGAAGGAAGGAGGGAGGGAGGGAGGGAGGGAAGGAAGGAAGGAAGGAAGGAAGGAAGGAAGGAAGGAAGGAAGGAGGGAGGGAGGGAGGGAAGGAAGGAAGGAAGGAAGGAAGGAAAGGAGGGAGGGAGGGAGGGAAGGAAGGAAGGAAGGAAGGAAGGAAAGGAGGGAGGGAGGGAGGAAGGAGGGAAGGAAGGAAGGAAAGGAGGGAGGGAGGGAGGAAGGAAGGGAGGGAGGGAGGGAAGGAGGGAGTAGTATGGACAGTGGCACCACACAATTCTTGGCTCCTACACTCCGACGTGGGCAGTGCGAGCCCACCAGCAGTAGTAGCCCCAGCAAGTCCCATGAAGGTTCCACAGCATCCTCGCTGACGCTGTGACCATGGCGGGAACAGCTCTGAGAAATGTTGAGCCACAAAGCTTCAGAGGCATCAGAGAGTTGGCAGGCTCCTCAGTCTCAGGTGGGACAACAGTCATTCCAAAGCAACAGGTGACCCAGCAGCCCCAGTGACACAGAAATCCTGGCCTCCTGGTTACCTCACACCCATCCCTAACGTCAAAGCAGCCTTCCACAGTTACTAGCCAGTGAGTTAGCCTCATCTTCCCTTTCCACCGGGCAAGCCCTTCCCACGCTTTTGTAAATGTTTCTCTGTATCAAATCCCCTCTGTTTGCAATTCTTGTAGTAGTTTCTGTTTACCCGGCTGTACGCTGGTTACAATCAGACCAAAAAAACACCCCACATTTTACATTTTGAAATTTCTTTTATTACTAAAATATATCATTCCAATATTAGAGAGAACTATAATCTTCACTTGGAGTTTCTTAGCAAAGGCACCGTGATGCCAACAGACTTTCACTTTTGATTATAAGGGAATGCATTCTACCAGATCAACACTCCCACCAGGACCCACTAGAAAACCTTTACGAAAGGAAACACAGAAATATTTTTAAACCACTGAAAACATTTTTGGACTTCTGGAGCCAGTGTCCTGAAATGAAGTCAGCTAACTGAGGGAAGCCTCAGTTTTGCACAAAACTGCCAATTCTTCAGTGGCACAAAATGATAGATTATACAGCAGAGACAATACACTGGTAGAGCTTTAGCAATCTAATGAAAATGGGAGAAAAACTAGGAGGGGGCAAGTCCTTCAAAGAAGGGAGGGGCACACAAGGGAGTCCAACATAGGCTGCCCACTTCCCTTGAGACATTTTCCAGTTCCTAACTTCAGCATGGCAAGAAAGGAACATAACACACATAAAGGGCAACGGAAGCACAATGGGAGTGGAGATTAACCAGCCAAAGAGAAAAGAGATAATGGAACAAACAATATCTGAATACCAAGACTTTGGTCTTGGTCTTGGTATAATCACCAAGACTTTTTCAAATCTAAAGAGGTCAACAAATGCTACAAACCACAGACAAAGACATCAAATAAGACCCCACCTACGCACATCCTAATAACATGGATGAAAACACAAACAAGAGACAAATCTTAAATAAAGCCACAGAGGGGTTAAACAAAAAAGAGAAAAGGGTATTTTCACAGGACCAACAATAGGGCTGCTAATTTCTCCACAGGAGAAAGGAGGAGAGAAATGGAGAAAGCCAAACCAGGAGACAAAGAATGACCTCATTATGGTACTGAAATAGCTGCGAACCTAGGATTTTATGTGCAGAGGAGATACAAAAAGGGTATTTGAAAAAAATAGATATTTTGAGACAAAATCTGCACTATTTTGCCCTCACTGGATTCCCCCTAAAAGAAATTAAAAAATGAATTTCCTTAGGCAGAAAGGAAATGATCTCTGTTTAAAACACAGAAATTCAGGAAGCTATGAAGAACAATGTAAATATCAATATGTGGTTAAATCCACAGTGTTGCTCTTCCAAAATGATTACAATGAAAATGGGATCTTGAGGGGTTCAAATTATATGTTGAGTAAAAAATTAAAATCAAGGACCACAGATACACTAAAGACAAGAGTTCTTATGTTCTACTTTCCTGATATTGACTGGGAAATGGTCAAAGAACTAATTTATATTAGTCTCTACTAAGTCACATATGCATATTATAATATCTAGGACAACCACGGGAAGAGTAATAGAATATAACTAATAAGCTAATAGAAGGGAAAGTGGACTAGTAAATCACTTGACCTGCCTAGTCCAAAAAAAGGCAAATAAGAAGTAAAGAAAACAGTAAGTGAGAAGAATAGCAATGGCAACATGGCACCCAGTTATACCAGAAATTAATTAAATTACACAAAACAAACAATCCTACTACATTGCAAAGATTGCCAAAACAAATTATATACTACCTAAATATAAGTACACAGATACATTGAAAATAAAAAGATGCAAAAAGGTAAATCATAAAAACATTAATCAAAAGAAAGCTGATGTGGCAATATTATTATCCGACAAAGTAGAATTAAAGCAAAGAAGCATTAATAATGAAAAAAGGGATATCTCCTATGATAAAAGGGTCAGTCCACCAGGAAGATATGCCTGTGATCTGATCTCAATTTACTTCAAAACTGTCTGGCATTTCCTCTCCTTTCTCTTATTTGATTTGGAGTAAACTGTTATGGATCAGAAATAAAATTATTTTTAAACTTCATTATTCTTTCAGAACAGCATCAAAGATTTCAATGTCAATCTTGAAAATACTGTTTCAGGAGTGCCTGGGTGGCTGTCAGTTAAGCGTCTGACTCTTGAATTCAGCTCAGGTCATGATCTCAGGGTTGTGAGAGTGAACCCTGAGTCTGGCTCCATGCTGGGCGTGGAACCCATTTAAGATTCTCTCTCTTCTTCTCCCTCTGCCTATCTGCCCTGCTTCCGCTCGTGCTCTCTCTCTAAAAAGAAAAGAGAAAAAGAAAATACTGTTTCAATTTGGTACTTACTACATTTTGTTTTTATTTCTTAGATGATTTGTTTTTTTCTAGAAAAAAATTAAAAGACTAAATAACTCATACTTCCTTGGAAAATTTTTGGAGCCATAGAATATCTAGAAAAGAAAAAGAAAAGGAAAACAAGTTTAGAGATGTAATTCAACAAAAATCGGTGATTTTTTGCTCTGACTCAAAGTGTGGTATTTATCCATTATAGAACAACTGAAAATGTAAAAAGTAAAAGAAGCATATAAAATATCAAAAGTCACCTATAAGACTATCCTAAGCAGAACCAATACACCTGTTTGTTTATTTTCTTCAAGATTGTTTGAGAAGTGGAAATCATATTGTATAGACAATTATTTGTTCTGTTTTTTACTATATGGAAAGTGAACGTATCCTCATTCAGTAAATCACTTTTGAATATATCTATTTTAATGACTGTACAGGATTATCCATTTGACCCTCCAAATTTGTGTCTCATCTTTCTCATATCGCTTTCTTTCTCTGAGGCTAATCTGTGAATATCAAATAAAACAGCTCCCTAGCCCTCTGGCTTCAGGTATGTTTGGACTACAGGAAATATGGGCAGGACAACACAGAGAGGACAAAGTATAAGGTTAGGAATTTTATTCATACAGTGTAATAGTAGTTGCAGGTGTAGAATTTAGTGACTCATCACTTACATACAACACCCAGTGTTCATCACAGTAAGTGCCCTCCTTAATACCCATGTTCCATTTAACCCATCCCCGCCCCCCGCCTACCTCCCCTTCAGCAACCCTCAGTTTGTTCTCTACAGTTAAGAGTCTTTTGGTTTGCCTCTCTTTTTTCTTCCCCTCTGTTCATCTGTTTTGTTTCTGAAATTCCACATATGATTGAAATCATGGTATTTGTATTTCTCTGACTTATTTTGCTTAGCATAATACACTCTAGCTCCATGTCATTGTAAATAGCAAGATTTCATTCTTTTTGATGTCTGAGTAACATTCCATTATATAAATATAAACACACACACACACACACACACACACACACACACACACACACACCCCGCATCTTCTTTATCCATTCATCAGTCAATGGACAGTTGGGCTCTTTCCATAGTTTGACTATTGCTGATAACTCTGCTGTTGCTGTGAACGTTGGGTGCATGTGTCCCTTCAAATTAGTGTTTTTGGATCTTTTGGGTAAATACCTAGTAGTGCAATTGCAGGATTGCAGGGTAGTTCTATTTTTAACTTTTTAAAAAATATTTTATCTATTTATTTGAGAGAGAGAGCGAGCACAAACCGGGGTGGGGGGGGGAGCGCAGCAGAGGGAGAGGGAGAAGCAGACTCCCCACTGAGCAGGGAGCCTGACACGGGGCTCAATCCCAGGACCCTGAGTTCACAACTGAGCTACCTAGGCACCCCTAGTTTTAACTTTTTGAGGAACCTCCATACTCTTCCAGAGTAGCTGTACCACTTTGCATTCCCATCAACAGTGTTGGAGGGTTCCCCTTTCTCTGTAACCTCGCCAACAACTGTTGTTTGCTGTGTTGTTAACTTTAGCCAAACTGATAGGGGTGAGGTGATATCTCATCATGGTTTTGTTTTGTATTTCCCTGATGATGAGTGATGTTGAGCATCTTTTCATGTGTCTGTTAGCCATCTGTACGTCTTCTTTGGAAAAATTTCTACCCAAAGCAATCTACACATTTAATGCAATCCCAATCAAAAATACCACCACACCAGCATTTTTCAC
The DNA here is from genome assembly GCF_009762305.2 of Zalophus californianus. NCBI lineage: Eukaryota > Metazoa > Chordata > Mammalia > Carnivora > Otariidae > Zalophus > Zalophus californianus. Next base: position 41,974,642 of record NC_045595.1, on the reverse strand, counting down.
AGAGCTAGAACAAACAATCCAAAATTTCTATGCCACAAAAGACACTGAATAGCCAGAGAAATCTTAAAAAGGAAAAGCTGCTGGCATCACAATTCTGGACTTCAAGTTACATTACAAAGCTATAGTCATCAGAACAGTATGGTACTGGCACAAAAACAGACACATAGATCAGTGGAACAGAATAGAAAACCCAGAAATGAAGCCACAGTTTTATGGTCAACCGATCTTTGACAAAGCAGGAAAGAATATCCTGGGGGAAAAAAATAGTCTCTTTAACAAATGGTGTTGGGAAAACTGGACAGCAACATGCAAAAGAATGAAACTGGACCACTTTCTCATACCATACACAAAAATAAATTCAAAATGGATGAAAAACCTAAATATGAGATAGGTAGGAAACCATCAAAATCCCAGAGAACACAGGCAGTAACTAACCTCTTTGACATTGGCCATAACAACTTCTTACTAGGTATGTCTCCAAAGGCAAGGGAAACAAAAGCAAAAATAAACCACTGGGACTCCATCAAGATAAAATGCTTCTGCACAGTGAAGGAAACAATCAACAATACTAAAAGGCAACCTTCAGAATGGGAAAAGATATTTGCAAATGACATCTGATAAAGGGTTAGTATCTAAAATATATAAAGAACTCAAAAATATGTAAAACTCAATACCCAAAAAACAAATAATCCAGTTTAAAATGTTCAGAAGACATGAGATTCTGCTTTTTTAAAAAAATCTAGATCTCTCACATCTACCAACACTGCTAAAATCTATTATTTTTTCTAATAGTTTAGCTGAAGATTCTCTTAGACTTTTATGGAGATAAACATAGGAGTTATAATTAAGATTTGTTTCTTTCCAATTTAGCTATGTCTCATTTCTATATCATATCTTATTGCATTGTCTAGGATATATAATACAATGCTGAGTGCAAGCAGATGTAATAGGCATAATTTTCTTCCTGATTTCAAAGGGAATACTTCTAAATTTTGCCACTAAGTATAAGCTATTGTTTTAGAATACATTTCTGAATGTTGAATTATTCAGGTAGTATAAATATTTTAAAGCTTTTTGGTATATATTAGGAAATTCCTCTTCAGAAAAATATTGCACATTACTGTCAATATTTTCTGAGAGTGCCTTTTCCCATATAATCATGCCAACATTAAGTGTAAATTAGATACATTTCATTATTTATAATGAAACAGGCTTCTCAAAGTTATGATTCATTATCATATTCATGATAAAAGTTTAGACATTATAGAAAAATAAAATCTCCCTTCCTACCTCCTGATGTTTCCATTTCTATCCTTTAGAGATAATCACTATTAGAAAAATTTGTTCATCTGTAAATATTTTTAAAAAATCATATGTGCATTTTATGGTTGCTTTTGAAAGAGATGTCATTAGTATATTAAATTATTATTTAGAAGGAAATGGTAGAAATTATAGCTCCTAACTTCTTCATGGTTTCACAGAAAGTCTGTTTTTGGTCCACCCCCATTAAAATTATAGAAATTGAAGAAAAATTGTAGAAATTGAAAAAATATTTAGCTCAAGTGCACAACTGAGCACTACTCTCTCATTTTTCAAAGGAGAAAACAGAGTTTCATAGATATTAGAACTTTGTAATTGTCAATTAGCGGGTGAGTCATACAATGGAGGACATAGGCCCAACCAACCCCCATAAGGACCAATTACCTTTCTTTGCCCCATAGCCACACCTAAATCCAAATTTACTACAGGAGGGAGGGGAAACAAAAGTAAGATTAAGGTACTGCTGACAATTAGTCAAGAATATTATCCTTGTAGGTGGCTGACATATTCCATTTAATTTAAAGCAAATGTTAACTTGCCTATTTTCTAAAGTCACGAAGCCAGATTTTCTATTTTAAAATATTTCAGAAACATTTAAATCTTTGAGGTCTAATATTCCTTCCACATAGAGGTCCTTAAAATGACTTTAGTTTGGGTCACTCTTCTCTAACATAAATACTAGAAACTAAAATAAATAAATTAATTAATTAAATTAAATTAAATAAAAAACCATTCACTCTACCTGCCTATACCTAGTTTTTTCCAAAGTGAGATGTTTGTTCCCTAGCTGCATAAATGTAAGTCATAAAAAATACTAAATGTTGACAGCTTTACTTCACCTGAAATTTAGATTAGGCAGTCACTGGTCTATGGAAGGCACAATGTCTATGAGAGAACTCATCAAAAATATAGATATAAAACATATACCTGCCTTTTGTCTCAGAAGGCTGCCTGACTTTTATCTCATCCCATAAATAATGGAGGCATCAGCACATTTATCTGCACACAATAACAAATCCCATCCTCCTGGTAACTGTAAAAACACTGAAGCCTGTTATTGACCTTGTGTAAAATACAGGCATGGGACAAAAAGACGAAGAAACTTTTTGTCCGTCTACATTCACTTCTGAAGCCCCATCACACACTTTGAAAACCATTAAACTAGAAGTCAGTGATGTGAAAAGGAGGAGGAAAATATATTATTGAATAAAGCAAAACAGACAAGTTAAATCAAAAGATGCATTCATCCACACCATGTCACTCAATGTTCCTATTTTCTCTGCTGAAGTTGGTTTTGAGATATTTGCATTGAGGGAAGGCTAAAACTTCAGATCTCAGAGCTATGACTTACACTGTTACTGCTCACATTCTTTTACTTTGCTTACTCGTTTTGCAAGTGAATAGTTTCTATGAATGTATTTCCAAAGTACAAAACCTTTCCTATGTTGTTAGAGCACACATATTCTGCTTTTTTTTCTTAACATATATTGCATTATTTGTTTCAGAAGTACAGATCTGTGATTCAACAGTCTTGCACAATTCACAGCGCTCACCATAGCACATACCCTCCCCAATGTCTATCACCCAGCCACCCCATCCCTCCCACCCCCCAACACTCCAGCAATCCTCAGTTTGTTTCCTGAGATTAAGAATTCCTCATATCAGTGAGGTCATATGATACATGTCTTTCTCTGATTAACTTATTTCACTCAGCATAATACCCTCCAGTTCCATCCATGTCGTTGCAAATGGCAAGATCTCATTCCTTTTGATGGCTGCATAATATTCCATTGTGTATATATACCACTTCTTCTTTATCCATTCATCTGTCGATGGGCATCTTGGCTCTTTCCACAGTTTGGCTATTGTGGACATTGCTGCTATAAACATTGGGGTGCACATACCGCTTCGGATCCCTACATTTGTATCTTTGGGGTAAATACCCAGTAGTAGAGCACACATATTCTGACTGAGTTATATTCAAAATGATCACCAAATATTTACTGATGATGATTTGCAAATACTTATTGTGTCCTCATCTTAATCTCTGCCAGTTACCCTGGGGAGGGCTCTCGAACTGTCCATTGCCCTGGGGGGAGGGGAGATATACCTATATAATGGATGGATGACATGATAAATGATGAGTCATTAACTCTTCCAATGAGCAAAACACAATGATTACTGTAACAGTTTAGGGAAGAGGGAGATAAATGCAAGCCGCAGAAGTGGAAAGAGGCTCTTTAAACGAGGTAGGATTTAAGCTGGATCTTCACAGTTAAAACTGAAACAACTGAAAGGGCAACAAAAAGTATTCCACAATGGACAAGGTATAAGTTCAGTGATGTATATGAAGTTTATATGTACTCAAAGGACAAGATGATGGATTTACTTGGGGTAAGAAAGGGATATGAGTTTGGGTAAGGAGTGTAGTGACCAGTTATCAAAGGTCTTCAAATACAGGCCAAATAGTTTGAACTTGATTTGAAAGATGAGAGTCAACAAATACTCAGAATGTGAGCCTTGATTTACCCTTCCATAGCAGACATCATTTTTTTAAATTAAGACTTTATTTTTTTTAGAGCACTTTAAGGTTCACAGCAAAATTGAGTGAAAGTACAGATATTTCTTATATATTCCCTGCTCCCACACACACACAGCTTACCCCCCCAACAACAGTCGCTACCAGAGTAGTATATTTTTTTTCTTTTAAGATTTATTTCTTTGAGAGAGAGAGAACACCCATGGGAGTTGGGGGGGGCAAAGGGAGAGGGAGAGAGAGAATCTCCAGTAGACTCCCCACTAAGCAAGGAGCCCAACATGGGGCTTGATCCCACGACCCTGACATCATCACTAGAACTGAAACCAAGAGCTGGACACTCAAACGACTGAGCCACCCAGGCATCCCCAGAGTAGTATATTTGTTACAACAGAAGAACTTACATTACTATATCATAATCATCCAAAGTCAATGGTTTACCTTGATATTCCTATAGCACTATCATTTCTTAACATAATACATAGTTCACTTAATTATTTTTCTATTATAATTATAAGCTCAATGAAAATAGGAATCTTTGTTTCTCTTATTTACTGATACATCCTAAGCACCCAGAACAAGTCATATATTCAAAAATATTTTTGAATGAATGAATGAATGAATAAATAATAATAATGGTAAGTAATAATGGTTAAAGCTTTCCAAGAGCATTTACTTTCTAAGAGTTAAACTTCCTACTAAGCATGATGGCATTTTTTTTTCCATTAAACTTCATAACAAATGTTTGAAAAAACTGAGATTTAGGTTGAGTTTATATGACCAACATTTCACAGTTGTCTAACTCTAAGACTCTAAACTCTCTCTATGGATTGCTGTGGTTAGAATATATTATAAAAATATTAACTCTGCTCTTAGTTAAGACATAGCAGCATCCAAAAGTAAGGTTGTAAAACAAGGAAGTTATTTGCTAGAAGGAAAGTCCTCTTGGGAATGATGTTGGAATTTGATCAAAGTTCTAAATTTTGATTCAAGATTGAATGAAACACTATAGCAATATTTCAAACCGAACAGAGGAAAGTTTTCTTAAATTAGTGACTATTTACTTCATCTTTCCATCAAAGCTAATTATGAATAAATTCATAAACTAAAATTCAAAAATATAAATAAATGAGCTTACACCAATTCTTTCAAACTCAGATTGTATACTGATTTTAGGTAATGTTTATTTTATCAAGGTAAATTATATTTTAATTAAAACCTAAATGATTTTATATTTCAAAGTTTCATTTTTGAGAAATATATAGCTTTTCTGTCAAATTAATAACATATTATAACCCTCTTTCTGCCTCACTAAAATTGGGTATCAGGGAGGTCAGTTAGGAAGGTTTTAAATATGCCAACCACATTAAGTTCCAGTAGCTTAGAAATCTCATAATTTTTCAATCTTTTCATAGTAGTAAAGTACTGTAAAATGCAATCTTATTTTCAACACAAGCTTAAGATGAGATAGTAGAAAACAAGAAAAACCTCCAGCTTATCAAAATCTCTAAACTATAAAATTTTCTCTAAAAAACAAAAAGGGGCGCCTGGGTGGCTCAGTTATTAAGCGTCTGCCTTCAGCTCAGGTCATGATCCCAGGGTCCTGGGATCGAGCCCTGCTTTGGGCTCCCTGCTCGGCAAGAAGCCTGCTTCTCCCTCTCCCACTCCCCCTGCTTGTGTTCCCTCTCTCACTGTCTCTCTGTCAAAAAATAAACAAAATCATTAAAAACAAACAAACAAACAAACAAATAACTAGAAAATTACACTTTTAATTTGGTACAACTGCAGCATATAGCAAAATGGAAAATGGCTCTCCTGTGAAAGGCAATCTTCCCTTTGTCAAAGCACCGACAAGCCAAAGATAATTCACCTATTGATTTTTCTCATTTTAAAATAAAAGGCTTCTCTCAAGGAAACAAAAACAAGGTAAAGAGTTGGGCTTCATTATATAAAACCAGTGAAGGCAAATGTAATTTTCAAAAAAATATGTCACATGACATGCATTGAAGAAAGACATAGGTTTCCTGTTTTGATAAGTAAGGACATGCGTTATTGCATTTTGGAAGGCTGCTTCTTTACTTCAAAAGGAGACAGCACCATCTTGAAAATATTTCGGCAGGACTGATAACAAGGACTATTTTCTCCTCCCTCCCTTCCTTCCTTCTCACCTTTCTTCCTACCTCCTTCCTTCCTTTAAAAAAATTGGGGTAAAATATACAGAACAAAATTTGCCACTTTAACCATTTTTTAAGTGTACAGTTCTGCAGCATTAAGCATATTCACATTGTCATGCAACCATCTTTTTTATTACACTTATAAATAAAATATATATATATAATATAAAAAAATATCCAATCTGCTTTATCAAATCTTGTTTATCTGAGCCACACACTAGGATACAGATTAAGGGCCGGGAGAAATTTCTTAGGGAGTTCTGTAACCACATGATTTCAATTTCCTCAGTGAAGTCTGTAATATAAGAACACTGATGGGCCTAGAAATTAAGACACCTACGCTTGCCTTTACTTTTGACCTGCTTCCATGAATTCATGTGAACCACCCCACATTATCCCAAAGTGTATTCCTTGGATTATCAGTTCTGGGAAGTTCAAAGGTATTACCCAGAAAGGGGCTATGTGATCAAATAAATTTCGATCTACTATTTGAGCAGGTTTCCCTTCTGCATCACTTTCTTAGAACTTGTCATTTGCTTGTATGCATTGTGACTCTGTCAGGAAGAAATATAGTAGATATTTTACCAATGAACTTTATTATCCCTTGAGAATGTTTTAGGACTATTTTGCAATGGAGCGCACCTTGGAAAACATGAAATTTCAGTTCTACAGATCTGTCATTCTGATTTCAAAAATAACTTTTGGCACTAAATACTTCAACAATTTTTTTAATTTGGTATTTCTTTATCTTGGAACCTTCACTTTTTCACATCCATCTTCGTCCTCAACTGTTCACCTGTTTCCTGCAAAACTCTGTACGTTTCTGATGTTGTTCACCCTGCCCAGCATTTTTACTCTCAAAATTGTATTTGTTTTCAAAAGAGACTATGACAGGAAATACATATAAAAGTGAGGAGAAAATAAATTCGTTATTGAAGTCTTAAAAAATAGAAAATCTAAAGCATACTGAAAGAATCCTTTGCAAGAGAAGTAGCTCAAGAGCTTTGTGTGATGGAGAGGCACAGAGAAAGTTCCAGTGAGGTCATCTCAGCATGACTTCTGCATGCTGTCCTCCCTGGGGTCGCTACTGGACATGCATTTTCAGGGAGGGATAGATCAACCTTCTATACTGTTTTAAGCTGTATCCATTTTATTCCCACACCCACGCCCAATCCACCACTACTTTCAAAAAAAGATTAACTTCTCCAGAACCTAGAAGAAGAACAGTGTTCAGTCCTTTCTCTAAAGGGGAGGATGAGTCCCAGACTTCAATAAGCGCCAATTTTTTTTTAAAGATTTTGTTTATTCATTCGAGACACAGAGATACAGAGAGAGAGAGAGAGAGAGCACGAGCAGGGGGAGAGGCAGAGGGAGAGGCAGAGGGAGAAGCAGGCTCCCCGCTGAGCCAGGAGCTGGACATGGGGCTCGATCCCAGGACCCTGGGATCATGACCTGAGCCGAAGGCAGATGCTTAACCATCTGAGCCACCCAGGTGCCCCAGCGAGTGCCAGTTTTAGAAGAGAGAAATTCAATTACCACAAAAAGCAATCTTGAGCTACTTAAGATTTCTGGCTTCTCTCTTACATTTTGGTCCTCTGCAAAGTCAACACTGAGCTACTAACACTTGATAAGAATAATAAGATTTTGCTTATTTTTGGAAAAATTTATATATACTGTACTCTGTGATAGGCAATGAGCCAAATCCACTGGCAATGGAAAGGCTTTCATTTTCACAAAGAAAGATGATAGGGAATACAATCAAAGACATCTTGACAGGAACACTGGGATAAGCAATCCCTTCCGCCAGAACTTCCATGGCAGAGTGACTGCAAATGCCAAACTAGACTAATAGGGGTCTTCGAAAATGGGAAAATTTCCTTCTTTAGACCATTATGGTTGTGGTTGGTCAGTATCTTAGTGGTTCAAGACCATTACAATGCTCTGTGAAAGGAAAGACAGTGGCAAGGGGATATTTACCAAAAATGGGAATTCCCTGAGTTTAATTTTTGTCTCTGATCTTCCCATCTCTCTGACTATTGCTAAAGAAAGGTTGTTGGTTCCTTCAGGGCTGTCCTATCTCTACTCAGCCTAGTCTTGGAATCTATGTGTTTATGGGTATGTGGGTCCCTCTCCCTCTCTCTCTTTGCCTTAGTCCCTCTTTCCCACTAACCACCCTCCCAGCATAGTTTCTTTTATTTTTAAGATTTTATTTATTTATTTTAAAGATATATATATATGTGTGTGTGTATATATATATATATATATAGAGAGAGAGAGAGAGAGAGAGAGAGAGAGAGAGAAGGGGGGGCAGAGGGAGAGGGACAAGCAGACTCCCTGCTGAACACAGAGCCCACCGACGCAGGGCTTGATTCAAGGACCGAGATCATGATCTGAGCCAAAACCAAGAGCTGGACGCTTAACCGACTGAGCCACCCAGGCACCCCTCAGCAATAATGGCAATAAGAAGCACAACCACTTCGTATGGCAAAAGTCAGAAAAACACACAAAAACATGTTGTCTAGTGGCGACATCTGCCTCCGACCTTGTGATGTACTCTGCACTAAAGACAAGGGTTTTGGATTTAATGGTGTCCCCAAAAGTAATGTTAAATCTTAATCTCCAGGACCTGTGAATACAACCTTACTTGTAAATCAGGTGTATGGGGATGATCAAGTTAAGATGAGGTCATCCTGCACTAGGACATGTCCTAAATCCAATGACTGGTGTCCTTCTAAAGAGAGAGAGAGAGAGATTTGGCGACACTACGTAGACACAGAGGGGGAAAGGCAATGTGAAAACAGAGGCAGAAACTGGAGAGATGAACTATCAGATAAGGAGCACCAAGGATTGCCTGCAGTCCCCAGAAGATTTGAAAGGCCAAGGAAAGATTCCTCCCTAGAACCTTCAGAGGAAGTATGGTCTCGATGACTCCCAGTTCAGATTTCTATCATTCAGAACTATGAGGGAACGAAGTCTGTTGTTTTAAGCTGCGCACTCTGTGGTCATTTGTTATAGCAGCCCTAAGAAACTATGGAAATGAACACAAAGGTCTACCTACTTGCATGAAAGAAAAAAAACAATCTGGGAAGAATGAAACCCAGATTAATATTCTAATAACTTATTTGACACATCAGGAAGTTGACTCAGGGGTACAGTAATATCTTTTTTTTAATGTTTTATTTATTTATTCATGAGAGCCAAAGAGAGAGAGAGAGAGAGAGAGGCAGAGGCAGAGGGAGAAGCAGGCTCCCCGCTGAGCAGGGAGCCTGATGCGGGGCTCGATCCCAGGACCCTGGGATCATGACCCGAGCCGAAGGCAGATGCTTAACCATCTGAGCCACTCAGGCGCCCCAGGGGTACAGTAATATCTTAAAAGATACCAGTAACTGTGGTTCATTTCAGTTTACAAATAGATATTGGCTACGTCTGCTGGGTCACTAAAAGAATAAAACCATGACTTTATGCTGAAAGGGGTAATGGAGGATGTGTAATAAACACAGGACCACATGCTTTCAGTAAGTGTATAAGGACAATTTAGAGGTAGAGAAAAAAAGAACTTAATGACAATATGAAGATCTGAAGAAGGCTTCCACAAGAAAATAAAACCTCAGTTGGGGTCCAGCAGGATAATTAGGTGTTGGCCAAGGGAAGAATGGTACAAAGGGCATCTTAGGCAGGGTACAGAATAACCAACATTAAAGGTGTAATATGGTGCATGATGACCAATTGTGTGTTCTGAATGGGTAAACTCTAATGTGGAAGGTAAGCCTGGAGAGGCAGATGGAGACTAGGATATGAAAAGTCTCATCCGTCAGGCTAAGACATGAGTTCCAGACCTTACAGGGAACTGATGATAGCTGTTAAACTAAGAAGTCAGGTGTTCATTTTGTATATTACACTTTAGTGAAGAAGATAGATTGGAAGGGAACAAGACCTCATGCTTAAGGACTGGACTTGAAAACTGGCTGAGATTTCATACTGGGAAGGATGGACACTGAGGCTGAGCCCAGCCCATAATATGCAACTAGTAATAGTTCAGGGACTATTCCATGGCTAGAGTGCCTCTCTGTTAGGCCATCTGTGATCTGGTAATAAGCATTCATAGCCTCAGAATAATCTGAATTCAGGTAGTCCCTATTGGTCATCTCAAAGCTGATTAAAGCCTTATATGGAGGGGGCGGAGCAAGATGGTGGAGGAGTAGGAGACCTAGATTTCGTCTGGTCTCAGGAATTCAGCTGAATAGGGATCAAACCATTCTGAACACCTACGAACTCAACAGGAGATCAAAGAGGAGAGTAGCAACAACTATCTGAACAGAGAAGCGACCACTTACTGGAAGGTAGGACGTGCAGAGAAGTGAATCCGAGGCGATATTCGGGAGGATAGACGGCAGGGGAGGGGCCTCTGCCGGCCGCTTCTGGCAAGTGCTAGAGCTGCGGAGCACAAAATCGGAACTGTTAGAAGTCGGCTCCGCTGAGGGACGTCGTTCCAGTGGCTAAGCGGGGGTGGAACCCTCGCGGGACAGTGGGGTCTCAGGACCCTTGGGGTCACAGAAAGACCGGGGGAGCCTGAGTGCGCCAGAGCTCCCAGGTATTGGAGCGGGGAAGCCGGCTGCAGAGACGGAGCTGAGGCGCGGGCTCTCAGCTTGGGGTTGCCATAAACTATGATCCGTGGCCCAGTCGGGCCACTGCTCCTGCAGCAGGGACCCAACAGGTGGCAGATCCGGGGAGACTCCCCTTCCTTCCCGGGGAGGAGCGGCGCGGGAACGCACCGCAGGGATCTGCTGGGTTTGGAGACTCCACACGGGGTCGGGTGCCAGAGATACAAATGCTCGGTCACAGGCCGGGTGAGCACGGAGTGCGGCCGGAGACCAGGGACAAGGGAGTGACTGCTTTTCTCTGGGGGCGCACTGAGGAGCGGGGCCCTGATTTCTCAGCTCCTCCGGGTGGAGATTGGGAGGCCACCATTTTTGCCCTGGTCCTCCAAGGCTGTACGGACAGCTTGCAGGGAACAAAAGCTCCTGAGATCAAACCCGAGCAGCTTGCTTAGCCCGGACCGACAAGGGCGGGGCAATTCAGCCTCCGGCAAAGACATTTGGAAAGCACAGCAACAGGCCCCTCCCCCAGAAGATCAGCACGAACAGCCAGCAAGCCAAGACCAAGTTTACCGATCAAGGAAAATGGGAGAACTCCAGCGCTAGGGGAATACTGCACATAGAATTCATGGCTTTTTTTTACCATGATTCATTAGTTCATCAAAGTTAATTTTTGGTAACTTTTTTTTTCTTTTTCTTTTTCCCTTTTTCACCCAACATTTTATCAATCTCTTTTTAAAAAAAAAAAAAACATTTTTTATTTTTCATTTTTAGAGTCATATTTTATCCCTTCATAGTAGTTACCCTTATTTTTGGCATATATATATAAGTTGTTCTCTCTTTAAAATTTTGAGATACAGTTTCTTCTAATAGATAAAAATATGCCCTAAATCACAAGTGTATGGTTCTGTTCTAGTCTCCTGCCTAATCACATTCTCTCCCATTTTTTTCTTTTTTTTTTAAATCTTCTTTCTTTTTTCAAACAACTTCTTATCTTATCAAGTCCTTTTATAAAATCTTTTATAATTTTCATCTTTACAGTCATCTTCTATCCCTTCATTGTATCAACCCTTATTTTGTACATATATGTCTTTCTTCCTTTAAAATTTTAGGAGGCACTTTTTTCTAACAGACCAAAATACGCCCAAAATCTAGTGTGTGGCACTGATCTATGCATTAGCCTGATCATATTTGATCACATTCTGCTTTTTTTGTATTGTTCTGTTTTTGTTTTTATCTTTTTTTTTCTTTTTTTCTTTTCTCTTTCTTTTTTCTTTCTTTCCCTTTCTTTTCCCCTGGTTTCAGGTCTTTTCTGATTTGTATACAGTATATTTGCTGGGGACGTTGTAGCATTTTGTTCTCTCATTCATCTATTCTCCTCTGGACAAAATGACAAGACGAAAAAAATCACCTCAGCAAAAAGAACAAGAGGTAGTACCGTCAGCCAGGGAACTACTCAATACAGACATTAGTATGATGTCGGCCCTAGAGTTCAGAATCATGACTTTAAAGATACTAGCTGGGCTTGAAAAAAGCGTGGAAGTTATTAGAGAAACCCTTTCTGGAGAAATAAAAGAACTAAAATCTAACCAAGTCGAAATCAAAAAGGCTATTGATGAGGTGCAATCAAAATGGGGGCACTAACTGCTAGGATAAATGAGGCAGAAGAGAGAATCAGTGATATAGAAGACCAAATGATGGAAAGTAAAGAGGCTGAGAAAAAGAGGGAGAAACAACTACAGGATCACGAGGGCAGAATTCGAGAGATAAGTGATTCGATAAGACGAAAAAACATTAGAATAATTGGGATCCCAGAAGAAGAAGAAAGAGAGAGAGGGGCAGAAGGTATATTGGAGCAAATAGTAGCAGAGAACTTCCCTAATGTGAGGAAGGAAACAGGCATCAAAATCCAGGAGGTACAGAGAACCCCTCTCAAAATCAATAAAAATAGGTCAACACCCCGACATCTAATAGTAAAACTTACGAGTCTCAGAGACAAAGAGAAAATCCTGAAAGCAGCTCGGGAGAAGAGATATGTAACCTACAATGGTAGAAACATTAGATTGGCAACAGATCTATCCACAGAGACCTGGCAGGCCAGAAAGGCAAGATATCTTCAGAGCACTAAATGAGAATAATATGCAGCCAAGAATACTATATCCAGCTAGGCTGTCATTGAAAATAGAAGGAGAGATAAAAAGCTTCCAGAACAAACAAAAACTAAAGGAATTTGCAAACACGAAACCAGCCCTCCAAGAAATATTGAAAGGGGTCCTCTAAGCAAAGAGAGAGCCTAAAAGCAGCAAAGATCAGAAAGGAACACAGACAACATACAGTCACAGTCACCTTACAGGCAATACAATGGCACTAAATTCATACCTTTCAATAGTTACCCTGAATGTAAATGGGCTCAATGCCCCAATCAAAAGACGCAGGCTATCAGATTGGATTAAAAAACAAGACCCATCCATATGCTGTTTGCAGGAGACTCATTTTAAACCCAAAGACACCCCCAGATTGAAAGTGAGGGGGTGGAAAACCATTTACCATGCTAATGGACACCAAAAGAAAGCTGGAGTGGCAATCCTTATATCAGACAAACTAGATTTTAAAACAAAGACTGTAATAAGAGATGAGGAAGGACACTCTATCCTACTTAAAGGGTCTATCCAACAAGAAGATCTAACAATTGTAAATATCTATGCCCCGAACATGGGAGCAGCCAATTATATAAGGCAATTAATAACAAAAGCAAAGAAACACATTGACAACAATACAATAATAGTGGGGGACTTTAACACCCCCCTGACTGAAATGGACAGATCATCTAAGCTAAAGATCAACAAGGAAATAAAGACTTTAAATGAAACACTGGACCAAATGGACTTCACAGACATATTCAGAACATTCCATCCCAAAGCAACGGAATACACATTCTTCTCTAGTGCCCATGGAACATTCTCCAGAATTGATCACATCCTAGGTCACAAATCAGGTCTCAACTGGTACCAAAAGATTGGGATCATTCCCTGCATATTTTCAGACCACAATGCCTTGAAACTAGAACTCAATCACAAGAGGAAAGTCGGAAGGAACTCAAATACATGGAGGCTACAGAGCATCCTACTGAAGAATGAATGGGTCAACCAGGAAATTAAAGAAGAATTAAAAAAATTCATGGAAACCAATGAAAATGAAAACTCAACTGTCCAAAATCTTTGGGATACAGCAAAGGCAGTCCTGAGAGGAAAGTATATACCAATACAAGCCTTTCTCAAGAAACAAGAAAGGTCTCAAATACACAATCTAACCCTACACCTAAAGGAGCTGGAGAAAGAACAGCAAATAAAGCCTAAACCCAGCAGGAGAAGAGAAATCATAAAGATCAGAGCAGAAATCAATGAACGAGAAACCAAAAGAACAGTAGAACAGATCAACGAAACTAGGAGCTGGTTCTTTGAAAGAATTCACAAGATTGATAAACCCCTGGCCAGACTGATCAAAAAGAAAAGAGAAATGACCCAAATCAACAAAATCATGAATGAAAGAGGAGAGATCACAACCAACACCAAAGAAATACAAACAATTATAAGAACATATTATGAGCAACTCTATGCCAGCAAATTAGATAACCTGGAAGAAATGGGTGCATTCCTAGAGATGTATCAACTACCAAAACTGAACCAAGAAGAAATAGAAAACCTGAACAGACCTATAACCACTAAGGAAATTGAAGGAGTCATCAAAAATCTCCCAACAAACAAAAGCCCAGGGCCAGATGGCTTCCCAGGGGAATTCTATCAGACATTTCAAGAAGAATTAATACCTATTCTCCTGAAACTGTTCCAAAAAATAGAAATGGAAGGAAAACTTCCAAATTCATTTTATGAGGCCACCATTACCTTGATCCCCAAACCAGACAAAGATCCCATCAAAAAGGAGAATTACAGACCAATATCCTTGATGAACATGGATGCAAAAATTCTCACCAAAATACTAGCCAATAGGATCCAACAGTACATTAAAAGGATTATTCACCACGACCAAGTGGGATTTATCCCTGGGCTGCAAGGCTGGTTCAACATCCGCAAATGAATCAACGTGATACAATACATTAACAAAAGAAAGAACAAGAATCATATGATCCTCTCAATAGATGCAGAAAAAGCATTTGACAAAGTACAGCATCCTTTCTTGATCAAAACTCTTCAGAGTATAGGGGTAGAGGGTACCTACCTCAATATCATAAAAGCCATCTACGAAAAACCTACAGCGAATATCATTCTCAATGGGGAAAAGCTGAAAGCTTTTCCCCTAAGGTCAGGAACGTGGCAGGGATGTCCACTCTCACCACTGCTATTCAACATAGTATTAGAAGTCCTAGCCACAGCAATCAGGCAACAAAAAGAAATCAAAGGCATCCAAATCGGCAAAGAAGAAGTCAAACTCTCACTCTTTAAAGATGATATGATACTTTATGTGGAAAACCCAAAAGACTCCACCTCAAAACTGCTAGAACTCATACAGGAATTCAGTAAAGTAGCAGGATATAAAATCAATGCACAGAAATCAGTGGCATTCCTATACACCAACAACAAGACAGAAGAGAGACAAATCAAGGAGTCGATCCCATTCACAATTGCACCCAAAACCATAAGATACCTAGGAATAAATTTAACCAAAGAGGCAAAGGATCTGTACTCAGAAAACTATAAAATACTCAGGAAAGAAATTGAAGAAGACACAAAGAAATGGAAAAACGTTCCATGCTCATGGATTGGGAGAACCAACATTGTGAAGATGTCAATGCTACCTAGAGCAATCTACACATTCAATGCAATCCCCATCAAAATACCATCCACTTTTTTCAAAGAAATGGAACAAATAATCCTAAAACTTGTATGGAACCAGAAGAGACCCCGAATAGCCAGAGGAATCTTGAAAAAGAAAAGCAAAGCTGGCGGCATCACAATTCCGGACTTCCAGCTCTATTACAAAGCTGTCATCATCAAGACAGTATGGTACTGGCACAAAAACAGACACATCAATCAATGGAACAGAATCGAGAGCCCAGAAATGGACCCTCAACTCTATGGTCAACTTATCTTTGACAAAGCAAGAAAGAATGTCCAGTGGAAAAAAGACAGTCTCTTCAACAAATGGTGTTGGGAAAATTGGACAGCCACATGCAGAAGCATGAAACTGGACCATTTCCTTACACCACACACAAAAATAGACTCCAAATGGTTGAAAGACCTAAACGTGAGACAGGAGTCCATCCAAATCCTAAAGGAGAACACAGGTAGCAACCTCTTCGACCTCAGCCGCAGCAACTTCTTCCTAGAAACATCACCAAAGGCACAGGAAGCCAGGGCAAAAATGAACTATTGGGATTTCATCAAGATAAAAAGCTTTTGCACAGCAAAAGAAACAGTCCACAAAACCAAAAGACAACCGACAGAATGGGAGAAAATATTTGCAAATGACATATCAGATAAAGGGCTAGTATCCAAAATCTATAAAGAACTTATCCAACTCAACACCCAAAGAACAAATAATCCAATCAAGAAATGGGCAGAAGATATGAACAGACATTTTTCCAAAGAAGACATCCAAATGGCCAACAGGCACATGAAAAAGTGCTCAACATCGCTCCGCATCAGGGAAATCCAAATCAAAACCTCAATGAGATACCACCTCACACCCGTCAGAATGGCTAAAATTAACAAGTCAGGGAACGACAGATGTTGGCGGGGATGTGGAGAAAGGGGAACCCTCCTACACTGTTGGTGGGAATGCAAGCTGGTGCAACCCCTCTGGAAAACAGTATGGAGGTTCCTCAAACAGTTGAAATTAGAGCTACCGTTCGATCCAGCAATTGCACTACTGGGTATTTACCACAAAGATACAAATGTAGGGACCCGAAGGGGTATGTGCACCCCAATGTTTATAGCAGCAATGTCCACAATAGCCAAACTGTGGAAAGAGTCAAGATGCCCATCGACAGATGAATGGATAAAGAAGAAGTGGTATATATACACAATGGAATATTATGCAGCCATCAAAAGGAATGAGATCTTGCCATTTGCAACGATGTGGATGGAACTGGAGGGTGTTATGCTGAGTGAAATAAGTCAATCAGAGAAAGACATGTATCATATGACCTCACTGATATGAGGAATTCTTAATCTCAGGAACAAACTGAGGGTTGCTGGAGTGGTCGGGGGTGGGAGAGATGGGGTGGCTGGGTGATAGACATTGGGGAAGATATGTGCTACGGTGAGCGCTGTGAATTGTGTAAGACTGTTGAAACACAGATCTGAAACAAATAACGCAACATATTTTAAGAAAAAAGAAAAAGAAGAAGATAGCAGGAGAGGAAGAATGAAGGGGAGTAAGTCAGAGGGGGAGACGAACCAGGAGAGATGATGGACTCTGAAAAACAAACTGAGGTTTCTAGAGGGGAGGAGGGTAGGGGGATGGGTTGGCCTGGTGATGGGTATTAAAGAGGGCACATTCTGCATGGAGCACTGGGTGTTATGAACAAACAATGAATCATGGAACACTACACCAAAACAAATTATGTAATATATGGTGATTAACATAACAATAAAAAAATAAAAAAAAAAGCCTTATATGTGTCTTTCTTTCTCCATCCTTTTGTAACGGAGTGGGTTATAGGTATTTTCTATTTGGCCACTAATCGATATCGTTAGAAAACATTAAGATGTAGCACTACATTTTCCTCTAATGTATTCATCCACACGAACTCCATCCATCATAATACACTGAAAAAACAGACTGAGAACTGCAGAAGACAGGATGCAGCTTTTCTATTGATTCCAAACGATTCATCAATTCTTCTTGTGGCAGAAGGCACGGGTCACCTGACTGCATGGGTATCTTTGCACATCCAGCTTGACCTTCTGCCATTTAAGACTTTCCTATGACTGCTCCTCTTCAGTCAGGAAGGCTTGCCAGAGAGCTCAGTTTTTTTGTCCATCTTTGGACCCTCTGATGAATGTCAAGTGTGGCATTAATTCCCCATTGCCTCCTAGCTCATATCCACATGGTGTCTTGATTTCTTCATCTAGTCCTAATTTTTTTTTTTTTTTGACTTACAGCCTCTTGAAAAGCCAAGCAAATGGCTATCCTTCACTTTGATGGTTAGATACAGAATGACATTACTTTCACTAAATACAACTTTTCTAGGAGTTATATTTACATTAAGTCCCAATCTACTCTCTTCTTACAAAGAAAGATTTGCCAATAGGAGAAATTTTGTGGAGAATAAAAGGATACATCAGTTTTCTCCTGTGTGATTTGAGCTACAATAACCTACAAAGAGCCTCAAATTTGAAAAGACCAATTTACCATCTGTTAACTCAATGCTATGTTTTGTTTAAGCTAATAAAAACATTTTATCTTTTTCTATAGCAAGGGATAATAAGGATTTTTAAATGGATTTTTATCAAAGGAAAAATATACTGTTAAAAAGCATGATTTGAATAATATTAATAAAGAGAAATGTGTATTAGTAAGAACTCTTTTGTATGTGACAGAAATTCATCTCCAAGTAGCTTAAATGAAAGAAACTCCTTACCTTACTTACCACTAGAAACTCAGGGGTTAGAGATCAAAATACTTAAAAAGTCTCCGATGACCTTGCTAGTTGTCTCTCTTCTTTCTCTCTTTATTCCTCCATCTTTAAGCATCTCTTCTTTCTATGTTATTTTTATACTCCTTTTCTGTAAAACTGATGAGCCACATAGGAGTGGGCATAGAAACTGATTTTTTTTTTCTTTTTTGCAGTTGAAATTCCAGTTTAGAGGCTAGAAGAAAAAGCATCTCTCTTCATACAGCCACCTACCAAGTCTCTGAAAAGCATTGTAATTAAGTCTGTTGGGCTCTGCGTCCATTTCTGAGCCAATCACTGTGACTATGTAAAGGGGAGAGAGTGATGAACTGTCCCATCAAAGTACCCTGAGTGGAGTAGAGGCACCCTAAAAGAAGGGAGATGATGTTGCCAAGGAGGAGGTAGAGTGCTGGGTTGGGGGAAAAAAAAGCAAAGGAAGGCTTTATTAGTGTTCTGAATCCCAGCTCAAGATAAGTCTGAGAAAAGGTGGAAATTTTTCCAAGCATAGTAAAATCAAAGGAACACAGGAGAACAAACCAATGGAGCATCCCATCCACTGTGAAAATGGGGGCCTGATACAATTCTTACTTCTTGCCAAAAGTTTTTTTTTTTTTAAGATTTTATTTATTTATTTGACAGAGAGACAGCGAGAGAGGGAACATAAGCAGTGGGAGTGGGAGAGGGAGAGGGAGAAGCAGGCTTCCGGCAGAGCAGGGAGCCCGATGTGGGGCTCGATCCCAGGACCCTGGGATCATGACCTGAGCCGAAGGCAGAGTCTGAGTCTCCCAGGTGCCCCCTGCCAAAAGTTTCTAACAGAGAAATAAACCTACATTTACCAACCATGTTTTTCACCCAAGCTGATTATATTCACTGAATACAATAATGTCACAAAATTAATGGTGTCTCCAGAATTTTATGGGTGCAGGATTCTTCATCCTAACAGTATTTTTCTATCCATTAGAGAGCATTGCTATTCTTTAATTCTGTTCTAAACCTAGCAAAAAAAAATAATAATAAAAAATAAAAAAGGAAAAATGTACTAGTCTTTGCTTCTTCTTGCAGATCTTCCTACCACCAGAAGAGATATCGCTAGCTTCCAAATTTTCAGAATGCTTACTCCAAACCATTCACAAGAGACTTAGCACATTGCTTTGAATTCTAGTTAATTATTATATCTTTACATATTCTGTGTAGAAAATTTTTGAATAAGATCTGCTAAAAAGAGCAATAATAGTTAATTTTGAGCAACAACTATGAGTCAAATTGTATGGTAATTATTTATGTGTATATATGTTTGTGTACACGTGTGTATATTTGCATGTGTACATATGTGTGTGTACTATTTGAAATACACCTATGAGATAGATTTGTCCCATTTCTAGATGAGTAAACTGTGGGTCCAAAGGTAGATTAATTTGTCCAAGATGACCTACTGATAAGAGGCAGAGCTGCAATGTGAATCCCCAGATGAGTGATCCCAAAGCAACTAGAATCATTTGGAGAGGCCATGATGAGAAAAAGACAGACCAATTAAATGGTTTTGTCTGTAATCCAGGCGACAGAAGACAGTGGTTTGGACAAGAGTGATGGGAGAGAAAATGGAGAAATATAGATGGATTTAAGGATATTTTAAGGCAGCATTCAAAGGTCTTGATGTGGAACTTAAGTTCTGCTTCATCCACCAATGTTCCAAACTTTTGAAAGTACTTAGAAAACATACTCTGGGTGAGAGGTTATAAGTTGGAAGAGAATGATGCTGTGAGGCTTCTCTGAGTATTTATACCTTTTTCCTTACACAGTCTCTCCTGAACCAGGGAAGGTGGAAAAGGAAGCTACTGGGTCAATGCCTTGGACAGTCACTATTTTAAGAGCACAAGGGAAGTTATGAGAGAGAACGATTGTGCCATTCCTTTAGGGATCAAATTGAGAGGCAGGATATTGGGGAGGGAATCTTCATAGATGAAACAATTGGTCATTTTGGGGTAATTAAAGAACTCTGAAGTCAGGACAGGAGTTTCCCTATATCCCCTAACTGATCCCAAGAAGACTTGTGAGTCACTGGCCTGGACCACCATGAATTTGGTGCTCCCTCTGACATTTGCCTATTACTTTTGCATTCGGGTTGCCTATGGATACATAGATAATCTCAGTAAACTTCTAACCTTTTGAATGATGAATGCAAATTTAAACACGGATTTTACTTATTGGAAGGCATTTATCATTTTAAACTATATTAATGAAAACTAAGTTTGGGAAAATCTTGTTAAATTTTCAAAACCAAATTTAACTTTTCTAAGACAATGGTAGTCATCTGCTAAAGTGGTAGTAATTATCTTTTAGTCTAGTGACATTCTGTACCACAAAAAGTTTATAAGTTAAATGGCTTCTATTCTGGGGCCCATTTCCAGATTAGAATTGGAGAAATTAAAGAGTTTGAGTCATACATTCACGGACTGAGTCCCAGGTTTCCAGAGCAATATAAAGTGCAATATAATCCTTTCCTCCCTCACCATCAGCTTTCTCTCCCTCTGTCCTTCCTTTCTCTTCTCTTCTGTCTCTCCGTCCTTCCATTCTTCCATCTTCCTTTAATTTTCTTTTTTTAATATATCCTTATGTTCTTTCCAAAATAATCCAGCAGAGGGCGAATGTTCTTTGCTTCCATTTTATAAACCCAAACGAAATTGAGTTCTTATCAAGCCCTGCCTTCCTCTTCCTGCATGTAACAAACACGGGATTTTCACACTTTCCTGGGTCCCCAAATATTCTTTCCTCTCTTGCAGTTCTCTGTAGTTAACAAAACTGTGTGAACACACCAAGAAATAATGATTTTTTTTCCATTAACAACCTGTTTATTGTTTCTAAGTAAAAATGTATTCCATGGAACATATTTTAAAAACCAGTTAAAAATGAACTAATCCTATGTCTAATTTTATGTTGCTATAAAACTCCTCCCTTTAAGTGTGTAAGTAAGCATCAAATAGTAAAGTTGGAAAATCAGAGTCATAAATTAATAGTAAACAAGGAGAGACAAAACAGTATTAAACAAGTAGTTGTATTAAACTCATAGAAGTTATGACTCAATTTTAATCAGCATAATGTAGTTGCTTTGTATTTATGTCCATGAGCAATAGTTTTACCCTATGCAGAAATGGTTCTAGGAGATACACTATGGAATTATGTGTGAAGTGGCCAGAAGCTTTGAGTCAACAAACTTCTTTTAAACTAATCTTTACATTAGAGAAAATACAGCATAACTTTGTGTTTCTCCTTTAAATGAAAAAATTAAAAAAAATTAACTTATTTGGAGTAAAATCACTTTTAAGACTCAGTATGTAGTCTGATGATACCTTGGAAGGCTTTCTTTCTTTTTATTTTTTTATTTTTTATTTTATTTTATTGTGTTAATCACCATACATTACATCATTAGTTTTTGATGTAGTGTTCCATGATTCATTGTTTGCGTATAACACCCAGTGCTCCATTCAGTACGTTCCCTTTTTTTTTTTACAGTTTTTACAAATATTTTTTTATTTTAATGAAGCTGGTACAGACAATGTCCATTTAAAACCCATATCCCAAGCCAAAAAGTACAAATAAAATAAAAAAGAGCAGTGTTTGTTGAATACACTTCTGCATGAATAACTTTATTAACTGCTAATGAAAATTAGAACTTTTCTGAGATCTTCTGACAAGACTTTTCTTTTAATCTTAAAATGCTTTCTCTTCAGTGAAGCCATCTTTGGAGTTAGTCATTACTCTCACCATCTCTGTCACCTCGACTCCAGCCTGATATTTCTCTTATTTTGGTCTAGACCCTCAAATTTTAAAAGTGGCTTCAAGTTAAGGAAAGGTCATTTTTCCACAGTTCAGTTCTCTGAAAAACTTCCATCTCCACTGAAAGTCATAGTCCAGGAGTGAAGCAATCACATGCTAGAACTTCAGGGCCAATTGGAAAGTCATCATGAACACTCGCATTGGTCGATCTTATTTATCACAAGCCTGAAAATGCACGGTCTTGGAAAAGGTGGCCTCTCTGTGCACACATGTAATTTTTAAAAAGGGGGCTGAGGTTTGATCACCAAAAATCAGCACAATGAAAACAAGTCATAATGAATAATGGGCACTAGAATTCAAATTACCAGATGTTTTAAAGAGATGGGGTGCCAGTTTTCAATTCTGTTTGGAACACTACATTACAAAAGAACTATTTTTAAAAATAAAAAAGGATTGAGGGTAAAGGAAAAAAAATAAAAAGAATATCCAAATAATTGAATGACCCCGTTTGTTCCTGATAAACTTCAATCACATCTTCTTCCTCCATTCCCAGTTCTTTTGGAGTGTGATTATCAGCAATTCTGACCTTCAAAGAGAAACCTGAGTGAATTCATTGGAACTCCCTGTCTTTGAGACTATGATTCTTTTGAGTTTTTTGAGATGTGTTGTCATTTTCATTGTGAAGTGAATCTCACTGCTATCCTGTCCAATGACTTTGAGTTTAATGTATTCTCATTCCTTCTTATCCCCAAGTCCTCAGTTGAAGGTTTTGCCTCCTGGTCAGACATGGTGATGGTGGCTTCACCCAGGGTCTCTGCGCAGCAGTGGCCTCGGGTAGGCAGCCAGTACATTGTCTCTTTAATACCCATCACCAGGCTAACCCATTCCCCACCACCCTCCCCTCTAGAACCCTCCGTTTGTTCCTCAGAGTCCATGGTCTCTCATGGTTCATCTCCCCCTCTGATTTCCTCCCCCCTTCATTCTTCCCCACCTGCTAGCTTCTTCTTCTTCTTCTTTTTTAAACATATAATGTATTATTTGTTTCAGAGGTACAAGTCTGTGATTCAACAGTCTTACACAATTCACAGCACTCACCATAGCACATACCCTCCCCAATGTCTATCACTCAGCCACTCCATCCCTCCCAACCCCTGACTTGTGAATTTTAGCCATTCTGACTGGTGTGAGGTGGTATCTCATTGAAGTTTTGATTTGGATTTCCCTGATGCCGAGCGATGTTGAGCACTTTTTCATGTGTCTGTTGGCCATTTGGATGTCTTCTTTGGAAAAATGTCTGTTCATGTCTTCTGTCCATTTCTTGATTGGATTATTTGTTCTTTAGGTGTCGAATTTGATAAGTTCTTTATACATTTTTGAAACTAGCCCTTTATCTGATATGTCATTTGCAAATATTTTCTCCCATTCTGTCGGTTGTCTTTTGGTTTTGTGGACTGTTTCTTTTGCTGTGCAAGAGTTTTTATCTTGATGAAATCCCAATAGTTCATTTTTGCCCATGCTTCCCTTGCCTTTGGCGATGTTTCTGGGAAGAAGTTGCTGTGGCTGAGGTCGAAGAGGTTGCTGCCTGTGTTCTCCTTTAGGCTGTTGATGGACTCCTGTCTCACATTTAGGTCTTTCAACCATTTGGAGTCTATTTTTGTGTGTGGTGTCAGGAAATGGTCCAGTTTCATGCTTCTGCATGTGGCTGTCCAATTTTCCCAACACCATTTGTTGAAGAGACTGTCTTTTTTCCATTGGACATTCTTTCCTGCTTTGTCAAAGATGAGTTGACCATAGAGTTGAGGGTCCATTTCTGGGCTCTCGATTCTGTTCCATTGATCTATGTGCCTGTTTTTGTGCCGGTACCATACTGTTTTGATGATAACAGCTTTGTAATAGAGCTCGAAGTCTGGAATTGTGATGCCGTCAGCTTTGCTTTTCTTTTTCAACATTCCTCTGGCTATTCGGTGTCTTTTCTGGTTCCATACAAATTTTAGGATTATTTGTTCCATTTCTTTGAAAAAAGTGGATGGTATTTTGATGGGGATTGCACTGAATGTGTAGATTGCTCTAGGTAGCATTGACATCTTCACAATGTTTGTTCTTCCAATCCCTGAGCATGGAACGTTTTTCCATTTCTTTGTGTCTTCCTCAATTTCTTTCATGAGTATTTTATAGTTTTCTGAGTACAGATCCTTTGCCTCTTTGGTTAGATTTATTCCTAGGTAACTTATGGTTTTGGGTGCAATTGTAAATGGGATCGACTCCTTAATTTCTCTCTCTTCTGTCTTGTTGTCAGTGTATAGGAATGCCACTGATTTCTGTGCATTGATTTTATATCCTGCCACTTGACTGAATTCCTGTATGAGTTCTAGCAGTTTTGAGGTGGAGTCTTTTGGGTTTTCCACATAAAGTATCATATCATCTGCAAAGGGTGAGAGTTTGACTTCCTTCTTGCCGATTTGGATGCCTTTGATTTCTTTTTGTTGTCTGATTGCTGTGGCTAGGACTTCTAATACTATGTTGAATAGCAGTGGTGAGAGTGGACATCCCTGCCACGTTCCTGACCTTAGGGGGAAGCTCTCAGTTTTTCCCCATTGAGAGGGATATTCGCTGTAGGTTTTTCATAGATGGCTTTTATGATATTGAGGTAGGTAACCTCTATCCCTATACTCAGAAGAGTTTTGATGCAGAAAGGATGCTGTACTTTGTCCAATGCTTTTTCTGTCTCTATTGAGAGGATCATATGATTCTTGTTCTTTCTTTTGTTAATGTATTGTATCACGTTGATTGATTTGCGGATGTTGAACCAAACTTGCAGCCCTGGGATAAATCCCACTTGGTCATGGTGAATAATCCTTTTAATGTACTGTTGGATCCTATTGGCTAGTATTTTGGTGAGAATTTTTGCAACCTTGTTCATCAAGGATATTGGTCTGTAATTCTCCTTTTTGATGGGGTTTTTGTCTGGTTTGGGGATCAAGGTAATGATGGCCTCAAAAAACGAGTTTGGAAGTTTTCCTTCCATTTCTATTTTTTGGAACAGTTTCAAGAGAATAGGTATTAATTCCTCTTGAAATGTTTGGTAGAATTTCTCTGGGAAGCCATCTGGCCCTGGGCTTTTGTTTGTTGGGAGATTTTTGATGACTCCTTCAATTTCCTTAGTGGTTATAGGTCTGTTCAGGTTTTCTTCCTGGTTCAATTTTGGTAGTTGATACATCTCTAGGAATGCATCCATTTCTTCCAGATTATCTAATTTTCTGGCATAGATTTGTTCATACTATGTTCTTATAATTGTTTGTATTTCTTTGGTGTTGGTTGTGATCTCTCCTCTTTCATTCATGATTTTGTTGATTTGGGTCATTTCTCTTTTCTTTTTGATAAGTCTGGTCAGGGGTTTATCAATTTTGTTAATTCTTTCAAAGAACCAGCTCCTAGTTTCATTGATCTGTTCTACTGTTCTTTTGGTTTCTATTTCATTGATTTCTGCTCTGATCTTTATGATTTCTCTTCTCCTGCTGGGTTTAGGCTTTATTTGCTGTTTTTTCTCTAGCTCCTTTAGGTGTAGGGTAAGGTTGTGTATTTGAGACCTTTCTTGTTTCTTGAGAAAGGCTTGTATTGCTATATACTTTCCTCTCAGGACTGCCTTTGCTGCATCCCAAAGATTTTGAACAGTTGTGTTTTCATTTTCATTGGTTTCCATGAATTTTTTAAATTCTTCTTTAATTTCCTGGTTGACCCATTCATTCTTTAGTAGGATGCTCTTTAGCCTCCATGTATTTGAGTTCTTTCTGACTTTCCTCTTGTGATTGAGTTCTAGTTTCTAGTTCTAGTTCCACAAGCACTGTGGTCTGCAAATATGCAGGGAATAATCCCAATCTGTTGGTATCAGATCTGGTATGATTTGTGACCTAGGATGCGATCTATTCTGGAGAATGTTCCATGGGCACTAGAGAAGAATGTGTATTCCGTTGCTTTGGGATGGAATGTTCTGAAGATATCTGTGAAGTCCATTTGGTCCAGTGTGTCATTTAAAGTCTTTATTTCCTTATTGATCTTTTGCTTAGATGATCTGTCCATTTCAGTGAGGGAGGAGTTAAAGTCCCCCACTATTATGGTATTGTTGTCAATGTGTTTCTTCGCTTTTGTTATTAATTGCCTTATGTAATTGGCTGCCCCCATGTTAGGGGCATAGATATTTACAATTGTTAGATCTTCTTGTTGGATAGACCCTTTAAGTAGATAGAGTGTCCTTCTTCATCTCTTATTACAGTCTTTGGTTTAAAATCTAATTTGTCTGATATAAGGATTGCCACCCCAGCTTTCTTTTGGTGTCCATTAGCATGGTAAATGGTTTTCCACCCCTTCACTTTCAATGTGGGGGTGTCTTTGGGTCTAAAATGAGTCTCTTGCAGACAGCATATTGATGGGTCTTGTTTTTTAATCCAATCTGATAGCCTGTGTCTTTTGATTGGGGCATTTAGCCCATTTACATTCAGGGTAACTATTGAAAGGTATGTATTTAGTGCCATTGTATTGCCTGTAAGGTGACTGTTACTGTAAATTGTCTGTGTTCCTTTCTGGTCTATGCTGCTTTTAGGCTCTCTCTTTGCTTAGAGGACCTCTTTCAAGATTTCTTGGAGGGCTGGTTTCGTGTTTGCAAATTCCTTTAATTTTTATTTGTCCTGGAAGTTTTTTATCTCTCCTTCTATTTTCAATGTCAGCCTAGGTGGATATAGTATTCTTGGCTGCATATTTTTCTCATTTAGTGCTCTGAAGATATCATGCCAGTCCTTTCTGGCCTGCCAGGTCTCTGTGGATAGGTCTGTTGCCAGTCTAATGTTCCTACCATTATAGGTTACATATCTCTTCTCCTGAGCTGTTTTCAGGATTTTCCCTTTGTCTCCGAGACTCGTAAGTTTTACTATCAGATGTCAGGGTGTTGACCTATTTTTATTGATTTTGAGAGGGGTTCTCTGTGCCTCCTGGATTTTGATGCCTGTTTCCTTCCCCACATTAGGGAAGTTCTCTGCTATAATTTGCTCGAATATACCTTCTGCCCTTCTCTCTCTTTCTTCTTTTTCTGGGATCCCAGTTATTCTAATGTTGTTTCATCTTATCGTATTGCTTATCTCTCGAATTCTGCCCTCGAGATCCTGTGGTTGTTTATCTCTCTTTTTCTGAGCTTCTTTATTTTCCATCATTTGGTCTTCTATATCACTGATTCTCTCTTCTGCCTCATTTATCCTAGCAGTTAGTGCCCCCATTTTTGATTGCACCTCATTAACAGTCTTTTTGATTTCGACTTGGTTAGATTTTAGTTCTTTTATTTCTCCAGAAAGGGTTTCTCCAATAACTTCCTTGCTTTTTTCAAACCCAGCTCGTATCTTTAAAGTCATGATTCTGAACTCTAGGCCCGACATTGCACTAATGTCCGTATTTAGTAGGTTTCTGGCAGATGGTACTACCTCTTGTTCTTTTTGCTGAGGTGATTTTTTTCGTCTTGTCATTTTGTCCAGAGGAGAATAGATGAATGATAGAACAAAATGCTAAAAGGTTAACAACGTCCCCAGAAAATATACTCTAATCAAATCAGAAAAGACCTGAAACCAGGGGAAAAGAAAGGGAAAGAAAGAAAAAAGAAAGAGAAGAAAAAAAAAGATAAAAAACAAACAAAAACCAAACAGAATATGATCAAATATGATCAGGCTGGTGCATAGATCAGTGCCACACACTAGATTTTGGGTGTATTTTGGTCTGTTAAAAGAAAGTGCCTCCTAAAATTTTAAGGAAAGACTTATATATGTACAAAATAAGGGTTGATATGATGAAGGGATGGAATATGACTGTAAAGATGAAAATTTCAAAAAATTTTATAAAAGGAATTGATAAGAAGATGTTTGAATAAAGAAAGAAGATGATTTTTAAAAAAAAGGAAAGAAAGAAAAAAAAAGGGGAGAGAATGTGATCAGGCAGGAGACTAGAACAAAGCCATACACTCGAGATTTAGGGTATATTTGGTATGTTAGAGATATGTACCTCAAAATTTTAAAGAGAGAACAACATATATATATATATATGTGTGTGTGTGTGTGTGTATATATATATATATATGCCAAAAATAAGGGTAACTACTATGAAGGGATAGAATATGACTCTAAAAATGAAAAATAAAAATGTTTTTTTTAAAAAAGGATTGATAAGTTGTTGGTTGCAAAAGGGAAAAAGAAAAATTCGAAAAAAAAAAACAGTTAAAAAAATTAACTTTGAAAGACTAATGAATCATGGTAAAAAAGCCATGAATTCTATGTGCAGTATTCCCCTAGCGCTGGAGTTCTCCCGTTCTCATTGATCGGTAAACTTTGTCTTGGCTGGCTGTTCCTGCTGATCTTCTGGGGGAGGGGTCTGTTGCCATGGTTACCAAATGTCTTTGCTGGAGGCGGAATTGCCCCGCCCCTGCCGGGTCCAGGCTAAGTAATCTGCTCGGGTTTGTTCTCGGGAGCTTTTGTTTCCTGCAAGCTTTCCGTTAGGCTTTGGAGGACGAGAGTGAAAATGGCGGCCTCCCAATCTCCACCCTGGAGGAGCCGAGAACTCGGGGCCCCGCTCCTCAGTGCACCCCCAGATAAAAGCAGTCAGTCACTCCCATGTCCCCGGTCTCCGGCCACACTCCGTGCTCACCCGGCCTGTGACCGAGCGTTTCTGTCTCTCGCAGCCGACTCAGTGTTGAGTCTCCAAACTCAGCAGATCCCTGCGGGGCACTCCCGCGCTGCTCCTCCCAGGGGAGGAAGGGGTGTCTCCCCGGATCTGCCGCTTGTCAGGTCCCTGCTGGAGGAGCAGTGGCCCAACTGTTTTGCCGATCACAGTTTATGGCAACCCTGAGCTGAGAGCCCGCGCCTTGGCTCCGCCTCTGCAGCCAGCTTCCCCGCTCCTATACCTGGGAGCTCTGCTGCACTCAGGCACCCCTGGTCTTTCTGTGACCCCGAGGGTCCTGAGACCACACTGTCCCGCGAGGATTCCACCCCCCGCTTAGCCACTGGAGCGACGTCCCTCCGCGGAGCCGGCTTCTAAAAGTTCCAATTTTGTGCTCGCAGCTCTATCACTTGCCAGAAGCGGCTGATGGAGGCCCCTCCCCCACCGTCTATCCTCCCGAATATGGCCTCGGATTCACTTCTCCGCACGTCCTACCTTCCAGTAAGTGGTCGCTTCTATGTTCAGAGAGTCGTTGCTATTCTTCTCTTCGATCTCCTGTTGAGTTCGTAGGTGTTCAGAATGGTTTGATCCCTATTCAGCTGAATTCCTGAGACCAGACGAAATCCAGGTCTCCTACTCCTCCGCCATCTTGCTCCGCCCTATGACATCCATTTTTATACATAAGTGCCCTTTTTAACTATGTGTATTTTCACATAAATGGGATTCCACCCTTTGTGTTGTGCTATTCCTTGTTTTGTTTTTTCCCTACTTCAGCATATGCAGCCTGACTGATTATTATCTTAAATTATGGATGTATCCCAATTTACTGCCCTGTCCCCTCCGGGTTACGTAAGTATACAGATATTTTTACTATTGAGAATAATGTGGTAAAGAACATTCTACCTCCTAGTATGCTTTCTACGTTCCAGCTAACTCCCTATCCTACCCCAAGGTCAACACTTCTGTGGACCCCATGGGGACCTGCAATCCTTCCATCATGGTCACCTGAAGTCTACTTTTTCCCCTGTGCCCAGTTTTCACTCCAAAGTCACTCATTAAAATAATTTCTTCTGCATATATCCTCACTCTCATCTCCCTTGTGCTTCCTCAGTTCACCTTATCCACTTGGCAAAGACTAACTGTGGATAACTCCAAATCTCTACCTATTCTCTGCCTGTATCTGTGCAGCTGAACATGTCTGGGGAGGGACTACAACCACACTGAACAGCCTCATTTGAAATTCATGAAGTCAAACCTCAAGCGGACCTTTCAGGCTGCCTGGCTCTGATAATGTGTCTCTTACTCAAATCACTCTCCAGGTCTCCCAGGTGACTATTTCACTCCTTCTTCTGTCTTTCACTCCTTTCCCAAGCTGAGATATTAAAGCAATCAGAAGAAAACTAGAAGACCTTCACCCAATGCAGCCACTGTATTGAGGCACCTCTGAGGATCTATACCTAATATTCTTTCTTACCTCCAGTATCTACTGTTCTCCCTCTTTCCACCAAAGCCCAGCTCCTTTTGTACTCTGGATTCCAAAATATACTTCTATTTTTTCAAATGCTCCAACCTTACTCCTGCCTTACAGTCTTTGTGTTAGATATTACTTAACTACGGAATCTTTTTTTTTTAAAGATTTTTATTTATTTACTTGTCAGAGAGAGAGAGAGAGAGCACAAGCAGGGAGAGCAGCAGACAGAGGGAGAAGCAGACTCCCTTCCGAGCAGGGAGTCCGATGTGGGATCATGACCTTAGCCTAACACAGACGCTTAACCCATGTGTCCCAAGAAATCTCTTTTTTTTCTAGATTACCACATTGTTCCCCACTCACCTCTTCCACAGGCATACCCTCACTATCCCAATTAATATTTGCTGCTCCCATGCAACCATACTAGATGCTCATTAGCTTGCACTATATTTTTCCCATAACAATTCTCCTGTAAAGTGGTATATCACTCACCTTTTTAAAAAAATTACACTTAGGGCACCTGGGTGGCTCAGTTGGTTAAGCGCCTGCCTTCGGCTCTGGTCGTGATCCCAGAGTCCTGGGATCGGGCTCCCTGGTCAGCGGGGAGTCTGCTTCTCCCTGTGACCCTCCCCCATCTCGTGCTCACTCTCTCATTCTCTCTCTCTCTCTCAAAAAAAAAAAATCTTAAAAAAAATAAAAAATATTACTTATTTTATTTCTCTCCACACTAGAAAGTAAGTTCAATGAGGGCAAGAGTTCTTTATTTTGTGTTTGTCTTTTGTTCTTTGATACATGTTACCAGTTTCTAGCACAGACCTTAGATAGAACGGATACTCTGTTAACACTGGTTGAATGACCAAATATCTCTAGGTACACATGTATAAAGATTTCTCCAAAAGGAATCCGTAACAGTGGAATTGCTGGTTCTGATGGTATATCCACTTAAAATCAGATAGTTTCTGCTAAATTCTCTTCTAAAAGGACTAGATCAATTTGCATTCCTATAAATAGTACATGAAAACATTTGTTTCTGTACAATTTAAGGACCATTGTATATTGCCAGTTCGAGTAATTTTTTGCTTATCTAATAAACCAAACAAATCTTACTTCGTTTTAAGATGCATTTCCTAGGTTACTTACTGGGTTGAGCATAGTTTCATAATTCCACTGGCCGTTTGTATTTCTTAATGAGTAGCCTGACTCTCCAGGCAATCTTTAAGAATTGCAGATTTTTGCACTTTTGTCTCTTATATATGCTATAAATGTAACCAGTATATTGACTAAACAGCACTCTGGGGTTTTAAAGTAACCATTTTCTCTCTTGCTTTTTCTTTGCATTTGTTTAATGAAACTTGTTCTTTTTCTGCCCCAGGTTAAAAAAATGGGTAACTTCATTTCTAGTTGCTTTTAGGTAATACAAATAGCATAGACTTAGAACACATAGTATAAAAATAGTAGAGTTTTAGAAAATAAAAACCATATACAGATTGCACGCAAATAGTACACATTTAGGAAGTTCACGTTCTCATTTGACAACCAAAACTCCAAAACTGGCCTAAAATTGAATCTCATCTGTCTCCGTTTGAACTCTAGAGGGAGCCTCCAGTTAGGAAAGAATGATGTGGCTGGCATTTTCATCCTTTTACTCTTCCAGCTTTGTTCTTCTCCCAGCTTTGCTAAATTTAGTTTCCGGCCTCTGTGGGGTTTGGGTTTTGGGGAGGGGAGAAAGGGTGTTAAGGAAGGGGGTGCAAAAAGTCCTAATTGATGGATACTGCAGTAAAATGGAGTGGAGTTTTCACTGCCTGGCAGATATTTAAAACAGACTCTCTCACACGGGGCTTGCAATAGATCCTGCTGCGATCTCTATGCTCTGACCCGTGTGAATGCCAGTCAGCTCTAATACCTCTCTGCTGAGGTTCATTCAGCCTTTCTGGCTGGGTCCTGAAGCAGCATCACTCCACCTATTTCCAGAATAGGACCTGAATTCTGATCACTCATGGATCCTGACACACTGTCCTGACACATTCTGGGAGAACAAACAAATCCTAATGCAACAGTGACTTCTGTGACAGAACACAAGCCTGTTTCTCAACCTTGGACATGTCTCCGGTGAGAATCAGGCACACCTGTCACCTTTAAATGCAGCGGACACTTAGCAGGTTCCCCCTTGATTCATTAGTCTTCTCACTGTTCCTGAAATATGCGTTTTGTCCCTGAGGGAAATAGGAAGAGATGTTTCAGGCTTGCAATAGTTCACCTCAGATATCTGCTTTACAAACACTCCTTTGGGCCCTTCCCCCCTGCTCCCCCAGATCCCTTTATGTTTGGGTTAGGGGATTGAGGGTTGTATAACTGGTTTTGAGATATCTCCATTAAACTTTTCCATTTGGCCTGAAACTTTACTTTTTGAACGTCCCTTGTAGCTTGGTGTTGCTTCTGCACCTCCAACTTAATAGTGTGTTGCACAAATATTGTTTCTCTGGGGTGTAACTTGTCTTTTTTGATGTATTTTTATCATATGAGATCTTCAGATCTTTTGCAGAATTAAACTTTCCACTGTTTTCCCTGGGGTATGTATCTTGTTCAAGGACACCATCCCTAAGTCAAGATAATATAAATATCCTTCTTTATTTTGTTCTAAACCTTTTACTGGTCAGTCTGTTTATAGTTAAATACTTTAACTACTTTAAATACAATGATACTTTGGTGAATTTTCTAGTACAGTTCACCTAATTTTATTTTTTTCCAAATGAAAGCCAACTGGTGTTGAACTGACCATGTGTTTCCCACTGATGTGAAACACCATCTTTATCACATATTTAATTCCTAAGTAGGATTCAAACCTGACCAAGCAGATATTTTTTTCTTATTAAATGGCAGGCAATCTACATTCACAAAGCAGAAAATCTGGTTACTTCCCTGAGCAACAGCTCTATTTTTCACGATTCCATAAATTCTACAGAATAGGCAGTATTATCGCAACTGCCTTACCAGCTTTCCGGGTTTGTTACAAGCTTAAAGATAAAATTAGATCATACAGACAAAGGTTTTTGGCAAATTATAAAACTATTTACAAATTTAATTATTGTTTTTTTTAATCTTCTATTTAAAAAATATAATCCTGAGTGAACTGTCATTGTAAAACATAGCCCTAATGAAACAAGCCTCCCATCTATTTCCAGACATTATACTCAACAGGATGAAAATTATCCACTGCAAACTGCTCATTTTAAAATTAGTTTTATGCAAGAAAATTATATAGGACATACTATTTTGTTCTAGCATTATATAATTTAATAAATGTCAATTCTATAGTTCTCTGACATTATATCTACGTTTGGTTTAAAATAGCAAAAGAGAAAAAAATGGATTTCAACAAATTGGTCTCAAATTCCACTGAGTCTGCTGAGTTGTGATAATGGAATAACATGATGGAATGACACAAATATTGTCAAAACTGCAATAAATAGGATCATGTTTTCCCCTGAAGAGGGAGAAACAGAGGATGGCAATATCAGAAAATTTTATTTTTGTAAGTTTCATTCTGCAGGTAGCTTTTATACATTTTTACATTTTAAAATATGATGCACAATGAATGCACTGGGCAGTTCTTATCAAGCCCAATAGTTTAAAAAAGTGAAACATGGGCACCTGGGTGGCTCAGTGGTTAAACGGTTAAGCGTCCGCCTTCGGCTCAGGTCTTGATCTTGGGGCTCCTGGGATGAGGACCCCCACACACACACACCATAGAGCGTTGAGCTCCCTGCTCAGCAGGTAGCCTGCTTCTCCCTCTGTCCTCCCCTCCCCCCGCTTGTGCTCTCTCTCTGTCTCTCTGTCAGATAAATTAAAAATAAGTAAATAAATAAAAAAGTGAAACAGTACCAATTTCATTTTGGTAAACCACTACAAAAGAAAACTATACTTAGATTAAAAACATAATGAGACTATTGCACAGTATGCTGTCAACCACATTTTTATTGAATAACAAATCCTTGTAACGATGAAGAGTTAATTAAAAGTTACATAGCAATCTGTTACCTTGAAGTTTGAGGTCAGGCTTGGCAGATAAAAGCTCAAAAGTTCCTTTACCATATGCCTGCATTACCATATGGTTTCGGGAGGAATTTATTTGACCGCTGATTGCATATATTTCAAAGGAAATACAAGAGGGATTTAGGAAAGCCGGATGGAGCCAAACTTAGTTCTTCAACAATCTCATTTAAATGAAGGTGAAAGTTCGATGTTCAAGTAATACTGGTTTGATGATTATGGGAAGAAAGGTGGGGAAAGGTAGTAGACAGGCAAATGAATTCCAAATTTTTATACATGTTTATATCTATTATGTTTTAATAAGCAAAGACAATTCCTAATTGGTCCTTTTTCCCTCTAAAGGAGATAAAAGCTTACAAAATCATATCGGGTCTCTTCTTGGACAGGGACAAAAGAGAAACACGTGCCTCAGACAACCTTTAGTTTTACTCTTGAAGGTGTTTTGTGGACTAATATCAGACCTCTACACATAACACAGAGCAGCTGTCTGCCCTCTTGGCTCCCTGTCTTCTGTGCTCCAGCCAACTAAGAGCTGCCTTTTGTTCTCCTGTCAAGTCAAACTCATGGATCTGATTTGTGTTGGTCCTGTTGTCTCCTAAGTCTTACAATGACTTACACGAAGTATGCAGGCCAGAGGCTGTGCAAAAGCAATAATCATGAGAGAGATACCAATAGTAAAAGCAACTAATATTGTATTTTTTGTGTACTTAATGGATGCCAATGATTCTGCCAAGTGCTGTTTAATTGTCTCAGGTAAACCTCATACTTTATGAAGCAGGCACTCTTATTATTCCCACTTTTTGAATGTGGGATACATCCCAGGCTGGCACAACTTGTAAGTGACAGAGTCAGTGGGGGAGCCCGGGCCCCTTGCTGTGAACCACTGAGTTTTCCTGCTTCTTCCACGACACTAGAAACTATGGTGAGAAGGGGATGCTATGTTGCCCCTTTGTACCACTTGGGCTAAAAGACAAAGAGGCCCCGGGGCAGAAACTGTGCTAAATGCTATTCTCTGATGGTAGGAACAAAGGTAAGAATAATAATGGCACCCGGCTAGTCTCGTGAGGAAGGAGATAGATTAGCATCGAAGAAACTCCCTGAGGAGTCCTGTGAAGCTAACAAAATTGCTTCTACCTTCATGCCCTATCACCATTACAATCATAGCTTCAGTAATACTGCATAAAAGTCAGGTACTATAATTATCTTTTCAGAGTTAAAAAAAAAAAAAGTTTCAGAGGCACATCTGATTTCACAACAAAGGCTCCAAATCCAAGTTGAAGAATGATGGAGATTAAATTGGCACCAAATTCAAGACAAATTTGAAACTTCTCAGTATTCACCTAATTTGAGAAAATATTGGGAGTGATGTTTGGCAGTATTTGGGCAAAATAAAAACAAGAGGAACAGAGAATGAAAAGAGTTGAGCGTTGACTTTTCCTAAAATTGTACTTCAGAAATTTTGATTAGTGATTCAACTAGAAAGGTAGAATTTGCCTGAGCTTCTAAGTTAGATTGAGATAAGACAGAATTTACCCATTGGGCCCTATTCGCTCATCATTCATTCATTGAACAAACATTTCTTGACGGCCTCCTTAGCAACAGGCCCTTTTCTAGGCTCTGGGAGTAAAATTGTGAACAAGACTGATAAATTCTCTGTTTTTATGAAATTATAGTAGAAGAGACAAGTAAATAAACAAGTAAATGAGGAAACAAAATACCTTTTGGGAACGTTTTACAAGACAGATTACAATAAATGCAAGGCAATGATAGATAATAGCTGGGGGCTTAATTTCAAATGAGTGATTAGATGTGGGGGCTATCTGAGTTGGTGACATTAAAACTGAACTTGAATAAGAAGATAGGATTCATGGGGCGCCTGGGTGGCTCAGTCATTAAGCGTCTGCCTTCGGCTCAGGTCGTGATCCCAGGGTCCTGGGATTGAGCCCCACATCGGGCTTCCTGCTCAGCGGGGAGTCTGCTTCTCCCTCTCCCACTCCCCCTGCTTGTGTTCCCTCTCCCATTGTGTCTCTCTCTGTCAAATAAATAAATACAATCTTTAAAAAAAAAAAAAGAAGATAGGATTCATTATGGGGAGCTCTGGAAGAAGAGTATTCTAAGAAAACTCTTGGGCAAAAGCTATGGGGTGAAGAAACAGAGCCAGCAGATGTGACTAGGGCTGAATGAGGTAGAGGTATATAGTGCAGGAGATGAAAGCGAGGAGTAGTCAGTGCCAGCTTATGTTGTAGCACGTTAAAGTTCAGAGTCAATAATTGCATTTGATTTTAAGTACAATTTGTAACCAATGGAAGGTTTTAAACAGCATATTTTTTAGGAAATAATGGTGTTTTTCTTAATTCATACATCAGGATAATAGGTATAAACTGGGACCACTCTAGATAAGTGGGACAAATGGTCATCCTTGTTTTAAATAGGCATGCCATTATAACTTTTAAAAGATTCCTATGAGTGTTGTATGGCCAATGGATTTTGGGGGGAGTAGCAATGGAAACAGGGAGAATAATTAAGATGCTTTTCATTAGCCTAAAAGTGAAAGAGTAGTTGCCTTGATGAGTGTGGTATTAGAGTTGATTTCATTTTATTAAACAAACACATATGTATATTCCAGACAATGAGTTATATTCTTGGATGTAGAGAGGACTTGCTAACGGGGAACAGGAAGCTCTCAGCCATGACGGCTCATGGACAGAGAGCAATGAACAATGACTCCTAGTTTTTGGCTTCAGCAAATAGGCGGATGCAATTACTGTTTACAGTGATTTGATTTAAGAGAGCATCCTAGGCAGGGGGAAATGAGAGCTCTATTTTGTCCATGATAAGTTAGTTATGCCTATTTGACATCCATTTGGAGATGTCAAGTAGTCACTTGGAATATGAATTTAGGAAATGACAGGTTTGGAGGTATGTCTTTGGGAGTCATTGATCTATAGATAGTATTACTGCACTTGCCTGATCTTTGCCTTCTTAAAAGCCTCCACTAATCTTCAGGATCTCTAGATAAGTTGAAGGTCAACATCTTACTTATTACAAGATTTCTGAGAGTCTGGTCCTCCAATCAGTCAAATCAGAATCAACCTTGGTGTTTGTCTCTAATTCAGCTTTTGATGCCCCAATGCCAGAAGCTTTTATTTGACATGGCATATGATAGGGCCATAGAATCTGCTTTGTGAATGAGCTCTCCAGGGATCCCAATGCCCTTTAAGTTTGCAAAGCACTGCCTTCATTGTTGTCACGGTGTCCTATAAGTAGTGAAAGAGGCAGAGAAGTATATGCTGCCTGAGCTGGCAGCTTCTGATGATGGGGGTGGGGTGAGGGCGACAGAAATATGACTCTACCATCCCTTGTCTTAATTTCATCACTATTATTATTGATGTTTATTTTAAGCTCTTGTAACTTTATTATGATTATATTTTGTTTTACTTTAATGCAATGTAATACTGTAGTTCTTGAAGCTGGCATACAGAGGAACTACTGTATTCGTTTAATAAAAATGTGGACTCCCGTGATAATTCGGATTCAGAGGTTATCCTTGGAATCCTTATTTTTAATGAGCACCTCAGGTACTTCTGAAACTATGATTACTAAGTGATTCAGCACAAATTCCTGTTTTACGTGGAAGTTTCCACATGAGGACTTTCAGTTGCTTCATATTTAAGCTCCTAGTATTTGGACTTGTTCATGTACAGTGTGATTTACATCACTTTACAGTTCCTTAGGTTTGTTCTCTGTAATGTTTTTAAAAAAACTATTGAGAGTAAACAGTTGGGCTCTACATTCAATTTCTGAAAATTAAAAAAATTTATTTGGTTTCATATAAACATTATTATGGTCTCGAGAAAAGAAACTCTCTACCTATTAATCTTTTTGTTCCCCCCGCCATGGTCTTACTAAATTTAATTTCACTTGATTTTATTTTTGACATACAAAAACCTGTATATATTTGATGTTTACAACTTAATGAGCATGGAGATAAGTATAAACCCATAAGATCATCACCACAACCTATACCATTAAGCCATCCATCACCTCAAATAGTTTCCTTCCACCTCTTATTATTATCTTGATTAAAAAATTTTTAGAGAAGGTGGGGGAGACAGAGAGAGAGGGAGAGAGAGGGAGAATCTTAAGTAGGGCTACACACCCAGCACGGAGGTCCATGCAGGACTCAATCTCACAACCCTTGAGATCATGACCTGAGTTAAAATCAAGAGTTGGACGTTCAACCTACTGAGCCACCCAGGCACCCCTTATTATCTTAAATTTTCTAAAATTAAGATATAATTGACATATAATGTCATTCTGGTTTCAGTTGTACAACATAATGATTCAATATTTGTATATATTGCAAAATAATCACCACAATAAATCTGGTTGCCATCCCTCACCATACAAAGTTAACTTTCAGGATTTATTCTTTTGGTAACTTTCCAGTATGGTCTACAATATTACTGACTACAGTCACCATGCTAAACATAACATCCTCATGATTTACTTATTTTATAACCGGAAGTTTGTTCCTCTTCACCTCTTTCACCCATTTTACCCACCTCACAGTTCCTCTTCCCACTGACAACCATCATTTTGTTCTCTGTATTTGTGCTTTTTGTTTTGTTTTAGATACCACATATAAGTGAAATCATATGGTATTTGTCTTTCTCTGTTTGACTTATTTCACTTAGCATAATAGCCTCTAGGTCCATCTATTTGTTGTAAATGGCAAGATTTCATTTTTAAAATAGCTTAGTAATATTCCAGTGTGTGTGTGTGTGTGTGTGTGTGTGTCTGTGTGTGTGTGTGTGTGTGTCACATCTTCTTTATCCATTCATCCATCAGTGGACACTAAGGTTGTTTCTGTATCTTGGCTATTGTAATGTTGCAATGGACATAGGCTTGCATATATCTCTTTAAATTAGTGTTTTCATTTTCTTTGGATAAAAACCCAGACATGTAATTACTGGATCACCAAGAGGCACCTGCACCCCAATGTTTTTGCAGCAATGTGCACAATAGTGAAACTATGGAAAAAGCCCAGATGTCCATTGACAGATGAATAGATAAATAAGACGTGGTATATATACACAATGGACTCCTACTCAGCCATCAAAAAAATGAAATCTTGCCATTTGCAACAACATGGATGGAACTAGAGGGTATTATACGAAGCGAAATAAGTCAATCAGAGAAAGACAATTATCCTATGATCTCATTGATATGTGAAATTTGAGAAACAAAATAGAGGATCATAGGGGAAGAGAGGAAAAAATAAAACAAGACGAAACCAGAGAGGGAGACAAACCATAAGAGACTCTTAATCATAGGAAACAAACTGAGGGTTGTGGGGGGTGGGGTGAGTGGAGGGATGGGGTAACTGGGTGATGGACATTAAGGAGGGCATGTGATGTAAGGAGCACTGGGTATTATATAAGACTGATGAATCACTGACCTCTACCTCTGAAACCAATAATATAGCATATGTTAATTAATTGAATTTAAATAAAATAAATAAAAGTGAATATTTCTGAGAGAGAAAAAAGAAATTACTAGATCACATGGTAGTTCTATTTTTAATTTTTTAAGGAATCTCCACAGTTTTCCATAGTGGCTGCACGTAATCTTTAAGTATATTTTCCCAAAATGTGCAGACATGAAAAAATATCTCAAGTGAAATGTTCAAATGAAAATATTTTTCAGTGTTCCATAATAAACTGCTATTCATTGTTAGCTTTACTCATTTGCATCAGATTTTTCTAGTTCTAAATATATTAATTCTGAAAGTATGATAAAACCTGAACAGATTATCTAAAGGAAAAAGATAGATGCAGAGATGGAAATAACCTACTTGCTATAAGTGGAAAATTATGCTTGATTATTATTATTAATTCTATTTTTAGTCCTTCTACAATTTTAAAAGCTCATACATATCCATTACCTATTTGTTTCTTATAGCAGCCTTGTAAGGGAGGTAAGAAGGTAATTATCATTTCCACTTTACAACCAAAGCCCTAGGAAAGTAAATGACTTGCTCAAGGTTGTGTATAGTAGTGCTGAATCAAGGGCTTAAACTTAAACCTTTTTACTCCAAGTCTGGAGTATCACCCAAAATACCTAAGTTGTCTTGTCATAATATATGTGACAGTCTTCCCTGACATTTTGAATCAGAATCTAACCCCTCTTTGCTAGCTGTTTCTGATGTGCTTGTAAACAGCCTTATAAGAGCCTTCCTGAGTGTATCAATCTGTTTCTCAACAAAATTAGGAAGTATATTATTCATGACACTTCTGATGCCCGAGACCAAATCCCATCTCAAACTGGCTTAAACGGAAATGCTACTGTTGGGGAGAGGTAGAATTACTGACTTCCATAAATGAACCCTCAGGCAGTAGAAAATCTCCAGGTAAAGCGACATCCAGGATAGCAAATGATGTCATCAAGACTAGGTTCTTCTCATGGGGTGCCTGGGTGGCTTACTTGGTTAAGCATTCAACTTTTTGATGCGGCTCAGGTCATGATCTCAGGGTCCTGAGATCAAGCCCTGCAGTGAGCTCCACGCTGAGCCTGGATTCCGCTTAAGATTCTGTCTCTCCTTCTCTGTCCCTCCCCGCTCGCGTGCTGTCTCTCTCTAAAAAAAAAAAAAAAAAAAAAAAAACAACGAAAGAAAGAAAGAAAAGGAGAGAAAAGAAAAGAAAAGAAAAAAAAAAAGACTAGGTTCTTTTCCATTGCTTGATATATTCCTCTCAGTGATGGAGCTCAGATGTCTTTTCATGATGGTATCCAAGAGTGTTAGTTTTCATCTTCAAATCCCCATACCAGGGAGGAGACATGTCTCCTCTTTCCCTCGTGTTCCAGCAAAGGTTCTGGATTTACCTTGGGTCAACTGAATCAATGCCCTAGAGAGAAGGTTACGTTGTTCTGACAGCTTAGGAAGGGCAGCTCCTTCCCATGTTGGCCCATCAGCTGGAGGCTCCAGCTCACCACACACTGGGAAAAGGAAGGGTGAGATACTGAGTAGCCAGTTCACCTTATGTTCTACCTTAAGAACAGCAAAGAACATTTAGCTTATTTTTCTTCTAACTCGATGTTCCCTGAGAAATAAATGATATTAACTTGTTTTATTGTTTTGAAAATACTTTAGGAGTTCTAAGACTTGGCAGTATCAGTGGGCTTTTGATTGCTAGCCTTCTATGTGGAACTGAGTGAGACAAACATTTATGGATTAACTGACTTTTCAATTAGTTTACCTCTGTTTAAACAGGTGAAGGAGTTGGAACTTAGAAAGTCTGTGGAAATTCCAAAAGCTCTAATGCTTTGAACTTAGACCGTGAGGGGTTGTTATAGTCAGTCATTATAATAAATTTATTACACCATGGTGCTTGAACATGTCCATTGCCAGACAAAGTCCAGATTTATGGGCAATCATACATTATGTATCAGATATAAAAAAAGTTTTATGCTATTGCACTAAATTTCAAGAAAATATAAATCCTGACAAAGAGGAAACTACTCTAAGAAAAAAAATCTGTGGCTGATGCTCAACCCCTTGCAGTCGCTTCAGCGACCAACTGTGAATTTGTGTTTGGATTTTCACAAAGAATGTTCAGACATTAATAGTAGTTTTCAGAAGCAGAGTGTCTAGAAGGAAAAAAGCTTTTAATTCAAACAAAATTGAGTCAACTTTTCATTTTAAAGTCATGAAGGCGTTAGTGTTACTAAGCCCTAGAACCACCCTAACAGAAGAACATTAGTCCTAAAAAAAGCACAACTTGTTTTTTTTTTTTTTTTAGTTGCATAGTAGGGAGGAAATACAAAATGAGAACCGGATTTAAAAAAAAAAATCTCTATGATCACTAGAGAATAAAGGCTGTCACATAATAGCTGACCTAAACTTTTAAATGATTCTCACCCTCCACCTAGAGAGGAAAAATGAGCAAAATGAGATTAAATACTACTTGTGACCACAAATTCCTTGCTGAGTGAGTCACTGTACTTGAAATGTAAAAACAATTTAAGACTAGATAGAATGTATTGTCCTGGACCACCAAATAATGTACAGATGAAATTCAGCAAGTTCTCAAAGAGAATCTAATACTAGTATTTGCAAAAGGTGGGAAATATATATTTTTTTCTTTAGAGAGAGAAAGAGCACATGTGTACAAGTCGGGAGTGGGGAGCAGAGAGAGAGAAAGAGAGAATCTAAAGTAGGCTCCACACCCAGAGCGGAGCCTGATGCAAGGCTCGATCTCACCACTCGGAGATCATGACCTGAGGTGATATCGAGAGTCAGAGGCTCAACCGATTGAGCCCCACAGGCGCCCCTGGGAAATAATTTTTTAAAAGAAATGGATCATCATCAGAATGCCTACTTTTAATACTTTCTCATATTCACACACTTATTCAATGTGAAAATGTGTCACACACACAAACACACACCCCAGTATTCATTTCCTCCACCTGGTAGAGAAGGCTAATATTTAGGCAATGATCTCTTTTCTTCCATTCCTTCCAATCCCTCATTTCCTCTTTCATTCCCTGTTTCTTCCTCTCTTCTACTTTCTTTATTTTAAAACATGCTCTTTCTTCCTCCTTTCTTTATTTTAAAATTATTTTATTCATTTACTGAATATTTATCTAACATTGGCTGAAAAATAAACCAATGAATTCCCCTTCAAAAAGCAACACAATATGTTCTCTGCAAATATTTTGAAAGATCTTTCTTCTACAACAGGAAAATACTATAGTGTATGGTTGAGAATAAAGGTGCCAGAATATTTGGTTTAGAATATTTTTTAACTTAAAAATTTTTTAACTTTTTATTTTGAAATTATTTCACACTTAGAGAAACATTACAATCAGTTAAAAGAATTTCATTATGCATTTCACCCAGATGCCCCAAATATCAACATATCAATCTTTTACTACATTTATTTACTCTCTCTTTTTTCTGATATGTTTGGGAGTAAGTTATAGACATGATGACCCATTATTCCTAAATTTTTCATGCATATTTCTTAGAAACTAGGCTATTTCTCATATAACCATAGTGCAATTATTAAAAATAGGAAATTAACATTGAAACATTACTAGTATCT
This sequence comes from Zalophus californianus, assembly GCF_009762305.2. Classification (NCBI taxonomy): domain Eukaryota; kingdom Metazoa; phylum Chordata; class Mammalia; order Carnivora; family Otariidae; genus Zalophus; species Zalophus californianus. The sequence goes on along the minus strand of NC_045595.1, from coordinate 41,931,298 downwards.
AAACTATAGGCATTATGCAAATGAAATTTAAAATTCAAACTTCTCAATTATCTCTGTAATGCTGATTATGACTAAAAAAATACATATTTCTTTTCCTATGCAGGATTTCATCCAAGGGTTCACACTGCATTTTATTATCATGCCTCTTTAATTTTTTTAAATCTGGAAGAGTTCTTTAGGATTTCTTTATTTTTTTACCTTAGTGTTTTTGAAGACTATGGGCCTTTATTTATTTATTTATCATTTGTAGACTGTCCCTCAGTTGGAGTTTTCAAATATGCCATATGATTAGATTCCAGTTGTGTTTTTGTTGTTGTTTGTTTGCTTTCTTTCTCTTTTCTTTTCTCCCTCCCTCCCTTTCCTCCCTCCCCTCCCTCCCTCCCTCCCCTCCCTCCCCTCCCTACCTCCCTCCCCTCCCTCCCTCCCTCCCTCCCCTCTCTCCCTTCTTTCCTTCCTTCCTTCCTTCCTTCCTTCCTTCCTTCCTTCCTTCCTTCGCAGGAATACTTCCAAAAGATGCTTTGTGCTTCTCTGTGCATCATATTAGGAGGCACATCACCATTAATGGTGATTTTAACTTTGATCATTTGGCTAAGGTAGTGTCTGCCAGGTTTCTTCACTATATAGTTATTATTTTTTTCTCTTTGAGTTTAATAGTTATCCTTTAGAGAAAATATTCTGCTTATCATCAAATTTTTACTAGTAGTAGTTTCACTGACAATTGATGATCCTGTCCCAAATGATTTATACTTTTTTTCCAAATGATTTATACTCTTGTGTTTGCCAAATAGTGATTTTCTAATTCCATCATTCCATCTATATTTACTAGTTTATGTCTTTTATAAGGAAGAATTCTACCCCATTCATTCATTAATTCACTTTTAAAAAGATTTTATTTATTTATTTATTTGACAGAGAGAAAGAGTACAAGCAGGGGGAGCAGCAGGCAGAGGGAGAAGCAGACTCCCCACTGAGCAAGGAGCCTGATGTGGGACTGGATCCCAGGACCGTGGGACCATCACCTGAGCTGAAGGCAGACGCTTAACCGACTGAGCCACTCAGACATCCCTCATTAATTCACTTTTATCATTATGGATTCAAAGAATTATTTTATTCTATATACCATTATTATCATTATCTTAATGTTCACATTTTCTGAGAGATAATCATTTCGCAAGAGATGCATGTATCAAATCATCAACATTGTACACCTTAATCTTACACAATGTTACATGTCAATTATATCTCCATAAAGCTGGAAAAAAATTGTGAGAGTTGGCCAAATTTCAATGGAATAACATAACTACACTCAAGGGGATGCAGGAGGGAGCCAACATAAGTAAATTGTGAGCACAGAATTTTGATTATACACCTTTACATTAAAGACAAAAAAATTTAAGCAAGTCTTGAACTTTAACTTGTAGATTATTTTTTACTCTGGTATCAGTTAGCAATTCTAAAACTACTTCATGTGATTCTAATTTTAAACAAATTGATTCAGGTTATTATTTATAGTATGCATTTGATATAGAAATATAGATCCATGTGTGTAAAGTTGTATGTATATATGTATATATACATATATGTATGTTGAATCTGAGTATGCCAATGGCCTGATATAAGAACACAACTCTTGTGTTCTATAAAGAATATTGTGTATTCTTTATGTGTACTCTCTCTAATACTCATAGCAAGTAACAAGGGCATCAAATTAGGGTCTTGTTTTCATTCTAATTGTAAAGTTAAGAGCAGATAGGACATCACATTTGTTAAATACTATGACATCATTCATTATTGATCACTGTTTTAATTTCTTTCTGGGCCAAAATAAGGTGTTCCTAGGAAGCTGGAAATGAGAAAAGGTAACTGACTCTCAGACTTAAACCATAATAAACTGTAAAATCAACCCTCTGAAGATCAAAGAAAAAAATGTGTAAATCATGCCAGCAGGATATGATTGTAACTTGATGGGTTGTGTTAATATATCTAAGAAGAGAATATATGTAACAGAATATACATCTGGCAGAGAAGCAGTAAGAAGCAATTATAAAAGCACCAATTGTCTGTTACCATCCTCAAGAACTGTCCAGGAGGGGAAAATGCCACTATTTATATATCTATCTATCTATCCAGGACAAAAAAAAGCTTGAGTCTCCGTGGATGGTATATCCCTATAGTTTGAAGACATACACATTACAAATTTATGTAAGATTGAAATCTTATAACTCACATTGTTCAATTCCACGCTCACCAACTGACTTTTAGATCTCAGTCTGTCATGGGAAATGGAGCCTATGAGCCAGTAGACAATACTGAGACAGCATTCAACAATCTCAACAGTTAGAGCTCTCATTGTAAGCTACTATATTTGCAGGCTTACTCTACACATCGCTTTCATAGGTTTGGTTACTGTGAATCTGCCCTTCGGTAGCTACGCTACCATGTTCTGCTGGTCAATCAGGTGTCTAGCTACGAGACTATGAACCAGGAAGGTCCGGGGGAGGAAACAAGCCAGCCTTGCTGAAACATCTTTGGCTCTCCAAATTAGGCAAGTTATGGTCTTAAGTGTCTAGAGCTGTGAATAACATTATTCAATAACTTAATTTCCTGAGTACCTGCTCTTAGCCAAGCACTAATTTAGGAGCTCCACCAGCAGGATTAGATTCATCTGTCTTACATATCAAAATAGGTAATATCCATGCTCACTTTTATATATTGTGACATATAATCAAAATAAAATTTATTTTTTAAAAAGCAAGTAAATAGCCATATTTTTACAATAGGAGCATAAGTAGGATCTGACTAAGGAACTTGCTCATTATAATTCCCTGCCAGTCCCAACAGCTTATTTTCTACCTGGGAAGTAACTTTGATAATGATTTTAAGCCAAACTCTCTGGGATCTTGGGTAATTCTTAAAGAATTATTTTTGATAACTATTTGGCTCATATTGTTACTGCCAGAAAGAATTATTTTTTCTTTTATATGAGCATCTTTAATGCCTTTTGAGCAATTAAAACCAGACAACCATTTAGTGCAACAATCTTTCTGCTAAGAATTTACCTCACAAATAGATATATTTGCAATTTGTATGCTTAATATATGAATTGGGATGCTAGGTGCAGCATTTCTAGCAGCAAAAAGTAGCAGAAAAAAGCTGAATGTTTATGACGAGTAGATTAGTAAAATAAAATGTGGTATAGCCATATAACAAAACAAGGCTTCTGATAAAATTAAGTTGATCTATCATAGAATCATAAAAACCTTCTGAAAAATAGTAATAAATGAAAGAAAGTAAAGAACAAAAGAGTATATAAACTAACATCACCATGTAAAGAAAATCTCTATATAAATACTTTATATCTATACACACACACACACACCACAACATTTGTGTGTTTTATTTTTTTGCAGAGATACACCAAAACTTAACATTTTTTTATCTTCCTAGGGGAGGGGAATTGGAAGTGGAAGGCTTTTGTTTGTTTGGGTTTTTTTTTTTTTTTTTTTTTTTTTAAGTTCTCTACTGAAAGCTAAGTCTTGTTGATTGCTGTCCCTGGCACTTAATACACCTAAAATGAGTCTGGCATAGAGAAAAACACTTAATAACTCTTAGATGAATGAAGGAAAGTTGAAAGAGTGAACTTTATTCTTTTCAGTATAACTTGAGTTTTCCAATCATCTGCGTGTATTTTTTAAATTAAAAAATGCATTAGGGATTTTCTTAGTTGTGTTGCATGCCCCTTCAGCTGTATCATTTATAATTAATTGTAGTTTAAAACTTTTCTGTGCTATTTAAACTATTGCAAGGGTTTTAGCTATTCTGCCCCTGCTCCAAATCACCTCCCCATTCCCATTTTGTAGAGTGAGAATCTCATGTCTCTGACTCAGACTAAGGTGCTCCACAGGTAGCATAGTAGTCAGACGTGGTGACATCTCCTCTATTTTTAATAGACTCCCCACAGATGCCCAGCCCTTCTGCCTTTTGCTTCACTCACTCTTTTGGATATTGCTGACCACAGTCTATTCCAACAGAGCATTCCAGAATGGCTCATCCAGAGTGATCTGTCATCGCCTTTCCCCTGTTAACATTCCCTCTGTTCTTAGCCCACACAAGCAATTATACTGATAACTATAAATGTATATTCCATCTCTTTCCTGGCTCTTTCTTCTGCTTTTGATACCAAAAGACAAGATACAAAACTCCAAGACTTGGTCCTCAGCCATTTTATCTTCTCTATGTATACTTCCTCTTTAAGGGAACTGATCACTGATCTCGGGTTAATTAATTAACTAATTAATTTTAAAGATTTTACTTATTTATTTGACAGAGAGAGACACGGCGAGAGCAGGAACACAAGCAGGGGGCATGGGAGAGGGAGAAGCAGGCCTCCCGCCGAGCAGGGAGCCCGATGCGGGGCTCCATCCCAGGACCCTGGGGATCATGACCCGAGCCCAAGGCGGACGCTTAACGACTGAGCCACCCAGGCGCCCCTGATCTCGGCTTTAAAAGCTAAGACACAGTGACTCTAAAATTTATATCTCCAGCCTTAACTGCAACCTGGAACTCCGGATTTGAGTACCCGAGTGCTGTTTTCCACAACTCTGCTTGCATGTTCCATAGACATCTCCAAATTAATTTCCACACCAAACCCATCAGTTTTTCTCCATTGCAAGTAAAGTCAATGCTAATTATTTAGGCATCCAAACCTAAAACATGGCATTATCTTAATATCCTTGTGTTCCTTCAGACTCTACATACAATCAGTTAGCAAGGTCTGGTCGTTTTACGTCCAAATAGGTTGAGAATCCTACCTAGCACTTCCACCACCACCAACCTGCTCTGGCAATAATCATCTTTCCCCCGAACTACTGCTTTGTCTCCTTCCTGTTCCCACCCCAGCCCTTTACTGTATTCATTATTCACACAGCAGTGAGACTGCTTCTCAAAAATAGAAACAGAGTATATTGAGTTTCTCTTTAAAATTCTCTAAGGGTTTCCAATTATGGCTAGAATAGAATTAAGTTTCTTTCAGTGACCTTTCATTGTCATTCCCTATCCCACACCTCAAACTCCCACCCCCAACCTCCCCTCCCTGCCTCCCGTCGGACAAATAGGTCTTCTTGTTTTTCTTCAATTAACCAACCATGTTCCTTTTGCACGAAACACTTTTCCTCCAGATTCCTTTTCATCCTTCAGGTCTTTGTTAAAGTCTTATTTCCCCAGAGATGTTTTCCCTGACAAACCTCGCTAAATGTGAACCTTTGTGGCTATTTACCATCTCTTCTTTTTATTGCATTTTTCACTGTATATAATTGCATTATAAATTTGTCACCTTCTTTATTCTCCCCTAGAATGCAGTTACCCTGAGGGTAGTTACACTGAAGAAATGTCATAAGTATTCTTTGAATGTTGATTGGATTATTCTCTGAACCTCTCTATATATTCCCTGCCTGTATCAGAGAAATAATGCCTAAATGTTTGAAGAGCTGAAGTATATAATCTACAAAATATTCCAGGATTATATTTCAATTTTCACCAGAGAATTTAAGAAGTAAATTTATTCTCATCTATGTTCATTTATGACTTTTCTGTCCTTTTAACTTCCAGCCCTATACACTTGCTATAATGTATTTCTTGAACAGACAAGGATAGAAAAAAGCCACCATATTATCCCCAAATATCGAGGCCCATTAATTTTAGATTAGTCCAACTAAAGACATTTGAAGTTTTAATATTGCCTGGATTTCTTAGACAAACTAAATTTCAGATCACAAATAAGTGATGTTTTTGTTTTTATTTGTTTGTTTCTATGTAGGGGGACATCGCACCTTTAAACTTGACAGAACATTTGTCTTGATTAATGTTAATCTCCTTGAAAAGAGACTGTGGGTCAATAGTCATTAACACCTGGCTTATGTGTAGCTGAAAATATTTACTTGCTTCAAAGTTCAAGAAACTAGAAATTCAGATTTTTCAAATTCTAATCTAAAGTAAGTCTCTTTAACACTGTATGTCCATATCAACTATATATCATTTCTAGTGCAACTGAAAAACTACAAGCCATTCTGCATGTTCTGAAACAGTCTAAGATTAGAAGAAATGATTGTAGCATCTCAGCACATACTCCATATTTTAGGTGAATATTGTTGATTTTTTTCCCACCTAGCATGATAGCTCCACTTTTGGGTAAAAATTTAAATGAAAATAATGTATGTTACAGATACTTAAAATAAAAATTAAGGAAAGACAACAAGATGGTAGAGATTCACTTTTCCCTGTACCTGTCCTGTAAATACAACTGAAATGCCCTGGAAACAACTCAAAAGACAATGACAAAAGGACTCTGGGAGCTAGGAAGTAGAACTCAGACTGGTTAGGGTGCTCAGAACTTCAGGAAGGACAGTGGGGTAAGTTTTTTGAGTTTCCCTTTATTGATCTTATTTCCCAAACGTCACACCAGAATTCCCAACATACAGACAAGAAAACAAAGAATGCCTACTTTCTTCAGCCAAAGACAAGAAAAGAAGTCCAACAGAGACCTAATGGGAAGTCGTAAGCCCCATTCCACAATCAGGGCAGTAGTAGGCGGGCTGATTTGTCTGCAGTAGCATCTTCAAAAGCCCCGATGAGCTGACTCAATCCCTACTCCAGTCTGGGGCCCTGACGGGCAGTGCCATCTGCTCTCTCAGCAGTAGCAGCAGTGGTAAAGCTCTGACAAATAATCTACATGCACAGTCCGTCTCTCAGCTCTCAACTCAGTGGCACAAGGAGATCCAGATGCAGTTGCTTTTGTCTCCCACTATAGAAGATGGCACAGAAATACCAGGGGGCCCAGGGAATCAACTTCTGCCCTGTAGCACCAGCAGCTGTAGCATAGGGAACAGACCCAACCCAATACGCCAAACTGTTGTTCTACAAAGGAGCAAAAGCAACTCCACAGGAGAAGGAGAGCCTTTTCAACAAATGGTGTAGAAGCAGCTGAACATCCATAGGCACCCCCTCCCCTACCTCCCCAAAAGAAGGACAAAAAAAACCCACCAAAAACCAAAACCAAACAAAAAACTTCAATATAAACCTCATATCTTACACAAAAATTAACTTGCTATATAAAAAGAATCATGGAGTTAAATGTAAATGTAAAACTATAAAATGTCTAGAGAATATCACTGGGATATAGAACTAGGAAAAGGCTTCTTAGACTTGACACCCAAAGCATGATCCATAAAAGAAAAATTGGCAATTTGACCTCATGAAAATAAAAAAAAACAAAAAAACATTTTTTCCTTGTGAAAGTCCCTGTTAAGAAGATGAAAATTATAAGCTCTAGACTGGGAGATAATATATGTAAATCACACATTTGACAAAGGACTAATATTTAGAATAAAGAACTCAAAATTAAAAATCCCAATTTTTAAAATGGGTACAAGAAATAAAGAGCCATTTCACTGAAGAAGCAATACAGAAGCTCTGTAGGTATGCACACAAAAGGATGTTCAACATCTGTAGTTATTAGGAAAATGCAATGTAAAACCACAGTGAAATCAGAATATCTAAAATAAAACATGGTGATGATACCAAATGCTGACATGGGTGTGAAGAAACTGCATCGTTCAATCATTGCTAGGTGAAATGTATGGTGCAGCCACTATGGAAAATACTTTGACAGTTTCTTTTTCATTTTTTTTAAGATTTATTTATTTATTTGAAAGGGGGGGCTCACATGAATGGTGGGGAAGGGCAGAAGGAGAGAATCTCAAGCTGATTCCCCACTGAGTACAGAGCCTGATGTAGGGCTGGATCCCAAGACCCTGAGATTATGACCTAAGAGGAAATCAAGAGTTGATGCTTAATCAACTGAGCCACCCAGGTGCCTCCCGGCACTCTTTTAAAAAACTGAACAGACTTATGGAGCGCCTGGGTGGAGAGTCAGTGGAGCGCCTGGATGGTGAGTTGGTTGAGCACCTGGCTCTTGGTTTCGGCCTCAGGTCATGATCTCATAGTTCTGAGATGGAGCCCTGTCTCAGGCTCCACACTCAGTGCCGAGTCTGCTTGAGATTCTCTCCCTCTCCCTCTGCCCCTCCTGCTCATTCTCTCTCTGTCTCTCAATTAAATAAATAAATCTTTAAAAACTGAAGAGACTTACCAAACAAGCCAGCAACTGCACACTTGGACATTTTTCACAGAGAAATGAAAACGTATTTTCTCATAAAAACTTGTACGTAAATGTTGACAGAAGCTTTATTTGTCACAATCAAACACTGGAAGCTGTCCTTATGTCTTTCAATGGGTGAATATTAAAGGAACTATAGTATATCCATACCATGGAATACTAATTATCAATAAAAAGAGTAAACTATTCATCAACGTGAAAAAGTTATGCTGAGTTAAAAAAAAAAGCCAATATAAAAAAAACAACTTACTGTATGACTCCATTTACATCAAACTGATGAAATTCCATAATTATAGGGATGAAGAACAGATTGATGGTTTCCAGGAGTTAGAGTGAGGAGGATGTCAGTGTGGCTCTAACGTGGTATGACAAAGGAGCCTTATGTAATGGTGCTATAGTTAAGTATCTTGATTAATGAAGATTAAACGAAGCATGCATGTGATAAAATTGCACAGAGGTATATGCTCATGCACACACACTCATACGCACAAGTGCCTACACAACTGGGGAAATCTGATCAGCTCTGTGTGTTGTACCAATGTCAGTTTCCTGGTTTCGATACTGTACTATCATTATGCGAGATGCTAACATTGGCATCAATTGGCTGAATGAAGGGGCATAGGATCCTCCTTTGAAATTTCCTAAGAATCTGTATTTACTTCAACATAAAATGTTAAAAAAACTAAAGAAAAATAAGAGTTAGGAAATACAGAAGCACTGCCATGGAGGAAGCTCTATCAGATAGAAAATGAGATCAGAGCCAAGAGCTTCACATTTACTACGTCTCATTAAGCTACTGTGTTTCAGCTACAGTATAAAATCTCACTGAGCCCGGTCCCGGTATGCAGAACACTTCATCACGACAAGACAGTGTGTTCCACCTTTATTGATATCAACATAGTGAGTACAAACAGGGCACTCTACATTCAGGGACATGCTTTTACAGTTTTTTCACAGGTGAGGCATTGAGTGTGACAATGTTAGACAACGATTTTAAACAAGTAAAAAAAGAGTGAGACAGAAAGGAGAAGAAAAGGAGAGCTTTCCATAAAGTTCCATTGTATCACTCCACAAATTAGTTTTTAATGACAGAGAAAAATAGACCTTGCAATAGACAGACCTGACGGTCCTGACCTTCATCAAGTTATCAAATTAGCAACGCTTCTAGTGGAATCATGGGATGTGATCTGCTTCCTAAGAGGATGCAATAATACTTAGTATCATCTATGTATCAAGCTGAAGTCTTTAGCTTAGCACTATGAGAAATTGACTAGAAAATTCAGAATGAGAAACATTCCACAAAAAAATGACAATAACAATGAACAAACAAAAACAGGCTCAGGACCTTAAAAATGTAATGTCATGGAAAACTAACAAAAACTTCAAGGAAACCATTCGAGCTAGATTAAAAGAGATCAAAAACATAAAAAAATTCCACACATGACACTTGACTGATACTGAATCAAATACTAAAAAAGAAATAGCTATAAAAACCATTGGCAACAACTGGGAGAAATGTAAATAACCCTTAAATCAGATTTTATTTGTGCTAATTTTCTTCTTTGCTTTTTTTTAAAGTAGTCTCCATGCCCAGTGTGGGGCTTGAACTCATGACCCCGAGATCAAGTGTTGCATGCTCTACCAACTGAGTCAGCCAGGTGCCCCATAATGCTAATTTTCTTAGGTTTGATAATGGTATGAAGGTCAGAGAGAATGCCTTTTCCTTAAGATATGCACACCAAAATGCTTAGAGATAATGGTTTTAATCCTTGCAAACTGTTTTTTTTTTTAATGGTTTAGTAGACCAAAAAAAAAAAAAAAAAGTGGGTGAGTAGATAGACAAACATGCAGAAGGGTAGGTTAACAACTATAAATCTAGAGAATGTATGCATTGTTATACTATTTGAACATTTCTATGGAGTCGAAAAAATGTTAGGAAAAAGGATTTTTTTTAGAAAACTACAGTGTACGATATAAAGGATTATGTTCTATGCAGTATTTTACATTATAAATTATTGTTCAAGAAATTTCTAATTAAAATAACAAAGCAAACCAGTGTAAAAAATAAAAAAAATGTTATTATGTATCTTTTGCATGACATAATTTCACTGCCAGTATTTTTGTCCGACATTTGGACTCATTGGGTCATAATCGTCTGGAAGTCTAAAGTTTGTACCTTAGATCATATGTTTCTTTATGCTTAAAATAGCTCATTAAAATTTGAAATATTTATAGTTTCTGATTTAATAATAAGACTATACATACTGCAAAAATACTTAGGTAAGTGACCAGAGCATATAACTAGAATCTTATTAGGGAAACAAAAAACAATAGGTCAATCTTAAGAAAAATAATTAGTTTAATTTCCATCAAGGGCTTAACTGATTCTAGAAGGTCCTTGACACTTTTAAACCACACCTCATGTGAACAACTTTTCTCTTAGTTGTTGAAAGGCCCCGTGCGCGAGGGGGATGTGCTCACCCTGTTGGAGTCAGAGCGAGAAGCTCGGAGTTTGCGCTGAATTTGTGGCTGGGTCCTGGATGTCTGGGTCCATACTGGTGCATGTTTAAAAGCCACAGGGCAAATAATGGTGCATGTTTAAAAGCCACAGGACCTGGGAAAAAAAGTGATGTCCCACCTTAAGTCAGACAGCTCAGTCTCCAGCAATTTCCACACCTGGCTGTGCAACAGAAATAACAAAGAAGCTTACTAAATAGACAGAATGCTGGGCTACCCCATACCTGTTTTCTCAGAATTACAGAATTCATCCCCAGCAATATTTACCACTAAAAAAAAATCCTTTGGATGATTCTAAAGCACAGCTAGGTATAGGAACCATTAAGCCATTACCATCACAAGGCTGAAAGTTTCCCTAGAAAGAGCTGATTTCTGTATGCTTAAAATATTTCATGAAAAATAAAAGTTATTCATACTTTTGACTAATAACACAATAAGAATAAGTCTAATGCATTAAAAAAATCAAAGAGCTATTTATGAATTTTTCCCCCCACTTATAATCTATGTAATGCCAGACAGATAATTTTACTTCTCAGGGCCCCTCTGTAAAAAGGGGGAATAACCAGTCTATCAGGCAACAAACCAGCAATGAGTTATGTTACTATATGTTTGTGACACACAGTCTTTTTAAAGATTTTATATTTGGGGAACCTACATCAAAAAGTATACGTCAATAAGTATAGAAGTTTGCAGAATAAGCAGGCACAGCACTGTAACATAAGTGGAATCAAAATTTAAATCCGCTTGTAGAATCTGCCAAAAATAAATGGAAACTGTATTTTCTTTGGCTTCTTCTTTCTTATTGTTTTCACTTGAGGGTAAAAAAAAATACTCTGGACTCTCTGTATAAACCTGAAATAAATGTTACATTTATTGTTATAAGCTTGGTATAAGCACATTAAAATATATAATTTTATATATATTATATATATATATATATATATACCCACTTCTCTGTGATTTACTTGCAGTAAGTCCTAAATGAATATCATCACAAAAATGAGTCAGGGGCCCCTTGTCAAATCTGCCTGTTCAACTTAACATCTGTGGAAGCTTGTATTTAGCTTTTTTTTTTTTTTTAAGAGGGAGAGAGAGTGAGGGAGCAAGCAAGAAAGCGTGAGCAGGGGCTGGGAGGGGCAGAGGGGGAGTGGGAGACAATCTTAAACGGGGGTGGGGGAGGGGGAGACAGGGGGAGAGAGAGAATCTTAAGCAGGCTCCACACCCAGCTTGAAGTCTGATGGGGGGCTCAATCTCACAACCCTGAGATTATGATCTGAGCTGAAATCAAAAGTCATATGTTTAACCAGTGGAACCACCCAGGTGCCCCAAATTTAGCTTTATTCTGTGTAGTTTAAAGTTTCATCTGTTTAAAAGGTAGAATAGTAACAGTTTTGTTACATTTAAAGAGAGGTTATTAGGGAATAAAGGAGTGTTTTGCTCTATAAGGGATGCTGTTAATTGTAGCCTAAATATCACTGGTTTAAATATTAAAGCCATTTATACTTTCTAACAGTTTTGCAAAGTTACTATGTTACTACCCCAAATTCCTACAGGATTTTAAGAGAATTCTCATACAATTAACTTCCATGCATGCACAAATATTGAATAAAACAAATCAAATTTCCTGCATTCTCAATGCCTTTATTAAAGAATTCAAAGCTAATTTTGAAGGAAAGCTGGGTGCAAAAGGAGAATAATAAACTTTATACAAATATAAAATTTGCTCTATTTTGTAAATGTGCAAATGCATTTTGAACAATCGACTATAAATGAGAAAGTCTTAACACATTCACTTATTAGAATAAATTGCTTATTAAATTAAAAAATTAAATATGTGCTTAAAGACTAGGTAGTGAGGAAGGAGTTGTTTAATCTTTTAAATACTGTGTAAAACCATTTTGATACGTCAGTAATTCTCAGCACAATTAAATGTAGAAGATGCACGAAATTTCCTATTTTGTGGAATGTTTTCTTTATAACCCTGTCCATTGCAATCTATGGTAAGGCATACACATTCTCATCCTTGTGCCCTGTGGTTTATATACCTCATCTTAGCAGATGCTTTACCAATCGTAAATTAAAGGAAGACTTTATTGCCTCTCATTTCTCTGACATTATTAGGCTTGTCACAGCACTGGATGCAGCATTTTATGAGATCTACTAAATCCCTCTTGGTTTTGTTACATGAAACTCTATTTCTTTGCCATCAATAACTTCTTAAAATACATATACACACAACCATGTGTGAACATGTATGTGTGCACGTGCATCATGATTAGAACAAATATTGCAGGACCTATACTTAGGAGAGCTAGTTTATAGGACTATACTGAAGTGTGGTAAAAAAAAATCTGAATATCTTTGATCATGTTGAAATTGCTACTTGAATGCCAACTGTCTCTATGAAAACACGGAGCTCTACTCTCTTTCCCTTAAAGTTTAATGAACATCAACATTTATAATTCTTAGAATGCTTTCACTTCCATTATTAGATTTATTGGAGTCAAAAAAGAACAAACAATGCATTTACTTTTGAAAATACTTGTGTTCAAAAAAGGTGGATAAGATTTTCTATTTCAGTACTTCACCCAAATAATATGGCATGGGACATGATTTGTGTCAAAACTTTAACTTTGCTGTCTGAATGTTTTTAATTCTAGCATCAGAGTATTCTTAAGAGGTTTGGGATATGAAATACTGTTATTGACTCAAGAGGGTCAGAGGGTTTTAAATAGAATCGATTCATGATTATTCTATTGTGAACACTCCAAGCTAGTTGTTTTCTCAAAACTTTATCCCAGCTTCTTCAATTATTTGCTACTTATATTTTTTTTCCTTTATTAAGTGGTTGATGAAAACAGAAACCCATCCATGTCTTTATTCCACGATCTGCTAACACACTTACACCATGATCTGTGTATGGAAAACACATGGAGACGTACTGCACTGCTTTACAGTGAGTTGTTCATTCATGTCTACACTGCTTTACTTGACACATGTGTTTCATCTCTGTGTGGACATTTGTTCTTATTTCTCTAAGGTAAACACCAATGATTGGGTTGCCAGATCATAATGGCAAGTGTATGGCTTTAAGAAACTGCCAAGCTGTTTTCCAAAGTGGCTGTAAAATTTTACAGCAAGAATGTCTGAGACATCTAAGGGCTCCACATTCATCACAACACTTGGTATGGTCAGTCTTTTGAATCTTAGTCATGAAAGTGGGTATGTTATGGCAACTATTTATGGTTGTAATCTGCATATATCAAAAGACAAATCATGTTGAACCTTTTTTCTTCTGTCTGTTTGCAATTCATATATCTACTTTTATCTTTAGTTCAATATGTTTATCATGCTGTCCATTTTCTTGGTATAAAGTTTTAAGAATTCTTTATCATGGATACAAGTCTTCTATCAGAAATATGCTTTGTGAATATTTTCTCCCAGTCTGTAGCTTGCTTTTTCATTTTGTCTTTCAAAGAGCAAAATATTTTCATTTTGATGTATTCCCAAATTATCATTAATTTGTGGTTCATTCTTTTTGTGCCATATCTAAAAATCTCTGCCTAACCTATAGAAATTTAGCATTATGCTCTTATATTTATGTCTCCTGTCCATTTCTTGCTAATTTTAATATGTGGTGTGTGATAAGGGTCTAATTTCATTTTGTTGTTTATGTATATCCAATCATACCAGTAGTAGTTGTGATTAAATTACTCTTTTCTTACTGAATTTCCTTCACAACTTTGTTCAAAATCAATTGGCCATATATATGTGGGTCTTTTTTTAGATTCTCTGTTTTGCTCCATTTATCTATTTGTGCTAATACCACACTGTCCTGACTAATGTAGACTTATTTTGCTATAGTTTTGCCTTTTCTAAAGTTTTACATAAATGGAATTACATAATATGCATCAAGTCTTTTTTCCCTGATTTCTGGCATTATGGTTTTGAGGGTGATACACAGAGTTGCATAGGTCTGTAGCTTATTTCTTTACGTTTTTGGATCTACCAAAGATTCTTTAGCAGTTGTAGAGTTTTTAGTTCTCTCTTTCATCTTCAAACTTCCCCCATGGCAGTTGAAAGAATTAGAACACAATGGCAAATGGCAAAGTAGGTTTCACGATTCCTAGAAATTGTCCTATAAGATATATACTCAGAAATCAAAAAACAACAACAAAAAGAAATCAAAGAACAAAGAAAAAAAAGTATTGTTCAACAGTAGTGAAAACCTGGTGGATACTTAATTGCATGAACCTATAGGGTATTACATCTTTAAGGCACTGTGACTGTTTTCCCTGAAAGTCTGGTTAAAGGGTAAGGGAAAAGTGTATGGGTCAAGTTTCCATCAAATTTCCACAGGGTATCATTTTCCTTCTGCCTCAGAAGAATTCCTTTGCCTAAAAAGAAATACTTTATTTCTAGTAGTGCAGATAATCTGGTAATGAATCCTCCCAACTTTTGTTTGAAAATGTCCTTATATCACTTTCAGTTTTGAAAGACATATTAACCATAACATATGTAAAACTCTAGATTGACAGGTGATTTTTTTTTTTTCCAATTTTTCAAACATGCCAGTCCATTATTTCCTGGCTTGCATGGTTTCAGATGAGAAGTCTTCTGTCATTCTTATCTTTGTCTTTTTTTCTCTGGCTGCTTTTAAGTTTTTTTTTTTTTTATTCACTTGTTACCAGTGATTGGATTATTATTCATATTGATGTGGTGTTCTTTGTGGCCTTTATGTGGTCTTCAGTTGGTTCCAATTTTTGGATCTGTTGTTTTAGTTTTCATCAGACTTGAAAATATTTTTACCATTACTTTTCCTTATATGTTATTTCTGCCTTCCTCCCTACTTCAGGGTCTCCAAAAACACGTTCAGCAGCAGATCGATTTTGCTCCACGACTCACTGATGCGAATGTCCCCAGCTCTGTGTGAGCTCTGCGAATTGTTCAGTCGAATGTTTTTAGTGTTTTTTCCCTGGTCTTGGAAAACCTTATCCCATTCATGTGCTGATAAGTTCTCAGCCAAGGATTCAAAGGGACCCCGTGTGCAAATCTCTATAACTGCCCCTCCCTGCACCCAACGATCTTTTTATCCAAATTCAGCCTTCTAGTCTCTCAATTCTACAAGACTTCCAGGCTCTGTTCTCCTTCCTGCACTGTGGTCTGTGAATTGCCTTTAGGCAATAAGCTGGGTCAATCACAGGAATCATATCTCATTAAATTCTCTTCTCTTAGTGATCACAGTCAGGCACAGACTATTGTCTGATGCCTGAAAACCATTGTTTAATTTATTTTTCCATTTCCTAGGTGTTTATCTGTGCATTGATAATTCTGTTGCGGTTTGTTTTTCATAGAAAGATATGGAAATGGTGTTGCAAGCATTTTTAAAGAAATACTTGAAAAAAGAAAGGTAAAATAGAAGTTTAACCTATTCCTTCTTTTACTCCCTCTAGATGGGACCTGGGACTGGCCTGGTGAACATTCTGCTTAACTGAATGATGCCCTGATACCTGATGCCACTCTCTGATTTCCCCCTTTATGGTAGATTCTAGAATTGGACAAGACATTCTCTAGATGATTCATTGACATATCAATGGTCATATGGGGTCATTAATATCTCAGTATTTCCTACCCATAGTCATTCAAGGATGGACAATGATAGCATCCTATTTTGAAGCCTTGGACATAGAGAAGAAAAGTCTGAGAAGGATGGCTCTTTATTCTTTTCTGTTGTCCTGAGATTTCTTCCCATTCCAAAGCAATGGGTCCCAGAGAACTTGTAACTAGATTTGTCCACATGGATGTATCAGGCAGGGAAATGAGCTATTTACACTGCTGAAAAAATGAGGCCTAAGCCCCTGAAATCTACAGAGAAACACTAAAGCTACATTGAATATACATTTGGCCATATACCAAAAAGCCAACAACAACAATAAAATAAAATAAAATCAATATTGAACAAAGGCTAAGGTCTAAAACAAATACCACATCATAAAATGAAGTTCTGGGATACAAATTTAATCTAAATTTTATTTAAAAACATGATCATTAAGAAAATTTATTAGTAAGTATTTTGGCAGTCAAAGTTTAGTCCTGCAACTTCAGATGACAGCAATAAACATCTTTCAGTACTGGGATCACTATACTACCCACTTATAATATTAAATAGCAGGTCATTTACACTTGAAATTGTTGGAGGCAAATATATTTTTTGGTTAAATCTGCTGGCATTAGATACTGCTGATGTTGCTGTTTTCAGCTAATTATTCAATTTTTCTTCATCTAAATAAAATAGACTTAATATAGATTAAGGCCCACACTTTTCTCCACTTTTCTCCCTTTCTCCTCTTCTATTCCTGCATTTGAAGACTTGGTCAGTAGTAAAACTGAAATCTCATTGAAGCAATCCCACAAACTGAAGTATTTGTACTGCTTGAAGAAAAGAATTTTAGCATATTTTCAGTAGTTGACTCAAGTTGTTTTCTCATATATATATATATATATATATATATATATAGTAATAATCTTTCAAGTACTTGCAGCTTTTCACAATCCCTAGAGTTAAATTTGTCCTTATACTTTTAATCTAGAAGTTTGGCAAAGTAGCAATGTGGGTTTTCTAGAAAATAAGATCATTTCCAAGTTTCTACATTGCTTACCAATCTCAGCATCTTCCTAGGAGTACCGTATGAGTATCTTCAGAGCAGATATCATACAAAAGTACTAGCCATAGTATTTTTGTCACTTCTTAGCAAGGGTCAGAAGACCATTGCCAATGCACACGTTCAGAGATGATGGAAATGATGTTAAAGTAGGCAAGTAGGCAAAAGCCCCAGATGAACAGTCTCATTGTGCTGTTGATACAAGGCAAATCTTGATCCATCCTTGAATGTACAGGAAAGCTGAGGCCAAGATGTCTCAACACTTCTGTAAAACACCTGATTGCAGCTAAGTTCTATGATTGCTAGACCCCCAAATTAATGCACTGTATTGTGTACATGATCTTGGACTCACCTTGAAGAGACAGTATTCAGAATTCTCAAACGTATTCATATGCCTTATTCAAAATCTCTAGGCAGATATCTTAGAAAGCTTTCCATTTATATCATAACCCCATCATATTCTTCACCATGTTTTCTTCTATTTCCCTTTTCATAACTCAAAAATGTAGTTTTTATTCCTCATTACTCAATATTTTCCATTCCTTTCTAATTTAGTTTTTCTCCTTACCACTCTGTTGAAAGAGTACCTCAACAATTTCTCAGTTCCTTCGAGTCAGTTTCTTTAATGTCAGTCTTGGTGGGGTGGGCAGAGCAGAGAAGTAGCTACTAAGTTATTCCATGGTTTTTCCTTAATGGCATATTCATGACAGTCTCATGCATGACACCACAGTCAGAGAATTCTTGCCCTTTTTTTTTAATAGGTTTGATGTCTTTTGACTAATAGCCTGCCCTCAATTAGCACATAATACATACATTCATGAAATTACAAAAGCTGAAAAGAAAAGATTATCTAAACTAAGAATTTACCCATTTTCTTATTTTTGGAAAATCTCAATGAAAACTGTAACATTAAATTTAGAAAAAAGTCAGTGTAAGATACCAAATATTACATCTTAATGGAGCTGGAAAATAAATTTCTTGAAATAATAGAGGCATACAATATTCATTTAAATCTCTATTTTGACCCCTCCCCCTCTTCTGAGACACTGGAAAGGGAATGTGACATCCACATGAAGATTCTGTAAGGGACAATTTATGCTTACTGAAAGCTGTTAAGGAAGCATTACCCATCTCTAGTGGACTCCCCATAGAATTCACTGTGGAAGCTGTTCAAAACCTGTTCCACCTCAATACAAAGCATGGGAATTATGGTGTGAAGGGATGATGTTAACACATGGAATTAACATGCATTAGTTTTACAGGGAGAGCTCCAGTTAGAATTGCACAGGCAGGTGATGCAGAGAAAAGAACAAAAAAGAGAGGGAGAAGTCACAAACTCCTGGTAGTTCAGGGGCACCAACTTGCTCCTCTCTGAGACACAAGGGAATAGCACTCAAATGTGGTTTCACTGAGCCTATAAAAAAGGGACCTGCCCAACTTGGTACCTTATTGGTTACTGGCATAGCCTGCAGATATCTGGGCTCCTTTAGGTGATTGATGAAAAGCTATTCTCTTCGGGAAGTTGTGGTGGTCTGATGTGCTGGTTTCTTCAGGTAAGGTGACACTGCAGAGGTCAAATGCACACTACAGAAGCCCACTTTGATGCTAGATGCAGTGGCTTCTACAAATTTTCCTTCACCTCCACTCTTTCTAGACACTGTAGTGCTTCCCACTAAAATTGCTAATGACTGTCTGATCTCCAACCAGAGCTTCCAATTTCTTACCCATTTATGTAAGCATTGTCAATTAGCTTTTGCTCTAAAACCATTCCAAAATATATTAGATTAAAGCAACACCATTTTACTTAGCTTACAAGCCTTTTGGGGGGGGCAGTTTAGGGGTTTGTCTGGGCTGGCTTGGCTTACTGTTAGGTTTCCTTATGCATCTAGGGTCAGATCATGGATTGGCTGATAGCTGGATGATCTTGACTGGCCTCACTTACATGTTTAGCACTTACAGGTTTGCCTGTTAAGGTGTCTAAGTTCTCTTCCACATGGCGTGTCACCCTGCCGCAGAACAGGTTGGGCTTCTTTACAAGGCAGTTACAGGATCTAACAGCAATACGAGAGAGGAAAATTTCCTTTGTTCAATATGTTGCATCATACCTGATATTGTACCAATGGCTAAAGCAAGTCACATGGCTAAACCCAATCTTACATGAGCGAGTGTATTCAACAGCATGGATAAAGAAGAGAAGAATTTGCAGCCATTTTTACATGGCTTAAGTCATGATTCCCACTTTATATCCCTTATTTTCATATTATTCATAGTGATTATGTTCCTTCCTGATTCCAGAGTATTGAATAGTTGAATCAAGGCATATGAGTCAAGAGTTGGCACAAATCTTAATCATACTAGTGTACTGCCACCACAAAGATATGTCAGAGCATTGACAGTCTAGAAGCATACACATTCATGATCATCTAAGAGACAGAATAAAATTAAAGATGATTAAATGTACTAGCCCATGTAGTGTAAACACACAGAAAGCAAGAATAATTTTGATTGAGAGGTGAATTGAAAGAAATATTGAACTATTTCCTGGGCTTCAAATTTGCCATATTGTCAGAGTGCCTATTAGAAAGCTCCACGAGGATTCATCCATGATATTTTACCTACAAGTTCAAATACATTATCTTACCACTCAAATCTCCTTCCCACGACTTTCTTATTTTGATTCACTCATTGACTGATTCATCAAGTATTTATTGAATGGTTACTAAGTGTTAGTTAATTTTCTAAGTGTAGTGATAAGATGACTAAAAAAAAAAGTTTTTTTCCCCTAAAAGAGCTTACATTTTAATGGGTGAATAGAAAATTTAAAAAGTATGAAGACATATAAAAGAATATTGAGTTGCTATAAACACAAGGAGAAAAATAAAAGGAAGCAGAATCTGCTAGGACGGTGTGAAAATTTAGCCACAGTGTGGCATTACTTTTTAAATTGAACATCGATATAACCTATGACCCAGAAATTCTCTTCTGAAGCATATGCACAGGAGAAAATCTTTCATATGTATCAAGACACATATAAAAACTATTGGAAGCATCATTGTCCATAGTAGCAAAATCTAGGGGAAAAAAACCCCTAACTGTGTGTTAATATATAATAGAGTATGACTAGATAAATTCTAACAAGAAAAATACAACAGTCTGCTGACAAGGAGTATATATTTCAATAGCCACTTTAGAAAACAGTTTGGCATTATCTCTTAAATGGAACATACACCTATCTTATAACTCAATAATTCTACTCCTAAATATGTATCCTGAAGAGGTGATTTCATATACTTACTACATATATATACATATATACACATTATTTTTATTTATTCAGCAAAAAGTTTAAAAATGTCTAAGAAAAGAAGAATGCATAAATCAAATATATCCACACAATGAAATATTATATGACAGTGAAAGTGAATGGATCTTAATGAATCTTGGAGAAAAAAAAAAGTTATATGACTTCTGCATTAAGCTATGTTAAATGACTAACAGGAGAGGAAGAAAAGGGGAGTATGTCAGAGGGGGAGACGAACCATGAGAGATGATGGACTCTGAAAAACAAACTGAGGGTTCTAGAGAGGAGGGGGGTAGGGGGATGGGTTAGCCTGGTGATGGGTATTGAGGAGGGCACGTTCTGCATGGAGCACTGGGTGTTATGAACAAACAATGAATCATGGAACACTGCATCAAAAACTAATGATGTAATATAAGGTGATTAACATAACAATAAAAAAATAAAAAAAAATTAGTCCAGAAAAGTCAACTAAAATAAAGTAAAATAAAATATTTTTGAAGAATTGGTGAGCCACTGACATTGATTTGAAGAGTCAACATTCCAGTTATAACAAAAGTTGACTGAAGTGAGCATAATATTCTCCATGTTGTTTTCATTCATAGAATATTTGCCGATTTTTGGAGGAGGACATGAGGCTAAAAACCTAGGCAGATCAAAGCTTCTATGAGTTAGAAGAGGAAGCAAGGCATTCTGTATTCTTAATGTTCTGGGAGACAAACGGAATTTCTGGTCCGCCAAGGCAGTCAACATGAGTGGCTAAGATTCTGGAGGAAAATAAGGTGCACATAAATGTGACCACCATCACAATGGTTTTTCCCCTTATGGCACTTCTTTTTTTTTTAATATTTTTTTTTAAAGATTTTATTTATTTATTCATGAGAGACAGAGGAGGAGAGAAAGAGAGGGAGAGAGAAAGAGAGAGAGAAGCAGAGGGAGAAGCAGGCTCCCAAGGAGCAGGGAGCCCGATGCGGGACTCGATCCCAGGGACCCTGGGATCATGACCTGAGCCGAAGGCAGACGCTTAACCATCTGAGCCACCCAGGCGCCCCCCTTATGGCACTTCTTGAATGTTAGGTAAATAGTACGAAAGCCTAAGAACTACACAGGAATTATCTGAAAAATAACAGTTTTCAGAAGTTTCACTCCGCTAGGGAGAGCAAAATTATAATTCTTGATAGGCCAAGATGGAGGAATCATAGTAAACACACAAAGCTCTCAATTGGAAATCTGAAGAGCTTTATTCTAGAAGTAGGAGTATATCAGTGGTAAAGAGAAATTTCAAAACACTGTATTTCAGCCTAAGATTAGCTCAGTCCTTGATGAGAACAGGACAATCTGCCTGTACTCTTTATTGCATGTCAGAGGAGAGAATAAATACCTCTATGGATAGAAATCTCACTTGTCCATGTTTCTACACTATTTCACATGCAATGTATGTCATTCAATAACAATTTTTCACTCATACCAAGAGTATCAGTCAACAATATCCACAATTATGCTGCATAACAAGCAACCATAAAATCTCATCAGCATACAACAATGAGCATTTCTTTCTTTCTTACACAATCTACAAGTTGGCTAGGAATGGTTTTGCCTTAGGTTATAGGTCTGCAGCTCAGCTGGAGTAGTTCTGTTTTAGGTTCCATGTGGGTACATCAGCAGGGGTAGATCTACTATGCCTGTTTCATTCTGTAGTCCAGGCTGGATGGGTGACAGTTACTCAGACTATGTTCTTCTTTAATAAAGACAGAAGTATAAGTGAGAAAAATCAACCATGCAAGCACGTTTCAAACTTTTTTTCCATATCAACTATACTAAACACTCATTCAATAAAGCCACCTGGCAAAGTCCAAAGTACAGGAGTTGGTGAGTACTCTGCATCATCAATGATAGAATGGAAACTAAGTGCACAATTAATACTACTATGGGGAAGGAGGTAGAGAGAAGGAAGAAATAGCACCAGAATTCACTTATAGTAATTTATTCTGTTGGTCACCATTTCTTGGTTACTTCTACACACAAAATATCCTTATACCCATTTCAAGGCTCAGAAAAATCTCATCCAATTATGTCATCAGGTACATCTAGATATGTTTATTCCAGGAATCCAAGATTTTATATCATTTAAAAAGATCAATAAATCTCATTTATCACATTAACAAAATAAAGAAGAAAAAGCCTATGATCTTCTCATAGGATGTGATAAATCACTTGATAAAAATCAAGTGATATAATAATATCATATATAATAAATCACATATATGATAAAAACACTTAGTGAACTAGGAATAGAAGGGAACATCCTTAATCTGATAAAAGATAAGCTACAAAATCTTGCAGTAAACATCATACAGAATCGTGAAAATGTTAAAGCTTCTCCTTGGAGATCATGACTAAAGTAAAGATGTTCATTCTCACCACTTTTATTCATTATTATCCTAATGATCTGAGCCCAGTGGGATAAATCAAGGGGAAAATTATATAAGGGTAGAAAAGAAAGACATAAAATTGTCATTATTCACACATTACACAATTGTACATATAAAAAATCCAAAAGAATCTGCAATTAAACTATTAGATTTGATGAGTGAACTTAACAAGTTTGTTGAATATTTGATCAGCATGAAATAATTATAGTAATTATATTTCTACAGAGCAGGTACATAAAAATAATCAAATGAAAAGATACCTTATAAATAACATAAAATACTTCAAATATCCAGAAACAAGTAAAAGATTTATACAGCCTCTACACAGAAATTATTGAGAGAAATTAAATACATAACTAAATGAAGAAATATACTGAGTTTATAGTTTGGATGACTCAGTATTTTGAAGATGTCAATTCTCCTAAAGTCAATCTATAGATTCATTATAATTCTATTTAGATTATAAACAGCATGTGAGTATAAATTCATAGGCTGATTCTAAAATTATATGAAAATGCAAAGACTCAAAAATAGTCAACTCAATCTTAAGAAGAACAAAACTGGAAGACATATCATCAGTATGAAGAGATTCACTGACATAGGACCTCACATACACTGCACTGGACAAAAGTCACCCACTTTACAGCAAAGGGGATATGGCAGTGTGCACCTGACCATTGTCTCTCCTTGTTTTAACACATACTGTACCACTCAGAAGCTAGCTGGGAGAGAATTCCTTGTGAGGATAGGTTGCTGTCCTCCGTGATGAAGTATACACCCTAAATCGACTAAAGTGATGCGGTTCAACGTCCCGAGTAGATAAACTCTCTGGGTACAAGTTCCAAGGTACAGGGGATCCCATATATCATCATTTCAAGTAGCCCCCTCGGGGAATTTGTGTTTCTTATTTCAGCAGCTCCAGGCATAGTAAATATCTCACTGAACTTACAGCCACAGCTGCTGTTTGGTCACTTTGTGCCCCTCCAGCCAAGAGATCTGGGGACAAGGAAAGGAATCAACCTATTGGTAGAGGTAATTGACCCCAATCATGAGAAGGAGATAGGGCTGCTGTTACAGAAAGGGGCAGAGAAAAGTATGTCTGGCATTTGGTGATTGGTGGGGGGACTCTAGGTCCTCCCCTCTGATTGTGACAGATAAATGTACAGTGCTGCTGCTAAAGCCTGAGAAGGGCATGGTGACCAGGCGCTCAGCTGCAAGCTCAAGGCCAGGTGCGGTGAGGAGAGCTGCAGTTCATTCTAGTAACTTTCTCTCCTACCTCTCACCAGGAAAGGAGTCCAACCACAACCCTAAAGAAGTGATTTGTGGATAGAATGAATGTACTATAAGAAGCAAGTGGATTTAAGCAACACAGGGTGAACTATGTTGTATCTGACTATGTCACCCAGCTCTGGCCTTCTGGACAAGCCGCTCATTCCACCAGCTGCAGAGAATGTTGCTGATGGCTTCCAGCTGTGTCCTTCTCAGACTTTTGTCCTCATGAAGGGAGCTACCTCATCTACCATTCAGACTCCTCTCCAGGGCATGGGCCCTTGCCTAAATATGGGACAACTCTGAAGATCATTCCCCTTCTAGCCTGAAGACTGGCGATGGCCTCAGTTTCATTTTATCCAATCCTGTTTCCTTCATTTTCATAAAGGATTTGTTTCCAATCATACTGTCCAATAAACCTTACCCATACAAACTCCCATTTGAGTTGGGGAACCTGTCCCAAGTTTTCTTATTTAGTTTAAAGCATACGCATCTATGGCTAGACTGCCAGCACCTTGAAGGCAAGTGTGGTCTCATTTCTGCTGTATCTCTGGCTCCTAGTACAAGGCTTTGCACACTGTAGGTGCTCAGTGTATAACTGATGACTAAATCAAGAATTGCCCTTCCCACTAGACTGTCAAATTCTTTTTTTTTTTTTAATGATTTTATTTATTTGAGAGAGACAGAGAAAGAGAGCATGAGTGAAGAGAGGGAGAAGCAGATTCCCCGCTGAGCAGGGAGCCTAATACTGGGCTTGATCCCAGGACCCTGAGATCGTGACCTGAGCCGAAGGCAGGCGCTTAATTGACTGAGCCACCCAGGTGGCCTTAGACTGTCAACTTTTTGAGAACAGGACTACATATAAGCTTTTTTTTGTTTTATTCTTACATAGGCTATAATAACCATTCAATGGAGGCTTTAAATAAATATACTTTGCTCTTTAAAAGGAAGGTTCAACTCATAACAAAAGCAAAGTTAACCTATTCATTTATATCAGAAGGTGCTTTTATTGTTTGCCCAGTAGCAACTGCTTGTCCTTTTTCCTTCACAAAATTCAGATCAGCACCTTTGATCTACTAACAGGTGGGGACCAGTGAACAATGACCTAATATGGTTTCCCATTTTGTTATTTTAAATTATTTTGACATATGCACAAAGAAAGTGCCAGACTTGTGTTAAGAGATACCAAACATTAAACTGATAACATTTTAGAAGAGATATTGACAGACACTGATGGAAATGAGCTCTTACTGGATCATCACTGGTTTGAGCTTTCCGGCATCAGAAGTTCCAAAGTGGCTGAGTGATTCTGAAGCCATGCGAATAAGGACAGTTTGAGGGAAACATCAGGGAGTCCTGATTCTATTAACTGTAATCACCGTGGTGTTTCTGCTCGCCGGTACAACACATTTTCCATGTAGCAATAAACGCTGAAGCACATTTCATTAATTTGTGATTTCCCCTAAACAGCATTGTGCGTAGCCGCAGATCAGTGTGACTTTGTCAAAGAAATAGAAAGAAGAGAAGTACAATGAAACAAACCACCAGACCATCTTCCAGGAAGGCTGCTCTTTGCTATGAGGTGTTTTGGACTAGGTCTACTATAAGCAGCCCAGTCAAAAGCCTGCTCCTCTGAGGGTCCTGGATTCCCAAGGAAAACCTTTGAAGGAACTGAGGGTAAATCAGAGCCTGCTGCCTTTGGCCAAGGTTGCCAGCCGGCTGCGGCTTCTCTCTGGGCGCCTATGCAGTCAATCTGTCTACACTTAAGTCAGAAACTTGAAATTCTAATCACCGCCCTGATGGCAGTTTGCAGTATGTCCTGGTGAAGGCCACTTACTGCTTCTGGTGCTCCAGGAGTTTCTTGGCTAGAGCTTGGGAGGAGGGACAGAAATATCCAACTATGACTCTCTGGAGAATTAATATTGGCAGAACACTTGCACCTCCGTTGATGAACACTTAGGGAGCCTTGTAGACACTCAACAGGGTAGAGCATTTTCATTTGGGGTTATCTGTGGAATAAACCCTGTTCTCCCCACAGTTATTATGTATAAAGGAACTAGTCTGATAACCAAGACATGATATGGGAACTTTGTTCGACATGGAACTGTGATTTTATTATTACTAGCTACTCACATTCCCATGTTATATGTTCATTCGGAAGTTAGAAGCATGTATTTGGATGTTTCTGTTCAGTGCTGACATGCATGAGGGGCTAACATCACACACAAGGAAATTAGAGGCAGTCTGTAGCTCTTGGGAGAGTCCTTCTTGCATCAAAACAACAGTGTGTTTTTGCCAGATAATTCCTATTTACCCCTTGAGATCCCCTACCCTTCTATACTTCTGTCCTGTGAGCTGGCCTGTACAGATAACCACAAAAAATCCTTTTCCTTTGGCTTCCTTTGGGTTCAGGAGAGCCCCGAGTTGATCAGAGGGAAGGAGGAGAAATGAGGTCAGGGTATTTATTTCCCAGGTCCCCCCCTTCTCTCTAGAGTCTCCTTTGGACTCACTGTGGGCCTTGACAGGCGGTAACTGCTCTTAACAACATAGTCTCTTTATGTGGCTCTCTCCTTCCAGGTTCCAGCAACTATTCCTTCCCTTCAACTCTTCGACCTGAGTATATACTGAAAAGCCCCTTATTGTATCTCTACACTCTTGCCCACACCTTGGTAAACAATCTTGTTAAAACATCTTTATGTTATCTTGGTTTAATGTGCCATCCACTCCCTGCTCCAAACTGAGTGACATACCTCCAATTCTTCCTGGTTTTTCCATCAAGTTCTAGCTTTTTTGACTCTCCACACAATCTGGTTACTATGTCATGATGCATCTGTGTCTCTGCCAAGAGAGGTTCATGTGGAATCTCACAGGTTCCAGATCAGCACTGTCCAACAGAAATATAACACAAGCCACACATGTAAAATTTGAATTTTTTAGTAACCACATATAAAAAAGTTTTTAAAAAGAAATTAATTTTAACAAACTATTTCATTTCAACCAATATATCTGGGTACTATGCTAAACACTTTACAAATATCATCTCATGTAATTTTTTTTTTTTTTTTGAGAGAGAGAGAGATAAAGAGAGACAGAAGGAGAGAGAATCTCAAGCAGACTCCATGCCCAACATGGAGCCTGACACAGAGCTTGATCTCACAACCCTGAGATCATGACCTGGGCCAAAATCAAGAGTCGGAGGCTTAACTGACAGAGCCACCCAGGCGCCCCTCATGTTCTCTTATTTTATAATAATCTTAAGAGGGTTATCCTGAATTGTTCTAGGGTTGAGAAAGTTTCATTCCTTGAATCATTTGCTCATCAAGAAATATTTATTGAATGCTACTGTGTACCAGGCTCTGTAATAGGATCTGCAATACTCAGTGAACAAAGGTATGCATTCATGGCACTCATATTCCAGTGGGAGCAGAAGAGAGAATAAGCAAGCTAAACGAAACCATGTATCATTCATATATATAATATGTGAATATATATATGTGTGTGTGTGTATATATATATATAATACACCAACTAAAATATATACCATATTAGTGAAAAAGGCTATATATGTGTGTGTGTGTGTGTGTGTGTGTGTATCTCATACACCAATTAAAATACATACCATATTAGTGAAAAATGATAGAGCCAAAAATAAAGCAAGAAGGGGATAGGAAGAGTGTGGCAAGAATTGAAATTCTAGGGGTGCTTGGGTGGCTCAGTCGGTTAAGCATCTGCCTTCCACTCAGGTCATGATCCCAGAGTCCTGGGATCGAGCCCCGTGTCAGGCTCCCTACTCAACGGGGAGCCTGCTTCTCCCTTTCCCTCTGCTGCTCCCCTCATTGTGATCTCTCTCTCTCTGTCAGGTAAATGAATAAAATCTTTAAAAAAAAATTGAACTTCTACACAGGTTGGTCAGACCACCTACTGTGACAAGACCTTTGAGCAATGCCCTGAAAATACCAGCCATGGAGCTAACCAGAGAAAGAATAATTTAAGTACACAAAGCAGCAAGTGCAACGGCCCTGAACATGGCATGTGCTTGAACTGTTGAAGGAAGAGCAAGAAATATAGTGTAACTAGACTAAGTAGTGACACTGAGTGTTATGTGTGAGTGATGAATCACTAAATTAAAAAAAAAATACAGGTGGGTCTTAAGCAGACAACATAAAGATTTATTTAAGAATAAATTGGAATGTGACTATTTATTTTACAGAAAAGAAATAAAATTAGCTTAAATCAGGGGTTGGTAAACTACCACCTGTAGACTAAATCCAGCCTACCACCTGTTTTTGTAAATAAAGTTTTATTGGAACATAAAAAAAGGAGTAAGTAGTGACAGCACAGGGCAGGATAACAGAGGGCAAGTTCAGAGAAATAGTCAGGGAGTGAATGTATGCATCATATATGACCTTTTAGGTCAGAGGGAGAACTTTAGGTTATATACTGAGTGAAATGGGAAGTCCATTAGCAGATTTTGAGCAGAGGCATAGCATCACTTAAGTTTTTCCAGAATCACCCTCATAGCTGCAGAACTGATGGAAAGGAAGCAAATTAAAAGGTGGGGGATGGGTAGGAGGTACTGCAATAATTTGGGCAAACTGTGGGGGTGATGGGATAGAGTACTTTGGACTAGGGGGTGGCCCTGGAAGGATGACAAGAGACTGGATTATGAATTTATTTAAAGAATGTAAAAAAAAAATAATGTGAAGATGACTCTAAGGAAAATGTCTGATACACATTGTAAATGAAAAACAGAGCTAGGATTTAATTTTAGATCTGCCAAAGCTCGAGCTCTTAATTGTGAGTAATAAGACCTTGGCTTTCTTCTCATCTGGAGATGTCTGGGTGCTCCCATAAGATGGATCATAACTTTAGACTGATGGGCAACTTGTAAATATTCTCCAAATGATGTACCCTCTGCCTGCATTTTGAGGTCACTGATTCAGTTTAGCAATCTGGGAAAGTGCTCTCCTCTCTCTCTCCCTCTCTCTCCTTCTCACCCCCCACTTTGTCTCCTGCCTCTCCTCCTCATTCTCTTTCTCCTCTTGCTATATTCTCTCTCACACTCACATATACTTATGTATTCATTATTATCAAGTATCTCATTGTAATGGCTTACATTTTATAATTGTTTTGGAATCAAGGTCTTTATTGGGGGGAAGGGTCAGAGGGAGAGAAAGAGAGAGAATCTTAAGCAGGCTCCATACTCAGTGTGGAGCCCGACACAGGACTCAATCTCACAACCCTGAGATCATGACCTGAATGTAAGTCAAGTCAGACCCTTAAATGACTGAGCTACCTGGGCACCCCAGGACCAAGTTCTTTTAAACCAGATTTTCATATAATCTACTTAATGGTTATTGTTTGATTATATTAACATCATTATCTTTTCCATTCCAAATATGTTGTATGACTTTTTAAAAGTTAACTTTGTGACAATACAGAGAATCAAATTAGCTTGGTTGCAATCTTCTTGCCCAAACTAAATTCTCATACTCCTCCCATCAAGAATTTTCTCAATGTCTCGGTAATAGCCTCTGTTTATGTTCTACACTTTTACATCTGTTTCATAACTCATACGGCTCCCTGTGTTTGGTTTGCTCTTCTTTGTTTATCCTTCCTTCTACCAATCACCACTTCCTTGGCTGATGGACTTTTACCACAACAAATAGAATAGATTCTCTCTCCCCATGTATGTCTCAGTGTTGGTCTTCATATCGGCTATTTGTATCACTTCCCTTTGGAATCTATTTTGGTAATACCAGAAGATTACACATGAAGGTAGTAATTCAAAGCTGGCTTATTTATTTATTTATTTATTTATTTTTCAATTAGCCAACATATAGTATATCATTAGTTTTTGATGTAGTGTTCAATAATTCATCAGTTGTGTATAACACCCAAAGAACAAATTGATCCAGTCAAATGGGCAGAAGACATGAACATGAACAGACACTTCTCCAAAGACACATTTTCTTTTTTAAATTTTTTTATTTAAATTCAATTTAATTGACATATTCTGTATTATTAGTTTCAGAGGTAGAATTTAGTGATTCATCAGTTGTATACGACACCCAGTGCTCATTACATCATGTGCCCTCCTTAATGCCCATCACCCAGTTACCCCATCCCCCAACCCCCTCCCCTCCAGCAACCCTGTTTCCTATAGTTAAGAGTCTTTTATGATTTGCCTCCCTCTCTGTTTTCATCTTATTTTTCCTTCCCTTCCCCTATGTTCATCTGTTTTGTTTCTTAAATTCCCCATTAGAGTAAAATCATATGGTATTTGACTTTGGCTGACTTCTTTTGCTTAGCATAATACTCTTTAGTTCCATCCACGTCATTGCAAATGGCAAGATTTCATTCTTTTTGAAGGCTGAGTAATATTCCATTATATATATCACATCTTCTTTATCCATTCTTCTGTCAATTGTCTTTTCATATTTTGGCTATTGTGGACATTGCTACTATAAACATTGGGGTGTACGTGCCCCTTCGAATCACTATGTTTCTATCTTTTGGATAAACACCTAGTAGTGCAATTGCTAGGGCATAGGGTAGCTCTATTTTTAACTTTTGGGGGAACTTCCATATTGTTTTCCAGAATGGCTACACCAGTTTGCATTCCCACAACAGTGTCAAGAGGGTTCCCCTTTCTCCACATCCTTGCTAACAACTGTTGTTTCCTGAGTTGTTAATTTTAGCCATTCTGACTGGTGTGAGGTGGCATCTCATTGTGGCTTTGATTTGTATTTCCTTGATGTCGAGTGATGTTGAGAATTTTTTCATCTGTCTGTTGGCCATTTGGATGTCTTCTTTGGAAAAATGGTTCATGCCTTCTGCCCATTTCTTGACTGGATTTTTTTGGGGGGTGTTGAGTTTGATAAGTTCTTTATAGATTTTGGATACTAGTCCTTTATTTGATAAAACATTTGCAAATATCTTCTTCCATTCTCTAGGTTGCCTTTTAGTTTTGATTGTTTCCTTTGTTGTGCAGAAGCTTTTTATCTTGATGAAGTCCCAGAAGTTCATTTTTACTTTTGTTTCTCTTGCCTTTGGAGATGTGTCTAGCAAGAAGTTGCTATGGCTTAGGTCAAAGAGGTTACTGCCTGTGTTCTGCTCCAGGATTTTGATGGTTTCCTGTCTCACATTTAGGTCTTTCATCCATTTTGAGTTTATTTTTGTGTATGGTGTAAGGAAGTGGTCCAGTTTCATTCTTCTGGACGTGGCTGTTCAGTTTTCCCAACACCATTTGTTGAAGAGACTGTCTTTTTTCCATTAGATATTCATTCCTGCTTTGTCAAAGATTAGTTGACCATAGAGTTGAGGGTTAATTTCTGGGTTCTTTATTCTGTTGCATTGATCTATGTGTCTGCTTTTGTGCCAGTACCATACTGTCTTGATGATTACAGCTTTGTAATAGAGCTTGAAGTCCAGAGTTGTGATGCCTCCAAGCTTTGGTTTTCTTTTTCAACATTACTTTGGCTATTTGGGGTCTTTTTTGGTTCTATATGAATTTTAGGATTGTTTGTTCCAAAGCTGGCATATTTTCAATTCCTGTGTCATTACTAGTACCTCAAAAATATTTGTAGTCATGGGGAACCTGAGTGGCTCAGTAGGTTAAGCATCTGAATCTTGGTTTTGGCTCAGGTTATGGTCTCAAGGTCATGAGATCGAGCCCTGTATAGGACTCTGCACTCAGTGGGGAGTCTGCTAGAGATTCGCTCTCCCTTTCTGTCTCTGTCTGCCTCTTCCCCTGCTTGCTCTCTCTTTCTCAAATAAAGAAATCTTTAAAAAATATATTTGTAGTCATAATAAAGTTATGTTATTAAATACATGAGAAATGTTCTGCTACTTGGAGACTTAAATTCAAGACCTGAAAAATAAACTCCAATATGTTTTGAGGGCAATTATAAAGATCTACAAATTATAGAACCCAAATTCTTTTTTTTTTTAAGATTTTATTTATTTATTTGACAGAGAGATAGAGAGAGAGCACAAGTAGGCAGAGTGGCAGGTAGAGGGAGAAACAGGTTCTCCGCTGAGCAGGGAGCCGAATGTGGGGCTTGATCCCAGGACCCCAGGATCATGACCTGAGCCAAAGGCAGCCGCTTAACCGACTGAGCTACCCAGGCACCCCAGAACCCAAATTCTAAAAATAAAAGCTTCTATACTCTTGGCTTCCTTTCACAATATATACACATACCAAATCATCAGATTGTACACTTTAAATATCTTACAATTTTATTTGTTAATTTAACCTCAATAAAGCTGAAAAAAAAAGTACCTATCCAAGTATATAGGCAAGTTTCTGGTAAAAGCATGGAATCAGAAGTCATAAGATCTGCAATTTTTTCCTAGTTATAGCTGCATGACTTCCTTAGTCAACCCACCTAGATGTTTTCCTACTTAAATGTCCTCATTTCTATAGTAATGGATAAATACTAATTTTCTTAAGTGTAAGATTTTTCAAAGTTTTTTTTTTAATCAGGATGGGTTTTATGATACAAATGTCAAAGATAGGAACAAACTATCACTGAACAAAAATAAATGTTATTAAATCAGTTTTGTGTCTAATATGGGTGGTCTGTCTCAAGGCATCTTGTAATCAAATAAATATGGTGATTTTTCATCTCCTTCTCAGACTATCAGGAGGACCTGAAGATACAACAAGATGAAAATAATACTAGATCAGTTGCAAATGCCTTTAGGGCAAGGCAGAAAATGTAGGTGAAAGAAAAACTGAATGTTCTGGTTACTCCATCTCCAAAAGAGGTTGATGGTGGTAGGACAGGAGACAAAGAGCACCACTAAGCTCTGGATGATAGTCGCCTGGCAGGATGAAGGTCAAGTTTGGGGGACAGCGTGATTTTGCAAGAGAAGCTAAGATATTCTTGTATCAGTATGTGTATTACATATGAATTTGTGTGGGAAAGTATGTGAAAGTCTCTAACTCTTATATTTGGGCAATAATTTAATTCTAATTTTGGATATTATAGTGTTCAAGTCAGCACCTTCTAATCTTCTAACCTCAAATACAAGAAAATTAGGCTCTCAAGAAGTGACATTAAAGCCACTTAGCAATTCCATCCTAAATAGATAAATTTATAATTTGTATAATGCATCCTTGAATTATTGAAATGGAGGGTGTTTAACATGGACATAATACGGTGATTCAAATTGGTATCAGAGAGGAAACTGGATATTTTACACATATATATGAAATTTTGGCCACACATATGGAGTATTTTATTTTAGGAAAAATATTTTGTCTTATGCCATATTTGTCTTACACATTAGACATACTAATTTTAAAGATGTTTTGATTACTCCTCAGTGTAAAAATGCAATTACTGTAGATAAATAGTGGCATGGCTATCATTAAGTGAAACACTGATTTCAGAAACACATTAATGCACTAATGTAATATCAAAATTTTATAAGTGTTATTATAGAAACTTTTGTTCACTGATATAAAGGTGCAATTTACATTTGAACTATTATGAGTGGGTTTTAAAAAACACATAGACCTGTCAGCAATTGGGCTTTGTCATGCATAGGCCAGTCAATTTTCTTTTAGTTCTGTGGGGTTGTAAATTCATAGGAATAAATCTGTAAAAAATGCATATTACTTAAAAAAATCAACTTAGATCTGATTTCTCACATTGGATAGCCACTTTAACTGACTGATAGCTGAACTACTCTCTCAAATCTAAAAAGCCTATTAATATTTGGCAGCAAGTAATGGAAGTATCCTGGGTTGGTGCAAGAGCAAAAGAGCACTTTCAAATTTTAATGAATGGGTGGTCTGTGAGCTGTCATCAATATGACAGTAATGGCCTGTAGAAAGGGAAAGTGGGTCTTCAGGACATGGTGGGGAAGAGCAAAAAATAATCTACAGTATTGGTAGAGAGTAGATCACTTACAAGACAGAGTCAGTACCAGAAACATCCAAGCAAAGGAATTATTTCACATAGACATTTTTACTGTTTCAAGAACGTCTTTTCCCCAGCCACAGTGTAGTCGTAACTGAAGAATAATTTCCAATATTGCACGATGTCATTTTCAATAGCCTGTACTGTAGACCCAAAGGGTGGATTAAAATGGAGGATGATAGCAATTTCATGACAGTCTCACAGATGAAACTTAAATACTGATAGTTCTAAGTCCTTTATATTTTAGCAGGTAACAACTCCTCTAAGGCAGCAAATTAAAATTGTGTGATTATATTGTATACATTTAATTTGTTAATACATTTATTTATTTATTTAATTTATTTGAGAGAGAGCGAGCAGGGGGAGAAGCAGAGGAAGAAGGAGAGAGAATCTGAAGCCGACTCTGTGCTGAGTGCGGAGCCCATCGCCATATATTTTCTTTATCTTGGATCTGGTTACCAAGGGATGTACTTCTGTATCAATTCATCAGCCTGTGCTTTTAGTATCTGAACATTTTTCCTTTACAGATTCCTCAAAATACCTCAAGAAAAAAGAAAAAAAACTACTGAAAAATAAAAACACCTTTTACTAAAAGGTTGTTCAGTAGCATTGTTCTGGAATGGCTTAGGTTTTGCCAATTCTGGTAAACCAGCCTCAATAACAATTCACAGTTTCAAGTCACATCAGAGAATTCATCACAAATTTATAGAGTTGGAAGGAAAGTTGTAGACTATCAACTGTGTGTTCTGCAGTTACAGAAGGGGAACCAGAAGCATAGAGGAGAAGTCCTTGCAGGAGGCCAGCCAGCTGGACAATAGCTGAATTAGGACTCAAACTTGGTTCTTTTTAGTTGGAATTTCTTTCACCATCTGCTGTTTCAGTTTCAGTTTCTCCTCATAAAGCCTTTGAAGTAAGTGTGGCAGATTCAACAACCATTCAGCGTAAGACCGCTCAGCTATGGGGGCAGACTCCAGCCCCACAGGCCATGAGGCTGGTCTCCTTCCGTCCACAGTGCTTACCCCTTCTCCTTTTAAGCTTGCCTCCAGGAATTCACTTTTTCCCTGCCATTTTCCAAAGCAGCTTCCACCTGTGCCAACACTCCATTTACCTCTTACCTGGGACCACCTCCAGAGGAGCTAACAGTCTGCTCAGTGCCTTCTATCCTTGGGCTTTTAAAACATGCATGGATCCTTAATATATCAATGGTTTTATCACACTTATGGAGGGGGTAGAAAAAAAATAGGGGGAAAATAATAAGAGGAAACAAATCAGGTTCTAAACTCTCACTGAATATTTCCCGATGGAGCCTCAGCAGCTCTTCTCAGAATATGTGCAAATGCAGAAGATACAATCTATGGGAG
Organism: Zalophus californianus; assembly: GCF_009762305.2. Lineage (NCBI taxonomy): Eukaryota > Metazoa > Chordata > Mammalia > Carnivora > Otariidae > Zalophus > Zalophus californianus. The sequence goes on along the minus strand of NC_045595.1, from coordinate 41,895,657 downwards.
TGAAAAGGAAATCAGTATATTGAAATAATTACCAATATATTAAAAGAAATATATTTGTAAGACAATATGAGCTTCTTTTTGAAGGCCACGATCTAGTGGCAGGTCTAATAACTATAATTACATAGAGCCCAAATAATATTTGATTTATCTACCACCACTGTAACAGGATATGAAAGTATTTATGATTTCTGTTGGTGAAGACATCATAGATACTGCTAATATTACTATGCATGGGTTTTTGTTTGTCTTTTGTTTTCTTTTTTCTCTATCTTCTTAATTCAAGTTCACTGACCTAAGTAAAGAACTTTATTCTAATCATTGGCTCTAGAAGTTAGTTCTTATATATAGACAAAACTGCCTGAAATGGGAACACTGGAGAAAGGCCAGGGATGGGGGAACACTATCAACATCAGCAATAATAATAAAAGCCCGTGTCTAAGGCAGGGGCTGGATGTTTTTTCCAGACCCTCCCCCATGAACTCCGGAATCCTTATGTCACCTTTTCAAGAAGTCATTCGGAGAGGGGTTGCACATAAGCAAGCATGGAAATTGTATAACATAGAGGTGGGGGAACAATATGTTAGTAAGGAGGTGTAAAAAAGATAAAACAGCGCCTTCTCGGGTTTTCAAGGACCTTGCAGTTGGGAGGAAAAAAAGATTAACCATCAGAGGTAAGTACCAAGCCATTAAGTACTTAACAACAGAGTTTGTGCTACACTGTGAAATACTTTGAAATGTGCATTTTAATAAACTGGTAGGAAAAAAATACATTAGATTTTGTAACATGTCTACAGATTTTAAAAATTTGCTAGGCTCTATTTTTCTCTTATAAGTTTTTTAGCACTGCTTGTAAAGTTCCAAATTCTTTGAAGAAGGACATTTTTGCCCCCAGCACTCCCAGCCTCTTGTAGATTCGTTGCTTTTTCTCCAAGACACTTTCAGCTTTCTAAGGCAGGGCAAAGACTTATTTATTTGACCTAGCTTTTCATAATTACTCAGGCTACTAATTTTATTATGCCAAATAGTATCTTGGGAAACCTTGTGTGAAGGGCGTGATGGAAGGGAGCTTTGATTGATAGGTTGCTTCTCATTTTGCAAAATTTTCCATGATGCAATTCAATTAAACTTTAATTGAGGGTAATACTAGATAAGAGTTTTATATATGGATTATATTTTCATTAATTTTAAGTAGGATTTTAGTAAAAGAAAAATAATGTGGATAAAAATATCTGCTTGTCAATTTTTTATGACATTTGTATTTTGGTTCTGCAGTATTTTAAAAGGAAAAAAATGCAGTTGGTTTTGAGCATATACATTGAGATTAAAACTTCAAATTTTTTTTTTCTTGAGGAGTGATCATTTTGGCTATGTTCCACACCCTATCCTAGAGATGTAGTTTATTTAAAAAAGAAGGTATCATTGCAGAAATAGAGAATGTGATTTTTAAAGCAACTTTTATCTTTCTTTTTCTGATCCATTATCAGATATGTACAGAAATGACCACTAGAGGTCTCTCCACCCTGAATTATTTTTGATTCCGGAAATGAGATTGTACTTAATACATTTTCAATCTCTTGACTGTTTATGATAGCTGGTGAAAGTTTGCTGCATTTGACATGATAGCTAGCTATGACCTCAACAAAGGAGAGTGGCACAGACATCGAAACTGTTACACCTGTGAGTCTATTTTATTTACATAGTTTCACCTCCCTTGTTCTATAGAATTCATTTGACAAGTCTTCACGCTCCTAAGTAAGGATAGAAAACATGAAAGCCCTTTAAAGATAGTGACCACATGCTGGCATGTTCTTTGCAGCTTGCAGAAAACTCTGGTAGCCTATCAACTGGAAATAATTATTATGATAGGCAATTTTCAGCCCTTCTCTTATCAAATCACAGAAAATAAATAAAGATTTTAATTCAAAGGAATAATTTTCATGTGCAGACTCTAGAGACAACTTCCTGATCTTCTGATACATTTACTTTGTTCATTATGTCAAATAAATTTCAGGACGCTTGTCTTATGTGCAGTGTGCATATAGAGACTTGTTACAGTGTGTAATTTTAACATAATGAGGTGGTCTGTGTGTGTATGTGTGTGTGTGTGTGTTTAGATAAAACAATCCTAAAATTGCTTCCAGCAAACATTTATAAGTTGTCCTTTACTATATGAGTCATAAAACACGAAATTAAAATGCCAGCAAGGTTTAGGAACCCCATAACCCTCTCCATAGACTTCAATCCTACACCCTGGTTCAAGAAAAGATAGGTTGTAACCAATGGACAAGCTGTTTGATTAGAAAAGTCAGAATTTAGGATGAGCTGTGGTCACCCAATTTGTGAATTAATCCTTGGAAGTTAGATTAATTCTCTGATGTGGCCCAAAGAAACCTGCAGGCCAAATGAAGGGGAAAAATAAGGATCTTCTTCAAAGTGGAATGATCCATGAGGCTGGATTCATACGTGACTAAAGGAGTAAATGCACCGCCTTTCACGCATAATTATTTTTCTTTTCAAAATCAAAGTCTACAGAATCCAGAGACATAAGCAGGACTGCATATAAGAAGCCATTACAGTATTTATCCTAAGTAAATACAATAATATGCAATGTAAAGTGATTGCTTTATTCCTGAATCAACTTGCATTAATGATTAAGATAGAACAAAATAATCTCAAGGTATCAGCTGTCTGAGTTGGAGGAATCCCAAACCCCTAGTGTTTTGCTGCTAAATTTTTGCATCAGTAAACCTCAGTCCAGAGGAAACCTCCACTTGGATCCCAAGATGAGACTGGAGTGGGGATAAATACTGAAACTTGGATGACCCCCTCCAAGGCAAAGGATCCCACCTCCTCACAAAGCAGAGAAAATAATCAAAGATGGCACGCTTTTTTAGTAATATCACACTGCTTATAGAAAATTTTTTAACAGTCATAGTTTATGGAAATGATGTGTGCTACATCAGTTCAATGAAATGCCTGGAAGCCTATGCAAGTGTTCATGGCAGTGTTGTGTATAATCACAGAAAATGAGAACAAATCTATTATCAACAATAGGGGACTGGTTTAGTGAAACATCCAGGTAGAATTTAATATACGTGATAATATTTGTTAAAAAAGAAGAACTTTTATAGTCAATTAATAAGTGGAAAAGCTGGCTACAGCTATGGTTTTCAAGTATTTTAACCAACAGTAAGAAAACAATTTTACATTATGATCCCAGGTACATATACACACATACCCGCCAACCCCCCCATATATATACACACAATAATCACCCTGACTCTACACTATTTCTCTGTTTCTATATATTCTATTTAAATTAATTATTTTAATGCTGGTTGTTACTCACTAAATAGATTTTCTGACTCACTAATTGGTTATAACTCAGTCGGAAAATTCTTGAGACTAAGAATAACATATTATATGAAACCAACTCTTAAATACATAAATTTTCATGGGAAAAAATTCATGGGAAATTTTTTTAAAGATTTATTTATCTGAGAGAGAGAGAGAGCACTGGGGGAGGCACAGAGGAAGAGTGAGAAAGAGAATCTCAAGCAGACTCTCCCCTGAGTAGGGAGCCCGATGTGGGGCTCGATCCCTGGATCCTGAGATCATGACCTGAGCTGAAATCAAGAGTTGGCCACTTAACCGACTGATCGATGAATTTTACATACATAAATGTTCACAAGATCACACACTGAAACAATAATAGCAGTTCTCTCTGAGTAATGAGGTATCTGATTTTTCCTCCTTCTTACCTTTATTGGCTTATCGTCCTTCAGGAAATATTTCTTTGCTAATTGAAAAAAATTGCATCTCATCCAAGAAATGTTTTAGACTCTTTCAAATTATCTCAATGTCCAACTGTGTCCGTCTCTGTTGTTAGGTTTAGCCAGTGTTCATCTGCCAGAAGCCACAGTGACATCCCTCGTCTCTTATTTTCCAACTCAGAGTACCGCAGAAAAGAGGAGAGAAAAGAAAGAAAGGAAGGAAAGAAGGAAGGAAGGATGGATCAAAGAAAAGAAATAAGAGAGGAAAGGAGAGAGGAATAATTCTCATATAGGTACTACATTTTTTTTTTTAATTTACCCAAAGTACTCCTGTGTGTGTGTCTACAAATGTATATGTGTAGATTTTGGGGCTCAGAGCTTATTTTTATGTTTGCCAAGGGGCTGAGACTGAATAACAAAAAACCTGTTTGAGTCATTCACTTCATTAGTCCTGTCAATTTGAGAAATTCACATCCTGATTTTTCTGTGCCTTAATTTCCCTGTTTGTAAAATGAAGTTGCCGTGCTAAGATTTCACTCCTATGTCTAAGAGATATTTTGGCTCAGGAGGAATCACTTGGTCAACTGATGCTTCACTTGCAGGTATATATATTTTGGATTATTGATAACTCAAAATCCATACTTCTTGCCCTATGCTGAACTCCCACACAGGGAGAACGCTGCAAACTTGCTGCGCTACATGTTAGATTTAGCTCAGCTTCTAAATCGGATCAGATCAAATGCCCCCTTTTTATGAGAAATATTTGTAACATTTCATTCACTATTTTGAATTGCTTGACTACTTTAAGTTACAATTCCACAGAATTAAAGGAAAACCTACTGACATGTGGATGACGCTGCCACTCTGCCGCCATGGGTATATATTTATTTAAACAGTCTGTATCTTCTATGGATATTGGTTCATCTGGCTTTTAGTGTTAAAGATCATGAGTTATATTTGATACAAGGTCATGTAAAGGGCTTTGATAAGCTTTATTCATAGTCTTTGAAATGTTAAAGATCCTTCCAGAGACCCAGTTGCAATTTAAAGAAGTTACTACTGATGATAGTAAGTCTTCTGGGAAGACTTAAAGATTCTTTCTGGGAACAGATTATAAGGACTTCCCATCTGTGTATGATTCATAGGCATTTCTTTCTTTCTTTCTTTCTTTCTTTCTTTCTTTCTTTCTTTCTTTCTTTCTTTCTTTCTTTCTTTCTTTCTTTCTTTTTCTTTCTCTTTTTCTTTTTTTTTAAGATTTTATTTATTTATTTGACAGAGAGAGAGAGCCAGAGAGCACAAGTGAGGGAATGGCAGAGGAAGAGGGAGAAGCAGGCTCCCCACTGAGCAAGAGGCCCCATATGGGACTCAATCCTAGGACCCTGGGATCATGACCCGAGCCGAAGGCAGATGCTTAACCATCTGAGCCATCCAGCCACCCCCCTTAGGCATTTCTGAGTGCATAGACCAATGGTTAAGAAATGGCAGCATGTGCTGGGGAGCCTGGGTGTCTCAGTCGGTTAAGTGTCCAACTCTTCATTTTTGGCTCAGGTCATGATCTCAGGGTGATCAGATCGAGTGCCACACAGGGTCCATGCTCAGTGCACAGTCTGCTTGAGATTCTCTCCTTCTCCCTCTGCCCGCCCCCCCCCCCCCGCTTACTTGTGTACTCTCTCTCATGAGTGTGCATGTGCGCTCTCTCTCTTTCTCTCTCTCTCAAATAAATAAAATCTTAAAAAAAGAAAAGAAAAGAAAGAAATGGCAGCATGTGGGCCACATCTACCTCCAAGGATGTTTTCTTTGGCCTTTGGATGCTAAAATAATTTTTACAAATTAGTTACAGATACTAAAAATGAGGGATTCCACATCATAGGACAGATTTGTTTTCCAGGTTCTCTTTAAGAATCCTAACATCTGTCTACCCTGGACCCACATTGCCAAGCACCCTGGTGGACTGAGTGATGATTGCACTTTATTATGGGTGTGGGCTTGGCAGTTGAACACAGCCTAAGCTGCACCCTATCATTCATTCAGGATGCTTGCCTGGCCTTTCTAGGTATTTGAGCATAAAACCCCTTTACAAGCAAACATAATGTCACCATGAGTTAAAAAAAGAAAAAAAACACAAAAATGTGATGTTAATAATTAGAAAATACATAAAAGTAGAAATTAACTAAAAACAAACCAAAGATCATGCAACTTCTTTCTCTAAACATACTTGTTTTCTATCTCATTTTTCAAACCTCATTGGCTTCGTTTTTTTACATTTACATGCATTTACCCTTCCCCTTATGCTTCCTACCTCTGGGAGCTATTTTTGTAAAATGCAGATAATAACAACTGCTTGGCCTACCTTTCTGGATTATTGTGAAGATCCATGTGTAAAAGTGCTATATAAATGCAAAGTATTATTATATCCATTATTATCCACGCTCAGGCACTGGTGGGTTCTTATAGGCCCCACTGCTCTGGCTGGCTTGAAGTCTGATGTCTCAGCAGTAATAGGTAAAACTTGTTAGATGACTTCAAATTCATTTACTGCTCTGTACTTGGCTCTTTCATACTGGTTTTGAGGCAGCAAGATCTTTTTCTCTGTCAGCTCAGCAGTCAAACCAATGGAAAAATAAAAATAAAAATGCCCCTCAGTTCCTGTCACAAGAACCAAGGATGAAAACCAACTTGCACTTTGTCTTACCTAATTCCAGGTTCATTCAAGTTCAGCACGGCTCCACTCCTGCACGCAGAAAGAGAGCTGCAGCCCTGGGGAGTTTGTGTCCATGTCGGTCCGTTTCTCCAGAGAACAGTCTATAGTTGTGTTGTCTACTGTTTGAATGCCACACACCATGTTGTAAAATGTTCAGATTATCTGACATCAAAAAACAGATGCAAAGTAATCTGTCAACAGAGGACTTGCAGCTCTACCCATTTCAGCCAGGTTTCTCCTCACCAGGATTCAGATTCTACACCTCAGTGCCCATGGGACATCCCACAAAGGCAGGGTGTTTTATCTGTATTTGTTTAACTGATATAATTCCCAGGGCCCAGGATGCTGTCTGGCATACATCAGGTCCTCAATAATTTTGTGTTGTGGTTGAATGAATGAATGATACCATCCAATAAGTATCTACAACTTAACTTTTCCAGGAAAAACAGCATGCTGATTCCCATCTCACGACTCCAAACCTGCTCCTCCCCTTACTTTTTCAATCTTTGCAAAGGGAACCACCACTACCCAGCCATTCAGTTGTTCTGATTCCTCTCTTCGACTTACTCCCAGCTTCCAGAACATCAGCGAATCCTTTGGCTCTACTTGCAACCCGAGTCTGTCCCCTTCTCGCCACCATCACTGCAACCTCGGTATAAAGAACTCTCATCTCTTGTGGGCTACTCCAGCAGCAGCCTCTTCCAGCTTCCTGCCTCCACTCTTGCTTCCTATAGCCCAGTTTCCTCACAACAGCCAAAGGGAACTTTTTATGATTTAAATACGGTCCTACTATTTGCTGCTAAGAATTCTCCAGTGGCTTCTCATGGTGCTTAGACAAAGATGCAAACTCCTTCTCGTGATCTATAAGACAATATCTGTGGTTCGCAAAACCTGGGAGCGGAGTACAATCTCCCGGAAAGATTTAAAATATGCGGAGCTTGAGCCCACATATTAGACAATGAATCCATATCTCTAGGGATGAGTCTCCACAGATGGGACTTTCAGCATTCCCCCATTTTTTGTCTTCCATGTCTTGTATCACTCTCCCCTCCATCCACAACAACACAGCTTCTTTTCTCCCTGCAGAAATCATCAAGTTCTTGCCAGGCTCAGGGCTTTTGCTTTGGTTGTACTTTCTGTCTGGAATGTCCCTCCTCTTTTCATGGCTGCCTCTTCTCATTCTGGGGTAATATCAAATATGTCCTGCTTAGTGGACCTTGCATACTAACATGCAACAACCTCTGTCCTTAGGCATTTTCTGACCATAACTCTGTGATATTTTCTTTCCAGCACTTGGCACCACCTGAAGTACTCTCATCTATTCATGAGTTTATAAATCTGTCCCAGTAGAAAGTAAAATCCATGAATGCAGGGATGTTGCCTGTCTTCTTTCCTGGTGCATCTCCAGATATGCTCCATAACTACATGTGGAATGCTAACAATAAATACTTTGGTCTTTGTGGACCATGCAGCCTCTGTCACAACTATTCACCTCTGCCACTGTAGTGTAAAAGTAGTCAAGGATGGGATGTGACAAAAGGGCATGGCAGTGTTCTAATAAAATTTCATTTATGGAATAACTTTGAGTTTTACATAATTTTTACATGTCATAAAATATTATTTGTTTTGTGATTTTTTTTAACCACTTAAAATTGCAAACACCATTATTAGCTCATGAGCACACACACAAAAAGATGTGGTGGGCTGAATTTGGCCCATGGGCTATAATTTGCCAACCCCCTAATTAAGAGCATTTGTATTTATCTCTCGGTTTGAAAGGCCAGAATTTCTTTGAGAAGTACAAGGAGGCTTCCTAAAACACTGTTAGCAGTGTTATCACGCTATTTCTGCCTAGAGATGTCTGCAGGTCTCAAACCAATTCAGAAAACATTTCCCAAGTATATATTAGGTTAAACAGAACTGATTAAGTGGCAGGCCAGGGGGCAGCTACCCAAGGTACCAATCTACGACTGAAGCTAAAATATCACTCTAATAAATATGAAACAGCACACCTCTGAACTTAGTTTTCTACAGTCTTTTTACATAAATGGAAAAATATAAATTCCTGAAAGTGAAGAACACAGCCATGAATGAATAGTAATTTAAAATAACTCATGCCTACCCTAGCCTTCCTAGATACATATCGCAAAAACACTGAAATAACTCTAAAATGTAAATATTTAAATATTTTAGAGGTCGAAAATTATTTTTTTTCTGGATCCCATGTAATCAACTGACCCTAAACCGTATACATTGTTATCAAGGAGCTCATTCTGGCTGTCCTTAATTTTCACCTGGATAAATATTAATTGTACATTTTACTGCAGCCCAAAGGCCACTATTTCTGGGGATATTTCTTGAACTTGCAAGCATATCAATTGGTTGCTCATAGTTCCCAGAGTTTCCTTTTCTTTGTACATATTTACATACTTATTTTAAAATGCCAAATATATTCTTTATATATATAATGTAAATACTTATTTATGCACTTGAGTATTTAATTAATGCTTCTTTCTCTCATGAGACTGCCAACCCCCGAAGGTATGTTTTATGGACCCCAATGAATGTTCTGCCTGTATGCAGTTGGTAGTCAATAAATAATTATTCAATCAAGGAATAAGGAACTGACTAAAGATGGTGAACCTTGAAGGAAAGCAAATTTTTGCCTTAACAGCTATGATGACATTCCCTTCCACTCTCTCCATAACTTTTTATAATTCATTGTGCACTCATTTATTATGAATATGATAATCATATTTCTGAGATTCAAACCATCCACCTTTGGGTGAATGGAGAATAGAGAGGGAGAGGAGATGAAGCCACCCCCTTGAGTGAAAATTCATTAGACACAGAGGGTAGGCTTTCGAACCACAGCACACATTTTAAAGTTCACATGCTGGTTACTGGAGAAGAAAAAAAAATCAACCCCATGTATTTAAAAGCATAAGGAAGCACAAAGCAAAGTCTTCTTTCAAAACCATAGGAAGCTTGTTTTCAATTCTGATTCTAAAAGATGACAGCCATCTCTCCCCTTCATTATAATCCTCTTTGCTGCCCTTACAATTAGGTCCTAGAACGCGTGCTGGCTCTCAGACACAAAATCAAAAGCTTACAGCACAAATATATTCCCAGACACCCTGCATACATTTTCTGTTCCTCTAGCAAGGGGCAGATTGAGTGGGCTCTCTCACTCAGTTAATTGTTCTGGGTCAGGATGTCCTCCTGTCCACATGACTGGTATTTTAGCAAGGGCAAGAAAGAAAAGCTTATACATTAACAAGAATATTTAGACACTGAAAATTTTGTGACTCAGATGGGAATATATTTCCTACCAAAAGATATAAAGTCCAAAAATAGGTTGTAACCCATGTGATCCATAGAATCCAGGCTACAAATATTAGATTCCTTTGAGTTGTGAAACTGATGGTGGTGATGAAGAACGTAAATATAATGCACTAATATGAAGAGATATAGATTTTGGAGGAACCATTCAAAGAACCTAAGTTCAGAGCCTAGCAAGTGAATAATACTCTCCAGCAAAAGCATTCTATGAAGTCAAGAGTTATAGTCCTCTCAGCATTATCTAAACTCACAATTGACTGAAATAAATTTTAGAAAAGAATCAAGTGGTCATATTTACCTGAGGATTCAATATAGTGATCCCCATAGTTATGAGGCTGTAAAATGAACACTGCTATAAGACAAGACACTACCTGTTTATATAAAATTAATCTTCATTAAAATATTCCTCCCACTTAACACTAGTTTATGTCTTCACTGAATCTTCTATCCAAACTAAATACAGTACAAAGCAATTTTAAGGTGCAACTGCAAACCTTGCAACAAATGCAGGATTTCGTGACGTTAAGAAAGTGATACTGAAGAATTTCTTTAAACCTCTAGTGATTTATAAATAGGATTTTAACACTGGTAGAGCAATTAATGATTACACAGGTAATCATTGTCAGGGATGATGACACAGTTATCATTTCAAAAGAAAATGAGGGGCGCCTGGGTAGCTCAGTTGGTTAAGTGACTGCCTTCGGTTCAGGTCATGATCCTGGAGTCCTGGGATCGAGTCCCACATCGGGCTCCCTGCTCAGCAGGTAGTCTGTTTCTCTCCCTGACCTTCCCCCCCTCATGCTCTCTCTATCTCATTCTCTCTCTCAAATAAATAAATAAAATCTTAAAAAAAAGGAAATGATTTATACATAAAAAGATTCAGAGAGGTCCTTGGGAAAACTCAAGGGAAAAACTTGAATATTTTTCAAAATATGATGTGTTTCATTTGCTGTGAAAATCAAAAGTGAAGAAGTTTCTTTCACACCATCAGAAAATTTTCTCACAAAAAATGTTCTAGGAAAAAATAATTATAACTCAGATCTTGCCTGTTCTAGGTAACAGTTTTTAGTTCCACCAACATTTTACAAAATAAAATACATAAAATATAAAGTAAACATTTACATATAAAATAAAACAAAGATATAAACATAGAATACATATTTTAAAAATGTAAAAGAAAATAGAAGCATCTGGGTGGCTCAGTTGGTTAAGTGTCTGACTCTTGTTTTCAGCTTGGATCATGAAGTCAGGGTCATGGGAGAGGGCCCCAGGTCAGGCTCTGCACAGTGGGGAGTCTGTTTGCGATTTTCTTTTCTTTTCTTTTTTTTTTATTTTTAATTGTTTTTATTGTTATGTTAATCACCATATATTACATCATTAGTTTTTGGTGCAGTGTTCCATGATTCATTGTTTGTTCATAACACCCAGTGCTCCATGCAGAACGTGCCCTCCTCAATACCCATCACCAGGCTAACCCATCCCCCTACCTCCCTCCCCTCTAGAACCCTCAGTTTGTTTTTCAGAGTCCATCATCTCTCATGGTTCATCTCCCCCTCTGACATACTCCCCTTTTCTTCCTCTCCTGTTATCTTCTTCTTTTTCTTTTTTCTTAAAATATGTTGCGTTATTTGTTTCAGAAGAACAGAACTGTGATTCAACAGTCTTGCACAATTCACAGCGCTCACCGTAGCACATACCCTCCCCAATGTCTATCACCCAGCCACCCCATCCCTCCCACCCCCAACCACTCCAGTAACACTCAGTTTCTTTCCTGAGATTAAGAATTCCTCATATCAGTGAGGTCATGTGATACATGTCTTTCTCTGATTGACTTATTTCACTCAGCATAACACCCTCCAGTTCCATCCACATCGTTGCAAATGGCAAGATCTCATTCCTTTTGATGGCTGCATAATATTCCATTGTGTATATATACCACTTCTTCTTTATCCATTTATCTGTCGATGGGCATCTTGGCTCTTTCCACAGTTTGGCTATGGTGGACATTGCTGCTATAAACATTGGGGTACACGTACCCCTTCGGGTCCCTACATTTCTATCTTTGGGGTAAATACCCAGTAGTGCAATTGCTGGATCGAACGGTAGCTCTAATTTCAACTGTTTGAGGAACCTCCATACTGTTTTCCAGAGGGGTTGCACCAGCTTACATTCCCACCAACAGTGTAGGAGGGTTCCCCTTTCTCCACATCCCCGCCAACATCTGCCATTCCCTGACTTGTTAATTTTAGCCATTCTGACGGGTGTGAGGTGGTATCTCATTGAGGTTTTGATTTGGATTTCCCTGATGCCGAGCGATGTTGAACACTTTTTCATGTGCCTGTTGGCCATTTGGATGTCTTCTTTGGAGAAATGTCTGTTCATGTCTTCTGCCCATTTCTTGATTGGATTATTTGTTCTTTGGGTGTTGAGTTTGATAAGTTCTTTATACATTTTGGATACTAGCCCTTTATCTGATATGTCATTTGCAAATATTTTCTCCCATTCTGTCGGTTGTCTTTTGGTTTTGTGGACTGTTTCTTTTGCTGTGCAAAACTTTTTATCTTGATGAAATCCCAATAGTTCATTTTTGCCCGGGCTTCCCGTGCCTTTGGCGATGTTTCTAGGAAGAAGTTGCTGCGGCTAAGGTCGAAAAGGTTGCTGCCTGTGTTCTCCTTTAGGATTTTGATGGACTCCTGTCTCACGTTTAGGTCTTTCAACCATTTGGAGTCTATTTTTGTGTGTGGTGTAAGGAAATGGTCCAGTTTCATGCTTCTGCATGTGGCTGTCCAATTTTCCCAACACCATTTGTTGAAGAGACTGTCTCTTTTCCATTGGACATTCTTTCCTGCTTTGTCAAAGATAAGTTGACCATAGAGTTGAGGGTCCATTTCTGGGCTCTCGATTCTGTTCCATTGATCGATGTGTCTGTTTTTGTGCCAGTACCATACTGTCTTGATGATGACAGCTTTGTAATAGAGCTGGAAGTCCGGAATTGTGATGCCGCCAGCTTTGCTTTTCTTTTTCAGTATTCCTCTGGCTATTCGGGGTCTCTTCTGGTTCCATAGAAATTTTAGGATTATTTGTTCCATTTCTTTGAAAAAAGTGGATGGTATTTTGATGGGGATTGCATTGAATGTGTAGATTGCTCTAGGTAGCATTGACATCTTCACAATGTTGATTCTCCCAATCCATGAGCATGGAACGTTTTTCCATTTCTTTGTGTCTTCTTCAATTTCTTTCATGAGTATTTTATAGTTTTCTGAGTACAGATCCTTTGCCTCTTTGGTTAGATTTATTCCTAGGTATCTAATGGTTTTGGGTGCAATTGTAAATGGGATAGACTCCTTGATTTGTCTCTCTTCTGTCTTGTTGTTGGGGTATAGGAATGCCACTGATTTCTGTGCATTGATTTTATATCCTGCTACTTTCCTGAATTCCTGTATGAGTTCTAGCAGTTTTGGGGTGGAGTCTTTTGGGTTTTCCACATACAGTATCATATCATCTGCAAAGAGTGAGAGTTTGACTTCCTCTTTGTCGATTTGGATGCCTTTGATTTCTTTTTGTTGTCTAATTGCCGTGGCTAGGACTTCTAATACTATGTTGAATAGCAGTGGTGAGAGTGGACATCCCTGCCGCGTTCCTGACCTTAGGGGAAAAGCTCTCAGCCTTTCCCCATTGAGAATGATATTCGCTGTAGGTTTTTCATAGATGGCTTTTATGATATTGAGGTACGTACCCTCTATCCCTATACTCTGAAGAGTTTTGATCAAGAAAGGATGCTGTACTTTGTCAAATGCTTTTTCTGCATCTATTGAGAGGATCATATGATTCTTGTTCTTTCTTTTGTTAATGTATTGTATCACGTTGATTGATTTGCGGATGTTGAACCAGCCTTGCAGCCCAGGGATAAATCCCGCTTGGTCGTGGTGAATAATCCTTTTAATGTACTGTTGGATCCTATTGGCTAGTATTTTGGTGAGAATTTTTGCATCCATGTTCATCAAGGATATTGGTCTGTAATTCTCTTTTTTGATGGGGTCTTTGTCTGGTTTTGGGATCAGGGTAATGCTGGCCTCATAAAATGAGTTTGGAAGTTTCCCTTCCATTTCTATTTTTTGGAACAGTTTCAGGAGAATAGGTATTAATTCTTCTTGAAATGTCTGATAGAATTCCCCTGGGAAGCCATCTGGCCCTGGGCTTTTGTTTCTTGGGAGATTTTTGATGACTGTTTCAATTTCCTTAGTGGTTATAGGTCTGTTCAGGTTTTCTATTTCTTCCTGGTTCAATTTTGGTAGTTGATACATCTCTAGGAATGCACCCATTTCTTCCAGGTTATCTAATTTGCTGGCATAGAGTTGCTCATAATATGTTCTTATAATTGTTTGTATTTCTTTGGTGTTGGTTGTGATCTCTCCTCTTTCATTCATGATTTTGTTGATTTGGGTCATTTCTCTTTTCTTTTTGATCAGTCTGGCCAGGGGTTTATCAATCTTGTTAATTCTTTCAAAGAACCAGCTCCTAGTTTCGTGGATCTGTTCTACTGTTCTTTTGGTTTCTAGTTCATTGATTTCTGCTCTGATCTTTATGATTTCTCTTCTCCTGCTGGGTTTAGGCTTTATTTGCTGTTCTTTCTCCAGCTCCTTTAGGTGTAGGGTTAGGTTGTGTATTTGAGACCTTTCTTGTTTCTTGAGAAAGGCTTGTATTGCTATATACTTTCCTCTCAGGACTGCCTTTGCTGTATCCCAAAGATTTTGAACAGTTGTGTTTTCATTTTCATTGATTTCCATGAATTTTTTTAATTCTTCTTTAATTTCATGGTTGACCCATTCATTCTTTAGTAGGATGCTCTTTAGCCTCCATGTATTTGAGTTCTTTCCAACTTTCCTCTTGTGGTTGAGTTCTAGTTTCAAAGCATTGTGGTCTGAAAATATGCAGGGAATGATCCCAATCTTTTGGTACTGATTGAGACCTGATTTGTGACCTAGGATGTGATCAATTCTGGAGAATGTTCCATGGGCACTAGAGAAGAATGTGTATTCCTTTGCTTTGGGATGGAATGTTCTGAATATGTCTGTGAAGTCCATTTGGTCCAGTGTGTCATTTAAAGTCTTTATTTCCTTGTTGATCTTTTGCTTAGATGATCTGTCCATTTCAGTCAGGGGGGTGTTAAAGTTCCCCACTATTATTGTATTGTTGTCAATGTGTTTCTTTGCTTTTGTTATTAATTGCCTTATATAATTGGCTGCTCCCATGTTCGGGGCATAGATATTTACAATTGTTAGATCTTCTTGTTGGATAGACCCTTTAAGTAGGATAGAGTGTCCTTCCTCATCTCTTATTACAGTCTTTGTTTTAAAATCTAGTTTGTCTGATATAAGGATTGCCACCCCAGCTTTCTTTTGGTGTCCATTAGCATGGTAAATGGTTTTCCATTTACCCCTCACTTTCAATCTGGGGGCGTCTTTGGGTCTAAAATGAGTCTCTTGCAGACAGCATATTGATGGGTTGTTTTTAAATCCAATCTGATAGCCTGTGTCTTTTGATTGGGGCATTTAGCCCATTTACATTCAGGGTAACTATTGAAAGGTATGAATTTAGTGCCATTGTATTACCTGTAAGGTGACTGTTAACTGTCTGTTTTCTGTGTTCTTTTCTGCTCTTTGCTGCTTTTAGGTTCTCTCTTTGCTTAGAGGACCCCTCTCAATATTTCTTGGAGGGCTGTTTTCGTGTTTGCAAATTCCTTTTGTTTTTGTTTGTTCTGGAAGCTTTTTATCTCTCCTTCTATTTTCAATGATAGCCTAGCTGGATATAGTATTCTTGGCTGCATATTTTTCTCGTTTAGTGCTCTGAAGATATCTTGCCAGTACTTTCTGGCCTGCCAGGTCTCTGTGGATAGGTCTGTTGCCAATCTAATGTTTCTACCATTGTAGGTTACATATCTCTTCTCCCGAGCTGCTTTCAGGATTTTCTCTTTGTCTCTGAGACTCGTAAGTTTTACTATTAGATGTCGGGGTGTTGACCTATTATTATTGATTTTGAGAGGGGTTCTTTGTGCCTCCTGGATTTTAATGCCTGTTTCCTTCCTCACATTAGGGAAGTTCTCTGCTATAATTTGCTCCAATATACCTTCTGCCCCTCTCTTTCTCTCTTCTTCTTCTGGGATCCCAATTATTCTAATGTTGTTTCGTCTTATCATATCACTTATCTCTCGAAATCTGCCCTCGTGATCCTGTAGTTGTTTCTCTCTCTTTTTCTCAGCCTCTTTATTTTCCATCATTTGGTCTTCTATATCGCTGATTCTCTCTTCTGCCTCATTTATCCTAGCATTTAGTGCCCCCATTTTTGATTGCACCTCATCAATAGCCTTTTTGATTTCCATTTGGTTAGATTTTAGTTCTTTTATTTCTCCAGAAAGGGTTTCTCTAATAACTTCCACGCTTTTTTCAAGCCCAGCTAGTATCTTTAAAGTCATGATTCTGAACTCTAGGTCTGACATCGTACTAATGTCCGTATTGAGTAGGTCCCTGGCTGACGGTACTACCTCTTGTTCTTTTTGCTGAGGTGATTTCTTTCGTCTTGTCATTTTGTCCAGAGGAGAATAGATGAATGAGAGAACAAAATGCTAACAGGTTTACAACGTCCCCAGCAAATATACTGTATACAAATCAGAAAAGACCTGAAACCAGGGGAAAAGAAAGGGAAAGAAAGAAAAAAGAAAGAGAAAAAGAAAAAAAAAGATAAAAACAAAAACAAAACAATACAAAAAATGCAGAATATGATCAAATATGATCAGGCTAGTGCATAGATCAGTGCCACACACTAGATTTTTGGCGTATTTTGGTCTGTTAGAAAAAAGTGCCTCCTAAAATTTTAAAGGAAGAAAGACATATATGTACAAAATAAGGGTTGATACAATGAAGGGATGGAAGATGACTGTAAAGATGAAAATTATAAAAGATTTTATAAAAGGACTTGGTAAGATAAGTTGTTTGAAAAAAGAAAGAAGATTTAAGAAAAAAAAAAGGAAAAAGGGAGAGAATGTGATCAGGCAGGAGACTAGAACAAAGCCATACACTAATGATTTAGGGTATATTTTGATCTGTTAGAAGAAACTGTACCTCAAAATTTTAAAGAGAGAACAACTTATATATATATGCCAAAAATAAGGGTAACTACTATGAAGGGATAAAATATGACTCTAAAAATGAAAAATAAAAATGTTTTTTTTTTTTAAAAAAGGGATTTATAAGATGTTGGTTGAAAAGGGGAAAAAGAAAAATAAAAAAAAAACAGTCAACAAAAATTAACTTTGATGAAATAATGAATCATGGTAAAAAAAAAAAAAAAAAAGCCATGAATCTGTGTGCAGTATTCCCCTAGCGCTGGAGTTCTCCTATTCTCCTTGATCGATCAACTTGGTCTTGGCTTGCTGGCTGTTTGTGTTGATCTTCTGGGGGAGGGGCCTATTGCTGTGGTTTCCAAATGTCTTTGCCGGAGGCGGAATTGCCCCACCCTTGTCGGTCCGGGCTAAGGAAGCTGCTCCGGTTTGCTCTCAGGAGCTTTTGTTCCCTGCAAGCTCTCGGTACAGCTTTGGAGGACCAGGGCAGAAATGGTGGCCTCCCAATCTCCACTCGGAGGAGCTGAGAACTCGGGGCCCCGCTCCTCAGTGTGCCCCCAGAGAAAAGCAGTCACTTCCGTGTCCCCGGTCTCCGGCCGCACTCCGTGCTCACCTGGCCTGTGATCGAGCGTTGCTATCTCTGGCACCCGACCCCGCGCGGAGTCTCTAAACCCAGCAGATCCCTGCAGTGCGTTCCCGCACCGCTCCTCCCCGGGAAGGAAGGGGAGTCTCCCCGGCTCTGCTGCTTGTTGGGTCCCTGCTGGGGGAGCCGTGCCCCGACTGGGCCGCAGATCACAGTTTATGGCAACCCCGAGCTGAGAGCCCGCGACTCTGCTCCGTATCTGCAGCCGGCTTCCCTGCTCCGATGCCTGGGAGCTCTGGCGCACTCAGGCACCCCCGGTCTCTCTGTGACCCCAAGGGTCCTGAGACCACACTGTCCCGGGAGGATTCCACCCCCCGCTTAGCCACTGCAGCGACGTCCCTCCGCCGAGCCAACTTCTAAAAGGTCCGATTTTGTGCTCCGCGGCTCTAGCACTTGCCAGAAGCGGCCGTCGGAGGCCCCTCCCCCGCCGTCTATCCTCCCGAATATCGCCTCGGATTCACTTCTCCGCACGCCCTACCTTCCAGTAAGTGGTCGCTTCTCTGTTCAGAGAGTTGTTGCTACTGTCCTGTTCGATCTCCTCTTGAGTTCGTAGGTGTTCAGAATGGTTTGATCCCTATTCAGCTGAATTCCTGAGACCAGACGAAATCTAGGTCTCCTACTCCTCCACCATCTTGCTCCGCCTCCGCGATTTTCTTTCTCCCTTTCCCTCTACCCCTTCCCCTGCTTGTGCTCTCTCTTTCTCTCAAATAAATAAATAAAATCTTCGAAAGAAAATAAACACTTTCACAATATTACCTTCAGTTTTCAAGGTAACATTCCAATAAGGCTTCTTCAGAATTTCTATGACATACTCATCTCCAATTTAAGTAGGTTCACTCTAAGGAAACTTTCCCTGGCACCAACTATCCTTGAATATGAAGAATCACCTAGGTGGAGTTCCACTTCCCGATTCTCCGAAATTTTCTTTTTCCAAATTTTTTCATGGTCTCTTCCTCCTATGATCTACCAGTTTAAAAGTGAGGCTTCTCCAGGTTTCATTATTTTGTCAAAAGACAATATATTTTATTTTCCTATAAGGATACTTTTGAAAGTGAAAGAAGCTCAAAATAATTAACAGTCACTGAGTTGTAACTGCTGGATTTCTGATTTTTTGGACTCTAGTCTGACTCACTTTGCATGCTCTTCTCATGCAAGCCAGCCCATTCCCAAACAGCGAATGTGTCATCTCCCTACCCCAATGCTGACATCCTGTATTCCAACCTCACATATCCCATCAAGTGGCCCTAACTGAAAATCTGACAGAAACAAGACTCCTTCCCTTCTTCACTCACTTCAACCCATTCAACCAGCCACCTTCAAAGTGGTGTCACCTTTTTTTTCTTGTGAGTCCATCTCCATTTTTTCAATACTGTTAAGAATAAGATCCTAATACTTTTGTTTGGACCTCCTGCGCCAAACTCCTAACAGGTCTTCTGTGTCCTCTCTTTTCCTTTCCAAGTTCATCTCACATCTTACCACACAAAGACAAACACGGATAAGACAAGGCTCTGTCTTATCAATGGGCAACCACATCATTTTTCTTATACTCCTACAGGAGAGATCAATCTCCTCAGCTGCACCTGGGCAAGGCTCTAGGACGTGTGTGTCCTTCCAATATATTCTCTCACCATTCTGTACATCACACTTCATGGTAAAGCAGTAACTTGTAACCAGGGATATAGCAATTCCTTGACAATATAAGATATATGTGCATTGTGAACAGTATTTCTGGAGAGATGATCAAAGAATGCCATGACTACAGAATAGTTAACCAGAATATGAGAACAGTAATGACCCCAGGAACAGTGAACATGTGTTTTCAGTGGACACAGCTATAAGTTTGTGTAGTCTCTACCACTCACGGTGGCAGACGATTGTGACCTTGGCCAAGTTAATTAACTTTCTAAGTATGTTTCCTCATATCTGAAACTGAAATAATATTTTTACCCTATATTGCTTATTATGAGAATGAAATGAGATCGTTTTTGTAAAGTGCTGATGCAGTCATTCAATCATTGGTAGTTTAACAATGATGCTAATGAAGGAGATGATGATAAATATGTCGAGCTGTTTCTCAATGCTATACTTTTGTTTATGTTAGTCCTTTTCCCTAAAACTCCTCTTGTTTCCCCATTTCATTGGATAATATTTTCATTATTCAAGGTACAACTCAGACTTCATCTGCTTCAAAAGCCTTTTCCTTACATACCCCAGACTGAGCTGTGCTCCACATTTTTACCTCTGCATAACTCTCTACAAAAGAAAGCACCACATTATATTGAAATGATTCATAAATCTGTTTCCCCAGCCAAACTATAAGTTATTTTATGATCAAGGGCTATGTCTCATTAACTTTTTATCCTCAGTGCCTTGCACAGTACTTGGCACATAGTTGCAGCGGGTTCAAGGGATTTGAGGCTGACCAAGGAAAAAAAATATGAGGCAATAACGCACAGCAAGCTCTATTGGGTGGTCCTTGAGCAGGGATGCATGAGAGGGGAAGCCCCCCTCACAGCGTAAGACTTTTGGAGGGAACATCCAGAAGGAGAGGAGCACAAGAGGACTCCTGGGGGAACAGGAAGTTGAGGAGGGGGCTTAACTGTCTAGGTGATGATGCTCAGCAGCATAGCAAGGAGCAGCAAGGAGTCTTTGGGTCAGAGATCTCCAAAGGCTGGTAGCAGCTTGGAAGTCTTGGAACTACAAGGCTCTGTCTTATTAATGGGTAACAGCTGTAGGGCAAAGTTTTCGTAAGGTATGCAAAGCAGGCAGGTCCTAAGTGGCTCAAAAATCTGCTGGTTTGGGTTATTTTTAAAATAATTGGATGTGTAAAAATGTAAGTTGGTGCCAACGGGC
This sequence comes from Zalophus californianus, assembly GCF_009762305.2. Taxonomy (NCBI): domain Eukaryota; kingdom Metazoa; phylum Chordata; class Mammalia; order Carnivora; family Otariidae; genus Zalophus; species Zalophus californianus. The sequence continues at coordinate 41,875,228 of NC_045595.1, read as the reverse complement.
TTTTGAGCTAATGGGTCTCAGCCTGCGGTAAAGAAATAAACAACCAAGAGGCCAATACACAGAGGCTATCTTTGGCTCATTTATGTAACATTAGTAGGTTCTCAGTGATTGTTGAACTTGTATGAAGTTACTTAACCACAATTTTGCTGTATACTCACAAGTTCCCAAGGGAACATCATATTTTAATTGAGGTCAAATTCAGAGTCCAAAGGTAGAGGGCTTGAACTCATTTTTTCTTCTTAAATATGTCCATTAATCTATTCAGTTTTGGAATTCAAAATATTTAAAAGAGCTCTCTGGGAGATGGAAATATCATGACTTCCCTTTTTAGCTCTACAGCAAGCACCATACCTTGTGTATCATGTGTACTCAATAAATATTTGTTATTTAGAATGAATTAATTAATGATTCCAAATCTCTCAAAGCACACATTGTTTAAAAAGATTTCATTTATGTATTTGGGGCAGGGAAGGAGCAGAGGGAGAGGGACAAGCAGACTCCACACTGAGTGCAGATCCTGACATGGGGCTCTATCCCATGACCCAGAGTCGACACTTAACTGACTGAGCCACCAAGGTACCCCTACATTTTAAAAATAAGATCTTTATAACAGAAAGCCTTCTTTAGCCTTTAAAAACATATATTCTTGAAGAAAAAAGCTCAATTCTTAGCCTTGTAGAAATATTTAATTATATGTGCTAAATTAAGGTATATGGTATTTTATATATATGAAACTCTACCTAATGTAAGCAACTTGAAGGTCTCAGAAGAAATGTAATGCCTGAAGAGTCATTTTCTTCATAAAAATGCCTATTCTACCTCTTCCCAAATGATGATGATGAGGAGGAGGAGTTGAAGAAAGAGGAGGAGGAAGAGGAAAAAGAGATAGATGGATGAATGGTTGGTTGTATGGACGATATTTATTTCACATTTGCTATGTGCCAGGTTTAATGCTTGGCACTTGACCCACATTATTTCATTTAATTCTCACAGCTTTCCAAGGAAGAGGCCATTATTATACCAGTTTAAATCTGAGGCTTAGAGAGGTTAAGTTATGTACACAAAACAACAGATCTAGTAAATTATATCTGAACGCAGGTTCTCTGACTCAGAGCACATTTGCTCAATCACTAAATGAGCACCCATACATGCTAAGAATGAAGAATTTCAGCTTGCACAGCTTCTGTTCCATAAAAGAGAATTGCAAACTTTTTCTATGTTGGTTTTCCAGTATGCTGCTAAAAATACTCCTTTATTTTGAAATGTAATTTCAAACACACTGAAAACACAATAAAATCTACATGTAATTGTACTTAAGTTCCAGATCAACATACACTAGGAGAAAACAAAAGAAAGCAGCTGGAAATCTCTTACTGAGTCTTATATAAGCACCCACTCACTGTTCAATTAGTCTAATTATGGTCAATGTCAGTCTCTATTGTAAGGATGAAGAATATGATTCTGCCACTTTTCTGGAACTAGCTCTGTAGGATAGATATTAAATAGGTTTGGGCATAATATGGGTAATTGCCATCCAATCTGAAGTAGCACTATACAATTAAAATGATTCAAAAAATAATAATTTTTGGAAAAATCTTTTTTGATACTTTATTTTTTGTGGTCATTTGTTTATGTACTCCATGGTTCATCCCATAGGGTATGAATTAATAATATTTTTATATCTTCATTCAACAACAAAAAAAGGCAAGAAACCCTTATAATTCTAGAATGAATTCAACAATTGAAAACTTGAACATGTACATGTACAGGGATAATCAAGCTAACAATGAAAAAATCTTGAAAATTAAATGAAATGTCTAATTTAAGCTCCATACAAAGTAGACTGTAAACTACTATATGTGTGTGTGTGCACACATGTGTGTGTGTTTGTGTATGTGTATGTAACTCAAGTGCAGTCTGAAAACTCACCATTGAAAGTTGTAAAACCCAGGTACTTAACTATTAGACAGAACAAGTAATTAACTTCAGACATTTCAAGTACTGACAGTAGAGCAAACAGTCTAAATTTTCTGCAACTCATGCAAACATTTGTTGTTTACATATTTAGAGAGGCTGGGCTCATAAATTAAACTGAAGCATAAGCCAACGCTTTGTAATGAAACACTGGGAGTTATACACAGAACCAAGAAACTAAGACGCAGATTCAGGAAGAGTCCTCCTGATTGTGTTATTACAGTACTAATGGAATCCCCCAAAGCTAGACAGTGGAGCAAATTCCATCAAATATGTTTGTCCAATAGAGTGCCAATGAGAATAATAAATTAGGAGCTTCTGGACGCTTTTATTTCCAGAAGAATTTCCCTTGGTTTACACAATGTTTTGGTAATTTAAAAATTAGTTGCCAATATTAAAAAAATAAAAATAAATGTATGCAATCTTAGTTTTTCTTGAAAACTCCAGTGCATGAATACTGGGCAGGTAGTCCCTCAAGGCAACCTTGAATTTGAATGACTGTTGTGCCTTTAGAAGGGTTATGTGCCTTTTTGAGGCCAGAGCCCCTGCTGCACTCTATGATGTGGTATGAGGTCTTCATAAGTCATCAAGCTTATCTTGATGACCCTGGTGGAAATAGAAATGACAGTTTGAGAACTTTGGACTAATGGATGAAGAGAATAAGGAAAATTTGACCACCGCACCCAAATCTGCCCTTAAATTCCTGTAACAGAGATGGAGAATTGTGTTGGTAGTTCTGTTTCCTTAGAGTTCAGAATAGCATCTGGCAATGTCAACTGAAGTTTGTTGAGCAGTGATTTATCCAAGGGTCATTAGTAAATGGTAGGTTGAACTAGAAATACAATTTTATGGGATTCAAACATTGCAATTGGATTTTGACTTTTATATATCCCAAATAAAGTGTTTAATTAACATCTTACCAAACTAACTGGTTCTTGACTAAATCAATCAAAACAACCCCACTGTGTGGTATATCAGATATAGACCTAGTATTTTCTTTCTCTAGGACATTAGCTAGAATCCATATGAATGACTTCCACAAAAATATTTATGAACTAAAAAATATTTACCAAGCTTCTCTTAAAATTCGACAACAATAATATAAAAAAAAATTCCCCCAAAGATAATAGGATGACACTAAAATAAAGAATGTAATAGGAGAATAGTTTTCTTAAGAATTATATTATTCCCAGTGTGTACAGCTGATTATATTTTTTGTAGTATGTCGAAGTGTTTTCCATATAAACTGTGCATTTAACCGGATACTGCTTTATCCTACTAAAAGATAAAATCTTTTTTTTCTAAGATTTTATTTATTTATTTGAGACAGAGACGGAGAGAGCACAAGTGGGCGGTGGGGTAGAGGGAGAGGGAGAGGGAAAAGCAGATTCCCTGTTGAGTGCAGGGCTTGACGTGGGGCCCAGCTCTAAGGACCCGAGATCATGACCTGAGCTAAAGTCAGGCACTTAACCGACTGAGCAACCCAGGTGACCCTAAAATGTAAAAATTTGAAAAAACCTAGAAAATATCTATCTCAATGTCTTATATTTAGACATATAAATAAAGAACGGCCTCAGGTAGGCAAAAAGATGAAAAAAACCTAAATGGGTAGATATATAATATTTTTTGTTTGTTTTTGAAGAAGAAAAATATGTGTGCTATGTCTTATTCACGCTTACCAGGAAAATTCATCAAAATACCTGGATAATGATAAAAATTACATTATATTGCCCACCAAGTTCAGTCACTAAACTTACTCCTTAAAACAAAAACCAACCAAACAAACAAAAAAACAGTAATTCTGCATGATATATTAACACACACTATTCCTCACCTCTTCTAAGTTTTTTTTTTATTCTGTCTACCTAATACTAATTATCAAACTCAAAAAGGAATTAAGATGAAATGCAAATTTCTTTTTTGACTGACGCCAACAAGATATTGGGAAATGCTTTACTGATTATTTTTATGATTTTTTTTCTCTTATTAGGTAACCTGTAAAAGGGATCAAAAGAGCAAATGGTTCCTTTGGAAAGAATAATTTGTCTATCACCAGAGAAGTTGAAGGGCTCTGAAAGACCACTGCCTTCATTCATTCAAGTGTTTTTTTTGAAGGTCTATTATTTTAGGTCTGGCCTAAAATGCTAGACATGAGGAATACAATTACAAACAGAATGGTGTAGATGTTTGAAAAATAGGTCATTGAGCTACATAAATTTTAAAATCCTTTGGACCATGAGATAAAATACTAAGTGTGTTGCATATATATCAAAGAAATTACTTCTGGTAACTAAAGTTATTTCCAACCTGATGGATCCCAAAAAAGACTGTAGTAACTATTAATAATTTCACCTATAATTAATTTTCTAGGTATTATAAGGGAAAGAAGACAATTTAGAGACAATAAAAACTTCCCACACTGACTATAATCCATGGGGTTGGGTGTTATAAGATAACCTTACAGACAGAACAGTTGATCCTGTTAGAACCTCAATACTACATGATGTAGGAAGCATCAAAGGAGAATATTACTTTTCCCTTTCTCTACATTTACAGTACTTCATGCTTCTAGTGAAGGCATTTTGTTTGAGAGTGTTCATGTAAAGCTCTTGGAATGGGACCTGGCACAAGTAAGTGCTATGTAATTGTTCAAAGCTGTGTGGTTTTGTTATTACTATTGTCATAGGCCGTTTAGGACAAAAAACAGAAGCACAGAGAATGCATATAGATATGTTGACATCATGTATCATTTACATGTTATCAATTATAAACCAAGGAAAATATATAATAAACTGTTAAGAAGTATATTCTTGAACATTTGACTACCTTTATTTGAGAAAGGTAGCTACTATTTATAAGAAACATCCAGATTAGCTAACATATTCTCCAATATTCATTTATTGCATCCACAAATAAGAACAAATACATATGCAAGAAATGGGAAGAGATATATATCTCTCCTTATAGTAATTTTGACCAATGTAAGTTTACTGAAGGACATTCCACTGTCTCAGTTTTCTTATCTAAATTAAAGAAATCTGCAAAATTATTAAAATGGGGCCAAACCATAAAACAAACACTAAGCCTCATTTATCACTTTCAGGATATTCTCCCATGCTTTTTTGATTAATACTTTTATTAGAGGCATTCAATATAGATAATGCAAAATTAAATGGATTTTGCCAGAATACATTACAGCCATTAAAATAAATCAGACTATTAAATAGAGGGAAAAAGTAAAATCTGAAAAAGAAATATAATTCCATATAACTTATGACAGAGTCAATTAATCACATAAGTACAATTTGAGACTTTTCCTATAGAAAGAAAGGAATGGAGGTCCATTTAATACTTTATAGTTATTGTCACATTCTTTGAAGAAAAGACCACGAGCCAAGGCCTAATCTATACTGGACATGAAGACAAAACTTTCTTTGTTTTTTGACTTCCCTAGACTCAACTACCCTCTGCAGCACTTGCCAGAGACAATATGAAACAAGATATAGTTCAATAAGTAAGAACCAACCCAAATTTCATGCTTTCTAAACTGTTTGAAATAAGTCATTTGAGAAGAGCTCTTGTCTTTTGTCATTCTGTCTTCATTTCTACCTTCTGCTTCTGAAAACTTCTCCAGTGTTCCATTTCACAAAATTGCCTTCAATTTCCAATTACTTTAATAACAAGATAGAACATTTACTTGACTTTAATTATTGAACTTCACAAGTTTTTTGGCCTTTAAGATTTCCCCTTAAATAAAAAAGATGACAAAATGAACACTTTTCTGCAAGTACAATAGTGCATCCAATATGAATTCTCAGAATTATGATTAAGTTCATTTTTACCAAATACCAAATGTCTGCTATAAAGCCTTTTTAATATTGTCTGTGTTTTATGCCATTTCTGAAATTTATTATTTATTGATTTAATAGATTTTTAGGTGTCAGTTTTAGTTCGGTGAATTTAAGGGACTTTTTTCTTTGATATTGCTTGATGACAAGCTTAATCAATCAAAAGTCCTACTTCTGAGTATGTGATTAGAGCCTTTTAGCTTTTGAATGGGACATAGAAAGTAAAAAACACATTCTTGCTCTCATGGAACCTAGAGGATGGTTGGAAAGAGAAGAAGAGTAACATATAAGAGATGTTTGGAAAATATGAAAATATTCTTAGACTTTTGGTGCATTAGGAATTAAGCAAGAAAAAGAGCAAGAAAAAGGAGGAGGAGGATTGCATTTTAATGAAGAAGGAGAAGGAGGCTGTTAGGAGAGCTTCAGGAGTCTGAGAAGATAAACCTTGATCCATAGAACAAATAAGGAAGGCAAGACGACTCCTTTGAGTAGGAAGCGGTGTGTGCAATGAGGCAGAGGTAGGGTAGAGCAAATGGCAACAATCAGGTGTGTTTTTTTTCTATTATTATTAAATAGATATGACCTGCCTTCTACTGTAAATTACATCATGCAAACATAGCCTTCTGCGAAGCAGCATATTATAAGACCTAAACAGATGGGCATTATTTTTAGAAACCTGAATTTACCACATGACTCTGTCACACTTGTGTGTTAAACTGGGCAAGTGACAAATCCTTTAATAGTTAGCCCCCATCAGTCCTTGAAGAATTTATTGCTCTCCCCATGTCCCACCCTCCACTTCCTGTGTAGCTCTCAGTGATTCTAATATGTTCATGAATGAGACTGTCAATGCATTAGTCTCTCTAAAGTCTTTCTTCCTTGGTGTCAATGGCTTCAATGACCCTGTACTCCACACTCCTGCTACCTACTCCCATGGTTATACCACTGATCTTATCATTAACAATAAATAAATAATAAAATAAATCCCTTCATTAATCTGTTTCAAATTTTTGTGTAAATAATTTCAAACACTGTACTCTCCAAAACCCTCCTATCATTCCATTTCAGTCCCTCTACTTCCTGACTCCAAAAAGTCTTCCTTCTCACTGTGACTTCTAATGTGTTGACCTTCTCACCTTTTCACTTTCTATTACCTCTGTTATGTCCTCAATTCTGATCTTATCCAGCTCAAATTACATGGTCAATCACTGCACTCACTCCCTTGCAAATACTCTCAACTTGGTCTCTCTCCTTCCATCATCTTGCCTGCAAAATACTAAATTTGGTTAAATCCAAGCTTGTGCCGACTCAGGGCCTATATCCAAGCAGCTGAATATTTCTGGAGAAAAAAAAAAAATGCAGCCATGCTGACAGGTTTTGCTTTAAATTCTTGACAGAAATCTCAAGTGAGCTCTTAGTGCTTGCCTAGCAATCTTAGTACATTTCCCTAGTCAATTCACTTTCTCATTCTACATGGCTCTTATTAGAAACCTTTTACTGTCTCCTCAAACTCTCAATCTCTTCCACCCAGTTGCTTCTCTCAGATAAAGGTACTGCTTAAATTTTCCGTAAGAAAATATAAAATGAGGGGTGCCTGGCTGGATTGGTCGGTAGAGCATGCAACTCTTGCTCCTGGAGTTGTAAGTTTGAGCCCCACACTGGGTGTAGAGATTACTCAAAAATAAAAAATCTTAAAAAAAAAGAAAATGTTAAGATTGTAATAATACTTCCATGCACTTCCACTACCCAATCTACCAACTAATTCAGATCTGTATCCATATATTCAAACTTCTCCTTCTCTTGTGCTGTGATAGAAGTGCCTATCTAAAGCCAACCTTCCACCTGCTCTGTGGATTCCTGTCCTCATTTCCATGAAAATGTCTGGCTCCTGAAATCTTCCTTTCTCTTTCCTACACCATCCAATTTTGTCTTCAACAGTAGAGGTCAGCAAACTATGGCCCAGGGGGCCAAATCTGCTGGCCAAATAAGTTAAGAATCGTTCTAACATGTTTAAATGATTGGAAGAAAAAAAAAACCCGAAGGATAATATTCCATGGCACATAAAATTATCTGAAATTCAAAGACTGGCGTCGTTAAAGGAAGTTTTATGGAAACACAACCTTGCTCATTTATTTACGTGTAATCTATGGTTGCTTTCACATTACAATAGCAAAGCTGAGTAGCTACAATAGGCATGTATGGCTAGCAAAGCTAAAAATATTTACTATCTAGCCCTTTACAGGAAAAGTCCTCTGACTTGGTTCTATAAAATCATTCTCAATAATATTTAAAGATGCTGCAATCACTGCGTGTTAAACACAAAGACCATTCCTTGACTCCCTGTCTCCCTCCAGCTACAACACCGTGTCAATGCTCTACTTTACTGCATGTGCCTGTTGTACTGACACCGCTCTTTAACACTGAAGGTGGGAAGCCCCATGGCTTCTTCGTTCTACTCCTATACTACCTTTTAGCCGTATTTGACTTGGACCATTCTCCTCTTCACCTGCATTTGGGTCCCATCCTCTCTTGGTTAATTTCCTTCTTATCTGGCTGAATCTCCTTTGTTTCCTTTGCTGGATATTCTCATTTTCCCAACATCTAAAAATTGGAGAGCTCTTGGGTTTAGCATTCTGACCTCTTGTCTTTTGTTCCTCTAGCTTGCTAGGTGATCTCATCCAGCACCATGGTTTTAAGTGACATTAATAAACCAATACTCTTAAATTTATTAGTCCATCCCTGACCTTTCCCTTGAACTTCAAACTCACATACACAAAAGCCTACTTGCCTAAAAACACACTCTTGATTTTCCCCCCAAACTTGCTTCTTCTCTGTCTTCTGCATCTCAGTAAAAGGCAACCTCTGCTCCTCTAAATGCTTAAGCCAAAATCTCTGTTGTCATCTCTGATTTCACTCTGCCTCTCTTATTCCAATCTTATTGGTTCTTTGATTTCTCTTTACCTCTAACACTCAAATACTACTAGGTCTACCTTTAAAATAAACCAAAAATTCAACCACTCTTCACTGTCTTCATTCCTGTGACCTTAGTCCCAACTATCATCTTAGGTCTTGACTACAGTAAGAGCCTCTTGTATGATGTCCCTACCTCTACCCTTGTTCCCTCAAATGATCCTTTTCAAATGAATATCAAATCTTGCAACTTACCTTTAGATGGCTCCAGATTGCATAAGGATTGAAATCGAAACATTGAACTATGGCCTGTGTGGCCCCAGGTTATTTTCCCCCTGTTTACTCCCCAACTTCATCTCGTTCCACACCCACCTCCTTCATGAGTCTTAATCACATTGGCCTGATTCTGCTGCTCACAACCACTAAGTTCAGTTCCTGCTGCTGTTCCCTCTAGAACTCCTTTCCTTCTCCCTGCTCTTCACAGGCCCTTAGTTACCCTTCAGATTCCAGATCAAATATCTCCTGCCCAGAAAGGCTTTCCCAGACACCTTAGCAATCTCCACCTCCTGTCTCATCTGCCTACCCTTATCTTTCCTGCTCATTTCCTTCACAGCCCTTATCTTCATCAGATATTGCACTACTATGTGTTTTTATTACCTTACCAGAATATTAACTCCATAAGAGCAGGTCCCTTACTCTGTCTTAATTGCCATTGTATCTTAGAGTCTGGAAGAGTTGCCACTCATAACCATCTGTCTATTTCCCATATGAATTAATAAATACATCAATGAAAAAAAACCCATGTAAAATGTTCATATTGTCCGACAAAGTAAAATGCCAAATAAATGGAGGCAGTTGATAAAAATAATAAACATATATATGAAAATACAAATTAAAGTGATAATAATTAAAATATAGAAAGAAATAAACAATACTATTTTAATTTAAAGACAGCAAGGTGGAAGAGTGGTATGCAAAACATTATAAACATCAACACTATAGAATAAACCTATAAAAAGACTGAAAGCTCAGACCTATTTCTAATGGGTTTGTAATGCTGATAATATATTATTTTCTGAGGGAGTATTGTATCTTTATTCAGAATACTCAAGCATACACACACACACACACACACACACACAGTATGATGGGGTATCCTACAAAAGTCAGCACTGGAGCCACGGAGAAAGAGAAAAGAACTTTCTTTTTCTTGAAGAAAGGAAATGAAGCTGCTGCTCTTCCATGCTTCTTTGAGCTTAAGTTTTGATTGTGTTAAGTCTGGCCTCTTCCAAGTTCTGAACAGAACATTAAATTAAGTACTGCACAGGCAGTGTGACTAATATTCTTTTTCTCATTCTTCTAGACCTTTGACTGTGCCTTGGGTAACAGCCTCTACATAGCTGCCTTTGATCTCTTTTCCTTGGTTCAGGTGGTATATGGGATATTTTCAAAAAGATTTAAGTGTGTGGTTGCAAGCGATGAATTTATATTCAAACAGCATGAGCTTCTCATTTAAAAAATAGTTGAAAAAATAGTTATGTTGAACACTGAACATCTACTTTCCTTTGAAATGATAAAGTTTCTGCAATTTGATTGAGTTTATTTTGTTTGTTTCACTTCAGTGCAATTCATTAAACAGGGCTGAATGTCTATAATGTTGAAAGCAATGTGTGGGCCACTCAGAGGATACCAAATGAGCCAGGTGTGGAAAATGGATTCTATCTCCTGGGCCACTCCAGTTGAATGATTATAGTTGCCTGAGGGGCTATCTTGAGAACACTGTGAAGCTGTGATTGGAATTATGGGAAACAGTGATATGATCCATGAATGATATCTGACTAAATTGGCAAAAGGGGAATCCCTGCACAAATACTGAGGGTTTGCTATGTTAGAATTTGATAGTTATTGTTCTTAGATAGTTATAGTCCACTAAACAAGAAAAGATTAATCCACATGGTTATTTGCCAGGGAGTCATTAATTGTTTAATGCAGAAATTAATTGTGTTGTTTTTTACCCGAACAGACTTAGCAGCAGAAAACAATAAGTAGACTTTTTCTTTTTCCCTATTCATAAGAAAGGTAACCAGGTTCCACTACCTTTGCAAATGTGGGAATCTTTGGTTCCTGGGGAAAAGTTACCATTTGTTTGTTTATAAGCTATGTAGGGTTAGACTGCTCTCAGCAACTTTCGTCTCAATGACAGACCCTTAACTAGTTCATTCAAGCAGGGTTACCCAAGAAGAATATAGGAATGGAGACTGATAATTAAGATGAAAAATTGATTAGATGTTTGTATTTCTCCTCCTGAGGACATGGAGGAATAAGAAATTTTGCAAAGGCCAGGATCTTCCATCTGTCCTTAAAAATTCCTCTGTTGGTATACAAAATACCAGAGCAGGTGTGGATGAGGAGGGTGTAGAACCATGGAAAATGACTCATGACATGTTGCACCAAAAGTGGTCAATGGTACCTGAGAGCTAAGCAAAATCTCATATTTTGCACTTTAAATATAATATAGTGGAATAAGATCATCAAAATAGAGGCACAAAATTAAGTACGAAGGGGATTCAAGAAAGGTAGAAATATTTTAGTCTAATTTCACAGAGAATTTTATGTTGAAGAATAACTACAGCAGGTTACATCGCAATGACTCATTTTGTATAAAGATATTTTCACAGCCTTGTCAAGTGATGCACTTAAGGAATCCTAACACCCCTTAAGAACTTGATGAAGAACTTGGGAAAATCAACTTCTATTTAAGTCTTGGATTCCTTGTTATTCCAAGTATAGACTAACAGTGATAAGGCTCTGACCCTATAGTGCCATCCTTGCCTCTGATATGAAGTCACAATAAAATCAATATAAAAATCCTTAGATTGGAACACCCAAGTATGGTGCATTAGGACATTTTTTTTTTCACCATGATAGTACTTGGCAAAAAGTCATGGTTGGTTCAAATCTGGAAACAACTCTGTAAATTTTCAGCTCTGTCTAGGGACCCTCCTAAATACCATCTCTGTGTTTTTGGTTCCATTCTTCAGACATTTTCTATTTCTCATATTTAGGAATACATTGCGTTTTAATTTGTTTCTAACCTATTTTACCCTGTGAGGATTTTATACCTTAGTTCATTTTCTTTACTATTTCTTTGGATCCTACATAACCCAGCATTCCTGATGATTTGGTTCCAATGTGCCTTCACATAACCTAGGTCAACCAAGGAGGTTCTGATATTGACTCAAAGCATTTGGTTCTACACCTGATACTTCTTCACTGATCCACCAAGTGATGTATTTGTTTAGGTTTTAGGAAATGCAAGCTTCTATGCTGGATGTGTTCAACAACATGAGGCTGGTATTAATTCCTGAGATGCAACTTGTATACCTCATATGATTCTGTATGAGAAGGTATATTTCAACTGCAGAAGAGAAAATATGTGTATTTTTCATCTTTACATGGAACAAGTTGTTCACAGAGCACTAAATTTAGAGCATCAGGTGATGTTGGTATAAAGAATGGAGACAATGGATCTGGGAATAATATTTAAAATAGATTAAATGAAACTGACTTTCTTACCTACTCTGTAAAGAATGTTAAATGGAGAACACAAGGCACTTGACTTCCTCAGGTCATTTTGTTGTAGATGTGTGTGTGTTTGGGGTAGAGCAGTAAACTTGATATCATATATTGCAGAGAGTTTTAGAATACTGTCTTTGGATTCAGTTGGGCAAAAATGGATTCAAATCCCAGTGGAAGAGTTACTGGCTGTGTGACCTTCTGTGTATTATTCAACCATTCTGAGGCACAGATCCTTCACCTGCCTAATGGAGATGTTAATGTCTACCATCTTCACTCACTGTCAGGAATTAAATAAAATACTGCCTGTAAAGTGACTATGAGAATGGCAGTTTCATAAAAAACTATACAATAAAAGATAGCTCCTGTTTTGATATCATCAATATAGTATTAGGAATAGTAGTAGTTTTAGAAGCAGTGGTTTTATTATTAAGTAATAGTAGTAGTGACAGTAGGTAAGAATCAGCCTTGCTTTGAGTTTCCAAATGTTAAGAAAATTACTGGCTATGTGGCTTTTTTCTTTCTTTAGGATTAAACTCGTTCCCAGAAGAAATGGCCATTTTATTAATACATTGCTTATGAGCCTTCATTGATACAATCTTACTGGAAAATAATCTGGAAAAATTTATTAACGTTAAAAATAATAGAGATTCTCTAACCTAGAAGTCGCATTTTGGGAAATTTTTCTTTCAAAAATAAAAGTAATAGAATATACATGTATAGGGCGCCTGGGTGGCTCAGTTGGTTAAGCGACTGCCTTCGGCTCAGGTCATGATCCTGGAGTCCCTGGATCGAGTCCCGCATCGGGCTCCCTGCTGCTCAGCGGGGAGTTTGCTTCTCCCTCTGACCCTCCCCCCTCTCATGTGCTTTCTCTCTCTCTCATTCTCGCTCTCTCAAATAAATAAATAAAATCTTTAAAAAAATATACATGTATATAATTATATAATATGTAAGTATATATAACTATATGCAGTTTTTTGGTGCTAATACTGGTGATATTGGGGGGCAAACCAGGAATAGAGTTGGGAGAGGTTGATCATTTACTTAACTTTTTTTATTAGGTTTATACACAACTTTTACTATATTTGTAATTTACTGCAGTTGTAGAAATATTGCAAATTTCAGGAGTCACTTTATGCTTTATAAGCATAAAGCACAAGTACTTTGTAGAGGTCACATATCTTCTGTAGACTTCACTTTGTTTAGGGGACATCTAAGAGAGTGGGGGGAAAAGACCTGAAAGAAGAAATGGTGGAAAATGAGGCAAATCCTTAGCTCTAGAATATACAAAAGTTCTAAGTATAAACATACTTAGTTTCATATATACATACTTTAGTTTGAAGTATATATATGCTTGAGTAGGGCAGGAGCAGGGTGAGTTATGTTAAAGAGCCCATAGACATGGAATGAACAGAGAACAAAAGAAAGTATTTGAACTAAAAAAACACAAAACCTGCACATATCCTACTTGGACCCAATTAAACATTATCAAAGGTATTGCCCAAGTATCTACTGTGGAAAGTCAGTTCACAAAGCCATGAAGTCATTCCTTCAGGAAAATTCCATTTTATTTTATTTTATTTTATTTTATTTTATTTTATTTCTCTATGTTTGAAAATTCCATTTTAGATTAGAATTGTCTTTCCTCTCATAGCTTCTTAACTCAATGAATCCCATTTTTTTTAAAAAAGATTTTATTTATTTATTTGAGAGAAAGAGCACAAGCAGGAGGAGGGGCAGAGGGAGAAACAGACTCTGCTGAGCAGGGAGCCAGTCACAGGGCTCAATCCCAGGACCCTGAGTTCATGACCGGGGCCAAAGGCAGACACATAACCGACTGAGCCGCCCAGGTGCCCCAGTGAACCCCAGTTTTTGTTCTGGGCGTTGCTGCACTGTGGTCAATGCCAAGGTTTTCTATTTTTGTTTTTTAATTCTATGATTCTGGTTTGTTTTGTTTTGTTTTTTTGAGGGGGGAGGGGCAGAGGAGGAGAGAGAGAGAGAGAGAGAGAGACTCTTAAGCAGCCTCCATGGCCAACATGGAGCCCAATGTAAGACTCAGTCTCACAGCCCTGAGATCATGACCTGAGCCAAAATCAAGAGTTGGACACATAATTGACTGAGCCACTCAGGGACCCCTATGATTCCATTTTTTTTTAATTATCTATTTATTTATTTTTAGTTGAAGTATAATTGCCATTCAATGTTATATTAGTTTCAGGTGTACAACATACTGATTTGACAAATCTATAAATTATGTAATGCTTACCACTATAATTGTAGTTATCATCTGTCACCAAGGTTAATATAGTATTATTGACTATATTCCCTTTGTTGTACTTTTCATCCCTGTGAATGACTTATTTTATAACTGGAAGTTTGTACCTCTTAATCCCCTTCGCCCTAAATGTAAGATCTGAAACCATAAAACTCCTAAAAGGAAACATAGGCAATAACCTCTTAGACATTGGCGTTGGCAACTTTTATCTGGATGTGTCTCCTCAGGCAAGGAAAACAAAAGCAAAACTAAACTATTGGGACTACATCCAACTAAAAGATTTTTGTACAGCAAAGGAAACCATCAACAAAATGAAAAAGCAATCTACTGAATGGGAGAAGATATTTGCAAATGATATACTGGATAAGGGGTTCATATTCAAAATATATAAAAAGCTCACATAACTCAACAACAAAAAAAACAAATAATCCAATTAAAAATGGCAGAGGACCTGAATAGACATTTTTCCAAAGAAGACATACAGAGGGCCAAAGAACACATAAAAAAAATGTTCAACATCACTAATCATCATAGAAATGCACATCAAAACCACAATGATATATCACCTGATACCAGTCAGAACTGCTAGTTCAAAAAGAGAAAGAAATAACAAATGTTGGCAAGGATGTGTAGAAAACAGAACCCTCATGTATTATTGGTGGGAATGTAAATTGGTGCAGCTACTATGGAAAACAGTATGGAGGTTCTTCAAAAAATTAAAAATAGAAATACCACACAATCCAGTAATTCCACTGCTGGGTGTTTACCCAAAGAAAATGAAAACAGTAATTCAAAAAGATATATGCATTCCTATGTTTGTTTCAGCATTATTAACAATCCAGGATATGGAAGCTACCTAGGTGCCCCTCAGTAGATGAATGGATAAAGAAGATGTCACACACACACACACACACACACACACACACACACACACACACACACAATGGAACATTACTCATCCATAAAAAATAAGATCTTGACAAGGTTTTAAACAGTCACCAGTAATTTGAACACAATGAGTTGTTACTATTTTAGGAAGTTTCAAATGAGCAGTTCAAAATGTTATATTTTATTCCAATTATGTTCATTTTAACTTGGTGGTTATGCACGTTATTTCAGAAAATTTTGAAGATAGTTACTAACAGCTTTTTTCAATTGTTGCTACAATTTGTTTACTTTATAAACTAAACATGTGTAATCCTATGATTTTTTCCCAATTTTTTGGGAGATATTTTGCTGACCTGTGATACCCAAAATACGGCAATCCTTTTTTTTTTTTTTAGTTTTAAAAGTCAGAAAGTATAAGTTCTCTAAATTTATTCTTAATTTTCAAAATTATTTTGGCTATTCTAGTTCCTTTGCATTTTTTAAATAGGTATTTTTGGAGCAGGTTTAGGTTTACAGCAAAATTGAGTAAAAGCTATAGGACAGTCCTTAATGGGAATATTCCTTAGGCTGTTTTGGCTAGATGGCTAGAGAATTAGTATGAGTAACTGGTAATTAAACCTACTGACATTTTTACCCATGTATAATCAAAATTTAACCAATCATGGGCAGTCCTTTTAAAGTAAATTATAACTCTTTGAGGTTTTTATTTTATTTTATTTTTTAAGGAGCCTCCACACCTAACATGAGACTTGAACTAACAACCCTGAGATCAAGAGCCACATACTCTACCCACTGAGCCAGCCAGGCACCCCAACTTTTCAAGTTTTAATAGAGATTTTGAGAAGCCAATTATAGTCACAGAAGATGAAAATGGAAGTTTTAGATTTGGTATATATTTTATATAGACACTAAACATTAAGTTATGATTTATTATAACAAAAAACCCTGATAGCAAGTATCAGACTCTTAATTACAGAAATTACAAAAAACAAGGCAAAGCCTGATAAAACAAAATATTTTGGTTTATAATTAATGCTGCAATGTAAGTCAGAGAAACAATATATCTTAAATATAGTCTCCCATCATGAAAAGAAAGGTCTGTTTGTTGTTAACGTCTCAGGGCTCTGCATAAGCCTGCTTTTCTACTTACCTATGGCTTCCATAACCAGCCTCTTGTTGATGATTTCTAAATTGACATTCAACCAAATAGTCATCTGAGCTTTGGATTCATGTCTAGCTCTCTTCTGGGCATTTCTAGTTCAACAGTATCTAAACTTTAACATAACCTGACCTCCCAACCCTGCCACTTGCACTAATGTGCTGACACTCCAATAGCTGCTACTTGATGGAAATACCACCAACATGCAACGTATCTCTCAAGCATATACTAAAGAGAAAGCATCTTCTTCACCGCCAACATTCAACTGAAGTGATCAACCATCCTGACTGAGGGGTTTCCTGAGACATGAGAGTTTCCGTGAAAGCTGAGAACCTCCTGGCACTAACCTGAGGAGTACCAGGTGTGGGAATCCCTTCTTACCATCGTAAATCCTTCCCTTAGTTCAAACCTAGATCTCTAGAACAGCACCATAGTGGTTTTTCAAATCATTCTCCAGTTTGCCCTCAAGGTGACATTTCTAAAATGCAAATATCCTTTGAACTACACTTTCTATTGTGTCTCAACTCTTTTTCACTACACTCTCATATCCAACTAATAGTGTACTGCATTAAATTTTTACAAGTCTATAAGTCTCTCAAGTGTCAGAACTATGCATTATTTGTCTGCATATATCCATCACCTACCACAGTGACTTGTGTAAAGCACATGCTTAATAACTACTGTTTGGATGGCTAAGCAAATGAAAAATACCTGTCACTCTGTTTAAAATCCTTCAGGGACTAACGATCCTCAATAAAGAGTCTAAAGGCATGCAAAGCCCTCCACACTCCAGATGACATGTCTCTCCTCACCTCTTGCCATATGTACTTCACATTCTCGCATTTACTGCCTAAATTTTGTGAACTATGTTTTTAATTGTTGTCTTTCTACTTCCATCTCTTCACCTAGATGATTCCCACTCATCCTTCCTGATTCATCTACGTACCACCTCTTCCAAGAAGCCATCCCTGGCACCCCCATTTACCCACGTCTCTCTTCTCTTGTTCTATATTATACCTCATTGACTATTGTTAGAGTGTTTTATCACATGCATTTGTGATCTTCTCTTTATTTATTTTTCCATATTCCCCATAAGATTATGACCTCTGCCAGGATAAGGACTTTATATTTTTCAGTCTTGGACTCCACTGCCTAATGCAGTCTGTAATAAAGGTTAGATATTAAATAGGCTTGCTGAATGAGAATAGACAGTAAAAACAGAAATCATAGAAACTAAAACTTCAATAGTAATCAGAGGGAATAAAAATAATATGAATAAATGTTACTTAAATCGTAATTTAATATCCAGCTGATCCTAGAATGTCTTTTTCACTTTATGGGCTTTCATATAAAATCAACAAAACTTTCAAAAATTTGGATTATTTCTGCTTTTGAGAGGTATAGCCTTCCAATCTATCGCATTAATTTTTTACATTCATTCATTAATTCCTCCCTCCCTCCATCCATCAATTCAACCATTCATCCAATCCATATGTTGAAAAATATATGTTGGGGTGCCTGGGTGGCTCAGTCAATTTAGCCTCTGCCTTCAGCTCAGGTCATGATCCCAGAGTCCTGGGATTGTGTCCCACATCGGGCTCCCTGGTCAGCAGGGAGTCTGCTTCTCCCTTTCCCTCTGCTGCTCTCTTTCTTTCTCTCTGTCAAATAAATAAATAAAATCTTTTTAAAAAAGAAAAATACATGTTGAATGAATTCTATGTGTCAGGCATTCTGCTAGGTGTTCAGAATAGAGCAGTGGAGCTAGACCAACCAAAGACCCTATTCTCAAGAAGCTTACATTCTAGAGAGGAGAACAGGCTATAAAAAGCACATACCTGTACCCCTGAAACAAGTAATACATTATATGTTAATAAAAAAATGTTTTAAAAAGGCACATATATATGAAACAGGATAATTCCAGATAGTAATGAGTGCTCTTAAGAAAATAACTTTGACCGTAAACACAAAAGGTTCTACTCACATATTGAAAGTAAAAAGAAAGATCAAGTTGGTATTTTTTTTTTAAGATTTTATTTTTAAGTAATCTCTACACCCAATGTGGGACTCAAACTCACAACCCTGAGATCAAGAGTTGCACGCTCTACCAACTGAGCCAGCCAGGCACCCCTCAAGTCGGCATTTTTATGTTACAAGAATACTAACATCAAACAAGATTTTTTTTATGGTCATATAAAAGAAATTATGGATTTTTTTTCTCTCAAACACTTTTTTTGTGATAAACTAATTTTTACCATAGCTCAAAAAAATTCTTAACTTTTTAAAAAACAGTTTGGTACATTACCAAAATTTAGCCCCAAAGATGGCTGATTTTAAAATTATTTTCTAAGGTGAATGAACATGTAAAAAATGGAACAGAAATTCCATCCGGCCTACCAGCCATCAGCCCTGATGTTGGCTGTATGCCCTGTATTGCTTTCTAAACATAGGCAGCTGGTGCATTCTAAAAGACTAGAAATGATAAATGGGGTAGACACTGCTTAAGGTCTTTGTAAAGTTTAATGAAAGATTTATCTCTTGAGGGTAATGTTCCTCTTTCTTTTACTGAAATGAGAGTTTGATAACCTCTCATTGTGCTTTTGATAAATTACACCTCACAGTCATAACTAAAATGACTAAGTGGAAAAAAATTTAAAAATAGCTAAGCAAGATCTAGTTAACACCGAATGGTTTAATACTTAGTATCTACAAAACTAAGCTTGGCATTTGAAATATTTTTAATTCTCAAGCCGAGAAATCTATGATTCAGTAATTTAACAATTACTGGAAGACCCTTTAATGGCCCAGAGAAACTATGCCAATTACAGCCATAAGGATGGGAGATTATGACTTAGAATTTATAGGGAAGTACGGCATTCTAATCTACAATCACAAAGGATGTTTCCTTGTCAGAATATGCCATTACTGTTGTTCAAGCCATTAATATTTAATTTCAAACTGAACAGGTTTGAATGGGTTTATATCCATATATACCTACATGCCCAAAAATTGAGAAGACAATTATCTAGCCCTATAAAAATCAAAGAAAAACAAACCAATTCAGATAGGTTATTTAACTCGAAGAAAAATGAATGTTTTCCCAATATATTGAATATTTTCCCCACACATTAGGAATTGAAAGTTTATTTTTGAAACTCAATATATCCAGGAACATTTAAGATGAATGGTTAGAAAAGGAGATAATCCTCAGGATGTCTATAGAGGTTAAAAAAATATGTCATAAGTATTTAACATGTTCTCAAATGATGGGTTAGAAATGGAGTTGTCTGCTAGGTGTGAAGAGCATTTCTCTGGGGTTTATATGATGGTGGGCAACTGCTCCTTCTCATTTTCCCAGCTGATGTTCCAGAGCTGGTTAGATTCAGGTGGAACTTCCTTTCACCCTAGAAATTCTGTTAAGAACAGCACATGCACAGCTACCATTGTTCATATTTTTAAACCCTTTAATTTTTTATTACAAAACAAATCCATATTTGAGGTAAAAATATCAAAGAACACATAAACATACAAAGTAAAAAAGGAAATGCCTCCAACTCTCCCCACTGTATCATCCCAACTTGTCTCCCCAAAGCCCCGCCCCTACATACTCACACCAACACACCTCCACTCGCATTTGCCCATAACAACTGTAACATACACTACATGCATACAGTATGTGTATAAGATACTAAAATGTAAATATAAATATTTATGGCTAATTAAACATGTTCATTCTAATCTTAATATTATCAAACATTTAAATATACAGTTATGTAATATAATTAAATAAACACAAATATATTTGTAATACATTATAGTCAAATATAAAAAATATATAATTATATACCTTGTGTAATTATATAAATTATGTATATTTTATGTAATTTGTAAAATTATATAATTATATAACTTAGTAAATACATTATCACTATGATATAGTAGGTTATGTATACTCTATATACTATATACTTTTGTAGGATACATATAAAAACAGGACCCCATCATACACTCAACTTCATCTTGTTGTTATGTATTTATTACCTTCATTTTTCTTAACAATCCATCCCTGTTGCCTCTCCTTATTCTACCTCATGGTGTTTCCTCACCTAGCTGCAACAGAACATATATTCAACTTTGCATTGTTGAACATGTACAACGATTCATCATTTCTTATAACTTCCATCCCAGCTGTTGTGCGGGCCTGTGCACGTATGCCAGTAAAGATATTCTATAGATCTTTTGGATGCTAGTGAGTGACTTTTCTATTTGAGGTAAAAGTATTAGGAGCAGGTTTGAAAGCAGTCTTTGCCTTAACTGGGTTTCTCCAACACATTATTAGGCTTGCTAAAGAGAAAAACAGTCTGATTATACAAACCTGGACAAATAGCATGTCTAACAAACAGATGAATTTCTATGAAATGATCCGCAAATTCTGTCCAAGTGTTCATTCTGTTCACATGGAATCACACCTTCCATCCCTCAAACCTGACTCAATATAAATCTCAGACGCTTGAGTGCAAATAAGTTTCAAGTGTCTTATTGAAAGCAAGTTTTCCATTTACTTCTTTGAGTCAGGAGTGATCCACAAATGGAGTGCTACTCTAAGATGTTATCTGGTTATTCCTATGAAGCATTTTAAGAATGATTTTAAAAGATAAATGCCATCATTTGTGGCAGAATCAATGACTCCTTTCAAAGCCTGACTAAGTCACACAATTTTGCAATTAGCGAAGGCTCTCTGTGTTCATGAGAAGCAGAGGTGCTCTGTGCTTAGAGAGGGAAAGGGAAGTCCCTACTCTGTAGCTGTTAAAACAACACAGCTGAACGTACACGGCTGAAGCGGACTATTCATTTCCTCTGATTATCTCTAAAAATTAAACAGGACAGCTGGCTTCACTTATGATAAAAGAGCCAACTTCAAAAAGAACTATACGTTTTCCGCCACACACTAGCTACTTGTTTTGCTTCTGGAGTAGTAAGTGATAGCTGGGCTCATTTTCCATTATCCTTTCTTGGCAATAATGTGGACAAAGGAATATAGAAAACAATCCTTTTCTTGGTTACGATATTGCTGATGGGCTCTTTTTAAAGGGCAAAATGCTGTATCCATAGTGAGGAGCACTGGCTCTGTTTAATGCCTTTCCCGAGCCTTGGGTTTGTGAGTTGTATTGAAAGATTTAAGTATTGAAGAATTCTTGGAGGTTATGTCAGTGGACTAAAACCACTAAGGTGGAAGGGTTTAGTCCCTCATATGTAAACAATATATGCTCATACATGTTACAACTGGACTGAAATAATGATAATAAGAAGTCATTCCTCCAGAGAATCCAAACTAGGCAACATGCCTGCACTAGCACTTTAGCAAAGCAGTCTAATATGGCCCAGGTTGCCAAGAGGGAATATAAATAAAAGCTTGATGTAAAAGAGCCCTTTCTTTCTGTGCTTCTGGGAAACAACTAGACACGTTGGAACTCTGCCTAGAAGACAGAGGACAGAACAGAATAGAGAGCCAGACAGTTTGGGAAAGGACTTTTAGTCCGTACTCATCTTTTAACCAATATTTAACAATTTCATTGATTGCATCGCTTATCCTTAAAAGTATCCACTGTGTTCTGGCTGTAAGAACCAGAGCTATCTAAGACACAGCACTGCCACTCCCACTCTCCCCCATCTCAATGATTTTGGCTCAAGATTGACGAGATCCACACTTTTAGATAACTTACACCTTCCTAATAGTAAAAACAGTAATGATTATGTCCTACAATTGTCAGGAGTAGAAATTAGAGAAATTAGAGTAACTGGAACACAGATCAGGAGAGGGCGAACTAAAGCCCACGAGCTAAACACAGGCACCACTTGTTTTGAATGGCCTGAAAGCTAAGAATGATTTTCACATTTTTAAATAGTCAGAAAGAAATCAAAAGAAGAATCAAATATTGTGACATGTAAAAATTATATGAAATTCAAATTTCAGTGTCCATAGATTAAGTTTTCTTGGTACGGGGCTGCACCCATCATTTACATATTATGAATTGACAAGTTGTGACAGAGGCCACATGGGCCACAAAGCCTAAATTATTTACGATCTCTTCTATTTTAGGTAAAACCCGCCAACCTCTCACACAAATGATGCTCAATAAATGGTAGCTACTGTTAGAATATCCAAGTTGCTGAGTGAAGATTGAAACATCATCTTCAACATGGGTAGAATGAAACAGAGAGAATATCTGGAAAAAACTGGAAGTTTTCTATCAATTAAAGGTCCCAAACACAGACATCTCTGAGGATCAGTTGGAGAAGGTAAATGAGTAGAGTGAATCAGGTCAGAGAGATAACGGTGGTCCTGGGTTCTGGTGACCTACCTCAATATCCACATGTGGCAGCCAATAATCCTGGCAACTACTCAATGGAAATACAGGTTTAGGATTGCCTGAGAAGTTGAGCTGGAAGTTATATTTTTATGTGAAATTTGCTGGCGACCAACTAAATTTTTCTTTAATTGCTATTCAACAAAGCCTGGAAGAAACAAACTGTGTCAATGTGCCAGATGCAAGCCTATAGTAAAAAAAAAAATAATAATGCAAGGTATGATATGAAAAATAAGCAATAGCCCCAAAATTGACAAGATTATAATTTTTCTTTGAAATACTTTCTGAGGTCAACATAGCTTTGGTCATATAATAAGATTTAAAACATCTCTCCAGTCCCCCATTTTTTCCTTTTTCCTAGAGAGGCATTTTTGTCTTAGAAATACACAAACACAGGAGCAGTTGGGTGGCTCAGTCAGTTGGGCATCAGGCTCTTCATTTTGGCTCAGGTCGTAATCTTGGGGTCCTGGGATGGAGCCCCTGCATCAGTCTTTGCACTGGGCATGGAACCTGCTTAAGATTCTCTCTCTCCCTTTCCCTCTGCCCCTCCTCACCCTCCCTTCCCCTCTCTAAAAGAAAGAAAGAAAGAAATATACAAACACAGATATGGTCATAATATATATTTTTCCTTTCCACCTTTTTGAAATTCCTGATATCTTTCATTTTCTTCCATAAGACTGCAAGTTCTCTGACTAGGTATAGAATTTGCCGAATTTCCAACACCTAGATAGTGCTCAGCACATGAGGTGATTATAGATGTCTACTGAGCAAAATTTAAATAAATAATAATAACTAATGTCCTGTTCCATTTATCAAAGTCTCCAGTATAAATACGTCAACCCAAAGTGTCAGGACTGATGTACAAAAACAATGGTCATTATACCGAACAGTTCTGATGCAAATATGTGATTTTTGGATTACCGCAGCAAAACATAGTATTACTATGTCACTTCTCTTTATAAACAGAATAGAGAATATATGTGCAACACCTACTGGGTACATTTTCCCCAGTGTCTAGCCTAGTAGCATATCTATGTACTGTAGATATATAAATGTCAAACACTCACTGAGAAACAGCATGGTTCAGGGAAGCATTAGTAAGAGATATGTTTTTGTACTTCAAGATTTTATTGTAATTCACTATACAACACAGCTCTTCAAATTGCCAGGGAAAAAGTTATATTTTTCTCTTGAAATAGAGGTTGGAAATGATACATTTGTAATCATCTGTGTACATAAAGCTACTTATTCACCATAGGCATAAAGTATGTGTGTACTCTTGCTTATTAAGCTTTCAAAGCCTACAGAAATCCTTACGAATGCTGTTGGCAAACAGGGAAGCAACATGGTCTAGGGTAGGGTTATGGAATCGTTACCCTCACCACTGCTTTCTTTCCTTTCCCACAAAATCTTTGATCTTAAGTAAGGTTTTTCTATCCCTGGTGAGATTTCTCTTAAGTCCTTCAAGAAATAAATATTTGCTAGGCTATTCTAATATTTTATTAAATGAGACTATAGCATTTGCTTTTAAATGTGTAAAGCATTTTGACTCTTACCAATATGTATTTATAATCTCTACATATAAAAATTATTTAAAGGCATATGAAAATGAATTTACTCCAGGAGAAGTAGGTATTTGCCATGTTCTAAATTTTTCAAATACTACTGTGGAATGAGTCACTGTTAAGTAAAAGGTGAGTATGAGGCTATTTCTGAATAAATTACATGTCTAAAAAGTTTTAATGTTATCCACGTCAAAAACAAATGTTGAAAGACATTTTTGTTAATGTCTCAATTTATACCCTAATTATATGCCTTTAAAATGTGTTTAATATATGTTGAAATGCTTTATAAATATTAACACTTATAGGGCAGCTTTCTGTGGGTATTATAAAAAGACTCTGTAGTGTAATTTCTCAGAGCTCAGCAAGACGCTAAAAATTGCGTCTTCATAATGATATTCTGCATCTGCCTAGGATCCTTTGCTTAAGGATATCAGAGAGCTTTACTTAATATTAAGTGATTAAATCATACAGTACCCTTGAGTGACAAGTTTAATTATACCCATTTCCAGAAAGACAGTATGCTGAAAAACTATTAATCTACAAACCAAGGTTATCCAGATAATCAAGACCAGAAGGTCATTTCGCGGGGATATCCATACCTCCTCCAGTGGCTAGCTCCCATATGGAAGTGAATTGTCAGACTTGGGGCTTTGCCAATTTCTTCAGCATATATATAAAGCTGAATGTCATCACTAGTATTTCAAGCAAGTAGTTCATCTTCGGAGGTTTATTAACACCTACTAGCAACTCTGATTCAACAACTGTTGCAGTTTTTTAGAGAAAAAAAATAATAAAAGTATCAAGCTAATGTTCTTTGTTAAAAAAACACTAAAAATCATGCCAATCATGTAGTAATTTGAGAAAGGAAATTCTAACTATATTTCTATGTGCATATTCATTGTATAACAAAATGCCCACACACATGGACAATTCACACACAGAAGTTCCCGGACATTTTGTTCCTTCAACGAGTGCTGCTCCTTCTACCCCTAAGAGCTAAGACTCCCACCTAGATTTCTGCCCCTGCCTTTTCTTTTCTGCTTCACTCCCTGGCATGAAAATATGTTGTTTTCAGGTGTGAGAACCATCTTGTCTGTAGTCCTAAGTAGACAGGTATGAGAAACAATGGTCAATGCATGAAAAAATGGTAAAACTGAAAGTCAGCAATAGTCTGAATCTTTTTTTTTCATTAGTTTTCAGAGATAGAATGTAGTGATTCATCAGCTGCATATAACGCCCAGTGCTCATTACATCATGTGCCCTCCTTAATGCCCATCACCCAGTTACCCCTTTCCCCCCCCACCCACCTCCCCCTCCAGCAACCCGCAGTTTGTTTCCTAGAGTTGAGAGTCTCTTATGGTTTGCCCCCCTCTCTATTTTCATCTTATTTTATTTTTCCTTCCCTTTCCCATGTTTATCTGTTTTGTTTCTTAAATTCCACATTAGAGCGAAATCATATGGTATTTGTCTTTCTCTGACTGACTTTTTACTTAACATGATACCAGCTAGTTTCAACCACATTGTTGCAATGGCAAGATTTCATTCTTTTCAATGCTTGAGTAATATTCCATTGTATATATGAACCACATCTTCTTTATCCATTCATTTGGACGGACATCTGGGCTCTTTCCATAGTTTGGCTACTGTGGACATTGCCCCTATAAACACTGGGGTGCATGTGCCCCTTCAAATCACTATTTTTGTAACCTTTGGATAAATATCTAGTAGTGCAACTGCTGGGTGGTAGGGTAGCTCTAACTTTTTGAGGAACCTCCATACTGTTTTCCAAAGGGTCTGCGCCAGTTGGCATTCCCACCAACAGGGTAAGAGGATTCCCCTTTCTCCGCATCCTTGCCAACATCTGTTGTTTCCTTAGTTTTAATTTTAGCCATTCTGACCAGTGTGAGGTGGGATCTCATTGCTTTGATTTGTATTTTTCTGATAGCAATAGCCTAAATCTTAATGTCATTGCTGAGTTCCCAGATCATCCCTGAGATCAATTACTTCCTAACGTTTTGTAAACTATAAACATGCTTATGGCTTAATTGCTTTTTATGGGTAACCTGCAGCCAAATACATGCCCAACCAATACACATTTTATCCTATTGTCCTTGTTCATTATCTTTGTAACATTTCTCCCTATATGAAAGTATCTTATTTTATTTATAAAGCTACTCCCTGGTTTTATTTTCTTTCTCTCCCTGCACCAAAACAGAAGCTGCACAAGAGGAATTCTTACTGTCTATTAATGGCTGTATCCACATAACATATATTCTTTGGCACCTTGAAGGCTATGATACATAGTTCTGAAAAATGAATACGTATGTGAGTGAGTGAACAAACATGTTAAATATCTTACATCTGTCCAATTACTGAAACATCACAAACTGCCTTCAGTTTGCATAAGTGGCTACTGGATTTCTATAAATTTGTGGGTTTTTTTTAATATTCTGTAAAGAAAAGATATTTATCTAATTTCTCCACGAAAAAAAAATTGGCATGGAGTATCCTCACTGCCTCTGCCTTACTTCACTTTTCGTCATGATGAGGCCGGTTCTGAGAGTGTTGGCAAAAGCTATAGGCTAGGGCTTGCTGAGATGACAACACCAGAAGAACAAGGCAGGAAGGAACAAACCCCCTTTCACCTCCACCTGCCTTTCAGTCTTCCCTTCCTCTAATGGCAAATGTAACAGGGAACTCTCTGGAAAAGCAGAAGTATAACATTCAGCACCCCATTTCCAGCATCAAAAAGGAGAGTATGGAAATATAGGTTAGGGGCTGAGAGAAAATAGGTTAGCATGTAGCAAAAAACCCATTAACTGTGTCTCATGGAATCATGTACCTTTATCATTCATTACAGGGTGATGCAGGTCTGTCTTCTGCTTAATATCTTTCAGGAGCTTTCTATTCCCTTTGAATAGCTTTCAAGCTATTTAGCACTACAGACATAAGCCTTTATGACTTAGCTCCTGGCTTCCTGTCTACCCCCATCTCCAACCAACCTCCTAGATTCTGACCTTAGGAAGAGTTTGCCTCAGTTCTCATAGTAGCAGGTTTTCTCAAACCTTTGTGTCTTTGAATAGTTTCTTCAAAAATCTGTTATTCCACTCTTCTGTCTACACTGGGCTAATTCTTACTCATGTTTGGGCAGGCCTTTGAACTTCTCTAAATCTTTGCTTTCTACCTTTGCCAAATGGGAACGTCACTAGATTCTATTACATAAGATGGTTAGTAAATCAAATAATATAGGTAAACTATCAGTACCCACCAACACATAGCTCACACCAAATGGGTACCTATTCTTATTGTTATCATTGCTTTTCATAACTCTACCAAAACATCCCTTTCTCTCACAAACCTTAATACCCATGTGTGCAATTCCTCAGTGATCCCATAACAAGGAAACCTACTGCACTGCTTTAGAATCCCTGGTTTATTCATCTGTCTTTCCCTGTAAACTATAAAATTATTGAAGGCAATGGCAATATCTTTCATATCTTTAACTCTGTGCTTAACACAGTGCACAGCAGAAAGTAAGTTTTCAAGGACAATTAATTCAATGAAAAAAATGTTCTTTTACACAAATTTGATTTAATATCGATTTTGCTGACTACTTTGCATAAAGACAATGTTAACATACACACGTGCGTGTGTGCACACACCCAGGAAGCAGATGAATTGCTATTTAGACAACTGCCACAGCAACTTATTTCATCGGAAAGATTCAAACCATCCCTTATAGTTGCTAACCATAAATTATCTATTAAATTTGTCAAAGCAAAGTCCTCATATTTAAAATATTTAGTAGGTGAAAATTATTCATATGAGCTCTGTCTTAGCCTAAGTTCCACGGCCACCTCCCTCAAAGCAGAAACAGAGACACCAGCTTGGGTAAGTGACCCCAAGGAACAGGAATGGGGAGATGGAGAACGTGAAACTGGGAAAGTGTGAGTCAATATAGGGTGGCAGACGTGAGCTGTTGTGGGCAACTGTGGCTCATTCCCCCCAGGGGACACCTGCAGGGGTCATATAAAATGCAGCTCAGAGGTCTCTACCTAAAGGGCAAAATAACATATTATTTATCCACGGCTCTCACCCCCAGTGATCAAGGGTAGACCCAGGAGGTGCTAAGGACATCACACTGCCTGATTTTGAATACTTCAGAATGGCTGAGTGGTTTCCCACAGACATCCTGGTAAGAAGCGACAGAAAACTGCTAGGGCGGAGAGCAAGAGATACCGGGCACAACCGGGAGTGGCGGCATTGGGTTACACCTGCCTGCAGATGGTTGCCACAGCAACTGCAAGAGTAAAAAAAAAAAGTCTGAGAAAATACCACTTGTGTCTTAATCAAGCTGAAATATATATGTTTTTAAATGTGCTATGTTCACCTTAATATTATGAACTGCTTAAAACATACCATTTAAAGAACTTGTAAATAACTGCTTTTCACGCAGTAATCTGGAAACATTGGATTATTTACTCTTTTTCTCATTGCTAATTGGATGGTATCTTAACAATGTAAGAAGCACAAAACATTTTAGGGAAGTTTTGATAGATGGAAAGCCTTCATGTGGAAACCTGAATCATTAAGCTAATTGATACTCTGTTTTAACTGAGAAATGACATTTCTCCTACTTCTTTTAAAAACAAGTGACTCCCGAGCAGAGGCTGCTGGGAAGATGGCGGAGTAGGACATCCCTGGGCTCACCTCTTGCCACGTGGCCGCCTAGAGAGCACCCACATCGGCACAAATAATCCGGAAAGCAGCCCAAAAACTGGCAGAACAGACTCTCCGCAGCCCGGCATAGACAAGAGGCCACAGCGAAGCAGATCCACCCCCTCCGACGGCTCTTGGCAAGATCCCATCAAAGCGGTTACACAAGCCTGGCAGTGTGCCCGTGGCCCAGACAAGGGTCAGCACCACTCCAAAGTGAGTCCTGCCCCAGGGAGAGGGGAAGATACACACACTAGTCTGACTTTGACCCCAGCAGGGGGCTGGGGGCAGGCAGTGGGTCTGATTGCAGGCCCCACCCACCAACAAAAGCTTCTCAGGGGACTACACAGGGACAGTGCCTGCAGTTCGGTGCTACTGCATCTCTGGCACATGCCTGGTCTGACTCAACTCAAGTCCGAGGCAGCCCCGGACCAGCCCACTAACACCACTGGCATCAGACTCTGCCCACAACAGGCAGAGAGCCACTGCAGACAACAGGACTGAAGGCAAACACATCCCAGCCACAATGGTAGGACACCCCCTGGAGGAACACACATAGGAGACACCCCCTGAAGCACCAGGTTCTGGGGAACAGACATTGCACTGCAGGACCTCTTCTTCATAAAGCCACTACTTTCAAGGCAGGACACGTAGCTGACTTTCCTAACACAGAGAAACAGGCAACACAAGAGGCAGAATGAGGAGACAGAGGACTATGTCCCAAATCAAAGAACAGGACAAAATCAGAGTGGGAGACCTAAGCAAGACGGAGATAAGTAATATGTCTGATAGTGAATTTAAAGTAACGCTCATAAAGATACTTGTTAGAATTGAGAAAGGAGTGCAGGACCTCCATGAGACCCTCCACCAAGAGACAGAAGATGTTAAAAAGAACCATTAGAGCTATTGGACTCAATAAATGGAAATAAAAATAGACCATCTGGAATAAATAGCAAGGAAGAGGAAGTAGAAGAAAGGGTCAGCCACCTGGAGGACAGAGTCATGGAAAGTAATCAAGCCAAGCAGATGAGAGGGGGAAAAATATGCAAAATGAAAATAGACCCAGGGAACTCAGCAACACTGTCAGGCATAACAGTCGCATGATAGGGATCCCAGAAGGAGAAGAGCGAGAAAAGGGGGCAGAAGATTTGTCTGAAGAAATAATAGCTGAAAACTTCCTGAATCTGGGGAAGGAAAGAGAAATGCAGATCCAGGAGGCACAGAGAGGCCCCGACACAACCAACCCAAAGAAGTCTGCGCCAAGACCTGAAGTAAATAAGATGGCCAAAAGTAGTGATAAACAGAGAATTTTAAAAGCAGCAAGAGAAAGGAAAGCAGGTACATACAAGGGAAACCCCATACAGCTATCAGTGGTTTTTCAGCAGAAACTCCGCAGGCCAGAAGAAAGTGGCATGATAAATTCCAACTGCTAAAAGGAAAAAATCTACAACCAAGAATACTCTATCCAGCAAGGCTTTCATTTAGAATAGAAGGAGAGATCAAGTTTCCCAGAAAAACAAAAATTAAAAGCAAAACCAGCCACATCCCTGTCACACACGATGCCATCAGCTTGTGGGTCCCAAATTCACAGTCCAGCCGCCTTCCTGCCCAAGTCAGCATGCACGGCCTGGCACCTGCTCAATGCCAAGTCAACACGCCTTCACCTCAGATTGCCAAGGGCTCAAATTGACATTCTTCCCCTCAACTTCCAGCCCCTGTGCTCAAGTTTGTGCACAAAAGTGGGCATGATTATAACAGAAGAATGAAGCAACCCAAACATCTAACTATTACTGTAGAATATAGAATGGATAAAAGGAGTGTGCTAGGCTGAGAACATCTCCAACAAGCACATCAAAGAACAATACATACAGCATGATTCTGGTTAGTAAAACAAACAAACAAACAAACAAACAAACAAACCTGGGAAGAATAAAACAAGATGAAACCAGAGAGGGAGACAAACCATAAGGGACTTCTTAAGCATAGGAAAGAAACTGAGGGTTGCTGGAGGGGAGGTGGGGGGGGGTATGAGGTAACTGGGTGGTGGGCATGAAGGAGGGCACATGATCGAATGAGCACTGGGTGTTGTATGCAGCTGATGAATCACTGAACTCTATCTCTGAAACTAATAATACACTACATAATTAATTGAACTTAAATAAAAAAAAAGGACCCCCCGCAAAACAAAAACCAAAAGAAAAAGAAAAGTGACTCCCAGTGCCAGGCTCATCTGAATATTCTGTATGTGCCATTATTCTGAAATAAAAGAATGAGGGGAGGCAAAGAGATAGGATCAGGACAGGACATAAAAGTGGTTTCAAATATGATATGTTAGATAACATTCTGATTCTTCAGCTGTAGGATGGGTTTAGAGGTATTAATTTTTGCTTTAAAACCTAATTATGTTATATATAGTGTGAGTTTGAATAAAATATTGTGTAGTAAATTTAAAAATAAAGACTGTCATATTTGATTTGAAGAAAACATTCCAACCATACACTTTGCAAGGCATAAATCTTAAATATAAGTATGCAGAAAGGCTGAGGAATAAAAAATATATGCCATGCAAAAACACTCACCAAAAGCAAGGAAGAGAGAGGGAGGGAGAATGACAGAGAAAGAGAGAAACAATGGTTCAAAAGCAAAAGTGTAATGTAACCAGCCTCACCATGCTGAGAAGACAAACATTGGACTTCAGAGCCCACCAGTGAGGAGGGGTCTCAGGGTTTCCACTGAGACCCAACAACCTTGAATCAGCTAAATCCTTGATTAGATCTAGGGGCATCTGCCTGAACTAAATTGCCATGAAATGGAAACTAAAATAAATAGTGGTCTGGAACCCTTCCGAGTGCCATGGGTATGCTTCCACACCCCACACATGTGTAACACAAACACATAAAATGAAGTCTTGCTGAAGACAAGCTCACAGACAAAAATCAGAAACTACCTTAAATCTATTTACCTGGCGATTTCAAACAGATAAAAGAAGAAATGTAAGGTTTACAATGAAAGCAGGACACTATTTAAAAAAAGTACAGGTCTTTTAATAAAGAAACTATTTAAAAAATTAAAAGCATAGCTAATTAAAGAAAAATCTCATTGGATGGATAAATGAGAGTTTAGTTAAGACAAGAAGACAGGTATTGTGAACAAGTTTTCATGAACACGGAACAGAAAGGTAATGACAAAGATAGTTAAGATAGCTCTGCCCTGTATTCTCCATAGATCCAGTGAGTGGAGAGGGAAGGGCACTGTGGCTCAACAGAGGGTAGGTATAGTTGAAAGGCACCTGTCCTTCAGGCTGCCTTTTTCCTCTTCATTTGGCAGGGGAGAACAGGTTATATTTGGTCCTTTTTTTGTCTGCATCCGTGGGTGTTTCTGGGTTGTGGGCTCTGCAAGTTCTCAAGCTATGATTATTAAGGAAACAACAAAAATCCCAGAGAACAAGCCACTTGATCATTCCTCAAGTCCCAAGGCTAGTCCGCCATCTTCTCTCTACCTTTCGGAATGTTTCTAAGCAAACCTTCTCAGGTTTATATTTACTCCATCTTGTCTGGGACTAAACGTTCTAGCAGCAATTCTTAAAAGCTGACATAATGAGTCACAGTATATGCTATTTCAATCAGTAGAAGGTAAAATGGCTGGCTGAATCAATGCATTAACACATTTTTATTTATTTATTTTTTATTTTCTAAAGATTTATTGGCTCCGAGAGAACAAACCAGTTAAATGAAAAGTGAAGAAAGTCACTTTATTCTATCTTTAAGATCTCAAATAACAGATAATTAAGATTTTTCCATGTTAATATATTTTACATTTTTTCCACCAGATGTTTTAAGAATCTAATTAACATAATTGTTTTCAATATTCTGAGTTTATGACTCTATCAGGTAGCTTCCATATTTTAAGTTCCAACTTTTAAAAACTTATACAATTACTGATAATATTTTTTACATAATTTTGACTGGATTTATTATCTTCCCTTTTATTTAATGATTTAACTAATAAGAAAATCTTTAATAAAACTTTACTTCAAGACTTCTTACTTTTCTCTATAGAATGCATATAATTTGAATTGGCTGAAATCCACGAGACAAGAAAACATAGCTGGCTTATTTAGTTAAACAACAATTATAGTTTTGCTCTCGAGAGAAAAGAAAACGTGTTATTTAAATGTATAAGGGAGAAATCAAGGGAAACATAACAAAATAAAAAAGCTTTTTAAAAGCTACCAGTTGTGCTACTGTATGAACCATAGAGGATAAACTTCCAGGTCTTCCAGTAATTTTAATCTTTACCATTTTACTGAATATTTCCTACAAGCTTGCCCAACCTAATGTATATTAACTAGTCCCACGTCCAAGGTTATCTTAAACTTCTCAGTTTATCTAGCCAATGAGCACACGCCACAAAGAGAGCAGAAGGAAACATTAGCACTAAGCAATGTGGCTAACATTAATCTATTTTGTAGAGAAACAGCCCCCTGCCATTTTAAATTTTCTGTTAAATAAAGAATCATGCATTTTGGAGCCGTTAATAGAACATTATCCACATCATCTTCTTATAATAATGCCTACGACACCAGCTCTCTCATCTTCTTATTCCCTTTACACCAGTTTGCT
This sequence comes from Zalophus californianus, assembly GCF_009762305.2. Taxonomy (NCBI): domain Eukaryota; kingdom Metazoa; phylum Chordata; class Mammalia; order Carnivora; family Otariidae; genus Zalophus; species Zalophus californianus. The sequence continues at coordinate 41,841,330 of NC_045595.1, read as the reverse complement.
TTCAGATCATTGCTGCCAATGGTTCTAGTACATGGAGAGGTTGCCTTTCCCTCCTGGCAGGAAAAATTCATTGAAGAAATTCCACTTGAGAGACAGTTTAAGTATTTATCAGTCTAATCAGTTTGCTCTGGATAGCCATCCAGAACTTGAGGTCCTTTGGGATATTCCATGCCAACCTCAACCCTTAGAAAAACTGTTCCTGGAAAATGCTCACTCTGCCAATAAGTAGCAGTACTAAAATCCACTGACACTCAAACAGAAAGTTTTAATCTGCTTTCAATGCTCAGTGAATACTAGCCAAAGCTAGTAACAAACTCTATACTATAATCCTTTGTAAAATAGGACAGTTCCACACTCTATCAAATAATCAGAGAAAGATTGTCTTCCATTTATTTACTTTTTCTTAAATACCAGCTATACAAAGACTTACTTAAATTGTCTCATTTAAACTTCAGAACATGGCACTAGGCATAAGCTATTTTTATTCCTATTTTAAAAGGGAGGAAACTAAAGTAGAGAGAATTTAAGTAATTTTTTCAGGATAACTTCTAGTACATAGCAAAGACAGAATATAAGCCCAGGCTGCCTAACTCTTCTTAGTTTACTGTTATTTCAATTTGAATGCAGCTACTTGAAGAAAGGAATAATAATCTTAAAACTAGGAGACCTGTGTTAGCCAACTTTTACAAGTTATGTAACATTTCCGAATTTTAATATCCCCCATCTATAAAAAATACTTATCTATTTTATAGTTAAAAATAATTTCATATGAAATCTTATTATTGCAAAGTGTTATCCCTAACCCAGCCCCTAAACAATTTTTTTTCAAGAATAAATTGCAGAGGATACCTGCTGAATTGTCTTCCCAGTGACAACCTTGCCACTTTTCCAGTCACTGACATTTCTGTTCTCCTTGCCCATTCAAATGGCTGAAGAGGAACAAATCTTGCTAAATGGGACCTAATTCTGATGCTTGAGTTCATTGCTCCAGGACCTACTACATGGATTGAGCTAACTAAAAACGTCTTTTCTACATTTTTGAATTTGGGATCAGGGACATGTATGTCAGTTTGTCAGCAGCCATGTTCCCCATCATGCAGCCAACATCAGGAAAATTGGTAACCTGAGGGTCAGAAGAATAGAGAAAGTCTCCACAGAGAGGGAGACAGAGACAGAGACAGAATGAGAAACAGAAAGACAGAGAGATAGAGAGAATGAGAGAAAGAGAGAGAATAAGAGGAAGAGAGAGAATGGGAGAGAGAGACAGAGAGAGAGAAATTATTAAAAAAATATATGGATGTGTATGAAAGAACAAGGAGAAAAGATGAAGGGCTCTAATATTGTTCATTTCTTTGAATTTAGTTATCCCCAGCTCTCTCCCAGGGATTTAGCTACTTACGGCTTTCTGGCTCCTTATAATCAATCTCCTTTTTTTGATTAAACAAATTCTAACTGGATTTCTATCACCTGTAATCATTCTAATCTTTAAAAAAAAAAAATAGCACAGCAGAATGTGTTCTGTTGAATAATGGCTCCCAAAGATATTCAGGTCCTAATCCATGAAGCTGTGAATGTCAGCTTATGAGACAAAGAGACTTTGTAGATGTGATTAAATTAAGGATTTTGAGATGGGGAGATAATCTTGGATTAACCAGTGACCCTAAATTTATAAGAGGAAGGCAGAAGGAGTTTTGACTAAAGAGGGCAGTGTTACAACTGAAGCAAGGTGCTGCGCTGCTTCCTCCTGAAGCCGAGGGGGATGGTGGAAGGTAAACTATGAGCCAAGGAAGGCAGGTAATGGAGCTTCCGAAGCTGGAAAAGGAAGGGAACAGATTCTTCCCCAAACCCAGTGTATTGCTCAGTGTTCTCCAGAGAAACACCACCAACAGGATGTGTAGATACAGGTAGTGACAGAGATAAAGATAGAGATAGAGAGAGAGGGATATATTTATATATATACATATTTGGTATATACATATTATTTATATATATATATAATATATATATCCTTTGAACCACACAGGTTTGAACTGTGCAGGACCATTTACAAGCAGATTTTTTTTTTTTTGATAAATACAGTATTATAAATGTATTTTCTATTCCTTAAGATTTTCGTAATAGCATTTTCTTTCCTCTAGCTTACTTTATTGTAAGAAAACAGTCTCTAATATATATAACATATAAAATATGTATGAGTTGACTGTTTATGTTATCAGTAAGACTTCTGGTCAAAGGAAGGCTATTAGTAGTTAAGTTTCTGCAGAGTCAAAAGTTATATGCAGATTTTCAACTGCGTTGGGGTTGGCACCCTGAACCCCTGTGTTGTTCATGGGTCAACTCTATGTGTGTGTATATTTCATATATGATATATATTTCATATATATTATTTCATACATGATATCATATATGTGACTTATTTTTTTAAAGATTTTATTTATTCATGAGAGACAGAGAGAGAGAGGCAGAGGGAGGAGCAGGCTCCCCGCTGAGCTGGGAGCCCTATGTGGGACTCGATCTCAGCAGCCCGGGATCATGACCTGAGCCGAAGGCAGACGCTTAACCATCTGAGCCACCCAGGTGCCCTCATATATGTGACTTATTATAAGGCATTAGATCATGCCATTCCGATTGTCCCAAGCTTGGCAGGGTGAGTTGCAAGCTGGAGACTCAGGAGCTGATGGTTTAGTTCCAGTCTGAGTCCAAAGGTCTAAGAAGCAGGAAAGCCAATGTTGTAGTTTCAGTCTGAAGGTCAGCAGGCTCAAGACCCAGGAAGAGCTGATGTTTCCATTTAAGTCCAAAGGTAGGAGAAAAGCCAACATCCCAGTTTAAAGGCCATTAGGCAGAAAAAATTCTCCCTCACTCAGGAAAAAGTCAGTACATTTTGTTCTACTCAGGTCTTTAACTGTTTGGATGAGATCCACTCACATTATGGAGGGCAATCTGATTTACTAAATCTTCTGATAAATGTTAACTTCATCCTAAAACACCCTCACAGAAACACCTAGAAATGATGGTTGGCCAAATATCTGCGTACCCCCATGGCCCAGTCAAGATGACACATATAACCCTCATACCTAGAGCAAGTGATTTTGGATTTCTCACGTCCTACACTCTCAGAGAATAAATGTGTGTTGTTTTAAGCCACCAAGATAAAAGTAATTTGTTAGAGCATCCATAGAAAACTAATACATAGAACATGAAGAAAACTTAAGAAGTGGTACCAGAAGGGATACACAAGGTAAACAGTCCTCATGCAGATACTGAGGGGTTAAATTAGAAGCAGAAACTGATACCTGAGGACCTTCTCCTGCCTTGTATGTAGCTAAGAACTCAAGTCTGATAGCTCCAGCATCCCTCCCCTAATTCAAGGGAGATTTACAAACTTGGTTATAACTTCCTTGGTACTTTCCATCACACCTTCCAATTAGCTCCAAGCACCAGATCCATTTCTCAGTGTAAAACTTGGGATGAATGAAATCATGCTACAAGAAAAGGGGAGCTAAAGAAACAAACAAAAAGATAAATTGTGGACAAATTAATTGCATAACATCAGCATACTAGAAATCTAGAGTTGGACTATTGCTGACTTAGAGTGCCAATTGGTGACATTTCCACATTCCCACATTCGTGATCTTGACGACTTCCCTAACAGAAATTGAGCATTGCTTTGATACTCACTTTGGGTCCTCACACATGAACTACAAGTACACACAATTTAGGCAGTGTGCTTGATTCAGACTACATGGCTTAGCATTTGCCCTGGCTCTAACTACCCATGCTTTCTACTTGTAGGTAAGGTAGAGGGACGTCTGAGGATATTAGAAACAATGCTAGGAGCTCAGTGACCGGGTTGTGGGGACACCCAAGATGACCATTGTAAGATGTGTTTGATCCCAGGAATGTGCAAAATGAAAGGATGTAAGGAAAAGCGACAGAAACAACATGGTAGAAGGCCCTGAAGGATACATTTGAACTCTGAGGGTACAAATCAATTCCCTTTCAACGTCCATATTCCAACACACAGCTTCTGTGATTGATGCACAGTTCTCACAGTGTTCAAGAAGGGCAGAGTTAATAGATGATTTTTTTTTTTTTTTTTTTTTTTTTTAGTGTCTAGAGAAGCTGAATTTTTTTTTTTTTTTTTCCAGCTAAGGTTGATTAAGCTATTTCTTTTTTTTTGTTCCATGCTTGATATGTCAGCCAAAGGCAGTATTCAATTCCTTGGCGACTTGGTCTGCTAGCTCAGGCAGTAGGCCAATTTCCTCAGACAGAACAAACCTCTCTTTTGCCCAAACGTTTGCTCAAGAGGTAACTGCACTGGTTTTTACAGGAGTGAAAGGCTTGTTGCACTTTAGTTATATTTAGTTGCAAGTTGCCTTTTCAAAAGGTGTTTTATTTAATATTTGATCTTCAGGACATGACTGAAGCACAACATTTTTTGTGCCCTGCTGACCAGAAATAAGAATTTAAGTACTCAAACATCCATGCAGTTTATTTTAAGAGGAGCAATATACCTGGTTTACTGATGTGCTTTGTAGAAAATCTGGACTCACCGCTATTTTTTTTTTCACAAACCCAGAACAGGATTTTTATAACCAAATAAAAAAATACATCATGAAATTTCCTGTACGTAGCAAAAATTCTGTCTTCTAAGGAATATCATTAATTGAATATTCAGAGGTTCTGTAATTAAACCAAATGCCATTATCTATTTTCAGGATTTTTTTAGGATGAGGATTTGAATTTCAAGAAATGAGATACGATACATGGCAACTGAATGTAACCAAAATCCAGAGCAGACACGACTCTTAACTTTGAGAGAGGAAGTTGGCAAAAGGATGTAAAGGATCAATTAGCAATCAATTAGTAATGCAACAATCAAGTCATAAAATTAAATGACTTCTATGAAAGGAACAATCCTTTGGGACTGAGAACATGTTGGCAACTCAGTGGTAAACTCAATTTTCTGCTTCCAAAGGTCATGGGAATGTTGGTAGAAGCAGTCAGGAAACAAACTGCTGCAGCCACAAGCCATCGCTGTAATTCAAGATTTCACTGACAGGAGGAGAGGTGGTATTTTACATGACGATTCATGTTTTGATGAGGAGGAGACTACTCTGAAAGACACTGGCTCACAAAATTAAAGGGCAATCTTTAAAAAAGACCAGCGTATATTACAAAATGATTCGGGTTACTTTTAAAAAAGCGTTGTGCAACATGCACCTAGAGCTTGAACATGGATGAAAATAAGAATTAATTTATCATGCAAAGGTGGTTTGTGAAGAGTTTGAACCTGATATATAAACTTGTGATGGTACCTCAGGAAAAAAAATGCTTTTTTAAAAACTCTGGGCCAATTTCTGGGTAATATGTGGAAAGTAATTCACATGCATGTAAAAACAAATTGGAAGTACGGCAAAAATTTGTAAAATTTTAATCAGGGGTATAAATTATTTAAATGCATTTACCTAAAAACTTTTAAATGAAAATTTAAAAATAATGAGAAAAAGTGGCTGCTGCCCTTAAACCTGATACTAATAAAGCCTTCTGATTCGTATATAAATTTGAAAGAAGAGGGATTCGGATTAGACTCAAACATTTTTCATCCAAAAACATTATCACTGGCAAAGTAAATAACCATGAGCAATGATGGTTGTAGAAAGAATGCACTGTAAATCACAAAGTAATAAAGGGCTTCAAATTTCAATCGATCAGTGCTTCCAAAACTAATCCAAGCAGCATTTTCATTAGCTTAAATGATCTGCAGAAAAATAGTTTTAATTTCCATTTAATATTCTTTACCATGTCTGTGACCTTCAAGCATGTAAATGGCAAAAGATGAAACGTGAAATATGAGAGAAAACTGTATCCTATTACCCATTGACATAATTTCAATTGTTAAAAGATGCATATAACAATAATATAACAAACTATTTTTTAAAAAAATCCTTTCTCACCCTAACTGGCATTTCCTTATGCTAGTGAGATTCTCAATGTCTCTCTCCTCCCTCCCCTACCTCTACTCCTACTCCCATGACACACATTCTGAGAGCCATTTGGGACAAATAGATTTATTTCCCAAAGGGAAAGAAACAATTTGTTTCCTGTGAAAATGGGAAATTGACAGAAAAAATAGAGATATATATAGGCAACAAGTATTATTCAACATAAAAGTACTATTATTCAGTAATGCTGAGGCAAGCAGTATTTACAATGTTTTGGTGGATTTGTTCCTTTTCCATTCTATTACAGCTAATCAGTGTTTTAAGAATTTTTAAAAATGTCCAAACATTGTTATTACTTCTCAGGTGTGTTAATGACACTGTTGTTTTTAAGGAAAATGTCCATGCATTTCTAGATATGGAAAGTTTATCAGGACATCATTGAGAAGGAGAAGTGGATCTCTAAATTCAGTAACAGGAAAATCCAACACCAGTTGAAATAACATACCAAAAGATTTTCAACTAATCAAATGTTACATAGGTGGAATCTACTTCAGGCTAGATCTTGACAATACAAAGAGTGAACCTTAATATAAACTATATACTTCAGATGATAACAATGTATTAATATTGGACCTTTCGTTTTAAAAAAATGCAGCACTCTCATACAAAATGTTTAAAGAAGAGAAAACTGTGTGAAGAGGGGGAACATAAAGGAAGTTTCTGTACTATCTGCTTAATTTTTCTGTCGACTAAAACTTTTCTAAAAAAAAAATAAGGATGGGGTACCTGGGTGGCTCAGTTGGTTAAACATCTGCCTTCCGCTCAGGTCATGATCTCAGGGTCCTGGGATAGAGCCCCACATCGGGCTCCCTGCTTCACGCGGGGAGCCGGCTTCTCCCTCTGCCTCTCTCTGCCTGCCGCTCCCCCTGCTTATGCTTATGCATGCGCTCTCTCTCTCTGTCAAATAAAAAAATAAATAAATAAGGATAGTCTGGAGCCAATTCTGTTCTGTCACTTGCAAGTCATGCAGAAATGGCCAGGTCCATAAGCAATTTGTCTTCCAATGCAAAGATGCCACAGTCTCTTATTTTTATCACTTTAATTATTGATGCTTGTGTACATACCTTTCTCATTATTTCGGATACTGTTTATTTCTGGTTCTTTCTTTCTTTCTCGATACATCTCATAAGTGTGTCAATTGTATTAAACATTTCAAAGGGCAATGTTTAGCTTTTCATTTCTTCTCTATATTGCTTTCTATTTTTCATTAACTTCTGATCTTTAAGATTACACTGCAATTGTTCTTTTATTCTTTTTTTCCCCTATTCAGATGGATGTCCACTTTGTTCATTTTTATTTTTCTTTGTTAATATTGGCATTAGAATGGTAAATTTTCATGTAAATATTGCTTTAGTTATATCGCAAGTTTTGATGTCTTATCATTATCCATCAGCTGTAGTTAGTTTCCACACAATTAGTGCAATCTTCAATTCTTAAATCTAGGAAACTGACAGTATGGTTACTGTTCTATGTCAGTTTGTTTATATTAACCAGACATACCCTCCCCTTTTTAGTTTTCATTCCTTCATGCATCTCAACTCTTCCCTGTAGATTATTCCCTTCTTCCTGAAATGTATTCTTTAAATGTTCCTTGGGTGAGCCTCCATTTGTAACAAACATTTATTATTACTACTTCTCTGAAAATGTTTTTATTTTGCACCGGCTCCTAATGGCGTCCTTCACTGGATATGCAATTATAGGTTGACACTGATTTCCTCATAGCACCCTGACAGTATTACACTGTCATCTCACTTTCATGTTTGCTTTTAAAAAGTTCATTTTCAGTTCATTTTGTTCCTTTTAAGTCATCATTTCTCTCTTTTATCAGAATCCTTTAAAAATTTTTTTTACTTTTGTGTTCTGCAATTTCACTCTTATTTGTCTCAGTATGGATTTATTTGTATTTATCCTGTGTAATAATTTGGAATTGGGGGAATTTAAGAATTGATGTGTCTGCACCCCAATGTTTATAGCGGCAGCGTCCACAATAGCCAAAGTATGGAAAGAGCCCAGATGTCCACAACAGATGAATGGATAAAGAAGATGTGGTGTATGTGTTTCTGTGTGTGTGTGTGTGTGTGTGTGTGTGTGTGTGCGCACGTGCGTGCGCATATAATGGAATATTACTCAGCCATCGTAGAGAATGAAATCTTGCCATTTGCAATGACCTGGATGGAATTATAGAGCATTATGCTAAGCGAAATAAGTCAGTCAGAGAAAGACAAATATCATATAATTTCACTCATGTCCACATATTTAAGGAACAAAACAGATGAACATAGGGGAAGGGAACGAAAAATATAATAGCATAAAAACATAGAGGGAGGCAAACCATAAGAGACTCTTAAATGCAGGGAACAAACTGAGGGTTGCTGGAGGGGAGGGGCGTGGGGGGATGGGGTAATTGAGTGATGTAATGAGCACTGGGTGTTGTATGCAACTGATGAATCACTAAACTTTACCTCTGAAACTAATAATACACTATATGTTAACTAAATAGAATTTAAATAAAATTTTTTAAAAATAGAATTGATGTGTCTCATCTAAATCTTGACAATTTCTTTTTGAATATGCTGTTATCTCCATTATCTCCTTCTGGGACTCCAACTGACCTAACTTGGAACTTGCTATTCTGTCCTCTCTATATCAATTCTCCTTTCATATTTAATTTTTGGTCTTTAAAATCTACCTTGGCTAATTCAGATCTATCTTCTGATTTATAAATTCTTCCTCCAACTGTGTTTAATCTTATGTTTAACACATCCCTTCAGTTGTGTTTTAGTTATTATAGTTTTTAAACCATACTAAAAACAATTGAAAAAGTCATTTATTTTTTGATCTAACATTTCTGAAGGTCATTTTTCATAATGTAACATTTACTCCTTCTTACACACCACTTTCACATCTTTAAAAAGATTAAACACATTTAGTTTATATTTTGTACTGAAAAGTCAATAAGCTACAGTTTCTGTAGGATCGAGCCATGTTTTGGCTAACTTTCAAAGTGTTCCCTTGTCATTTGTTTACCTATTTATTTGTGAATTCATATTTCTTTGAACTCTAGTTGTAAAAATATTTTGAAGAATTTTCGGTTATTGGTGCACTTTCTAAGAAATAATTCGTTTCTGTCATGTGTTCATGATTTTCTTTTTTTAAAGTGTTCATGATTTTCAATCAATAAATACTCAAAACTATTTTTTTTGCTTGAGTTTACACAAATAATAAGCATTTCCTGAAATTTACATGCTTCCTGACTTTTCTCTAGGAATTATCAGGAAGATATTGCCAAGATAGACATACATTTCCACAATCTACTGCTGAGGGACAAAATTTTTTCTAGCATTACTCTATAAGTACATCACCATCTTGGGGATCTGACTTTCTTCTGGAGTCTGTGATACAGGTACATCACCATCTTGGGGATCTGACTTTATGCCTTCTATGAATGTGACTCATTAAAATTCAGGCTTGAAGTCACCCAGAAACAGGTAATTTCTGGCCTCTGAGTAATCTACTTTATTTTGTTGTCAGCTTATCTATGTGTGAAAAAGATACCAATAGAGTCTTATCAAGTATTTTTGATGTGCTACACCAAAAGAGTTTATAAGAATAGCTACCATAAGAATGTTTATATTATAAGAATAATCCACCATATTGGTATAAATGAAACAAATTCCCTACATTTTCATGGTCCGTGAATACTATTACGTGACAGCAAAACAGGGATTAGAATTTTTCTTGTTATCCCACAGAGTCAACAAAAGGAAGTTATAAGAAAGAACACTAAAAATTGAGTGTAATATAATGTCATTTATATAAAACAATAACCAATGCATGCAGACATAAATATATACAAAAACACATACAAATATACACACACATCCATATATGCACACAATTAAATTGTGATGATACATATTAAGTTGTTGGCATGATTTCCCTGGTAGAGCATGGCAGATAAAGGGATAGAGGGAGGATAGGGAATTGGAGGAGAAACTGAAAAAAAAAAAATGAGAGACAGCACACCCTAAAATTGATGTAATAGTTACACGCTTATGTAAAATACTGTATGTTCAAAGCAAATGATATATTTTGCTCATTCCCTATATACTAAAGTTACAGACTACATATATCTAGTCTACTCATTTGCTAATTCATTTACTCATGATCCAAACAGTGATGCCTCGAGGGTGGGAATAGAGTTTTCAAGTAGAGTATAACTACCTGATGAAGCTGTTTAAAGGGCAATCCAGGAGTAGAGGGGAAAATTGGTAAAGCCGAGATACTTTTCAAGACCGTTTCCTTGTGTTCATTATGGTTCTGACATTCAGCATTTCTAGAGTAGAAAATGGTCTCTTCAACAACACCACACACAAAAAAAGGTGGTTATATTATTTGAATCTCAATGCAGTCTTAAAATTTACCATGCCAACTGTGTTTTTCTACCTCAAGAAAGGACACATTGCACATCGCAGAGGATTGCACAGTGTCGTGTTAATTGAATCCCGGTAACTGAGCATCTGAAAAGCATCACTTTATTCTTTAAAAGGCTGTTTTGTGAGCAACTGGTACAACATAATTTTGCTTTTGCTTTGAACAAGTCCCAATGTCACCTTTACTCTTTACCAAGAGCTTCATTTTATTTGCCTGAGCAAATAAAAAAAAATAAAATTAAATAAAAATAAAAAAAAAAAACATGGGAGCTCTGTATCAATGGGTTTGTAGTATACTACATCTTCGTGACTTTTCACTACAGAGAATAGCAGGTTAACTTCAGTGATTCTGGTATTATACCCTAATTTCACAGTACAGCTTTTGTATTATTAGTATAAATGTGTTTTTCCACATCAGAGTGTGTTCCACATCGGCTATTTCCTCATTGATGATGGTATTAATTTAACAGGACTTGAAACTGGATTATCTTTTGTAGAGAGACTGATTTGGGCCAAGATGGCTAAAGAGGTGAACACAATGAGAAAAAGCCTTAGTGAAGAAAGTGATTAATTGCTAAGAAGTGTCCATTTCTTCAAATAATTTATGGATCAAGAATGTTGCTAGTAAGTACCTATTTATTCAAATAATTCATGAATCAACAATGACTATTTTACTTATCAGCTACTGCTGTTATATAAAGTTCTAATGTCTAGTAGCCTAATTTTGACTTAAAATCAAACAGTTCTTACCAAACTGAATGGGATGCCCAATTTAAACTATTTGTAATGTAAACTTTTATAAGATTAAATTTAAAGTCAAAGAAGCAGTCATAGGCCCTCTTTCAGCTTTTTAAATGTGCCTGTCTCTCTTCTTCTGTAAGGACTTTATATATATTGTTTTCTCTGCTTAAAATGTCTCCTCCTTACCTCTCCTGTCCTGCTACTATACCATTTCCCCACATCTAGGCAAGTGCTCCCTGACCTTCAGAATTCATCTCATAGCCACAGGAAGAATTTCTTGACTAAATGTTTAGGACAGACAGCTATCCTCTCCATTTATTTCTCCTTTTTACACTATAATTATAATTTCACATCTGTTTGAGTGATAGCTTGATTAAAATATGTCTCTCTCATTAGGCCCGAAGTTCCTTGAAAGACATGGATGTATCTGTTCTGGATTAGCTATTATATCCCCAAAGTTAAGCACAGTGCCCGATGCAGAGTGAGCTCCCAGTACATAATGGTTGAGTTGAGAAACACATCAATTTTATTATATAAGCCAGCTAGAGTCTCAGTACAAAAAGGATTCCCATACCTTATTTCTTACGATTTTGTTCTCACAAGCAAAAGCAACCATCTTCAACCAATGTTGTTACTGGTTTCTCTGTGTTCTTCGAGAGAAGGATGATGGAAATGTTCACGTGTCTAATACCATCCTATGATGTCCATTACAGTAGTTGCTAGCCACTTACAACTACAAAGTACCCGAAATGTGGTTAGTGTAACTGTAGAAATGAATTTTATACTTTAACAGCTATAATTATATTTATAATTTTAATTTGAATAACCATATGTGACTAGTGGCCATTGTAACAGAAAGCACAGGATAGTCCTTAGGGTATAAAATTAACCCTCCTCCTGCTGAAAAAGTCAGCACAAGATTCTATGCATGCCGGTGGGAGATAAAATTTCATGACTAGTTAAGCCAAGTAAAAAGAATAAATAAAACCGTTCTCAACTTCTATAGATAAAACCAAAATGCCATTAGCAGCAAATACTATCAGAAAAAAGTAATAGCTTTGTTTTCAAATCTTCATTGTCTTCCCTCACTACGAACTTAAGTCATACACAGGTGATGAGAACTAGCCTTACCCTGTCCCAGCTTTTTTCATTTTGTACCCATCTTTCAAAATTCTGACCCAATCCCACATCTTCAAGTGAACCTCCCCTGGCAATTTCAAACCACAGTGAACTCTCACTTCCTTAATTTGCCTTGCATTTTCTGTACTGTTCCAAAAGGCCCCTTTCTTTCATCACTATATCTTTACACAATGCAGCTGGGAAAGAACTCTTAAAGCAGATTAACCTTTTAGGTTAATAGGCTTCTTTTGGCCCATGACTAACACAATGAAGAAAGAGTTAGCTCAGTAACTGGAAAGGATTATTGCACTTCTGAGAAAGCCTGACCAGTACACTGGTTGTTATTTACCCTCTAGGAGAAATTGCCCACAAGATGTGACTTCAAATGTACAAGGATATATTTAATTGTATCTTCACCCTTGACCTGTCTGAAATGTGTTCACGCTATTGAACACATCTCCCTTGCTTAAAATTCACTCCTCCCTTGGCTACCTTGACAATAGTCTGGCCTAGTTTTCTTCCCTACTTCTCCAAAATTCTCTCTTTTGCTTGCTTTCGATCTCCTCTTTTCTGCTAACAAAGCTGAGGCACTGACCAGATGCATTGCTCTGTACTCACCCTCATACTTCCTTTCTCCACAGGTTCCTCCCAGATAAATCTTATCCCATTACATCTAACTTACTCCAGGAATCTCCAGACTATGAGGATTCCCTTATTATGCCCCTCCCTGTCTAATTTATCCCATTAGTGGTCCCGCATGGTCTTATGCAAATGCCATGCTCATCAGATCACTTCACTGCCGATGTACTGGAGTCTTTCCTTAATGGCTGGAATCGCAGGTTCCGTCTCTACTTTGTGATCTTTGAGACCCTCTAACCTTTATCCACATTCCCTAAGTCAACTATAGTGGATACTACTATGTATTATGAATCACCTATTCGTGCGAGATGAGTCTTTCTGCAAACAAGCGTACCACACTGGTCGCTTCAGTGCCAAGCCTTTCACGTGTTCAGTCCCCTCCTTTACTATGTCTGTATTCTTCTGCATAGCCTGCCTACCTCATTCATCAAGGTCGGGCTTGGCTTACATTCTGCACATAAAATTTTTCCAATTACCTGGAATCCCAGAATCTTTTCCTACCTCAGCAGCTGTAAAATTGAATGTCCATAGGGACAAGGTACCTAAGAGTGAAATGGACAACGTAAGTTAGATAAAGCCATGCTTTTTTATATGAAGCATGTAGGATTATTCTTTCATTTCTCCCTAGAAACTGGCTCTCATTTTAAGCTAAAACACAATGATCTTTCAAATTCTTAAATTCCTTCTCACTTTTAGTGGAAGCACAAGTAGAGGCAACAGTCTGCTTTATATGAGAGAAACAGAGGCACAGTCATGATGACCCACGGATGCTCAACCTCGGGGTCAGAAAGACAACCAGAAGTGGGGCAAACTAGGGCAATCTGAGAAGCACATGCTTAGTCGAAAGGGTACATCACTTAATTAGAACCAGCTATTTACCATGAGAGAATATGGATCTAGTGTTGAGATGCAATATTTTCAGGATGATCTAGGAACCCCACCACCATTACGCTAATTTGCTTTCTCTCTTGACATTCAGTAGGCAGGATGCACTTAAATATTATTTAATACTACTTGACATTATAATCTAGTTACTCTATCTGTTAAGCCTCCTTGCCCAAACTGATCCTAAGTTCTTTGAGATCACAGGCATTGTATATACATGCACTTAATCCCCCTTATGTGTGGCACAGTGTTAGGCCCATGAAAATCAAAATGACCCTGCTCTTTATCAGCTGTTTAGTATCTTTGCTCCAAAATATCATGCTGGTTAAAATCATAATCCTTCTATATCTGTTTCATATCAATTATAAGGAAAACATAGATGAATGGCACATTACACATGCTCAATAAACATTACTGAATAAATGAATGGTATTCACCACATGAAACAGATTTATGAGTTATTATGAGACAAAAGTTTTTTTTTAAACTTCAAAAGATATTGTCATAACATTACTAGTAGGATTCTAAAATCACTGCCTAGTTAATTTTTGGAGCTAGCCAAATGATTGAAATCTGGTAATTAGAATCAGAATTATATCACATTGGTTATAACTAAAATGAGTCAGATGTATAGATCTCAAGTAATTATAATCACAGCAAAAAAATATGTATATTTCAAGTGAAAGATAAAACCAGGAGAAACTGAGTCCAAACATTTAAGAGGCTGAAAAGAGAAAGCATATATAGTATGCCTATATATAGCCTCTATTTTATATACTTTCTGTAGTACTCATAGGTATTCTTCTTAAAACTACTCTGAATAACCAGAAAATTAATAATATAAAAGGGAGCCTGAGAAAATCTTTTGATCTTTTCAAGGTTTTCCCTGTCAAGTCTATAAAAACTAACTTTGTAGTATCTGGAATGAGTCCTTACTTATTCCAGGCTTAGGTAACACTGGGGAAAAAAGTGTGTACCTTAATTATTGCCATTTTATACTTTAGAACATATTTACAATTATAAAAATGGGCTGCTATTTACTAAATAGCAAAAATAGTACAGTTCTAATTGGGCTCAACTTGACCCTTAACATTGCCCAAAACTTATCTATCATGAAAATACCTAATTATCATAGGCAGTGTTCCATAGGTTAATGTATGCTGGCTATTTCATTATGCCCACCCCTTCCTGGGACTCATTGTATGTGTTAATGTTTGATGTATTTGAAAATGATTACTAGTTTTACTTCCATTACCTACAATAAAATTTTTGGAGATGCCTGATAATTTCCCACAAGACTTATGTTCAACTAAAACTGAATATATTGCACACACTCTAGGTGAAGCTTTCTTATTGTTGAAGCATTTTTTTTTAATGTCAGAAACTCAAATATGGGATACGGATATCACAGATGTGGATTTATTAATTTAAATGCATATTGGACATAACTATTTATAAAAAGAACTGTTCATTGCCTTGTGATTCTATTGGAATAACTGTGTATTAGTACTCCTGACCAAAAAGTACTTTGGAAGTTCGCAAAATATATATATATGTGTGTATATATATATATATATATACATATATATATATCTGGGTCAGGTTGGTAGAAAATGTGAGAGCACTTTCAATTTTTTATAATGTCCTCAACTTATTTTGCTTTAAAATATGAAATGGTAAGGAAAAAAAAGAAATAGTATATAACAAAAGGAAAGGGAAAGAGGAAGCCCCATTGTGCCCCTCCTCACAAATAACCACTACAAGTGGCAAATTTCACTTCCTTGATAATTCCAGAAATCCTGTCTCTTTCCATTATTAATAAACCTGCTTCAAAAGATAGCAGGAGGGGAAGAATGAAGAGGGGAAATTAGGAGGGGGAGACGAACCATGAGAGACGATGGACTCTGAAAAACAAACTGAGGGTTCTAGAGGGGAGGGGGGTGGGGGGATGAGTTAGCCTGGTGACGGGTATTAAAGAGGGCACGTTCTGCATGGAGCACTGGGTGTTATGCACAATGAATCATGGAACACTACATCAAAAACTAATGATGTAATGTATGGTGATTAACATAACATAATAAAAAAAATAAACCTGCTTCAATCCAGTACTCACTTACCAGCATAATAATAAACCCTTAGGTGTGGTTTCCTACTTCAATCATGTCACTGTTCCTTCTACTATGACTGAATCCACCACAGTCAATCTGTCATCCATCCATCCATCCATCCATCCATCCATCCATCCATCCATCCCCACACCCATCTATTTACCTATCATCTATCTCTCTCTCTCTACCTAATACATAGCAAAAATTTGGCCTCAATTTATCTTTATTATTTCTCTCATTCTATGACTTCCATTTTTGACTTCTATAATTTATAACCTCATAGTAGTTACTCCACAGGCACCATGTTATTTCACACATCCATGATTTGTTTATTGCAGTTTCTCTGCCTGACATTCCATTCCATGTCTTCTTCACCCAGCTAATTATTTCTTAACATTCAAAATTCAACATCTACTCCAGGTAGCCTGCCCTGTCCTTCCCCTTATACTCCACCTTCAGACTAAAGATTTATCTTTGTGATCCCATAATATCCTGAGTTTACCCCTCTTACTTTATCTACACCACATGACATAAATTCAATGAAGGCAGCAACTACACCTGCATCATTCTAGGCTATAATCTTTCTTGTGGGGTTATACTTGCTACTTTCTAGGAATTCACAAATGTTTACTGAGTGAAAGAATGAACATGTATCATGATATATCTGTCACTCATGTAAATGAGATGAATAAGACCCATAAGATATTGATTTTGTCACACTCTCTGTGGATATTACCTCATTTTACTCCTATTGTGTACCCCTCTCCAGTACCTAACATAGAAACTGGTATTCAGTAGGTGCTTAGTAAGTGTGTGTTGAAATGATTTATCCTTTTATTTCTCTCTCTTCATTTTTTCAAGCTGAATTCTGGTCTCTTCTCCAACCGTTTACATCCCCATCTCTTTATTTCTCTCCATGCCTTGTGGCACCAATTGGAAATAAAGTGAGAAAAGACTAATCAATTTAGATCCTGACACCCCTAAAGTCATGAAAAGGGAAGTGGGTATAGAAGGCAGGAAGCCAGGCCCATTTATCTGAGAATACAATTGAAGGAAAACTGACCTGGGCATTCTACTCCAGGACAAATGGGCAGTATGAACCTATCTGTTCCACACCAGCTATGTAGAAATTCTAGAGAGTTTCCTTGAACACTTGTCCACCTCATCACTGTGTCATGGTGCTAGGCCAAGAACGCCAGTGTCAGAAAATATTTTCTTTGGATCATTATTTCTCTAGCCCACCATCTCTCTGCTGCTGCACTATCAGGAAGGAGGACAATGGACTAGCCTAGGAAAGAAGTATACCAAAACAAAGGGAATAGACAGAGTCACAGAAACCCCTACCAACATGACATTTTGTTTCTTCCTACAAACTTCTGGCTCTCCATCTAGTCCCAATAATCATGAAAATCCATACAATGAAAGAATTATGGATTCCTAGAGTTGTTATGAGGATGAAATGATATAATTGCTGAAATAATATAATAGCAAACACCTAACTGTGAACATATCATTATCGCTGTTGTTCATATAATGCGAAAGGCTCTACTACTCAAGTCAAGAACCGTCTAGCTCCTCAGACAGACTCCAATGAAACATTTTCAGGGTCAAAGTTAGGCCCTGGACCAGGGTTTCTCAAAAGCAGAACTATCAACATTGGGCTTTCCTGTGCATTAGAGGATGTTTAGCAGCATCCCTGGCCTCTACCCACGAGATATTTGTAACCACATCTGCCAGGGTGTAGTGACAATCAAAATGTCTCCAGACACTGCCAAATGTCTGCTAGAGGCAAAATGTCTCCCAGTTGGGAACACTGGTCCAGGGTACCTTTTATCCACTAGCAGAGTCTTCTATTATTGAAAACATTCTTTTTTTTTCTTATAACATTCTTTTTCTTACTGACCTAAAATATGCTTCCTTGTAATCATGGCCCATTGATACACAGCATGTTCATGTCTCCCGCAAGTCAGATAACAGAATGATGCTTTACACACCATGTAGATTAGTACCCTGTGAAATAGGGATGGTCTAAAGATGGCTTCTCTTCCCAAATATGCATATAAATGTGCAATAATCATTCACTTTCATACCCAGATCCTTCTGGAGTGCTACAGTGTAGCAACAGTGATGAATTAAAAAGCAATCTAAACTATATATATCACATCTTCTTTATCCATTCATCTGTTGATGGGCACCCGGGCTCTTTCCATATTTTAGCTATTGTGGACATTGCTGCTATAAACATTGGGGTGCACGTACCCCTTCGAATCACTATTTTGTATCCAGTAGTACAATTGCTGGGTGGTAGGGTAGTTCTAAAGAAAATAATTTTTCAAAGAAACCTTTATATCCTATCTCCCAAGGAATTTTTTTTTCTTGGTTTTGGTTTTGTTATCTGTTTTAGATGTGCCAGGCATTTTGCTTAGAAGTTTATTTATATTATCACACAGTAACTTTATGAAGAGAGTACTATTAATTTCTCTACCAATCAGTATAGGTTAGGATTTACAGTGATAATAATTTCAAAATTTCAAAGTCCACTGTGAGTTGGAATGGAGCTCCAGATGTATCTTCTCACATTAGGACATGGGATGACAGACTTTCTCCATCTTGAACATTGGGATTATAAAGGAAAGATTTTGAATTTCGCAAGCACTTTTTTTTTAAGTAGGCTCCATGCTGGGTGTGGAGCTGGACATGGGGTTTGAACTCACAACCCTAAGATCAAGACCTGAGCTGAGATCAAGAGTTGGACACTAAAACAACTGAGCCACCCAGGCACTTCCACAAGCACTTTTAAAGACTTCCACCCACATTTCATTAGGCAAAGGAACTCACACTGACCACATTTAAGTTCAAGGGACCAGAGAGATGATATAATTCTACTAGGGGTTCAGAGAAAGAGGACTACAAATATCTGGAAATGGCATTAATCACCACCATATTATCCCCATTTACAAATGAGAAATCTGTCACTGGAAGGTTAATTAACCTGCCCATAGTCACACAAGTAATAAGTGTTGGAATTGGGATTTGAACCCTGATGTATTCATTTTGCTAAGTAACAGCTATTCCCTCTCCACCTCCCCCCTCCATACAAAACTTAATGGCTTAAAATAATGACCATTTATTTGGTTCATGATTTTATCAGTTGGTCGTTTGGGTTACACTCATATGAATGATTCTTTCTTTCAGGTCTTGCTAATTTTGGCCAGGCTCACTCACATGTCTAGTCCATGCTCAGTGGGGGCTGTCTGATCTAAGACGGTTCATTTAGGACGGCTCATCTCTGTTGCACATGGTCTCCCATCCTTTAACAGGCTAGCCCAGGCTTATTCTCATGGCTAGGTAGCAGGGTACTGAAAGAAGGAGAGGATGCATGCAAGACCAGAGTGTCACACTTTTGCTTCTACCACATTCTATTGGCCAAAGCCAATCACAATGGCCAGCCAAGTTCAATGGATGGAGAAATAGACTCCACCTGTGATGGAAGAAGCTGTGAAAAATTACCTTGCAAAAAGCACTGATATGGTGAGTCAGTCTGGTTTAAGAGTTTAACATTCTTAACAATATGCTAGACTATAATGATTATTTCCTCTAATTCAGGGATGTAGTTCAATGGCACGCCCCTGAATTCTTATCTTTAAAAACTTATGATCTATTCTGTGGTTTTTTTAACAGTGAATTTTCATTTAATTCTTTTATAAGACCTACAGAGCAAGATCAAAGACAAATAAAACAAGCCAGTGGTACACTGCACCTAATTATTTCTCTTCAAAACAGTTGCAAAAATAGCACATCTAGTAATTATCCATATGGTGATGTTATTTCAACATTTCAAAACTCTCAATTGGAGCTCAAATATGATAAAAAAGTAAGTCAATATCACATCAAGCCATGATATTAAATGGGAACTGTTAACAAGATATTGAATCAGTACTTTTAAATTTCCTGGTGGTTCTTAGAAGGAAATGTTGCTAAGGGAGAGTTCCTCTTCATTTTGGAAAATCAATTCTTCATAAAATCCTACTTCCTATATCTCTCAGAAGGAGAGAGAGCACAAGGCACAAAGCCTCGTACACACTAATTGCTCGATAAACAGTCTGATTGGAGTAGTCTTCTTTCAAATAAGAATGGTAATTAGGACACATTTAGAAATTTAAGGTAAAAGAGAAAAAGGGATGTTTAAACCATAAAACTACATCCCAGTCCCAAGGCAGCTTTGAAAGTAAATGATTTTTAACATTCATGGAAGTATTTTAGATTAACCATCTTTCACATCGTTTCTAGTTTCCCTCCAATTTATGTAGATAATAAGAGATCTCCTCGATCCCTTGCCCCTATTTTGTCCATTTAGCTCAATGAGAGGATTTTCCTTTTATCATTCCCTTTACTCTGGATAGAATACACCTGCTCAAAGGACCAATTATCTATTCGTTTTCAGTACCTGACCTTTTCAAGGCAGGAGCATTTGAAAGACTTACTCCAAGGATGTAAGGCAACAGTAGCGGACAAGGCAATTAAGAGAGGTCCATGGAAGTCAGATAGAAATATAGGGAAGCCACACTCAAAACAATGAAAACAGTATCAGTGGCAGCAACAAACCTAAGAAACACAGAACCAGAGATGTTATACTATACCATACATTTCGGCCTTAGTTTCATAGAGTGAATGGGCCCCGCACTACAAACGAAGGCAAGTTGCTCAACTAACTGTTGGCTGCATAACTACTATCATAAAGTGGTCCCAAGTTGGGGCATTTTCTAAACTCAGGAAGGGGAAGCATGGGGTGAATCAATTTTGCATTATCTTTCTCTTTCCCCCTCTCACATTGCCTCATTGCCATTTTCCATTTCCTCCTTGCTGTGCCTCTAAAAATATATATATATACATACATACACATACATATATATACACACACACATAGAGGATACAAATCACCTCTCCTTTATTAGCTATATTCTTCGACAAAGCTCTTGCTCACTCACATTAATCTACAAGTCTATAATAATAGCTAATAGATATTAGTGCTTACTATGTGTCAAGCATTTTTCTTTTTAATTAATAAACTGTTTTTTAGAGAAATTTTAGGTTCACAGCAAAATTGAGTGGAAAATACAAAGGATTCCCATATACCCCCCTATCCCCACACTCACAACCTCCACACTATCAACATCACCCACCGGAGTGGTACATTTGTTACAACTGATAAACCTGCAGTGACACATCATTATCATCCAAAGTCCACAGTTTATATTTGGGTTCACTCCTGGTGTTGTACATTCTTTGAGTTTTGACAAATGTATAAATGGTACCTATCTACCATGAAAACATACAGAATAGTTTTACTGCCCTAAAAATCCTTTGTATTCTGCCTATTCATCTCTTTCTCCCTACTCACCCCTGGCAGCCACTAATCCTTTTACTGTCTCCATAGTTTTGCCTTTTCCAGAGTATTGTGCAGTTGGAATTGCATAGAATGTAGCCTTTTCAGAATAGCTTCTTTCATTCAGCGATATGCATTTGAGCTTCCTCCATGTATTTTTCATGAAATGATAGCTTTTTCCTTCTTAGTGCTGAATAATATTCCATTGTCTGGATGTAGCACAGTTTATTTATCTACTTCCTAAGCATTTTTATGCATGTAAATACAGAGATAGAGATAAATAGCCACATATTAGGTATATGAGTCATCCTGATGGACATATTAACCTTATCGAACAAATAAAGTGGTTAAAGAGAAATTAAGTGACATAGCCAAGATCACCTGGATTAAAAAATGGTGAATGTAAGACCTGAACTTAGATCTTTATGTCTTCAAAGGCTGTCTTCCCTTCTATAAATATAGGACAGAAAGGTTTATATGTTTCCTAAAACTACATTAACCAAAGTGTTCTTTATTTATGTACTACGCCCGTTTTTCCTTCAGGGAGTAAGTTTTGATAGAAACAAAAAAGCACTATACCAGGTCTACTGCATTTTGGTTTAAAAAGGAAGAAGAATGAAATAACAGTAGCAACAAATCAACAGTTATGATTTATCTTCTGAGCACATCCAGGAAATAAAGCTCTTTAGATATTCCAAACCATGCGCTAACCCTATTTTACACTATGTGTTGTGTATTTGTTAAATTGTCTCAAGACTTCAGACTAGAAATTCCGCCATCCTTTTCACTCACAGTGAAGATAAAACTCAATTCCAGTATTTCACCAGACTTCAGATGTCTAGGTTCTCACCTAGGAGGCTTAAGTGTCTACAGCCCAAATTGGAGGTAAAGAAAACAGAAAAGCAATCTGGAAAGCCTGTTTAAAATTTAACAGTAGGTTCTGACACAAACAATGTTTCACTCTCCTCTGATGCCTGTCCTCTCAAAGCAACTGCCAACTGGTCTTTTTCTATCCACTTGAAAATGTATCATCTACACTTCCTGCTTCAGTTTTACTTGAACAATCATCTGTTTGCCTCTTCAGTAGAATAATCCCACAGGAGTTTTTAATCCCATGTAATATAGAATGTTATGGTAGCTCAGACCATGGGTTAAAGCCACAGAGATTTCCTTTAAAAGTTCTTATTCTCAAGTAATGATGATTTTTACAATAAAATCTAATTTGCTTTTCAGAGGGTGGAGAAACAAACAAAAAATTTAAATGGAAAATAAACATCCAATTAGATTTTCCTTTAGACCTCCAGGAATAACGAAATGTATAAATGACAGAAAAAAGCCCAGCCATGATTCAATTCAGTAAACATGTTTTCTAATTTTTGAAACACAAAGTCTTTAGTTGATATAAACAAAATTTGTTTTGGATTAGAAAATCAGTTACATGAAGAGTGAGGACTCTAAAATGTGAGGAAAGGAAACAAGGATAAATCTTATGTTGATACTGTTGCTTATGTGGCTATGAATGAGCAGAGAAAGCAGGTAGATACGGCAAGGAAATGTGAGGAGGAAAAAGGCACCACATTTCTTTACATCTCCCTAGAAAAGATTATTTAATTGGAGCCTTAATTTCAGGATGTAAAGAGTAACTAGAATTTGGAGTAATGGAGATGCCTGGTGTGGATCCCTCAGTATTTCATGTGCTTTTTTCCATAACATACCCATCATGGGCTCCATCTTCCTACAGATTGCACAACAGGTTCCCAAGGGACCTTACTTAGCAAGGCGGCAAGGCTCTAGAAGATCTGGCCAGCTTCATCTTACACATTTACCCTCACTCACCACACTGTATTGGCCAGGGCCGGAAGTGAGGGATGTCTTACATTACACATTTTCATTATGCTTTCTACACATATAAAGTTTCCTAAGAAAAGTGTCAAGGTACTGATTCAAATGAGGATTTAAAAAATAAAGGAAAGGAAAAAGGAAAGGAAAGGAAAGGAAAGGAAAGGAAAGGAAAGGAAAGGAAAGGAAAGGAAAGGAAAGGAAAGGAAAGGAAAGGAAAGGAAAGCTTGTCACATATGGCAATACTTCCTGGGGGCGGGGGTAGAATTACATATATTGTGCACTTTTCTTGCTCAGGGTTTCCAGTAAGGCTGAGGCTATCTTCAGGTTTTTATTCCTCCTGAAGTTTGAGTTCATATTTCTGCCCTCAGATTCTTCTAGTATCAGAGATTGGTGGGTTTCAGTGAGAATTTGTTGTTGTTGTTGTTGTTTATTTGGATACGACCTCACTCTGTTTAAAACTGCATTTTGAATTATTTCTGCTATGACCCTCAAAGCCTGGATATCATCTTCTCTCACCTGAATTAATGTGACTGACTCCTAGGAGGTTCTCCACATCCATTCATCTACCACTCCATCCTACTCTAATCCAATCTCAACAGACTCCTCAGATCTTTAAGAATGTCAATCAGAGTATAACTGGAGTGCACATGGATGAATCAATGGTTCTCTTTTGTGCTTAGGGTAAAGCCAAAACTTTGATGAGGACTTGATGGCTCTACAAAAAGATCTGCCCAACTTCATCTTGTGTAACGCACTTTCACCCACTTTCCACAACACAGTTACAAAAGAGAGCCTGTTGGGGATGGTGGGGGATGTCTAGGGAAGGACAGAGCATGGACTATTACAAGTTCATACAATGCCTCAGTGAAAATTAAAAAGATCGTGTTAGCCTCTGGGTTGATGAATTTAAAACAAGATACACCTTCTGGGAAGAGAAATGAGAAAAAGTTCCGCCTAACACAGCCTAGGTGCGTACGGGCCCTCACTAGAGTGTAAGGTATCCAGTGGGGTACAGCCTTTGGACTGGAGGCCTTGGGGCAGGGCGCTCCTACACAACCATCTGTGCTGTCCCCTCCCCTGTGTTAATGTCCTCCATAAGCTCGATCATCTTCCTCTGTCACTCCGATGTTTCACTATGTATAAAGACGTCCTCAAACTTAAGTGTTTCCCAGTTTTCCTTAGCACTCATAATAATATGAAGCCATTAAGTATTTCTATGTTTGTTTTTTTGGTGTTTAATAACTCTGGCCTCATTAGATTGTAAGTTACATTATGCCAAGAACTCTTTCTTATTTGCCGCGGCATCCCTCTTCACACGTAACTGGCACATAGTAGATGCATAATGAATATTTAGCAAATAAAGCCATTTGTTTAGGAGCAGCGATTTTCATCACTGGCTGCCCAACAGAATCACCTAGTGAGCTTTTTAAAAAATCTGATGCCCAGAACCCACCTCCAAAAATTGGATTTAAATGGTCAAAAATGAAGCCCAGACATAAAAGTTACTAAAATTTCCCCAGGTGACTATAATTTATAGCTGGTACTGAGACTCACTGTTGTTCCAGTTTAGTGCTTCTCAAACATTAAAGTGCATAAGAATCACCTGGAGATCTTATTAAGCTAGGGATTTTAATTTAGTCCCTCTGGGGCACAACCTAAGCTACTGCATTTCCAGAAGCTCTACAGGTCTGTGGACCACACTTGGAGTAGTAAGGGCAACAAGACTGCTATAAGCTACACTTCTCATTTCCAGTCAATCAAATCATACAAAAAGCAAATATCTATGGGACCCTGGGCTATACTAATACCAACATAATTGGATTAGTTGGGAAAAAAGAGACTGAGTGAAATTGTCAACAGCTGTGCCCTGGTTTACCAAATGTTACTGAACGTATCAGACAGAGAGAGAAAGATGTATTTGCTATTATAAAGACTGTGATCATGATCACAGCTTATTACATGAACAGGGGAAACTGTGGTTGTCAGTAATGTGATTAAGGCCTGGTAGAATCAATTATAGTCTTTCCATAAACTGAACAGTGATATGTCGGTTGGCTGATTCTATTTGACATTTAGCTTCTTGAGATACTTTCTTGAGCCTTTGGCTTTGAAATCTCTTTTCCAGACTCTCCCATTGTCCAGCACCAGGGTGAGGGGAGGGGAAGAGAAAAAGAAAAGCATGCCTTCAGTTTCATACAATGCTATTAACCTCCATCTGGGTTTGAATCTTTTGAGCTTCTGTAACTAACTAGAAAGTATTGTAGAGCATGAATTCCATGAAGGAATGGACACGCTCCACCCTAGCAGTAACAGATCTTGAAAGGGACACAAATGGAACACTCACACAAATGGTGACCCTCTAAAAGATTAATCTGATGCAAAGTTGTCTTTCATGTCTCCAAGCTTATGCAAAAGTTGGGATTTTTTTTTTTTTTTTTTAATTTAACAGACTATTCACCAAGGTTTAAAATGTGACTGGGGTCCGGGGGGGGGGAGCGAGATGGCAGAGGAGTAGGAGACCTGGATTTCCTCTGGTGTCAGGAATTCAGCTGAACAGGGATCAAACCATTCTGAACACCTACGAACTCAACAGGAGATCGAAGAGGAGAGTAGCAACAAGTCTCTGAACAGAAAAGCGACCACTACTGGAAGGTAGGACGTGCGGAGAAGTGAATCCGAGGCGATATTCGGAAGGATAGACGGTGGGGGAGGGGGCCTCCGTTGGCCGCTTCTGGCAAGTGATAGAGCCGCGGAGCACAAAATTGAACTTTTAGGGCGCCTGGGTGGCTCAGCTGGTTAAGCGACTGCCTTTGGCTCAGGTCATGATCCTGGAGTCCTGGGATCGAGTCCCACATCAGGCTCCCGGCTCAGCAGGGAGCCTGCTTCTCCCTCTGACCTTCTCCCCTCTCATGCTGTTTCTCTCTCTCTCTCTCAAATAAATAAATAAAATCTTTAAAAAAAAAAAAAAAATTGAACTTTTAGAACCCAGCTCCGCTGAGGGACGTCGCTCCAGTGGCTAAGCAGGGGGTGGAACCCTCGCGGGACAGTGTGGTCTCAGGACCCTCGGGGTCACAGAAAGACCGGGGGTGCCTGAGTGAGGCAGAGCTCCCAGGTACCGGAGCGGGGAAGCCGGCTGCAGAGACGGAGCCGAGGCGTGGGCTCTCAGCTCGGGGTTGCCATAAACTGTGATCCGCGGCCCAGTTGGGCCACTGCTCCTCCAGCAGGGACCCAACAAGCCGCAGATCCGGGGAGACTCCCCTCCCTCCCCCGGGAGAAGCGGTGCGGAAGCGCACCGCAGGGATCTGCTGGGTTTGGAGACTCCACACGCGGTCGGGTGCCAGAGATAGAAATGCTCAGTCACAGGCCGAGTGAGCACGGAGTGTGGCTGGAAACCAGGGAGATGGGAGTGACTGCTTTTCTCTGGGGGCGCACTGAGGAGCGGGGGCCGAGTTCTCAGCTCCTTCAGGCAGAGATTGGGAGGCCACCATTTTCACTCTCGTCCTCCAAAGCTGTACCGAGAGGTTGCAGGGAGCAAAAGCTGCCGAGAGCAAACCGGAGCAGCTTTCTTAACCCAGACCCACAAGGGCAGGGCAATTCCGCCTCCGGCAAAAACATTTGGGAACCACAGCAACAGGCCCCTCCCCCAGAAGATCAGCATGAACAGCCAGCAAGCCAAGACCAAGTTTACTGATCAAGGAGAACGGGAGAACTCCAGTGCTAGGGGAATACTGCACATAGAATTCATGGCTTTTTTACCATGATTCATTAGTTTTTCAAAGTTAATTTTTTTAACTTTTTTTTTGAATTTTTCTTTTTCCCTTTTTCAACCATCTTATCAATCCCTTTTTAAATTTTTTTTTTATTTTTCATTTTTAGAGTCATATTTTATCCCTTCATAGTAGTTACCCTTATTTTTGGCATATATATATAAGTTGTTCTCTCTTTAAAATTTTGAGATACAGTTTCTTCTAAAAGATCAAAATATACCCTAAATCACCAGTGTATGGCTTTGTTCTAGGCTCCTGCCAGATCATATTCTCTCCCTTTTTTTTTCTTTTCTTTTTTTTAATCTTCTTTCTTTTTTCAAACAACTTCTTATCAATTCCTTTTATAAAATCTCTTATAATTTTCATCTTTACAGACATCTTCCATCCCTTCATTGTATCAACCCTTATTTTGTACATATATGTTTTTGTATCTTTAAGATTTTAGGAGGCACTTTCTTCTAACAGACCAAAATACGCCCAAAATCTAGTGTGTGGCACTAATCTATGCACTAGCCTGATCATATTTGATCATATTCTGGGTTTTTTTTTGTTTTGTTCTGTTTTTGCTTGTTTTTATCTTTTTCTTTTTCTTTTTTTTTTTCCTCTTTCTTTCTTCTTCCTTTTCCTTTCTTTTCCCCTGGTTTCAGGTCTTTTCTGATTTGTTTAGAGTATATTTGCTGGGGACGTTGTTAACCTGTTAGCATTTTGTTCTCTCATTCATCTATTCTCCTCTGGACAAAATGACAAGACAAAAAATATCACATCAGCAAAAAGAACAAGAGGTAGTACCATCTGCCAAGGACCTACTCAATACGGACATTAGTACGATGTCAGACCTAGAGTTCAGAATTATGACTTTAAAGATACTAGCTGGGCTTGAAAAAAGCATGGAAGTAATTGGAGAAACCCTTTCTGGAGAAATAAAAGAACTAAAATCTAACCAAGTCGAAATCAAAAAGGCTATTGATGAGGTGCAATCAAAAATGGGGGCACTAACTGCTAGGATAAATGAGGCAGAAGAGAGAATCAGTGATATAGAAGACCAAATGATGGAAAATAAAGAAGCTGAGAAAAAGAGAGATAAACAACTACAGGATCATGAAGGCAGAATTCGAGAGATAAGCGATACCATAAGATGAAACATTAGAATAATTGGGATCCCAGAAGAAGAAGAAAGAGAGAGAGGGGCAGAAGGTATATTGGAGCAAATTATAGCAGAGAACTTCCCTAATGTGGGGAAGGAAACAGGCATCAAAATCCAGGAGGCACAGAGAACCCCTCTCAAAAACAGTAAAAATAGGTCAACACTCCGACATCAAATAATAAAACTTATGAGTCTCAGAGACAAAGAGAAAAGTTTGAAAGCAGCTTGGGAGAAGAGATATGTAAACTACAATGGTAGAAACATTAGATTGGCAACAGACCTATCCACAGAGACCTGGCAGGCCAGAAAGGACTGGCATGATATCTTCAGAGCACTAAATGAGAAAAATATGCAGCCAAGAATAATACATCCAGCTAGGCTGTCACTGAAAATTGAAGGAGAGAGAAAAAGCTTCCAGGACAAACAAAAACTAAAGGAATTTGCAAACATGAAACCAGCCCTACAAGAAATCTTGAAAGGGGTCCTCTAAGCAAAGAGAGAGCCTAAAAGCAGCATAGATCAGAAAGGAACACAGACAATATACAGTAACAGTCACTTTACAGGCAATACAATGGCACTAAATTCATACCTTTCAATGGTGACCCTGAATGTAAATGGGCTAAATGCCCCAATCAAAAGACACAGGCTATCAGATTGGATTAAAAAACAAGACCCATCGATATGCTGTCTGCAAGAGACTCATTTTACACCCAAAGACACCCCCACATTGAAAGGGGGTGGAAAACCATTTACCATGCTAATGGACACCAAAAGAAAGCTGGGGTGGCAATCCTTATATCAGACGAATTAGATTTTAAGCCAAAGACTGTAATAAGAGATGAGGAAGGACAGTATATCCTACTTAAAGGGTCTATCCAACAAGAAGATCTAACAATTGTAAATATCTATGCCCCGAACATGGGAGCAGCCAATTATATAAGGTAATTAATAACAAAAGCAAAGAAACACATTGACAACAATACAATAATAGTGGGAGACTTTAACACGCCCCTGACTGAAAGGGACAGATCATCTAAGCAAAAGATCAACAAGGAAGTAAAGACTTTAAATGAAACACGGGAACAAATGGATTTTACAGACATCTCCAGACATTCCTTCCCAAAGCAACGGAATGCGCATTTTTCTCTAGTGCCCATGGAACATTCTTCAGAACTGATCACATCCTAGGTCACAAATCAGGTCTCAACTGGTACCAAAAGATTGGGATTATTCCCTGCATATTTTCAGACCACAATATTTTGAAACTAGAACTCAATCACAAGAGGAAAGCCGGAAAGAACTCAAATACATGGAGGCTAAAGAGCATCCTACTAAAGAATAAATGGGTCAACCAGGAAACCAAAAGAACAGTAGAACAGATCAACGAAACTAGGAGCTGGTTCTTTGAAAGAATTAGCAAGATTGATAAACCCCTGGCCAGACTTATCAAAAAGAAAAGAGAAATGACCCAAATCAACAAAATCATAAATGAAAGAGGAGAGATCACAACCAACACCAAAGAAATACAAACAATTATAAGAACATAGTATGAGCAACTCTATGCCAGCAAATTAGATAACCTGGAAGAAATGGATGCATTCCTAGAGATGTATCAACTACCAAAATTGAACCAGGAAGAAAGAGAAAACCTGAACAGACCTATAACCCACTAAGGAAATTGAAGCAGTCATCAGAAATCTCCCAACAAAGAAAAGCCCAGGGCCAGATGGCTTCCCAGAGGAATTCTACCAAACATTTCAAGAAGAATTAATACCTCTTCTCCTGAAACTGTTCCAAAAAATAGAAATGGAAGGAAAACTTCCAAACTCATTTAATGAGGCCACCATTACCTTGATCCCAAAAGCAAAGACCCCATCAAAAAGGAGAATTACAGACCAATACCCTTGATGAACATGGATGCAAAAATTCTCACCAAAATACTAGCCAATAGGATCCAACAGTACATTAAAAGGATTATTCACCATGACCAAGTGGGATTTATCCCTGAGCTGCAAGGTTGGTTCAACATCTGCAAATCAAACAACGTGATACAATACATTAACAAAAGAAAGAACAAGAATCATATGATCCTCTCAATAGATGCAGAAAAAGCATTTGACAAAGTACAGCATCCTTTCTTGATCAAAACTCTTCAGAGTATAGGGATAGAGGGTACGTACCTCAATATCATAAAAGCCATCTATGAAAAACCTACAGCGAATATCATTCTCAATGGGGAAAAGCTGAGAGCTTTCCCCCTAAGCTCAGGAACGCGGCAGGGATGTCCACTATCACCCCTGCTATTCAACATAGTATTAGAAGTCCTAGCCACAGCAATCAGCCAACAAAAAGAAATCAAAAGCATCCAAATCGGCAAAGAGGAAGTCAAACTCTCACTCTTTGCAGATGATATGATACTTTATGTGGAAAACCCAAAAGACTCCACCCCAAAATTGCTAGAACTGATCCAGGAATTCAGTCAAGTGGCAGGATATAAAATCAATGCACAGAAATCAGTGGCATTCCTATACACCAACAAACAGACAGAAGAGAGACAAATTAAGGAGTGGATCCCATTTACAATTGCACCCAAAACCATAAGATACCTAGGAATAAATTTAACCAAAGAGGCAAAGGATCTGTACTCAGAAAACTATAAAATACTCATGAAAGAAATTGAAGAAGACACAAAGAAATGGAAAAACGTTTCATGCTCATGGATTGGAAGAACAAACATTGTGAAGATGTCAATGCTACCTAGAGCAATCTACACATTCAATGCAATCCCCATCAAAATACCATCCACTTTTTTCAAAGAAATGGACCAAATAATCCTAAAATTTGTATGGAACCAGAAAAGACCCCGAATAGCCAGAGGAATGTTGAAAAAGAAAAGCAAAGCTGGCGGCATCACAATTCCAGACTTCCAGCTCTATTACAAAGCTGTCGTCATCAAGACAGTATGGTACTGGCACAAAAACAGACACATAGATCAGTGGAACAGAATAGAGAGCCCAGAAATGGACCCTCAACTCTATGGTCAACTCATCTTTGACAAAGCAGGAAAGAATGTCCAGTGGAAAAAAGACAGTCTCTTCAACAAATGTTGTTGGGAATATTGGACAGCCACATGCAGAAGAATGAAACTGGACCATTTCCTTACACCACACACAAAAATAGACTCCAAATGGTTGAAAGACCTAAACGTGAGACAGGCGTCCATCAAAATCCTAAAGGAGAACACAGTCAGCAACCTCTTCGACCTCATCCGCAGCAACTTCTTCCTAGAAACATCGCCAAAGGCAAGGGAAGCAAGGGGAAAAATGAACTATTGGGATTTCATCAAGATAAAAAGCTTTTGCACAGCAAAAGGAACAGTCAACAAAACCAAAAGACCACCGACAGAATGGGAGAAAATATTTGTAAATAAAATATCAGATAAAGGGCTATCCAAAATCTATAAAGTGTCCAAAATCTATAAAGAACTTATCAAACTCAACACCCAAAGAACAAATAATCTAATCAAGAAATACGCAGAAGACATGAACAGATATTTTTCCAAAGAAGACATCCAAATGGCCAACAGACACATGAAAAAGTGCTCAACATCACTCGGCATCAGGGTAATCCAAATCAAACCCTCAATGAGATACCACCTCACACCAGTCAGAATGGCTAAAATTAACAAGTCAGGAAACGACAGATGTTGTCAAGGATGCAGAGAAAGGAGTACCCTCCTACACTGTTGGTGGGAATGCAAGCTGGTGCAACCACTCTGGAAAACAGTATGGAGGTTCCTCAAGAAGTTGACAATAGAGCTACCATATGATCCAGCAATTGCACTACTGGGTATTTACCACAAAGATACAAATGTAGGGATCCGAAGGGGTACGTGCACCCCAATGTTTATAGCAGCAATGTCCACAATAGCCAAACTGTGGAAAGAGCCAAGAATGTCCATCGACAGAAGAATGGATAAAGAAAAAGTGGTATATATACACAATGGAATATTATGCATCCATCAAAAGGAATGAGATCTTGCCATTTGTAATGACTTGGATGGAACTGGAGGGTGTTATGCTGAGTGAAATAAGTCAATCAGAGAAAGACATGTATCATATGACCTCACTGATAAGAGGAATTCTTAATCTCAGGAAACAAACTGAGGGTTGCTGGAGTGGTGGGGGGGGGTGGGAGGGATGGGGTGGCTGGGTGATAGACATTGGGGAGGGTATGTGCTATGGTGAGCGCTGTGAATTTTGCAAGACTGTTGAATCACAAATCTGTACTTCTGAAACAAATAATGCAATATATGTTAAGAAAAAAAAAGAGGAAAAGGTAGCAGGAGGGGAAGAATGAAGGGGAGTAAGTCGGAGGGGGAGACAAACCATGAAAGACAATGGACGCTGAAAAACAAACTGAGGGTTGGGGCGCCTGGGTGGCTCAGTTGGTTGGGCGACTGCCTTCAGCTCGGGTCATGATCTGGAGTCCCAGGATCAAGTCCCACATCAGGCTCCCTGCTTGGCGGGGAGTCTGCTTCTCCCTCTGACCCTCTTCCCTCTAGTGCTCTCTATCTCTCAGTCTCTCTCTCTCAAATAAATAAATAAAATCTTTAAAACAAGCTGAGGGTTCTAGAGGGGAGGGGTGTGGGGGGATGGGTTAGCCTGATGATGGGTATTAAAGAGGGCACAATCTGTGTGGAGCTTTGGGTGTTTTGCCTAAAGAATGAATCATGGAACACTACATCAAAAACTAATGATGTAATATATGGTGATTAACATAACAATATAAAAATTTTAAAAAGTAAAATGTGACTGGAACACAGTAAGTTATTTTATTATATGGAATATGTACTGCATGTAAGAACTAATCTTTGTTTTTCCCTGGGACTTGTTTCAATCTTTATTAAAAACACAGAAATCTAGTGATGCTTATATATAAATGAAATCTTCATTTATTTTGCTTTTTAGAAGATTAGCCTCAGTATCATATCTAATGTGTTAAAAACTTACAAAGAAGTACATCTAAGAACTAATCAAATATTGAAAAGAAAGCAAAGGGAAAAACAGCTAAATTTGAGAAAACCATGGTGCAATCTTAATTGCTATTGTTCACTTCAAAATGAAATACGAAGTGTATTGTCTAATTCTGTCTCACTTTATTAGAGGAAATGAAAACTAAAAGATTATTTTGATAGAATAGATCTGTAAGTTATTTAATCAATTCATTGTTTGAACAAGTATTTGAGTTCCCTTGTATAGAAAGTTTTACTTATAAATTAGTGGATCTGATGGATAACATTTGTAATATATAGCTATGCAACAATTAAATCCCACTTCCATTTTTTGAACAAGTTTGCACATTTATTAACTTTTTAACTTCTATCTTGTTTCTTGGAAAATAACAATCTTTTAAATAAATATTAACTACTTATTGTCTCGTGATGACTTGGAAAAATCCCAACATAACGCATTTGGAAAACTCTCTGAGGTTATGTTTTTTTAAAAAGTTGGAGGGGTCTCTAATAATTTCCAGGACTTCATTTAAATTAAAATATTTTTAATAAACCCTATATTAAAAGTTAAATTTCATTGTATGTATGGAAATATTTACTAAGATAAAAAATGGAATCTAGACACCAAATTCAAGGGAAATGCGTTAAAAAAAAAGTGGCAGGAGATTTGCAAATAACTTTGCTAGTAAAATATCCATTGGTCTAGAATCTGTGTTGTTCCTGCCCAAAATATTTCTATGAGGATCTGTAATCTACCCTCAAATATCAGACATATTTTAATATTCCTACTCTCTTTGAAACAAAAACATAATAAAGATGAAGTAATTAAAGAGGTCATTAGGAGAGGGGATTTTTACTTTGTTGACTGTTCATGGCTCCAAACTTCTTTGCTTAGATTCTCTTATTACTCTGCCTTTTTTCCCCTCTCTTAAATTGTTGAATTCCATCATCCCTACTGTTGTGACATTTTCCCCACTGCTTTTCAACATTCTGACATTTCATATTTCAAGGATGTGATTCTTCTCTGGGAGCATCGATCTCCCCACTGATTGGCAGTGTTAGGTTGGCTTGCTTGGTTGTCTCAGTGCTGGATGCCACCCCCCCCAGCCTTTGCCTGAAAGATACCCTCAGTCAAAATAAGATGGAGAGTCATGATAAAGTCTAGATAGATAGTTTTTGTTGGGCAATACAAAATGGATTCTTTTACCTGCTAGAACTTTAAAATTGGATCATGTTGGAAAGATAGTAAAAATCTAAATATCAGCAACTCTTAGGGAACAGCATAAAGGAAATGTAGGTGTTCAGCATCCTGGGTTGAAATCTAGACTCCATTCTTTGGGGCTGGGCCCATCCTGAAAGGCACCACATCTAATGGTTGACAATGTGGGCTCTGGTGTGTGAACGCTCCGAAATTAGAATCCAGATTCCAGCACTGACTCTTTAGGCTCCCTGGGCAAATTATTTTTGTGAGCTTAGTTTCTTAACTTGTAAAATGGACATGATAATACTTACCTCACAGTATTGTTATGAAGAGAAAAAAAATAAGGAATGAGGTCATTCATAACTACCTAAAAAATAACAGCTATTTTTTAAAAATCATTATAGCAGTTGAGTGAAGGTTGACCTTGATATTAAAGAACTTTAGGACATAAATAGAAGGAATTAGAGACAATGCTGTTGCAATGCCAAGTTTATAAATAGAAATATTTGGGTAGAAATGCAATGCCTCTCGAATCCCATGGAACAAATGAAAGAACTAGATTTCTAAATTCCATGGATATATATTAAAAATTATATGCACTGATCAATAAAGTGTGGAGGGGCTGATGAAACAGACTGTATTTTTCTGGGACAGTAATTTTGTCCATGAATTATTTATAAGAAGAATGAAGTAGAAACAAAAAAAATATGAAAGCATAAGGCTTACCTTATCAGTCATAATCTTTCAAACATCAGCGATGAAGTTATAATCATTTGCCACATGCTGGGACATCCACGAACAATGTAACATTGTGTCATGTAAAAAATGTATCATAATATGTAAAAGAAATTAATCCCTGGTGAGCTGCTAAGTGTCTTGCTCTGAGTTTTCTCTAACTGTGGATTTTTCTTCTCATAGCAAGGTAAAATTTGAAAATTGGTAAAAATAGACTTTTGGGGAGGGATCTGTCACACAAGAATACCTTCAACATGTGGTCTTTTTAGCGTCTATTACATCATGGGCAATAAATGCCACCACAGAACCACAGACATCTAAACGGTATTTTGCTTACAAGGGGACTGAGGCCCAGACAGATTAAGCAAGTCACACAAGGTAACAAAGCCGGCTAGCAGGAATGTCGAAATGAGAACCAAGGCTTTGTGATTATCAGTCCTTTATCCTTTCCACTTCATGACCTGCCAAATTTATAAAGCAACTGTGTCAAGAAGTAACAATAGGAAAAACAAAGTCAGACTTCATTTTATGCTAAATTTCATATTACATTAAGCAAGTTTTAGTGGTGCTATAAATGCATACCAATTATATGACACTTAGATGGTACCATGCCATCCTCTAAATGCTTTATGTGTATTAACTTATTTAATTCCTGATGAAGACATTACGATTACCATTAGTTATTACTCTTAGTTTACAGAGGAGGACAATGAGTCATGGCAAGGCTAAGCCAAAGACATAATCACATCATCTAATAATACAGTTTTCCCCTTTTTGATGGATGCTTATATAAGGTCTCAAATGGCTGTAGGAAAGAGTAAGCGTATTATGGTTTATTCTTTTCTTGTGATGAACTGAGAAAATATGTATGTCCAGAGTAAACAAATAGAATGGTTACCTATATATGAATACATCATAAGTTCATAACAAAAATAGAAAAAGGATTCACTCTTAGAACAAATAATATGAATCGGATTATGCACTAAAATTTCTTTACCAGGTGTTAAGGTCTTACTGACTTGAGAACAGCTCATAACTTCTTGTTTTCTCACCCAACTTCCTTACATTGAGACTGAAGGCCTATTAACTTATGGTTGCCTGGTGTTTTTGGTCTATTGATCTCTTCTGGGTGCCAGTGAAGCACTGAAGCCCAAAATGAGAGAATTTATATTGAGTTAACAAAGTCCACTTCCTCTTAATGTCCTTTCCTTGAGCGTTTTTTTTTTTCTTCCAATTTAAGGTAACTTGAGAGATTTCCTCTTTCTCTGAGAGAGGCACCTTTGATTTGCACTTAGAGCTTCTGGGGCTGGTTGTGTGCCTCTTCACAAGAAGAAAATATCACTTTATAAGAATGTACTCTGGCAGTGGGACCCTGAATTGCTAGGGTAAGCATTAGTTAGTGAAGAGAGGGTAGATGCTTTTTAAATTATTAAAGGAAAATTGGTACATCACATCTCTAACATTTCCAGGGAAGGACTATTGAAGAATTTATCACTTACAGATTTATTTCCTTACAAAACTTGTCTCCTTTTTAACTTGTCTTCATGAAAATTTCAGTGGCTCAGTTCCCATAAAAATATCATTAATGCTAGTTATGATGACAGCAAGGAAGGGTTAGAAAGTTACACTGTGGTAATACTAGTCCTACATAAAACACCCATGCATAAAAACCCAAGACACTCTGTTCTCCTCAGTGTGCACATGCTTTAGATGCTTTTTTTTTTTTCATGCTTTAGATGCTTTAAGGGGAGGCAGCCCTTTTTGTCAGTAAATATTCAAAATCTATTGGGATGATTTCACCCATTCCCAGACTGCACTGAATCTGCAGAAAAACATTTCAAGGTTTCAAATGTTTTGCATTTTTCTGGGCCCAAATCTTCATCAATTGTAATGAAGTTATTTCCCTGAACACTGACCAGATTCTGCTTCAATTTAATTTGAGGAGCTATTTCATTTGGGGATGAATTTTATAATTATTTTAACACTACCAGTAGAAATCCGGGAAGGGGCCGTTGAAAGACCTACAAAGATCTTTCTGTCTCTAATACAAAACAGCAATGACTTTAAAAACAGAACACATGGCAAGATGACAGGGAGTTCTTGTATGTGTGAATGCATGGGTGAATGACTGAAAAATGCCCAAGACAAACACATCAGACCAGCAAATGCAGGAATGTTATGAGCAAGAGCTGTAGGATATATTCTTCCCTCATTTGTTATCTCACAGAAAGTTCCTAATGTTGATTTCAAATTTACAATGGGGAAGATGACAAAGGAAATCTAAGTTCCATCTAAAGAATATAAAATAAAACACTCATAAATTAACAGGCTGGCTACTAGTGAGTCACGCAAAGCCCTCTGGGAAGGCAGGAGTAGGGACTGGAGATTACCAAAATAAAACCATCAACTACCTCTGTGCGGTAGAAAATGAAACCATGTCCAAGAAATTCCTTTCATCCAAGTTCTTTCCTCCAATGCTATTGCACGTCTTTTGTCATAAAGCAAAATGTGCTGTGTGAATTTACTTTTGAAAAACCTAAGTATCTTTGCGGGGCACGTGGGTGGCTCAGTCGCTAAGCATCTGCCTTCCGCTCGGGTCATGATCCCAGGGTCCTGGGATCGAGTCCCTCTCATTGGGCTCCCTGCTCAGCGGGAAGCCTGCTTCTCCCTCTCCCACTCCCTCTGCTTGTGTTCCCTCTCTTGCTCGCGCTCTCTCTCTGTCAAATAAATAAATAAAACATTTTTTTTTTAAAAAAGAAAGAAAAGAAAAAACTAAGTTTCTTTGCAAAGGCCAGGGGAAAGTTCTCATAGAATTCATCATACTGTATATAGGTATGAAACTGTCCTGACCACCCAAAACAAATTCAAAGACATGTTCTGTGGGATGGCAGGAGCCCTTCCACTGCTCCCCACTGTTCTTAGGGTCAGGTCCAGACTCCTGAATGGGCCTAAATTGTCCCTGGCTCTCAGTTTACTTCCCTGATCTTGGCTCTCGCCACTCTGAGCATATTGAATAATTTCCCAAAATCTCTGATTTTTTCTTGACTTTTGGGCTTTTGTAAATTTTCTTGGTTTCATGAACATGCCTCGCCTCATTTTCTCTTTTCTTAATCTTGCTCAGATTTCCCTGAAGGCGCCATTTCCTCTGGCTGGACTTCTCTGAAGCATCTCCACTTACACACCGTGATAGCATCCTGTTAACCCCCATCATATTCTTGCTGTATTTGCCACTTTCTTATTTGTCTTTGCTATAGACAGAACGCTTGTGTCCCCCCAAAATTCCTACTTTGAAATCTATTCTCCCAGTGTGATGGCATTTGGAGGGAGGGTCTTCACGAGGTAATTAGGTCGGGAGGGTGGAACCCTTATGAGTGAAATCAGTGCCCTCATAAAGGCCACAGAGAGCCCCCTTATTCCTCCTGCCAGGTGAGGACACAGCAGTAATGCAGCTGAAAATGAAGCAGGAACCTGGTTCTCACCAGACTCTGAATCTACTATCAGCTTGCGTTTAGACTTCCCAGCCTCCAGAACTGGGAGAAATAAATTTCTGTTGTTCATAAACCACCCACTCTATTGGCATTTTTGCTACAGCAGCCTGAACAGACTAAGACAGTCTTCCTCCGCTGGCTGTGAATACTAGGCACTCAGTGGTCTTCCTCACGATTGTATTCACAGAACTTAGCCAAGCACCTGCTTCATGGTACTGCTCACTAAATACATATTAAATAGATTGGTACCCCATTGCACAGAATCCTAGAAACTTATTTCCATTCTATCATTATCTGAACATCCGTGGCTAAGGAGGGGAGATTTTTTTCATCTGGTTGAATGTGGTGGTGCAGGTGGAAAACAAAGAACTGTTCATGGTGTAGTTAGTCCCCTATTGTAGCTAACTGGAAGCTCTCAGCTGATAAATTGTGAATTACTGAATAATGTAAAGTGACCTTCATGAATTTTTCTGCCTATTTGCCTAACCTTCTCCATCTTGGAGGTTTAGTTCATATGACACCTCTCCACAAGGAGGCCTGCCTTGGCCTCTCTAACAGCCTGGGTATCCACTTACCTCTCCCGTCTTACGAGCTATGCTATTAGAGGTGTTTAAAATTAAGATCCATAAAGAGTGATTGGGGTGAGTCTGCCAAACGTCAGTGGTTTGAATGGATGGCTTTGCAGGGAAGCACTTCACTTGCTAAGTTCATCTTGCTCCATCACATTATGGTCCTCCACTTTGGGTATTGTAACTTGGTCTGCTCAGTATTGTGAAATTGATCAGTATTGGTAAATTGTCTTACTGATAAGGGACTGAAGTTTACAAATCAGAAAGTTTGCACATCAATTTATAATGAGAAAGACAAGCATTGAGTGGGTCTGACTTTGATGTTAGTCCAAGCAGCATTTTCTTCTATAGACATGCAAACTGCAATGTTTGCTGGGTGAGTCCTGGAATCAGAACAAGGCAATCACACAAATACTAAATGGCATCAGGCTTTGATATTCTCTTTTTACAGTAGAGCTATACATATGTTGGTGATAAAAGACTGATACATCCTTGAGATACTGAAAAGGATACTGATAAAATTACACCTGGACAATAAGTGCCAAGACTGTCCAAGGCAAATCAGAACATATGGTCACCAGAGGTATTAAATGCCAGGAAGAAGGTGGGACGCACTCTTGCCTGAAGAATGTTTGAATGGCTATATGGACAATACTAATTGTTCATTTTTCTATACTTCCATGGCTCACCAACCCATCTTCCTGGTCAGGACGTGTAGTAGGCCGACTTCTAAGATGACCTACAAGATTCAGTGCACACTCCCTGGGGTATATACTAATCCTTTCATGTGACTAGGTTGGAAAGTCACTCCCTTGATTAGGTTATGTTTATGGGACAGTTGATCCTGTGATTACATTCCTCTACATAAGACTCAGTCCTTTATAATGAACTGGAGATAGTTTTCCCTCCTAGCCTTGAAAAAGTAAGCTGCCACACTGTGAATTGGGCAGGGAAGGAAGGCTTCTAGGAGCTAAGGGACTCAGTTGCTATGACTGTGGGAACTGAATTCTGCTGACAACCAGTGAGCTGAGGACTCCAAACCTGAAATGCGATCACAGCCCTGGCTAACACCTTCATTACAGCCTGTGAGACCCTGAGAAGAGAATTTAGCTAAGCTGTGCCCAGACTCCAGATTCACAGAAACGGTAAACTCATGCATTGTTTTGTCTTAAGCCACTAAGCTGGTGGTAAACTATTATTTAGTAATAGAAAACTAACTCAGAGGGTTTTAACTATTAGTTCCTAAAATCATGTAACAGTCAATTCTTGCTAGAGGGAGGCAAGGGAGAGTTTTATCCTTGAGAGCAAAGACAAGGTTTTTTTTTACCTTGTACACCCCCTAAGTACCTATGAAAATGCTGGGTCAGTAAGGAGTCTTCTAAAAGTGACAAACAAACAGGCACATAAACAAATAGTTAATTTACCTTGAATCATTTTTTTCTTTAATTTTCTCTACTTCGCAAAAGAGGATAGAAGACTGTTAAAAATATCTGTGTCCGGCTCTTTTGCTTACAATTTGCCTATTGCTCTAATACGTGTCTACAGGCCCTGCATGGTCCATCCCTGCTTCCTCCACCAACCTGTTCCACCACCATGACTCCTCTTCCTCCTCTTGTTCCAATGCACCTCATTCCAATAATGACCTTTATTTTTCCGAGTAGGGAGAGTAATATTATTCATGTGCTACATACACCTTTTGTGAGAAATTAACTGACATCATGCTTTAAAAGAAATGAGGGCAATGCCAAAGGTTTCAAAGGAAGCCATAAATGCTAGCTCTTATAAGGCCTTTGCATATTCTGTTCCTTCTGTCTGTGTTGCTTCTGCAACGTTCTTGCTGCTCCCCCTCTTTGCCGAGCTAAGAAGGTGACTTGACCTTCAAGTTTCAGTTGAAATATTAGTTATTTTGAAAGTCTTTCCTGACACCACTCATTGCTGTCCTTAGATTAGGCCTCCCCGTTATATAATGTCACAGTTCACTAGATTTTTCTTTCATAGCATTTGTTATAATGCCAAATAAAAAGTCATTTATATGATTAGTTGTGCAACGTCTGTTTCTTCCACTAGACCACAAGCTTCACAAGGGCAAAGACCCTATCTGTCTTATTCACTGTTGTTTTCCTTACTCTGGTACAGATCCTAGCACATAAGACCTGTTCAAAAATATTTGTGAAATGATAAAGGAAATTAATGAATTAAGGAATGATTACAGGAAAATAATTCATTGGGGAAAAAAGTATCAATGAAATGGCTCTTCAAGTTTCTTGCTACAACCCTAAGGCAAACCAAAAATGAAGAGAACCAGCCAATGACTTAGAAGAAAACATATACTTTTAAATTAGGTGAAATTAATTTTGTCAAGGGCATCAAATTAAAACCTTCAACGTATCACATTACAGAAGAACTGAGAGTCACTCTAGTCAAATTATATCTGTTGGTTCAGATATGGCTGAAAAAATGACCCACGCTGGCAGTTTCTCTCTCTCCCTCCCTTACTATTATCAGGCTGCAATAAACAAACTCCCAAATTTCAGAGGTACAATGAATGTTTACTTCGTGTTGTAATAATCTAATATGGGTGTTTCAGTTAAATGCTCTCTTGTAGGCAGGGACCCCAGTCTCATCTCATTTGGTGGCTTTGCCATCTTTCCCCACAAGGGGAAAGTACAAGGGGGACCATGAATGAGAGGTTTTAATGAACTAAGCTGGAAATGGAGCACCTCAATCCTGCTATCATTCTATCATGTTAGGAACTTCAACACAGCGCTACCTCATTGGACA
This sequence comes from Zalophus californianus, assembly GCF_009762305.2. Classification (NCBI taxonomy): domain Eukaryota; kingdom Metazoa; phylum Chordata; class Mammalia; order Carnivora; family Otariidae; genus Zalophus; species Zalophus californianus. Next base: position 41,799,473 of record NC_045595.1, on the reverse strand, counting down.
GTAGGCTGGAAATGTTGTCTAGCTGCATGCATCCCCAGGAAGAAGAGGAGGTTGATGTGGGTGAGAGCCAGTCTGCCATGCCATGTAAAATTAAGCATTGCCTTTTCCTCTATCACACCAAAGTTGAGGAGGTCTGTAAAACTGCAAATGGACAGGGCTTTTTGTTTTTGTTTTTTAAACCCAAGACTTGTCTGTGACCTTCAAGGATGTAAAAAGACATAGGCATTATGTTATGTCAAAATGATCCCAAATGCTACAAATTAAGCATGATAATAGAACCTTGAGTAAGTCAAGTATCAACTTTTCTAGTACATAAAAACATTACTAAATTAAGCTTCTTCCCTCTCTATTTTTAACAGAATATTTGGGAATTTGATTATTACAGCCCAGTTATTTCCAAAAATGAGTAACACTTCCACAGGGCCCTGCTAAAATTCACAGAGGCATTTTAACTGCCTATGAATATTCAAAACCTCATTATTGTTGCAGTTTATAATTATCAAATTCCCTTGACAAAAATGTGCAGCACACAATAAAAAAAGGCAATCCATTTAAAAGTGTTGACATCCATGTTCAACTATTTCGCTTTAGTTCTTGGCTACTGCGTCTGTATCATTGCAATTCACGTTGGGGAGATACTAAGATTTTGTGCATTTCTCCCTCCTCAAAGTGCCACCTGTTGTTGATGATGTACCCTCCCTGCTTAGAGCACACGCTATTTTACAGGAGACATGACAAACAAAGAACTGACATAAAACTCAAACTGAAGCTTGGGATGGAGATAAAGATTTGTGTGCAACAGAAAGCAACATCAGAAGCTGAGAATATCTTCTCTGGCTTTGGAAGAACCATTATGATAAAGTGGCAATGAAAACAATGTTTTGTTTCATTAACTCCAAGCCTTGGAATATTAAGAATAATTCCACGGAAAATTACTATTTTTCCAACAAGTAGGCAGACATCTTTATTTGATCATCAAAACAGACCTGGAAGACAGTCAAAAAAAGTTCTCCAGGTCATCCCCCAGTATGAGACAGGTTTTACTTAGATATCTGTAGACCAATTTTTCCCTCTATAAATATTTATGGAATTCTTCCATGTGCCAGGAACTCTGCCAGTAGGAGACACATTGATTAAGAAAGTAAAAGTACCATCCTCGAGTAGCTCAGAACCCATCCATCCATCCTTATTTTCATATCCATGTCTTACCAATCTCCATCTTTTCTTTGTTTTCTTTAACCTTCTTAATTTCCTTTTTTCCTGGAAGAGCATAATCTTTAAGCAAACATTAACTGCACGTTCAGTATGTGCCAGGGAGTGTACTAGATGATGGTATTAAGTTGCTCATGGTACATTCAGGCAGACACTTATAACACAATGTAGAAGCTAGATGATATACCAGAGAAAAAGATATTTTAGTTCATGACCTGACTCAACCTAGAGGATCAGGAAAGTCAGTTCTGGGAAGCAGACACCTGATTTCAATAATAAAGAATCAATTTAAGTTAGTCAGCTAAACAGTAGTAGGTCCGAGAATTCGAGGTAAAGGTAAAGCAGTAAAAAGGCAAAGGCAAAGAGCAGGCATTGGGAATGGAGCTACAAGTTTAGGTTCCCTGCTGCAGCATGAAGGGTGAAGGTGGAACACAATCCAGGCCACTTAGACAAAGTAAAGAAGAACCAGATCTTTTGATGAAAAAACAAAAAGGGGGATGGATATTTGCAAGACAAATGGTCCATGTCTATGTGAGCAACTACTATGAACTCTTCAGCTCAGCACTCCTGACAGATCAAGTAGACCAAAATAAAGAGGGTTCTAACACCCTGCTTCTCCAGAGAAGCAGGGAAAGATGTGGAGATAACAGTAGGTTTGTCTGCAGGTTTTTCCAAAATACCCAAAAGTGTATCCTCACTTCTTTCCTAACACCATAAATCTGGAGATCTTGATGCATCCTTGAATTGAGAATGGGAAGTACATGGAGCTTAGCCATACTCATTTTGTTATTTTGGTCTCCCTCTTCTGCCCAATCACCACTCAAAGCCAATTTCATAGAGAATTGGAATAAGTATGTATGCTTGAGTTCATAAATATACAACAAATATTTTGAAAGGGGTAATACATAATGTTTTTATATGTCCAAGGAACATTTGGAAACACTAAACATTCTAAGCCACAAAGGAAATCTCAGTAAATTCCGCCAAAATATAAGTTATACTAAAGTATACATCGTGGTGATTAAAATGCAATAGCACTAAAAATTAATAGCAAAGTTCTAACCATTTGCCAACTACTCAGAAAGTACAATGATTATTTAGGTCTTACTTTGGATTAAAGGAAAAACAGACAACTCAAGGCTATTTGGAAAGTTAAAAAAAAAGAGAGAGATGGCACAGTATGTTAAGGCACATGGAATAATTTCAACTTTTTTTGTCAAAATTCATTTTTATTAATAGAAAATAAACACTTATTCCAGTTGCTTGCGTTTGTATATATATATGCTATGGGAAATAGTCGTGAAGATTTTCAACTTGCTCATGGATTTCTGCTGAGTACCAGCATTGATTCCTGCCCTATATTCTCAGGATAAAGTTGAAATGTCCTGACATTTAGTGGAGAAAGTTGACAGGAAGTTGAACTTGGTGAAATGATTTAAAACATGACAGGAGATAATTATTATCTTTAACATATAATGAGCTCTTGTAAGTGCATAGAAAAGGGTAAATTACTTCTTCTAGGATCCCAATTATTCTAATGTTGTTTCGTCTTATCGTATCGTTTATCTCTCGAATTCTGCCCTCGTGATCCAGTAGTTGTTTCTCTTTTTCTCAGCTTCTTTATTTTCCATCATTTGGTCTTCTATATCGCTGATTCTCTCTTCTACTTCATTTATCCTAGCAGTTAGTGCCCACATTTTTGATTGCACCTCATTAATAGCCTTTTTGATTTCAACTTGGTTAGATTTTAGTTCTTTTATTTCTCCAGAAAGGGTTTCCCTAATAACTTCCATGCTTTTTTCAAGCCCAGCTAGTATCTTTAAAATCATGATTCTGAACTGTAGGTCCGACATCGTACTAATGTCCATATTAAGTAGGTCCCTGGCAGATGGTACTACTTCTTGTTCTTTTTGTTGAGGTGATTTTTTTCGTCTTCGACCTCAGCCACAGCAACTTCTTCCTAGAAACATCGCCAAAGGCAAGGGAAGTAAGGGCAAAAATGAACTATTGGGATTTCATCAAGATAAAAAGCTTTTGCACAGGGGCGCCTGGGTAGCTCAGTTGGTAAGCGTCTGCCTTCGGCTCAGGTCATGGTCCCAGGGTCCTGGGATCGAGCCCCGTATCAGGCTCTCTGCTAGGTAGGAAGCCTGCTTCTCCCTCTCCCACTCCCCCTGCTTGTGTTCCCTCTCTCGCTGTGTCTCTCTCTGTCAAACAAACAAATTAAATAAATAAATTGAAACCTTAAAAAAAAAAAAAAAGCTTTTGCACAGGAAAAGAAACAGTCAACAAAACCAAAAGACAACTGACAGAATGGGAGAAAATATTTGCAAATGACATATCAGATAAAGGGCTAGTATCCTAAATCTATAAAGAACTTATCAAACTCAACACCCAAAGAACAAATAATCCAATCAAGAAATGGGCAGAAGACATGAACAGATATTTTTCCAAAGAAGACATCCAAATGGCCAACAGACACATGAAAAAGTGCTCAACATCGCTCGGCATCAGGGAAATCCAAATCAAAACCTCCATGAGATACCACCTCACACCAGTCAGAATGGCTAAAATTAACAAGTCTGGAAATGACAGCTGTTGATGGGGATGAGGAGAAAGGGGAACCCTCCTACACTGTTGGTGGGAATGCAAGCTGGTGCAACCGTTCTGGAAAACAGTATGGAGGTTCCTCAAAAAGTTGACAATAGAGCTACCCTACAATCCAGCAATTGCACTACTGGGTATTTACCACAAAGATACAAATGTAGGGATCCAAAGGGGTACATGAACCCCATGTTTATAGCAACAATGTTCACAATAGCCAAACTGTGGAAAGAGCCAAGATGTCCATCGACAGATGAATGGATAAAGAAGAAGTGGTATATATACAAAATGGAATATTATGCATCCATCAAAAGGAATGAGATCTCGCCATTTGCAATGACGTGGATGGAACTGGAGAGTGTTATGCTGAGTGAAATAAGTCAATCAGAGAAAGACATGTATCATACGACCTCACTGATATGAGAAATTCTTAATCTCAGGAAATAAACTGAGGGTTGCTGGAGTGGTGGGGGGTGGGAGGGATGGGGTGGCTGGGTGATAGACATTGAGGAGGGTATGTCCTATGCTGAATGCTGTGAATTGTGCAAGACTGTTGAATCACAGATCTGTACCTCTGAAACAAATAATGCAATATACATTAAGAAAAAAAAAGAAAGAAGAAGATAGCAGGAGGGGAAGAATGAAGGGGGGTAAATTGGAGGGGGAGACGAACCATGAGAGATGATGGACTCTGAAAAACAAACTGAGGGTTCTAGAGGGGAGGGGTGTGGGAGAATGGATTAGCCTGGTGATGGGTATTAAAGAGGGCACATTCTGCATGGAGCACTGGGTGTTATGCACAAACAATGAATCATGGAACACTACATCAAAAACTAATGATGTAATGTATGGTGATTAACATAACAATAAAAAAATTTAAAGAAAAAAAAGGGTAAATTACAATGGAAAAGTGCAAATGACCTTAACAGGTGATTTAAGAAACAAGAAATACACAAAAGTGTTAAACCTATGAAAAATCTCAAGTTTAGGGGTGCATGGGCAGCTCAGTCTGTTGAGCGTCTGATTCTTGATTTTGGCTTGGGTGGTGGGATCCAGCCCCATGTCAGTCTCCGTGCTCAGCTAGGAGCCTGCTTGGGGTTCTCTTTCTCCCTTTCCCTCTCCTCTCACTTGCACTCTCTCTCTCTTTCTCTTTCTTGATCTCTAAAATAAATGAATGAATGAATGAATGAATGAATGAATAAATAAATAAATAAATAAATAAATAAATAAATAAAATCTTTACCCCCTCAAGTTTATCAACCAACAAAAAGGATGAAAGTTTTAAGATGCCATTTGTTGCCCATAAGAATTTGTGCTATCCCTTATTAAATATTTAAACTTTTCATATGAATTAACACCATTAATACAACAATCTTATGAGTGGATATTATCATTATCATTGTTTGATAAATGATAAAATTGGAATATGAAAAATTTATATATATTTATCGTTGTTGGTAGATTTTTTTGAATCAGATTGACAAACATTTAATTTAGAGCAAAACGCAGTGCTGGAGTTGCTACAGCAGAATGGCTGTAGATTCTTATAGACACCTCGAGTTCAAATTGGTACATTTTCTTGGGATGCAATTTGAGTGCATAAGAAAAGTTGTTTTTTTTTAAAGATTTTTTATTTTAGGGGTGCCTGGGTGGCTCAGTCATTAAGCGTCTGCCTTCAGCTCAGGTCATGATCCCAGGGTCCTGGGATCGAGCCCCGTATCAGGCTCTCTGCTAGGTGGGAAGCCTGCTTCTCCCTCTCCCACTCCCCCTGCTTGTGTTCCCTCTTTCGCTCTCTCTCTCTCTCTCTCTCTCTCTGTGTCAAATAAATAAATAAAATCTTAAAAAAAGATTTATTTTAGAGACAGAGAGAGAGAGCACATGAATGGGGTGAGGGGGAGAGGGAGACAAAATCTCAAGCAGACTTCCTGCTGAGAGGGGGGACCCTGATTTGAAGCTCAATCCCATGACCATGAGATCATGACCTGAGCCAAAATCAAGAGTTGGACCCTTAACCGACTGAGCCAGCCAGGTGCCCCATGCATAAAAGGAAAGTTTTAAAATCTGTAAAATCTTCAAAGTGTTCCACCTCTATGAATTTGTCCTAAAATGTTTCACCTTTATGAATTTATGCTGAAGGAAAAAAAATCAAAGATTAGTGACGTTCAAGGTTGCTCCCTGGAAAGCTATGAATGGAAGCACAATTTCATAACCAAATATTTAATGAAAGTGGCTTGGGTACATACAGTATGGAATAGTCAGAAAGGGAATTCTAAACAGCTATTTAAGATAATCCTCACAAGGAATATATAACAAGGTAGGGAGCTGGCCATGATATAATGAAGTAAATAAAAATAGGATTCAAAACTTCAAATACTATAAATCTAAGTTTTTGATTTTAGAAATCTTGTAACTATACATATACATTAACACAGACACACGGCACCCACCCAATAAATGTAAAGGAAAATAAATCCAAATTTTAACAGAGACAAGCGGTCAGCCATTAGAAAGTAGATTTTAATTTTCTCCTTTTCTGTTTAACTTAAATTACAAACAGGGAGAGTGATTTGTAATGTGTGCATTTCATGCGTCTTAGATTTTGAAGCAGGTAGAGTCAGGTAGAGTCAACATTGGCACAAACTGACACGGCTGTTCTTGAATGTAGGGTCCCACTCAAGTTAATGAGTAAATATCCTTCACAGCAGATGTGTAAACAGGACCTTGATTAATGAATATGCTAACAGTTTTTCTCTGCTTCACATATTAACCTCTGTTTGGTTTTTAATTGTGACATGTCCTAATGAGAAAAGACTTAAATTTATCAGTTCTGATCAAATCCTGAAGTTACCATTTCAAAACCTTTCTAACACTGTTTTCCTGCCATTAAGAATTGTCCGGGATAAGGATGACATGGAGTCTCTTGTCACCACCCACGCCTCCTATTTGTTTGCCATCAGCTCTCCTGGGAAGCCCCCAGGCAGGTCTGCTTAGAGCACATTTCCCATCCTGCCAGGATGGGGATAAAGACAACTAGAGGCACACAGGGAAGGAAACTGTTCAGCCAGGTCCTCTGTTCTTCTTTCTTCTTTCTTTCTTCTTTCTTCTTTTCTTTCTTCTTTCTTCTTTCTTTCTTTCTTTTTTCTTTTCTTTCTTTTCTTTTCTTTTCTTTTCTTTTCTTTTCTTTTCTTTTCTTTTCTTCTTCTTCTTCTTCTTCTTCTTCTTCTTCTTCTTCTTCTTCTTCTTCTTCTTCTTCTTCTTCTTCTTCTTCTTCTTCTTTTCTTCTTCTCCTTCTCCTTCTCCTTCTCCTTCTCTTCTCCTTCTCCTTCTCCTTTTCTCCTTCTCCTTCTCCTTCTTCCTTCTTCCTTCTTCCTTCTCCTTCCCCTTCATCTTCTTCTTCTTCCTCTTCCTCTTCTTCTTTTTGAGCCCTGACTCCATATGTCTCTGTCCTGTTCTCTTCAGTTTTACCTGCTCATTTCTTTCACCAGACCTCTGAACTCTGCCACGGGTCTCTCATCCAGACTCCTAGGGCAACAGCACAAAAGGCTCCCCCTGCCACTGTATATTGCAGAAACTGCAAATCTCCTTCTTTATCCTTGCTTGATACCACATCGCATTGTAACATTCAAGTATGACTCTGAAATCAAGCTTCCTAGGATTACCTCCCACTAGTTAGTCTCATGTCTAAGTCAGTGATTCTCAACCTTGGCTGTACATTGTAATAACTTAGGGAGTGCTAAAAACTCCCAGCACCCAGCATGCACCAAACAATTAAATCAGAATCTTTGACAGTATGTCCCAAGCATGGCATTTTGTGAAGCTCCCCAGGTAGTGCCAACGTGAAGCCAAGTTTGAGAACCACTGCTCTAAGTTTGGACTTCTCAAAATGAAGACAATCTGAATACTTTCTTTTGAGACCTTTTTCCCATTATACTTACTCGGGGCCAGTCTGAGCCTCCTCAGCAAAATCAGGGACACACATCAACTGAAATTAAAAGTTGTCACAATTGCAGGCAACCCAAGGGCAATTCACACAAGTTAGGAAGATAAGGAACCATCTTCCATTCTAGTCTTCTTTTCAGGTAGCATAAATGGTGACACACAAAAGATGTGGGACAAGCAGCATCCATGAGTTGTTGGCTTCCTTTCACAGTTTTCCATGGTAGCATAAGAGAAAGGACAGATACGCTCAACATTTTGTTTTTATTAAAGTCCCTTTACTCCTCCACCCCAAGCCCTTCCATAGCAGGTCTTGCTAAGTCACCTACTTTGGGCAATCTAATCCCAAACTCCTTTTAAATGTGCTCCAAGTGGGGGTGCCTGGGTAGCTCAGTTGGTTAAGTATCTGACTCTTGATTTCAGCTCAGGTTGCAGTTGTGATCTCAGGGTGGTGAGATCGAGCCCCTTGTTGGGCTCCATGCTGGGTATGGAGCCTGCTTGAGATTCCCTCTCTCCCTCTTTCTCTGCTCCTTCCCCACACTCATGCACGCACGCACTCACACACGCTCTCTCTCTTCTTCCTCTCTAAAAAAAAAAAATTAAATGTGCTCCAAGTGAATCTCACAGGAATGTTGTTTCACCCATTAGTGGCATTAATTTTCTTTGTGGCTTTTTTCATCTTTCTGAATGTTCCATGACCTCACGTCACTGATTTAACTCATGTTGTTTCTATTAAGTAAACATAAACTTAAAATATCTTCATATATGTGTATGTGTATCTACATAATTTCACCTTTGATTTAAAAAATACTTTATCATTTATATAATATGCTTGTAGTCAATTCTTAAGTTAGAAATCCTCTTTTCTAATAAGATCCACTGTCCTCCTAAGCAATATCACCTATTGTGTACTTCAGTTGGGTGTACAGTCGGAAAGAGAGGACCTGAAAGCTCACAGAACAGTTCCTGGCAAAGGTAAATGCTCTAAAAGATATAAGCAATCACTAAAGGAGTGACCTAGACTGGGCACTGACTCTCAGCTAAACCTGCCTTTTTAAAAAAAATACAATTCTATGGCTGCATAATATTCCATTGTGTGTATATATATATATATATATATATATATATATATACATATATATATATATATATATACCACATCATCTTTATCCATTCATCTGTTGATGGATATCTTGGCTCTTTCCATAGTTTGGCTATTGTGCACATTGCTGCTATAAACATTGGGGTGCACGTACCCCTTCGGATCCCTACATTTGTATCTTTGGGGTAAATACCCAGTAGTGCAATTGCTGGGTCATATGGTAGCTCTATTTTCAACTTTTTGAGGAACCTCCATACTGTTTTCCAGAGTGGCTGCACCAACGTGCATTCCCACCAACAGTGTAGGAGGGTTCCCCTTTCTCCGCATCCTTGCCAACATCTGTCATTTCCTGACTTGTTAATTTTAGCCATTCTGACGGGTGTGAGGTGGTATCTCATTGAGGTTTTGATTTGGATTTCTCTGACGCCAAGTGATGTTGAGCACTTTTTCATGTGTCTGTTGGCCATTTGGATGTCTTCTTTGGAAAAATATCTGTTCATGTCTTCTGCCCATTTCTTGATTGGATTATTTGTTCTTTGGGTGTTGAGTTTGATAAGTTCTATACAGATTTTGGATATTAGCCCTTTATCTGATACGTCATTTGCAAATGACTCCCATTCTGTCGGCTGTCTTTTGGTTTTGTTAAAAACAAAATCTTGCCATTTGCAATGACATGGATGGAACTAGAGGGTATTATGCTAAGCGAAATAATCTGAGAAAGACATGTATCATATAATCTCACTGATATGAGGAATTCTTAATCTCAGGAAACAAACTGAGGGTTGCTGGAGTGCTGGCGGGTGGGAGGGATGGGGTGGCTGGGTGATAAACATTGGGGAGGGTATGTGCTATGGTGAGCATTGTGAATTGTGTAAGACTGATGAATCACAGACCTGTACCTCTGAAACAAATAATACATTATATGTTAAAAAAAAAAAAAAGAAGAAGATAGTAGGAAGGGAAGAAATCAGAGGGGGAGATGAACCGTGAGAGACTAGACTCTGAGAAACAAAATCAGTGTTCTAGAGGGGAGAGGGGTGGGGGGATCAAGCCCCTCATCAGGCTCCTGCTCAACGAGGACCTTACTTCTCCCTCTCCTTCTACCTCTGCTTGTGCTCTCTGTCAAATAAATAAATAAACAAAATCTTTAAAAACAAACAAACAAAAAATAACTCTTATTAGAATACATGTTCCTGGATCCTGAACTACAGACCCTTAGCTTTTTAAATCTGTTTTAGGCTAAGATTAAGAAAGGACTTACCATGTGCTAGGTATACTTGTCAAACTTATTTAACTCTGGTGATGGGTCTTAAAGAGGGCATGTACTGAATGGAGCACTGGGTGTTATATGCAAACAATGAATCATGGAACACTACATCAAAAACTAATGATGTAATGTATGGTGATTAACATAATAAAATAAATTAAAAAAATACAATTCTATATACTCAGCAAATGGATAGTTACTTTATATAGCAATTCTCAAAAATTTAAATGCTATGCAATTTCTCAAAAATAAAATGCCTTTGAATTGGAATAGTATTCCTTTCATAACCTGAACCCTTTCATTAGTTATTTTTCAACAATACTCTTTTATTTCTTCATTTAAATTAAGCAAAGTTATTTTGAGAATCAAATGAAAGGAAAGTAATTATGACTATACTTCTGTTTGTATTTATAAAAACGGATGTATTTTGAACATAAGCATTGGCAAATGTACGCAGAACCTAAATTAACTTGGGGAAAGTTGAATAAAATAAATTAAGCTGAAAGCTTAAAAAAAATTATTGCACTATGCTTTTTCTCCCTCACCCCTCCCTGTTTGGTTTTCATGGGGATGGAAAGGTAAAGGAGAATTTAGAATGCATTAGTTGTAGCACTAAGAGCAGCCAAGGTGAGGGGAACTAAGGAGATCAGAAAGAATGGAGAAGAAGTGGTACAGAAGGAGACGAAAGGACTGGTAGAGCTGGGTGTCACAATTTCCAGGACTCTATTCTTCTCCTTTCTTAGTCATGGCCCCGAGGATTCTGGGCACTATAAATTAAGAAGCAGATGGTTGAGATAACATGAGATTTTATGGATGTGTACAAAAAATACACCCTGAGACTCTGGAAAAGCTCATTCCATCCTAACTCAGAGAGAAGGGCTTCCATGAAGGCTTTGTAAGTTCTAATATTATAATCGCAACTCCTTGCCCAGAAATCCTTCACCTTCAAACCTTAAAGCATGGCTACTAGCCTGCTTATCGGGGGCCACGTTGGAGGTGAAGTGACTCTTAGAGAAGAGACAACTCAAGCTTCCACTTGAATCTTCTTTCCTGGGCAGTCCTATTGTGCCCTTTGATATGCAAAATGTTCATCAATACCCACTTTGACAAACACATTTCTTTCTTTCTTCTCCTCCTTCTTCTTCCTTTTTTAGAGGTAGAGGGAGAGAGAGAAAGAGGTGGAGAGAGGGGCAGAGAGAGAATTTTAAGCAGGCCCCATGCTCAGCACAGAGCCAGATGCAGGGCTTGATCTCACGACCCTGAGATCATGACCTGAGCTGAAATCAAGAGTCAGACATATAAGTGACTGAGCCACCCAGGCGCCCCAAACACTCACATTTCTAAAGTTTAGATTTTATATGTCAGAAAGCACGAAGCACAAATTACTCCCTTTTACCAAGACAGTTGTTTATGGAGAGATTTAACTGAGACCAATGTCTGCAGGAATGTTTGTTTAAACAGATGTTTTAAATTACGACCGATTAAATACTTACATAGTACATAAGTACCAGGTGCTGTTCTAACTTTTACAAATATTAAACTTACATAAAATCTTCTTATCAGTTCTATGTGGTGGGCAATTTGATTATCAAACCAATTTTTAAAAGGGGGAGACCTGAAGTGGAGATGATCTAGGTGACTTGCCAGCTAGCAGAGACGGATGCGAGATCAGATAGAGGGAGCACAATGCAAGGGGCCATGCTCCCAGGCACTCTAACTCAGGGAGGAAGCAAAACCATTCTGACCCATGCGTGGGCATGTAAAACCCAGCTGCTCCTGACACTTCCAGCTGGGACTGGCAGGCAGGTGATAGATTTAAAGTGTTCTATTAGATTTCACTTACGATATAACATTCATAGTAGATGTTCTTATCATTACCAGTAATATATATGCTAACACCAATCAACACTTTGAATAAAATGGCTGGAAATGAGATTTTGGAAAATAAATGAAAGTATTAACACCTCTTATTAGGGGACGCTTGGATGGCTCAGATGGTTAAGTCTTCATCCCGGGTCGTGATCCCGAGTCCTGGGATCAAGCCCCGCATCAGGCTCCTGCTCAGCGAGGAGCCTACTTCTCCCTTTCCCTCTCCCTCTGCTTGTGCTCTCTGTCAAATAAATAAATAAATAAATACAATATTTAAAAACAAACAAAAAATAACTCTCATTAGAATACATATTCCTGGATCCTGAACTACAGACCCTTAGCTTTTTAAATCTCAGTTTTAGGCTAAGATTAAGAAAGGACTTACCATGTGCTAGGTACTTGTCAAACTTATTTAACTCTGATAACTTACTGATTCCTCCTGACAAACTCTACTAGGTAAGTACAGTTACTACTCCCATTTTATAGATGAGGAAACTAAAGAGTAGTAAAGTTAAATAACTCATAGCAAAGTAGTACGTTAGTGTTTACTCACGTATGTACCCATTGGAGCCATGAATGATGAATAAAACACTTAGAGGCTGATGATTTTCTACTATACACTGATTTTCTAAGTCCCTGATTTTGTAACTCTGTTTAGTCTTCACATTAACACAGTTTGAAATTCTCAGTATGATTTAAATAATGCAGCTTTTATTTTGTTGTGTTGTGTTTTGTAGGGAAGCAGACAAATTAAAAGAAGGCAAAATGTTCAAGTGTATCATTTCCTCGTTGACTAGCCTGAGAAAGATGCCACCGGTTTTGAATGTGTCATTCTGAATCATAGCAAGATTTTAAATACAATCTAGAAAAATTATGAACTGCAAGTATTTCAAAGATTTCCCCACTTTGACTTTTACTCTTTGGAGTTGAGCATGTACCTTCATTGTGAGAAGACCAGTGCTCTTTAACATCTTAAGGAACTTCTTTGAACTCATATACAACTAAAAGATCAAAGGTTCTAAGAGACTTTCCCTTTTCCTTTTTTATTCTGCTATAGGAAACACATGTAAATGAGAACTTGTCAATTAGTAAGACTGCAAAACATTTGGGGTCTATTCTGGGAAATGTTTCATTTCAATCTACAGCTAAGGAAGCCAACATCAAATCAGCTCTGCTATTTTTTTTATTATTCATTATTGCAATACATTTTTAAGAACCTAATGTGTGAAAAAAAACAAAAACACAAAAAGCTACCCTTACTCTCTGGGAACTTAGAAATAGTTATAACTCCGTCCAAGGTTTAAAGATGTTCGATTAACAGAGTTGCTCTAAATCAATTAGCTGAGAACAAAAGAAAATCAGTAAGGCCATTTTGCAAATATGAGTCACTTAGACTCACTCTTTGAAAAGCTCTGGCAGAGATTGGGAAAAAGGGTGGTGGTAATTTAAAGGGGACAGATGTAAAATTAAACATGTGATTAAAATTATAATGTGTGATAAAACAGAAGTACTGGGTCCTATAAGGGCTTATTTGCGGGAGACCTAGTGTAGTGAGGATGGGCAATAATTAGAAAAATCTTCCCCAAAGATGAGATGTGGGAACGGATGATGGGGAAAAGGTAATATGAAGAGTGTTAGGTGTGTGCGTCTGTGTCTGTGGTGAGAGAGAAAGAGAGAGAGAGGGAGGTAGAGAGGAAGAGAGGGGGTGGGAGAGGGAGGGAGATGGGGGAGAGAGAGGAAGGGGGGGTGGGAGAGGGAGGGAGATGGGGGGAGAGAGAAGAGGGGGGGTGGGAGAGGGAGGGAGATGTGAGAGAGAGAGAGGGAGAGAGAGAGTTTTTTTCAGGCAGGCAGTGGTGGGAACGCCAGGTGGAAAGGAAGCCAGGTAGGCAGATCTATCACTTTAAAGACTGAAATAGCCTCAGACCAGTTCAGTGAGTAAATAGGGGCTTATATTCCCAGTATGCTTTGCGAGCTATTCTGAATGGTATCCCTAAAACAGGAGATGATGATGCATGGCTTGGACTAGGGGCACTGGGCATGGACATGGAAAGATGTGAGTGAATTTGAGACATTTTAGGAGCTTGGAATCCATTTAGTGCTTTGATCCACACTTTAAACTAAATACGTTGGGGCACCTGGGTGGCTCAGTTGGTTATGCATCGGACTCTTGATTTTGGTTCAGGTCATGGTTCTCAGCATGGTGAGATCTAACCCTGCACTGGGCTCTGCACTGGGCGTGGAGCCTGCTTGAGATTCTCTCTCTCCCTTTCTTTCTGCACCCCCCACCAACCTCATTCTCTCTCATGGATAGAGCGAGAGAGAGAGAGAGAGAGAGGGCACATGTTAAAACTACACAAGTCAAATTGCTCATATTTCTTGTAAGGTGCTATTTAAGAATATGTCCAGACATTTGCAAAGGGGTTTTCAATTTACAAAGAGCTTTCATAACAACAGCAGTAAGCAATGAAAACTGAACTGAGTGCTCACTCTGTGCTGGAGGTGGGGGTTCCCAGGCCTGAAGAGGTCAGGTGGTAAGAAGTTTAGAGGTGTGGGTGCTCTAACTTAATCCCCACAACTATGTCCTTAAGAAAGCAAAGTATTATTGTCTTTTATTTTACAGATGGGGAATCTTGGGGGTAAGGAAGCTAAGTGATTTCCAAAGGTCATACAATTTGGTGGCTAACAAGCATCTCCTAACTTTAGGTCAGTTTTCCCCTAACACTGCAATTGCCTCTAGCCAGGTGTGCAGTATGTTCTGAAAACGTTGAGATAGCTCCCTAAAACCTTTTTTTTTTTTTTTTTGACAGATCAAGATGGCACTTTATTAAACCTCCTTATATCAAACTGATTAGTCACTGGCACAGGACTCAGATCAGTCTGGGTGCACAGCCGAATGAGAGGCACAATGCCCACTGTCACAGAACAAGGGGACATCTGAAGTGGCAGGCCTGGAACCTGGCTGTAGCTCTCGGAAGGTGAGGCTCCTGGAATCCAGCCCCCTGGCCTATTCAACAGAGGCTTTCTACTGAGAGATCAGAACCAGACCCCAGGCCATGCAGCTGTCACAAAGGCAGACACTCAGACAATTCTGACATTTTCCACCTTGTCTTCTCATGTGTCAGATGGTTCAGAAATATTACTCTGTTAAAAGAACATTAATTTGACATTTTAATAAAAACGCTGTTTCTAAAAAAAAAAAAAAAATGTTTATGCATGGCCCAGGATGTAGGCTCTTAGGTGCAGCCAGCCCCAGGAACCCTGAAGGATGCTTGAAGACAGAGCTGGCTGCCACACAGGGTCCAGATGGTAGCTCCCTGATGGCCCTAGGACTCTACTGTGAACTCTTTCTTCACCCAGGTGGCCTGGAAAAAACCCAAACTGTCTGCATTTAGAGTCAAGGTACCAGTCCAGGATTTCTAGGTTCTACACTTAATCTCAAAATCTTTAGGGAGACTCACACTTCTACTAAGTTGTATAAAACACATGTGCACACACTCACACACATATATGGAAATATATAGGAACAGGAAATGTCCTCATGTTGAATATATAACATAAATTATACATATGAGTATGAAATATATATTTGAGTATGAAAAAATATATATGTATGCATGTGTCCCCTAAGCATCTTTCACCAAAAGAATGCTTTATTTCTGAATGGGATCATTCTTTCCAAGTCCACAACAATACAGAGACCTACTGCCTACATGCTGAGAGACAAACCTTAAAAAAAAAAAAAAAAGGCTTTGGAAAATATTAAGGCAGCTTTCAAAAACACAGTGTATCTGACAGCTTCCAGCATGCAAACATGTAAAACCAGAGAACTGAATACATAGAGCCACTCTTTGTCTAGGGATTGAGCAGCAAATCTGTACCAGGAAATGGATGCTAGTTTTGAAGAATGAAGAGCAACCACTGATTTTCTCTCCTTAACAAAATGGATTTTTAAAATGCACTAGGTAACCATTCCAGACATCACTTAGTTTAAATTGTTCTGTGTTAGAGTGTCAAATATTTACACTAACCCATCATCAGAAATTTGGGAGGCTTGTCAGTGTAAATTGAAAGAATCATCTGTAAGATATGTAATCAATAACGATGAGCTTGAAATTTTATTTCTTGTAATAGTTCAGAAAATGAGGAGAGTGATTTATTCTTTTTTTTTTTTTTTGGTAATTTTTTATAGTTTGTATGTTATGTGCCAGGTTCGGTTCTAAGAAGTAGAGATGATGAATAAGACAGGCACTGCCCCTGTGCTAGGCAGAATTCTAAGATGACCCCTGATGACTCATGCCCTTGTATAACCTCCTCACCATATGAGTGGGTCAGATGTGGAAATACGGTGAGACATGATTCCTGTGATTAAATCACTCACCAGTTGACTCTGAATTAATCAAAAGGGAGGGCTGGGCCTGACCTAATCAGGTGAGCCCTTAAAAAGAAGGTGAAGCTATTAAGAGTCTCCTGCTTGCGGGCTCCCCGCTCAGCGGGAAGCCTGCTTCTCCCTCTCCCACTCCTTCTGCTAGTGTTCCCTCTCTCGCTGTGTCTCCCTCTATCAAATAAATAAATAAAATCTTAAAAAAAAAAAGAGTCTCCTGCTTGCCTTGAAGGAAGAAAGCAAATAGCTCCAATGTGAACTGCCTAAGGAGAAGGCGATCTTTAAGAGCTAAGGACCTTAGTCCTACAACCACAAGGAACTGATTTCTGCCAATATTCTCAGTGAGATGGAAAGAGGAGCCTCAAAGTCTCAGCTGAGAGTGACCCACCCAGCTGTCCCAGTGCCCATTTTGATTGCAGACTTCTGAGACCCTGAGTAGAGGATCCACTTAAGCCATGTCTGGACTCTTTAACAATAAAAAGTACATTATAATAAACACATGTTAATTTAAACTATTAAGTTTGTAGCAATTTGTTACACAGCAATAGAAAATGAATACAGCTTTTTTTTTCTAGGACAAATAATGAAACTCTCCAGCCTCCAAAATTTCCCTTTCTTTTGTAATCGCCTCCCCCTTCACGCCTGAAGATTGTATTTCTCTGCCTCTATAAGAAAGGTATCAGGAAGGTGAGCAAAGAAAAAAAAAGGAAACTCTCAAGAAAGGGGAAGAAATATATGAGCTCATCAAAGCATATGCTAGACAAAAGGAAATGGAGTCAGTAACCTCATTTTCCCCATGATGATGAGCCATGCTACCACAGTGATCAATAACATTAGATCCAAAGTCATCAAGTGAAGATACGCAAAACCAAGGGGTAACAGATAAGGCTGTCAGAAACACCAGTACCCAAGAAGAATAGGTTCCACATAAATGAAATGACAAACTTTCAAGACAGTTTATAGCATAAGCCAGACCACAGCAGGTAGATTCCCCTAGGCAAAAGGAAATTCAGGCGGAGGAATGCACACTCCATCTCCCTCTAGAAAGTAGTTTGGCAATGATATATATTGTAACATAGGAAACTAATTGGCACTAAATGTAAGAAGTGATTTTTACTTTGAGTGTTAAAAGTTTCTTTTCTCATTGAAATCGCATTTTTATCTTGGAAACTCACACAATGCAGACTTCAGCTGCCTATGAGTCTAGATTTTCATTAAAACACACATGCCGTATGCAGTATTTTGATCTTGGAAGTGCTTGATATGTTAATGGTCTTGGTTTCTATTTGTGAACTTGGCATCACTCTTATTTGGTGGGCGTGATGAACAAAAAAAGGCTGGGTGGTGGGAGGACAGGATGCCCTTCACTGAACAAAGGCAGATGATTCTAAACAGGCTATTATCTGTTCACTCAGCCATGGCCAGAGAACCTATATATATGAGAATTATAGCCGACTTCTGGAAGAGTAATCCTCTATTAAAAAACCCACTTGGCCCTTTTTTTTCCCCAATGCTTCCAAAAATTCACTTCAATAGCAAACTCCTTAGGAGGAGATCATGAACTCCTTTCTTCTTAAAATCTCTATGACAGAAACCCACAACACCTAAATAAAAAGGGAATTGAAGCTCTACTGCGATGATCATTCAATAGCTAATCTCCAATCCCCAGGGTCCTGTAAAATAACCCCCCCTTTTTGGTAGCTATCTCCTATCTTCTGAGTCCCTTTGAACACTGATAAGAAAACTCCCAAAGACAATCCAGTTCAGAAAAAAATTAGCCACCATACAATAGTTCTGATATAAGTACAATTATGAAATATGTCTAGTGTCTTGCTTTAATAATCATCACAATCATGAACAAAATTCACCTCAATATCAAATCTTAACATTTTTCTGAAAGTCCCACATGGAAAAAGACCTGTGCTGAGAGATACGAAAAAAAAATTTAAAATGCAAATGAATAAATGAATGAATGACTAAGGCAAAAATAAAATATCCCTTGCTTTTGGGAGCTCATAATCTATTGAGACAGAGGTGTAAATGAAGAACTCTGATACTAAGTTGTCTCTGATTAGTGCCATAGTGAGTTTCTTTGAAAGGGAATACTTCAGAAAGTCAAAGTGGTTCTAAGTAAGGAAACCAGAAAGACTATCTTGGAGGAGATTATAAGCTTGTGTTCTTAAGGAAAGATGTTCATTACTTTAGGATTCAGATAATGGTTATAATCGCTGCCCTGTATGTCAGCTTTGTGTCCGTTTCTGTGTTTGGTGCTTTTTTTTTAAGTTTTTATTTTGAGACAACAGTAAATTCACATGCAATTATACATAGAGATTGTATACCCTTCACCCAGTTCCCCTAATGGCAGCATCTTGTATAACAATAACACAATGATACAAAGCAGAAAATGACATTGATCTTTTTAAGACCATATTTCTCTAGTTATACATGCATTCATGTTTATGTATGTGTGTATTTAGTTCTGTATAATTTTATCACATATATAAGTTTATGTGACCATCACCACAGTGAAGATATAGAATATTCAGTGCTTTTTTTGTGCATGTTCATACTAATATTTACAGATGATACTTACTGAGTTCTTACTCTATGTCACCCTCAGCACTAGACATTTACATTCAGTAGCTCATTTTACCGTTCTTGATGGTTATGATAAATGGCAGAGGTAGCCACTGTTTTTAACAGTTTTCCTTTTTTAGGTAACAATATTCTGATATTCCTCTGGGTAACTGCCTTGTCCTACACCACTATCCTCTCTGCCTCTAGGGATTGATTCCTAACCCTAGGTCCAAGCTTGAAGATATGACTTACATCTAGACAAACAAAATTAAAATTTTGTTTCTCCTGTCCATGTGATAGGCACCAATTTAACCAGAGCTAATAAGACTCTTATAGGTATATCTGAGGGGTTTCAGCCATTTCAATACTTCTGGAGGCTGACAGTGGTAGCAACATGAAGGAGAGTGGTAGATACATGGAGGGAGACAACACTCTAATGATGTTTAAACTCCTGAAAGCAAAAATACCTGACAACAGGCTACCCTTTGATTTTTCAATTAACAGAGTGATATTCCTATTTTCCTTAAGCTAATTTAAATCAGGTTTTCTGTCACTTGAAGCAAAATACTCCTAAATGATACACCAGAACTGTTATTGCATACATTTTTACAAGAAAAATGAGGCACCAAGATGTTAAAATAATATGTTATGTTAAAGAAACAGAAAAAAGGAAACCCAGTTAGTACATGATGGAGCCAAGGTTGAAATCAGATAGTGTGTCTAGATGCTATAATCCAAGGGCTTGGATTACACTATGTCATTTGGACCAATCAACAGGGGATTTGATTCTTCATTTTATAGATGAGGAAACAGGTCTGAGAGGTTAGACAGATAACTGTAACAACTATCTATTGCCATGTTAAAAGAAATACTTTGAAATTTAGGGACTTAAATAAGCACCATTTCATTTGCTCACAATTCCATGCATAACCAAATTGGACCAGTTCAGCAGGAAAGGTCTTGTGCCTGTTTCTCCCAGGGTCACTTATATGTCAGCAGCTGGCTGGCTGATAGCCTGTTGTGGGGAGGGGGGTGGTATGGGGAGCACTGGCTGGGATGGCCTATCCCTGATCCATGTGGTCATTCATCTCTGCCAGTAAGCAGACAGAGTGGGAGTGGAAGAGTTTCCAGCAGTAGGAGAGGGTAATGGGCAAGTGCTTTCCAAGCTTCTGCTTAGGTCACATTTGCTAACATACTGTTGGCCAAAACAAGTCACGTGGTCACGGCTTTGGCACCATATCATTTTGCACCTCTCTCAGATAAGTAAGGGATAGGTTCCCGGCAGAAGGAATAGGAAAAAGAAAGTGTTAGATAAGATTAAATGTAGTTAAAGATCAGAAGGCAAAGGAAGGGGAGACAGTGGTGGGGAAGGTTTCATGGAGGAAGTGATATTGGTGGGTCTCAGTGACAGCTGGTGGGGGGGTGGAATGGAGAGGAGGAAGGAGGACATGTGGGGAAGGGAAAGTGCCTTCAATTAAGTGACGGAGCTGCTTCTGTTCTTGGAGTCAGGCAGACTGGAATGAGATGGATGAACAGGAGTGGCCTGAGAACAGCTCATAAAACATTCAGAAAACAAGCTGTACAAGGTTAGGAACCTTCTACCTTCCAGGTGGGGGAGGTATAGATTACTTGGGCAACATGGCATTTTAAACTCTCTAGATTTAACATTTTTAAATTAGTTGCCCTTTTAGTTCCTCTGCCCTATTGCTATTATGAAGGACTTATATTTTTAGTTAATAGATTTTTTAAAATACCTTTCAAATTAAAAAAATAAATACAGGTGCTTTGAAGTTATGAATATGTTTTAAAATCACATGTTAAAGCCATCCATTTCTATATAAAATGTAAGAAGTTATAAATATTTCCTGTCTTTGGTCATCTCCAGAATTACCACAAAAGTAATGATGCAACTGCTAATAATTATAATCTCAGTTAGTTAGCTGAGAGCCATATAAATTTTATAAGGCAATAAATCTTATTAAATGTTCCCTGGAGAATCAATTGATTCATTAACTTATAATAAATGCTTTTAAAATGCAAATTAAATAATAACTGGAAACACCTCAGTTAAATGCCACCAGGATAACTATTGTATACTTCTAGAAGAGATAGGTTTTTTTCTCTTCCTTTTAAAGTGTTGTGTTCATAAATATATAGTCAGTAAGATGTTCGCTATAGTGGGGAGGGGTGTGAGTACATATGGGTGTGAAGAGGAGAGCTTGGTAAACTAAACTCTAGCTTAAAATTATCAATCTTAGATCATTCAAATCATCTTCTCTTTTTAGGGGTAATACTTTGTACTGCCACTCTAAAAAGCTATACTTGGCAGTATATCAAAAGTGTCTTACCCTTCCACTCAAGCATTTCACTTCCAGGAAACTATCTGAGGGAATAATCAGAAAGCCATTCAAAGTTACAGCTGTAAAGACAGACATTGCAGCAATATCCCAAATGGGCAACAATGTCTAAATTAGTTTGTTTTCTGAAATATTCAGACATTTCCAATGGTATTTTTAGAAGACATTTAATTACATGAGGGAAATGCATATAGTGTATCGTTAATAACTGTTGTTGTAATATTGACGTTTTGAAAAGATATAAAACCATATTTTCAGTTTCATACCAATATTATAAAAATATGCATTACAAAAAACAGACCAAGGGAAGTTTATTAAATATTAAGTATGATTATATTTGTATGGGGGTAAAATGAATAATGCTTTTTATTTTATCTCCTTTTGGGAGTTTTATAACAATTATTAAATTTTTAAAAATTCTCTAAAATCTATTAGATTTTGAATTTGTGAAAATAAACATGTTAATTAAAGAAGAGAGAAAGAGAAGAAACCTTATTAACTGAACATGATAATGGCTTCAGATTTTAATAAGGAATATTCCAGCTGATGATAGAAAACTATAATCACTGAGTCCAAGAAAAGCTAACCCAATCCCAGAATAAGAATATAACTTTGTAGAGTTGTGCTCACACAGAGCAAAAGAAAGACAAAAACATGCTGACAAATAAAACATTATAAAATTTAAAAATAAGCCCAAAAGCTTAGAGTTTGATATAGTAATTAACTTGCTATACTGAAAATAGACTATAGTATTTGAAAAGTTTAAGTTTTATTGCCATTGGATCATTATATAAAAGTACCAAGTACATTTAAATGTGATTTTTACTCCAATTTCAGCGCTTTATTAACAATTCATGTCAACCTTTTATTTCCAGAGGTTTTATTTGTTCCATAAGTAGAAATATTTCTTCCAAAATGAATCTAAGGACTAGATTTCAACAGGTACCTACACAAAAATTCCCTGCAAATTGATTTTATGAGGCATAAATAAATGTTAACTCCCATAAGTCTAAAGAGGGAGCTATTGACTAAGAATGGCTGGGATATGTCAAACTGAATAAAGATATTTCTCATTTCTCAGTTCACAAAGGAACTCTTGTACATGTTGCTAACTGAATTTGATACTATTGATACTTGACTGAAAAAAAGCAAATCACTTTATGAATCAACTTCAGCACTATGAATGTGGAATACTGTTTTTCCATTGATACCATTTTTCTTGATTCAACTGTCTCATCCCTACAGTACTATCCCCTACTTCACTACAAATTGGTACAAAAACCATCCACTTTTGATAAATATTGTGCTTTTATGGGTTCTGTGATAAAGTATCATGTATTTGCCATACCTCCATTATACATCTCCACAATGTTCATAATTGATTTTGTTGTCAATATGCTTAACCTTCAAGGGGCACTTGGATGTCTCAGTGGGTTAAGGGTCTGCCTTCGGCTCAGGTCATGATCCCAGGGCCCTGGGATGGAGCCCCATGTTGGGCTCTCTGCTCAGTGGGAATCTGCTTCTCCCTCTCCCTCTTCTTCTGCCTGCCTCTCTCTCTCTGTCAAAGGAATAAATAAAATCTTTAAAAAAAAGTAGAGCCAGAAATGTGCTTTTGAGGGATCATGATTTTTAAAAAAGTAAATTTCATCCCTTTGAGTTGCAATGGATTATAATGTACTAATGAAAAAGTGGTACTAAAAAGTATGTGAGATAATAATTTCTGAAACATCAGTTACCCACAGAATATGTACATGCCTCTTGAAATAAAGATAGCCTACTTCAGGTACTGCTTATTCCAACCTACTGATTTATAAGATTAACATCTCTGACATACTCTCATTATGGAATATAATCAAGACAATTTCTGCCACATACATTCCTGAATGCTAAAAAGCATTTGGAGAGCAATGCCAAGCACAACACAATTTGTATTTTCAAAACTCTGTTCAACTACTGTCAATAAATTTGCAGGTGATGTTCTACTGAAGGGACTCCTTCATGAGTTGACTAGCATCTTCCTCTTTTCAGAAACAAAACTAAATAATTTTGAGGGATATTCCCAGGTAAAATATTAGTAACTTTTTTGATGAGGACATTTTCATAAAATGACTATGACTGACATGTGATATGGACCACATTTCTGTGTCCCTCCTCTATTCTTTGAGACCTATGAGATATGGCTTATGGAAACTGACAAGAGTTCCACCAAAACACTGTTTCTTTCAAGTTTGATTTTGACAACCCCTCAAAATCCTATAAGGGACTCAGCTAGAATTGCAAGTTGCTACCATACAATTACTCAAATATTACTTGAGAGTAATTAATGAAAACATAATAAAAGTATACTGACAATAAAACCTGAGCAAGTAAACAAACATCCAAATGATAAAGAATTATGTGCATTGTTAAAAAGACATATAAATTAAGCACATACCTAAATATAAAAAGTAACAAGTAAATAGATTCTAAGTTAAATGTAGATATAGATTTTAACTTTTACATATTTAAAAGAAAAAATAACGGAAAACATATTTTTACAATGGGTAACAGATGATCTTTAACTTCGATGTTTTCAATGTAGGGAATACATACTGATTTAGCTCTTATCCAAAGAATTTATAAGAATTTTTAGAAAAATCATTTTTTTAATTGAACAGAGAATAAATATGACAATTATTCTTTTATTTATATTGAGTTATAGATCATTAACTCAAAGTCATTTGGTTATCAGTAAAGAAAGATGAAGATTAATTGTCCTGCATTTGAGATCAAACTTCACTGAGGGAGATAGGTACCCAAGGTTTAGTAGCACATTTCTAGATTGATTTCCCATGGATAGATATATTCAATATGAAATACTGCATTAACTTTATTTTAAGAACATAGACCATCTGTGATTTAGAATTTGTAATCATTTAAACTATATATAATACTTTAAAAACATCTATCAAATACGAAGGCAGTATTTTTCTGACCCAAAAGTAAAGTTGTATGCTTCATTATCTTTTTATAATTTATGATTGTGAATTTACATTAAGTCAGTTAAGTTCCTTAACTTAATCATCCCTCTGAATAGCAGTCTGGGTCTTTGAGTTAGTGGTTTAGGATTTAAATCACAAACTAGTCAAGAGATTTTCTCCATGTCATGCTAACTGGCCCCCATGAGAATTATTTTATGGCCTTGACCACCTTGCTCTCTGTGACCAAGCTAACAGGTTTAGAAAATTTCTACAAACAATTTATGGAACAATATGGATTTTTTCCTTTATTTATTAACATCTTTTAAAAATATCTTTTGAAGACTTTTGCATGCACTACCAGTTGACACAATTAGTATGGCAAATTTTGTGATCTGGACTTAATAACATTTTAAAGGAAAATATAAATAGGAAACTCAGTAGATTACCATAAACAATTCAAAGGAAGGTAAAAGACAAAATACTACTTAAATATTAAAAATTTAACTGAAATTATGAGTTTCCCAGTGTAACATGAACTTTCTCCCTGCAAACAGTTGGCAACAAAGGTTAAAAAAAAATAACATCACAATAGGTCATAATCATCAAACCTCATGGTTTGAAAGTTTATTCATAATATTGATTGATGCTAACATATTGCAATTGTCTCCTTTAATAAAAAGATGATAACCACATAAGAAATCAATGTGAACAATGTCTCATTTTTAAAATTGCCAATTTGATTCCAAATCACTGTTTAGTTCTGCTGGGAGGGCAGGATCATTATGAACTATTAGAGAGCTCAGTTATTTGTAACAGATATTTTCAGGGTCAAAGTTAGTGAGAAAGAGCAATATTCTTGTACTATATAAAACAGCTATTGCAGCTTGGAAGTCTATAGGGAAATTAAAATCTATGGAGGTACATTTTGCATTTATATTTCATTTGGAGAGCAGTCATCTCATTTTTTAAAAGGTAACGCTTTATTCAGATTATTCATTTATTCAGCAAACATTTATTGAGTGTCCAGCACCAAACTGAGGGCTCAAAAAAGAGTAAAACTTGTCTCCTGTCAAGGTGCTAAACTAATTTTCTTCTTAATCCATTCCTCATTTTGGTGAAGTGTGATTTCTCTGTCATCATATAAAAAAATAAATAAAATTATTTGAAATTCTAAAACAAATGCAACAATGTGACTAAAAAATAGTATTATATGTGAATTACCCACATGTCTCTCAACCAACAGAAAATTCTAATAACCACCAGAAGCTCCCTCCTCTACTTCATCCCATCACAGACTCTCTTAATTAACATTTCTTAGTATGCACCCGGGAGTCTGTATTTTTCAGATGTTACAAAATATAAAGTTCCAGAGCCTCTAATAAAGTAAAACAATAACTTCTTAGGAACAGGAAACATAAATAAGAAGGACATTTTCATTTCAGTCTTTACTATCAAAGATACTTTTAAAAAGTTATAGAAATCAGGAAGGAGATAGGGAAGATGGCAGAATAGGAGGCCCCTAAGCTCACCTCATCCCATGGATAAAACTAGATAAAAATTCACATCAGTATAAATAACCCAGAAATTGAGTTAAAGATTGGCAGAAAAAACTCCATAACTAAATGTGCAGAAGAGGCCACATGCAAGTTATGGTTTGGAAGCAAAATGGACCATGGGCATCTACTGTTGGAAGGGAGCCATGGTGCAGGAGAAGGGCAAGAAACAGCCTATCACTGTAGGGAGTCCTCATGGGGAAGATGAATCCCCATAATATTTGGCATTGAAAGTGAGAGGGGATGAATTCTGTGAATTCTTATAACCGGTGGGACTTAAAGCCTGGAATTTTTAAAAATCAGCAGCCTGGATTTGGAGAGAGCCCTGAGGGCATTAGGAAGCTGAGTCCCTACCCTTAAAGAGATGACAAGACAAACAGCCAGGAGATACAGCATAAAACAGCAGTTTGAAAAAGTTTGGGGCATGTAGGAGGGAGACTTACTTACTCATCTCAGAGCATAGTCTGGAGAAGCAGGAATCACAGCGAGATCCCTCCAGAAACAAAAAAGCTGGCAGGTGCCATTTTCTTCCCCCACCCCCAGCATAAACACATGTCCACCTGCAGGAACCAGGGCATGCCTAACCACTTGCTACCTAACTTGCCTGAACGAAGCCCTGCACCCCATGCTTCAAGGGACCTGCCCTTCCCAGTCACACTTGCCTAAGTCCTGGCACTGCAGGTCCCCTCACCCAGAAAACCAATGCAAACCCCACCAACACCATGTCTCTGACCTGTGTTTTGCAGGGCTTTGGTTCTGGTGACAGTGGGTCTCATTTTGCAAGCAGAGCAGTGTGCACCTTGTTAAAATGACTCTGACTGGCCAGTTCCAAACACTGCCCACAACAAAGAGAGCATCTGCAGACAACTGGAGTAAAGGGAAAAAATGGAAGGGACACAACAACATGGCAGAGGCAACACACACAGAAAACATTTCCTGAAGCACAAGGTCCTGGGGAACAGAGGACACTACATTGCAGGGCATTATAGGACCTCTTCTTCATGTAGCCATTACCTTCAAGAGGAGATGTACCTGACTTTCCTAACACACAGAAACAGACAGAGGAAGTTAGACAAAGTGAGGAGACAGAGGAATATGTTCCAAATGAAAGAACAGGGTAAAACCACAGCAAGAGACCTAAGTGAAAAGAATATAAGTAATATGCCTAATAGAGAATTAAAAAAAATATTCACTATATATATACATATATATATGTATATATACATACACGCACACATATGTACACACACACACACACAAGACAGAGAGAGGAAGCACACCCAGGGGGGAGGAGGGGAGAGGGAGAGAGAGAATCTCAAGCAGACTCCCTGCTGAGTGTGGAGTCCAATGCGGGGCTTGATCTCACAATCTTGAGATCATGGACTGAGCCAAAATCAAGAGTTGGACACTTAATCACCAAAAACTAATGATGTAATATATGGTGATTAACATAACAATAAAAAAATTAAAAAAAAATCTAAAAAAACAAAAAGAGTTGGACACTTAAGTGACTGAGCCACCCAGGTGCCCCACCTGATAGAGAATTTAAAGCAATGCTTATGCTTATACAGAAACTTACTGGACTTGTGAAAAGAGTGGAGGAAATCAGGGAGACCCTTATCAAAGAGATAAAAAAGAACCAATCAGAGATGAAGAACACAATAAATGAAATTAAAAATACACCTGATGGATTAATTAGCAGGCTAGGGAAGCAGAGGAATGAATTAATGACCTGGAAGACAGTAATGAAAACCAATCAAACTGAGCAAGTGAGAAAAAAAAAGTTACACAAATTGAGAAGAGACTTAGGGAACTCAGTGACTCCATCAAGCATAAAAATATTCACAACATAGGTATCCCAGAAGAAGAGAAAGGGGGGGGGCAGAAAATATATTTGAAGAAAGAATAGCTGAAAACTTCCCAA
Source organism: Zalophus californianus (assembly GCF_009762305.2). Classification (NCBI taxonomy): domain Eukaryota; kingdom Metazoa; phylum Chordata; class Mammalia; order Carnivora; family Otariidae; genus Zalophus; species Zalophus californianus. The sequence goes on along the minus strand of NC_045595.1, from coordinate 41,771,734 downwards.
ATCTGGAGAATGAAACAGATATCCAGATCCAGGAGGCACAGAGGATCAAAACCAACCCAAAGAGGTCCACAGAAGGCACACAGTAATTAAAATGGCAAAAAGGGATAAAAAAAAATTAAAGCAGCAAGAGAAAAGAAGACCATTACTTACAAGGGAAAACCCAAGGCTATCAGCTGATTTTTCAGCAGAAATTTTACAGGCCAGAGGAGAGCAGCATGATATATTTCATCATAAAGTGCTGCTATATTTCAGCACAGAGTGCTAAAAGGGAAAATATACAGCCAAGAATATTCTATCCAGCAAAGCTATCATTCAGAATAGAAGGAGAGATAAGAGTTTCTCAGACAAACAAAAACTAAAAGAATTCATGAACATTAAACCAGCCCTACAAGAAATATTAAAAAGCACTCTTTGCATGGAAAGGAAAGGTCTTAAGTGAGAGTATGAGAAGTAGGAATCACAAAAGCAGGAAAAATAAATATATCTGTAAAAATCAGTCAGAGGATTCACAAAATAAAAGAATGTAAAATATGATGCCATATACCTAAAATGTGCAAGGGAGAGGAATAAAGAATGGCTTCAAACTTAAGTGACCATCAACTTCATATAGACTGCTATATGCAGAAGATGTTATATATAAACCTAATGTTAACCACAAATCAAAAACCAGTAATAGATATGCAAAGAATAAAAGGAAAATAATACAAGCATATCCCTACAGAAAGCTAACAAACCATGAGACAGTACAAGAGAAGAAAGGATGCGAGAAAAACTACAAAAATCACCACAAAACAAAAAACAAAATGGTAATACATACATATGTATCAATAATTACTTTGAATGTAAATGGACTAAATGCTCCACTTAAAAGACACAGGGTGACAGAGTGGATAAAAAAACAAGAACCACCTATAAGAGATTCATTTTAGACTAAAGACACCTTCAGATCAAAAGTGAGGGGATGGAGAAACACTTATGCAAATAGATGTCCAAAGAAAGCTAGGGTAGCAATACTTACGTTGGACAAAATAGACTTTAAAACAAAAACTGTTACAAGAGACAAAGAAAAACACTATATAATGGTAAAGAAGACAATCCAACAAGAATATATAACAATTGTACAAATTTTTGCATCCAACATGGGAGCATCCAAATACATAAAACAGTTAATAACAAACATAAAGAGACTAATCAATAGTAATACAGTAATAGTAGGGGACTTTAACAGTCCACTTTCATCAATGGACAGATCATCCAAACAGAAAATCAACAAGGAAACGGTGGCTTTGAATGACACACTGGACCAGACAGATTTAACAGATATACTCACAACATTCCATCCTAAAGCAGGAGAATACACATTCTTTTCAAGGGCACATGGAACATTCTCCAGAATAATCACATATTAGGCCACAAAACAAGACTCAACAAATGCAAAAAGGTCAAAGTCATATCATGCATCTTTTCTGACCATAATGCTATGAAACTAGAAATTAATCACTAACATAACATAATAAAATTTAAAAAAAGAAATTAATCACAAAAAAAGTCTGGAAAGACCACAAATACATAGAGATTAAATAACATGCTACCAAACAATGAATATGTCAAACAAGAAATCAAGAAGAAACAAAAATTACATGCAAATGAAAATAAAAATACAATGGTCCAAAATCTAGGGGATGCAGCAAAAGCAGTTTTAGGAGAAAAGATTATAACAATACAGGCCTACCTCAAGAGGCAAGAAAAGTCTCAAATACCCTAACCCTACACCTAACAGAGCTACAAAAATAAGAATAAGCAAAATCCAAAACCAGCAGAAGGAAGGAAATAATAAAGATTAGAGCAGAAATAAAAATAGTAAAACGGATCAATGAAATCGGGAGCTGGTTCTTTGAAAAGGTCAACAAAACTGATAAACCTCTAAACCAGACTCATTAAAAAAAAAGAGAGAGAGAGAGAGAGGACTCAAACAAAATCATAAATGAAGAGGAGAAATGACAACCAACACCACAGAAATAAAAACAACTTTAAGAAAATATTATGAAAAACTATATGCCAACAAATTAGAAAACCTATATGAAATGGAAGAATTCCTAGAAACATAACCTACCAAAACTGAAACAGGAAGAAACAGAAAATTTGAACAGACGGATTACAAGCAAGAAGACTGAATCAACAATCAAGAAACTCTCAACAAACCAAAGTCCAAGACGAGATGGCTTCGTAGGCAAATTCTACCAAATATTTAAAGAAGAATTAATACCTATTCTTCTCAAACTATTCCAAGAAATAGGACAGGAAGGAATACTTCCAAATTCATTCTATGAGACCAATATTACTCTGATACCAAAACCAGATAAAGACATGACCAAAAAAGAGAACTACAGGCCAATGTCTCTGATGAACATAGATGCAAAAATCCTCAATAAAGTACTAGCAAACTGAATCCAACAATACATTAAAAAAAATCATTCACCATGATTAAGTGGAATTTATTCCTGGGATGCAAGGTTGTTTGATATTCACAAATCAATCAGTGTGATACCTCACATCAATATGAGAAAGGATAAAACCTTATGATCATTTTAATATACGCAGAAAAAGCATCTGACAAAGCATAACATCCATTCATGATAAAAACAAAGTAGGTTTAGGGGGAACATACCTCAACATAATAAAGGCCATATATGAAAAACCCATAGTGAACATAATAAGAGAGAAAAACTTTCAGTTTTCTGAAAAACCTGAAAGTTTTTCTCCTAAGGTCAATAATAAGACAAGGATGTCCACTCTCACCACTTATATTCCTCATAGCACTGAAGTTCTAGCCACAGCAATCAGACAACTAAAAGAAATAAAAGGAATCCAAATGGATAAGTAAGGAGTAAAACTTTCATTATTTGCATATGACAGGATACTATATATAGAAAACCCTAAAGACTGCACCAAAAAACTACTAGAACTGATAAATGAATTCATTAAGGTAGCAAAATCAATGTGCAAAAATCTGTTGCATTTCTATACACTAATAATGAAGCAGCAGAAAGAGAAATTAAGAAAACAATCCTATTTACCATTGCACCAAAGATAATAAAATACCTAGGAATAAACTTAACCAAAAAGATGAAATACCTGTACTCTGAAAACTGTAAAACACTATGAAAGAAATTGAAGATAATACAAAGAAATGGAAAGACATTCCATTTTTATGGATTGGAAGAACAAATCTTTTTAAAATGTCTATAGTACCCAAAGCAATCTACACATACAAGCAATCCCTACCAAAATACCACCAACACTTTTTACAGAACTAGAACAAACAATCTTAAAATTTGTATGGAACCATGAAAGATCCCAAGTACCCCCAAGAAATCTCATAAAAGAAAAAAAGAAACTGGAAGTATCACAATTCCAGACTTCAAGTTATATTACAAAGCTGTAGTCATCAAAACGGTATGGTACTGGCACAATAATAGACACACAGATCAATAGAGCAAAACAGAAAACCCAAAAATAAGCCCACAATTATATGGTCAATTAATCTTCGACATGGGAGCTAAGAATATGCAAAGGGAAAAAGTCTCTTCAACGAAGGTGTTGGGAAAACTGGAGAGCTACATACAAAAGAATGAAACTGGACCACTTATTTACACCACACACAAAAATAAACTCAAAATGGGTCAAGGACCTAAATGTGAGACAGGAATCCATCAAAATCCTTGAGGAGAACATAGGCAGAAAATTCTCTGACATCAGCTATAGCAACATTTTTCTAGATAGGTCTCCTGAGTAAGAGAAACAAAAGCAAATATAAACTATTGGGACTACATCAAAATAAAAAGCTTCTGTGCAGTGAAGGAAACAACCAACAAAATTAAAAGGCAACCTATGGAATGGGAGAAGATATTTGCAAATAACATATCTGATAAAGGGTCAATATCCAAAATACATAAAGAACTTATATAACTCAACACCCAAAAAACAAATAATCTAATTAAAAATAGGCAGAAGACATGGACGGGTATTTCTCCAAAGAAGACCTACAGAAGGCCAACAGACACATGAAAAGATGCTCAACATCACCTATCATCAAGGAAATGCAAATCAAAACCACAACGAGATATCACCTTACACCTGTCAGAATGGCTAAAATTAAAAACATAAGAAACAACAAGTGTTGGTGAGGATGTGGAGAAAAGGAACTCTCTTGCACTTTTGATGGGAATGCAAACTGGTGCAGCCACTGTGAAAACAATAAGGAGGTTCCTCAAAAAGTTAGAAATAGAACTACCCTATGGATCCACTAATTGCACCACTGGGTATTTATCCCCCAAATACAAAAACACTAATTCAAAGGGACACCTGCACCACTATGTTTACAGCAACATTAATTACAATATCCAAATTATGGAAGCAACCCAAGTGTCCACCAATAGACAAATGGATAAAAAAGAAGTGACACATACACACACACACACACACACACACACACACACTGGGATTTTATTCATCCATAAAAAAGAATGAAATCTTACCATTTCAATGACATGGATGGACCTAGAGGGTATAATGCTAAGTGAAATAAGTCAGTCAGAGAAAGACAAATACCATGTGATTTCACTTGTATGTGAAATTTTAAGAAATAAAACAAATGAGCAAAGAAAAAAAAAAAAGAGAGAACAAGAAAGACAAACCAAGAAATCGATTCTTAACTACAGAGAACAAACTGATGGTTACCAGAGGGGAGGTGGGTGGGGTATGGGTGAAATAGGTGATGGGGATTAAGAGTACACTTATCATGATGAGCACTGAGCAATGTATAGAATTGTTGAATCACTGTATTGTACACCTGGAACTAATATAATACTGTACATTAACTATACAGAACTAAAATAAAAAACTTCGTAATAAAAAAAAAAGATTTCCATAGGTTGACAGCTACTGAAGTTGTGTGATGGATACGTGGGGGTTTGTTATACTGTTTACTTTTGTATGTGTTTGAACTTTTCCCCAAAAAAGCTTTTTTATGTCATAAAAAATGTTATACAAATTAAAAGGGGAATATATCTGAATAGAAAACAGCATTTTAAAAATGCAATTATCATGGGTACTGATGCCAATTTTTTTTACCCAATTTTTTAAAAGATTTTATTTATTCATTTAAGAGAGAGAAAGAGAGAGCACACAAGCAGAGGGAGAGGCAGAGGGAGAGGGAGAGGGAGAAGCAGACTCCCTGCTGAGTCAGGCAGGAGCCCAATGTGGGGCTGGATCCCAGGACCTGGAGATCATGACCTGAGCCAAATGCAGATGCTTAACCATCTGAGCCACCCGGGTGCCCGTTTACCCAAATTTTTAATTTCTCTTTAAGAGAAACCACACAAGGGGTAGATGACATTTTATGCCCAATGACTTATGCTAGAATTTTTAATATATTATAAAAAATAAATCTTTTTTTTTTTTTAAAGATTTTATTTATTTATTTGAGAGAGAGAGAATGAGAGACAGAGAGCACCAGAGGGAAGAGGGTCAGAGGGAGAAGCAGACCCCCCGCCGAGCAGGGAGCCCGATGCGGGACTCGATCCCGGGACTCCAGGATCATGACCTGAGCCGAAGGCAGTCGCCCAACCAACTGAGCCACCCAGGCGCCCAAAAAATAAATCTTTAATATTTTGTGTAAATATTACATATTTAAAATCAGGGTTTTTTTTTAACCTAAATCAATGGCCTTTTTCTCACCTCCTCCTTCTCTCGTTAGAACTTACTTTAAAGATCACAGTGTTCTTAGTATTTCTAAGTCTTATAAAGGTATTTAGACAAAAGCAATAAAGTTCTGACTTAAAATCATAACAAATAAATTTGAGGGTGGTGTATGTGTGTATATGTATTTCTATTTGTATGTTCCCTTAAATAAGAGTCCAGATACTACTGATAACAGGACTGGAAAGGGTCCCGTTTGGGAGCAAAACCTTTTTTGACCTTTGAGAGTAAAATAATATCATTTAACTTTCAAGGAAAAATATGGAACCTAATAATTTACACCATATATGAGAATACCTCACATACGTCAAGCATTTCATTTATCTTTATCTAAGTCCCTTGGGTCCATGTTTGTTTGTTTGTTTTTTAAATTATCCTCTATTTTGAAAGATGAATAGAGAATTCTCACTCCTAGAAAAGACGCATATCTTCTTTATTCCTTGTTGGTTTAAGGCAACTGACGGGCTAGTTTCTCTTGACAACTCACTGGTGAGTAGCAGCTGCCTAGGACATAATGATGAAAACGATTCTGTGAGGCAGGGGTCTGTATACAAGAGGTAGCTGATTGCTGATGTCTCTGCTCTTTGTAGGAGCAGACTACATAAGTGTGTATTTATTGTTTCTGACTCAGATCCTGCAAACAAAACAGAATATCTGTTTCTTATGTTTCTTAATTTCATATTGTAAGTCCAATGAGCAGACTATATATACTTTGCAAACAATATAAGGTTTTCACAAACACAATTGGATGTTACTCTTCCTCCACATGCCCACCCTTATCTATGTATTTAGTAGTTTACTATGGCATTTCAAAGATACGTTTTACAAAAACAGATATACAGAATAATAAATAGGAAAAAGCAAATCCAAAAATTATTAAATAAGGAATGACAGATCTAGAATTAAAAATCAGTATTTAATCAACTTAATATATTACTGACAGGTAAGGCTGAGTTTACTATTTCTGTACGCTTTCAGTAGGACAAAAGGAGGCTCATAATGGAGTTAAATTCATGACTTATCATAGATCACAAGAACCTATAACTTCTTTTTTGTATTTAAATTTTTTTTAAAGATGTTATTTATTTGACACAGAGAGAGAGAGAGCACAAGCGGGAGGGGGAGTGGCAGGCAGAGGGAGAAGGAGAAGCAGGCTCCCCACTGAGCAGGGAGCCCAAAGTGGGGCTTGATCCCAGGAACCTGGGAACATGACCTGAGCAGAAAGCAGACGCTTAACTACTGAGCCACCCAGGCGCCCAAGAACACATAACTTCTTTCAGCCTCCATAGTTCTATTAACAAGAGCACTTATAAAATATCAGGCAACTTCTGGCAATGATGGTCACTTAAATTATACAGATTATGAGAACTCAGGTAGTTCACATCCTAAAACTCTGCGTTTCAGCTGGAAATTATACACAACCAAAAAAGAAAAAATAGGTGTCCAACATAAAATTGTTACTTCCACTGCCTCTCTTGAAAGAACTGAGAATAGAATCCAAACACCTGATCATGGCCTTCAAGGTCTCACATGACCCAGTCTTGCCCACTGCCCCGACGGCAGCACCCGCCACTCTGCCCTTTTCCTCCACGCTCCACAAACTTTGAAGTTATCTCCTGTGTCTTGACTCAGTGCAGCTTGTTCCAGCTTCAAGGCCTGTGCATGTCTTACTTCAGCTGCCTCGGACAGCTCTTCACCCAAATTCCCAGGAGACTAGCATATCTTGTCATCTAGGGCTCAGCTCAAATCACACATCCTCTGAGATCTGACCTGACCTCCCTTTGTCTGTGATCACTTTCAATCTCATTATCTTGTTAATTTTAACCATCGTCTACACATCTTAGTTTTTCAATTGCTTTTGGTTATTGTCTGACTTCCTCTGTAAGAAAGTAAGTTCCAGGCAGGCATGACTTTTGTCAATGTTGTTTATTCCTGTATCATCAGAGGTGAGAGAGACTAGTGCCTAGCCCCGGGGCTTGGAAAATACTTATTAAAGGATGGAGTTAGTAAATAAAAAAAAAGAACAACCAAACAGGAATACTTTCCCCACCTTATTTTACAAGATTCTCATCTATTCTGAGAAAGTAATGCATTAGACAACATTTCCAAGACAAAAGGAACACAGCTGCACAGGTTTGGTTCTTTAATAACTTGATGGTGCATTTTCTTCTCTTGTTTGGCATTTCAGCTCTGTATCATTGATAGCTTTTGTTGGAAGACAATTGTTAGATAGGCTTCCCTCTTGAGTTGGTTTGTACTAACTTTCAGAAGATTCTCTTTGTAATGCTGTATCACAATAATCTCAATTAAGTGAACAAGAGTGTGCATGACTATTAGAATCTGGATTTGTATTGTAATTGCTGACACATTCTTTCACTATAATAATGCCAGTTAAGATTGCTATAATAAGAGATGGCATAAATTCAGAAAGGGGACCTTCCTTTAAGGTAGCTTTCCCTTTTTTTGTTAGCACTGGGTGTGTGCTCAGCAACGTATGTATAATAGTGTTTTATATCAACTCTACTATGTGTTAACTTGAAAGAAGTGGCTAAAGTGACCGCAAAATAAACCTTGGCTTAATAAACTAGCCATCTGAGGGTTTCAAGTACACTACAGTTTTGGATTTATGTATCATAGACTTAGTGTGATTGTTATGATTTTAGGCCTTGGACATATTTGGAAATCTATAATCACCATGAAGCAATCTGATGTCTATTAAGTACTTTTTAAATGTTAGGAGTATTCATACTTACAAAAAGACTCTTTGCCCTCCAAAAGTATATTAGGTAGGATTAGGTTGGATTTAAGAGAACAGAGCCCCAAAATAACACAGATATGAGTACAATAGAAATGTATTTCTCTGAAGTAAAATAAGCCTGGAAAGAGCTGGTTTAGGGCTATCAAGTGAGGCACAGTGTCAAGGAGCCAGGGTCGTTTCCACTGCTTTTCTACTATCCTTTGCATGTGGCTTCTGTATCAGATTCTGAGATGACTGGTCCAGTGACAGCTACAGGATGCCATGCTATCTGGAAGAGTAAAGAAAGGATCAGTGGATGACACACCCTTCTCCTCTTTAAGGAGAATTTTCATCAGCACCTCATTTGACCTGATCACATAGATGCATGGAAAATTTAGGATATAGGATTCTTATTCTCAATGGCCACGTGCCTAGCTAATATTTACAGACCCTAATTCTAAGGACAAAAGAAAGAAAAGTATATTTGGGGTAAAAGAACTCTTGGCTACAAAGACAAAACACAGAAAAGTTCAAAGTTAAAAATCTAATATTTCAGTGATAATATTGGGTAATAAAGCACAGTGATTAAGTAAGTGTTCGAGTTAGGTTGCATAAATTTAAAGTCAGGGTCCATCTTTTATTTGCAGTGTGAACTTGGGTAAGTATTTAAATTTTCCAAGCCTCAGTTTCTCACCCAAAATAGAGGATGATAATAGCATGTATCTCACAGAGGGCTATTGAGGTGATCACATAAAATGATGGGCATACAGCTTGCTCACTTTTAGCACTCAATAAATACTGATCATGAAGATGATGATTATGATAGTGATGTTAATGGGTAATAGTAGAAATAATGGTATTAGTAGTAATATAAGAACTGCCAAAACATTATGATTCCTATGATTAGTATCAGAGAATGCTTGGAAGTCCCATAGAACAGGGAGTACTAGAGACAGACCAGGGTGGATAGGTTGGATTTACAGAGCTAGAAAGAAAAAAGACTTCCCAGCTGAGCATATTAGTACATCATGACTAAGTACAACATCAACCTCTGCTCTGTTCAAAACCCTCTATAACTTCATTGCAAATGGATTTAAAGCATTTGGGAATTGGAAGTTTATTGAACTTACATATAACCAATATGTACTGACTTAGTTATTAATACACATAATATTCTATTATAGACGGTTATCTGGTTGCTTCTTAGGTAAATACAAATTAGGTGTATTTGCTAGAATCCAGCTAAGTGAAATACTTAGATAGCACTTTTGGATGAAAAGATTATTAACCTGATTAACAGTCATCTCAATGTTACAAACAAGAAAACAACAACAGAGAAATCTTTTTCTCTGGTAAAAGATGGTAAACTACCAAGCAAAAGTAAAGTCATCATATCTATTTTCCACCCAGTATTTGTGAACACACACACACACACACACACACACACACACTTTTTCAAAATGTGAGGAGATTTGGGTGTACCCTCAATTGCCATAATTAATTTATTCTTGCCTAAAACACTAAAACATTCACCTGAGCGTAAATGCTTCATTTTTCACCATTAGAAATCACATGAAAAGTTCTACCCCCATTAGAAAGCCTAATTTAAAATTAATATGTATGCATTTTCTTTCATCTTTTAAATATGCAAAAATAAGCTGTTTCTCAGTGATGAAGAACTAAACAGTGGTTTGAAATGACACTTACTTGAATTTCATAAGTCAATCTTTCCCTATATCTTTTTTTCTTCCTTTAGCTGTCACTCAGAGAATTGCAGGCAAATAGTTGAGAACTGAGCAATGTTTTCTACAAGGTGAGAATCTCAGAAAGCTAATTCTTTCACCACTTTTAATCTACAGTTTACTCAATTTATGTGATTTAACTATTATCAGATATTTTCTTAATCCCTTACTATGTGCCAGGCATTTTTCTAAGATCTTTATATTCTTTGTTTCATTTAATCCTCACCAGAACTAGATGAGGTGGACACATTATTCTCCCCATTTCAGAGCCCAGATAACTGGGACACAGAGAGAGTAAGTACCTTGGCCGATGTACAGGTGATAAAGAGTGGAGACAGGATTAGAAATCTAGTTTGCCTCTACAAAGCAACACTTAATTTCCTGCATTATTTTGCCTTTTATATAGATAGGTCCCCTTCCAAGCTACTGGGTAAAAAGAAATATTTCCATCTTTAGTTGGAAATTGTAACACTTTATTTCCACAAAGATAATTGTTTTGTATAGCATCTGTGTCTTCACTTCTCAGCTCTACAAATGACTGGCTGAAAGCATTTTATATATATATATGGTCTTGCTATAGAAAACATGATGGTGAACCCACATTTATATTATAGAATTCAGTTATATTCAGAGAAATGACACAGTAACATGTTTGATTCTCGCACAAAAGAATCTACCTCAGTGTCTACACACCTGAGACATAGTGAACTCTTTTTAAAGCAGAAGAGGAAAAAAACACTGTGCATGGGAAACTGGCTGCTTTATGTGGTTATAAAGCTAGCTAGATCTTTATAAGATAAATGTTCCATCTGAGAAAAAGCTATGAGAGCTACACAAGCACCTAGCAGAATGCATGCATAGCTTAATAATTCCTTGTTGTTTTAACAAAAACACATCAACACAGCCCATTTTGACAGCCACATAATGCTACCACCAACTTGTGATAAAAAATAAACCTGACTGAATGTAAATGGGGAAACCCATTTAAAATATGTTAAAGGAATAAATATCTAGCAGTCTAATCAAGACGGTAAGTACATTTTCAGTTAGCTCAAATTATTTATGGACAGATGACATGAATATAGATTAAAGGGACAGATTTTTTTCATCATAGGAAAGAAAATTACACACACACACACACACACACACACACACACACAAACACACTGTTTAGATAAAGAACACACTAACTTTATCATCCAACTCCCAATCCTAACTGCTTCTGCCATTTTTTCCAGGTGAATGGCAATGACATTTATTATAAGGAGGGGTTATGGGTAGTTTCCAAAGGATGGAGACTGAATTGAGTCACCTTGTATATGCTTCATTAATGCCAAACTCTCCTGATAATAAAGAGGAGGCTTCCTTAAAGGGCAATGAATCTGGAAAGGGCTGTAAAGTTTGCTTTCAGGAAAATCTCCAAATAGGCACCCAAGGTAATTTCTTAAATATAACTCAATTTTGTCATGCCCACATCCTCCCCCCTCCCCCGCAGACTCTTTCAATGGCTTCACAATGCTTTTAGGATAAAAGCAATGCTTACAAGGCTCTATATACCCCTTCTTCTACCAACCACTAGGTTCCAACTCATATCTCCTTCACCCCATGCTCCAAGCTCACCAATCTTTCAGTTGCTAAAAAAATCCATGTACCTTCCACTTCAGGGCCATTTTCCAAGTCTCACTGTGGCTCTTTCCCCAAGACCTAGGACAGCACCTATGATTTCATCAGCGACGATACATAGTATTGAACACATGAATGACTAAATGCATGCCACGTCCTTTTCTTGTTTTCTGTCTCCCATTCCATCCTTAATAGTACCATGTCCCTCTCTTCACAGCACTGGCCAAAGTTGTAACGCTACATTTATCTTTGTGATAGTTTAATTAGAACCCATTCTTCTATTAATAGAAGCCAAGCCTTTGTGGGTTTTGCTTGTTTGTTTGGTTTTGGTTTTCCTCACTATCGTTTCTCCTGTGACTGGCATAGTAGCTCACACATTTGGCAACCCACAAGTGCTTTTTGCATATATGGGTCAGTGATTGAGCGAAAGATCCTAGGAAGAGTAAAGTGTTTCAACATTTTTATAAAGTAACCCAGGTATCACATTCTCTTTGACAAATAAAGGAAATAGATGGGCAGAATTCTAACCCACTGGCTAATGATAAAGAACCCTGAAATATGGTATTTAAAATCTGCGATGAAATTTAATATTTTTTAACATTTCTCTACCAGTAGTTTTAAGTAAAGTGTATGCTTGCCACATATTGTATTTCTGATACTTCAACTTTGGGCTAAGGAAAAAAAAAATTGCATCCATTTCCATGGGGAGCATTATAGCTCTGGGTCCAAAGGACTTAGTTTAAAACTTACAAGGATTCTACGAAAACACATAACAAATTGTTCTACTTCATTTCATTCTGAAAATATACAGGTGAATCAGTGAAAAGATGACTAATTCTAACCATTGTTTTTAAAATAGGGTCTTTGTGCAAACATATTGGTAATAGCTTGCAGTAGTGGTAGCAGAATAACTCCTTTATAAGTTAATGAAGCTGATGAATCAGAGACTTTAGAATTGTAAATGAATTTCAAAAAAAATCTACATGAGATAAAATCACATGAATTATATAAGAACATCTTTGTTTTCCTTCTTTATTTTGCACACTTCTGTATTTATCTGTCTAGAAGAAATAGAAGTATTTGAAAAGGGCAGCCTTGATTTTGTCTCTTTGGCAGCCAAATCCCAGAGTTACTTATAACAACAATATAGATGTTATAAGATAAAATTAAAAAAAAGATTGTGTTTGCCATACGTTGTCAAATGAATTGCTTTCATTTGTTTTGTAGGGTTTTGATGACAGTTATTAATTAAAATTAGAGTGAGCTCATTATAAGGGTTTATATTCCAGAGCAGTGTTTTCATCTGAAGTGGGAATCTGACCTTTACAGAGTTCTTAATGACTCAACTCAAACAAAAACATGTTGATACCTCACATTGTCAAGAACGGATGTTTGCTGAAATTCTCAAATGTGTCAGTGATATCATTTATCACGAGGTAGGTTTCCTATGTTAAAAAGATTGTGAAGATTGTGGGGTTCATAGCCATTTGGGGGAAAGTAGAAAATAATTCAGGATTCTACAATTTTTAAGGAGTATCAGGAGCATACTATCGATTACCTCCATTTGTCATTTCTTCTTTATTCGGATTAAACTTTTATTCCCACCTATTTCCAACAGTCTTCTGAAAATTCAATTCATTTCAATTTCTAACTCCTAAGATTTTTGTCAAATTTTCTATGAAAATACACTGCCTTGAGACTTCTCCCAGAGGTAAGAGAAAGGGTCTTTAAAAGAAAAAATTCTGAACTTAATGGCCTTCCAACTGGTGAGCTTTTATTTTTATTTACTCATTTTATTTATGTATTTATTTTTGGCAGTGCTGATATTCATTTGGCTGTTCAAAGAAAAGAATCAGTGTAGGTCTAAAGAGCATCCCTCCTAATCTAATTTTTAAAATGGAAAGTAGGTCAAAAGTCATCATACTGCAGCTGCCTCAAATAATTTGTACATGTAATATAGGGATGAACATTAATTTGGCATGATTTTTGCACTTGAGGCTTTAGTATTTTGTCTGGAATAAATGTTAAGCAATAAGGGCAAGTCTGATAATCAGTAAATTCTGGGTTGTCTTGCAGGGTCAGGAAATGGATTATCCTTGTACAAGCATTCAATTTAATTAAGCAATCAATTACTCATTCAGTCTCTATTTAGGCTCAGCACTGTGCTAGGTGCTTTGGGGAAAAACAAGTGTAAAACAGTGCCTATGCTTAAGTCTCAAACTTATGACCAAGGCACCCATGTTAACTAAGGGGAGAAAAGATGGGACACAGAGCTCAAGTAAGAATGAGGACTATAGTAATTATAAAAGGCCCCAGAGAGCAGTTTGCATATGATGTGGGTAGGCGGGAGTGAACCGGAAATAATTTTGATGGAAATGTATTTCAAGGAAGGAGAATATGAGAGTTGTTATAAACCTAGGTTCCACAATCATACAATGAGAATACAATGAATTTATGCTTGCAGTTAAAATATGGGGAAAACATCACAACTTGTTAGATAAATTAACAGTCTCCTACCTCTTTACACATGCAGATGAGAGTTATCAGCTTTGAAGTATTTTAAAACTCTTCATATCCCTTGGAAGGATTATTTTCTTCTTTACAATTTTAATATCTTTTTTTAAAGACTGGATTTGTCTAAAGCCTATTGTTGCCAAATCTTTCAAGATGTATATATATTTTTTAAAATACACACTGGTATTTCCTGGATGTGCTTTGTCTCTATTCATGACTTTATTTAAAACAAATATTAATGCTTTACACCAAAAATAGTTACACAGAATGTTGCCGTTTTGGAATGATCCTGTATTCAAGTCTAGGCCATATCCACTTTGTGAAGAGTTAAAGCTCTTTTCCTTCTTAATGTTATAACTTACCCAACTTTTGCCATGATGTTACTCATTTGTCATGATTTATTTAAAAATAAACATTTGTTTGTAGATGTGAACTTTTAAAAACTGTTTATTTTGAAATAATTGTATACTTATAGAAATGTTGCAGAGAGAGTATAGAGAGTTCTCATACACCCTTCAGCCAGTATCTCCCACTGTTAAGATCCTATGTTATTACCACGGTACACTTACCACAAATAAGAAACTAAGATTGGTACAATTCTGTTAACTAAATTCCACTAACATCTTTTTGTTTCTTCTCTTCCAGAACCTAGTCCAGGCAATCACACTGCATTTAGTCAGTAGTCATATCCCCTGGGTCTCCTCCAATCTGTGAATATTCTTCAGTCTTTTCCTGTTTATAATGAATTTGACACTTCAAAAGAATACTGGTTACATGTTTTGTACACCACCCCTTAACTGGGTTTATCTGACACTTTCTCAAAATTAAGCTGAGGTTATATAATTTTGGGAAGAGTACCATAATGTGTCCTTCTAATGGCATTATATCAGAGGAATACAAAATATCAATATACTTTATTACTGGTAATGTTAAGCTTAATCACTTGGTTCAGGCTTTTTCTCCCAGTTTTCAACCATAAAGTTAGTATTTTCCCCACTCCATATTCTCTTTAGAAGTGATTTGTTAAGTCCAGCTAGGTAACATTTCCTGGACAGAATAAATTCAAAGAATTTGTGGACATATGTTAACATTATCACAGTGATTAATCAATATTTAGTGTGATACTTTAAGACTATACACCTATCCTGATGATCCTTGAAGTTTCGCCCACTAATTTTAGTACTCACCAGTGGACCTTGCTTGCAATTATTACTATTGTGGTCTAATGGTAATTTTCTATTTCCCTCATTCTGTCTATATTTACTAATTATAATTCTTCCATAAGTAAGTGTTGTCTTTTCTACCCCATTTATTTATTTATCCAATCGCTTATTTATATCAATGTGGATTTGTAAATATTCATTTTATTCTTTAGGCTATAATCCAGTACTATAATTATTTAATTGGTTGCTCAAATTGCTCCAGCCTTGGTTATGGGAGAGTTTTCAAGTTGGCTGCTATGTCCGTTTGACACGCTCCCATGCTCCTGCTCCTCCTCCTTCTTCTTTTTTAGCACCTCCTTTTCTGGCATCATAAGATACATCAAGCACATTTAATATTTTTCCTGCTCAGGCCATGAAATCAACCATTTCTGCAAGGAATCCTGGTTCGTTTTATTGGAGGATAATTTTTAGAGTCCAAGATCAGGTCCCTGGGTGTGTTTATTACTACTGTGGTGTTACCGCTGTGGAAATCAATGAAGCCCACCCAAATGAGAAGAAGCAAAGGTTATTTATTCATGGTTTGCTGTAGCAATGGAGTCAGCCCTCTCACTTGAATTTGACAGAGACTCAAAGGCAGGCGGAAGAGAAGGAAAGCTTTTTAGTGGAGGGAACAGAAGGCTTCAGATATGCCCTGATGGAAGGCTGTTGGCATGCGGAAGCTGTAGGTAGGTGATAACGACAAGCAAGGCATCCTGTGTAATTGGTAAGGGATAGATATTTATCTTTCTCTGCTTGGTCCTAAGTTAGAGGCATGTCCAGAAATTAGGGAAGCTGCCTGTTATTAATCAAGTCCTAGTCATTCTGAGCCAATTCTTACAAGGGTTATTGTTTGGCTTTCCTGCACTAGTTGTTAGGGATAGCAATCTGACTTCCTACTAGTCTGACTTAAAAATAGTAGGCTGGCTTCCTAGGGTGGTTACTGTAGATAATGGGGTGGTTTCCTGGGCTGGGCTCTCTGGAAACAGGAAGTTAGGAAATGTACATACTTACTGATGCAGGCACATACACATATCTCTCTATCTTTCTGTAGATAAAATAAATATGAATTCACACTTAGGCCTTCAACTCTAATCCAGCACCAAAGAGTTTATTCTAGCATCCCCTCTTAGCTTATTTGTAACCACTTTCTCCAACAGCGAGACACCTCCAAATTCTGTCATACCATCCCTTTGTAGCCAACACCTACCTATACTTGAAGTTTAAAGAAAAACTGAATCTTTTGGGGTCCTAGGACCAAGATGGTGACATACTAGGCTCCGAAGGTTACTTCCTCCTACAACTGCACGGAATGTACAGCTACCTGTGGAGCAATTCCCTCTGCAGTAAATCCAAAACCCACCTGAGTGACTACTACACATCAAACATGAGAAAATACACTGAAACAGGTAGGAAAGACTAGGACATAATTTCACCATAAACCCCACACCTGACACAGCTCCATACAATGTGGAGGAAATCCCTAATTTGTAGCTTCTCCATGAGGAGTGAAGCATCTGGACCCCACACTTTGTGCCTCAGCTTTTAAGACTGCCACTGGAGGGATGGGCTCTCAAAATACATAGCTCTGAAAGCCAACAGGGCTGTGTCTCTAAGACCCACAAGACTTTAGCAAAGCAGTGCTCAACTGGCACACAGCACTCACTCTGGCTCTCCCCCCAGCACAGAGGGAGCAGGCCAAATCCAAAATCTCCTCTCCCAGCTTTCCCTGAATGAGTTTTATCTGCATAGTTTAAAAACTGCTGCCTACTTGTTGTGATGAGCACCAGGTGTTGTATGCAAGTGTTGAATTACTAAATTGTACACCTGAAACTCGTATTACACTGTAGCTAAACTAACTGGAATTTAAATAAAAACTTAAAGAAAAATAAAACAAAAGCTGCTGCTTTTGGGCCAGGCTTCTAAACTAGAAGGCAGTAGGAGTAGGCTGTGATCCTTTCAGAAATGAGGGGAAATAGAGGACTAATCTCCTGCCTTCTTCTTTTAATCTTCTCCAAGTCACCAGAACCTCCCTGGAAGGAGCTTGTACACATGTCTGTGCCTCAGCTTTTACAGCTGCTGCCCAAGAGATGGTCTCAGGATCAGTAGGATATAATAGCTAAAAGGGCTTCCATTTATGAATCCCATAGGACTATAGTAAATAAAGAAGCAATTCTTAACTGGCTATCTCCAGAAGGCTCAGCACAGAGGGAGCAGACAAAATCACCCATCTCCTAGCCTCTTCCTTAAAGAGGTTTATCTGCATACTTGGGGCACCTGGGTGTCTCAGTTGGTTAAGCATCTGACTCTTGGTTTCAGTTCAGGTCATGATCTCTGGATTGTGAGATCGAGCCCCCTGCATTGGGCTCCACACTCAGCGGGGAGTCTGCTTGAGATTCTTTCCCTCTGCCGCTCTCTGGTTTGCTTTCTCTCTCTCTCTCTCTCTCCCTCTCTAAAATAAATAAATAAATCTTTTTAAAAAAAGATATTACTGCATACTTTAAAAGCCACTGAGGGACATAAGTTCCCCATAAGGGAACCCTCGTAAGACCACACGCAGATTTTTCAGCAGAAATCTTGCAGGCCAGAAGGAATGGAATGACATATTCAAAGTGCTAAAAGAAAAACAAAATGAAACAAAACTTCCAAACAAGGAAACTCTACCCATCAAAGCTGTCCTTCAAAGTAAAGGAGAGATAAAGAGTTTTCCAGACAGAAAACAAACAAATAAATAAAACTAAAGGAATTCATCAACACTAGACCAAACTTACAATAAATATAGAAGGGAGTTGAAACAAAAGGAAGGTAATTGGAAACGTGAAAACATATGGAAGTATTAAATCTCACTGGTAAAGGTAACTATATAGTTAAATCCAGAATATGTTAATGTTGTAATGGTGGTAGGTAAATCACTTATAACCCTAGTATAAAGGTCAAAATAGAAAGTATTAAAATAACTATAATAATTTGTTAATGGACACATAATGTAAACAGATGCAAATGGTGACATTAAAAACATAAAATATGGGATTTACAGAGTTTTGGTATGCACTGAAGTTTAAGTTATTATCAGCTCAAAATAGAATGTTATAAATGTGTTTATTTAAGACTCATGGAAACCATAAACAAAAAATCTATAGTATATACACAAAAGATAAAGAAAAAGGAATCAATACATAATACTATATAAAATAATCAAATCTGAAAGGAAGAGAGCAAGGAAGGATAAAAAGAACAGGGGAATTAGAAAACAACCATAAAACAAGCAACAAAATATCAATAGTTATGTTCATACCTACCACTAAATATTTTAAGTAAAATGGACTAAATTCTGCAACCAAAAGATGGGTAATGGCTGAGTAAAACAAACAGAAACCAAAAAACAGGACCCAACTATATATTACCTATAAGAAGCTCACCTCACCTCTAAGGGCACACATAGACTGAAAGTGAGAATATGTAAAAAGATAAACCATGCAAATGGAAACCAAAAGGAAGTGTGAGTAGCTACACTTATATCACATAAAATAGACTTCAAGGCAAAGACTGTAATACAGACACAGAAGGCCATTGCATAATGATAAAGAGGTCAATCCAATATGAGGATATAACATTTATAAATATTTATGCACCTGACATAAGAGCACTAAAATATATAAAACAAATATTAAAAAGATCTAAAGGGAGAAGTTGATACCAATACAATAACAGGGACTTCAATACCCTACTTGCAACATTATAAAAATAATCTAGACAGAGAATCAATAAAGAAATATTGGATTAAATTATGTATTAAACCAAATGGGCCTAACAGATATATACTAAATATTCTATCAACAGCAGCAGAATGCACACTCTTCCACAGTGCACATGGAACACTCTCTGGGATAGATCTTATGTTAGGCCACAAAACAAGTCTTAATAAATTTAAGAATATTGAAAACATATTTAAGCATCCTTTCCAACCACAATGATATGAAACTAGAACCCAGTTACAAGAATACTAAAAATTAACAGATACATGGAGATTAAACAACATGTTACTGAACAACTGATGTGTCATGGAAGAAATCAAGAGAAACCAAAAACTATATTGAAACAAATGAAAATGGAAACAAAACATACTAATGCCTTTGAGAATCAACAAAAGCAGTTCTAAGAGGGAAGTTCATAGTAATAAAAACCTACATTAAGAAAAATAAAAGATATCAAATAAACACTCTAACTTAAGCATCAAGGAACTAGAAAAAGAACAAACTAAACTCTAAGTTAGCAAAAAGGAAAGAAATAACAAAGATAGCAGGGAAATAAATGAATTAGAGACTAAAAAGACAATAGAAAAGATAAGTGTATAGAAAAATTCTTAGAAACATACAAACTACCTAAGCTAAAATAGGAAGAAATAGAAAATTTGAACAGACCATAACCAGCAAAGAAATTGAATCAGTAATCAAAAATCTCCCAACAAACAAAAGTCCAGGGCCAGATGGCTTCCCAGAGAAATTCTACCAGACATTTAAAGAAGGATTAATACCTATTCTCAAATTGTTCCAAAAAATAGAAATGGAAGGAAAACTTCCCAACTCCTTCTACAAGGCTAGCATTACCTTGATTCCAAAACCAAAAAAAGACCCTACTAAACAGGAGAATTATAAGCCAATATCCCTGATGAACACAGATGCAAAAATTCTCAACAAGATACAGGCAAATTGAATCCAACAGTACATTAAAAGAATTATTCACCAAGATTAACTGGGCTTTGTACCTGGGCTGCAAGGGTGGTTCACAAATCAATCACCGTGATAAACCACATCAATAAAAGAAAGAATAAGAACCATATGATCCTCTCAATAGGTGCAGGAAAAAAGGCAATTGACAAAATACAGTATCCATTCTTAATAAAACTCCTCAACAAAGTAGGGATAGATGGAACATACCTCAATGTCATAAAAGCCATATATGAAAGACCCACAGATAATATCATCCTCAATGGGGAAAAATTGAGAGCTTTTCCTCTATGATCAGAACAAGGCAGGGATGTCCACTCTCACCATTACCATTTAACATAGTACTGGAAGTCTTAGCCTCAGCAATCAGACAACAACAACAACAGCAACAACAACAACAACAACAAAATAAAAGGCATCCATATCAGCAAAGAAGACAAACTTCCACTATTTGCAGGTGACATGATACTCTATGTAGAAAACCTAAGAGACTCCACCAAAATATTGCTAGAATACATGAATTCAGCAAAGTCACAGGATATAAAATCAACATATAGAAATCTGTTGCATTTCTATATGCCAATAATGAAGCAGCAGCAGAAGAAATCATGGAATTGATCCCATTTACAATTGTGCCAAAACCCATACGATACCTAGGCATAAACCTAACCAAAGAGGTAAAAGCTCTGTACTATGAAAACTACAGAACACATATGAAAGAAACTGAAGAGGACACAAAGAAATGGAAAAACATTCCATGCTCATGGATTGGGAGGACAAACATTGCTAAAATGTGTATACTACCCAAAGCAATCTACACATTTAAAGCAATTCCTACCAGGCGCCTGGGTGGCTCAGTCTTTGGGCAGCTGCCTTCGGCTCAGGTCATGGTCCCAGAGTCCTGGGATGGAACCCCACATCGGGCTCCCTGCTCAGCAGGAAGCCTGCTTCTCCCTCTCACACTCCCCCTGCTTGTGTTCCCTGTCTCACTGTGTCTCTCTCTGTCAAATAAATAAAATCTTTAAAAAAAGCAATCCCTATCAAAATACCAACAGCATTTTTCATAGAGCTAGAACAAACAATCCTAAAATTTGTATGGAACCATAAAAGACCCCAAATAGCCAAAGCAATCTTGAAAAAAAAAAAAAAAAAGGCAAACCTGGAGGCATCATGATTCTAGGCTACAAGCTATATTACAAAGCTGTAGTCATCAAGACAGTATGGTACTGCCAAAAAAACAGACACATAGATCAATGCAACAGATTAGAAAATCCAGAAATGGACCCTCCACTCCTCAACTCTATGGTCAACTAATTGTTGACAAAGCAGGAAAGAATAGCCAATGGAAAAAAGACAGTGTCTTCAACAAATGGTGTTGGGAAAACTGGACAGCAACATGCGGAAGAATGAAACTGAGCCACTTTCTTACACCATATGCAAAAATAAATTCAAAAAGAATGAAAAACCTAAATGTGAGACAGGAGAACATCAAAATCCTAGAGAAGAACACAGGCAGCAACCTCTTTGACCTTAGTCACAGCAACTTCTTGCTAGACACGTCTCCAAGGGCAAGAGAAACAAAAACAAAAACAAAAATGAACTACTGGAACTTCATCAAGTTAAAAGCTTCTACACAGCAAAGGAAACAATCAACAAAACTAAAAGGCAGCTTATGGAATGGGAGAAGATATTTGTAAATGACATATGTGATAAAGGGTTAGTATCCAAAAATCTATAAAGAACTTATCATTGTTAACATCCAAAACCAAATAATCCAGTTGAGAAATGGACAGAAGACATGAATAGACATTTTTCTAAAGAAGACATCCAGATGGCTAACAGACACATGAAAATATTCTCAACATCACCCATCATCAGGGAAATACAAATCAAAACTATGATGAGATACCAACTCACACTGGTCAGAATAGCTAAAATTAACAACTCAGGTAAACAACAGGTGTTGGTGAGGATGCGGAAAAAGGGGAAACCTCTTGCACTGTTGGTGGGAATGACCACTCTGGAAAACATTGTGGAGGCTCCTCAAAAAGTTAAAAATAGAACTACCCTACGACCTAGCAATTGCACTACTAGGTTTTTACCCACAGGATACAGAAATACTGATTCAAAAAGGTACAAGAACCCCAGTGTTTATAGCAGAATTATCAACAATAGCCAAACTATGGAAAAAGCCCAAATGTCCATCGACTGATGAATGGATAAAGAAGAGGATATATATAATATATATAATTACTCGGAAGGATGAAATTTGCCACTTGCAACGATACAGATAGAGCTAGAGAGTGTATTATGCTAAGTGAAAGAAGTCAGTCAGAGAAAGACCAACACCATTTGATTTCACTCATACGTGGAATTTAAGAAACAAAACAGATCAATATATGAGAGGGAAAAAAAGGGGGGGAGAACTCTTAATGATAGAGAACAAACTGAGGGTTGATGATGGAGGAAGATGGGTGGGGGATGGGCTAGATAGATGATGGGTATTAAGGAGGGCACTTGTTATGATGAGCACTGGATATTGTGTATAAGTGATGAACCAGTGAATTCTACTGACGTCAATATTGCACTGTATGTTAACTAAAATTTAAACAAAAATTTGAAAAAAAATTAGTGTAATTAAGAGCTGTTTTTTAGGGATAAAATAGACAAAGCTTTAGTTAAACTTAAGAAGAAAAGAGGAGAGAGGACAAAAATAAATAGCACTAGAAATGAGAGAGAAACATTACACATAATCCCAAAGATATATAAAGAATCATGAGACGATTCTTAACAATCATATATGAACGAGTCAGACAACCTTGAAGAAATGGATAAACTCTAAGACATATATGACCCACCAAGACTGAATCATGAAGAAATATAAAATGTGAAGTGGCCAATAAAGAATCAGATTGAATCAGTAACCCAAATTCTCCCGATGAAGAAAAGTCCAGACCAGATGGCACTGATGGTGATTTCTACCAAACATTTAAAAAATGAATGCCAATGCTTCTCAGACTCTTCTAAATTGAAGAGGAAAGAATACTGCCAAACTCATTTCTGAGGTCATCATTACCCTGATACCAAAGCAAGACAAGGACACTGCAAGAAAAGAAAATTAAAGGCCAATATCCCTGATGACCATAGGTGCATAAATCCTCAACAAAATATTATCAAACTGAATTCAATAATACATGACAACGATTATACACCATGATCAAGTGGGATTTATTCTAGAGATGTAAGGATGGTTCAACATCTACAAATCAAAAAATGTGATACACCACATTAATAAAATAAAGGATAAAAATCATATGATCATTTCAGTAAGTGCAGAAAAAGCATTTGACAAAATTCAGCGTTCTTCCATGACGAAAACTCTCAAGAAACTGGGTACACACAGAATGCACTCAACATGATAAAGGTCATACATGATAAGCCCACAGGCAGCATTATAGTTAATGGTAAAAAGCTGAAAGCTTTTCCTCTAAGATCAGGAACAAGACAAAGATGCCCACTCTCACCACTCTTATTTAACATAGTATTGGAACTAGCTAGAGCAATTAGGCAAGAAAGAAAAATCAAAACAAATAAAAGGTATCCAAATAGGAAAGGAAGAAATAAAACGGTCTTTATTTATACAGGACATGATACTGTATACAGAAAACCTTAAAGAATCCATCAAAACTGTTAGAATTAATAATTTCAGAAAGTTGCACCATACAAAATCAATACACAAAAATCAATTATATTTCTACACACCAACAACGACTATCAGAAAGAGAAATTAAGGAAACAATCCCACTTACAATAGCGCCAAAATCAATTAAATATTTAGGAATATTTAACCAAAGAAGTGAAAGACCTGCACACTGAAAACCATGAAAGACTGATGAAAGAAATTAGTATTGTATAGCTGGAGAGGCCTGCCACATTCACAGACTGAAAATATTAATATTGCTAAAATGTCCATACTACCCAAAGTAATCTACAGAATCAGTGCAGGCCCTATCAAAATTGCAAAGGCATTTTTCACAGAAATAGAAAAAAAAAATCCTAAGATTTGTAGAGAAACACAAAACACACCAAAAAGCTAAAGCAATCTTGCAAAAAAGGAACAAAGCCAGAGGCAACACATTTCCTGATTCAAATTATATTACAATGGGATAGTAGTCAAACCAGTATGGTATTGGCATAGAAACAGACACAGAAATCAATGAAACAGAATAGAAAGCCCATAAATAAATGAATATATGGTCAAATTTTTTTTTACAAAAAAATCTAAGAATACAAAGTGGGGAAAGAATAGTCTTTAATAAATGCTTTTGGGCAAAAATAAACTCAAAATGGATTAAAGACCTAAATGTGAGACTTGAAACCATAAAAATCCTAGAAGAGAACACAGGCAGCAATTTCTCTGACATTGGCCTTAGCAACATTTTTCTAGATACGTCTCCTAAGGCTAGGGAAACAAAGGCAAAAATAAACTATTGGGACCACATCAAAATAAAAAGCTTCTGCCCAGTGAAGGAAACAATCAACAAAACTAAAAGGCAAACTACAGAATGGGAGAAGATTTTGCAAATGACATATCTGATAAAGGGTTAGTATCCAAAATCTATAAAGAACTTTTCAAACTAAACACCCCCAAAAATAAATAATCCAATTAAAAAGGGGCAGAAGGCATGAACAGACATTTCTCCAAAGAAGACTTACAAATGGCCAACAAACACATGAAAAAGATGCTCAACATCACTTATCGTCAGGGAAATACAAGTCAAAACCACAGTGAAATATCACCTCACACCTGTCAGAAAACTAAAATCAAAAACACAAGAAACAACAAACATTGGCAAGGATGTGCAGAAAAAGGAACCCTCTTGCACTCTTGGTGGGAATGAAAACTGGTGCAACCACTGCAGAAATCATATGGGGGTTCCTCAAAAAGTTAGAAATAGAACTACCCTATGATCCATTAATTGCACTACTGCCTATTTATCCCCAAAATACAAAAACATTAATTCAAAGTGACACTTGCACCCTTATGTTTTTAGCAGCATTATTTACAATAGCCAAATAATGGAAATAGCCCAAGTATCCATTGATTGATGAATGATAAATAAGAAAATAAGATGTGTTATGAGTGTATGTGTGTGTGTGTGTGCGTGTGTGTGTGTGCATGTGTGTGTGTGTGTGTAGTGGAATATTATTCAGTCATAAAAAAGAATGAAATCTTGTTATTTGCCACAACATGGATAAAACTAGGGAGTACTGTGCTAAGCAAGATGAGATAGAGAAAAATACAACAAAAAAGCAAAGGAAAAAAAGGAGAGAGAAACCAAGAAACAGACTCTTAAGTATAGAGAACAAACTGATGGTTACCAGAGGGGAGGTAGGTGGGTGGATGCTTGAAATAGGTGATGCGGATTAAGGACTGAATTTGTCCTGATGAGCACCAGCAGATGTATGGAATTGTTGAATCACTATATTGTATACCTGCAACTAAAACAACACTATATATTAACATACTGGAATTAAAATTAAAGACTTCATTAATTAATAAATTAAAAAATAAATGGTGTTGGAAATTGGACTGCCACATCAAAGGGATGAAACTGGATTCCTATATACACCACACACAAAAATCAACTCAAAATGGATTAAAGACTTGAACATAAGACCTGGAATTGTACAAGTCCTAGAAGAAAATACAGGGGGTAAGCTCCTTGACACTCATCTTGACAACGATTTCTTTCAGATTTAACACCAAAAGCAAAGCCAACAAAAGCAAAAATAAACAAGTGGAATCACATCAGACTTAAAGGCTTCTGGGCAGCGAAAGAAACCATCCAACAAAATGAAAAAGGCAACCTATCAAATGGGAGAAAATATTTGCAAACCACTTATCCAAGAAGGGTTAATATCCAGACTATACAAGGAACTCATATAACTTAATAGAAAAAAACCCAAATATCCCAAATTAAAAAAAAAAATTTTGCCCCAGTGGGCAAAAGTCCTAAACAGCCATTTTTCCAAAGAAGATATACAAATAGCTGACCGGTACATAAAAATGTGCTCAACATCACTAATCATCAGGGAAACGAAAAATCAAAACCACAATGAGATATCACCTCCCACCTGTTAGGATGACTATTATCCAAAAGACAAGAGATAAATGCTGGAAAGGATGTGGAAGGATGTGGGGGAAAGGGGGGAATCTTTGTGCACCACTGGTGAGAATTTACACTGGTATACTCTGAATGGAAAACAGTATGAAGGTTTCAAAAAAAATTAAAAATAGAGCTACCATATGATCCAGCAGTTCTACTTACAGGTATATACCCAAAGGAAGTGAAAGCATTATCTCGAAGAGATATCTGTATCCCCATGTTCAATGCAGCATTATTCACAATAGTCAAGGTACAGAAACAACCTAAGAGTCCATTGACAGATGAATTGATAAAAAATATATACATAGAATATAATACTATTGAGCCTTAAAAAAGAAAGAAATCCTGACATTTGCAACAACATGAATCAGCCTGGAAGGCATTATGCTCAGTGAGATAAGTCAGACCAAGAAATACCACATACAGTCAAACTCAGAAACAGAACAGAAAAGCAGTTGCCAGGGGCTAGGTGGTAGGGGAAACAGGGAGAGGTTGGTAAAAGGGTACAAACTTGGAGTAATAAGATGAATCAGGTCTGAGGATTTAATATATAACACTGTGACTATAGTGACAACAGTCTATTGTATAAATGAAATTTGCTGAGAGAACTTAAATGTTCTCATCACCCCCTCCCCCTAATAAAAAAAAAAGGTAATTGTGTGAGATGATAGATATGTTAATAAACTGGATGAGGGAACTCCTTTCATGATGTACATCTATATCAAAACATCACATTGTACAGTTTAAACAGCTCACAATTTTATAAATTATGTATCAATAAACTGGAAAACAAAATAAAAATGAAATATTTTGTTGTCATAATTATGAGTTAACATTGCAAAAGACAGGGATTTCAAGGTTAATACATGGGTTTTCAGTAAAACCAATCTTCTGTGTCCTCAGAGCCATCTCTCTAGATGTGATTCTTGGTTCTTACTGTCCCTAGCCTTTTGAGCACCAAGCTCATTACTATTAGAGAAGAAAGATCCTTTCTTCTTTTTATAATTCTTATGTATGATTTTCTCCTTTAGTGAGTCCCTTTTGTACTGTCCCTGTAAATTTTTACTGAAGGTGATAGAGTGGTCTTTTCTTGTGAATAAGGATACAGCTGCAGGGTCTGAATTGAAATTTTTGGATTTCCTCCTCCTTAAGTTTAAATACACAACCAATTTACTGTTTTCCAGGCCCATTTACCTTGGTTTGACTAGTAGAAATTTCTATTACCTTTTTCTTCAAATATTGATTTGAGTCTTATAGTCTTCTCAGAAACTGAAATATTAATTTAATTTCACGAGGATATACTTCATTATTTCCTCTCTAGTTTATTATGTTTCTCAATTTTGTCTGTAAATGAAAGTTTAGGTCATTTCAGATTGACTGTGTGCTATTTTACTATCAACCTTAGTTTGGCTTTAACACAGAAAGATCTCAGAGCTTTTTGGGGTTTTGTTTTTACATTTCTTATTTTTTTATTTTACTTTATTTTATTTTATTATTTTTTGAGCACAGTTGATACACAACATTATGTTAGTTTCAAATGCAGAGATCTCAGAGCTTTTTATTTTCCTTTGCAGACCACTAAGTTTTCAGGACCAGAATACAAAGTGAAAGTCCAATTATGTCTAGGGAAAAATAAAAGAGGAAAAGAACCAAATCTTTTTAAAAAAAATCTGTAATTAATTGTGAATTTTATTTTATTTTATTAATTTTTTTAATTGTGAATTTTAATGATCTATTTGCTTCTTATCCCTCCATATCGTTATTAGTTAAAAATCAACTGGATTGATGAATCAAAACCTGTGCAAAAATTTAGTCCAATTTTTTAAAAAACCTAATAATGCCCATTAGGGATAATAAAGATTTTTAACTCTGGCAATGCTTAATCATGTATTTTTAAAAAGTTTTATTTCTTAAAGTAATGCTTAGCACATAGTAGGTATTTAACAACCTTGTGTTTGATTAAGCTGAAATAATGAAAAGAATTTATAACTTTTGTTATTTCAGCTAAAATATGTACATATTAAAAAGACTATTCATGAATACATTTAAAAATGAATAGTCACAAATTATTCTTCAAATTATTATTAATGTTTACCATGCTACTGTGAACAAATATATTAAATGTTCATCTTATATTTCAATTGGAGTATCAAGAAAAAGACTATTTTAGAAAACCAAACTAATGAGGTCACAAAAATATTTTTTCTATTTGCACATTATCCACTTAACATGTTAATATGGAAATGGAAAATTAGTTTACACCATGAATTTATTATTTAGTTCTAGTAAAATTTAGTAAAATTTACATAAACGAATTAAAACTACTTAAACAGATTTGCTGTGAAATTAACATTCTTTACTAAAGTAATTTTATGATACTCATGTTGTATGTTCTTTCTTTACCCTTCATTCACCCCTAGCAACCCATTCAAATAACTACAAATCTCACGTGTTTCAATGACAGGTAGCATTTTATCACCCTAATTCTTGAAGACAGACATTAATTAGTTTTGATTTGTCTAAATGACAAAGTTGCTTGAGAAAAACTGAAATCCTTATTTAAGAATAGGTTCAGGCGGAGCAAGATGGCGGAGGAGTAGGAGACCTAGATTTCGTCTGGTCTCAGGAATTCAGCTGAATAGGGATCAAACCACTCTGAACACCTACGAACTCAACAGGAGATCGAACAGGAGAGTAGCAACAACTCTCTGAACAGAGAAGCGACCACTTACTGGAAGCTAGGGCATGCGGAGAAGTGAATCCGAGGCGATATTCGGGAGGATAGACGGCGGGGGAGGGGCCTCCGCCGGCCGCTTCTGGCAAGTGATAGAGCCGCGGAGCACAAAATCGGACCTTTTAGAAGTTGGCTCGGCGGAGGGACGTCGCTGCAGTGGCTAAGCGGGGGGTGGAATCCTCCCGGGACAGTGTGGTCTCAGGACCCTTGGGGTCACGGAGAGACCGGGGGTGCCTGAGTGCGCCAGAGCTCCCAGGTATCAGAGCGGGGAAGCCGGCTGCAGAGACGGAGCAGAGTCGCGGGCTCTCAGCTCGGGGTTGCCATAAACTGTGATCTGCGGCCCAGTCGGGGCACGGCTCCCCCAGCAGGGACCCAACAAGCAGCAGAGCCGGGGAGACGCCCCTTCCTTCCCTGGGAGGAGCGGTGCGGGAACGCACTGCAGGGATCTGCTGGGTTTGGAGACTCCGCGCGGGGTCGGGTGCCAGAGATAGCAACGCTCGATCACAGGCCGGGTGAGCACGGAGTGCGGCCGGAGACCGGGGACACGGAAGTGACTGCTTTTCTCTGGGGACACACTGAGGAGCGGGGCCCCGAGTTCTCAGCTCCTCCGGGTGGAGATTGGGAGGCCACCATTTCTGCCCTGGTCCTCCAAAGCTGTATCGAGAGCTTGCAGGGAACAAAAGCTCCTGAGAGCAAACCGGAGCAGCTTCCTTAGCCCGGACCGACAAGGGCGGGGCAATTCCGCCTCCGGCAAAGACATTTGGAAACCACAGCAACAGGCCCCTCCCCCAGAAGATCAGCACAAACAGCCAGCAAGCCAAGACCAAGTTGATCGATCAAGGAGAATGGGAGAACTCCAGCGCTAGGGGAATACTGCACATAGATTCATGGCTTTTTTTTTTTTTTTACCATGATCCATTATTTCATCAAAGTTAATTTTTGTTGACTGTTTTTTTTTATTTTTCTTTTTCCCTTTTTCAACCAACATCTTATCAATCCCTTTTTAAAAAAAAAAAAAAACATTTTTTATTTTTCATTTTTAGAGTCATATTTTATCCCTTCATAGTAGTTACCCTTATTTTTGGCATATATATATAAGTTGTTCTCTCTTTAAAATTTTGGGGTACAGTTTCTTCTAACAGATCAAAATATACCCTAAATCACTAGTGTATGGCTTTGTTCTAGTCTCCTGCGTGATCACACTCTCTCCCTTTTTCCTTTTTTTTTTTTCCTTAAATCTTCTTTCTTTTTCAAACAACTTATCTTACCAAGTCCTTTTATAAAATCTTTTATAATTTTCATCTTTACAGTCATCTTCCATCCCTTCATTGTATCAACCTTTATTTTGTACATATATGTCTTTCTTCCTTTAAAATTTTAGGAGGCACTTTTTTCTAACAGACCAAAATACGCCCAAAATCTAGTGTGTGGCACTGATCTATGCACTAGCCTGATCATATTTGATCACATTCTGCTTATTTTGTATTGTTTTGTTTTTGTTTTATCTTTTTTTTTCTTTTTCTCTTTCTATTTTCTTTCTTTCCCTTTCTTTTCCCCTGGTTTCAGGTCTTTTCTGATTTGTATACAGTATATTTGCTGGGGACATTGTAAACCTGTTAGCATTTTGTTCTCTCATTCATCTATTCTCCTCTGGACAAAATGACAAGACGAAAGAAATCACCTCAGCAAAAAGAACAAGAGGTAGTACCATCAGCCAGGGACCTACTCAATACGGATATTAGTACGATGTCGGACCTAGAGTTCAGAATCATGACTTTAAAGATACTAGGTGGGCTTGAAAAAAGCGTGGAAGTTATTAGAGAAACCCTTTCTGGAGAAATAAAAGAACTAAAATCTAACCAAATCGAAATCAAAAAGGCTATTGATGAGGTGCAATCAAAAATGGGGGCACTAACTGCTAGGATAAATGAGGCAGAAGAGAGAATCAGCGATATAGAAGACCAAATGATGGAAAATAAAGAGGCTGAGAAAAAGAGAGAGAAACAACTACAGGATCACGAGGGCAGAATTCGAGAGATAAGTGATACGATAAGATGAAACAACATTAGAATAATTGGGATCCCAGAAGAAGAAGAGAGAGAGAGAGGGGCAGAAGGTATATTGGAGCAAATTATAGCAGAGAACTTCCCTAATGTGTGGAAGGAAACAGGCATTAAAATCCAGGAGGCACAGAGAACCCCTCTCAAAATCAATAAAAATAGATCAACACCCCGACATCTAATAGTAAAACTTACGAGTCTCAGAGACAAAGAGAAAATCCTGAAAGCAGCTTGGGAGAAGAGATATGTAACCTACAATGGTAGAAACATTAGATTGGCAACAGACCTATCCACAGAGACCTGGCAGGCCAGAAAGGACTGGCAAGATATCTTCAGAGCACTAAACGAGAAAAATATGCAGCCAAGAACACTATATCCAGCTAGGCTATCATTGAAAATAGAAGGAGAGATAAAAAGCTTCCAGAACAAACAAAAACTAAAGGAATTTGCAAACACGAAACCAGCTCTGCAAGAAATATTGAGAGGGGTCCTCTAAGCAAAGAGAGAACCTAAAAGCAGCAAAGAGCAGAAAAGAACACAGACAACAGACAGTTAACAGTCACCTTACAGGTAATACAATGGCACTAAATTCATACCTTTCAATAGTTACCCTGAATGTAAATGGGCTAAATGCCCCAATCAAAAGACACAGGCTATCAGATTGGATTAAAAAACAAGACCCATCCATATGCTGTCTGCAAGAGACTCATTTTAGACCCAAAGACGCCCCCAGATTGAAAGTGAGGGGGTGGAAAACCATTTACCATGCTACTGGACACCAAAAGAAAGCTGTGGTGGCAATCCTTATATCAGACAAACTAGATTTTAAAACAAAGACTGTAATAAGAGATGAGGAAGGACACTATATCCTACTTAAAGGGTCTATCCAACAAGAAGATCTAACAATTGTAAATATCTATGCCCCGAACATGGGAGCAGCCAATTATATAAGGCAATTAATAACAAAAGCAAAGAAACACATTGACAACAATACAATAATAGTGGGGGACTTTAACACCCCCCTGACTGAAATGGACAGATCATCTAAGCAAAAGATCAACAAGGAAATAAAGACTTTAAATGACACACTGGACCAAATGGACTTCACAGACATATTCAGAACATTCCATCCCAAAGCAACGGAATACACATTCTTCTCTAGTGCCCATGGAACATTCTCCAGAATTGATCACATCCTAGGTCACAAATCAGGTCTCAATCGGTACCAAAAGATTGGGATCATTCCCTGCATATTTTCAGACCACAATGCTTTGAAACTAGAACTCAACCACAAGAGGAAAGTCGGAAAGAACTCAAATACATGGAGGCTAAAGAGCATACTACTAAAGAATGAATGGGTCAACCAAGAAATTAAAGAAGAATTAAAAAAATTCATGGAAACCAATGAAAATGAAAACACAACTGTTCAAAATCTTTGGGATACAGCAAAGGCAGTCCTGAGAGGAAAGTATATAGCAATACAAGCCTTTCTCAAGAAACAAGAAAGGTCTCAAATACACAACCTAACCCTACACCTAAAGGAGCTGGAGAAAGAACAGCAAAGAAAGCCTAAACCCAGCAGGAGAAGAGAAATCATAAAGATCAGAGCAGAAATCAATGAACTAGAAACCAAAAGAACAGTAGAACAGATCAACGAAACTAGGAGCTGGTTCTTTGAAAGCATTAACAAGATTGATAAACCCCTGGCCAGACTGATCAAAAAGAAAAGAGAAATGACCCAAATCAACAAAATCATGAATGAAACAGGAGAGATCACAACCAACACCAAAGAAATACAAACAATTATAAGAACATATTATGAGCAACTCTATGCCAGCAAATTAGATAACCTGGAAGAAATGGGTGCATTCCTAGAGATGTATCAACTACCAAAATTGAACCAGGAAGAAATAGAAAACCTGAACAGACCTATAACCACAAAGGAAATTGAAACAGTCATGAAAAATCTCCCAAGAAACAAAAGCCCAGGGCCAGATGGCTTCCCAGGGGAATTCTATCAGACATTTCAAGAAGAATTAATACCTATTCTCCTGAAACTGTTCCAAAAAATAGAAATGGAAGGGAAACTTCCAAACTCACTTTATGAGGCCAGCATTACCTTGATCCCAAAACCAGACAGAGACCCCATCAAAAAAGAGAATTACAGACCAATATCCTTGATGAACATGGATGCAAAAATTCTCACCAAAATACTAGCCAATAGGATCCAACAGTACATTAAAAGGATTATTCACCACGACCAAGTGGGATTTATTCCTGGGCTGCAAGGCTGGTTCAACACCCGCAAATCAATCAACGTGATACAATACATTAACAAAAGAAAGAACAAGAATCATAGGATCCTCTCAATAGATGCAGAAAAAGCATTTGACAAAGTACAACATCCTTTCTTGATCAAAACTCTTCAGAGTATAGGGATAGAGGGTACATACCTCAATATCATAAAAGCCATCTATGAAAAACTTACAGCGAATATCATTCTCAATGGGGAAAAGCTGAGAGCTTTTCCCCTAAGGTCAGGAACGCGGCAGGGATGTCCACTCTCACCACTGCTATTCAACATAGTATTAGAAGTCCTAGCCACAGCAATCAGACAACAAAAAGAAATCAAAGGCATCCAAATCGGCAAAGAGGAAGTCAAACTCTCACTCTTTGCAGATGATATGATACTGTATGTGGAAAACCCAAAAGACTCCACCCCAAAACTGCTAGAACTCATACAGGAATTCAGTCAAGTGGCAGGATATAAAATCAATGCACAGAAATCAGTGGCATTCCTATACACCAACAACAAGACAGAAGAGAGACAAATCAAGGAGTCGATCCCATTTACAATTGCACCCAAAACCATTAGATACCTAGGAATAAATCTAACCAAAGAGGCAAAGGATCTGTACTCAGAAAACTATAAAATACTCATGAAAGAAATTGAAGAAGACACAAAGAAATGGAAAAACGTTCCATGCTCATGGATTGGGAGAATCAACATTGTGAAGATGTCAATGCTACCTAGAGCAATCTACACATTCAGTGCAATCCCCATCAAAATACCATCCACTTTTTTCAAAGAAATGGACCAAATAATCCTAAAATTTGTATGGAACCAGAAGAGACCCAGAATAGCCAGAGGAATACTGAAAAAGAAAAGCAAAGCTGGCGGCATCACAATTCCGGACTTCCAGCTCTATTACAAAGCTGTCATCATCAAGACAGTTTGGTACTGGCACAAAAACAGACACATAGATCAATGGAACAGAATCGAGAGCCCAGAAATGGACCCTCAACTCTATGGTCAACTTATTTTTGACAAAGCAGGAAAGAATGTCCAATGGCAAAAAGACAGTCTCTTCAACAAATGGTGTTGGGAAAATTGGACAGCCACATGCAGAAGAATGAAACTGGACCATTTCCTTACACCACACACAAAAATAGACTCCAAATGGTTGAAAGACCTAAACGTGAGACAGGAGTCCATCAAAATCCTAAAGGAGAACACAGGTAGCAACCTTTTCGACCTTAGCCGCAGAACTTCTTCCTAGAAACATCGCCAAAGGCACGGGAAGCCCAGGCAAAAATGAACTATTGGGATTTCATCAAGATAAAAAGCTTTTGCACAGCAAAAGAAACAGTCCACAAAACCAAAAGACAACCGACAGAATGGGAGAAAATATTTGCAAATGACATATCAGATAAAGGGCTAGTATCCAAAATCTATAAAGAACTTATCAAACTCAACACCCAAAGAACAAATAATCCAATCAAGAAATGGGCAGAAGACATGAACAGACATTTCTCCAAAGAAGACATCCAAATGGCCAACAGGCACATGAAAAAGTGCTCAACATCGCTCGGCATCAGGGAAATCCAAATCAAAACCTCAATGAGATACCACCTCACACCCGTCAGAATGGCTAAAATTAACAAGTCAGGGAACGACAGATGTTGGCGGGGATGTGGAGAAAGGGGAACCCTTCTACACTGTTGGTGGGAATGCAAGCTGGTGCAACCACTCTGGAAAACAGTATGGAGGTTCCTCAAACAGTTGAAATTAGAGCTACCGTTCGATCCAGCAATTGCACTACTGGGTATTTACCACAAAGATACAAATGTAGGGACCCGAAGGGGTACGTGTACCCCAATGTTTATAGCAGCAATGTCCACAATAGCCAAACTGTGGAAAGAGCCAAGATGCCCATCGACAGATGAATGGATAAAGAAGAAGTGGTATATATACACAATGGAATATTATGCAGCCATCAAAAGGAATGAGATCTTGCCATTTGCAACGACGTGGATGGAACTGGAGGGTGTTATGCTGAGTGAAATAAGTCAATCAGAGAAAGACATGTATCACATGACCTCACTGATATGAGGAATTCTTAATCTCAGGAAACAAACTGAGTGTTACTGGAGTGGTTGGGGTGGGAGGGATGGGGTGGCTGGGTGATAGACATTGAGGAGGGTATGTGCTACGGTGAGCACTGTGAATTGTGCAAGACTGTTGAATCACAGATCTGTACTTCTGAAACAAATAACGCAACATATTTTAAGAAAAAAGAAAAAGAAGAAGATAACAGGAGAGGAAGAAAAGGGGAGTATGTCAGAGGGGGAGACGAACCATGAGAGATGATGGACTCTGAAAAACAAACTGAGGGTTCTAGAGGGGAGGGGGGTTAGGGGGATGGGTTAGCCTGGTGATGGGTATTGAGGAGGGCACGTTCTGCATGGAGCACTGGGTGTTATGAACAAACAATGAATCATGGAACACTGCACCAAAAACTAATGATGTAATATATGGTGATTAACATAACAATAAAAAAAGAAAAAAAAAAGAATAGGTTCAAATCTTTATTCTAGCTTTTTCTAGCTATGTTCCCTTGACTGGATTATGTAACATCCACGACCTTCATTTTACTTCTCTCTCTATATATAAGAATCCTAATATCTACCTTAAAGCCCTGTTGGGAGTGTATGTATAATCATCACGATCATCACAATTTTGATGTTGGAAATGTTTGATTCTGGTTTTCATTTTCAAAATTCTCCGGCAGCTATAAACGTCAGGAACAGTAACTGATAAATAAGAGATACTTTAAATGTTATAATTCTGCCACATAAGTTAATCGTTACAAAACTTAAATTTAAAATCACGATTAAGTGGAATCCAATTCGATAGCTTATCAATATCATCCAAAGTAACAGATTGCTTCCTTGAAAGTTTACTGAAACATGGCAAATCAAGGTGGATATTAACAGGTTTGTTGTTGTTGTTGTTGTTGTTGTTTTTGAGAGCATGAAAGAATTATGTGATATCCTGGTTCTGAGACTTTATTTCCCTTTATTAAAATATAAATGTTTCTTGTTATTATGATGGGTAATTCTCAATAAGAATACAAATGAAATAATACTGAGAGATAACTTCCCATTTTATCATAAGGGGGGCAGCTTGTTATAAAGGAAAATATATAGGTTTTGAAACCAGAAGGAAGTATACTCAAGTCCAAATCTCCACTGATTAATATGAAATAGCTACAGCTCTGACTCTTAGTTTCCTCATCATTGATATAGGATTAATAAAGTTTTTCTGTCAGAGTTGTTGTGATGGTAAGAAATAATACTTATGAAGATATTAGTGTGCTATTTGGTCCCTAACAGGCCCTCAGTTCATGATTATGGTTCCTATTATGAGAATGTGTTCTGTTTGTATAAGCATCCTTACCAAAACTGTAGGTAGAGACTTTGACAAGTATCCATCATGCGTTCATTAGATGTATTCATGCATTCATACATTCATTCATTCATTCATTCATTCATAATAATATTCAAGGCAGTATCAAGGCAGTGAGGACAAGGAAGTGAAGGAAATCAACAGAAGTAAGTACAATGCAAAGCAAAGAGATCAATTACTGAAGTAGAGACAGTCACCAGAATGTGAGAAAAGGGAAATGTTTTAGGAAAGTACCACAGAGGAGCTAGAATTTAAGACTGGTCATGGAAGACGAATACTGTTCCTAAAATTTGAGAAGTTGTAGAGAGGATTTACACTCTGAAAACAAGAGTAAGTTCCACACACAACCTGAATATAGTTCTGAGCCTCATGTGACCCATTCTTCAAGCAAACCGACTCGAGTAACAAGAAGAGAGTAATTCCAATCTTATAATTGTATCTCTCAAAGAACATCAAAGGGTACACAATCTAAAACCTACTTCTGCCATTCTTTTCATTCTGTATTTTTTTTTTTACCCCCTTCTGCTTCCCCTGAAGTATCTCTTCATGTTTCTCCTTCGCTATACGCATCAAAATACACTTCATCCCAAGAGGTCTTTCCTTTTCCATTTCTTTTGTGGTATTTCTCTTTATTCTTATCTCTTGTAGGAGTTACTCTTGACACAATTCAAATTTCCTATTCTGATTTTCTCTCCACTGATTAGCATGATCTGCTTTAAAAAAAGGGAGCAAGAACTAGGGCAGGGGTTCTTTTCCAAGGGATTCAAGGAGAGGAGTGTATTTGAACATAATTGGTTTCTCTGATAATCTTATGCATTATATTTCATGCATTTAGAAACACCATTTTGAGAAATAATCCATAGGTTTCTCCAGATTGCCAAAGCTCATGGCACAAAACATGTTTAGGAAGCTTTGAAATGAGGGTGAAGTAGGAGCAACTGAAAATGGCAGCAAATATTTACTCACTCAAATTTTTGTCCACATTTCACTTGAAAGCACCTGCAGTTTTGTGGAAAGCAGTAAGCAGTCACTGTGGCCAAAACTTATTGTGAGGACAGGAATCGAAGGGAGATGAGACATTGATTTCTTACGTGAACAAAAACAGAAATGACACACAAAACAGCCATGATGCTGTGCATAAATAGTAGCAGTCTCTTTGTAAAAACATAAAGGACTCATTCTCTGTATTTTTCTTTCTATGCTCTTTCAGATTATCCTGCCACTTCTC
The DNA here is from genome assembly GCF_009762305.2 of Zalophus californianus. Classification (NCBI taxonomy): domain Eukaryota; kingdom Metazoa; phylum Chordata; class Mammalia; order Carnivora; family Otariidae; genus Zalophus; species Zalophus californianus. Next base: position 41,733,491 of record NC_045595.1, on the reverse strand, counting down.
TCATTAGCTTTCCCAAAATTATCCACAGCCCAAATCTAGCAAAGACATAGTCAAACTTACTAAAACCTCTGATTTCAAAGGAAATTAGTTGCTACCTCAAATTAAACGGAAATCAGCTGTCACGGTTCAAATACTTCGCAGCAGCTACCCAGCCATCTAATTCCCGTCCTGTCTCCCCTCATACCCTCCACACCTCTTCTAATGCCTTAACTAGAAATCTTCAAGGGAGTAGATTTCTGAAAGACATTCCTGTCAGCTTTTAGTGTTGCTGAAAAATCAACCCACCTGCCACCAGCCGTGTGACAGTTTATATAGTGTTGCCAGGCCCATAATGGTTCAGAGTCCTTGTGAATATATTATTTTTGGCAGGTTCCTCTCCCAATTAAGGACCACACAGAACTCTCCATTCACAGTCAAAATTCCTGGAAGTGTTGTCCCTTGGGGGGGGGGGGTAAGCAGTTTTACAGATAGGAAAAAATTAAAGTCTGTAGGTTTTCAGGGGAATGTGGGAAGGGGCACAAATCGGCGGGCAGCTCATTCTTTTACGTTAGTGGGCAAGTCTTCAGGGGCAGCACTGACTGCCAATTTGCAGGATGTTAAGTCACCTTCTGCCATCAGCTCCGTGGCAACAGCAAAACTATCCCATAATACCCAAACTTTCACTTTTGTGAAAGCAGCAGAATCCCAATTATTCTCACAGATACAAGACTCAGAACAGACCAAACCACATTTTAAGTTTTTCTCTCGGGACAGATTAAATATGGGGGCACCTTTCAAGTAATGGCCACTTAAAAGATGAAGGTGTTGTATAAAAATACAGGGATGTCATAAATAAATTTAAATCACTTCTCGTGGTTTACAGTCACTAGTCAGTGAGAAGTGATTTTCTTTTGCAATTTAACACTCCTGACAACTTCAAATGTATGAATAATATAGCTGAACCATGATTATACTAGTTAACATGTATTCTATTGCTAGTAGCAAAATGTATTGAGTGCTTAGTATGTATCAAGCACTTTATTATATATATTAATCCATCTAATTTCCACCGCCCCCCAAATTGTCTCATTTAGACATTAAGCCTATCATTTTAAAGAGAATAAAACTAAGAAGGTAAGGTATTTGCTGAAGCTAGTATTAGGGAGAGCCTGAATTTGAGTCCAGGCAGTCTGAATCCAGAGCACACTTGCACTTTTTCCTGTCGTGCAGGACCCCACATATGAAAGGGCCCCCTATTTACATTAATGCTACCTTGTCATTGTCTTGAATAATAACAGTAATTTTTGTTGTCTCATTATACTAGATTGTAAAGACCAAATACATGGAGTTGCTATTCTTGGATATTCAGAACTAACATTCTCAGAAAACTCAACCTACTAGTCCCACCCCAAGTTGCCACCACACAACCTATATATTACTTAGCAGATATAGTTATGATGCCAGGCCCTCCACCAGACTAAGTCTATAGCAATAACACAGCACTAAAGGAAAATAACTGAATTCACACAATATATGCATCACTTTAAACATAACTGGAAGCATAGGCCATCTCGATAATGGAAGAGAGTAGGATACTAATGATTTGAAATAATTTGGTCTCTCAAGAATCCAGATGGGGAATTCACAGTTACTCAGATTTGGAAGGCAACTTAAAGGTAATCTGTTTAAACCTTTGGCATGGCATCCATGGCATCTGGCCTGCTTAGAAGATGTTATTATTAACTTTTTTCTTTCCCATAAGGACTCCCAATATTAAGTTTATTATTATTATTTTTAAGGTTAAGATAAGAAATTGAGAGCAGGTATGTTTAATATCTTCTGGCTGCTTTAGAACTAAGCTGGATTAAAGGTTTGTTTCCTCAGATATCCTTTTCGACAAATGATCCAAAAGGCCTTTAGTCATCATCAGAATGTAGGTTGAGCCTTCGTGTGTGTGAGAATATTTTTCTCAATTTATTATAATTTTTGTGATTTATGCACAACAGTGATGGAAACAGCCTGGTGTAGATTTCCAAGGCACAGTGTGGGAGGCTCTGTGTGTGCACAAATCCCGTTATTTGTTAATAGGATTTGTCCAGATACCTTCTGCCCAGTCTGCTCAACGCTTTGAAATATTGCAGCTGCTTTTCATTTCCTGTTAAATCCGATTGGCAGCAATGTCAATGTTACAGCTCAACCCACAAACAGAAGCACAACTATGAGCAAGAATACACAGGTGGCAAAATAGTCATAAATGCCACCATGAAGCAAAAATTTCCAATGGCAGGATGCCATCTGGGGAATTTAGTTACCATACCAGGCCCAATTCTCAAGTAAGATATTTATCTTTGACTGCATATTGCTTCATAATATTGATGACTCCAACACAGTAGGTTCTCAATTGGGGGCAATTTTGCTTCCCACAGGACATGTGGCAACGTCAGGACACATTTTGATTATTATGACTGAAAGGTACTATCCATCAAGTGGGTAGAAGACCGGGGATGCTTCTAAATATCCTACAATGCATATGAAAACCCCTCATGGCAAAGAATTATCTAGTACACTATTTCAGTAGTTGTGACGTTAAGAGCCCTGGCCCCAAACATTCCAAACCAGTCTAATAGTCATAAATGATGGTTTTCCTTTTTTACCACCATTTAGAATATAAACAGCAATGTCAACTGGGGAACAAACATTTTAAATACACAGGAGCCAATCTGGTACCATATTTTTGTGTTGGTGACAATTAAGAATACATCTCTTGCTAAGTATTTTGATCGAGATAAGAAGTACTAATGATGAGAAGAGCAAAAGTGTATTCTTAAAATACTACAGCTGAAGGGACTTCTAGTCCAGCATTTGCAAACTCTATTCCCTATCACGCCAGTTCAGCAAGATGTATGGGTATCCCATGACTAGGCATTCAGGACAAATGACACAGTGAAATGTTAGCTTAAACAGAGTGAAATATATTTTGATTCTGAAGGACCATTCTCAGAGCTTGGGAGTTCTCACAGGCACCACGGGTCTCCAAAGGTGACTACAGTAAAAACAGAAAAAAGTTTCAAATTCACTGAACCATTAAATCCTTTACTCCTATAACATCTGTTAATACCGCCTTCAATAAAAGTTCTAGTCCAGCCAGCATGCTCACAAGTATTGTTTAAAGCTCAAGTTATTTGCTCAAAATTCTTCCAAGTCAGGACCAAGCAAGGACAAAATTAAAGATACCTCACCCAGTCCATTCTTCCTTCCACCATGCCATGTTTTTATTTAATACAGCTATTATTTTTAAAAAGATGGGTTAATTACATCATTACATCATAGCATATAGTGCTTGGAATACACATTATTTTGTGTATTTATTTATTTATCTAGTTAGTTAGTTAGTTAGTCAGTTAATTTAGAGGGAAAGGGGGAAGGACAGAGGGAAAGAGAATCTCAAGCAGACCTCCCCTGCACCTCCCCCGGAGCACGGAGCCCTGAGATCATGACCTGAGCTGAAATCAAGAGTCGGATGCTTAACTGACTGAGCCACCCAGGTGCCCCAGAATACACATTAGTTTAGACAGAGCATGTTTAACCCTTACAACTCACATGAAGTTATTTTTTTCCTCTTCTCCTCTACTCTTCTTCAATGTCATCATCATCTTTCCTTTCATTATCACTATCACCTTCTCTTCAGTGTGAACTCAGCTACCAGAATTTACCTTGAGGTTAGGGCCTCTGTTAACCCATGTTGAAAACAACTGGTGGCACACTGGAGCCATTCAATATCTGTTGAATTAATGAATGCTCCATTTTATAGATAAAGCATAAGAAATATAGAGCAGCTAAATTGAAGATACACATACATGTTTTTTTAATTATTTTTTTAAAAGACTTTAGTTATTTATTTGTCAGAGAAAGAGAGAGGGACTGAGCAAGCAGGGGAGAAGCAACAGGTAGAGGCAGCGGTAGAAGCAGGTTCCCCACTGAGCAGGGAGCCCGATGCGGGACTTGATCCCAGGACCCTGGGATCATGACCTGAGCCAAAGGTAGATGCTTAATGACTGAGCCACCCAGGCGCCCCTACACATACATGTTTTTAAGCACCTATTATCCTGAAGGCAGCATGCTGGTTATTTTTTCATATCATCTCACTGAGTTAGTGAGACGTAATAGCAATTTCAAAAGATAAAGCAAAACTGGCAAAGGAAAGAAAAAATAATACATTCTTCAGGAAAACAATAGAAACTACAGAATAAGTGATGGAAAACTGAAGGAATGTATTTTTTTCCCCTTGCTTTTGTGTTCTAAGACAGACTATATAAAACCAGCCCAGACTTTATACTTCAGCATATTGACTCACATTCATTTGGTCTTATGCAAAAGGCCAATGATTTTACTGGGTAAAATTTCTCCATGGAACTACAAGAAGAGACACAATGATGAGCAATGAACTTTTCATGACTATCTAGTTAAACTAGCTGGAATTAAACACTTCAGTAGTTCCATTTCAATTTTATTTTTATTTCTTGTGGTCATGGAGTGTAGTCAACTTAATGTTTAACACATAATTCTCGAAAAACAAAACTAAAAGGAACTCACTTGGAAGACAAAGAGATGAAAGATCCCCTCCAACAATTGATTCTCTAACACATGTCATTATCTAGTAGATTAGCTTACTGAGGACACATGTCGGTTCTTCTCTACCAATGCAGAATCCAGTAATACTAAAAGTGAACTCAGAATACATCCCAGAGAATTATTTTAATGAAAGAACATTTTACTAGTGTGAAAATGCTTAACATTGGGATGCGTAAACAACTTAAAAGATGTGCAAACCTAAAAGGGCATTACAACCAAAAGCAGATAAAACTAGCTTTGAATTATTTCATTTCTGACCCAGAATTAATGTTTTTCATTCCCAGTAAGAGTCAAGTGCTTTCAAGTCTTAAATGATCTTGAAACACATGGCAAGCCAACTGAAAGAGTTCCACAAGATATTTGTTCCATTTGTCCATCACTCATTCAAACATCAATGTGTGCCAACTATCTAGAAAGTGCCAGACTTAGTGATGTGGAGAATTAATAAAGATAAACACCCTGCTCTTAAACAAGTCATGTTCCAATAAAGAGAATCAGATATAAAAACGGATAACACACGCACATGTGCACAAAATTGGGTAACAATAATGATCAATGTAGCATTGTTTGTATAAAAAAATGTAGGGATTGTAGGGAATATAAATGTTCATCAAGAGAAGTGGCTAAAGAAATATGAATTATTCACAGTATGTAATAGCATAGCAGCAGTGCGTAGCTCAAAAAATCATCTCAATGGCCAGAGTGTGAGTGAATAATGCAAGTTGCTGAATAAATATGGCTACATAAATATTATATATTTATGGGTATATAACATATACAGAAATGCTTAGGGAAAATGTCTGGAAAGACATAAATGAAATGAGAACAGTGGTTCTCTCTGGGTAAAATACTGGAACTGGGGGAGATTGTCATTAAAAAATTAGTTTTACCTGTAATGCTCATATCTTAAAATGAGAACCAATTCATGATTACTTATCAAATGTATGTACATAGATAGAAAAATGTAGAGGTATGTATTAACATGATGAATACCACAGGGAACACATAAAGTGATAGAGTTTTGAATGAGTAAAATGGTTCCCTCCAGGAGAAATTATGCAACATTTTATGTAGAAGCAGCCATACTTTATTAGTTATCAAAAGAATTCGGAGGTGGATAGAAAGTAGAATTAACTATAAAAATACTATAATACACAAAAATGGCTGTTGGGGCTTTGGGAGAAAAGATGGTGGAATGAATAGCTGAAGCATGGTGTTTGCCTTTTAGGGCACTGAAACTTTTTGGTATGAAGTGGAACGATGGATACATGACATAACCCACTGGAAAAAATCTGAAGAACTGTACAACATAAAGCATGAATCCTAAAGTAACCTATGGACTTAGTAATAATATATCAATATTGGTTCTTCAATTGCAACAAACTTACCATACCATGGAAGTTGATCATAATAGGGGAAATGGTGTGTGTGCAGGGGGGTGGGCTAGAGAACTCTTTGAGCTTTCTGTTCTATTTCTCTGTAAACCTAGAACTGCTAAAAATAGTCTTTTAATTTTAAAATGTTGTGATAGAAGAATGTATAAACAAGAAGAACACAAATAAAAGAATAATTAATGCTTTTGGTGGAAGACTGGGCCACTGGATATATCAATGACATTGAGTCAATACATATAGAGCATAGGGTGCTCTGTTCTGGGCAAGTACACAGAACATTTAATGCTATTAGTGTTATTTATTTATATGTTTGTTTTGTGTATAATATTTGATATCTTAAAGAAGAACAATGATTGTTCTAGGAAGTCTAAGAGTGGAAAAATATTACAAGGAGAGAGAACAGCTAAAATGATGACATATATATGTGAGAAACAGCCCTTGCTGGGATTGGAACAGAATCTGGAATAGAATCTAGAGTTCAGACTCATGTCAAACAGCCTGGAGGTGAAACCAGAATGTGAAGATGAGATTAGATTGTGAAGTGTAGTGAATGCCTACCCAAGGAGTTTGGGTATAAGTATGGGAATCAATATATTTTTTTTAAGAGCATGACCTACTCCTTTCTGAGCTTCTGTGAGATAGATGGCAATGAGGAGAGAAGCAGAAGGGACAGGAAAGGATCAGTGAATGTGTAGTGAGGGTGATGGTTTGGGCATTAAAATGAGTGGTTCAAATTCTGGTTGTGATACTTCCTAGCTGTGTATATAAAGCCAAGGCATACATCTTAAATGTTTTCAATCTCAATTTGCTCATGATAATAATAAATATAATTATAACTCTCCAACAGGCTTGTTGGTGGTATTAAATAAGAAAATGGATGTGAGGAATTCTTAATCTCAGGAAACAAACTTAGGGTTGCTGGAGTGGTGGGAGGTGGGAGGGATTGGGTGGCTGGGTGATAGACATTGGGGAGGGTATGTGCTATGGTGAGCACTGTGAATTGTACAAGACTGATGAATCATGGATCTGTACTTCTGAAACAAATATGCAATATATGTTAAGAAAAAAAAAAAGAAGAAGATAGCAGGAGGGGAAGAATGAAGGGGAGTAAGTCGGAGGGGGAGACGGACCATTAGAGACGATGGACTCTGAAAAACAAACTGAGGGTTCTAGAGGGGAGGGGGTGGGGGGATGGGTTAGCCTGGTGATGGGTATTAAAGAGGGCACATTCTGCGTGGAGCACTGGGTGTTATGCACAAACAATGAATCATGGAACACTACATCAAAAACTAATGATGTAATGTATGGTGATTAACAAAACAATAAAAAAAATATTTAAAAAAAACAAAAAAATTAAAAAAAAAAGAAAATGGATGTTAAAATGCCTAGTACAGAATCTTACACACAGTAAGTATCCTAGAGGTTTAACAGTTTTTGTCAATGTTCAATACAACTGTTGCTGTGTTCAACAGCTAAGAGTAGACAGGGAGAACAAGACTGTATTCAGGACTATAGGGAGAGAAAGGGTATGAAAGTGACTCACTATGAGTTCCTCACAAATGATGTTAAAGACAAACATAGGAAGCAAAGGGGCAAAAGAAGTCTGAGCAAAGAAGAAGAGTTGAACCACAGATATAAGGACTTCAGGATATTCATCCAAAACCCAACTAAAATCACAGAGTAGCAAGCAATGTGAGAAAACAACAACAAAACAACAGAAACAACATTTTGGAGCATAGGGCCAAGGAATTCTATGTGAAACTCTGGCATTCTTAAGTGATTCAGAGGCCATGGGCATCATGGGTACAGGGGGAACTTGCAGGATAATGCCTGTGATGAAGGCAGAAGGCGGCAGAGGAACAAAGCGAAAAACAGTGGGAAACCAGTGGGAAATAAGCAGGATAACAGCGGGTTCCATGAGAGCTATGAAGAATTCTATCTGAAAACCACTATGCTTCTACTGATCTATCTCCTACAGGGTCTCCACACATAAGCCTTAAAGGCATGTCTTAGTCAGACTGGGCTGCTATAACAAAATACAACAGAGTGGCTAAAACTTTTATTTCTCAGAGTTGTGGAGGCTGGATGTCCAAGATCAAGATGCTGGCAAGGCAGGTTTCATTCTGAGGCCTTTTCTCTTTGCTCATGGACAACCACCACACTACTTTGAGCTCACTGCATCTCTTTGCGTGCATTTGGAGAGACAAAGTGCTAGCTCTCTGATGTCTCTTCTTTTAAGGGCACTAATCCCATCATGAGGGCTCCTCCAAAGGCTCCATCTCCAAAAACCATGAATGGGGGGTTAGGGCTTTCACATACAAATTTTGAGGGGGACACATATCAGTCTATAACAAGACACCACATGCAATTTCTTTTTTTTTTTAATTAACATATAATTTATTATTTGTTTCAGGGGTACAGGTCTGTGATTCATCAGTCTTACACAATACAAACCGCTCACCACAACACATACCCTCCCCAATGCCCATCACCCAGCCACCTCATCCCTCCCAGCCCCCACCACTCCAGCAACCCTCAGTTTGTTTCCTGAGATTAAGAGTCTCTTATGGTTTGTCTCCCTCTCTGGTTTTGTCTTGTCTCTTCCCCTATGATCCTCTGCTTTGTGCAATTTCTTAAGTATAATTAGGACTCATAATTTTCTGAATAATAATTTTCTAACTACTCCTTAAAGTTTGGCATTTTCTGTTATTAAGAAAAGAGAAAATGAAATATTGAGAAATATCTGAACTGCTCTATGAAATCTAACATACAGATATTTACAAACATACACCCAGAGACACACAACTACAGTTTTTAAACAATTATTCTAAAAACAGTTTGTAGTGGAAATTTACCTTGTTTAAGATGCACTGTTCTTGTGACTTTAGAATTTTGCACCTGATATCTTTAAAAGAACATTAATCCCCAAAGTCAATACATCTGTTAGAAAATATCTTGTTTTACAGGCGGGAGTTATTTCATATTATGAATAAAAATGTTTATTTTAATACTGCATTAAAATTTTTGAAGAGTTATATCAAGAATAGAATAACATGGGGGGAAATAATAAAAGTGATGTTAAAAACAAATATTTCTTTAATTTGACTTTTTCTTTCTTCTCATAAAATTGGACTTTGTTATATTAATTAATGTTTTCATTATATTCTCTCAATTTCTAAATCAATGGACAATTACCTGAAATTGTTTTGTTTTCTAATCATTTTTAAACAATACTTTTACATTAATTTTGCTCACTGGCACATTGCATCACTAATTATTTAATTCAATGCATAATATTTTATGACTATAGGAACAAACTGAATTACAGACACATAAACTCTGTCCTGCTGTTGTTCAATTATCAAATACTTCATTATTCTACTAAACAGAACCTATTCTACTACCAGAACATCTACCATGTTCTGGGTAGAGGTGATTAATAACCAAGGCATTAATACTGGTTTCTAGGAACTTCAAAGTTAAGTGATTCACTCTTTTTCTCAAAACAATCTCATTGTTTCTCCATTAGACTCAAATTGTGTCTTACAGCTTTATTCAGTGACTGACTATGCTATTTTCTACAACAAATCTGACAGTGGTGAAAATAAAAGCCTAATTTAGGATACAAAAACAATGGACATTGTGGTCATGACCAGTGACTTTTACTCAAAAGTCAATGCCAGCTAATTACAATGCTTGGAAAGGTGCACGAGGGACCAATGACAACTTAATTCTGTTCAGGTTCTTCCCATTAATAACTCAAATGTCCACCAGTACAACTGTCATCCTCCTAAGAAAAGCCTTCAGAATGCAGCAAACAAGATGAAAGCAATAATAACTATAGAGTGCTTACCACAGTGTCGGGCACAAAATGAGTGTTCAAATACTGCTAGCTAATGATAGTAAGAGTATTATACTACCAGCTTTTGTAAGGACCCTGGTTCAAGATCAGAGAATACACAATATTAAAAATTAAAGAGACTCTAATGGGTAATATGCTGATACATAAATATCTAAGTATGTTGTGGAAAAATTCTTAGCTGTGCCTGGAAAATGGTACCTGTCTAATAAATAATCATTTATTGAACGAGCATATGAATAAATGCTCTTCAGGACATAGAACTGTGTATGTGAGCAAAAGAGGATGCATGGAAAATGAATTTTCTATATAATGACCATTCTGAAAGGCTGCTCTAACTTGGGTGAGCTAAGCCCAAATAACATCACAGGCTTGTGCCAGGCTTGCAAGTCCAATAGAATCAGGGCAGCTCCTTAAGAGTAAAAAAATAATAATCATCAAAAAAAAATCTGGAAAAAATTTAAAAATGTGACTTTTATTCTATCTTTCCCTATAGGATATACTAAGCCAAACTGGGGGGAGGGAGAATATAAATCCTGATATTCTGTATTAAATGCCTCTGATATAGTAAATATTATTTAATTTGTATATTACCTAAGTCTATAAATATTCCACATTTATATAACTTTAGAACCAGGTTTGGCAGCATTATAATTAGAGAGAAAACAAGGTTTTTTAAAATTACATCTCTAAAAAGATTATGTTCTTTGTCATCCCTTCACTAGATTTGCACTGGCTATTTAAGGTTTTATCCTTCTGTATATATAACTATTTTAACTTTGTTTTCCAAGCATCCTTAAAAGTGTACTTCTGCAATGTCCTCAAGGAAATTTTGTTTTAATTGCATTTTTAAATTATTATACATGTGTATGCTGAGTAGGACTTTCAGTTACTGTCTCTGCCTATTAGGTAATTTTACCTTGAAGTTTGAAATAATTTGTTATTATACATTGTTTAAATAATCCCATGACAACAATACAACCATTAATATGTCTAGGTATAATTATTTATTCATACATAATGTCTATCACATACGAGTTAATGTTACAATAAGCCAGTCACTGACTCAATATGTTAAATGGTAGATCCAATTCTGCTGCAGCTGACCACCTTCACTTTAAAATGCCTTTCTGAGGGGTGCCTGGATGGCTCAGTCAGTTGAGTATCTGACTCTTGGTTTTGGCTCAGTCGTGATCTCATGGGTCATGAGATTGAGTCTGACATCACACTCTGCACTTGGTGTGGAGTCTGCTTGGGATTCTCTCTCCCTCTTGCTCTGCCCCTCCCACTCATGCTTTCTCTCTCTCTCTCTCTCTAAAATAAATAAATAAATCTTTAAAAAAATTAAACGTCTTTCTGAAATTTTTATTTCAGCATTATGTAAGTAAAAGTAAGTTGAGATTATATACAGAATTATATACAAAATTACGTTAACTCTAATGGGAGTTGCAGGCTTTCAATCTTTTTTTGTTGTTGTTGTTAAAGATTTTATTTATTTGACAGAGAAAGACACAGCGAGAGAGGGAACACAAGCAGGGGGAGTGGGAGAGGGAGAAGCAGACTCCGCACGGAGCAGGGAGCCTGATGTGGGGCTCGATCCCAGGACCCTGGAACCACGACCTGAGCCAAAGGCAGATGCTTAAAGACTGAGTCACCCAGGTGCCCCGCAGGCCTTCAATCTTGACAGAAGTTATTAAGCTGTATATATAAAACTTCATAGGTACCAAGGTCTATAATTTTCTGGATTTGTTAGCCACAGACCCCTCCATCCTCCTATTTTTAAAATAGAATGTAACATAACATAGTATCTTACAGGTAAGACACTAGGCTTAGCACTCATTCTCTTTGGATGAAGCAGATGAATAGATCTCTTTCTACCCCTCCCTGCTGAGCTCTATGTGGGACACTCCTATACCCCTTTCTGTGAAACCCAGGGCTGCACAGAAAACTGCTGAGAACATGTCTTTTCTAAAACCTAACATGGTAAATTGGAGAGCCTCTGGTACAATATCCACTGTGTTCAATACGTATATCTGGATATGTCGTACAGGAGAAAACTCCAAATTCTTCTTTAATCATTTTTATTGGAAATAGTAACAAAAGTGCAATGTCATAAGAGTTCATGAATCGGGCCCCAACTGCATTAATAGGAGATTCCAAGAAATCCTACAGAATATAACATATCCGCGTGATACCGATTTTGATCAATTTTGGTTCATCATTCAAATATGTCCTCATTGTAGATCTATGCCACTTTTGAAGACTTTTTGAAAATCAGATGTATTATTTTTTTTCCTATTTCTTAGTATCCTGCTGCTTTAAAAAAATAATGTGACATTTGTACTGGGAGGAAATAAAGGCAGGGACCTGTTTTATTTTGTGATCAGTTTCTCTGTCAGGAATTCATTTTCCTCTCTCTCTTCCTTCCCCACCCATCATTTCTGTTTCAGTCTGTCTCTCTCCCTCTACCTTACTCTGAAAGAAGCAATGATGTTTATAGGGAATGTGCATCTATCCGTAAACTACCACCACCTCAGACTTTTTGAGTTCCCTCCACATATCTATGCAATAAAACACGCCAGTCTAAATCCTTCCCTGCTTTCTGTACATACAGCATTCTATGTATCCTGGAAATTTATAAGTAATCCAGTTTTAAGATTCTGGAAGGCTCTTATTGCACATATTAAACTTTCTTTTTTCCTAAGAAGACTTAACTTTCATAAGTTCTTTATCCTTCTATTTCAAATTAATAAAAACAAATGCTTTCTTAATATCCTAGATCCAGGTCAATGAGTCTAAAACTAAAACTGTCTGAATTTAAGATGAATCTAGCATAGTTTAAAGTATTTTTCAGTTTACTTGAAATGTTTTGCTAAAATACCCTTATTTTTTCCAGTGGACTGTACTTTCTCAAAAATCAAATGACTTTATTTTCACAGATTTATTTCCGGGATCTCTATTCAATTTCACTGGTTTATGTGTAGGTTCTTTTAGCAATACCATACAACTGTGATTCTTGTAGCTTTATGAGCTCTGAAATGAACTATTGCAACATGCATCATAACTGAATGCCTATAAAATCCCAATAGAGTTAAAACAATTCTATATGTAACTGAGAAAATAGGCTAGACTTGGTTTTACATAATTTTTGACATCATTTTGGCTACTCTAGTCTCTTTGTCTTTTCATAGAATTGGCTTCTAAAATCCATCAACAATTAAAAAAAAAAAAAAGCCTGTTAGAATTCTGAGACTGTACTGGACCTACACAAATTAGGCAGAAATGATACCTTGATTATACTGAGTGCTCTAATTCATGAACATGGTATATCTCTGCATTTATTTAGGTCTTCTTTTATTTCTTTCATTCATGTTTCAGTCTTAGCAGACAAACTCTGTTCCTATTCCATTAGATGTATATTAATTGTGTCATGCTCTGGTGCATTTAAAAATATACTGATTTTTAAATTTTGTATTTTTGCAGTGCATTGCTAGTATATAGGAACAAATTTTTTCTTACTTGCAAACTTGCAAAATTCACTTATTAGTTGGGGGATTTTTGTAGATCTCTGTGTTGATTAATATAGACAATCAGGTCATCTGAAGAGAGATTTTAGTTCTTTTCCAAACTGTATGTATGCCTGTTGTTTGTTTATTTTGTAATGCTTAGAACTTCACTTAAAAAAATGATTTTTGAATAGGGATGATGAGACAAGACGCCCTTGCCTTTTGTCTGATCTTAGAGGGGAAAAAATTCAATCCTTCACTGCTAAATAAGATGTTAGCTTAGGTTTTCTGACATCTTGATTAAGTCTAAACTGAATAGTATATGGGACTTTCTTCTATTCTTAGCTTGTTGAAATTTTTTTATTAAGATGAATTTATTTATTATGATGAATTACATTGATTGATTTTCCAAAGTTGAGCCAGGCTTACATACCTGCAATAAAACTCACTTGGGCAGAGTGCATCATCCCTTTTAATGTATTGCTATATTTGATTTGCTAATGTTTGGCGGATAATTTTTTTTGCAGCTATATTCATGAGGGATGTTGATCTGTAGTTTTCTTTTGAAATAATGTGTTTGCCTGGTTTTGAGATTACAGATTTCATGCTGGTCTCATGAAAATAAGTTGGGAAATTTTCATTCTCTTCTGTTTTTTTGAAAGAAATTGTGTAGTATTGATATTGTACATATCTGAATTGTTTGGCAGAATTCACTATTTAAAACATCTGGGTCTTAAGTTTCTTTTTTGGGGGAGAGGTTTATAATTAAGAATCCAATTTAATTTATAGAGATAAGAGTATTCATATAACCTATTCATCTTGTGATTTTGACAGCCTTTCAAAAATGTGTTAAAAAATGTGTTCATTTATGTGTTCATAACGTTTTCAAATTTATGGGCATAGACTTATTTGTACTATCACTTACTAACCTTTTGTTCACTTACTATCCTTTTGTTGTTTATGGGGTCTTATAATGACATGTCCTTCTTTAATGACATTGGTAATGTGTGTATTTATTTTTTCTTGGTCATTCTGACTAGATATTTATCAATTGTATTCATGTTTTTAAAATACTGATCTTTAGTTTCATTTTCATTGATTTTCCTATTATTTTTCTGTGTTTACTTTCATTGACTTTTGCTCTATTTCCTTCCTTCTAATTTCTTTGGATTTAGTTTTATCTTCCTTTTCTAATTTCTTATGTAGAAGCATAGATTATTGGTTTTAGATCTTCACTCTTTTCTAAATTAAGCTTTCAGTGACAGAATTTTTTCTCTAAGTACTCCCATATATTTTGATACATTTTTAAAATTCTTTCATCTCAAATATTTTAAAACTTCTCTTTAGACTTTCTCTTCAAAGTTCATTTAATTTCACATGGTTGTGGCTTTTCCAGATATTTTTCTGTTATCAATTCCTAGTTTTATTTCATATGGTTCAAGAATACACTTGCTATGATCCCTATTATTTTAAATTTGTTGTAGTCTTGTTTTATGGTCCAGATTATAGCCCAGTGTGGTGAATTTTTTATGTGCATTTGGGAATACAGTGTATTCTGTGTATTCTCTCATTCCCCATGTCTACCCCACAGTGGAGTCTTGAGAGCTCTTTCCATTCTTTTGTGTGTGAGCTTGATGGGGTTTACAAAGAAAGACACAGAAAGCAAAGAAGTTACTGATTCTGCCAATTTCTGCAGTCCATAAAGGTCTCCCCGTGTCCTCATTTCCCATACTTGGTCTTCATTAATTTGTCAACTACACTTCGTGACAATTCCCTATGTCTCAGGACAGAAAGCCTCGTGATTTATTTACCTTCATTGTCTAAAACAGGAACTTGTAAGATTTACTTTAAAAGTAAATTTACTGCCCATCCTATAATAAAATTAACTAACAAATATCTTTTACAACACAAAATTCACATACCAATGATTATGAAGATACAAAATACTACCTATCAATTTGTGTATTGCTGGAAACTTTATATTTGTTTATAGCTTCTATAAAATAAGATTAAATTATAATCCCAAGAGAAACAATAAGGATGCCCAAACTGCATACTTCATTAATAATCAAAGTCAATTTATGCTTTGTTATATTTTTGCTTAACTGCATAACAAAAATTCCATAAACACATGAAAGACACAATAAAATAAATGAATATACCCTATTATGAAATGTACAATCATGAAGAAATAAAGCTATAGATGCTAAACCTAAATAGAAAACAGAAAAAAGAATCGCCTGCTTTCATCTACCATTCCACATCTGGAAGCACAATGCTTCATGAAGAATCTCATGCCACAGTTTAGCAACAGTGACCTTTGCAATCAGGCTTCATAATTCAGATATTTAACAAGACATTATAACATGACTACCAAAAGAGAACAAATTTTGGAATCAGACAGATTTGGCTCCAATTCTGACATTTAACTCCATCAGTTAACCAAAGGTTACTTTGAGGATAATGAAAGAGACTTTCTAAGAAAGGAAACA
Organism: Zalophus californianus; assembly: GCF_009762305.2. Taxonomy (NCBI): domain Eukaryota; kingdom Metazoa; phylum Chordata; class Mammalia; order Carnivora; family Otariidae; genus Zalophus; species Zalophus californianus. Next base: position 41,717,629 of record NC_045595.1, on the reverse strand, counting down.
GATTAAAATGTTTCATGATTGTTTCCAGATAGCATGGAAATTAATGGCCTAATTAGCTCAAACTGTTAATAGATACTCAGAACAAAAAAGCATCCACTGTGATCATGTGCCTGCAATTATTTTGGTTAAATCTGGAAACCAAGCAACATATTCTTTGGCATGACATCCTTATTTGTGAAAAAGAATTTTTTCTGACCTTTCAGCTAGATACAATTGGGATCTAATTCCAGCCACGCACTTATCAGAAGAGCAAATATTGTAATCACTAACCTGATATAACCTACAGATTCTTCACCCACAAAAATTAAAAATATCTTTCTCTCAGGATTATCACAAATAATGCATGCAAAATGCCTAAATCTCTATTATTTCTATCATCATCACCTTCACTTTTGATATCACACAGTTTGAGACTATTAGGCTCAAGGTTCAAGGTTCAATCCCAAATCTAGTTGCAAGATAAAAAAAAAAATTATGACTACTCCATAATGGATTTCCATATTTAAACTCCACAATTAAAAGTGAGGGGATGTGGGTGGGGGGAAAGGATAACTGGGTGATGGACATTAAGGAGGGCACTTGATGTAATGAGCACTGGGTGTCATATACAACTGATAAATCACTAAATTCTACCCCTGAAACTAATAAAAAAAAAGAAAAAGAAAAAAAGAGTACACAAAATAAAAGCTTAACACTTGGGATAACACAATAGTACACAGGGGTTTTTTTGGTTTGTTTTCTTTTTTGTTTATTTTTTCTTTTTTAAGTGACTTCTAAACTCAATTTAGTTATCAATTTCAGCTTTCCAAAATAATTGACAGTAATAAATTGTATTTCAGGTATCCTAATGTTGGTATTATCAAATATTACATTGAACAACTACATAGCCTACTGGAGGTCATATGATAGTCCATATTTAGCATATACAGTGCCAATGTGAGCACCGATATTCCATGTTTAGATATGTTCTTACATATTTAGACTATTTGAAACCTTTGATGCTTCTGTTGTTTCATCATTTACTGCTCATTTATTGATTTGTCCTTCCATAATAAGAACTAGAAAAAAGTCACCCAGGTTTAAACTCATTCTATTTAGCTTTATTTTTTTTTATTTTTTTATTGTTATGTTAATCACCATATATTACATAATTTCTTTTGGTGTACTGTTCCATGATTCATTGTTTGTTCATAACACCCAGTGCTCCATGCAGAATGTGCCCTCCTCAATACCCATCACCAGGCTAACCCATCCCCCCACCCTCCTCCCCTCCAGAAACCTCAGTTTGTTTTTCAGAGTCCATCATCTCTCCTGGTTCGTCTCCCCCTCTGACTTACTCCCCTTCATTCTTCCTCTCCTGCTATCTTCTTCTTTTTCTTTTTTCTTAAAATATGTTGCATTATTTGTTTCAGAAGTACAGATCTGTGATTCAACAGTCTTACACAATTCACAGCTCTCACCATAGCACATATCTTCCCCAATGTCCATCACCCAGCCACCCCAGCCCTCCCACCCCCAACCACTCCAGCAACCCTCAGTTTGTTCCTGAGATTAAGAATTCCTCATATCAGTGAGGTCATATGATACATGTCTTTCTCTGATTGACTTATTTCACTCAGCATAACAGCCTCCAGTTCCATCCACGTCGTTGCAAATGGCAAGATCTCATTCCTTTTGATGGCTGCATAATATGCCATTGTGTATATATACCACATCTTCTTTATCCATTCATCCGTCGATGGACATCTTGGCTCTTTCCACAGTTTGGCTATTGTGGACATTGCTTATTTAGCTTTATTTTTTTAACAGCTTGATTGAGGTATAATTAATATACAAATCTGCACATATTTAATATATACAATTTGATGAATTTGGACAGATGGATACACCCATGATACCATCACCACAATCAAATTAATACACATATCTATCACCTCCAAAAGTTTCCTCATATAGCTTTGTTAATTCTAAGTTTAAAAATGAATCCCATATGAACCAAACACTCTGACTTTCATAAACAACATAATGAAGGTAAGGAATATTTATTGGAAAGAAATTGTACTTGAATTGATATGTTAGTTTCTGCCATGATGCTTTCTAATATAAAGTCAAATGATGGAATTTATTTTCAGGTTTTTTTTTTTTTTTTTATCTGTTAATGGTGAGGGGAAAAAAATCAATGCCTGTGTTTTCTAGTTCTTTGTTACCAAATGAGACATTTTTGTTAAATACCAGAAGTTTATTTAAGTACAAATATAGTAACCTTTAGAGAGATAGCATAGACTTACTGTGTTTCCAAGTATAGTTAAAATAAATTGTCAACAAATATCCTCAATAGATATGTCTTTGCCTTTGGTTTTCAGCCCAGGCTTGACCCCTAATCTGACTACTCATTTCCCATTCTGTTTTGTGATAATCACAAAATGCCTACATTTCTAATTTCATCTGCCACTTGTCAGTGACTAGCCTCCTTTTTCAGGCCTTTTGGCTCCTGTGGACAGGCTCTCTGTGTAACCTATGGTTTAAATATCAAAGAATTGTGGAAAAGTATGAGGAAAAACTGGCTCAACTACACGTGAATTCTTGGTCTTTAGCTTTCTTGCTTAAAATCAGCCTCATTCTCCAGAGCATCTCATCTTTCACACTTAATGCATTTCATCTTTTCTATGTTTGACAAGGTTTGTTCTTTCCATGCAGGATACTGTCATATTTGGTACATAACATAAACTCAGTGCATTGTGTCTGTTTGCTTTTCAGAGAGCTTTCTTTCTTTTTTTAACCAATAAGTAGAAATGTTTTCCATATTGTCACTGTAATTTTAGTATACAAGGAGCATTTCACATTTGTTTTTAAAGTTATTTAAAAACAGGAAGGGAAAAGAAATATTATTAGTGTGAGCCAAACCAGTTCTGATTCTAGTTCTAATCAACATTATTTCACCCAAGAAACTGGTCATCCACATACTGTAGTATATGAGTTTGAGCAGAAGAAAGAATTCCATTGCTATTTATTTAATAGCTATTAGAACAATGATAATTTAGGTATTATTCAAATGAGCACAGTTTTCACAAAGATATATAAAAATAAGTATTTCATGAAACATTCATTTAAATCTTCATATGAAAAAGAATATCACCTGACCCTCAGCTGAACTACACACAGGGAATCAAGAAAAACATTATGATGCAGGAAGAACAAAGGGCCATGTGCAACACAGAGTGATGTGCCATAATGTTAAATTATTATATATGTTTCCAATAAAATACTCTTTTATCCATCATTTTTATAGTTTAAAGTTTCACGCTTCCTTTTCTTTCTTAACCAGCTAAATACAATTACTGACCATTTCATCCAGACAACTGACAGTCTATTCATCCCTTCTTCCTCCTATTTATCAATTCATCTATTCACCTTTACTGATTATTTACTTTCCATAAGTCCCCATGCTAAAGCTGAGGGATATTCAAAGATGGTTAATGTAGAATTGATTGGTTTACCATCCAGTTGAGCAAAGGGATCTGTTTTTCTGTGTAAGAAAGTAAACTCAGGGTCACAAAGATCTTGATTCAAACCCCATCTCCACTAGCTACTAGCTATGGGTTATTTGTACTTTCCTTAAGCTCCCTTTGCCTAAATTTACTTATTTGTAAAATGAAGATAATAAAATCTACAGCTGATGGTTGTAGGATTTTAAAAGTGATTACCATGCAACCTGCTTTTTGCCCTCAGAAATGGTTACTATCACTTCAAAAGGGAGCTAAGAAACCATCACACATTATTGATGAAAAACACACAGGAACATCAGCAGAGTACAATGACGTAAAAAGAAAGCATGAGATGAGGTTTGAAATTTTTTAAGATAGTACCGAATGCTAAGGGGAAAAATGAGCAATCTGAGTATTTCTGTCCATTGATCCTTCCCAGAAATCTGTGAGAAAGTGTGAGTGGGTTAAGTTATTTTTATTTAATGCTGCTCACACCTGGAAGCAATTCCATGGCATAAACAAGTGAAAGAAATAGAATATATAGACAGAGGTAGATTCAGAGATAGAGACAGAATTAGAGATAGAGGGATATAGGGATATGAAGATAGGCATATATTCGTGTGTAACTCAGAGATACTGAGGGTTTGGCTCCACACCGCTGCAGTAAAGTGAATGATAATAAAATTAGCTAAATGAATGTTTTGGCTTCTCAGTGCATATAAAAGTTTGTTTACACTACATTATAATCTGTTAAGTGTGCAATAGCATTATGTCTTAAAAAAACAACGTATATACCATAATTTTAAAAATACTTTATTGCTGAAAAAGATTGCTAACCATCACCTGAGCCTTCAGCAAGTTGTAATCTTTTTGGCTGGTAGAAGGTTTTGCCTCAGTGTTAATGGTTGTTGACTGATTAGGGTTGTGGTTGTCAAGTTTGGGGTGGCTTTGACAATTTGTTAAAATAAGACAATGAAGTTTGCTGCATCAATTGAGTCTTCCTTTCACAAATGATTTCTCTGTAGCATGTGATGCTGTTTGATAGCATTTTCCCTACAGTAGAACTTCTTTTTCAAATTGGGAGTTGGTCCTCTCAAACCCCACTGCTACTTTACCAACTAAGTTTATATATCTAAATCCTTGTGTCATTTCAACTATCTTCACAGTGTCTTTTTTTTTAATTTTATTATGTTATGTTAATCACCATACATTACATCATTAGTTTTTGATGTAGTGTTCCATGACTCATTGTTTGCGTATTTCACAGTGTCTTTACCAGGACTAGATTCCCTCTCAAGAAACTACTTCCTTTGCTTATCAATAGGAAGAAACTTCTCATCAGTTAAAATTTGATCATGAGATTACAGCAATTCACTCACATCTTCAGGCTCCGCTTCTGATTCTAGTTCTCCTGCTATTTCTACCACACCTGCAGTTACTTCCTCCAAGGCCATCTTGAACCCCTCAAAGTCATCCACGAGGTTTGGAATCAAGTTCTTCCAAACTCCTGTTCACATTGGTATTTTGACCTCTTCCCATGAATCACAAATGTTCTTAATGGTATCTAGTATGGTGAATCCTTTCCAGAGGTTTTCAATTGACTTTGCTCAGATCTATCAGAGGAATCACGGTCTATGACTTGAAAGTCAAAATTCTGAAGGTCAAAATGACTCCTTGAGCCATAGGCTGCAGAATGGATTGTGTTAGCAGGCATGAAAACAACATTAATCTCATTGTCCATCTCCATCAGAGCTCTTGGGTGACCAGGTGCCTTGTTCAGTGAGCAGTAATATTTTGAAAGGATTTTTTTTTCCCTGAACAGTTCTCAACCATGGGCTTAAAATATGTAAACCATCTTGTAAACAAATAAGCTGTCATCCAGGCTTTGTTGTTCTATTTCTAGAGCACAGGCAGAATAGATTAAGCCTAAGTTTTAAGGGCCCTGGGATTTTCAGAATCATAAATAAGCACTGATTTCATCTTAAAGTTCCCTTCTGCATTAGCCTCTAAGAAGACAGTCAGCCTGTCCTTTGAAGCTTTGAAGTTAGGCATTGACTTCTCCTCTCTAGTTATGAAAGTCCTAGGGAGCAACTTCTTCCCATATATGGCTGTTTTGTCTACACTGAAAATCTGTTTAGTGTAGCTGCATTCATGAATTATCTTAGCTAGATCTTCTGAATAATTTACTGTGCCTTCTATATCAGCACTTGCTGCCCCAACTTGCATTTTTATATTATGGAAACAGCTTCTTTCCTTCAAGCTCATGAACCACCTCTGCTTGCTTCAGACTTTTCTTCTGAAGCTTGTTCACCTCTCTCAGCCTTCACAGGATTGAAGGGAGTTAAGACCTTGCTCTGGATTAGGCTTTGGTTTAAGGGAATGTTGGGGTTAGTTTCATCTTCTATCCAGACCACTAAAACTTTCTCCATATCAGCAACAAAGCTGTTTCCCTTTCTTATTATTCATGTGTTCCCTGGGGTAGCACTTTTAATTTCCTTCAAGAATGTTTCCTTTGTATTCACAACTTGGCTGTTTCCTGCACGAGGCCTAGCTTTCTATTCCTCCCCTCTGATCCGTCTTCCTCACTAAGCTTTATCATTTATAGCTTTTGATTTAAAGTGAGAGATGCGTGGGGCACATGGCTGGCTCCGTCAGTAAAGCATATGACTCTTGATCTCGGGGTTGTGAGTTCCAGACCCATGTTAGGTGTAGAGATTACTTAAAAAAATAAAATCTAAATAAAGTGAGAGACATGTTATTCTTTCTTTCACTTGAACAGATAGAGGTCCTTGCAGGGTTATTAGCTGGCCTAATTTTAATACTGTTGTGTTTCAAGGAGTAGGGAGACTGAGAAGTGAAATGGGAATGGCTGGTTGGTGGAACAGTCAGAACACACACATTGATCAATTAAGCTCACCATCTTATATGGGCACAACTTGTGGTGCCCTAAAACAATTACAATAGTAACATCAAAGACCACTGATCACCTATGAACATAAGAAATATGATAATAATGAGAAAGTTCAAAATATTTCAGGAATGACCAAAATGTAACACAGAGACATGAAGTGAGCAAATGCTATTGGAAAAACGGCACCAATGGACTTGCTTAATGCAGGCTGGCTACAAATCTTCAATTTGTTAAAAGCATAGTATCTATAAAGTACAATAAAGTGAAGTGCAATAAAGCAAGGTATGACTGTATGCAAACACACATACACACACACGTTCATGTACTGTGCCCGCCCAAACACACTAATTTTTTTTTAATTTTTTATTGTTATGTTAATCACCATACATCATTAGGTTTTAATGCAGTGTTCCATGATTCATTGTTCGTGCCTAATACCCAGTGCTCCACGCAGAACGTGCCCTCTTTAATACCATCAACGGGCTAAATCATCCCCCAACCCCCTCCCCTCTAGAACCCTCAGTTTGTTTTCAGAGTCCATCATTTCTCATGGTTCATCTCCCCCTCCGAATTCCCTCCCTGCATTCTTCCCCGACTGCTATCTTCTTCTTTTTTTTTTCTTAATATATATTGCATTATTTGTTTCAGAGGTACAGGTCTGTGATTCAACAGTCTTGCACAATTCACAGTGCTCAACATAGCCCATACCCTCCCCAATGTCTATCACCCAGCCACCCCATCCCTCCCAACACCCACCACTCCAGCAAAACTCAGTTTATTTCCTGAGATTAAGAATTCCTCATATCAGTGAGGTCATATGATACATGTCTTTCTCTGATTGACTTATTTCACTCAGCATAACACCCTCCAGTTCCATCTACGTCAATGCAAATGGCAAGAACTCATTCCTTTTGATGGCTGCATAATATTCCATTGTGTATATATACCACTTCTTCTTTATCCATTCATCTGTCGATGGACATCTTGGCTCTTTCCACAGTCGGGCTATTGGGGACATTGCTGCTATAAACATTGGGGTGCACGTACCCCTTCGGATCCCTACATTTGTATCTTTGGGGTAAATACCCAGTAGTACAATGGCTGGGTCATATGGTAGCTCTATTTTCAACTTTTTGAGGAACCTCCATACTATTTTCCAGAGTGGTTGCACCAGCTTGCATTCCCACCAACAGTGTAGGAGGGTTCCCCTTTCTCCGCATCCCCGCCAACATTTGTCATTTCCTGACTTGTTAATTTTAGCCATTCTGACTGGTGTGAGGTGGTATCTCATTGAGGTATTGATTGGATTTCCCTGATGCTGAGCAATGTTGACCACTTTCTCATGTGTCGGCCATTTGGATGTCTTCTTTGGAAAACTGTCTGCTCATGTCGTCTGCTCATTTCTTCATTGGATTATTTGTTCTTTGGGTGTTGAGTTTGATAAGTTCTTTATAGATTTTGGATATTAGCCCTTTATCTGATATGTCATTTGCAAATATTTTCTCCCATTCTGTCGGTGGTCTTTTGGTTTTGTGGACTGTTTCTTTTGCTGTGCAAAAGCTTTTTATCTTGATGAAATCCCAATAGTTCATTTTTCCCCTTGCTTCCCTTGCTTTTGGCGATGTTTCTAGGAAGAAGTTGCTGCGGCTGAGGTCGAAGAGGTTGCTGACTGTGTTCTCCTTTAGGATTTTGATGGACTCCTGTCTCACGTTTAGGTATTTCAACCATTTGGAGTCTATTTTTGTGTGTGGTGTAAGGAAATGGTCCAGTTTCATGCTTCTGCATGTGGCTCTCCAATTTTCCCACACCAGTTGTTGAAGAGACTGTCTTTTTTGCATTGGACATTCTTTCCTGCTTTGTCAAAGATGAGTTGATCATAGAGTTGAGGGTCCATTTCTGGGCTCTCTATTCTGATCCATTGATCTATGTGTCTGTTTTTGTGCTAGTACAATACTGTCTTGATGATGACAGCTTTGCAATAGAGCTGGAAGTCTGGAATTGTGATGCCGCCAGCTTTGCTTTTCTTTTTCAATATTCCTCTGGCTATTCGGGGTCTCTTCTGGTTCCATACAAATTTTAGGATTATTTGTTCCATTTCTTTGAAAAACGTGGATGGTATTTTGATGGGGACTGCATTGAATGTGTAGATTGCTCTAGGTAGCATTGACATCTTCACAATGTTTGCTCTTCTAATCCATGAGCATGGAAAGTTTATCCATTTCTTTGTGTCTTCCTCAATTTCTTTCATGAGTATTTTATAGTTTTCTGAGTATAGACACCTTGCCTCTTTGTTAGATTTATTCCTAGGTATCTTATGGTTTTAGGTGCAATTGTAAATGGGATCTACTCCTTGATTTGTCTCTCTTCCGTCTTGTTGTTGGTGTATAGGAATGCCACTGATTTCTGTGCATTGATTTTATATCCTGCCACTTGACTGAATTCCTGTATGAGTTCTAGCAGTTTTGGGGTGGAGTCTTTTGGGTTTTCCACATACAGTATCATATCATCTGCAAAGAGTGAGAGTTTGACTTCCTCTTTGCCGATTTGGATGCCTTTGATTTCTTTTTGTTGTCTGATTGCTATGGCTAGGACTTCTAATACTTTGTTGAATAGCACTGGTGATAGTGGACATCCCTGCCGCGTTCCTGACCTTAGGGGGAAAGCTCTCAGCTTTTCCCCATTGAGAATGATATTTGCTGTAGGTTTTTCATAGATGGCTTTTATGCTATTGAGGTAGGTACCGTCTATCCTTATACTCTGAAGAGTTTTGATCAAGAAAGGATGCTGTACTTTGTCAAATGCTTTCTCTGCATCTATTGAGAGGAGCATACGATTCTTGTTCTTTTGTTAATATATTGTATCACGTTGATTGATTTGCAGATGTTGAACCAGCCTTGCAGCCCAGGGATAAATCCCACTTGGTCGTGGTGAATAATCCTTTTAATGTACTGTTGGATCCTATTGGCTAGTATTTTGGTGAGAATTTTTGCATCCATGTTCATCAAGGATATTGGTCTGTAATTCTCCTTTTTGATGGGGTCTTTGTCTGGTTTTGGGATCAAGGTAATGGTGGTCTCATAAATGAGTTTGGAAGTTTTCCTTCCATTTCTATTTTTTGGAACAGTTTCAGGAGAAAAGGTATTAATTCTTCTTGAAATGTTTGGTAGAATTCCCCTGGGAAGCCATCTGGCCCTGGGCTTTTGTTTGTTGGGAGATTTTCTGATGACTGCTTCAATTTCCGTAGTAGTTATAGGTCTGTTCAGGTTTTCTATATCTTCCTGGTTCAATTTCGGTAGTTGATACATCTCTAGGAATGCACCCATTTCTTCCAGGTTATCTAATTTGTTGGCATAGAGTTGCTCATAATATGTTCTTATACTTGTTTGTAATTCATTGGTGTTGGTTGTGATCTCTCCTGTTTCATTCCTGATTTTATTGATTTGGGTCATTTCTCTTTTCTTTTTGATCAGTCTGGCCAGGGGTTTATCAATCTTGTTAATTCTTTCAAAGAATCAGCTCCTAGTTTCGTTAATCTGTTCTACTGTTCTTTTGGTTTCTATTTCATTGATTTCTGCTCTGATCTTGATTATTTCTCTTTTCCTGCTGGATTTAGGCTTTGTTTGCTCTTTTTTCTCTAGCTCCTTTAGGTGTAGGGTTAGGTTGTGTATTTGAGACCTTTCTTGTTTCTTGAGAAAGGCTTGTATTGCTATATACTTTCCTCTCAGGACTGCCTTTGCTGTATCCCAAAGATTTTGGACAGTTGTGTTTTCATTTTCATTAGTTTCCATGAATTTTTTTAATTCTTCTTTTATTTCCTGGTTGACCCATTCATTCTTTAGTAGGATGCTCTTTAGCCTCCATGTATTTGAGTTCTTTCCGACTTTCCTCTTGTGATTTGAGTTCTAGTTTCAAAGTATTGTGGTCTAAAAATATGCAGGGAATAATCCCAATCTTTTGGTACCGGTTGAGACCTGACTTGTGACCTAGGATGTGATCTATTCTGGAGAATGTTCCATGGGCAGTAGAGAAGAATGTGTATTCCATTGCTTTGGGATGGAATGTTCTGAATATGTCTGTGAAGTCCATTTGGTCCAGTGTGTCATTTAAAGCCTTTATTTCCTTGTTGATCTTTTGCTTAGATGATCTGTCCATTTCAGTCAGGGGGGTGTTAAAGTCCCCCACTATTATTGTATTGTTGTCAATGTGTTTCTTTGCTTTTGTTATTAATTGCCTTATATAATTGGCTGCTCCCATGTTAAGGGCATAGATATTTACAATTGTTAGATCTTCTTGTTGGATAGACCCTTTAAGTAGAATATAGTGCCCTTCTTCATCTCTTCTTACAGTCTTTGTTTTAAAATCTAATTTGTCTGATATAAGGATTGCCACCCCAGCTTTCCTTTCATGTCCATTAGCATGGTAAATGGTTTTCCACCTCCTCACTTTCAAACTGGGGGTGTCTTTGGGTCTAAAATGAGTCTTTTGCAGACAGCATATTGATGGGTCTTGTTTTTTAATCCAATCTGATAGCTTGTGTCTTTTGATTGGGGCATTTAGTCCATTTACATTCAGGGTAACTATTGAAAGATATGAATTTAGTGCCATTGTATTGCCTGTAAAGTGACTTTTACTGTATATTGTCTGTATTCCTTTCTGGTTCATGCTGCTTTTAGGCTCTCTCTTTGCTTAGAGGACCCCTTTCCATATTTCTTGTAGGGCTGGTTTCGTGTTTGCAAATTCCTTTAGTTTTTGTTCGTCCTGGAAGATTTTTATCTCTCTTTCTATTTTCAATGACAGCTTAGCTGGATATAGTATTCTTGGCTGCATGTTTTTCTCGCTTAGTGCTCTGAAGATATCATGCCAGTCCTTTCTGGCCTGCCAGGTCTCTGTGGATAGGTCTGTTGCCAATCTAATGTTTTTACCATTGTAGGTCACATATCTCTTCTCCCAAGCTGCTTTCGGGATTTTCTCTTTGTGTCTGAGACTCGTAAGTTTTACTATTAGATGTCGGGGTGTTGACCTAGTTTTATTGATTTTGAGAGGGGTTCTCTGTGCCTCCTGGATTTTGATGCCTGTTTCCTTCCCCACATTAGGGAAGTTCTCTGTTATCATTTGCTTCAATATACCTTCTGCCCCTTTCTCTGTTTCTTCTTCTTCTGGGATCCCAATTATTCTAATGTTGTTTCGTCTTATTGTATCGCTTATCTCCCGAATTCTGCCCTTGTGATCCAGTAGTTGTTTATCTCTCTTTTTCTCAGCTTCTTTATTTTCCATCATTTGGTCTTCTATATCGCTGATTCTCTCATCTGCCTCATTTATCCTAGCAGTTAGTGCCCCCATTTTTGATTGCACCTCATTAATAGCCTTTTTGATTTTGAGTTGGTTAGATTTTAGTTCTTTTATTTCTCCAGTAAGCATTTCTCTAATAACTACCATGCTTTTTTCAAGCCCAGCTAGTATCTTTAAGGTCATGATTCTGAACTCTAGGTCTGACATCGCACTAATGTCCGTATTTAGTAGGTCCCTGGCAGACGGTACTACCTCTTGTTCTTTTTGCTAATGTGATATTTTTCATCTTGTCATTTTGTCCAGAGGAGAATAGATGAATGAGAGAACAAAATGCTAACAGGTTAACAACATCCCCAGAAAATATACTCTATACAAATCAGAAAAGACCTGAAACCAGGGGAAAAGAAAGGGAAAGAAAGAAAAAAGAAAGAGAGAAAAAAAAGAGAAAAAGATAAAAACAAACAGAAACAAAACAAACAAACAAAAAAAGAATATGATCAAATATGATCAGGCTGGTGCATAGATCAGTGCCACACACTAGATTTTGGGTGTATTTTAGTCTGTTAGAAGAAAGTGCTTCCTAAAATTTTAAAGAAGGAAAGACATATATGTACAAAATAAGGGTTGATAGGATGAAGGAATGGCATATGACTGCAAAGATGGAAGTTATAAAAAATTTAAAAAAGGAATTGATAAGAAGTTGTTTGAAAAAAGAAAGAAGAGGATTTAAAAAAGGAAAGAAAGAAAGAAAAAAAAGAGGGGGGAGAATGTGATCAGGCAGGAGACTAAGAGAAAGCCATACACTAGAGATTTAGGGTATATTTTGATATTTTAGAAGAAACTGTATCTCAAAATTTTAAGGAGAGAACAACTTATATATATATCTGCCAAAAATAAGGGTAACTACTATGAAGGGATAGAATATGACTCTAAAAATGAAAAATAAAAAAATTTTTTTAGAAAAAGTGATTGATAAATTGTTGGTTCAAAAAGGGAAAAAGAAAAATTAAAAAAAAACAGTTAAAAAAATTAATCTGAAAGACTAATGAATCATGGTAAAAAAGCCATGAATTCTATGTGCAGTATTCCCCTAGCGCTTGAGTTCTTCTGTTCTCCTTGATCGGTAAACTTGGTCTTGGCGGGCTGTTTGTGCTGATCTTCTGGGGGAGGGGCCTGTTGCCATGTTTCCCAAATGTCTTTGTCAGAGGCGGAATTGCCCCGCCCTTGCTGGTCCGGGCTAAGCCAATGTGCTCGGGTTTGCTCTTGGGAGGTTTTGTTCCCTGCAAGCTCTCCATATCGCGTTGGAGGACGAGAGTGAAAATGGCAGCCTCCCAATCTCCGCCCCGGAGGAGCTGAGAATTCGGGCCCCGCTCCTCAGTGTGCCCCCAGAGAAAAGCAGTCAGTCACTCCTGTCTCCCCAGTCTCCGGCCGCACTCCGTGCTCACCCGGCCTGTGACCGAGCGTTTCTATCTCTGGCACCTGACCCCGTGTGGAGTCTCCAAACCCAGCAGATCCCTGCGGTGCGCTCCCGTGCCGCTCCTCCCCGGGGAGGAAGGGGAGTCTCCCCGGCTCTGCCGCTTGTTGGGTCCCTGCTGGAGGAGCAGTGGCCCGACTGGGCTGCGGATCACAGTTTATGGCCACCCTGAGCTGAGAGCCCGCGCCTCGGCTCCGTCTCTGCAGCCAACTTCCCCGCTCCAATACCTGGGAGCTCTGCCGCACTCAGGCACCCCCGGTCTTTCTGTGACCCCGAGGGTCCTGAGACCACACTGTCTCGGGAGGATTCCACCCCCCGCTTAGCCACTGCAGTGACGTCCCTCAGCGGAGCTGACTTCTAAAAGTTCCGATTTTGTGCTCCGCGGCTCTATCACTTGCCAGAAGCGGCCGACGGAGGCCCCCTCCCCCGCCGTCTATCCTCCCAAATATCGCCTCGGTTCACTTCTCCGCACGTCCTACCTTCCAGAAAGTGGTCGCTTCTCTGTTCAGAGTTGTTGCTATTCTTTTCTTTGAGTTTGTAGGTGCTCAGAATGGTTTGATCCCTATTCAGCTGAATTCCTGAGACCAGATGAAATCCAGGTCTCCTACTCCTCTTGCCATCTTGGTCCGCCCCCTCCCAAACACACTAATTTGACTTAGACAACTGTGATATACTGAATATTAATTTAGAAAAGTTTAAATACTGAGAATCTTCAAATGCAGAAGTGCTGTAAACCTTTTCTTGGTGTTATTTCTGATGGACATAAAATGTACAATTACTTCTTTACCTTTCTGGTAGTAAATGATGGTAATTACTTCTCCAGGATCCTCATATTACATATGAAAGAACAATAAAATAAAATAAGAACAAAAATATAAATAAACTACAGAAATCAATTGGGAAGAGACCTGTAAGCTATCATTTATATGTAGAATCTTACAAAAAACAAAAGCAAAACAACCAAACAGTGACCTCATAGATACGGAGAACAGATCGGTGATTGCCAGAAGTGGGGGTGGGTGGAATGGGTGAAGGGGGTCAAAAAGAACAAACTTCCGGGGCACCTGGGTGGCTCAGTCATTAAGCATCTGCCTTAGGCTCAGGTCATGATCCCAGGGTCCTGGGATCGAGCCCCGCATCAGGCTCCCTGCTCTGTGGGAAGCCTGTTTCTCCCTCCCTGACTCCCCCTGCTTGTGTTCCCTCTCTCGCTGTGTCTCTCTCTGTCAAATAAATAAATAAAATCTTAAAAAAAAACAAACTTCCATTTATAAAAGTAATATGTCCTAGGGATATAATATACAGCATGGTGACTGTAACTAATAATACTCTACTCTATATTTAAAACTTGTTAAGAAATATTAAAAATAAGCACAAGGTCAACCATTTATCATCTTTTACCATAGTGCATTTAAAGCTATCTGTTACAACCTATCAGCTTCAGTGAATATATATCCTTAAAGTTTATTATATAATTTACTTGAGCTGTTATTAAAAAATGGAAAATCCCCAAATAGGAAGACATTTAGTTCAGGTGGTCTTCATTTCTAATGGAAAGTGTGTAGAACGTAAAGTTAGATAAATCTGGAGACCCAAATTACAGCTGGCCTGAGTCACTGCAGATAACTTACCTCATCACTTTCAGTCTCTAAGAAGCAAGACAGTGGTTCTGAGGAAAGCATAGGTTTTTCTGGATTCATATATGGCTCTATTATTTATTAGGTGCATGGCTTTGGACATGTAATTTAATCTTTCTAGAAAGAGTTTCTGAATAAAACGTGAATACTAAATTCATTAGTGTGATGCTAGCAGCTCTAACAAACCTCAACATTTCAACTTTTTAATGCTCTAGAAGTTGATTTTTCTCTTAAGTAACAATTCAGACAGGTGCTCCTGGAGGGCAGGCAGATTTCCTACATGCAGTGCATGCACCCATGCTCCAGTCTTGTGGCTCCAGTAACACCCATGGTCTTGGTAGCCAGTGAGTGGGAGGGAAAAGAAATCCTGAAGAAGGCACACTCAATTCTTAAAAAACTTGGCCCAGAGCAGCACCTGCCATTTCCACTAAGACTGTTTATGACACACTGCCACATGGTCACAGCCAGCAGCAAGGAAGCCTGGGAAGGACAGGCCTGGCTGGGGGTACTCACTTGTACCTCGGTTTTCTATTTTGGACTTAGCTATATAAATTGTGGCAGACTCCTAGCTGTCTTCCCATCTTGACCTTTTATGGCTGATGAAAGGTTCAGAGATCACATATGTAAGGCAGCAGTCCTATATATGCTACACCATGAGAAATCAATACATGGCATCTGCTAATTACTAACTCCACCAAGTTTGCCTGTGATTTTCCTGGCTGTCACACTGAAGATCTGTGCTCCAGGAAGCTGGAGAGCTCGAGGCAACCTGGCACGGTTTACCTAGGACTATCTCAGTTTTTGTTTTTTTTTTAAAGATTTTATTTATTTGACAGAGAGACAGCGAGAGAGGGAACACAAGCAGGGGGAGTGGGAGAGGGAGAAGCAGGCTTCCCGCTGAGCAGGGAGCCCCATGCGGGGCTCGATCCCAGGACCCTGGGATCATGACCTGAGCCGAAGGCAGAGGCCTAACAACTGAGCCACCTAGGCGCCCTGGACTATCTCAGTTTTAAAACTAAAAGTCTCACATTCTGGGAGCCCCTCAAAGACAGGCAATAGAGAACAGGTGGTTATCCTACTACTAATGCTAAAATAATTATCATTATAGCATTGAATAAATGCTTTTTATTTAAGTTTGCTCAGTATATATGTATGTAAGCATAAAGTAAAAGTGGTTTTGGGGATACAAATAAAATAGAATATAGAAAAATATCATACAAAAATTCTTATTTTGAAAATGATTTGCTGCATATGACCTAAGGATACATTTGAGATGTTTGCAAAAGTGATAGCTGTCTTCAAATGCATAAATACAGGCATGTGGAAGCATTCAATATACTTTGAGTGGTTCCAGAAGGCTTGAGACCTACAGGTAGAAGATCTGAGACATAAATGACAGCTAAATATAAAGAATTTTTCAAAAATAGAACTGTTCAATCAGAAAACAGTAGAAGTCCCCAAGGCAGATTTGAAAAACAAAATACACACTGTAACCACACCCCAGAAGGCTTATATTATCATTTAATATACTTTAAATGCAACATTATCCTGGCTCCTTTGAATGAAGGAGTCAGTCTTTTAAAATTGATCCTGGTTCTCAGGCAAAATAGATATCGAGGACATTTTAGCAATACAGAGTAGGAATACTCTACACTATGATGACAAGTAAAGAGGAGGTTTTCTGTAAGACCCCCAAACTTGCTGCACCTAGAACTTTGTCTTTCTTTGACATAACCGGCATGCCAATTAACGATACTATTCTTTTTGTTTAAGTGACCAGTGGTTGGAATTGTTACTTTTGTTTTTGGCAAATCCAAAGAGGAAGAGATAACCCCAAGATCTGGAAAGGGGAGAATGAGTCAAATAATAAAAAAAAATCTATTAGTAATCCTGCATAACTGGGGTATAAGGGCCTGTGCTTTTGAAATGAGGCTCCCTTTTAGGGGCCAACAGGAATACACTGGCCTTGTGAAATGGTAAATTTCCAACATTTATCCATCAAATACATATGGTGTATCTACAATGTGACAGGCAGTGTGTTTTTATACTAGGCTTACTCAAGCAGAAATCACAGAGGAATATCAGAAGATAGTTAGGAGGTTCTTTCATGGGACAAGACACCCTCCAAATCTAAGGTCTTATGATTCTCAGTATACACATGGGTTTTTCTTCTTATGATTGCTATTGCATTACAATAAATAATATTCCATCAACAGTCTAAATGCCTTCCCATAATTCCTGAGAAGATAGTACTCGATAGACTTTTTGATAAGTCAATGATTGCTGGTTTCTTGAATGATCTGACCTCTAGAGAAAAAAGATAAAGAATTAGCATCTAAATAGATTAAATTTTAGTAATTGTGCAAATAACTTTCAAAAACAAGGGATCTATTAAATTCTACTTGGCTCACAAAACATTAATTCATCTTAGGACACCAGGGTTTTAACTTTCTAATTATCACTTCACCCTATTTCCCCATATGACTAAAGATGGTACAATATTATTTCTTTAGTCTTCAATTAGGATATTGATGAAAATTGGAAGAGACAGGACTAAATATTTTGCAAGGACAAAAACGATGACTTTTTGCCCGTAAGATAAATGTCATTTTGCTGGGGAAATAGGTTAGACTCATGAGAGAATGTGAAAGTTTTAGCACTTGCCATGGCACCTTAAAGTCCCTGAGCCTCAGAATTTTTAAAGATAAAATAGGGTAAATATTATGCCCAAGTTCTTCTTTTTAATGAAGATTTTATTTTTAAGTAATCCCTACACCCCACATGGGGCTTGAACTTACAACCCCAAGATCCAGAGTCACATACTCTACTGACTGAGCCAGGCAGGTGCCCCCCAAGTTCTTTATATCCCTTTGTATTATAGCCCTTTATTTGTATGTTTTCTCTTATCAGACTCTGAGCTTCAGGCAAGCTCAGTCCTATCTTACTCATCTATTCATATTCATACCGTCAGAAGTAAAAACGGAATTTAGTGGTGTAGAATGCAAAGTCTGGAGAATCACTAGCATCAGGCATAGCTGTTTCCAGGAACTTAAGCAATGTCCCAAGACTCAAATTCTTTCTCCTGATTTAATTTTTGACTTTATTTTTTGGCTTTTTCTCCACATGTTGACCCCTGACAGCTTTAGGCTCATCGTATCTTCCAGTCAGCAATTTTACTGAACAGACCATTTCCCTTTAACTAGTACCACCCAAATGAGTCACATACCTTAACCAGTTCCTGTGGCTCATGAAGTTGAATATGCTGATTGGCCAAACACGGTTTATGTATACATTCTAGGGATTAAAAGTCAGGGCAAGGTAGATTAAGCCCCATCTAAATTGGTCAGAACCACTTGGGCTAAGAGTGGCAGAGGACTATTTCCCTAAAAGGAGTAGAGAAGAACTAAAAAAGAGTAGAGAAGAAGTAATGTATCCTAGGCAGGTATTCACCACACACACACACACACACACACACACACACACACACACACACACACACACACACACACACACACACACGTTTGTGCTATTATAATCTGACTTGCATGTTTGAGAGTAACTGTATTTTAAAGGCAGCTTTCAAAATTAACATCAGATAATCCCTTTGGATTATTATAGACCCACAGAGTTTGGTTTTTAAACTATTGTTATGAGCATAATGGTAAGGGTACTTGTCAGAAAATATTTAGTTTACACAAATGTAATCTAAGAAAACTAGGTAAATTTAAAAAATGAAAGCAATGATAGCCAACATCCTGTGTAATTATGTTTCTCTTGTGAATTTCACATTCTATTGAATTTTTCCTCTTGAAGATATTTATGCTTCTGATATTATATTAACACAGGTTTCGCGCAATTCATTTTTAGCTCAAGAGCCTATGCATTTTCTCCTTCAAATAAGAACTCTTTAAAAAACTAGTTTTCTGCTAAATTATAAATTCTACTAAATTATAACTTTAAAACTAAACAGGTTTTACAAGTGTAAATATGAACACATATTTTCAATCTTTCAAAAATTATGGTGAAAATATGAATTTTGAAGAAGTGCAATAAAGAGTACAAAATAATGAAACACCCCCAAAAAGTTAAAATATGGTCTGAAGTGTTCTGTAAGTCTCTATCTGGGGTATCCCTACTTACTACATTCCCCTTGCAATTAAATAAATCTGAATAAAAAAGAATATGGTTATGACTTACAATATTTAAAAATAGGTTATTTCAAATAACAATTACTTTTAAGAGACCAATACATTAGTTTAAACTATATGAAAATGCCATCAGGCAAAAAAACAACAAACATTAGACATGTCATATAAAATTATAGTTTGTCAAAACAATCACCATATATATATTCATATCATTGTCAGTGATATGGAGACATTCAGAGGATAATTCTACACATTAAATGCAGTCTTAGTTACAAAGATACTTTGCTATATCCTAAACATCACTGAGAAAGTGTATTTTCTGGTACATCTTTTATTGTAAATCATGAGTAGAACACTCAATACATTTGTTTTTCTTCAGAGTATTCAAGCAGGGTAAGGATGAGGAACTGACATCAAATTATGTCTACCTTGCCTATTTTACTTCATTTTCATTACACCCCTAAATCAGCCCTGTCTTAATGGAAGAACTGAGACAAATTCCCATTTTAATTGCAAGTACCCATTCAAAATTCAATAAAAATATCCTTCCACTTATTTTTCTTATTCCATTCTCTTTGTGCCTTATGACAAAATCCAGATCTCTCTGAGAACATAGTACTTTGAATACTTGTAGGTACATTTTTGGCATATTGACATCAGAATAGGCCTGTATACCCTAGAGAATAAGAATGGCCTTATTTTTATCCTGATGCACAATGCCTGAAACATGAGCATGCTAAATTGAATTACATGCCTTAAAGCGAACCCTTAGACAAAGGCAACACAAAATATAAGTATTTTAAAACATTAAGTTCGCAGTCACAAATTGAAATTTTTGGATGCCTACGTTTCTCCTAGCAGTGCATTATAAGAATTCAGCTATATTTACCCACAATAAAGGAAAACTTCATAAGATATCACTTACTAAAATTAGTTTGTAGTGAATCACCTTTTGGATGTATTCATTAAGGATTTAAATTTCCTTCATGTAAAACATATATGAAAAGAGGGATTACCTTTGTTTTTGTGCTGGTATTTTTGTTGTTGTTGTTGTTATTTCTAACAAAGGTGTGAGTGCATATAATTAAAAATGCCCAACATTGCAGAAGGGCTTATAATGAAAACAGTCTCCTGCCATAGTTGTACCTCCTATAACCTTCTCCACTAACATCAAATACAAAACTTTTTTGACTCTTTGGTTTTAGATTATTCCTGTGGTCGCTTACAAAAGTCTAAATTGTATGCTTATGCAGCTATACAAGACATACAAGCCGTCTCAATATACAAGGTATCATCCACTGTCTCTCTGCTATGGTAGTTGAAATTTAGCTCAAATATTCCAACACCATCTCTACTCACGATATATTGACATATCACTCTAGTTCCTGCCTGAACATACTTAAAACTCAAAGTTTAAACATACTTAAAACTCAGTTTTCCATTTCATTAACCCAGACAGAGAATCCTTTGGCTCTGCCATTTTGTAACATGAGGATATAAGCACTCATCATAACCTCACCACTCCTCTGCTCGCCATCTTCTGCATCTTAGCTTTTTTCTGTGTATCTTTAATCGTATCAAGATTAAAATTTCATATTCTTTTCTGTCACTGTCACATGTTCTATGTTGATTCTAGAAGATAAAACTATTGATTCTAGAAGATAAAAACCATTAAACCATTAAAACTGCTTTTATTACTAGGATTAGGAAAATAATACATACAGTAGAGCCAATTAGTATGCTAGTAATACATTTCCTTCTCTTGTCTTATAATGTCCTATTTAATTTTTTTTTTTATTTGAGCGAGGTTGGTACAATGTTACATTAGTTTCAGGTGTACAACATAGTGATTGAACATCTCTAGACATTATGCTAGCTCACTACAAGTGTAGCTGCCATCTGTCAACATATAACACTATTACAACAGGACTAAATATAATCCCTATGCTGCACCTTTTATGCCTGAGACTTATTCACTCCCTAACTGGAAGCCTGAACACTTTCACCCATTTTTGCCCAACTCCCGCAACCCCTTCCCTTTGGCAACCATCAGTTTGTTCTCTGTTTTTATAGATCTGATTATCCTTTTTATTTGTTTATTCATTTTGGTTTTTCTAGATTCCACATGTAAGTGAAGTCATATCATATTTCTTTCTCAGTATGACTTATTTCACTCAACATAATATCTTCTAGATCATCCATATTGTCAGAAATGGCAAGATCTCATCCTTTTTTCATGGCTGGGTGATATAATGTCCTAATTTTTGATTCACTTAATAAAGTTCAAATTTATTCAACATTTGTATAATTCATAAATCACTGGTTATCTCCTCAAGGTTTTCCAGCTTCTCTATCATACTATTAATCTCTTTGATTCTAATGGGGTCTCTGTCTTAGATGCCTTTGCGCTTATGCTCTATTCTTGACTGTTCTACATAGTGATATAGTTTTCTTCATGAAAATTCCCCCTGCTGTTCTTCTGTGCTTTTTGGATTCCAAAGTTTCCTGGTTCTTGAGTTAATTGTCTATTTTGCTGAAGCACATCTACAAAAATTTCCAAAGAAAGAATTTGTAAGGTACCTTCTGAATCTTTGCATATCTGAAATCTTTTTTTTTTGTCCTCACATTTGAATGACAGTTTATCTAGGTATCAAATTCAAGATTGAAAATACTTCCTCAACGTTTTGAAAGGGTGGGTCTTTTGATTCCCAGCATATAGTGTGTTGGAATGAATCTCATGCTATTTTCCATTTTTTTGACTGTGCTTTTTTTCTTTCTGAAAGTTTTTTTTCTTTTTTCAGAAAAAAAGATTTTTATTTATTTATTTGAGAGAGAGAAAGAGAGAGAGCATGCACAAGCAAGAGGAGGGGCATAGGCAGAGGGAGAAGAAGACTCCCCACTGAGCAGGAAGCCCCATGCAGGGCTTGATTCCAGGACCCTGAAATCATGACCTGAGCCAAAGGCAGCTGCTTAGCCAACTGAGCCACCCAGGCGCCCCTCTCTGAAAGTTTTTAATCTTTGTCTTTGTCTGTCCCCCTTCATTTTTGGTTTCTGAAAGTGCACAATGACTTGTCTAGTAAAGGTTTTTACTCAGTGTGACTACGTACATGGTGGTCCATTTTAATATCTGTTCTTCAACGTTTCTATTATTCTTTCTTATTTCCTCAGTCCCTATTTATTCCGTTCTCCCTCAGGAAATGTATGTAATCAGATGGGGTATTTTATTTTCTGGTTCTACCCTCTATTTTCCATTTTCATTTTTATTTGTTCTTTTGTTCTAATTCTTTGGGATTTATTCAATTCAATTCAATATAAAATATTCAATTTTATATTTCAATCCCTATTAGTTTCTTTGGAATCATATTTTTACATTTCCAGGACTATTTTTTTGTTTGCTAATTACTTCTATTTCAATCTACTTAGCTTTTTTGCTTGTTTACTTGTTTAATGAAATTTATCACCTAATCTTTCTGGTAATAAAAACTAGGAGTGGTTTTTTTGTTTGTTTCTTTGTTTGTTTTGTTTTTGGTTCATTTTATATTTATTATGTACCTTTTCTCTGTTTGATCCTTATTTAGGTTTTCTGTTTGATTTCTTGGATTTTTTGTTACTGTATTTGTCGTTGCTTGTTTGTTTTTTGTTTGGATATATATAAAAATAAAGCAAAAAATGTGAAAAAAAAGACAAAGTGGAAAGAATCAGTATTTAGTTAATAAACCTGGAGGCAAAAGAGAACCCATATTGAAGATTGTATGAACTAGTAATTGATAGTTCAGGCTCTAGAATCAGGTTAGAGTTCACATAAGAGCTATATGATTGTGGACAATTTGTTTTTCCTCCCGAAGTCTTGGTTTCCTAATCTCTAAAATATGGGTAATGATTATAATACTTCTAGGATTACTGTGAGCATTGACTTATAGAAGATATATAAATGACACAATAATACATGTAACTGCTATGAAACAGTGTCTGGCAGTGTGAGAAAATATTCTGAATAAAATCCAAAGCTATCCATAGTCTCCTACACAACTAAAACAATTAATTACCACCACAAAAAGTGACACTGATTTTCTGAGGTAAGAGTTTTCTAATCAACTAGCTCTGTATGAAGTATTAAACATGAAGAAATACATGTTACATGAATTTATGTCACTAATATTGTGCATTACTGACTTTTTTTTCAAGTAGAACTTAACATTATATCTTTTAATTATATTCAGAAACTCCTTTTTATTTCTATGGTTTCTGTGTTTTGGTATGAATTTCCAAATGAGATTCTTATCTTGAAAATACCTGGAGACATTATGCTTTCCAAAAATGTGTGTCAGAAATAAATCAGCATTAAGATTACTCAGGGAGAGCATACAGGGACAAAATAAATAGGTAAATAAATAAAGCCTTGGGAAGATATGGGAGGTGTGGTGCAAAGTAGCCAGGACTGTATGTTCAGGGAACCTGAACCCCATTCATCTCTCCCCCTCTTGCCCCCACGTACACACTCACAACTTGAGCTTTACCACCTCATTTGCAAATCATGTTCAGATGCCCCCAAAATTTGAAGATTCTAGAATCATTTATCCATAAGTAAAAAGTTCTCTTTTGTAGCATCTTGGATAAAATATGCATATGTGAAGTCTATTTTTATATCTTACAAAAACTTCATCCGGTTCTAAGTGAGATTTCTTAATATAACTTTATATATATACGTGTGTGTGTATGTGTGTGTGTGTGTGTGTATATATATATATATATATATATATATATATATATATCCTCTATCTAGTACTTTCTTCTTCATCAAATTCTCTAAAATGATCTTTTGAAACCAACATTATAGAGGAATGATAAATGTCTTCCTACATGTGTCTATAGGAAAGGTTGTGAACTTACTCCTATAGTTTTTCTATTAAATTTAGAAATGGTTTTATTAGTCAAACACACTAATGGTAAGTTTGAGAATATATTTGTATCATCTCCACAAAAAGTGACTTCCAGAGTTCTATTCAATTCAGCTTCACTGGAATTAAATCAGCTTTAAGGAATATTAACTATGATGATATTCAAGTTAATCATGAATAACTAAATAGATTATCTTTCTGTCAGTCTCAGTCCAATTGAATACATTGAGCATGTAAAATTTAAGGAGCTTAAAAATGGTAAGCTATGGTAATTAGAAAAGTCATTTTAGGTGTCAAACACCTTCCAGTTCTGTGGATGTTTATATATGATAGAATTTTTCCATTTGACATGATATTGAAAAAAGGCAATAGTGCCAAGTTATTGACAATTGAAGGACTAGTAAATAAAGTTTGGAAGTTTAGTCAGAGGACAGTTAGTTTAATGAGTTGGAGCTGTTTTCTACAATAGGATGTTGACTTTGTGGTTTCATGCTTCTAGAAAGTCTCCTGTTCTGGTTCTACTGTTGGCTTCTTTCTATCTTCAGTCTCACTATCACTTTCTCTAGTATTGTAATAACTTCATAAGGTGACAGATGGTAAGAACACTTATCACGGTGAGCACTGCATAATGTATAGAATTCTCAAACTACTATATTGAACCCCTGAAGCTAATATAACACTGTATGTCAACTATAATTAAAAAAAAAAAAGAAGGGGTACCTGGTTGGGTCAGTCAGTTAAGCATCTGACTTGATTTCGGCTCAGGTCGTGATCTCAGGATTGTGAGATCCAGCCCTGTGTTGAGCTCCACACTAGGTGAGGAGCCTGCTTAAGAGTCTCTCTCCTTCTGCGCCTCCGCACTTCCCTCTCCATCTCTCTAAGAAAAAAAAAAAAAAAAAAAAGAAGAAGTGGCCTTCCTTGATCGCTTGGTCATTTTCCATCATATTACTCTTTTAGTTTCCTTCAAAGTATTATATTAATCAATGATTATGTCACTTATTCCTCCACTTCTTAACTGCTTCCCTCCCACAACAGACGGCAAGTTCCATGAGTTAGGGTATTTTACTTGTATAATTCTCTAGTTTATGCCTAGCACAGAGTATGAGCTTAATACATACATTATAATAAATAGTGGAAATAACTAATAATGGACTAAATAAATAAATAAATAAATAAATAATGGACTACCTGGTCACACATTTAACCTATTTGGGGGCTATTTTCATACTCTTCTCTGACCTAAGGAGTGCAAAATAGTCTATCAACTTCTGTATATAACTTCTATTATAATGGCGATTATAGTAGTTAAGAGAATATTATCCCAGCAGCTCAGTAGCTTAACACACAGAAGGTTATTCCTTGTTCATACAAAGTCCATAATGGATCAGCTGATTGATGGGTGGCATAGTTTTTGGGACTCAGGCTTCTTCTGAGACTTAACATGTTTAACACTTGGCATCCTTTCTGGAAGAGGAAAGAGCAAGAATGGCTTCCACTGGCCAGAATTCAGTCACATACCAGCCTGGGAATGAATAGGGAAGCTGGGAAATGTTGTGTGCCTTGGATGAGGAGGAAATGGATTGGGTAAACACATAGCCACTCTCTGCCATAGGGATTAAATAATATATCATATATATATATATCATTATTTTATAAAAGCTTGGGCTTTATTCATATGTCTAACACAGTGACTGACATAGTTGGTCTGCAATCACAATTTAGTGAATACCTTCTGTTGAGATAGATACCTTAGAATCACATCTTAAGGATGTCTTATAAACTCCTAATTGTATATCAAGTCTACAGTGTTTCAGTTTTTTTGACTTATAGCATCAACAAGTATAACTGATTTTTTTTAGATTAAGGAAAATGAAAACTTAGATGACAGTCCGTAGTATTGATAATTCAATTCCACATAGAGTACAAACCCCTTCAAGTCTTGTCTGCTTACAAATATTTGACAAAATTAGATCTTCATAAATGCCCTTCTTTTCCGTGCTTGCTTAGTTGTAAATTAGTAATTCCACAAGATTATTATTAGTCACATTATTATTAATCACATTCAATAGATAAGAAAGTTGACTCAAAATTAAAATGACATGATAAGAAAAAGATCTTTCTAGGTCTCTGAACTCTTGCAACTTATTTGTTTTTACTATTACACTGTGCTAATTTTCAAAGCCAGTCTTATAAAGTCAAGGTAACAAGTGAATATACCACAATAATTTCAGACCTCGGGAAGTTAACACTTAAATCTCAGTTATGTGACACTGAAAGTTAAACAGACTGTGTTCGGTTTTCTCCAACTGTAAAACAGTGATCATAAAACCTACTCAAGTAAGCCAGGTTGTGTGAAAACACTGTGGAAACATGAATTATTGTTCCAAAGCTCGCTATTATTATTCTCGGTGTGTTTGTCCGTGCCTCACCTCTTTTTTTAATCCCCGTGTCTATGCCTTCTCAAAAAAGTTGTAGAAAAGAGCTTTAATTAGCTAAATATTGTGCATATATATGTGCACTATAGATTATCAAGAGATCATATTTCTCAATTTCAAAAAAAAATAGTTCATTGGGCTTATTTGTGCAACAACCTCAAAATCTCACCAAAGAAAGGTAAACATTAAGATGGAAAATGGGAGAATAAAAAATAATAGGAATATAAAGAAATCACAGGTATATAAAGGTCTTATGCTAAGAGTTTCAAGAAGCAACAAAGGAATTAGAATCAAATTGACGTCAAGATTAATTTAATCCACTATTATTAAAAAAACAAATTTATCTGATTAAATTTTAAAGATCTTATTGGATTTCTTCAACCATTCATGAATCAAGCAGCATCCTATCTAGCATAAAGAAAAAGGAGCTCTGAGAAGCCATACAAAATGGAACACTTTTATAGGGAGAAGGGAGCCTGACACAGAAGTTATACCAGCAAAAAGGACTGATTGTGAAAAGGTCACTTTCCTTTAGGAGGACTCTGTGGGGCAGATTATCTCACTAGTGCTGACCACGTCTTGGTTTGGGGTCATGTGGCTTAGCATAAGTGATTCCACTTTGGGCCTGTTATCTTGTTTTGGACATGATGAAATCAGATAAAGGGACTTAATGTTTATTGAGATATTTCTAACAAGAGACAAACTGTGAGGATTTCTAAATAGGACAGATTTTTGAGGTCACATTATCCTGAGTTTGAATCCTTGCTCTGCCACTTGTTAGCTCTGAATATACACTTAGTCTGTTTGGACTTGAACTTTCTCCACCAAAATTAATGAATAATCTTTACCATATGCAGCTCAACAGCTGGGAAAGATGAGGTGCTTAAAGTGCCTAGCACAGTGCCCTGATACATGAGAGATCACAAAACTAGTGTCATGGACATATGGCCTTAGAAGATAAATCCCCCCATCTCTCGCCACAAACACCACAGTTCAATCTTATCATTTCCTCTTATAACTTTTTTAGCCTCTCAATTCAGTCTGGACGTTGTGTGGTCAGGGCTTAGAAGAATTTAGCACTTGAATTTAACATTATCACTATCTTGCCAATTTTAAACTCTGGATAATCACTGTTATTGAATTTATCCAATCTCATTATGGAAACTTGACTGAGAATATCACATACATTCTCAAACCTACTAAAATCACAGTGCTATCATTAATAGTCAAGAATCCTTTCTTGCCCCCAACATGTAGTTGTTGTTGGGTTTAGTTTTATGAAAACATTTGTGATTTCTCAACAATTTTTTCCCAAATGTAAATTCTACTCTTCCTAATCTCCAAATACATCTTCCAGACTCTAACAGTGTAACACAAAGGTACTTCCTCAGCTTTCCCTGATTCCCTAGAGAAAAATAATCTCAAACTCTCTCCCTTCTTGTTTGTTTTTCATTGTGTTTGTGCACAAGTGCAGTGCATGTACCTATTTGATGTGGATATTCTCATGTATTTGTCTGTATAAGTTAGTGGGCATATATTTGCCTGTAAGGCTGTGTGGCCCTGTTTCTGTGTGTTCACTTCACATGGGTGCATGTGTGTGTGTGTGTATGTGTGTGTGTGTGTCTGCCCTTTTATCTCTTCTACTGTCCAACAGCACCTTAAAGAGAGAGAGTCCTTATTTTTTTATCTAACTCCATTGTGCTATAAACTTTATGGATGCTCAGTAAATATATGAATAAGTAATAGTATTTTGTATCCATTAACTGTACTCTATATTTTTCCTTATCACATAAATCCCAATACCTAAACACAATGGCAGAAAACATGATCATCCTGGATTGAATATTTTAATATGCCTTTCTTTAGATGGAACTGGTATAACGGAGTCTGGAATTCAACATGTCATTTACATATTTTTGAACCTCATTAATCCAGGCCAGAAAAAAAACAAGGCTACGTTTTTTTCTAACTTGTGAATTGGAGCATCAATACAAGATCAAAATGTATTTTTCAAAATAATGAAAAAGATTCAAGACACACACTGCTGGTTTTTCAAATACAATAATACTTTATTCTTTATATATAAATGCGCTATGGCACAATATCGAAAATAAAAGAAGCTTTTCTAAAGCAATACTACTTCCTAACAGCATGATTAAGCATACAGGATGAGATCACCAAAAGTCTCTATGAAAATAGAAATATCTGCAAATTGATAAAATCATAATTACTTGAATTCTATTTCTTAGAGGCTGTTGATAATTTTTTTAAATTATATTTAAACCTGCTTTTTAAAAAAATAACAACTTTATAGAGATATAAACCAGATACCATATAATTTTCCCATTTAAAGTGAACAATTCATTGGTTTTTAGCATATTCATAGCATTGTGCAACTACAAATTCTAATTTTAAATATTTTCATTACTCCTAAACAAACTCTGTACCCATTTCTTCCACTTCTACCTTCCAACCCTACAAAACCACATATTCTACTTTCTGTCTTTATAGAATTGCTTATTTTAGAATTATATATAAATAGAACAGTAGAATATGTGATTTTGTGTAACTAGCTTCTTTTACTTAACATAGTGCTTTCAGGGTTTAGCCATGTTCAATCAGCATTTCATTCTTTTTTTTGGCATAATAATATTCCATTGTGCAGATATACCACCTTTTGTTTATCCATTGATCAACTGATGAGTAGCTGAATTGTTTTTACTTTTGCCTACTATGAATCATGCTTCTATGAACACTCACATACATTTCTGTGTGTGTGTTTCAAATGTTTTTAATTTTCCTGGGTATATACATCAGAATGGAATTCTGGAGTCATATAAAATCTGCCTTAATGATGCCCTTTCCCAGCAATTTTATGTAGAATATTTTTGTAATATAATTTTTAATTGGGTGTTTTGAGGTCATTTTATTTAGAACACTGAAATGTGTTTCATATTTATTTCTACATAATAAAGGTAGTTAATTCAGAAGAGTTAGCTAAGAATTTGATTAGAAGAGAAATATTGCTCATCAGTAAAATTTGAGTTTCTGCTAATATTTAAAATTTGATTTAAAAATCATGTCTAAGTTATAAATTACACAATCAAAAAAATCTAAAGATGCACTGCAATATAAATCATATCAAGTACTAATTTCCACAGACATATATTAGAGGATGTTGTGATGTCCAAATTGAATTACTTGTCATGGACAAGTGCCAAATAGTTCCCAGTTCAAGCATAAAAATTGTTATCTTCGCCAGCATAGTGCAATTAGTGGTCTGACCTCTGAGCAATCTACTAACTACTGTGATAGTATAGTCTCATTTCCTACGTTGTCTATCCAAGAGACCCCATAGTGAAGACAAAGGTTAAGAGAAGAGTAAGAGTACCTGTGCTTCATTTCCTTCTGGAATTTAAGAAATTGGGGAAATATGCAATTCCCAGGTACAACCATGAAATAACACAGGAAATAGAAATGAAAATACCTCAGACAGTTGGAAACTGTACATAGATTCCAGGAAATACCCAAAAAGCTGAGGAAAGTTAAAAAGTTTCAGTACGACAGAATTACTTATCTCCTTTTCTAAATATTCACAGTAGAATGGCCTCATTTCATCAGCTTCTAGAACTGTTATTTTTAGTCCTCTTTGAACTACACTGGCCCTTCACTGGATAGAGGAAAAGATGCTGGCATTCAAGGACAAATGCTGGGTGTAGCAAGAGGACAGATCCAAAACCCTCAAGCGAAAATATATCCAAGGAAGGTACTGTAGCACAAGGATACTTATCAATCATTTTATAATACGGGATTTTACATTTGAATTGGACATATTTGTAACAATGGATCTCCTCAAATTTCATACTTGGGTGGGAGATAAGAGAGAAAACACCAAGAAGAAACAGATAAAATATTTAGTCAAAAAGAGAAGGAGGGGCGCCTAGGTGGTTCAGTCATTAAGCGTCTGCCTTGGGCCCAGGTCATAATCCCAAGGTCCTGGGATCGAGCCCCACATCGGGCTCCCTGCTCTGTGGGAAGCCTGCTTCTCCCTCTCCCACTCCCCCTGCTTGTGTTCCCTCTCTCGCTGTGTCTCTCTCTGTCAAATAAATAAATAAAATCTTAAAAAAAGAGAGAAGGATATGTCTTATTGCTTTCATATGAAGGACACATGCCATTCCCTTACTGAGAAGGGCAGGTGATGGTTATAAGAAGCTCATAATAGCTTTATTTATGCCTCTGGTGTTTAGTTCAAGAAAAACCACAGACCAGAAGTTAACTCATGATCTATGTGAACAGCCAACCTCCACATGGAGAGAGACTAACACATCTGACATCTTCCCAGAAGGACTTCAATGCTAGCTTGGAGGATCTGGGGCTGAGGCAGGTCACCTGAGGATGAATGGTAATGTGGATTCAAATGGCAAAATGGAGGGTAAATGCAGTTTACCCAACTCTGTAGCACAGGAAAGTCTTCATAGTTGTCAAGAATAATATAGGGGGAGGTATACAGGGACATACTGAAATATCTTCGTTTTTACAATTTTCTTATGGTTTTGCTTTAACTTGGTATCTTACCTACACTAATATTTTTAAAGAAAATACAGATTTATTTATTTTTCTGGTGATTTTAAGAGAGTTAATTGAAAACTGGTTCCTTGCAAAAGGGTTTAAAAAAAACATACTTGGTTGACTATCAACAGCACTAAAACAAAATAGTAATTACACCAGCTGAAAACTTTCATTTACTAGAAAAATACCCAACGCATATTTTCACCAAATTACTTAGGAGCAAATGTTTAATTCAGTATTTGGATAAAGGAAAGGACAAAATTGAATACTGCTATTATAAAATAAACTTCTAGAATAAATATGATTTTTAAATCAGTTACTACAATTACCATTTTGTTATTTAACTTTATTTAAATTTTAAACATTTGGCCTTATATTTGAGGGGTCCTTTCTCATCATTATTTGTTCTAAATTGCTCCTATACTTGGGGCACCTGGGTGTGGCTCAGTTGGTTAAGTGTCTGCTTTCAGCTCAGGTCATGATCTCAGGGTCCTGGGATGGAGCCCTGCCTTGGGGCAGGGGGTGGGGGGGGGTCCCTGCTCAGCAGGGAGTCTGCTTTTTCCTTTCCCTCTAACCCTCCCCCCTGGTGGTGCTCTTGCTCTCACTCTCTCTCAAATGAATAAATAAAAAAATCTTTAAAAAATTAAAATAAAATAAATTGCTCCTATAGTTAGTTACTACACCGCACAACTGCAAAGCTAAGAATTTGCCTCTTTGCAACCTAGGACTATGCAGGAATGAGATACGTGAGACCAGCTCTGCCAGTAAGAGGTATTGATAATGCAGAGATCATTGTTTTTCCTTTCTCAATAATAATAACTGATTAAGATACAGCAATCCTCACACCTTCTTCTGTTCTGTAAGATCACTGGGAAAGATGTCATTTTATTCAAGCAAATCATAAACCTAAGTTTCATATGCTTACTCAAGAAGATACTTCCTAAAGCAGATGAAGATTTTTGTTCTCAGAATTATTTTTTTTAAATTTCTAATATTTTGGTAAAAACTTGCTGTTGCATACAATCACTTGAAAACAAAAATCACACTTAAACTCTGAATTTAGAAAAATGGCACTATGCCCATGTAACTGACTTTCAAGGCAAACAAATTGTTTCTAAGTTTTCACTGGCATCTAAAATTTCATGTCATGTGTATTAATTTTAGCATTTTCCCTGGAGAAGAATGTTAGAACTCTTTACTAACAAATACTGTCCAAAAAATACCTGTATTCTCAAAGCACAAGAGTTTAATTCTAGCAAATAAACTAAAGCTTTTCTCCATGAAAATGGGATTGTTAATAAGTCTTTTATCTTGCCCAAGGCCAAATTTCACCCAACTCTGTAATGTTTAAAACATTACGGTAACAAGTATTTAATTCTTTAGAACAGGTGTTCTAGAAGTCTTCCTGGATTTAAGAATTCTTTTTCAATATAAAACAATTTACAAATCCCCATTTATTTGCATTTTTATTATTCACAGATAGAAAGATCTATGTGCAGATTGAGAACCAATTTTGCTCACCAAAGACTCACTGGAAGACCCAGTTTCCTGCCTGTAGTTGAGTAACTACCATGTGCTTGGTACTATTCTAGGCACTGAGGATATCAAAGGAAAGAGAACAAACAAAATCTCTGCCTTCTGGAGCTTGCATTCTAGTAAGGAGAGAAAGACAAAAGATACCACTGATAGTGCTTTGGGGAAATAAAATGGTGAAGATGGACCGGGGATGCTGACAAGAAAACTCTTTCCAGTAAATCAAATTAATCATCAGCATTTCTGTGCTTCTGGAAGCATTTCTTTAGAAACTAGATTCCTTTCTAAACTGTGATTTTGTTTTGACTACTACTCAAAGTGCCAAATAGATCTGTTTTGGTCAATTTCCTTCCATAAAAATTGTGCAGAACAAATCAAATACTATCATGTCTCTAATGCTTGAGACAGTTTTTTCCTTTGAAAACATTATAACCTGTGACATAGAACCATATATTTTTGTATTAGATAGTATGCTAAGAATATTCAGGATGTAATTACATGAAATATCTTTGGGAACACCACTGAAATATGTCCTACTTTGAATAACTATAATAATGTTCCCTAAGAACGTTACACTCTTCAAAAATAAGTTTACAACATGATAACCTAATTAAAAATTACTATTGATGTCACCAACTTAATTCTACTATGTAACAACATATGTCTAAAACCAAGAATCAAGAATAAGAAACATCTGGAATTTTATCAAAGTATAGTTGTCAATAATAACACATTTCCAAGCAAACAGAGCCTTGATGTAATTTTTTTGTCAGTTTGTATCAAGGTCAAAACATCATTCTAACCTAAGGTAATATATGATTGTAACCTTCCCCAGAGAGTCCCCACACTGCTTTCCATATATTAAAAAGCATCATTTAATTCAATTTTAGCCAATAAAGACCTTCATTTGTTTTAAAAAAAAAAAGCTACTATTTCTTTCAAATTCTTTTAAAACCACAGATCAAAATATTTCATTTTGCTTTTATATGGAATTCCCATTTCTCCCACTGTAATCTTTCATTTATTCAATATTGTTTGAAAATATGCTAATCATAATGATAGTGTTTAGCATTTAAATGTTATCTTGGCCTCCTCTATTTTGAATCAGAACTATTATTTTTAAGTACTTTTAGGGCATTAGAAATGAATTGTGAAATGACATATTTTAAAGTGGTACTTGAAAAGAACCTCAAGTGAAATCATCATTCTAAAAATTGTGTCTAAAAGCAGAAAGTCTAGAATATGACTTTTCTCTTTCTTAAACCCAATTTTTGGTTAAATTCTTCTTACTTTGCCAATTCTTTTTT
Organism: Zalophus californianus; assembly: GCF_009762305.2. Lineage (NCBI taxonomy): Eukaryota > Metazoa > Chordata > Mammalia > Carnivora > Otariidae > Zalophus > Zalophus californianus. The sequence goes on along the minus strand of NC_045595.1, from coordinate 41,683,946 downwards.
TTTTTCTTTTTTTAAAGACAGAGAGAGAGAGAGAGGGAGAGAGAGAGGGGGGGGGGAGCGGAGAGAGTCTTAAGCAGGCTCCACTCTTAGCAAGGAGTCTGATGCCAGGCTCAAGCTCTCTGAGATCATGACCCAAGCGGGAATAAGGAGCGGGATGCTTAAATGACTGAGCCACCCAGGCACCCTACTTTGCCAATTTTTGAAGAAGGAGAATCTTAAAATATAATGAGAAATATAAATAGCAGACAGAAATCACTACCATTTAAAGCAATTTCAGATGAAATTCGCATCACATACAACATGAAAGGCAACATAAATACTCAGGCTTTTTACTACAAAAGCTTGTTTACAAGTGTCATTATAACTACTGAATAGCTTGCTATATTTTGTTCATACACTATGTGTCTGGGTTACAAATACATGAATGAAAACTAATATATTACTTCTGAATATGCTGAAAGCATAATGACCTTTAGAGCAAGAATCGGGCTGGTCATGAATGAATTATTGTGCAAACCAAGATGTAATTGACTGGATTTATTACAATGGTTATAATAATAATTACCATAAAAAGAGCAGTTTCTATTCACTGAGTGCTAACTCTGAATCAAGTGCTTTCCTAATGCATTTTGTGTGCATTATCTCATGGTCTAAAGCTCAAATAATAATATGGCATTTGGCAGTAATTCAATTAATTCTCACAGACAATTTTATGAAGTAGGTACTATTATCTCCATTTTCCAGATGAGGAAATTGAGGCTTAGAAATATTTAGTAACTTGTAGAAGTCATGAACTTTGGATTTATAAATGGCAAAACTGGGGATCCAATCCAAGTTTATTTGTAACTAAAAGTTTGCATTCTCATCCACTATAGATACTGCTTCCCACTGAATCTTTTCCTCTATTCTGTTGAGTGGCTTCTATCTGAAATTTCTGTTATCTTAGATCTTGACTTCCACCTTGTATCTGAAACATAATTATAGGTTACTTTCTGTGCTTGCCAATTTGATTTTGCTGTTTGATCCTGCACTATATTCTAGCTTTGATGTGCCATAGCTTAACAGTTTAATAAGATGGTTGGGCATCCCTCCATGATATTTAAAGCATGAAACTGAGGTTCAAAACTGTATAATCATTTGACTTTTCAAAGGGATGTACTGTATCATCTTCGGCTCATACTGGGTTTTGGACATTTTTATATATTTTAAGTGGTTGGACAGAAATTTAATCATCATCTTCATATTCGTTTTTAAAGTGAAAAATAATATAAGCCATGAAATGACCTTCATTTTTCATTTCTGCTTACCCAAACAGATTCTGAAATCTGAAGATTAACGTTTTAAATAGGGCTATATAAATCAATTAATATATATTGAGATTCATATTCTCCTTCAAGTTTACGTAGTCAAAAGCCATCTTCTATTTAGGTATTTCCTTTCCATTTAGAATTGTATTGCATTTCTATTTGGAAAAGAAAATCCAATGATTTTTCCAAGAAAGGGTCCTTGCCAGGATAAAGAAGTTGGTGATTACATTCCCCCAGTATGTAATCACACTTCTTCCCCAGTAGTTGAGTACACTGGTCAGGAATCTTGGTTATAAGTGATGGAAATTGAAATTAAATTGGCTTAAGCACAAAAAGGAGACTTGGCTTCTATTATTAAGAAGTTCTAATTTGTGGGGCGCCTGGGTGGCTCAGATGGTTAAGCATCTGCCTTCGGCTCTGGTCATGATCCCAGGGTCTTGGGATCGAGTCCCGCATCAGGCTCCCTGCTCCTTGGGAGCCTGCTTCTCCCTCTGCCTCTCTCTCTCTCTCTGTCTCTGTCTCTCATGAATAAATAAATAAAAAGTTTAAAAAAAAAAGAAGTTCTAATTTGTTCTAGGCATTGCTGGATTCAGAGGCTCAAATAATGGCACCCTACCTCAGTTTCTCTCTTCCCCCTTCTTAGCTCTGCTTATTTTCCTTTAGCTTAATCCTAGATTCTACATGGCAGGTGCCAGCATGTACAAACCTGTTTTTTATAATAATAACAAATGATACTATTTTTTCAAATGTTCTTTTCCCCAGAAGTTTTCCCAAATTCTCCAGATTGGGGCATATGTACATGATTTGGGTTTACCTGACCATGCCTAAACTAATCATGTGGTAAAGAGAGGGAATATATCTGTAACCCAAGCCTGGATCACATGGCTGCCTGCTCTGGACTAAATAGCGTCCCCTCCAGAGGCGCCTGGGTGGCTCAGTTGGTTAGGCATCTGCCTTCTGCTCAGGTCATGATCTCAGAGTCATGAGATGGAGCCCCACGCCAGGAGCTCCCTGCTCAATGAGGAGTCTGCTTCTCTCTCTCCTTTCATCCTCCCCTTTCCCCCATTCTTGCTCTTCCTCTCTCTCTCTCAAATAAATAAAATGTTTTAAAAAATAGAGTATCCCCTTCAAATTCATATATTGAAACCCTAACCAACAGGATTATATTTGGAGACAGGGTCTTTAGAAAGTGATTAAGATTAAATGAAGTCATAAGGTATGGCACTGATCCGAAAGGATTTGTGCACTTATAAGAAAAGACGGCCAACAGCCTTCCATTTCCTTCTCTCTCTCTCTCTTATGTGAGGAGACAGCAAGAAGGCAGAAAAAGAAGCCTCACCAGGAATAAAATCTTCCAGCACCTTAATCTTGGACTTTTCAGCCTCCAGAACTGTGAGAAATAAACTTCTATTATTTAAGTTACCAAGCCTGTAGTATTTTGTTATTACAGCCCAAGGAAACTAATACACTACTCATACAGAGTAAGGGATTGGATCAGCCCCTCCCAAAGTTTAAGGACTGAAAAGCAAAAAAAAAAAAAAAAAAAAAAAAAGAGGTGATTTTGCAGGAAACAACTGGAAAACTATTTCCAAAAAGGTAAAGTAGATACTTGGTAAGCACAGTTATCAACAGTTTCGGCTAAGCCAGAGGCAGCAGACTCCGTAAGTAGCCCTCTGGTACAAGGGAAATATGTGTGAAGTGTGTGTTGCGTGCAAAGTTTGTGTTGTAGGTATCAGCACATATCCTTGGGGAGATGATTCACAGAGTTCATCAGATCCTCAACTGGTTCATCAGTCCCTAAAAATGTCTGGATTTGGGGTGCCTGGGTGGTTCAGTTAGTTAAGTGTCTGACTCTTGATTTTGGCTCAAGTTGTGATCTTAGGGTCCTGAGAGCGAGCCCCATATTGGGCTCCATGCTCAGTGCAGAATCTGCTTGGGATTCTCTCTCCCTCTCTCTCTGCCCCTCCCCCCACACACTCTTTTTCTCTGTCTCTAAAATAAATAAATAAAATCTTAAAAAAATATGTCTGGATCCACGTTCAGTAGGGCCTATAGAAGCTCCAGTTGGAGGCAGGGCTGAGGAGGAGAAGAAGAATGGATGGATTCCAGAAATGTTTAAGAAAATTGTTTCACTTGATCTCACATGATCCCTTGGGAGACAAAAGGATTCCCTCAAAAGGATACAGCATCAAGTGCCAAGTGACACTATGAGTGACCTCCCCTTTACTTATGTATCCTAGGGAAGAACTAAGTGTCTAGTTCCTATATTTTTAGTATGTTATTCTATTATTAAAAAGTACTTAGCCACCTTAAAAATGTGGTATAGTGCTAGGAACTCTGAAAAGTTAGTTCAAACAAGTCTCTCCAGGAGTCTGCATATAAAACAGACATTCCTTCACCCATAGCAGCTGCTACAAAGAAAAAGAAAACAAAAAAATCCAGAACTACATGCTCATAAACGAAGAGCATTGTCAAAAAAGTTGCTTTGTAATTCAAGTGTTGATGGGGAGAGTTTGTTGGGGTGAGGTGGAAATGTTGCCTTTCCCCTAGTTATTTGTGTGAGTCTGAATAATCTTAATCATTATCTGTTCCTATTAGCATGAAAGGAAGAAAAAAAGAGAAGAAAATAACTTTAGAGTAACAATCATGGGGTCACACTGTTTATGACCATATGTCTCATAAAATTAGCAAAGATTATTGAAGCTATCAAATTTGCAATCTGCATAAAATACTGTATTTCAGTATATAATTTCCAAACATTAAAATATGTTAAATATACTACTGTGTGCATAAATCAGATTCACCCAAGATACAATTGACACCCATGTCACCTGAATGAAAGGTGATTAAAAACATAACAACCTATGAGTGTTTCTAAGCAGAGAATACACTTTTTATTCTGACACCTTATTTGGCATCAAACCAATATCTCATTTCCATTAAAAAAAGCTGAAATTCTTATCAGTTTATTTCTTAAATGATGCTAATATTTCTGGAATATCACAATCTTATATTTAAGTTGATAAAAGTATATACAGATAAATCAATTTGTAGCCTAAACATTACAGCCTATGAGGACAATGAAACCATTTGCTTAGGATACACGAGGAAAACAGTACCAACGAAATGAGGTGCCCAAGAGGCAAGAAAGTTCCAAATTTACATTAAATTAAATTTACCATAGTCTCAAATGCCCATGACATCAATAAAAAGACCCTCTTAAAAGTTTTTGGTTTGTTTTTTGTTCTTTTTTTTTTTTATGAAACACTTGCCACCAATAACAAACATTATGGATAGAATTAAAAGATAAAATAGCAGGTAGTTCTAGAAACCTCTGTAAAGTGGAATACCATTTTGTTACCTGCAATGATTTTGTTTGATAATAGCAAAGCCTTACAGGTTGATGAGAGAACTTGCCCTCCCACAGTCAGAAGTACTAAGAAAACTAGTCAGACATTTGAGGTAGAAGAAAGTTGAAGGTCATGGGCAACCGCACTTGGGGTCTAAAGATGGGGATAAGCACACAACCCAAACATAGATGTCTGGGGAAAAAACTCACAGCAGTGGATGAGACTGTCAACAATAATTTTAAGTGGTGAGTAAAACTGCCCTTGGCTATTTAAGTCACCAGAAGTAAGTAGAGACCACAAAAGGATGTTTGTGTCTTTACCAGTTCTAATAAAGAAGGAATTTTTTTTAAGTTATAGTTATATTCAGAAGTATAGCAAAAAAGAAAAAATATGCATATGATTGCTAACTTACCACATTAAAACAAATCCTACAAGCTCGGGTGTCTTTATATATACGTAGTTTTTCTTTAGCTCTTATGATAATATAGAAACAATTTTATAAATATTTCCTATTTATTATAAATAAGGATTTTGTATGTCGAGAAAATACCTTGATATCTTTGTCCATAAGAAGACATAGCTAATTATGCTTAAGAAGGGGCATCACTCTGTGTTAATAAATTAGATTTGGGGATGAAGTCATAACGAGAGGGGCAGAGTGGATATACACTGCTTACAGAGAGAACTAGGGAAGAATTTTAGGAATTCCTCTTAACTACTGAGAGATGCAAAACTTTAAGATTTTATTTATTTGTCGGAGAGAGAGAGAACACAAGCAGGGGGAGAAGCAGGTAGAGGAAGAAGCAGGATCCTCACTGAGCCAGGAGCCCGATGTGGGACTCAATCCCAGGACCCTGAGATCAGACCTGAGCCGAAGGCAGACACTTAAACCGACTGAGCCACCCAGACATCCTGAGAGATGCAAAACTTTAGAGCTTCAGCTTTAAGAATGCTTCTGTAAAGAAATGCATTTTCTCTATTTTTAAATTAAATTTTTTAAAATCAGGCTTTATTTTTTAGACTATTTTTAGGTTCCCAGCAAAATTGCAAGGAAGGTATAGAAATTTCCCATATACCCTCTGCCTCCACATATACACGCTTCCCCACTTTCAAAAGCTCACACCAGAATGGTACATCTGTTACCATCAACAAATCGGTACTGACACATCATCACCCACAGTCCATACTTTACATTAGGATTTACTCTGTGTTGTATATTCTGTGGGCTTTGACAAATGTATAACACGTATCCACCATTCAAGTAGTTTCACTGCCCTAAAAAAACCCTCCATGCTCTGCTTACTTACCCCTCCTTTCCCCCTTAACCTCTGGACAACGACTGATCCCTCTACTGTCTCCACAGTTTTCCCTTTTCCAGAATGTCATAAAGTTGGAATCGTACAGTATGTAGCCTTTTTAGACTGAGTTTTTTCACTTATTAATATGCATTTATAATTTCTCCACGTTTTTTCATGGCTTGATAGTTCATTTCTTTTTATCACTGGATAATATTCCATTGTCTGGATGTACCACAGTTTATCCATTCACTTACTGAAGAACATCTTGATTGCTTTCAAGTTTTGGCAATTATGATAAAAGCTCCCATAAACATCCTTGTGCAGATTTTTATGTGGACATAAGGTTTCAACTCATTTGGATAAAAAGCAAGAAGCACAATTACTGGATCATATGGTAAGAATACATTTAGTTTTGTAAGAAACTGCTAAACTGTATTCCCAAGTGGCTGTACCATTTTGCATTCCAGCCAGCAATGTACGAGAGTTCCTGTGGCTTCACATCCTTCCTAGCATTTCTGTTGTGAGAGCTTTGCATTTTAGTCATTCTAACAGCAGTACAGTGGTATCTCTCAATATTGTTTTGATTTGCATTTCCCTGATGACATATGATGTGGGACATCTTTTCATTTGCTTATTTGCCATCTGTGTATTGTCTTTTATGAGGTGTCTGTTAAGGCACTTTTGCCTGTTTTTTAATCGAATTGCTTATATTTTTATTGTTGAGTTTTATGAGTTGTTTGTATATTTTTGAATAAAAGTCCTTTATCAGATACGTCTTTTGCAATTATTTCCTCCCAGTCTGTGGTCTGTCCTCTCATTCTCTTGACACAGAACAGGAATTTTTAATTTTAATTAAGTCCAGCCTATCATTTCTTTTTCATGGATTATATCTTTGGTGTTGTATCTAAAATATCATCACATGGGGACCTGGATGGCTCAGATGGTTAAGCGCCTGCCTTTGGCTCAGGTCATGATCTCAGATAGGACCCCATGTCCAGGGCTCCCTGCTCTGTGGGAAGCCTGCTTCTCCCTCTCCCTCTCCCCCAAACTGGTGCGGGGTCTCTCTCTGGTCTCAAATAAATAAATAAAATGTCATCACAATATCCAAGGATTTGTCCTACATTATCTTCAAGGAGTTTTATACTTTGGCATTTTACATTTAGGTCTATGATCCATTTTGAGTTAATTTTTGTGAAGGGTATAAGACCTGTCTAGATTCTCTTTCTTTTTTTTAATGTGGATGTCCAGGTATTCCAGTACGCTATGTTGAAATTAAATTCTATTTTTACTACATAAATGTATGTAAATAAATGTAAAGAATGATTTATTTTTTCATTTGCTCATTCTGAAATTTCTCTCTACCTTATTAATATACTTAATAAAATACTAATTTGTGATTTATCAATTTAATTTTATTACAAATTTACATTACTATTACTATTAAACAGTTCCTGCAGAGCCAAATAGTGTACTTTAATAAATTTTCCTCTTATTTATTGAATTTAGTAGTTCCTAAAGTTACTAATTTTCTTTTTTTTTTAAGATTTTATTTACTTATTTGACAGAGAGAGAGAGAGAGAGCAGGAACACAAGCAGGGGGAGTGGAAGAGGGAGAAGCAGGCTTCCCTCCGAGCAGGGAGCCTGATGCGGGGCTCGATCCCAGGACCCTGGGATTATGACCTGAGCCGAAGGCAGATGCTTAACAACTGCACCACCCAGGCACCCCTAAAGTTACTATTTTCTATCAGATCTAGCAAATGCCTATCAATAATATTTTTCTTTCTTTTTGAAATAAAGAACTATTGAGACATTGGAAAATACATCATTTCAATTATTTTCTCTCTCCACGGGTCCTTCATTCCTCTGCTTCAATCCATACATTCCCTACTAAAATCTATTTTTTCTACAAAAAAAATATGGAAATCCATATGCAATTGAATCTTGGCTGAACTTAATTATTGTTTTTAAAGATTTTATTTATTTTAGAGAGGGGGAGGGTCGGGGGGAAGGGAGAGAGAGAATCCCAAGTAGACTCCTTGCTGAGTGGGGAACCCCACATGGGGCTCAATCTCACAACCCATGAACTCATGACCTGAACTGAAATCACAAGTCATACACTTAACTGACTAAGCCACCCAGGTGCCCCTTGGCTGAATTTAGTTTTATGTTATAGTCTCCCTCAATCCTATACACCCACCAACTCCACCAATAAACAAATGTACAGTATCATATGCAAAGATAAAATTGCCATGAGGGGAGGGGAACAGGCAAAATAGGTGAAGGGGATTAAGAGGTACACAGCTCCAGTTATAAAACAAGTAAGTCACAAGGATATAAAGTACAGCATAGGGAAGACAGTCAATATTGTAACACCTTTGAAAGGTGACAGATGGTAACTAGGCTTAGGGAAATCATTTCTAACATATATAACTGTTGAATCACTATGTTGCACACCTGAAACTAACATGATAGTGTATGTCAACGGTACTTCAATAAAAACAAAATGAAACAAAATACTAAAAAAGTTGTCATGGATCACAGCTTCTTCATATTTTGGCTATGATTCATGTTTAACCAAAACACAGTTTATAACATATTTTCTCTGGCAATATCCTATCATGCCTTCAAACTACTTACTGAATTTTCAAAGAGTACTTGGTTCATGATAGCTTCTCACTTAAGATATGCAGATCTTGGGGCGAGTGGCTGGCTCAGGTGGAAGACCATGTCACTCTTGATCTCAGGGTTGTGAATTCAAGCCCCATGTTGGGTGTAGAGATTACTTAAATAAAAACAAAAACAAAAACAGAACAAAACAAAAACTTAAAAAAAGATATGCAGACCTTATGTATAGACTTTGATGACTTTTACAAACATATATATATAAGAATACATACATTCATGTAATCATTCTCCCAATCAAGATGTAGAACATCTCCTACACCCCATAAAGTTCCCTCTAGCCCCTTTCTAGTCAATCCTCATGAGGAAAATAGGGAGTTACATATTTAACAATATGTATCATTTTAATTTTATATCAACAGAAAGACACTCACAAGATTACTGAACCCTTTCTGCAAAGTTTCAGCAAAAGCTAATTTAAAGTGATCATTCTTTTTTGAATCCACATTTTCAAAGGTAAAAAAATATATAATTATCATTGGAAATCCATATGCAATTGAGTACATTTTGGTAGACCTTAATATAAAATGAGTTGGCTTCAAAAAACTTTCCCTTTTTTGTTGGGAGTGAGAGTAGGTAAGGACTGTGGGAGCTCAGAAAACATTCATTATTGTTCAATATGCACAGCAGCAGGGGAGGGGAATTAAATCAAAGGAGCGGAGGCGAACAGTGGAAATATTGTTCAAATCAGCAACCCTCCTTCGTGGGAGTGGAAGCACCCAAGAGGAATAGAATCTCAGACTGTCCCCTTCTTGATCTTGAGGCACTCTGTGAGTAAATATAAAATGGCAAAGCAAATATGCTGCAAGAAACTGGGGGAAAAATAAGTAAATAACTGACTGAAATAGAACCAGCCTGCTGCATAGATAAAGGGGACCGTTCTCGGCTTTACTGTGGCTTTAAAACTACTTTATGTTTTAGTTTCCTCACAAATCATGATAAATATTTTTAGTCAAAAGACAATGCGATTTCCCTAAGGGCGTCAAATAGTTAAATAAGCAAAAGAGAACAGAAATTGAACGAAATTAGTAGCAACTACTTGTCAGCTAATGTTAGGTAGGCACTGCTCAAAATCCCACTTCCTCAGCTATGAATATTTAAAATTGGCAACCACATTACAGAAAAACAATGAAGCAATCTGACAATTTGGCAAGCTCCCTCACCTAAAGATTTACAAAAATGCGGAATAAGTAGAATATGACATTTGGCAACTGCAGTTTCTGAACTGTATTGTTATTATTTCCAAAGCAAGTAATTTCTCAGAAAGCAAAGCAAAGAAAGAAACAATAAAAAAACCATAGTGATAAACCTGTAAACATAAGCTGGCTTTTGAACTGAAATATAGAGGCCACCCTGAGTGATGGAAGACAAATCTGGACTGAATAATACAAGAACTGACATCAAGCCGTTTATTCCAAGTCAATCTGAAGCAAAGGAAACTTAAAAATTCATTATTCAGGGGCGGAGCAAGATGGAGGAGGAGTAGGAGGCCTGGATTTCCTCTGGTCTCAGGAATTCACCTGAATAGGGAACAAACCATTCTGAACACCGACGAACTCAACAGGAGATCAAAGAGGAGAGTACCAACAACTCTGAACAGAGAAGCAAACACTTACTGAAAGGTAGGACATGCAGAGAAGTGAATCCGAGGCGATATTCGGGAGGATAGACGGCGGGGGAGGGGGCCTCCGTCTGCCGCTTCTGGCAAGTGCTAGAGCCGCGGAGCACAAAATCGGACCTTTTAGAAGTCAGCTCCGCTGAGGGACGTCGCTGCAGTGGCTAAGCGGGGGGTGGAACCCTCGCGGGACAGTGTGGTCTCAGGACCCTCGGGGTCACAGAAAGACCGGGGGTGCCTGAGTGTGGCAGAGCTCCCAGGTATGGAGCGGGGAAGCCGGTTGCAGAGACAGAGCCGAGGCGCGGGCTCTCAGCTCGGGGTTGCCATAAACTGATCCGCAGCCCAGTCGGGCCACTGCTCCTCCAGCAGGGACCCAACAAGCAGCAGAGCCGGGGAGACTCCCCTTCCTCCCCCGGGAGGAGCAGCACGGGAGTGCACCGCAGGGATCTGCTGGGTTTGGAGACTCCACACGGGGTCGGGTGCCAGAGATAGAAACTCTCGGTCACAGGCCGGGTGAGCAAGGAGTGCGGACGGAGACCGGGGACACGGGAGTGACTGGCTGCTTTTCTCTGGGGGCGCAGTGAGGAGCGGAGCCCCGAGTTCTTGCCACCTCTGGTGGGGAGATTGGGAGGCGACATTTTCACTGTCGTCCTCCGAAGCCGTACGGAAAGCTTGCAGGGAACAAGTGCTCCTGAGAGCAAACCCGAGCAGCTTGCTTAGCCCGGACCAACAAGGCGGGGCAATTCCGCCTCCGGCAAAGACATTTGCGAACCACGGCAACAGGCCCCTCCCCTAGAAGATCAGCACGAACAGCCAGCAAGCCAAGACCAAGTTTACCCATCAAGGAGAACGGGAGAACTCCAGTGCTAGGGGAATACTGCACATAGAATTCATGTCTTTTTTTTACCATGATTCATTAGTTTTTCAAAGTTAATTTTTAACTGTTTTTTTAATTTCTTTTTCCCTTTATCAACCAACATCTTATCAATCCCTTTTATTAAAAAAACATTTTTTATTTTTCATTTTTAGAGTCATATTTTATCCCTTCATAGTAGTTACCCTTATTTTTGGCATATATATATAAGTTGTTCTCTCTTTAAAATTTTGAGATACAGTTTCTTCTAACAGATGAAAATATACCCTAAATCACTAGTGTATGGCTTTGTTCTAGTCTCCTGTCTGATCACATTCTCTCCCTCTTTTTTTTTTTAAAACTTCTTCTTTCTTTTTTCAAAAACTTATCAATTCCTTTTATAAACTCTTTTCTAATTTTCATCTTTACAGCCATCTTCCATCTCTTCATTGTATCAACCCTTATGTTGTACATATATAAGTCTTTCTTCCTTTAAAATTTTAGGAGGCACTTTTTTCTAACAGACCAAAATACGCGCAAAATCTAGTGTGTGGCACTGATCTATGCACTAGTCTGATCATATTTGATCATATTTGGGTTTTTTTTTGTATCGTTCTGTTTTTGTTTTTAATCTTTTTCTTTTTGTTTTTTTTCTTTCTTTCTTTTCATTTTCTTTTTTCTTTCTTTCCCTTTCTTTTCCCCTGGTTTCAGGTCTTTTCTGATTTGTATAGAGTATATGTGCTGGGGACGTTGTTAACCTGTTAGCATTTTGTTCTCTCATTCATCTGTTCTCCTCTGGACAAAATGACAAGACAAAAAAAATCACCTCAGCAAAAAGAACAAGAGCTAGTACCATCAGCCAGGGACATACTCAATACGGACATTAGTACGATGTTGGACCTAGAGTTCAGAATCATGATTTTAAAGATACTAGCTGGGCTTGAAAAAAGCCTGGAAGTTATTAGAGAAACACTTTCTGGAGAAATAAAAGAACTAAAATCTAACCAAGTCAAAATCAAAAAGGCTATTAATGAGGTACAATCAAAAATGGGGGCACTAACTGCTAGGATAAATGAGGCAGAAGAGAGAATCAGTGATATAGAAGACCAAATGATGGAAAAAAAAGAGGCTGAGAAAGAGAGAGAAACAACTACAGGATCACGAGGGCAGAATTTGAGAGATAAGCGATACAATAAGATGAAACAACATTAGAATAATTGGGATCCCAGAAGAAGAAGAAACAGAGAGAGGGGCAGAAGGTATATTGGAGCAAATTATAGCAGAGAACTTCCCTAATGTGGGGAAGGAAACAGGCATCAAAATCCAGGAGGCACAGAGAACCCCTCTCAAAATCAATAAAAATAGGTCAACACCCCGACATCTAATAGTAAAATTTACGAGTCTCAGAGACAAAGAGAAAATCCTGAAAGCAGCTCGGGAGAAGAGATATGTAACCTACAATGGTAGAAATATTAGATTGGCAACAGACCTATCCACAGAGACCTGGCAGGCCAGAAAGGACTGGCATGATATCTTCAGAGCACTAAGCGAGAAAAATATGCAGCCAAGAATACTATATCCAGCTATGCTCTCATTGAAAATTGAAGGAGAGATAAAAAGCTTCCAGGACAAACAAAAACTAAAGGAATTTGCAAACACGAAACCAGCTCTCCAAGAAATATTGAAAGGGGTCCTCTAAGCAAAGAGAGAGCCTAAAAGCAGCATGGACCAGAAAGGAACAGAGACAATATACAGTAACAGTCACCTTACAGGAAATACAATGGCACTAAATTCATACCTTTCAATAGTTACCCTGAATGTAAACGGGCTAAATGCCCCAATCAAAAGACACAGGCTATCAGATTGGATTAAAAAAACAAGACCCATCGATATGCTGTCTGCAAGAGACTCATTTTAGACCCAAAGACACCCCCACATTGAAAGTGAGGGGGTGGAAAACCATTTACCATGCTAATGGACACCAAAAGAAAGCTGGGGTGCCAATCCTTATATCAGACAAATTAGATTTTAAAACAAAGACTGTAATAAGAGATGAGGAGGGACACTCTATCCTACTTAAAGGGTCTATCCAACAAGAAGATCTAACAATTGTAAATATCTATGCCCCGAACATGGGAGCAGCCAATTATATAAGGTAATTAATAACAAAAGCGAAGAAACACATTGACAGCAATACAATAATAGTGGGGGGAATTTAACACCCCCCTGACTGAAATGGACAGATCATCTAAGCAAAAGATCAATAAGGAAATAAAGACTTTAAATGACACACTGGACCAAATGGACTTCACAGACATACACAGAACATTCCATCCCAAAGCAATGGAATACACATTCTTCTCTAGTGCCCATGGAACATTCTCCAGAATTGATCACATCCTAGGTCACAAGTCAGGTCTCAACCGGTACCAAAAGATTGGGATCATTCCCTGCATATTTTCAGACCAAAACGCTTTGAAACTAGAACTCAATCACAAGAGGAAAGTCGGAAAGAACTCAAATGTATGGAGGCTAAAGAGCATCCTACTAAGGAATGAATGGGTCAGCCAGGAAATTAAAGAAGAATTAAAAAAATTCATGGAAACTAATGAAAATGAAAACACAATGGTTCAAAATCTTTGGGATACAGCAAAGGCAGTCCTGAGAGGAAAGTATATAGCAATACAAGCCTTTCTCAAGAAACTAGAAAGGTCTCAAATACACCACCTAACCCTAGACCTAAAGGAGCTGGAGAAAGAACAGCAAATAAAGCCTAAACCCAGCAGGAGAAGAGAAATCATAAAGATCAGAGCAGAAATCAATGAAATAGAAACCAAAAGAACAGTAGAACAGATCAACGAAACTAGGAGCTGGTTCTTTGAAAGAATTAACAAGATTGATAAACCCCTGGCCAAACTTATCCGAAAGAAAAGAGAAATGACCCAAATCAACAAAATCATGAATGAAAAAGGAGCGATCACAACCAACACCAAGGAAATACAAACAATTATAAGAACATATTATGAGCAACTCTATGCCAGCAAATTAGATAACCTGGGAGAAATGGGTGCATTCCTAGAGATGTATCAACTACCAAAATTGAACCAGGAAGAAATAGGAAACCTGAACAGACCTATAACCACTAAAGAAACTGAAGCAGTCATCAGAAAATCTCCCAACAAACAAAAGCCCAGGCCCAGATGGCTTCCCAGAGAAATTCTCTCAGACATTTAAAGAAGAATTAATACCTATTCTCCTGAAACTGTTCCAAAAAATAGAAATGGAAGGAAAACTTCCAAACTCATTTTATGAGGCCACCATTACCTTGATCCCAAAACCAGACAAAGACCCCATCAAAAAGGAGAACTACAGACCAATATCCTTGATGAACATGAATGCAAAAATTCTCACCAAAATACTAGCCAATAGGGTCCAACAGTACATTAAAAGGATTATTCACCATGACCAAGTGGGATTTATCCCTGGGCTGCAAGGCTGGTTCAACACCCGCAAATCAATCAACGTGATACAATACATTAACAAAAGAAAGAACAAGAATCATATGATCCTCTCAATAGATGCAGAAAAAGCATTTGACAAAGTACAGCATCCTTTCTTGATCAAAACTCTTCAGAGTATAGGGATAGAGGGTACATACCTCAATATCATAAAAGCCATCTATGAAAAACCTACAGCCAATATCATTCTCAGTGGGGAAAAGCTGAGAGCTTTTCCCCTAAGGTCAGGAACACAGCAGGGATGTCCACTATCACCACTGCTATTCAACCTAGTATTAGAAGTCCTAGCCACAGCAATCAGACAACAAAAAGAAATCAAAGACATCCAAATCGGCAAAGAGGAAGTCAAACTCTTACTCTTTGTAGATGATATGATACTGTTTGTGGAAAACCCAAAAGACTCCACCCCAAAACTGCTAGAACTCATACAGGAATTCAGTAAAGTAGTAGGATATAAAATCAATGCACAGAAATCAGTGGCATTCCTATACACCAACAACAAGACAGAAGAGAGAGAAATGAAGGAGTCGTTCCCATTTACAATTGCACCCAAAACCATAAGATACCTAGGAATAAATTTAACCAAAGAGGCAAAGGATCATAAAATACTCATGAAAGAAACTGAAGAAGACACAAAGAAATGGAAAAACGTTCCATGCTCATGGATTGGAAGAACAAACATTGTGAAGATGTCAATGCTACCTAGAGCAATCTACACATTCAGTGCAGTCCCCATCAAAATACCATCCACTTTTTTCAAAGAAATGGAACAAATAATCCTAAAATTTGTATGGAATCAGAAAAGACCCCGAATAGCCAGAGGAATATTGAAAAAGAAAAGCAAAGCTGGCGGCATCACAATTCCGGACTTCCAGCTCTATTACAAAGCTGTCATCATCAAGACAGTATGGTACTGGCACAAAAACAGACACATAGATCAATGGAACAGAATCGAGAGCCCAGAAATAGGCCCTCAATTCTATGGTCAACTCATCTTTGACAAAGCAGGAAAGAATGTCCAATGCAAAAAAGACAGTCTCTTCAACAACTGGTGTTGGGAAAATTGGAGAGCCACATGCAGAAGCATGAAACTGGACCATTTCCTTACACCACACACAAAAATAGACTCCAAATGGTTGAAATACCTAAACGTGAGACAGTAATCCATCAAAATCCTAAAGGAGAACACAGGCAGCAACCTCTTCGACCTCAGCCGCAGCAACTTCTTCCTAGAAACATCGCCAAAAGCAAGGGAAGCAAGGGCAAAATGAACTATTGGGATCTCATCAAGATAAAAAGCTTTTGCACAGGAAAAGAAACAGTCCACAAAACCAGAAGACCACGGACAGAATGGGAGAAAATATTTGCAAATGACATATCAGATAAAGGGCTAATATCCAAAATCTATAAAGAACTTATCAAACTCAACACCCAAAGAACAAATCATCCAATTAAGAAATGGGCAGAAGAGTGCCTGGGTGGCTCAGTTGGTTAAGCGACTGCCTTCGGCTCAGGTCGTGATCCTGGAGTCCCGGGATCGAGTCCCGCATCAGGCTCCCTGCCCAGCAGGGAGTCTGCTTCTCCCTCTGACCTTCTTGGATCTCGTGCTCTCTCTCTCTCTCTCTCAAATAAATAAATAAAATCTTAAAAAAAAAATGAAATGGGCAGAAGACATGAACAGACATTTTTCCAAAGAAGACATCCAAATGGCCAACAGACACATGAAAAAGTGGTCAACATTGCTCGGCATCAGGGAAATCCAAATCAAAACCTCAATGAGATACCACCTCACACCAGTCAATGGCTAAAATTAACAAGTCAGGAAACAACAGATGTTGGCGGGGATGTGGAGAAAGGGGAACCCTCCTACACTGTTGGTGGGAATGCAAGCTGGTGCAGCCACTCTGGAAAACAGTATGGAGGTTCCTCAAACAGTTGAAAATAGAGGTACCATAAGATCCAGCAATTGCATTACTGGGTATTTACCACAAAGATACAAATGTAGGGATCTGAAGGGGTACGTACACCCCAATGTTTATAGCAGCAATGTCCACAATAGCCCAAGTGTGGAAAGAGCCAAGATGTCCATCGACAGATGAATGGATAAAGAAGAAGTGGTATATATACACGATGGAATATTATGCAGCCATCAAAAAGAATGAGATCTTGCCATTTGCAGTGACGTGGATGGAACTGGAGGGTGTTATGCTGAGTGAAATAAGTCAATCAGAGAAAGACATGTATCATATGACCTCACTGATATGAGGAATTCTTAATCTCAGGAAACAAACTGAGTGTTGCTGAGTGGTGGGTGTTGGGAGGGATGGGGTGGCTGGGTGATAGACATTGGGGAGGGTATGGGCTACGGTGAGCGCTGTGAATTGTGCAAGACTGTTGAATCATGGATCTGTACTTCTGAAACAAATAATGCAAGATATGTTAAGAAAAAAGAAAAAGAAAAAGATAGCAGGAGGGAAAGAATGAAGGGGAGTAATTCGGAGTGGGAGACGAACCATGAGAGATGATGGACTCTGAAAAACAAACTGAGGGTTCTAGAGGGGAGGGGGGTGGGGGGATGGGTTAGCCTGGTGATGGGTATTAAGGAGGGCACATTCTGCATGGAGCACTGGGTGTTATGCACAAACAATGAATCATGGAACTCTACATCAAGAACTAATGATGTAATGTATGGTGATTAACATAACAATAAAAAATTTAAAAAAATTCATTATTCACTTCTGAACAAACATGAAGTTCTTAGTTCCAGCTGGGACCAGAAGTTGAATAGCCAAATTAGAGAACTAGAAAAGAGGAGAATTGTGTGACATGCACACCTCATTTGGCAGTGTGAAATAGGAATATTTTATGGAAGTACAATTAGTAATCATTTCAGTGTAGCCTAGTCAGACTTAAGAAATTTAAAACCAATAATTAGAAAATAAAAAATACTATCTTAGGGGCGCCTGTGTGGCTCAGTCGGTTAAGTGTCTGCCTTCGGCTCAGGTCATGATCCTGGGGTCCTGGGATGGAGCCCCGCATTGGGCTCCCTGCTGAGCAGGGAGCCTGCTTCTCCCTCCCCCTCTGCCGCTCTCTCTCAAAAAATAAATAAAATCTTTAAAAAAAATACTCTTATAATGGGTTTTTTGTTTTTGATTTTTCTTAGAGAGAGAGAGGGAGGGAGAGAGACACGGGCAGGGGAGAGGAAGAGGGCGAAGGAGAGAGAGAATCTTAAGCAGGGTCCATGTCCAGCATGGAGCCTGATGTGGGGTTCAGTCCTAGGACCCTGAGATCATGACCTGAGGTGAAATCAAGAGTCGGATGCTTAAATGACTGAGCCACCCAGGTGCCCCTACTATCTTACAGTTTTTAATAAACCAAAGCCACACTCAGAATCGATTTATATTACTCCATACAAGTGTGATTCCAAAAAGTAACACAGCTCTTCTTTTCATTAAAACAGGATAGTTTTCTCTGATCACTGTGTACCCAATGCCTAGTAGAGTCAGGTACATAGTAGTTGATCAGTAAGCTCTTACTGAATACAGTATTATCATATAAATACACTTCACCATACTATATTCCAACAAAGTTTTAATGATTTAAAGGAGGGAGAAAGAAAAAAAAAAGCATGCTGCAATTAGAAAAAAACTGTTATAATACCAGAAGTAGAAAAGAGGTAAGAATCATGTCCTAGAAATTGTAAGTAATATAATATGCATGGCTTCAAGTGATTAAAAAGTGGAAGCATGAATTCTTTCACCGTTTTCACAAATACTGAGTATCTAATTTATGGTACGATGATCACTTTATTAAATTCCACTATATAAAGCTATATACTACATGGTCCCTGCTCTTGAGAAACCTATTGTCCAGCAGAAAAGAGAAATGTATAATTATAACTGAATTTGAAAAATTTTATATTAGAAGCACCTAAAATATTATGATCACATGGAAGAGTGAGAATCTTAGGCAATACATCAAACATTCTGTCTTAGAGATGGATCGATCGACCTGATGGTTTTCAGATGGAACTATAAGGAAAGAGGAGAGAGATGAAATAAAATTTTTTGAATGTCAGAAGTCCAAAAATAGGTTTCTTTTTTTGATTCCAAATAGTGAAAGAGGCTTTGCAGTCTTAGAAATACATCTTATTTCTAAAGACATGTAGAGCAGCAAAGACTCTAAGTCCCAATCAGCTACCGTGAAGCCATTAACTGTCAGGTGGACAGAATCAAGTTTTGTAGACCAAAGCAACATACAAAACAGCCGAAGGTTATGAATATATCTAGCACAAAGAGAAAGAGAGCATAACCCAAGAATTAAGTATTTATTATTCCTTTGTCTTCCTTGGGAAGCCACCAATCTGTACCTGGGTATTTAGACTTTTTTCATCTTCTTCCAAATCAAATATTCTTTTAAGTTTAACATATAAATGTAATGTTCACCACTATTTATATATATATATGCACGAAATCTTGTTTTGATTATATCATTGAGACATCTGCCTGAAGTTTTAAAAATATAAGGAAGTTTTTTTCACTTTAAAAATAAATTTAAGCATATAACAATTGTTACCTGTCTGTATTTCTCAGACCAGAGTTGTATTCATCACTACTCCATTGTTTCTGAATTGGTTCCTCACCATCATGTTCAATTAAAAATATGTATATATTATGACAATACCAGGAAACTTTATCAGGAAAAAAAATCTCTTTAACAAATCTCTAGAACTACTGTTAGAATCTGTCACAATCTTCATGAGAGCAATAAATTTCAAAAGTCTATTTCAAAACAGATGCCACTGAAAATGCAGTAGGTGTTCTTCGAAAGCAATTCAAAGAATTAATAGGAATTTCACTTCACTTCCAAAGGAGTAACAAGACGACTGTGATATAGGAGAATCTGCTCTAAACTATTGTCACCAACATAAATTCCAAAACTGGAATCCTTAGAAAGTAATATAGTATTCTTAAATTTAAAATGCCAAGTATTTGACCAAAATTTGCAAACAAGTCTAAAAACAAGAAAAATAAAGCGTTCATGGTGAATTCATAGTGAAATTAGGAAATACTTCAAATATATGAAATGTATGTGGCATTTAAAAGAAACTGCTATAATTGCTCCAATCAGCTTCTTTAAGAAACAAAACAGTCAACATTGCATAATTAGTTGAAATCCAGGGCAATCTAATTGTGATGGTTAATTTTGTGTGTCCATTTGGCTGTCCCCCGGATGCCCAGATAAAACATTGTTTCTGGGTGTATCTGTGAGGGTGCTTCCAGATGAGGTTGGGATGTGAATCAGTGGACTCGGTACAGTAGACTGCTTCCCCCATGCGGGGGGTCTCATCCAACCTGTAGAGGACCCGAAGAGAACAAAAGGCAGAGGAAGGAGAGATCTGCCCCTTTTTCTTCCTGCCTGCCTACTTTTTAGAGGGGAAACTCCTCTCTTATTGCACAGGACCAGAGGCTGGGATTAACACCATAGGCACCTCAGGTTGTCAGGCCTTTAGACTCAAACTGGCTTTCCTGGGTCTCTAGCTTGCAGATGGCAGATCATGGGACTTCTCAGCCACCAAGGAATCTTGTGAGGAAATTCCTCTTAACAATAATAATAATACCGATATATGGAGATATAAATACATAAGATATACATGTATTACTCCTACTGGTTCTGTTCCTCTGGAGAATCCTGACAAATCTACTAATTTACCAAAATTGACCACGGTCCTGAATGTGGTGTGTATATATCCCGAATGTGTTTCACATGATTATATATATCGCAATTCATTAAAACCAGTTGGTATTTTATGATTCAGGACTTTAAATAAATAAAATCAAGTTGTACATATAATTTTGCAACTTTTAAAAACTCAGTATTGGGCTCTGAGATTTATTCATGCTATCATAAGTTGATTTAATTCATTTGTTTTAACTGCACTATAGCACTTTCTGATATGAATATGCATAATCTATTAGTTCATTCCCTTACTGAGGGTTACTTAGGTTGTTTTCTGTTTTTTTTTTAATTATTACTATTATTATAAGCATGCTGTAATGAATATCTTTGAAAATAACTTTGTGCCAAGAGTAATATTCAAGAGATAACATTCAGAATAATTTGGGTGCTGCCTAATAAGAACAGAAGTCCTACCATTCAAACTCGCTAGCTATAAAAAAGGTATTATATTATTTATATAATATAAAAATGAGATATACCTATATAAAAATGTATTTTACTTTTCTCTAAACTTTGTCACAGTGTCTTTTATTCTACAGAGATATTATCTTATATTTTTTATCAAAATGAAATTTTTCTTCGTGTTGTTTAATTTGTTCTTTTTTTAAAGATTTTATTTATTTATTTGAGAGAGAGAGAAAGAGAGAGATCATGAGCGGGGGGCGCAGAGATAGAGGAAGAGAAAAGCAGACTCCCCGCTGAGCAGGGAGCCCTACTTGGGGCTCCATCCCAGGACCCTGAGATCATGGCCTGAGCCAAATGCAGCCACTTAACTGACTGAGCCACCCAGGCGCCCCTGTTTAATTTATTCTTGAATATTCTTTCATTATATAGCTCTTCTTCTAGGATACACACTCAATTAGCACACTTATGTAAACAAATGTTTGTCTTAAAAAAATTCATTCCAAACAGCTCTTAAATCTGTTCATTTAAATGCTTACAAAGTCATAGTTTTAATTCATACTTTCAAATATTTTCCTTTTCATAATTGTCAAACGACATTCTCTTTAGGACTTGCCAATTTAGTCTTATCTAATTTCTTTCCCTAACAAATTTCTCATAATTTCTGATCTTTTTTTCTTTTCTCTTTCTCTTTCTTTCTTTCTTTTTTTTTTTTTCCAGAATTGTTATGGACATGTTCTATTTCTCTGAATTCTAAAAATTTTGGCTGGAGTTAAGTAACTCTGTGCCCAGTAAACTATCTTCATCTAGTCTCTCTTAATTTTGCAAAAACATTTCTGAATTTAAAAAAGCTAACTGCCAGAACTATCAACTATCCACACCTGGGAGCTAACCGAATAGAAAGAATTCAGGTGAAGAATTAAGAAATGCAATTTTGTTCATCCAGGTTCTCCGGGAGGCATATATACACCAAGATGGGATTAAACATGAAAAAATTAAGGGCAACACTCAACAGAGGAAAGGAAGAGGGAGGTGGAAAAGGCTCAAGGAGAAAACAAACCTTGATGCAAGTTTGACCTTGAATAAAGGTGAAAAAGAAGGAAGGTGGACAGAAGCATCCTCAATTACGAGTGTGCAATTTCAAAAAAAAAAAAAGCAAAACACTTGGCAAGGCTTTTGGGGAATCCTGGAGCTAGAGCAGTCTTCAGAGGATTCCTGTATATCCCAAGAATATATCTGTCTTAGTAACCCTGCTGTCCTCCCTTGCTGACCGGGAGAAGTCTTTATGATGAGAGCCTCCGCAGGAGCATGAGGCTGGATCTGTGAGGTGCTTCGAAGGTTTTATCTTTGAACTTGGAAGTCTGAGAGGCACATTCTCATAGCCACTGGGGTGATACATGAGTTCTCCCTATTTCATTGAGAACCGTGCTGTTTGAACTCTATAAAGTTGCCTTAAGAATGTTTTCACTTGTTTAGTATGTAACCTTCAGAATGGCAGCACTGCTGTACCCACCATATTTTGAGCACTACCTGTGGGTTCTTGGTCATTCATTTTATTGTAAAAATACTGATTATTGTCACTTAAAATAACAGTAATTCTATTCCTAGCATTTTCTTCAATTGGAATGTTGATAGTAGAAAACCACCAATTTTATTTGTTATTTATAAATATTAGGAGAACAAAAGGGAATTTTTAATTCTCTCCATTAACATGCTGAATGGGTATCAACTTTTCACCCTATTCAGTTCAATACAAGTAGATTAAAGATCAATTAATAAATAAGTACAAATGGAAAACAGCATATTGGCCAATAACACTCATGATTAGTAGCTTTTCTAAAACTTCCAAACTCTACTTTTGTAATTGTCATAGAATAGTCTGTAAATATTTCCATCAAGTTTTCTGTATTCAATATTTTCTTTCTTTGTTTCACTGTTTGTAGTTCTTTTCTTATGACCACATTACTAATTAATTCATGCATACTTAATTTGTTTTTAATTTTCAGTTAAAGCTTCATCTCCTCTTTTTTTCTGTTCTTTTCTAAAACTCCTCTAATTTCAGGTTTTAGTATTGTGCTCCTCTGAAATAAATACAGCATTCCAAGTACAGTCTGCTCAGCAGTGGAGAGAAGCAGGCAATTGCCGCTTGTCTTGGTTCATGACATGATGCCTTTTCAACCCCAATAACACCACAATTTTTAACTGACAGCACAGACTGCAGGTCCACATCTAATTTGTTATCCACAGGTGCTTTTCTCTTCACCCCTGTCTTCTTTGGAGGTCTAGACAATGTAGAAAAAACTCACACACTTATTATTTCTCATTGAGCTTAAAAAATGCCACTGTTCACACTGTTGGCCACATGTGTGCAGAATCCATATTTGCTTTCTCTACTTTAACTGATGCTTGTAATTTAAAACAGCATTAATATATTTATGAAAATATTATGGCTGAGTACACAGTAGGCTTTGCTATTATTCAATAAATACACATTGAATTGATAATATTAGCATGGGATTTCTTTTCATCTTGATCTTTAATAAAAATGCTAAATTACATTTGATGTGGCATAAACCATGCTGATAACTTAAGTATACTTTATCTTATACTATGTAGCATTTCTTTTTAAAAAACTTTTATTTATTTAAAGTATAGGTGACATGCTAGTATTTCTTAATTTTGAAAGTAATGTATACTCATGTCCATACTACCCAAAGCAAGCTACAGATTCAATGCATTTTTCACAGAACTAAAACAAATAATCCTAAAACTTGTATGGAACCACAAAAGACGCCAAATAACAAAAGCGAACTTGAAAAAGAACAAAACTAGAGGTATCACAATCCCAGATTTGAAGATATATTACAAAGCTGTAGTATTCAAAACAGTATGGTACTGGCACAAAGACAGACACATAGATCAATGGAACAGAATAGAAAGCCCAGAAATAAACACACAACTATACAGTCAATTAATCTTTGCCAAAGCAGGAAAGAATATCCAATGGGATAAGGAGAGTCTCTTCAACAAATGGTGTTGGGAAAGTTGGATGGCTACATGCAAAAGAATGAAACTGGACCACTTTCTTCCACCATATACAACAATAAATTCAAAATGGCTCAAAGACCTAAATGTGAGATCTGAAACTATAAAAATTCTAGAAGAGAGCAAAGGCAGTAATTTTTCTGACATCAGCCATAGCAACATTTTTCTAGATATGTCTCCTGAGGCAAGAGAAACAAAAGCAAAAATAAACTACTGGACTACTCAAAATTAAAAGCTTCTGTACAGTGAAGTAAACAATCAACAAAACTAAAAGACAACTTACCGAATGGGAGAAGATATTTGCAAATGACATACCCAATAAAGGGTTAGTATCCAAAATAGATAAAGAATTTATACAACTCAAAAATCCAAAAAATCCAAAAAACTTTATACAACTCAAAACCAAAATCCAAAAAAATACCATATGATATCACTCACATATGGAATTTAAGAAACAAAACAAAGAAAAAAAGAGACAAAAAAAGAGACTCTTAACTGTAGAGAAACTGATTATTACCAGTGGGGAGACAAGCTACGAGGATTAAGAATACACTTATATATATATTGTATATTTATATATTTAAGCATTTTATATATGCATATACACATAATGGCAATCCTACTAATATCATTTCCTACAAATTGAAGTTTATGTATCTCTGAGCAGATAAAAATGAATATAGCCTGAATATTCATGTCTACCTCCTGAGTGGCCTTGTGATATGCTTACTAACATCCCATTACACTGTTGTCTTCTTATAGCCTGTAAGTCTCAGAAAGCCAACTTGAAAGAATTAAGGCTGTACATTTCTAATCCAGGAGCTTGCCTATTTCTGCTTGATATCCAAAAGGACTTATCTTGTACAGAACAACTGCAAAAGGGCACTGTCTTAATTTTGTCCTGGATTAATGAAGACGATGATCTTCCACTAAGCTAAGGGGAAGCTTGAAAGAAACACTTTAAAATATTCCTTAAGATGTGGGCCAAAAATTTGAAAGAGATCATCATGTTTCTAGAAAGCCTCAATCTATAATATTAGGTATCTCAGAGGCATCATATTCAAGTATGAGGAGAGGCCTTAGATATCAACGAGTTAAACCATTCATTCGACCATGGAGGAACCAGGGATGAATGGGTGGTTAAGGCCTTTGTCAAAATCACATAACTGGTACGGAATGGAGAACATAACCCAAGCTTCTCACTGAGAGCTCTCTCTTCTTTCACTGGAGGTCATACACCAGAGGTCCTATCCCACATGCAGATGGGTTTATTTGGCTGCTGGTGATTTTTTTTTCTTAACTAACAAATTGAATCATTTGATAAGACTTAGATATTTAAAGACAAAAATCTGGAAAAAAATGAGAAGATCTAGCAACTATGGACCCCAAATTCTAAACAATTATTTGAATTAAGTAGTAGCTACTAAGTTTAAAAGAGATGTGCCCTCGTGACTGCATGGCTGTCTCTGCCAGGCCCATTTGATTCAGCTGTGTTACATGCCTGCCCATTGCTATTTGAGTTGTGACCCGTACCACTCTAAGTGGTGTCCCTGCTGTATTAAAGTGAAGATTAGCGTAAGAAATTCTGTGACATGACTCAGAGCTTTCTCATGATACAAATAGACCATCAACTCATTTCCCAGCTGTGTTCATGGTGGTAGGATCCTTGTAAATGTCCTACTTCTGAACTACTCCAGGATTAAAACCATTTTAGTATACTTTGTTTCCATTTTCCCTTAATACAACATTTCTTCAGTGGGTGGAATCTAAATCCCTCTTACTGAAGTACCTTTTTATGATATATTAAATGATGTTCAAAATCACAGTTATCCCAAATCAGTAATGGAGGCACTTTCCTGTTCTTGCCCAATGGACATTTAATCTCTCCTCTCTGATTCCTAGTTTTCTTCTCCTTTTTTTTTTTTTTTTGTCTTTTCATTTGGTTATGAGAAAAATTCTAGCATCTTTGTATATAATTCTTTGTCAACACTTCTGCTTATAAATACTTCGTGTTTAAAACATTAGTTTCTCAATTTGTAGCAGAGATCACTCTCTCACCAGAAGTGAGCAAGAAGCAAACTGAATCCCAGCACTTAATGACTCCTTTCTTTAATACTCATAAATGGTGACCCTATGGTCCATTTCTCAAAATCTTCCCTCTTGAGAGTCTCTAAGAATTGGCTATGTAGAAGTCATTCACATTCTCCTCAATTTTCCCTCAGAACTGAGCAAAAAAATTTTCATCCTTTGTAACTGGGATTGATTTCATGACATCATTCCAGCCAGTGATTAGTAAGCAGAATTTTCTGGATGAGACTTCTAAGAAATCGATCTTACAACTGCTATAATGTCTAAAACAAAAAAGATGGATCCTATAAAGTGTTGGCAAGGATGTGGGGCAGTGAAAAATTCTCAGACACTCTCATTGGGAGTATAAATTGGTAAAATTTCTTCAGAAAACTGGCAGCATCCGCTAATGTTTAACACAGCCTGTGAATGAGGCATTCCACTTCTAGGTATATTGCCAGCAGGAATGCATATGTATGATTACCAAAACCACAAACTGAAACATACAAGACTATCTGTAGCACAATTCACAGTAGTCCAATAGAGGAAACAGCAAATATTTATCAACAGCAAAAGGGATAAATTACAAATAACTATAAAATAGATTACTAGACTACAATGAGAATTCAACAAACTGTAATTCTACCCAACAAAAAGGAAGACTATCACAGCTGTAATATTTAGTAAAATAAATCAGCCACAAAAGAGTACTAATTGCACATTTATATAAAGTTCAAAAGTAGAAAAACCTATCTATGGAGTTAGAAGTCAAGCCAGTGGTTATCATCGCCCGGAAGGGAACAGGAGATTTTAGGGGCTGGTATTGTTTTAATTCTTAATCTGGGTATTGGTTACACAGGTGCTTTCAATCGATGAACATTCAACTATCTGTGCACTTACGATTGGAAGGTGTGTTACACTGCAAGTAAAAGTTTACTGAAAGAGGAAGAAAAAGAGGAAAAATGAGATAGAATTTGGTTAGCAGGGTCTCCTTTTTTCCCTACCACCCCATTTCCAGCTGAAACATAGATGTGAATCATGGTTGTACAATGGTCAGATTGAGACCATGAGGATAAAACCTGAAAACCAAAGAAATCAGTGTGCAAAGACAGAAAATGCTGGGGTCTCTGATATCATTGAATAGCTGTGCCAACTCTGAACATTTATTTTCAGGTTTCTTGTTGCCTGAGACAAATTAATTCTTTACATGTTTTTGAAACTATTTCTCAGATCTTTTCTTAGCTGCTATCACATGTGATTCTTACTAACTGATACACAATTTTATTCTGATTTTTAGCAATTTTCTTTCATGTTAGTAGTCCCATGACATGTAAATTTAATCCAAACCACTAAAACTGGTCATGTTTTGCGGTCCAAAGGAAAACGCAATGGTGGGAAACACTTAAACTGAAATTTAAACAGTTTAAAACGAATAGCTGGTTCTGGTTCAAGATGGTGACCTAGGAGGATCCTGGGCTCACCTCCTCCCACAAACACCAAATATGCAGCTACAAACTGAACAACTTCCTCTGAAAAAAACAAACCAAAAAACCAAAAAACCTAAGAACTCTGAGCAACTCCTGTACATTTGGCAAACAAGAGGAGGCCCACACGAAATGGGTAGGAAAGGCTGGTACAGGATCTCACCATAAATCCCATCCCCAGGCAGTGACCCACAATTCAGTGGGAACTTAAAACTCGAAGCTTCTCCCTGAGAAATGAAGGATTTGAACGCCACATCAGCACCCCAACTTCACTCGTGCACCTTAGAGACGAACATCCAAAATTAGCTTTGAAAACCAGCAGAGCTCACCTGCAAGAGACCCACAAGGCTCTAACAGTCCGAGAAACGTTCTTAAAAACAGACCTGAAACAAAACAAAAAACAAAACTCACGTGCTCCAGGGCTCAGCGGAGAGGCAGCCAAGGGAGACACCAGGACTGAACGGGCAGGAGGCTCATTGGCTCATCTTAAAGCGGTGGCCGGTGGCCGAAGGAGCAGGCTTCTAATACAGCACCCAGCCTGGGGCTGGGGGTCACCTCTTTCAGATCTTCCTCTGCTTTGCTCCAGCCAGGTGACTCCCGCCATCTTTTTTTTTTTTTAACCCCTTCCTCTCTCTCTCTTTTTTTTCCCCTGCAGGTGCCATCACTTTGGCCCCCCACGCCCGTTTTGTTCCAGCCAATAGGCGCCATCTTTTTTTTTTAACCCCTTTCTCTCTCTTTTTTCCCCCTGCAGGTGCCATCTCTATGCTTCCCTCTCTGTTTCTGACAAGCGTCACCTACACTCTCTCTGCTCATTCCAGCGGAGGGGTGCTAGCTTCAAGTTCTCCCTCTGTGTGCTCCAGAGGGCCAGCATCTCGGGAGGGGAGCTTACATGTGACTGGTACCCTGTTCTTGCGGCTGCCGCCCAGAGGACCCCTGCCTCCAGCTGCGGTGGGGGTGATGTTACCTTCCAGTGCCTGGGTCTGGAACAGTCGGAGGGATGGTTCTTGGCTGATGGCCACCTCCCGCGCGCTTCATAGAGAGCGGAGGCAACACATCCTAGGTCTTTCCGTGAAAAGAGGCCTATTTGCATGTCCTGCAACTACGGCCTGAGGGGCAGGCTTCAGGCACACATCTAGAGGCTATCGGCAGGCTGTCAGGGAACCGAGACCCGAGGGCACCATCTTTGCCTTCTCTCTCTCTGCCTTGCTCCGCCAGCTAGTAGTGCCCAGTAAAGAGCTTATCTATTCCTCTGGGGCCCCGATTTTTACTACCGCCCCCTAGGGGACGCCTCCAGAGGGCTGGCTCGGATGGGCAGGGCGGGCTTACACTTGCAGTCCCTGCTGGACCGTATATATTTCCACTCTTGAAAAGCTGCTGCGTGATGGTCCAGCTTCTAATCAGCCTGAACCTAGCTGCTGAGGGAGATCCTCCCCTCTGGGACGCTGGCTGGCTTTAGCACATCCTCAGCTATTGGGAACCACTGAAAATAAAACAGGCGGCTTGGACAAGTCACAAAGGTTTGACAGACAAACCCAAGAGCTGAAGCAAGGTTGAACCGTAAGGTTCATCTACACAACGCCACTTCTTTAAGACGGAGAGAGATGGCTGTTTTTGATAATGTATAGATACCAACACAGATACTGAAGCAAAATGAAGAAACAGGAATATGTTCCCAAACAAATGAATAAGGTAAAAGCTCAGGATAAAAACCGTAATGCAAAAGTATAGTGTAAAAATATTATTTGTGCTTTAATAATTGGCAAAGATGTCTGATATATTTGGTAAAAATACAGTATGTCATGTTTTCTGAAATAATACACTGTGTTTTACACTCTCATATCTATGATGCCCTTTTGACTCTTCTCCACTTATGTCAAATAGCATTAATTATAATCCCTTTTCAGTCTGTTCACACTAGTTTGTGAGGTCTTTAAATTCAAGGGTGTGGTTTTAATCGCAGCAGTAAGCACAGTTTTGCAAAGAAAAAAACATATTATATATTTGCTAAATGTTTCATGAATGAATTAGAAGCAGATCTTAAAATTATGGAGTATGTGGTGGATATATGTCTTTTGGCTACCATTTATCCATTTAGTCCTTTTTTTTTTTTTTTGCAGAAGTCTGCAAAATTTTTCCTTAAAACTTTGGATGGTAAATCTTTTCAGCTCTGTAGTCCAGACAGTCTCACAGCCACAACTATCAACTTTGCCACTGGAGCAGAAAAGTAGCCATAAACAACATATACATGAATAGGTGTAGCTGTGTTCCCATAAAATTTATTTACAAAAACAGGCAATGATCTGGATTTGGCCTTGGGCCACAGCTGGCCAACCCTTGTGTTTGAACTTGTTGTAAGTAAAATTCCAAGTACCCACTCCTAGTAATGAAACTAAAGGGGTCTGAAACTTCTACTCCATTCTGTATAATAAACTGAAAGGGTGGACGTTACAGAATGTTGCAGAAGGTTAACCTAGACTTTGAATATGTAATAAATAACACAAGGAAGAAAGAAAGTGGGAAGCGATTCTTTGTAACAATGGGAAGGTGCTGACCACATTTTGCTTGCCTTAACACCATTATGGTACTCTTGGCTTCTCACATTTATGGAGCTCTGATTTTTTTTTTTAATGACTTTGCCAACTTTAAAATGCATTTTTTTAATGAAATCTAAATATTCAGATTGTCTTGCAGAGTTGGGAAAGTCATATGGACCTTAATATTGACTGATCCATTTAGACTGAGAATGAGTTTACCATTACCCATCATGCCCCACGGCCTTCCCTATTATGAGTCTTAGTATCAGTTGCCATTTTGCATCACATATATGCTGTTGTTTTTCTTAACCTGGCTTTCCTACTCAATTATGTTCCCTGCCTAGTACATGAACAGATCTAAAAGTTCAACTGCCAGTATAGGTCATCATAATATACCTTTATTTTTATGATGATCCCCTATCTAAAACACTCTTGTTTGGGTATGATTCAGTAAGTTGTCTTCTTTACCCAAATTAAAGACAATAATCCCAAAGTGAATGTGAATCCTATTCTACACACTCTGCATGTGAAATATCTCATTTCACACACTCTGAGCAGCGAAATTACGGGTTTTCTCTTAACCATCCAACAACAGCCTGTGTTCTTAGTTTGAGAAGAAATAACTCCAACCATCTACTCCACCCCCACCCCCCGTTTCTCAGAAATTAAGGTGTATAATCATATTTTCTAGTTTTTATTTTTGGGTCTGAGGTTTCTGGATACAAGTTCAATAATCTTACATTTTTCCCTATCTGAAGTATCAAAATACTTGAAGCCCATCAGAATATAGTTAGATGGAGCCCATTATTAAGTGGACTGTTTGCTCACTCTTCTCTGTGTTTCCCTGGAAGAGGAGGGAGCTCCACTGATGTAATGCAGCTGGCTCTTATCTTCCCTTTCACTCATTCAGTCCTAGAGTAGCATATTTAATGTTCTCTTTTGAGGATTGTGAAGAAGATGGGAATACGTGCACAAATCCCACCCTTTCTGGCAGCAGGACTTTCCTCATAAAGTATTCTGTCTTTTCTGCTTTGCTATTTACAAGTTTACAAAAGATAGCCTAGGATGGTCAACTTCTTCTGTTTCTGGAAGGTAAATCAGTCTAAGTCAGAGGTTCTGCATTAGAAATCACATTCACCTGTAAATTTAATACACACTTTTCAACATCAATTTCACCAATAAGAAAGGAGATATTTGACCCTGATCTGTATAGCTCCTTTGTCTTATTATAAAATGTATTCAGGGGCGCCTGGGTGACACATTCGGTTAAGCATCCAACAACTGGCTTCAGCTCAGGTTGTGATCTCAGGATCGTGAGATCGAGCCCCATGCTGGGCTCTGTGCTCAGTGAAGAGTCTCCTTGAGATTCTCTCTCCCTCTCCCTCTGCCCCTCCTGCTTGTGTTCTCTCTCATTCTCTCTCCCTAAAATAATAAGTCTTAAAAAAAGATATAATTAAAAAATGTATTCAAAGCCAGGCAGAGAAAGTGCAGTGATGTTACTAGGCACCATTAGGATCATCACCACATTTTATGTAATGTTATATAATGATAACAAATTATTATTCAAAGTGTTACTTGGAGGCCACATCCCTCCACATTTTTCAGTATCAGTCAGTTTGATCAGCAGGATTTGATTTAATCCTGACCCAAGTAATCAATACAAATATCTGTCCTGGAGAGGTTACCTCAGAATCTACTGCTCTGTGTTAAGTCAGCTCCCTGATGATAACTATTTATTTAGGGACATCAGTGTTCCGGTTACAAGACAATTAGTCTTCTTCAAAAACATAGCAAAATCGAACCACATTTTGTTTTCTGTCTAAGTACCATCACATTTAATATTTAAGGAGCTACATGCAATTTGTGGTCTCTTGAGCAGGTATTTAAGGCTCTCAGTTTGAAAATGGCACCAGTATATCACCATGTCTCTTTCATTAAACAGGGAAAAGGGACAATGTGGTTAAATGTATCCTCAAAGCTGACTTTTAACTAACACACCTCAAAGAGTTCCAGGAGCCCCAGTGAGAAATTCAGCTCTGCCCAGCTAATAGGCCTTGGATACTGCTTTCCTTGCCCGTGAAAAGATTCTTTTCTCATTCCCAGATCACATTTTCTAAATTGATTTTTCACACTTTGTCCTCTGGAACTAGATTTTGGTGATTTAATATGGGTATACTAAGAATTAGTAGTCAGCATACATTTCATTCATGGTCCCTAAAACTCATAATTATCTGATGCATGATATAGAAGACATTTCAGCAACTGCCAGGCTATTAATAAGGAGAATGGGTTGTCACAGATTACAGAATAATTCTATCTTCAATTCTTGAAGGGCAAGTCTATGTTTTAAATTTCATTTCAGAAAAAAAGGAAGGAGAAAGAACATTACTTAAGAGGAAAAAAATACTCTTTTTTTATTGCTGAGAAGAGATCATTAAGGAACTTTACTTGTATATTCAGTAACTCCCCCCCATCTATGGTTTCCTATTCTACAGTTTCAGTTACCTGTGGTCCACCGTGGTTTGGAAGAAGCTGAAGGCTATGTCATAATGCCTACATCATTCACGTCATGTCATTTCACCACACAGGCATTTTATCATCTCCCATCATCACAAAAAGGAGAAGGGTGAGTACTGTACAATAAGGTATTTTGAGAGAGACCACATTCACCTAACTTTTATTATAGAATATTATTTGAATTGTTCTATTAGTAGTTATTATTATTAATCTTTTACTGTGCTTAATTTATAAGTTAAACTTTATCACAGGTATGTTTATATAGGAAAAAACATACATAGGGTTCAGTACTATCTGTGGTTTTAGGCATCCCCTGGGGGTCTTGGAACGTATTCCCCATGGGTAAGGAGGGGACCATTGTACTCTGAAAATACATACAATGAAAAGACTGATGGCCAAGAGGGGAAATGTGTAGCTCAATGTGGGACTCTAAAATAGTAACTACTTCTTTATTTTATATTCCAATTTTATACTCAAAATGCAAAAAACAATATAAATAGCTATATTTAGGAATTTTGGGTGTATTACCAATTAAAAAAAATCTGATTCAAAGTGGTGTTTTTATATACTATATTTTCCAGCATTCTTTTAAACATGCAATTATTTTCTGTTTCTAAAGTCGATGTTTAGATAAAAATGCAGTGCCCACGCCAATGCTACTGAGTCCTGTCCTTTTCATTTTTTTAAAACAGTTCATGAATACGCAGTTCTTAAAATCTTGTCTCTCCCTATCCATAGACAATCTGTTATGCATTTATTTTGAAGGAGTAAATGCAAAACCCTAATGATACACGAAAATTGCATAAGAGCATAAACTCCAAGCATAACATAGGACTAGATTCTTAATAAGACCCTCAGAAACCTAATAGAAATCTTTGTCATAGGTCTCTCAACAATATTATTTCTTGATTCACGAAAATTTTCAGAATTTTTGAAAGCAGATTTTTGTTAGCAAGCATTGTGCAGGGGGAGAAATGGCTGCCTTGGAACGGCTACCCAGAGTAAATATTTACAAACCTGCTAACCTGGCATTGATTTTTATAGAGGGAATGCAAACAAGAAATCTAAAGCCTATCTTCTTTTTCTGCAGAAAAAAAATTATTTTCAATAGAAACTTTCAGCAGAGAAGTTAGCCAGTATATCCAAATAAAATGAGATGTATGCACAGTGTTTTATTGCATTATGTGGTAATCCCTCCACAAAAATAAAAAGATCTAAAATAGAAGAAATCACAGATTTTGAAAGTTTTCTTTAATTATATGCCTTATGTCATTTTTATGTATACCACTTTATAAACCAGCCTATATATTACAGAAAATGTATACTTCAAACTTATGAGTTAATACAGTCAGTTCTTACAAATTCCATTTTACAGTAGTAATAAATGCCTACGTGATTTATAGAGTATATATGAAGTAAGTAAACCCCAAAGAAGTCACTTAAAATCCTCAGTTCAAACCTATATTTTTAAAAGACTGCAGTTACCTATTAATATGCTTATCTTAATTTGATTTTTGCTCTCGGAAATTGAACGAGAGAGGAGATGGTCTTATGAGCTTTTTCTTCTTGGCCAGAAACACCGTCATATACAACACACATACAAAATCCAACTCCCAGTACCATCTGTAAGAAAACAGCTTAGGGAGAGCTAAAAAGTTTTAATTTCCCAATGCCACTATTAAGCTGCAGCTGTAGGAGCAACCCTGAGCCTTTGGAAAACTACTCAGCTTGCTTTTACTTCCAGGCACTGGCATAGCCTACTATTCAAGGGAGGTGAATTTAGTATCATAAAAGTGAAGTGCTGTTTTTTGGAGCTCTCCTGCCTTTAAGCAAGATTAAGAAACAACCACCCTCCATGTATGCTCAGGGCTATAAGACACTGGCATTGCCACATGGTGCATCATCACAGATTTTGCATACTTACCCTAAGAATTTATCAACCAAACAATATGTGGGAGTTTGCTTTATAATTTAATTTTAAAGGGTATTTAACAGAGGGTTGCTTCTTTTTCTCCCTTATGCCTAGCATCCAATCTGTTGCCATGTCTGGTCGATTTTACCTCTAAAATAACTTCTCCCTGCTTTTACTATTGTAATATTAGACATTTTGAAATCGCTCCCTATATTAGTTTGCTAAGGCTGCCATAATAAGCACCACAGATGGGCTGCTTGAACAACAAAAATATTTTCTCACAGTTCTTAAGGCTAGAAGCTCAAGATCAAGGTGTCAGCAGGTTTGGTTTCTTTTCTCCTTGGCTTGCAGAAGCCACCTTCTTGTTATGTCCTCACACGGTCTTTCCTCTGTGCACACTGGTGTAACTTTCTCTAAATTTCCTCTTCTTATTAAGACACAAGTCAGATTGGATTAGGGCATACTTTAATGACTTCATTTTAACGTAATCACCTCTTTAAAGGTGCTATATCCAAATACAGTCACATTCTGAGGAACTGGGCGTTAAGACTTCAATATACGAATTTTGAGAGAACACAATTTTGCTCATAACATTCCCTGATTTTCTCTTTATGCCAGACAAGTTTTTCTACTTCTGTCAAGCATGTTCCTGACCACAGCCTTCTTTTCCTGACTATCTTTCAATGAATCCCACTATTTCCAAAGAGAAGTTCAAATTTATAGCCTGGCATTCATAGCCTTCTAGTTTCCACAACACTATATTTATATATTTATATCTGATCTGCCAAACAAAGAATTAGTCATCCCTCAACTCTGGCAGAAACACCCTGCCTGCCACTGCTCCCAACTCAAATGCTAACTCCTAGACCAAATGTTTTTTAATCCTTCTTTGTAGGAGATATCCACTGCTCTTGAACAACATCCATACCCCTTTGGTTGGTAACAATTTCCCGTATCTATAATTGCACTCAGAATCTTAAGAGGCTTTGTGGAACTTCCTCGCCCTTGCTCTTAATACACACAGTTAAGGCAGACTGATTACAAACCTTCTGACTATACGATGGGCACAACACCCAGGTCCGATCAGTAATTTTATTCCGAATCTCAGGAAGTAGGTATTGCTTAGAGAACACACATTTATCTAATGAGTACTAATACTAAGATTTCTGTCAGAACACTAGGGGAAGAGAAAGTCTTTTAGTTGGGGTTGTTAAAACAATAAAAATACACCTGGGTTCCTGGCACTCTGTCACTCCAGCAGGATAAATAAAATTACTTAAAACCCTGGAAATAGTTTGCTTGAACTACAGAACATCAGTGATACAGAACAATTTTAAATGCTACCAGAAGGAATATTTTATTTAGAAAGATATGACAATTAGACTAACAGTAGAGGTTCATCAGAACAACAGAGACAAAGGAGTTTTGTCATTAAACTTTTAAGGAAAAATAATTTCCTATCTAGAAGCAGAAGGAGAGAATAAAATTAAAAACTCGTTATACACATAACAGCCAAGATAATTTATCATCCATAGACCTAAAAGAAAAACTACCCCCCCCAAAAAAACAAAACCCAAAAAACTACCAAAGTACTTTGTCCAGAGGAATTGATTAACAAGTTAAAGGGAAAAATGAAAAGGAAAATGATGAAAAAAAGAATTCCATAAACTATATTCATAAATCTGAATAATACATAACAAAATTATATAATTATATATTGATATATTATTTATTAATATATAAATATATATTGATATATTATTATTAATATATTATTAATTAACTAATATATATTAATAACAGAGATGTGGCCATGGAAAGGTCACTTTGAATTAATGTATACTGAGATATAATGCATGAAGAGCAAAGAGTTAATAACTAGTAATCATGTTTTGTGAATTTGAATTGTTAACTATGTATAGTAAAATTTGCACATATTGATCATATGAGTATTAACTGATACAACCACTTGAAAAAACTGACAATATCTAGTAATACTGAATATATAGGTGTCCTATGATCTAGTAATTTTGGGGTTTATATCTAAAATAAACACACACATTTTTATCAAATAAATACACAATAATGTTCATGGCAGCACTATTAATATCCAAAAACTTCAAATGAGCCTAATATCCATGCACATATCCCAAAACTTCAAATAAGCCTAATATCCATGCAGGGGTGAATGGATACATTGTGATATACAATGTATCTCATACATATTACACATGTATGAGAATAATAATAAACATAGTAGTGTGGATGAATCTCACAGACACATGCTAAGCAAAAGAAGATAGACACTAAAGAGCACATGCTAAAAGATTCTATTTATATGAAGTTAAAGAATAGATAAAATTAACCTATGGAGTTAGAAGTCTGGATAGTGCAATCCTTGGGGTGGGGGGGGACAGGTAGAAGCTCAAAGGGAGCACAAAATAGCTTCTAGGGTTCTAGGGATGTGCTTATTTCTTCATCTAGGTGCTGAATACACAGATGTGTTCACTTTATGAAGTTTAACTTGATGTTTCACTTATTCTAAATGTATGTTACTGTGCTTCACATTAAAATTACAACAACAAATAGAGAAATCATCACACAAAATATAATAAAATCTGAAAATTTCAAGCCTAGCGAAGAAAGTTTAGAAAATTATCAATTAATAAAAAACAAGTAAGCAAAGCAAATAAAATATTTTATAAGAGATAATAATAATTTATTCACTTAGCCAGCAAATATTTACAGAGCACCTACCAGTTTCCTGGAACTATTTTAAACACTGAAGATACAAATCAGAGAAAGGGAAGAGAAAGCACAATGGGAAGGAGAATCTGTAATGGGGTGGCCAGGGAAAAACTCACTAAGAAGGTGACATTATAAAAAGACCTGAAAACACAGAGAGAGAGACAAACCGAGAAACAGATTCTAAACTATAGAGAACAAACCAATGGTTACCAAAGGGGAAATGGGTGGGGAAATGGGTAAAATAAGTGATGGAAGTTAGTGTACACTTATGATAAAAAATAAAATAAAATAAAATAAAATAAAATAAAATAAAATAAAATAAAATAAAATAATAAAATACAAGGGCATGAGAAAACTTTTTTGAGTATTGGGTATGTTCATTATCTTAACTGTAGTGTTAGTTTCACAGATGTATACCTATATCAAATCTTATCAATTTATACACTTAAATATGTATAGGATTTTTTTTTTTTGGTATTTCAATTATACCTCAATAAATCTACTTAAAAGAAAAGAAAAGAAAAGAAAAGAAAAGAAAAGAAAAGAAAAGAAAAGAAAAGAAAGATAGGTAGACTGGAAGAGGTGAAGTTTTGAATCCAAAAGAAGAAAGTGCCAGCTAGAACAAACATCAAGTGCCAAAGTTCTGAATTGGTAAAGAGCAACACAAATTCAAGGGACAGAGCAGGGTCAGTGAGGTTGAGCAGAGGGAGGATGGAGGGGGGGTGAAGCAGAGTGAGAACAAAGACCAGATTATATGGGGCCTTGAAGGGAGGTGTTGAGAGAAGGCATGCAGGCAGTAAGAAAAATGAGAGATAACTCTAAGGTTTTTAGCCTAAGGACATGAAAAATAAAGTTACCATTTACCAAGATGAGAAATACTCTGGAAGAAACAAATATGTTATTAATGACAATAAATATAAATGGATTAAACTTCTTTGTTAAAAGAAAGAGTTAATGGATTTATTCATTTGACAGATAGTAATAACTATTCTTTCTTGTATGTATGCGTATGTATTTTTGAGATAATTTATGTAAATGTGGCTCTTCCCTTTAAATGTCAAGTTTCTTGCAATTTTCTAAGAGGGTCTCTTGAGGCAAAGAGATATTTTAAAACACTTTAATATATGCAAAAATGTGATGTATCTAATTAGGCAACAAGAACAGTGTAAGAAAATTTAAGGGCAACTTTATCTTTTTACTCATTTTGATATGGGTTTTATAAGTTTACAAAGCACTTAGTTCAAAAATTTCAAAGTAGTAAGACCTCAGTAAATGTTGGATAATGAGGGACACCTGGGTGGCTCAGTCAGTTAAGCATCTGCCTTCGGCTCGGGTCATGATGTCAGGCTCCCTGTCATGATGTCAGGCTCCCTGCTCAACGGGGAATCTGTTTCTCCCTCTCCCTCTGCCCCTTCCCCCCCCACTTGTACTCTCTCTTGCTCTCTCTCTCTCTCTCTCTCTCTCTCATAAATAAATACAATCTGAAAAATTTGGATAATGAGAATATTATTGTTTGTAGGTATAACAGCTCAGTTTCTTTATACACACTAAAATATCGAGGTCTCGCTTACATTATTGTATTGAAGCCTAGTACTAAATTTGAAGTACTCACCTCCAGCTACTTTGTATGCCAAGAGTAGACCCCATTACTCTAGATCTACTTAGTCGAACAGTATAGAAAAGGAGGTTTTGAAAAAATGGAACTAAAACCTTTATTATTTTTTCCCTCTTGGGGGATCAAGCGAGGATACCTTTGTTAATTATATTTCTCAGTTCATGGCACAGTGTCAAAGTGAAGACCATTTTAAAAATTCTCCATTCCTTGTTCTCACTCCCTTTCCTTCTCCCTGGTAACCATTTTATTTGCTATTTGTGTCCCATTTACATGTGTTCTTACACAGACTGTATTATTGTTTTGTTTCGTTTTTTCTGCATGTATTCTGACTTTACATAAAAGAGATTGTGCCATAGATCTCAGTCTGTTTTGTATTTTCTCACTTATCACTCTTTTTAAGATCTTTCCATGTTATCGTGTGTATGTACTTCATTGCTTTTAACTGCTGCTTAGGTTTTACTGCAGATACAATCCATAGCCCAGTCTTGTTCTCTGTCCCTACCACCACTTCAGTGCACATCTATGAACTTCCAAATGCCTGCATGTGCATTTCACTGCCTGAGGTCTTTCTATGGCCTCATATTTGCTGCCCACAGTGTGTCCAAAATGCTAAGGACTTTATACCTTTTAAGAGCAATCCTCAATCAGTGACTGACCAGAGTTGGTGTATAAATTCCCCAGCAACCTTTCCTCTTGGCGATATAGTATTCTAGGCCAGCTTCCAGTTTTCCCCCAAAGGGTTAAGCTTCATTAGCTGCTTATTGAATTAATAATATTTATTTGCTTTTCCCTTCCCTTTCTCTGGGCACTTCTCCACTCTCTTACTTTTTTCCTATACATCCCCCCCAAAATATCTTTGTCTCATGGTCTGCTTCTAGGTGATCCCAAACTAAGAGAGCATTCCATCCACTTCATTATGCTAACCTATTACTCTAGTGATGGACTCCAGTGATGAACTCCAGTAACTTTCTACTCAACACAATATAATAAGTGCCCTCGGACAAGTCCCCTTACGGGCCTATAAGGTGATTTCTCCGGGTTATATACATAGTGGCAGGATTGCTGGGTCACAGGGCTCATATGCAATTAGACTAAGCACTGCTATATTCCTCTCCCGAGTGATGTAAATGATTTTCTAGATCCCCATCCTGGTCAGCCTTACTAAATCCAGTTGATACAGTATTTGAGGCTTATTGATGCCTTAGTTTTAATTTCTTAATGACTGATGAATTGGGATCTCTTGATATGCTTTAAATTTCCTGTTCTGTGAATTGTCTATTCACATCCTTTTCCTATTTTTCTAATTACATCCCGTTCAGGAGTTTCTTGCATTCTTGAGATCAGTTCCTTACCAAACTTAGACACTGCAAATATCATCTCCCAAACTGTCATCTGTTAACTTTGTGGATGGTATCTGGTGTCATGTTTTGAACGGAAATCCTTTTTTTTTTTTTCAACCCTCAAACAATATAAGAACATGACAACTTCTGATGATGAACCATGCAAGTAATAATAAAGGAACAGAAAAAAGACTAACAATAAAAAGAAATCCTTAACTTTGATCAATTATTAAATCCATCTATTATTGTTTTCCCTGTAATATGTGTTTTGCTGGGGTTATTTAAATAGTCCCTTGTCACTACGAGGTCATAAAGATACTCTCTCACCTTATCTATTACGTTTAGAATTTTACATTTCACACTTGCATCTTTAGTTATGTTAGTCACCCTCGTTTATGATTAAAAAATTCCTAATTCCTCGTTAACTTACAATAGATTAATATACAATACAGATTAATCAACTACACATTACTAAAGGATATATGAGAATCAACCACAGCAATAGAACTTATTCTTAGTACTTTGATGAGTACAACATTTGAATTACTCTTGATCTTCTCTGAAGACCACAGTTTTTAGCTTAACGTATGCCAAAACTGCTAGGTGACATTTTGGCTTCCCTGGTTTTGATCCCTGCTGCTAGATGAATTACTCTCTTAAGAGGCACACTTTCTTTCCTTGACAAATTTGGGGTTTCTAGATCACTCCTTTAGGCTATTTTTTTTCTCTATTACCTCAAATGCAGCAACTAGCTTTCTGCTATCCCTCAGAACCAAAGAGCAAACTATTTCCAAACACAGAAAATGAGCTTTGTCTGCTTGCTGTCATTGGGTTAGCCCATCAGACCAATTAGACTCTGGAGGTGTCTCGCAGAGCACAGGATTCCCACCTCTGCTTACATCGCTGCACTTTTGTGGAACTGTTGAGTCTCCCCTGTTCCCAAATCTATAGTTCCAATGACAGGAAAAATAGACACAGCCTCCTGAGCAATCTGTTCATCTTGCTTTCATGGAGTGTACTTCACTCTGTTTCTTTCTCTGAAGAGAACAAAAATACACTTTTAAGAAATTGGTAATAAAGAGCTAGAATTTTCTTTTAAACATCCTACCAGATTTCAAAATAAATCAGCCAGTATGCAGCAATAAATGTTATGCAAATACAGTGATACATGCTCTAAATTGTAGGATAGTTTAGGGCGTTTAATATGGACATTTTTATTCTTTTAATAATACAAATATATATGAAAGAAAACTAGATAGTTAGAGAGTTTAAATTACAGAATTATATTTAAGTGCTGGGTGGAAACTTAGACCTCATATATTCACACACATCATGTTGGGATTATAGTGAGATCACTGGGGGAGCTTATTAAAATAAAGATTCCCAGTCACCAACACCAGAGATTCCAACTCAATCAGAGTCTTTGTTGGAGATGGATTGTAACCAGCTAAGTGTGTTTATCTAGTCAGTTCAAACCACTCATAGATGAGAAAACACAAGTAAACAAAATGCATCTTATGTCAAGACAGATAATTTCCTAGTCAACACCCATCTGTCTTTCTTCCTCACTTGCAGGTAAAATACTTTATTTCCTAGCCTCTCACATGTAGGGGTCCTCGTGTGACACAATCCTAGTCAATGAGATGTAACAGAAGCTTCTGGTAGGGCTTCTGGAGAAAGAAAATCCTTGAAACATGACCAATTTTGGCTTATTTTTTTAAGATTTATTTATTTATTTGAGAGAGAGAGAGCATGCAAGCCAGGGGAGGGACAGAGAGAGAGAGAGAGAGAGAGAGAAAGAATCTCAAGTTGACTCCACGCTGAGTGCTGAGCCCCACACTGGGCTCCATCTCATGACTCTAAGACCATGACCTGAGCCAAAACCAAAAGTTGGATGCTCAACAGACTGAGCCACCCAGGCGCCTCCAATTTGGGCTTCTTAAGCTCATTTTCTTTCCTCCTATATATATTTATACATTTTTTCCCTTTTATCATGCACTCTTCTCTCTTTTACTGCCTAGAACATAGATATAATGGCAATAGATCCAGTACCTATCAAATGAACATGAGAATAAGTTCTAAACTATAAAGAAAGCCAAGCAGAAAGACAGAAGGAGTCTTGGTGCCTGGTGATATCATGATGCTACTGTAATAACCATGGACAGCTTACTCCTCAAGCTCTTATTAAATCAGAGCACCATGTGATCACAATTTCTTACAGATACAAATGCTTAGAATTTCCTTTGTGAAACTGTACATGTGCCTATCTGGGCATCTGTTTGTATGTTTGCACATTTATACATAGACACACTACCAGTGGACTTGAGCAGAGATCAAGGGTACCAATACACCCAAAACATAAACTTCCATGGCCCTTTTTCTAGGGACTCTCACACAGAGGCAAATGAAGGACAATTAGTGAAAGCTCTGTTAGTTGCAATTAATAGAAAGGCAATTTATAAATGAGAAGTTCAAGGATGAGCTTAAGTCATGA
The DNA here is from genome assembly GCF_009762305.2 of Zalophus californianus. Classification (NCBI taxonomy): domain Eukaryota; kingdom Metazoa; phylum Chordata; class Mammalia; order Carnivora; family Otariidae; genus Zalophus; species Zalophus californianus. Next base: position 41,641,426 of record NC_045595.1, on the reverse strand, counting down.
TTTGATTCAAGACCTTACATGATGTCATCAGGATGCTATCTTTCCCTCTCACTCTATCAGTCTGCTTTCCTCTATTCTTTGGCACATAACCCTTCAAGGGATCAAAGATGGCACCAGCATCTTCACACATACATCATCTAAGTTCAAAATCTAACGAAAATAGAACATGTTTACTTTTTTCCCAATCGTTGCAGCCAATGTTTATGACTAATTGACACTGGTCTCGATAGAGTAATGTTCACATTTCTGAACAAATAACTTTAGTCAACAAGATAAGGCCAGGCCTGGTCATGCACCCACCACTGGAGTCAGATTAATGAATTGGCCCTATCCAAACAACACGTACTGAGAGTTTAGAAGGAGTTGTTCTACAAAGAAAAGAAAGGTGTTGTTATCATGAAGTGTATGTGTCAGGGAGAGGGTGTCAGGATGGACACAGGATGGATACAGGATGGACACAGGATGGACACTGGGCAGATTAAAAAAAAAAAAAGATGTCCACCACATCACACCTTGACCATTCTGTCATAAGAACAAGGTAAGTAATAAGATGGGAAAGTCAGGGACAATATAGTCCAGCAAAACTTTATCTTGTGTCTCTTCTCAAATGGTACTAGCTCATAGAATTCTTGAGTTTTAGGTCTAGTTTACCACTTATAAATAAAAGCTTCTAAACTTTAAGAATAACCACTAATAGATGCATCAGGAATATTAGGCCAAAAGCTTCAGAAGGCATTTGCTCTGACTTAATCTTTCTTTAATGTACTTTTCAATGTGGTGATCTTATAGACTTCCATCACGGCTCATGGTAAGAGGTCAAGATAAGAATCTAAACTATTATGTTGGAAGTACATTATATCTGTACCTGTGTGTGTATCCAAATATAATAAAAATATGTCAGTGTACGTGTGTGTATATATAAAATCTGTGACTATATATTAATATATATCTACCACTCTAGCACTAGCACCTAGCACAGAGCCTGAAAAACAATAGAAACTCAATAAATATTTGATGAGCAGATGAACAAATGAACAAAAGAAACTAAGGCTGAATGTCTTTGAGTTATCTCTCCAAGTTATTCAGGTGATATAGGTACATAAGAAAACAATCTGTTAGGTTACTTTGATAGCTGAGAGAGCTCTGTATTCTTAACTCAAACCCTGACTCAGCTGACAAGATATCATAAATAAATCAACTTAAAGGTTTTCTCTTTTTTTTTTTCCACTTAGAGAACACAGTGGTAAACAAAAACATTTATCAAATACAGAGTCATAAATATCTAGGTAGCTATATTTTGCATTAATGACTCAATCCAATTTTATCATTATAATGCTTGAATAAGTTCAATAGAAGCATAGAATTCATAAAAAGGCAGAAAAGGAATAGCAAAACAAAGCATGGTAAATATAGATGAATAGTATATCCTTTAATAATGGTATTTCTCACTAGGGCCACATGAAAGACAGTAATATACCGGAAACTCTACATCTCAGTGTTCCAAAGGACAGTACATCACCATCAATTCCAATTCATTCTTGCAATGAAGAATTACAGTGGCCCACATGGCTTTATTCTGCTTCTTTCTAAGATGTTGGTTACTTAGTTTTAATATTTATCTTCTACCAATCATTATTTATTTTCCTTATTTCTTTGTAGATTGACTTCCATTTTCCATAAATTTAAATTTAGAATTATTAAGGTAGGTGTAGGCATTAATGTGGTATTTAGGCAATATAAAGAAATATCATTATATTCTTTTCTATCCCCACTAGGAGATTGGGATCATTAACTCAGGTTTTATCTCTGTTTATTTCATTTATTAATGCTACTGGCTCAAGTAAACTGCTTTCAACATGGAGTTTTAGAAGATGATGAAATATAAAAAAATCAGAATACTAAAAAAGTATTAAAATTATCAATGAGGCAGTTTCAAATGTATTAAAAATTTTATATTTATATATATGCATATGTGTGTATGTATGTGTGTGTGCATGCATGTGTGTAACAAGGAGAAAAAACTTGAGAACAAATGTTCTTTTTCTGGAAGGAAAATAGAAAAGTTATCTCTAGGTGATGAAATTGTGACTACAAGTATATGCTTTACTCTTAATTTCAGTTTTTCCTAATTTTTTGTAATAAATATTTATCATGTAATGAAGAAGACAGTATTTTTTTTTAAGATTTATATATTTATTTTAGAGACAGAGAGAGAGTGTGTACAAGGGGTCGGTGAGGCAAAGGGAAAAGGAGAGAGAGAATCTTAAGCAGGCTCCATGCCCAGTGCAGAGCCTGATGCAGGACTCTATCTCATAACCCTGAGATCATGACCTGAGCTAAAACCAACAGTTGGGTGCTTAACGAACTGAGCCATTCAGGTGCCCCAAGAAGACAATATTTCTAATGTGATGTGTAATATTTATTTATTTATTTATTTATTTATTTATTTATTTATTTAATATTTTATTTACTTGTCAGAGAGCGATTGAGAGAGCACAAGTAGGGGGAACAGCAGGCAGAGGGAGAAGCAGGCTCCCGGCTGAGCAGGGAGCCCAATGCAGGACTCCATCCCAGGACCCTGGGATCATGACCTGAGCCGAAGGCAGATGCTCAACCGACTGAGCCACCCAGGCATCCCTGTAATATGTAATACTTAGTCCTAAATATTTTTTGACTCTCAACAGTCTCATTGAAAAAAATACACTTCATTGATCTTTCTTATTTATTTATTAAGATTTTACTTATTTATTTGAGAGAGAGAATGAGAGAGTGCACAGAAAGAGAGTGAGAGGGAGAAGCAGACTCTCCACTGAGCAGGGAGCCCTATGCAGGGCTTGATCCCAGGATTCTGAGATCATAACCTGAGCTGAAGGCAGATGCTTCACTGTCTGAGCCACCCAGGCACTCCAATTTATATTTTTTATTCTGTGGTTAATAAATTAATAAAAAGTAAAGTGATTAAAAGATAAAACATGATGCTAGAACATAATGGAGATGAAAACAAGAAAGCAAAACAAAACAAAAATCTGGGACAATAACAAGAGACCCAATTTTCATATCTTTGGAAAAATAGAAGGGAGAAACATTGGGACTGAAAGAATATCTGAAGAAATAATGGCTGGAAACTCCCCAAATTTGGCAAATATAAACCTATAGACACAAGAAGCTGAATATGCTTCAAAGAAGATATATCTAAAAAAAAAATCCAAGCCAAAACACACTGTAGTTAAACTTTTAAAAAGTAAAGAAAAGATCTTAAAAGTAGTCAGAGTGAAATGATGCATTACCAAAAGGCAAAGGCCAAATTGAATGACAGATTTCTCATCTGAAAGCATGGAGGCCAAAAGTAAGTGGCACGATATTTTGTAAGTTTATGACCAAAAAAATGTCAACCGAATTCTCTGTCAAAACTATTGTTCAGGAATGAAGGGGAAATAAAACCATTATCAAATAAAGGAAAAATTTAGAGAATCTGTTGCTAGCAGATCTTTCTTTAAAGACTGACTAGAGAAAGTTCTTCAAACAGAAAGAAAATAATAAAAGAGGAAATCTAGGAGTATCAGGAAGAAACGACAGAAAAAGCAGAATTATGGACACATACAATAGACTGCCTTTCTCCTCATGAGTTCTATAAATCATGTTTGAAATGAAAACAACACCATCTGATACCCAAGACAATGGTATTTAAAATGGTAAAAAAAAAAAGGACCTAAATGAACCACAATGTATCAAAATTTGTGAGACACAGTTAAAGCAGTGTTGAGAGAGAAATTTATAGCACTAAGTGTTTACACTGAAAATGAGGAAAAATTTCAAACGAATAACCTAAGTTTCTACCTTAAAAAGCTAGAAAAAGAAGACCAAGGTAAGCCTAAACCAAGCAGAAGAAAGGACATAATAAAGAGTTGACATCAATGGAATTTAAAAATATGCAAACAACAGAGAAGATCAATGAAGCAGAAAACTTTTTCTTCAAAAAACTTAATAAAATTGAGAAATCCATAGTAAAAATTTAAAAAATAAAAAGGAAGAAGGCATAAATTACCAATATCAGAAATGAAATAGAGTATATCACTATAGAGTGTGCAGTATTTAAAAGGTAATAAGAAAATACTACAAACAACTTGTGCTCATGATTTTGACAATTTAAAAGAAATAGACCAAGCCTTCAAAAATCACAAACTACCAAAACTCAACCAAGATGAAATGGGCAATCGGAATAACCCAACAGCAATCAGAGAAATACAATTCATAATTTAAAAGTTCCCCCAAAAGAAATAAATAGGCCCACTTTGTCTCACTGGAGATTTATACCAAACATTTAAAGAATCACCAAGACCAATTTACATATTTCATTTCAGAAACTAGAAGAGGAGAGAACTCACTGTAGGCCAGCATTACCCAAATTAATACCCAACCAGACAGATGCTGCAAAAAAGAGAAAATTACAATGGACTTGACTCCAGAATCCTCAACAATGCATTAGCAAACCAAATCCAAATCCAACAATATTTGGAAAGAATTATACAGCATGACTAAATGGGATTTATTCCAGGTATGCAAGGCTATTCAAAATTTAGAAATAAAGCATTCCAATCAATATAATCCACCATATCAAAAAGCTAAAAGTGAAAGCACTATATTAGCATACCAGTTGTGTCAAAAATAAGAACTTGAAGAAATTCATACCTATTCAAAACATTTTCATAAAAACGGGACCAGAGAGAAACTTTCACAACTTGATAAAGAATCGCTACCAAAAAACCCTAGAGTTGACATTACCCTTAACTGTCAAAGACTGAATGCTTTCCCAATAAGATTAAGCACTGGGGAAATATTTTTTTGCTTTCATCACTATTATTCAACATCATGTTGGAAGTTCTAGCCAGAACAACAGGGCAAGAAAATCAACAAAAGCATATAGATTGTGAAGGAAGAAATAAATCTTGCAAAGGACATAAAATAAAAATTGCAAAGGACATAAAAAATCCCAAATAATCCAAAAGCAAACAAATGAAAAATCTTATAGAACTAATAAATGTGTCCAAAAATGTCACAGGTTATAAGACCACACACAGAAATCATTCTCATTTCTATATATAATAATGAACATGCAGAAACTAAAATTAAAAGCATAGTACCATTTACATCAGTTGCAAAAAATGAAATACTTGTGTATATCCTTAGAAAGTATATATTGAATGTGTATGCTAAAAGTTATGATATGTTGATGAAAAAATTCAAAGAAGACCTAAATAAATGGGGAGATATACCCTATTCATGGATTGGTAGACTCAGCATAATGAAGATATCCATTTGTCCTGGGTCATAGACAGCTGTCTTCTCGTTATGTGCTCACATGGCAGAGGGGTGAGGGAGGTCTTATAAAGCACTAATCCCATTTATTCTAACTTCATGACTTAATCCCAAAGGCCCTGTTCATGAGGGCTCCACTCTCACAGCTTCCCAAAGGTAGCACCCCCTAATACCACCACACTGGGGGTTAGTTTTCAACATACAAATTTTTTGAGGGAGGCACAACAAACATTCAGTCTATAGCACTGTCTTGAAGAAGTACAAGTTGATGTATCATCAAGTCGATGTTCTATCTTAGTAACCAAGAGTAATAACACCCTTTATGGCCAGACAAGAGTGACCTTACCCTAGATCTTATGTTATAGAGAGACATTTTCTAGCCCTTCTCCAGCCACATCCCACCCTGCAGGGTGAAGAGTCCAGGGGGTTTAAGAGATACAGCTATCAATAGCCTGCATCTCCACCTTTTAGACCATGCTGTTGGTACTTGGCCCCACTGTACAATCCCAAGGTATACGTGGGCTTCTTCCTTTGCTCTGCTTTGAAGGCACACTGCACTGAATGTGCCCATCTGGGCCCCTGGAGTGGCCAAGAATGCCATCCCCAAAACTGTGGACCAAGTCTGGTTGTGCATGCAGAAAGATTCCACGTAGGCATGCAAAGCCCCTTGTGATACGAGACACTGCCTGAAATAGGCAGGGAAGGAGGATGGGTGACATATTTTGGGTCTCTCTTTACCCCTGTGTTTCAGCAGGGAGACTTCAACGACTTTACAAAGAATTCAAGGAGCATTTTCAGTTTTAACTTGGCATTCCTAATCTGTTGAAAGTATATTTATTAAACTAAGATGGTGGAACATTCCATTTGATATAGCTTTATTTTACAACTTTAAACCATTTACAACTATGGTATGGTAGAATTCTTGGTATACTGTAGAGGGGACTCTCGAGCCCCTCTGGTATGAGTGGCAAGGCTAGGCAGCAGGCATGTGCTTTCTTCCCTAGACATAGCAACCGGAGGATCAACCTAAAATACCATAACTATGATAAACCTTCCGGGAAATCCTCCTATAGTTTTAGTCAATAATTCTAGATTCGAAGATTCTGGAGAGGAAGGAAGGACATGGTCTTCTGAATTCAATAGCCTACAGATCCAGATACAATAAAAACAGTAATGTTACCATGTACCACCAGGGACCATATTAGGTGCTTTACATGAATTACCTTATGTCATCCTCACAACAACTATATAAATGATGTGCAATTCACCTTATTACACAGGTGAGGAAGCCAAGGCTCAGAAGGTATGTTCCAGATCATACAGGTTAAAAGAGACAGAATGCAATTCTGTTTTACTCCAAGGCCAATGCTCATAACTATCCCTTGTCTGGCAACAGATCTATCTAGAGTCAGGTGTCATATTCCCTTAAGTGCTGGTTTAGAGGAAATGTTTCCTTTGAAAAGGCCACAGCACTCTAGGGAGACATTTATGCCAGGGTAGATCCCCCAAATCTATTCCTACTCTAAGTTTATCAATTTAGCCTTATGTTATTATAGAAATGTGATTTCTAAGTCATTATCAGTTACTGATATCAAATCCAAAAGAAGGGGAAACGCCAGGGAATAAGGATTTAGAATATCAGATGAAAGACATGGACCAACAATTAGATTTATAGATACTAGAAAAAAAAATCTTAAAGAAAAACATAAGGAAACTCCATGGAGACTATGAGTCTACAACCTAGTCTGACAGTTTTATGTTGCACCATAATTTAATAGAATGGAGGAATACAGTCTCTAAAGTGTTTACATTAAAGTACTCATGAATAATAAAATCATCTTCATTTTAGATGGTCACATATTCTATTTACCTTATTTTATGCCTTCCAAATGGTGAGAGGGCAAGGATTGGATGATATTGATATTAAGTCAACTTAAAAGCAACTGCTTAAGTTGTTTAAGATTGAAATAATTCCTATTTTATGAGAACTAAAAACTACTGATGAATAAATCAAGGAAGGAAGACATTTATGAAGGCATGAAACATCACTCAGAAACGATTGCCTTCTAGTTAACACTCCATGTAACGATTTGGCTTCTAAGGGAGTTGGCTGTACACTATTTTGTCAATTTTATGCATAAAATAATATATTTAGCTGCTACAATATAGCACTGTATAAATGCCCCAACATCTCCATGTTAGAAGTACATGCCCAATAATTTTCCAAAAAATATGTGTATATTAATTTACCATTGAACAAAAGATACAGCCCTATTAAAAAAAAAAAAAAAGCCAAAACTTTTCTTTTCTAGCTTTACTTTACAGATAGAATAATACTGTGCCATACTATCTAACATTACTACTTACATAAAATTTTCTTCCAGGATGAAAATGTAAGGTGAATGATAAGTTTCCTTCTGAGCTGGCATCCTCACCACAGAAGATAAACCTCTAATACACCATAAAATCACAAACTGCCTAATGTAATAAATTTCTTTTCCAGATAGCATTATCTTTCACCTACTTATTTCTTCCATCTTTCATCCATGGAGTTTTACATTATTTTCACATTGTATGCAATGAGGAAGTCAATTTCAGAACTAAACAATCTTTGCCCTTGACAAATCCATTAACCACAAAAAGTGAGACCCAGGCTTTCAGCTGGTCATCATTTGTCCTCTTAGATTTTATGTACATGGGAGTTCCCACCCATGAGCACATGCATTCTATCTAATTCTATATACCCCAGGTTTGTTTGACTTTGCACCTTTTGTCTACTTTATTTTACATTTTATTGCTTTTAGACAGAAAGTATGTAGAAGAAATTCACAAGCTTCAAGAATTTCATATATATAGTCTCTTTTCAGTTTGCCAAACTACCCTGTGAAATATTTTCCTCTCCAAATTCCAAAGTAAATTTTAAAATCCTTATTTGCCTTCAATAACTCCCTAGTCTGTGTGTCAAAAAACCTTCTCTTTAAATCATTCAACAACACATATTTCCAACTACCAAACTAAATATATATATACATATATGTATATACGTACATACGTGTGTATACACATCCACATATACATATGCATATTATAAGCAGCAAACTCACCTTCGCATTTGCTGTTGCAACTTATTCCACATTTATTTTCAGTTCATATCAACCCAGGTTTTTTTTCATCTAAAGCCAAACAAAACACAAGACAATAAATTTAGAGTCTCCTGCTTATATTCCAAAAAATTATCCCATGAAAGATGACAATGAGGTTTTACTCCTCTAGAGAAAGAAACCAATCTCTAAAATAATGTCCTAGGAAATGGCTTTTCCCTAAGATTTTCTTCTCTATTTATATAAAGCAAAAAGAATACAAATAGGAGAGGCATTTGAGCAAATCAAATGGTAGGAAGTTTCCACGTTAGGCACATTTTCCTGTTCAGAAAAGTTTTATTTTAAGCTGTAAATATTGCAGAATATTCAGAAAGGCATTTATCCACCCTCATTTTTTCCTGAAAATCTTAAGTGTCTTTTTTAGGGCTTGGTTATTACTTGAATAATCATAATAATCATGACCACAACTAAGAGTATTTGTAGTGAATATGAAATAACTTGGAAAGAACTGGATCTTAAAATAACTGATCTTGAAATGATTCCTGAAATAACTGAATCTTTATGTGTAAGAGATATTTAAACCCCCAACACCTTCTAATGTTAATTTACATTCAATTAATTACATTAATGATAATTATAATCTATTAATCTCAATTGAAAATGCAAACATCTGTCAAGGACACTGTGTCTGTTGTTTATGGATAGGTAACATGATGCAGATTTTGCACCAATACAGCTATATTTAAATCCTTTGTAAAACCAGGAGTAAAACAGAGATGAGCTTTCATTCAATTATCACAAAATCCAGAGAACCTTCAGAAATGCTCACTCAACTCTTTTTCTAACCATACGCTAGAATGGAGGCTTTTCTTGTCGTTCTAAGATTCACAGATTTTGGAATTCAGAGTCAGACAACTTGAGTTCAAGACCTGGTCCTTGCTGATTGACAAAGAGCGAATTATTTAATATTCGAGACCTGCCTACCTGTGTATAAAATGGGCTTTTGGGGTTTTGTGATGACTAAACATTACTGCACATATAAAGCGCTTAGCTCCACCCATTTCTGGCTCATGGCACCTGTTCAATAAATATCACTAGCTTCTGCTATACTTGCTGAGACCTGGGAACACTTGTTCTTTCTGTTAGATACACGAAGATTCTACTGGATATAGTTCAAAAGATGTGGGGTTTTTTTTGATTGACAAAACCAGAACATCAAGTGCAAAGACAAAGGAAACATGGTACTCTCCCACCATGTTTGACAAGTGATCCTTCTTGGCCTTCCCACCAGCTATTCAAAATAGGTATTAATGCTACCTTAGTTTAGAAAAAGCAATATATGTGGTCACACAGCCCAGTAAAGGGCAGAGCTTGAATTCCTATCTCTGAATCCTGTGAACCTTCCTTTTCACCATCTGTAAACACACACATTAAATTGAGAGGAAAGGGGAAGGAACTCCCAAACCCTCCTTTTCACCTGATTCATAAACATGAAAGAGTAAATACCATTCTAAGGTTTGCTTCCATAAATGTTATCACATGAGTGGCAATCAACAAGGCCCTCTGAAAAACTCACAGTTACCTGTGTATCCCAAAGGCTCTCGAAGTTTCTTTTTTTTTTTTTTTTAAGACTTTATTTATTTATTTGACAGAAAGAGAGAGATGCAGGCAGAGGGATAGTGAGAAGCAGGCTGCCCACTGAGCAGGAAGCCCAACGTGGGGCTCGATCCCAGGACCCTGGGATCATGACCTGAGCCGAAGGCAGACACTTAACCGACTGAGCCACTCAGGCGCCCTTCGAAGTTTCTCTTAAATACAAACACTCCTTGGAGAGATTTTATTACCTAATCCTTGAAGAAGAGTTAGTTGACCCAGACCTGAGTATGAGCGGCTGACAAAATGGAAGGCAGAATTGGGAAGTGGAGGGGTTGAAGGTGGAACAAGAGATGGAAGAGAGGTCTAAGTTGGAGTCACAGCAAAATACCAAATGAGAAGATAATTCCTATTTCTTGAGTACTTATTAGGCAGAAATAAACATGTACTTTATAATTCATCTTTAACTTGGCTGTAGTGGCCTAATCATTAGCTACTGCTTATTACTATGAAACTCATCTTCCATGGGAAAAAAGAGTAAAGATATTACACTAGCTTAGAGGATAGAAATTCTGCCTGTTAGTCACAGTTCTGCCCTTTGGTACCTACCTTGCATGGGGCAAATTTCTACATAGCTGTGCTTCGGTTTCCTCACATAATAATTGCCTCTCTTCCTCGCAGAGTTGTTATGAGAGAAAGTTTGAGTATATGTTAAAGCACATGGGAAAACAAAAATAATGTTGAAGAGATGCATATTATTATCATGCTACAATGGCTTAAACAAATATTTAACAAGCAAACCATTATTTAGGGCATTGTTCTACTACCAATTAACAAACCTTAAGTCAATGTCCATCCTTGCAGGAATGTCATTGAACAAGGTTGTTTTCAGTAATTATCACTTATTTTGAACTCTTATATAGAACCAAAATGCAGCATTACTAAGATGGGATTCTAAGACTATTTAAACCAAAGTCATGCATTAGTGAACTCCTAAGCCCCAAGCCCTTGTCAAGTTGTGTGTGCCCCTGGTTTTCACTTCAGATCATGCTGTCATCTGTAGGTAAAGAGACACATTCATCTCACTTCATCTCTGAATTGATCTGAACTTGATTCCAGACCTCAAGCTAATGAAAACTTGAATGGATCTGGTTGGCAAGCTCAGTATTTGCACACCCTTTCATATTCACAAAGATTCTGTCATTCCTACTTGAGTGCTAGCCCAAAAGAATAACTGGGGAGGAAATCTATTTTTAAAACCCCAAGGGAAAGTGTAATTAACTGCTTCCAAATTGTGACCAGTGTTAAAGAAAGAGTCTGCAGGGCAGATATTTTACTGCGAAAGAGTCTCAGGTGAATGCCTTGGCCCACACCAGTAGATCTCATTTTTCAAGGAAGCAAATTCTTCTTCACACTATCTTAATCAAGAAATCATGAAGTAGTTCTCATCCAAGTCTGCCCTCCTGGTGCTCACCAGCCTATCATTTCTCTTATCAGCCATACTGCCTGGCTATGCAACATACTTTGTTTCCAAAGCACTTTCTGTCAAAAGCAGAAAAAAAAGAGAAGAAAAGAAAAGAAAAAGAAAAAAAAAATCTAAGTTATAAAATTTGGACCCATGCACATTTATTTTCTTCTGATAATTTCCTTCATTTCTAATGCCATTGTCTCTGTCCCTTGCAATCACTGCATTTCTTTAAATCTGTCACCTTTCTTGGACTTCTCTTGTTTACTCCCATAAACATCACTGGGGGGAAAAAAAAAAAAGTAAAGCAGAATTTAATGTTGGGTCAATGAGGATTTGAATCTTTTATTTACTACCGTAATCACAAAGCGGAATTGCTTCCTTCAAATTACACTCATAAATTATTGGCTATTATGCCTCAGTGTATTGGTGCAAACGTTGATGCTGAATAAAGTTTTAGAGGGGCAGAGAACTTGTAATTTATATGTCACATGTGGTCATGACATACCTACTTGTCAGTTGCCTGAGTAGCTACAGAGGGATGGAGAAAAGTAGTGTTAATATACCCATATGGATGCCAAAACTTCCCCTGGCAAATGTTGTGATGCATCCAAGAACCTTGCTTGTGAGGTGACACCACTTTGCTTCTTTAACCAGCTACTCAATTTTCAATTTTCAGCTCCAGAGGACCTCGTAATTTCCCTTTAGGAAACAGAAAAAAATGAGGCCAAAAAATAAAGCATGCTCATTTTTAGGCACAGGAGATAATCTCAGTCCTCCAAAGCAAATTAGCAAAACAAAGCCCTTAGAATTATGCACAGCTTTCATTTTGTCCCTAAGCAATTGCATATTTATTCCTTTCCAGAGGAGCCAGGTGAAATTAACTCCCAGAATATGGACAAGGGATTATTTAAGTCTATTTTCCTCATTAAACCCACTGTTCAGTGTTTATGAAAACTATTAAGCCAAAGACTCATTATTCATCCTGCAGGTAAGCTGACCCTTAGGTGTGCAACTCTTCAAAATAAGGATAACTTCTCTGATTTTAATTGGGAAAAAATTAATAAATACAGTGATTGATGCTAGCTCCAACATTAAGTTTTTCAGTGAAAAGTAAGCAAAGTCAAGCGTAAAAAGCCATGTCACAAGGTGGGAGAATATATTTGTAACTTATAAACAAAAGAACCTCAACCAAAATATAAAAATAAGCCCTCCAAATAAATTTTTACTTTTATTTTTTTTAATTTAAATTCAATGAGCCAACCTATAGTACATCACTAATTTCAGATGTAGTGTTCAATAATTTATCAGTTGTATAACACCCAGTGCTCATCACATTCTAAATACATTTTTAAAATGACAGATGACATAATGGAAGAAAATGACAAAAGTATAGTTACTTCATAAAAGAAGAAATCCAAAGTCCAATAAGCAAATTAAAACCTATACACCTCATTAGCAAGTTAGGAAATAAATATTAAAGTTATAATGGACTATCAATATACACCAATTAAATTGGTAAAAATTCAAGTGGCTGACAATGCCAAGCATTTGTGAGCACATGACACAACTGAGAACTCTCACACATTGTTTATGGGGATGTAAATTGCACTTTGAAATATCATTTGACATTATCCATTAGAGTTGATAATGTGTTGTGTATACCCTAAAACAAAGCACTGGATATATACCTTAGAGAAATTCCTATGCCAAGATAAAGGTAAGGAGGTCAGTAGCAGCAAAGTACATGTGTTTACCAAACAGGAGGAGTAACCTAAGTGTCCCTGATGATAGAGGGAACATATGATTGTGGTATGCTCCTGTAATAGAACACTGGATAGCAGTGAAAACAAATGAGCTTCAGCTACACAAAACTATATGGATGAGTCCAAGGGTTATATCACAAATATTGAATAACTGATGTGACATTGATTTCAACAAACAGAAAACATGACAGATATTAACAACTCCTATAGGTCTGCTGGAAGAATATCAATGAGCACTAGATAAATGTAAGTACTACAAGATATATGCAGCAAGAGGACTTTTAGGGGGCTGGCAAAGTTATGCTTCCTTACTCGGGAAGGGGTGAACGTCATTCACTATACAGCTATTCTCATACGTGAGATACTCTATTTTATGCCATTTTCTAAATGTAGGAAACATTTTACATTAAAAATTTACAGACATGGAAAGAAAAGAAGAAAACCAAAGTTATATATACCTGTAAGGGTATTCTCTTCTGGCACTGGGTGGAGATAGTTATTGAACCTATCAAAGTGATATGATGAGCACTGGGTGATATACTCAACTAAGGTATCATTGATCATTATTTCAAAAACTAATGATGGGCTATACCTTGGCAAACTGAATTTAAATAAAATAAAATCAAAAATAAAATAAAATATATTTTCCTATGAAAGTTTTAAAGCTACTTTTCATTTTTTCAAGATTTTCAAAATTGTTATATCATCCATACAATTGTGGTTGCCTCCACACCACTTTAATCATCGCTGCCACTTCGGAGCTCAATGCTGTTGCTTCTTCCTTCCCCTCTCTTAAAATCCAGGCAGGAGCACCTTAGTAACCAGTGTACTGGGCCAGGAGTAATGTCCTCGCTTATCACCATCATGCTTGCCATATGCCCAATGAGTGATCAAGTTCTAAAATCCATCTGAACGGTCTACTTTCTAAGGTGAATTCTGGTACCAGTCTTAATCTAGGTTTTTCTAAAGCAGATACTAAGGTAAATACTTGTGTACAGGTAATTTTGGGGGAGAATGATGCCATTAGCAGGAAGGAGACACAGGAGGAGAGGCCAATACAATAATCCAAAACCAAGGATGACTAATACTCAGACCTGCAGGATCCTGGGTGGGGGATGATAAGCCATTAGTTCCTGTCCCTCAGTGACCAAGGGTGACTCCAGGAGGGTTAACTCCTTCACATCTCCAGGTTCCGCATGCCTGAGTGCTGAAAGTTTCCTCTGAGTGACCTTCACCATAGTAGCAGAAAAGGCTCAGAGCAAGAATCAAGAGTATGAAGTAAAGGTTTGAGTTGAGGATGTCGTAGGTTCCCCCTTCACAAAGCTTGTTGATGCTTGCAAGGAACTGGCCACCACAAAAATGGCCGGACCAATGGGGAGTGATGGACAAGTGGTGCCTGGTCCACCCGTATAAATCTGTTTAGGGACTTTCCAGCACCAATTCACCTATTTTTGTAACAGAATCTCCATTTCATTGAGGAACCACTTATCCTCCACTTTCAGTTCCTGTGATGAGTCTCAGGTCGAAGCCACACCAAGCTCTGGAAGTGAGTTTGTGAATCATCTCTGGCCATTCACTGCCAGTGAGTCTCCATCTGGGGGTCTCTTGTTGGAACTGTGAACAGAGGAGATTTTCTATCATTAAAGCTAGGAGGATGTATGCCTGGGGATTGTCACATGGGTCTAGGCTGCCTATAAGTGAAACCAGTGCAATGGAAACCTGGGTGCAGAGAATAAAACAGAAAGACCTCAAATAATGCTATTTAAGTGTCTGCATACAACCATGCATGAAGCCAAGGCAGCTTGTTCTTTTTTTTTTTTTTTTAAATACGAGCCAATAAATTCAGGTTCTTCTTTTTCCTTACCAGTTTCTAAACAACCCCAAGAAAAGTTGTTGTGCCGGGGCGCCTGGGTGGCTCAGTCGTTAAGCGTCTGCCTTCGGCTCAGGTCATGGTCCCAGGGTCCTGGGATCGAGCCCCGCATCAGGCTCCCTGCTCCGCGGGGAGCCTGCTTCTCCCTCTCCCACTCCCCCTGCTTGTGTTCCCGCTCTCGCTGTGTCTCTCTCTGTCAAATAAATAAATAAAATCTTTAAAAAAAAAAAAAAAAGAAAAGTTGTTGTGCCTAAGATTTTTTTAAAGATTTATTTATTTATGTATAGAGAAAGAGAGAGACAGAGCAGTGGGGAGGGTCAGAGAGAGAGGGAGAGAGAGAATCTCGAGCAGACTCCCCCCGAGTGCAGAGCTCAATGTGGGGCTCGATCTCATGACACCGACATCATGACCTGAGCCAAAACCAAGACTGAGCCACCCAAGTACCCCTGTTGTGCCTAAGATTTTTTAAAAAGTTGATTTCAAATAAGAATGAAAATTGAAACTTAATAGGCTGTGGATGAATTTGCGATATTGTTTTTGCACAATTATTGTAGACATCAATTCACATGCATAAATTCTTAGTCACTTTGACAATACCTATCATTGAAGGAATAATAACTCCGGCTCCTTAGAGAAAGAAGAAATGTAAATAAAACATATTATAAGGACTTGGATGATTGAAAGCACAACCTAGGGCCTTGAGGTCTCCTCATAAGTTTTTCTTTGACCAACATTTGTGGTCAGAGCATTTTTTTTTAAAGATTTTATTTATTTATTTGAGAGAGAGAGAATGAGAGATGGAGAGCACGAGAGGGAAGAGGGTCAGAGGGAGAAGCAGACTCCCTGCCTAGCAGGGAGCCCGATGCGGGACTCGATCCCGGGACTCCAGGATCATGACCTGAGCCGAAGGCAGTCGCTTAACCAACTAAGCACCCAGGCGCCCAGTGGTCAGAGCATTAAAGTTAGTACCTGCTT
Source organism: Zalophus californianus (assembly GCF_009762305.2). NCBI lineage: Eukaryota > Metazoa > Chordata > Mammalia > Carnivora > Otariidae > Zalophus > Zalophus californianus. The sequence continues at coordinate 41,625,340 of NC_045595.1, read as the reverse complement.
CAAAAAAATTATTTTTTCCAAACTTCAGAACATATAAGACAAGGCAAGGCAAAGACAAGTGTATAATTACATGGAGAGTGCTTTCTTATTTTCTTTAAAGGTAGCATAATGCAGCAGAGATTCACATTCCTTTCTGTGGAACATGGAGCTGTTCTACCATTTAGATGTGGTGGTTCTCTCTGGCTGGAAAGTCAGTTTGATTTTATTCCCTCTTAACAGTTTTGATTTTCTGACTATTACGATGGAATCGACTGTAGGCAACTCTGAATTCATTGCATAGCATTCACTAACAAGGGGATATTGTAAAAATAGGTGTGGCATTACCTATATATGGACTGAATATGCTGGGGAGAGAAAAAGATAGATAAATGGACAGAGAGATGGAGGTGATACACACACTAATAAATATATTTTCATGGGAACCAAAAGTTCACAGGTTATTTATACAGTTATCTCATTTAAATGATATAATCTACTTATGAAGTAAAAACTTTTACCTAGATTTTAGACGTGGCAAAGTGACATTAACCACTGATACACACTTAGAGCAAAGAAATAAACTCTCTTTATTCCTTTTTTTCTTTTTCTAATGTTCTTTCCACTCCACTGGAATTGAAATTTTTGCTAATACAAGAATGATATTTTTATAAAAACTGGCTAGGATTTTAGATTTGTGCATCCTTCTGTGATTTCCTATTGCTTTTATAGTCTGCACTAGTAACATTACAAAAAAAAAATTTTAAGGTTTTGCACCCTCAGATTATTGTGCATAATTTCAGAGGATGCTGTACATACATCTACTATAGCATTAATCATCTTGAATTATAATTATCTACATGTAGTACACTTCCGGTGGACCACACAAATCTATTTCAGACGCTTCTTCTTTGTTAATATTTGTGCAAAAATCAGGGAGTTATGTGCCTTACCTGATGCTGACTCCCTCAGCAACACCCAACACCACACCAAATTCACTGGGTGAATTTTGGCTATTGAAACTTTGACTCTAAAATAACAGTTAGTATTTCTATTGCCCTTATAAATGATAAGTATAGAAATTGTCACAGGATATACAATTCTGACCACTAAAAAATGTGGGGTTACTAATGGGAGATGTCTGAGCAATTTTTATTTACTAAAAAAAAAACATAACTTGAGATGGCTATGACCCATGATTCCCCTTCTCCCTTCTGGTTTTGGATGCTATCGTGTGAGAATGTTATGCGTGGAGCTGCAGCTTGATGCTGTGAATATAAAGCCAATAAAAAAAAAAAAAGACAGTTCATTACATATGGCTGAGAGAAAATATAAAAAATAAAAACAAAAACCAAAACCCTGAAGCATTCCTCTCAGTTTTGAGCTGCAGGATTTTCTAATTTTTACTGCGCACAAAGTACACAGGTTTTGTTTCTTGCAGCCAAAAGCATCATATTAGAAACAGCATGTATGTATTTTTTTGTAACAAATAAAACTTTCAGTAACAGGAGGACAAAGATTCCATCCTACCAATCTTTGTAACTAGAGTGTCTCATACCAAGCATAGTGAATTCTCAAATGTTGTTAGTTGAATGAATGCATGAAGCGAACAACTTTCAAAATAATGAAAAAAAGAAAAATCATGCTAACACTGTCACTTCTCAACCAGTTTTTGGCAAATAATAACAATCGGAATTTTCATTGTAGAAGGCTTTACAAAGGTAGAAATTCTGAGAATATTTGGTCCGTTGGATTAAGAACTTAGACAAGTGTAGAGCAACTGAAGTTTATTGAATTCATAAATTAGTCACTGGAAGTCTTTGTGTTTAATACAGGGTATCATTCATTTAAACTAGCAATTTCTGTTGTGCTCTTCCTTTAGAATGTCTGTTAATATGGGTCATCTGCTAGAACCCAGGCATCACTTTGTTCTCATCTTTTGGAGACCTTCTAACATGAGAATGACATCTAGAACAGAGAATAAAATAAAATAAGTGAGTACACAGGTGTCTTTTTTTAAAAAGCCCACAAATGATTGATAGGTAAATGGAATTTTTTGGAAGTTTCATCCCTAAGTTGAAAGAGAATTTAAAACAAAAAAGGATTCAATTTTCCACATGGTCAGGGGCTCTATCTGAGCTTAAGGTGACCCCCCAAACTCTCCTTTCTTCCTGTGCCACAGAATGTGGGCTGATGTTTCTCTGTTAACCTTCTCTTATTCTGTTGAGCTGTCAAAGCAGTTTTGCCAACACACTTGAATAGACTGTCCATCATAATTTCATTTAAAATATATACAAACATAAAATATATACACCTGCCAGAAATATTTAAATTTAGTTTATTACGGATTTTTTTTAATGAAAGAAAATTACCTCCCATAAAAGATATATCTTACATATTGTATCTCTCATTTGGGGCTAATATTTAATCTATAATCAATATTTTTTCATTTAACTTTATCATCCTAAGTTTTTTAAAACCTGTGATGTTAATCCACAACAGACATGTAATTCCTTGCATTTATTCAATCACAAACTTTATCCTACAGTGACTTTAACATGCATATTACTACATGCAACAGAAACCAACATTGGCCATCTTAAACCTACATGGATACATTAGATAGATGGATGGATAGATAGTTAGACAGGTATAAAGAGAGAAAAAGACAATAGATAAATAGATAAAATAACTTACTGGAAGCATAGGGAATCCAAGGGAAACCTTAATAGTTTATCTCAGAAATTACAAGAACCAAGGCAACTCCAGCGTCTAGACAAGTAGAATTTACAATGACTTCAGGGTATAATCTGAGGAATGAATTAATTCCAAATATATTTGTACTTGGGCCACCCCACTCAGGATTAAAAATCCAGAAAAGACAATTTGGATTAAGATTAAGAACCAAGATTGGTGTCTATTACTCTTCTAAGATAGCCTTCAATATAGAAAAAGTAGTTCCTCAAGCAAAAACTATAGAGCCATTACTAAAAAAAAAAAAAAAAAAAAAAAAAAAAAAAATTACAAAGGCACAACCACATCCAGCGATAGTGGGCTTCACAATCTAATCACCAATCTTCCTGGATGTGAAATTCATGACCCAGGTCATAACCTCATCTTGCTTTCATTTATTAAGATCTACTTAGTATTCTTCTGACTTTTGAGTTTTGCTTCCTACTAGGTTACAACTCACACTCTCTCTAATGTTGGATACTTACTCCATGTAAATCTTCTGCCAGGCCTGGCCCAACAACAGGTGCCCTCCATGCTGATGCATTGGTGTCTAGATTACTCTGGCTCAATGAAAAAGGTCCATGGAAAATGCTATACCAACCCTTTCATTAAATGTGGTAGGTGTCAGCTTAGGTGCCACGGCAGGTGGGGAGGTGGCACAAGGGTGAACTAAATAAAATAAACATTTTATCTTTAATGGAGATTACACTTGAGAGGCGGAGACAGACATTAAGTAGTGACTCCCACAAAGGAATGAAAACTATAACTGTGAGTAGTGCTACAAAATAGAAGGTCACTGTACTATGAGAAGGAGAATTTGACCATGTCTGCAAGGTCAGAGAAGACTACCTTAAAGGAGGAACAATTACAATGGGATCTGAGGAAATAATAGAAATTAAACAGGTAAAAGGTAAGGGAAGTGGTGGCCAAGGACAATGCACCAAATAGAGGAGCAGGTTTTGTAAAAACTCTGAGGTGGAATGGAGACTGACCTGTTCAAGAAAGAGAAGAAAGCCAGGGAGGCTGAAGAGCAGTGACTGTACTGGAAAGAAGGCCTGGGAATTTTGGATTTGCTTTTTGTTTTTTGTGTTTTTTTTTAAGATGTATTTATTTATTTTAGAGAGGGAGAGCTCATGTAAGCAGGCGGAAGGGTAGAGGAAGAGGGTGAGAGAGAATCTCAAGCAGATTCCCTGCTGAGCCAGAGCCTGATGTGGGGCTCGATCCCATGACCCTGAGATCATGACCTGAACCGAAACCAAGAGTTAGATGCTTAACCCACTGAGCCACCCATGCACCCCTGGATTTGTTTTGGATTGGTATGAGATGACACTGGGAAAATTAGGCAGGTGCCAAACAACTCAGCATTTCATAAGCCATGTTAAGAATTTGATCTTTATCCAAAGAATAATGAAAAGTCAATGAAGTGTTTTAGCATGATCAGATTTGCATTTATAAAAAAGACCCTCTCTCTACAGAGTGCAAAATATGTTGGCGAAAGGCCAGAATAGGAGCTAGTGTTTCAACTAGGAAGCCATGGCATAAGTCCAGGCAGTGATGATAATTATTTAAGTTAGGGTGATAGACATGGAGATATACAGGAAGGGGGAAAAGATGGTGGAGGAGTAGGGGACCCCATTTCAACTGGTCCCCAGAATTGAGCTGGATATCTACCAGACAACTCTGAGCACCCACGAAATCAGCCTGAGATATAAGAAGATCTGGATCTCTACAAACAGAATATTGCGGGCAGTTGGTTTCGAGGTATGAAGTGGGGAGCCGTGATTCCGCGGGCAGATACTGGAGGATAAATGGCAGTGGGAGGAAGCCTGGCCGTGGGGATCCTACACCGCGGGTGAACGACAGCCTCATGCGCTGGGGACAGGGCACAGACTCGCCGACCGGTAGTGGCGGGGAAAGGACCTTGGGGCAGCCCCTGGGATGGAAACCTGGAGCGGTGGGGTCGCATGTGAGAAGGGGGGCAGCTGGCAGTTTTAGAAGCACAAAGGGCAGAGACATGCCCCGACCTGGAGGCAGGGCGGCAAGCGCTGCGGAGGGGTGCACAACCCAGGCCACTGCAGTTCATAGCAGCACAGACAGAAACGAAACAGTGTGGCCTGGAGAGCTCACTGAAGAACAGACTGAGATCTCTCTGCTCTGAGGCAGAGGGTTGGAAACGGTCTCTTCTGCTCTGACTTTCGGAAGAGACGCGGAAAGCCTCCAGGGAAAGCTGCCAGAGAACAAAAGCCCCAAAAAACTGGTTCCCATTGAGCCCATCCCCTGCCACAAGGGGGCAGGGCAACTCTGCCCAAACAGGGTTGCCTGAGTAACATTGCAGCAGGCCCCTCCCCCAGAAGACAGGCTGGGAGAACAAGAGGCCAGCAACCCTAAGGTCCCTAGAAAACAGGTGCATCTTGCTTGGGTTCTGGTCAATAATTTGGACCCTATACATTCCTCAACCACCCATCAACTGAACGACTAGGAGGAAGAACCCCCAAAATAGGAAAGACTCAGAGATTATGCCTTATGCAGCAGATTTACAAATGGATGCAGATATAACCAAGATGTCAGAGATGGGATTCAGGCTAGCAATTTTGAAGACAATAGCTAGAATGGAGAAATCAATTAATGGCAACATAGAGTCTCTAGGGGCAGAAATGAAAGCTGAATTGGCAGAACTTAAAAATTCTATCAATGAGATCCAATCTAATCTAGATAATCTAACAGCTAGGGTAAGTGAGGCAGAAGAACAAATTAGTGACCTGGAAGATAATTTAATAGATAAAAAGGGAAAAGAGGAGCCAGAGAAAAACCACTCAGAATCCATGAAAGTAGAATCAGAGAAATAAGTGACACCATGTAGCATTCCAATGTTAGAATTATTGGAATCCTGGAGGGAGTGGAGAGAGAGAGAGGACTAGAAGATATATTTGAGCAAATTGTAGCTGAGAACTTCCCTAATCTGGGGAATGAAACAAACATTCATGTCCTAGAGGCAGCGAGGACCTCTCCCAAGATCAAGGAAAACAGGCCAACACCCCGGCATGTAATAGTAAAACTCGACAATCTTAGAACCAAGGAAACCATCTTAAGGGCTGTTAGGGGGAAGAGATTCCTTATGTACAGAGGGAGGAACATCAGAATAACGTCAGACCTATCCACAGAGACCTGGCAAGCCAGAAAGGCCTGGCAAGACATATTCAGGGTACTAAATGAGAAGAACATGCAGCCAAGAATACTTTATCTGGCATGGCTGTCATTTAGAATGGATGGAGAGATGCAGAGCTTCCAGGACTGGCAGAAACTGAAAGAATATGTGACCACTAAGCCGGGCCTACAAGGAATATTAAGGGGGGTTCTATAAAAGGAGAAAGACCTCAAGAGTGATATACAACAGAAATTTACAGGGACAATCTATAAAAACCACATCCTCACAGGCAACATGATGACAATTAATTCATATCTTTCAATAATCACTCTCAACGTGTATGGCCTAAATGCTCTCATAAAACAGTACAGGGTTGCAGATTGGATAAAAAGACAGGACCCATCCATATGCTATCTACAAGAGACTCATTTTCAACGTAAAGATACATCCAGACTGAAAATGAAGGGATGGAGATCCATCTTCCACGCCAATGGACTTCAAAAGAAAGCTGGGGTAGCAATTCTTATATCAGACAAATTCGATTTTAAACTAAAGTCTGTAGTTAGAGACACAGAAGGACACTATATTATTCTTAAAGGGTCTATCCAACAAGAATATCTAACAATTGTAAATATGCCCCCAACATGGGAGCAGCCATCTACATAAGCCAACTGTTAACAAAAATAAAGAGTGATATTGATAACAATACGTTAATTGTAGGAGACCTCAATACTCCACTCTCAGCAATGGACAGATCATCTAGCAGAAAATCAACAAAGAAACAAGAGCTTTGAATGATACACTGGACCAGATGGACCTCATAGATATATACAGAACATTCCACCCTAAAACAACAGAATACTCATTCTTCTCGAGCGCACATGGAACTTTCTCCAGAATAGACCACATACTGGGCCACAAATCAGGTCTCACCAATACCAAAAGATTGAGATGATTCCCTGCATATTCTCAGACCACAATGCTTTAAAACTGGAACTCAATCACAAGAAAAAATTTGGCAGAAATTCAAACACTAGGAAGCTAAAGACCACTCTGTTCAAGAATGTTTGGGTCAACCAGGAAATCAAAGAACTTAAACAATTCATGGAAATCAATGGGAACAAAAACACATTGGTCCAAAACCTATGGGATACTGCAAAGGTGGTCCTAACGGGGAAACACATAGCCATCCAAGCCTCACTCAAAAAAATAGAAAAATCCCAAATTCACCAACTAACTCTACGTCTTAAAGAACTAGAGAAAAAATATCAAATGATGCTTAAGCCATGCATTAGAAGAGAAATTAAGATTAGAGCAGAGATCAATGAATTAGAAACCAGAAACACAGTAGATCAGATCAACGAAACTAGAAGCTGGTTCTTTGAAAGAACTAATAAGATCAATAAACCACTGGCCAGACTTAACCAAAAGAAAAGAGAAAGGACCCAAATTAATAAAATTATGAATGAAAGGGAAGAGATCATGACTAACACCAAGGAAATAGAAACAATTATTAGAAATTATTATCAACAACTGTATGCCAATTAACTGAGCACTCTGGATGAAATGGATGCCTTCCTGGAAACCTATAAGCTGCCAAGACTGAAACAGGAAGAAATTGACAACCTGAATAGGCCAATAACCAGTAAGGAGATTGAAGCAGTGATCAAAAACCTCCCAAAAAACGAGAGTCCAGGGCCTGATGGATTCCCTGGGGAATTCTACCAAACATTCAAAGAAAAAATAATACCTATTCTCCTGAAGCTGTTTCAAAAAATAGAAACAGAAGGAAAACTTCCAAACTCATTCTATGAGGCCAGCATTACCTTAATCACCAAACCAGGCAAAGACCCTATCAAAAAGGAGAATTTCAGACCAATATCCCTGATGAATATGGATTCCAAAATCCTCAACAAAATCCTAGCTAATAGGATCCAACAATACATTAAAAGGATCATCCACCATGACCAAGCGGGATTTATCCCTGGGATGAAGGGGTGGTTCAACATTCTCAAATCAATCAACATGATAGAACACATTAATAAGAGGAGGGAGAAGAACCATATGGTCCTCTCAATTGATGCAGAAAAAGCATTTGACAAAATACAACATTCTTTCCTGATTAAAACTCTTCAGAGTATAGGGATAGAGGGAACATTCCTCAAGATCATAAAATCTATCTATGAAAAACCCACAGCAAATATCATCTTCAATCGGGAAAAGCTGAGAGCCTTTCCTTTAAGATCAGGAACACGTCAAGGATGCCCACTCTCGCCACTATTGTGCAACATAGTACTAGAAGTCCTAGCAACAGCAATCAGACAACAAAAAGAAATAAAAGGTATTCAAATTGGCAAAGAAGAAGTCAAACTCTCTCTTTTCACAGATGACATGATACTTTATGTGGAAAACCCAAAAGACTCCACCCCCAAATTACTAGAACTCATACAGCAATTCAGTAATGCAGCAGGATACAAAATCAATGCACAGAAATCATATGCTTTCTTATACACTAACAATGCAACTGTAGAAAGAGAAAGTAGAGAAACGATTCCATTTACAATCACACCAAAAACCATAAGATACCTCGGAATAAACCTAACCAAAGAGGTAAAGGATCTATACTCTAGGAACTACAGAACACTCATGAGAGAAATTGAAGAAGACACGAAAAGATGGAAAAATATTCCATGCTCATGGATCGGAAGAATAAACATTGTTAAAATGTCTATGCTACCCAGAGCAATCTATACCTTCAATGCCATCCTGATCAAAATTCCAATGACAATTTTCAAAGTGCTGGAACAAAAAATCCTAAAATTTGTATGGGATCAGAAAAGACGATGAATCGCCAAGGAAATGTTGAAAAAGAAAAACAAAGCTGGGGGCATCACGTTGCCTGATTTCAAGCTATATTCCAAAGCTATGATCACCAAGACAGCATGGTACTGGCACAAAACAGACATACAGACCAATGGAACAGAATAGAGAACCCAGATATGGACCCTCAACTCTATGGTCAAATAATCTTCGACAAAGCAGGAAAAAATATGCAATGAAAAAGGAGTCTTTTCAATAAGTGGTGCTGGGAAAATTGGACAGCCACATGCAGAAGAATTAAACTTGAACATTCTCTAACACTATACACAAAGATAAACTCAAAATGGTTGAAAGACCTCAATGTGAGACAGGAATCCATCAAAATCCTAGAGGAGAACATAGGCAGTAACCTCTTTGACATCGGCCACGGCAACTTCTTTCAAGATACATCTCCAAAAGCTAGTGAAACAAAAGCAAAAATGAACTTTTGGGACTTCATCAAGATAAAAAGCTTCTGCACAACAAAGGAAACAGTCAACAAAACAAAGAGGCAACCCACAGAATGGGAAAAGATATTTGCAAATGACACTACAGATAAAAGGCTGGTATCCAAGATCTATAAAGAACTTCTCAAACTCAACACCCAAAAAACCAATAATCAAGTCATAAAATGGGCAGAAGACATGAAAAGACACTTCTCTGAAGAAGACATACAAATGGCTAACAGACACATGAAAAAATGTTCATCATCATTAGCCATCAGGGAAATTAAAATCAAAACTACATTGAGATAGCACCTTACACCAGTTAGAATGGCAAAAATGGACTGGGAAAGAAACAACAAATGTTGGAGAGGTTGTGGAGAAAGGGGAACCCTCTTACACTGTTGGTGGGAATGCAAGTCGGTACAGTCACTTCGGAAAACAGTGTGGAGGTGCCTCAAAAATTTAAAAATAGAGCTACCCTATGACCCGCAAATGCACGCCTGGGTATTTACCCCAAAGACACAGATGTAGTGAAAAGAAGGGCCATATGCACCCCAATGTTCATAGCAGCAATGTCCACAATAGCCAAACTGTGGAAAGAGCCGAGATGTCTCCTTCAACAGAGGAATGGATAAAGAAGATGTGGTCCATATATACAATGGAATATTACTCAGCCATCAGAAAGGATGAATACCCAACTTTTACATCAACATGGATGGGACTGGAGGAGATTATGCTAAGTGAAATAAGTCAAGCAGAGAATGTCAATTATCATATGGTTTCACTTATTTGTGGAACATAAGGAATAACATGGAGGACATTAGGAGAAGGAAGGGAAAAATGAAGGGGGAAATTGGAAGGAGAGATGAACCATGAGACACTATGGACTCTGAGGAACAAACTGAGGGTTTTAGAGGGGAGGGGGGTGGGGGGATGGGTTAGCCCGGTGATGGGTATTAAGGAGGGCACGTACTGCATGGAGCACTGGGTGTTACACGAAAACAATGGATTGTGGATCACCACATCAAAAACTAATGATGTATTGTACGGTGACTAACATAACATAATAAAATTTAAAAAAAAAGAAATGGAGATTTACAAAGAGCATCTGCTCGAAAAAAATATTTAGGGGTTAGAAACTGTCAAGATTTTTACAATATGTTGGATATGGAGAGGGGAGGGGAAAAAGAGGGAGAGGGAGGTGTTAAACACTACCCTCTGTTTCTGATGTTCACTTAGGAACAACTAGAAGAGACAGGAATTTCTAGGATTTGGACTAGGATTGATAGATTTTGGGCATGCTAATTATGAGATGTTTTTGAGACATACAAGTAAAGATGTCTGATAGGTGATTGATTATATAGTTCTATAGCTCCAAAGAGAGATCTGAAGAGCAGATGTAAATATATGAATCACATGAAGACCCAGTTGTAATTTGACATATCCTAATCAATTTTTACATATCAATCCCATTTGAAAAGATCTCAACTCAAAATAATCTTCAGAGCTCTCGGTTGTAACTTGACAATGAAAATCACAAAAGGGAAGGTAGTATATGGAGAGATGGCAGCATTTTGTGTTAGAAGACCTGGGTTCAAGTCTCAATATGTTTGTTAAGTAATTCTGTAATCTTTGGCTGATGACCTTCTCACTCAGTTCCCTGTTCTGTAATATATCAATAAGGATACCTCCCCCTGATTGATGTTCGAAGGACTAGTTTGATGATATTCATGATGAGGGGAGTGCTACAAACACCCGTCTTATTTTATTCCCAAACTCCTACCACTATGTATGTAGGTATAGTCTACTGAATGCTTACCATACACCATCAGTGAGCACTAGCTTTTAAGAAGTCTCAAACAAGCTGGCATGCTAGACTATCACTGCTTCACTGGTCATCTAGGAACTATGTCAAAAAAAAAAAAAATGCAACCCCAGTTCCCTTTAATCAGCTGGACCTTCACATAATGGCTCCATTCTTTATAAGTAAATTATGAAAGATACAGAAGAGATTGTGCCAACATGGGAATTCAGTGGCTGTAACAAAGTGTTTTTCATTTAATTTCTTATCTTATCTTGAAAGGCCAAGTATTAAAATGGCTTTAAAGGCTTTTTCTTTTTTTTTTAAAGACAAACTGTTTTACTCCATTTCTCTCTAGATAAAATAAGTACCATCTGTCCAACCACAGGATGAGGAGATACTCCTCATTCAGGGAAGGAGACATAGTCGTAACAAGTGTTATGAGACTGTTGCAAATTAAAACCATAGGAACCACTTTTAAGGAACATTCTATCAATGTCCCAGAAAAATTTCTGAGAACATACTTTATAATTTTGGAGAAAATCATCAGAGATGCTAGTAGAATCAAAGAAGATGGAAGAAAATATCATTTAACTATAGATTTGTTACAACACACCTAAAAACTTGCTATTATTAAGTCATATTTTAGCAATGAAATAAATATGCTAGTTCAGAAAATGTTTTAATAAGCAGCGACAAAACCTTCTCATGCAAATATGCGTTCCTTGTTACTATATTCTTTTACTAACTCCACACTGAGATTTACAAATAAAATTTGGATTCTTCCATAATGTAGCTACCATTCTTTTCTATTCCTACATGAGAAGTATCAACAAAAACATCAAAGTATGTCAAGAATTACTATTCTTATTATATACTATATACTTTTATTAACTTTTACTAAGGATATAAACTGTATACTTTATTATATATTTTATACATGTAATGTAGACACATAATGTATAAATGGTACCTTATTTATATTTTAATGCATAAAACTTATTATAATCTAGAATCTACCGAGGGCTAATTATTATATTTTACAATTTGTTCAATTTAAGATAACATCTAATTAGAAAACATATCTACTGCTCAAAAAAATTTTAAAACAGAGGATTGAAAACATGGATAATTTCATCATTTATTTTAGCCTGTTAAAAACAAAAGTTACCTTAGCAAGAGAGCAAAGTTAAAATCACTGGTAGTAAGGCATGTCAACTTCATGCACCCCCAAAGCTAGTATACTACGAAGGATACCACATTCCCTTCTGTGGAATTCTTCCCAGTGACAACTGATCAAATCACAACAAACCCTCAGACAAGCCAAAGTGAGGGACATTGTACAGAATAAGGGCAGGTGCTCTTAAAAGCCAAAGAAATACAAAGGTAGACTGACAAACTCTTGACTGGAGGTGACAAGGAGACATGAGACCACTAGTTGTTTGAGATACTTGATTGTGTTCGGGGCACAAAAAATATATTAGAGGAACAAATGGAGAAATTTGAATAAGGTCTGCAAATTAGATAATAATGCGGCATCAATTTTAATTTTTTTATTTTGAGAAATTGAACTAAGCTTATGTGAGGGAACATTTGGGGAAGCTGTGTGAAAGGTACGTGGGAAATATAGGTAGTATTTTTGCAATTTCTTTGCTTATATTTTATAAACCTGAAACTATTTCAAAGATAAAAGGCTTTTTTAGAATTATGTTTTATGTAAAAAGTATACATTAAATTTTATGTATATATAGTATATATATTATGTATACACAATAAAATTTGTTTATGAATGTTAACTATTTTAGAAGCTGTTTCACTTCATTAAATCACTTCAGTAATTATTGTGCTACAGAGTATTATTTGTGTGGAAACTTGTTTATTTCAGACTGGTTTGCTACTGTGAATTACTTTTCTACAAAATTTTTGTATTTTAAAGAAAAAATTCCTGAAAAAATGTTGAAATGTGGCATCATTCTTTGTAGTAGTCATCCTCATAATAGTTCAGATTGGATAACAAAGTTCTCTTTTCTTCATAATAGACATGGTTTTATTTTTATGAAAGAAGAAAGAAGATAATGCTTCCAAAACAATCACAAGACTTAGGGACTGTACATCCTGATAAACATAGTTATTGTGAAGGGGCTTGATGGGGTTCAGGACACACTACCCCAAAATATGGCACTTTGGCATACTGAAGACTTTAAGCTGAAAGAGTCTGAGAAAATGGCAAGAAGTTCACTCTGACCTCATCCCATAAATCTTCCATATGAAAGGCATTCTTCACATACCAGGAGGAAGGAAGACATTGCTGCCATCAGAGACAGGGAATTTGGGGCTGAGAAATCTACATAAATAAATCTTGTTAAATTAATCCGTACCTTCCTAGCTACTTCTCCATTTGCTACCCCCAGTCCAAACCCCTTTGTCTTGTCATTCTTCACATATTTATTATTTCTTGGTCTAAAATGTGTAACAGCTTCCAGCTCTGGCCACTTCTTCCAGGCATCATTCTCTTGTGAAGGTTCCCATGTACATATAAAAAATTAATAAAACGTATATGCTTTTCTCCTGTTCATCTGTCTTTGTTAGTTTAATTTTAGATCCAGTCAGGGACCTTAAGAGGGTCAAGGAAAATTTTCCTCCCCTACAAGCACAAAGAAGGTAAGTGACTTGCCCTGGGTCACCAAGTTGGGAAAAGAAAAAAAAAAAAAAGACAAGAGTTTCAGGTCAAATCCATGACTACAAAGTCCACATTTTTGTGCTTCCTGAGATACCACCGTTTCTCCCAAGAGGCTACTTTAACATAGCTTTAACAAAGACTTCATCTTGGGGGTGCCTATGTGGCTCAGTCGGTTAAGCATCTGCCTTCGGCTCAGGTCATGATCCTGGGGTCCTGGGATCCAGCCCCAGGCTCCCTGGTCAGTGCGCCATCTGCTTCTCCCTCTCCCTCTGACCCTCCCCCTGCTCATGCTCTTTCTTGTATGCTCTCTCTAATAAATAAATAAAATCTTTTAAAAAGGGGGGGCACCTGGGAGGCTCAGTTGTTTAAGCATTTGACTCTTGATTTCCGCTCAGGTCATGATCTCAGTCATGATCTCAGCATCGTGAGATTGAGCCCCATGTGGGGCTCCCTAGTCAGCGGGGAGTCTGCTTGGAATTCTCTCTCTCTCCCTCTCCCTCAGCCCCTCCCCTGCTCTCTCTTGCTCGTGCTCGCTCTCTCTCAAATAAATAAATAAAATCTTAAAAAACAAACAAAGACTTCACCTTGATCTTAGCAAATTCCAGGACACCCAATCTTAGGACTTCATGCCAGTCCATTACCAGCCACATTCTCTCTTGTTGTCAGAGGTCTGCATCTATTGCACTGCCTTATTAGAATGAAGGGAGGGGGCAAAGGGCAGCCTCCCTAAAGGTTGGGATCCCACGGATCTTATTTCATAATTCTATTATGAAGTAAAGTATCAGGTTGCAAGGAACATGGTTTAAGAAAACCATATGAGATGGAAATAAAAAAAGCGTAGAGGCAGATGCACCTGCATCCCGGGCCAGCACAGTGACTCCCCAAATTGAGCCATATGGCAGTTCTCCCTCCACACTTTCTGTTCCATTTCCCTTCCTTCCGTCCCCATATATCCAGCTGCTACAACAAATCTCTACCCTTGCATCTCCATAAGTTCTCATTTCAAAACTATTGCTTTCTGAGTAGTGTCTTATTTAATAAAATAGCACAAGATAGAATCCAAGGTAACTCTGTCATACTGGGCATTCTCAAGTTGCCTGGTTATACCACGAGACCAATTTCAGGATGTTCTAATATCAAGCAAAAACAACATTAAATAAACAGTACCAACAGATACCCACCTCTGAAAGTGATGAAATACAATCTTAGATGTTATTGAAGGTGTTATTAGAAGACTGGGAGGAAGTTAACCCAGACTCATAATAGTAAAACTGATTTTCCTCAATCAACTTGCCCCCATTACTCCTCCAGTCACATCTCCAGCTCTTCTACTTCCTCCCCGACAACCACTCTCTGTCTTTTCTCTCAACCTGGCCTCACCTAATGAATACCTGTGCATAATTCAGTCATCCGCCCCAATAGCCCAAACCCAAACCATTCTATTGTTCCAAAATCTTTCTTCCCTATGGGGGCCTCCATTCATTGCAACATAGAATTTTCACAATTAGATCGAAGATCATAACTTGCTTTAAAACAGCAAGAGGGAATCCATTCTATTAACACTGTTGCTGACATATGATGTTGATTTCAGCCAATCAGTCAAATTTTGCTTTCTGCATCTATAAAACAAGAATATAAATTCTGGTACTTTCCAGTGGATCAAAAGGCATCTTGGTTTTGTGTTCTGGAGGTGGAATGCACAAAATGACAGCTGGTGATCCAGATGAAAATAGCAGATGGTTTGACCCTTCATGGTACATTTTTCAAAACTTAAATTACTTTAGTTTCCTAGATTTAGATGCAAACAGGTTTCACATCAACACTCAGAATTCTGGTTTTTCTTTGGAAATTGAAAAAACACTGATACACATTCCATACATCAATACTTACCAGGGCATGAAAAGGAGCTGCCATCTTTCTACTGGGCATCTGATCTCCAGTCCTGACTCCTCCTTATTGTCTTCCACCTTGGCCATTTCGCTCACTTTCAGTGCCTGGCTGGCTTCTATAGCCATTCAGACTTGCGACTTGGGTTAAAAATAGAAATTAATATTAGATTATCAAAAAACATCAGAGAACTCCTTAACATTAGATTTATGAAGACTACAGGAAGCAGTATATGTGAGAGAAATCTATGTATTTAAATAGAAATAGAGACACATGCACATGCAAATTTAAGCCAAATAATACATGATATTAAAATAAGATATGTTAATATATTCTGAAGCAGCGTTACATTTGTCATCTTAAGTTGAATGTTATTTTTACTTTAAAAGCATTGTGTGAAGTAATAAAAGACTCATAAATTTAAAATTTGTTTGGGTAGAACATTAACGAACTTCATAAAACATAAAATAATACAAAGGACTGAATATTTTAGAAGTTTTTAAAAATGTTCTTTTATGGAGATATACTTACTCTTACCTGAAGTTCAAACTAATTTTACTAATTAACATTTTTTAATCTGAAAATACTATTTAGAGGGTTTCAGGTAAGAAAGATAAAATTATTAGAACTACAGATGTCTGTTCCTGCATTTCATGGGTGTTGTCATAGAAAAATAGGTTAAAAGACAAATTAATCATATGCTTACCCTTCAAGAGACACACACTTGTGTGAGTTACTATAGCAACTACACACAATTCCAACTATTAACTTTCTTATTGCAGAAAAAAAATGAATAACATGTTAGACTACTTAGGATAACATATAGCTTTGGAAGATACCTACTTATTTACCCAATATTATTACAAAACCTGCTTTACTATGAAAAACCAAAGGCAAATACTTTTTTTTTTTTTATGAATATGCCAGGAGTGAAGCCAGTGGTAGCAAAACCAGCCAACTGCCCTCTTCTTAGTGGCTCCACTACGGGTCTAGACTAATTATATGTAAAACACAACCCACTCTGGCCAGTCATGCCTGCCATAATTGTGCATGTTATACTCATAAAAATATACCACTAGCCTTTGCAATTTTCTTTAAAATTAAAATAGCAGTTAACTTTCCTTTGCTTCAACTAAATATGCCTTGGATTTTCCAAAACTGGGTTAGCATACTAAAATATAAATCAATGAGGGCTTTTTTTTTTTTTTGCTAGAAAGGCTGTCAAATACAATGTTATTTATCATTTGGGATTTACCTAAACAATTGCTTGAGCCACATTACACTCAGTAACAGATATGACTCGTGGCTTTTTGTTGTGTCCTTTTCATTTTTGTCTCAGAGATTTGAATGCTTTGTTTTACAACTGAACAAACAGAGGTGTACTGGTAGTTGTAGAGGAGGAGCTGAGAACAGAAGCCCAGTCCTAGGGAATAGAACATTCTCATCACTTTAAATTAATTTTAACCTATTGAGCTCTGATGGCCTCTGATTGCACAGGCTAAGATCTCAGGGTCCCACATATGGTTGTCTTTGTTTGTCCCACAAATTGTATGACTGAAAAATACTTCCCCTTTTCATTCTAACCTTATTCATCTTATTAACCAGAAATATGTTGGGGTCTTTTTCATAAGGAAAAAAAAGGAAAAAAGGCCAAACACTGAATCTAATATCTTTATCCCCTCTTTCCCTCAAAGCAGAGAATCAAAAAGGAAATAAAATTATTGGGCTTTCTGTTTGTTTGTCTGTAGCCAAAGGACTGAAATAAAAATGAAGCTGCATGGTATCTGCTAGCCAGAAGGGCTGGTTTTATCCTTCACACTGAAAATGGGTCTCATGCTTTAGATGCGAAGAGAAAGTATTATATTTTTATCTCAGTCCTCTGGTTCCACTCATTGAACAATAGCATCAAAAATTTGGCTTGACATGTCAAAAATTTCACTCTTATTTCAGCCTGGAACTAGTAAAGTGCAAGACATAAAGGTAAAGCACAAGAATGTTTTATAATTCTCTGAATACTCAGATCTGAAAAAGCCATGGCTATTGGCATTATTTTTCCTCACGTAGATGAAGGTAAGATATTGAAGGAAACCAGACACGTCATCCCACAATATGTCACTTTGGCATATTGACTTTTCAAAATAAAAGTACTTAAACAGCAGGTGTAGGAAGGACACTCTGGACCTTCCTTTTCCTTGCTGAAAGCAGGAGATAAAACTCCCATATGAAGGATATTCTTCTTGTAGCAGGAAGAAAGAAGATATTCTTACTAGCCCAGAAACATCAACGAAGGAATCTGCGCACAAACATTACTCCATTAGTTTCCCACCATATATTTACCCACGGTTGGCCGCCCTTGAAAGCCAAACACTGGTTTCTTTTGTCATGTCATTTCTCTACAAACTTATCATTCTTTGTGAAGATGCTCTATAAGATGGAATTGTAAGTTGCCATTTTGAGTTACTCAGTTTAGGTTTTCCCATGTGATGTGTGCAGTTCGCATTAGTAAACCGTTTATCACTTGTTAGTCTGTCTTTTTGTTACAGAGGTCTCAGCCAAGAACTAAGGATAGAGGGAAAATTACTTTTCTTCCCCCACAGTTATAAAATTAATTGGATTATAAAAATAATCCAACTGGCTGGCACCTAATGTGTTAAATAATCTCATCCACTCTTACCCATTCCGATTCCCTTTAAATAGAGATATGACTGCAGTGGACTCTTAGACATTGAAGAAGCTGCCCTATAATGACTCCTACAATGAGTAAAGAAACAGACCAATTCAAAATATATCCCAGTATTCCTGTTCATCTCCACTGGCTTCATATGCACCTTAATTTCTACCTTGCCACTATGCACCCCAGTCTCTTATTTATCCATAATCTTTTGTCTCACCGACCCCTTAAAGGAAAAACAAATCAAAATAATTCTTAGCTACTAATCTAGACACATTTCAACAATGGCTTCTGCCATATTAAACATAGTTCTACAAGTTAGAAAGCCAACAATAACTACATCTAATTTGGAGATTAAATATGAGTGGACAAGTACTGTGTCGAAGTCTCCACATGAGAGTTTCACTTTTTTGAATTTGTCACCAGGTCAGTCAAGCAGCATGTAGCTGGACCTTTGTCTCACTTCTCTAGAAGCCTCATCCAATAATAGCAGCTTCTAGTGGATAGCAATAATTAAAAACAACAGCAGCACCTTGCAGCCTTTTCCACACTGTCCAAACCATTGCCTTAAATATAGTCAGTGTCTCCTTGTTTTCCAAAAGATATTGAATGCTTCCAATTAGTTTTGCAGGCAGCATACCTCACTGCAAGTGTTTTACCAAGGGCTGACATAAGCACTGAGGAGCAGAGAATCTGATCATGCTTGTTTAACAAATTAGCCTTATGTTAAATTTTGGTTAGTGTATCATTTTCCAGATGGTAATATTCTTTCTCTGAATGGGTGGTTGGTTTGCCTTAGGTAACACAGCTATTTTGAGACAAAGTTCACCCCTCACCTAATTGAGTTTCCGTTCAGGAGATTAGAATCCCCACCATTCACTTGAAGACTATAGTTTTTCAAGTAGGGCAGATATTTGCATTTGATTAGTCTGTTCTAGATAGGCAGTGCCATGCTGATTCTCAAAGCAGCCTTCAAGAGATGATAAACTGTATTGAATCATGCCCCAAATCCATGAGCTGAGCTCCTGTAGTGACCTAAAAATTATATCAAATACATTTTACTGTGATTTTCTGGAAATTTCATTGTGTATTTAAGGGAATTTACATTCCATTATGTTCCATTCATCAACTATACATCCTCAAGGGAGGTATGACTGTTCCCAAACCAATCACCTTGCATGACAGTTTGTCTAAAGCAATGAATATGGCCATCATCTTCTTAGTTTTGGGTGGAGTTAGAGAAAAGTATGCCCAAATAGCTTGGGGTACTAATTTATCATATTCAAGATGAAACAATACAAAAGATGAAAAGAGGTGTCCAAATAGGATTTATTAATTAATTTATTTGAGAGAGAGAATGAGAGAGAAAGAGAGAGAGAGAGCACGAGACGGAGGAGGGTCAGAGGGAGAGGCAGACTCCCTTGCTGAGCAGGGAGCCCAATGCGGGACTCGATCCAGGGACTCTGGGATCATGACCTGAGCCGAAGACAAGTCGCTTAACCAACTGAGCCACCCAGATGCCCTCCAAACAGGAATATTTAGGGTCTTTTTTGTCACTAGGAATGTTAGTTTTTTTTTTTTTAATAAAGATTTTATTTACTTTTTGACAGAGAGAGACATAATGAGAGAGGGAACACAAGCAGGGGGAGTGGGAGAGGGAGAAGCAGGCCTCCTGTTGAGCAGGGAGCCCGATGTGGGGCTCGATCCCAGGACCCTGGGATCATGACCTGAGCCGAAGGCAGACGATCAACGGCTGAGCCACCCAGGCACCCCGGAATGTTAGTTTTTAATTCTCCTTCTATCTTAAAGTCTCAGAAATTTGTTTTTTGATATTAAACCTTTTTATTGTAAGGAAAAGAAAAAAAGTCACAACAAAATGGGTACTTGCAATTGCTATTCACCTAATTACACAGATTTTCAACCTTTTCACTTATTCTCTTCAATTAGTAAAGAGGGCCTAGCTTACTATCATTTATCCATAATCCCCATATTTTATCAGATACATAATCACTTTACTTTGTATATAAACAGACAAAATGTAACATCTTCCATAGAGTAAAATTAGTATTTTAAAGGGAATTTGCAGAAATGTATTCCCTAAAATCTTTGTTCCTATTTAGATGCCCCAAACCATACCTTTCATTCATCATCTCTCTCTCCCAACTTCCTCTCTCTTGCCCCATCCCCAATGTTACTTCACTGTATATTCTCTAGAGAAGCTGTCACATGAAACATTGTCTTCCACATGGAAGCACAAATAATCTAAGGTTTTAAAAGTGGTGACTGTCTTATGGCTAGATTTAAGTATGAAGGTTGTTGAATGAAATGCTGTGACATAAAATGGACTTCTATTTTAATCTGCAACCCAATAATATTAAAGAGCTTTTTTGGTATAATTACTGCAAACAGAACTTACCTATAGCTAATTATTTAATAGCTACATTTCACGCTGTGTGATATTAAAAAAAAAAGAAATACTGATCTGAATTTTAAAACTTTAATGACTGATGTCAGACTTCTGAGAAATAATTGGGATTAAAAATCAGTCACATCTACTCATCTTGACTACTGTAACACTGATAAAAGTTGGATTTTTGAAAATAATACACTATCAATTTCAAAAATTGAGGTGATCCATTTCTTTTTAAAAGTTTTTGAGAAATTACTATTATAAGAGGATATAGTTAAATTCAGCTCCTTGTCCTATGTCTATTTTTTCTCTCTTTTTCAAGTCAATGGTTCACAAATTAGTTTATCTTGAATTTTTGTATTTAAAAAGAAACACTTATTTCTATACAGTGATTCTGTTTTTTTTTTCTTCTGTTATCTTTTACTATACATTTATCAAGGTTAGTTTTTTTTTACATTGATTGATTTTTAACATTTTCATTAGTATTCAACATTTCAAAAGATTACACTGAGAAAATGCCCTATGTGTCAGGTATCCAGAAACTTCTTTGAATAGTAACAATTTAAGCAGAAGAGAAAACTTGAAAGCAGTTATCCAAATATACCAATTTCCAGCAGTGCAATGGCAATTCAATCTTCTGCCAAAAATTAATTTGATATTTCTATAGAAACAACCTGGTGATCACCTTCTTCTCTGATAGGATGCTTAGATGCACATATAGAGCTGCATAATACATTGACCTGGGATACACTTCAAAACACATAACAAGCAGCTGGTATTTTCCTTAAGGGGGAGAAGGAGAATGAAAGAAAAACAGAAAAGGCAAGACTTTCAAAAATATCTGTTAACATATTAACTGCATTTTTTAATCCTTCATAAAATTGCACCTACTGAAAACTGAACATACACTTTTGGGAAAGTATTTTTTAAAGAAGTTCAAAGATCTTATGGAATAAGAATACTCCAATTAACAGAATATGAAAAAATACTTTGGAATGAATGTGCCTACTATTTCTCAGGTAGATGAATGGCTACAATTTCAGAATCTTAACTATCTCCGAACTTGAACCTAAGTTTGTAATTCCAGAGAGGATACCTTCTGGATATGCACCCTCCTTCGATCCTTTAGGCTGGAGATTGCTTTCTCAACTTTGGCACTGCTAATATTTGGAACCAGATAATTCTTTCTTGCAGGAGCTGTCCCGTCCCTACATTTCTTTCTTGTAGGATGTTTAGCAGCATCCCTGGCCTCTAGCCACGAAATGCCAGCGGCACCAATCTATCATCCACCTTCATAACAACCAACAGTGTCTCCAGATATTGCCAATATCCCATGGCAGAGAGGGGCAAATCTGCTCCCAGTTGAGAACCTCTGAGCTAAATGGAGGAAAAATTAACAATCCTTAAGAAAAAGAAAAAAGAAAAACCTAGAAATTATAGTTATAACATGTGCCCTAATTTAGGTTCTCCCAGAAGGCGACTGCCATATAAGGGTTTGAGCAAATGTAGTTCACTTGGGAGGTGGTACCAGAAAGTGCCAGTAGAGGAGGAGAAAAGTGAGACAGAGAAAGGAAGAAGCCAGTAGAGATGAATTAATGAACAGATTATTGCTGTATACCATTGGGAAGACCGCTGGGAAATTGTGAAGAACCTTACCTAAGAGGTAAGAGACATGAGGTATTTACTTACTCCCCTCCCTAATTGCTACCCCCTACTGGCTACTCCCAGGTCACTGATTCTCTAATACTTCATGCCTGTTTCAAGGGGCAGATTGCCAGAGAAAGCCCTCAGAGACAGCATCAGGTGATTGCAGCAGGAAGTTTTAGGTATCTATAGCAGTAGTTCTCAAAGTGTGGTCACTGGACCAATAGTATCAGCATCACCTGAGAACTTACTAGGAATATAAATTCTCAAGCAGTACCTAAGACTGAAGCAGAAACTTCAGGGCTGAGGCCCAGCAGTCTGGTTTAACAAGCCCTCCAGGTGATTCTGATGTACACTCAAGTGTGTGAACCACTGGTCTAGCTCAGTGCTTCCCAACCAGGAGCAATCAGGCAACTTCTGGAGACACCGTTGGCTGTCATAACTGGGGTGGGGATGGGACTACTGGCATCTAGTGGGTGAGGCTAGGGATTCGGCTATACATCCTACAACATCCGGAACCACCATCCCCCTCCCACCCGCACAACAGATTTTTTTTAACTGGCCCAAAATGTCAACAGTGCCAAGGTTGAGAAACCTTGGGGATGGAGAGTGATAAAGAAATAAGGGTGGGCATCAACAGCATCTCCCATAGGATGAGTTTCACTTTTTGTGTGCTTGTTTAATTTTCTTCCAAGTGCTGTTGTGTTTTAAATATTGTAAACATTAATAAACATCCGGTTAAAAATCAACCTAGTTTCTGTGTACACACCGCTGTTACCCTTACTTCTTTTCACTCTGGGTAAACCCTCTAAGCCTCCCTGTTTCTCCTCTCTTCGACTACTCTCCTTGGAATGCTCTTTCTTTTACCTTTCCTTGCTGAATACAGCTAACACTGCTGTCACCGTCCCAATGCTTCCTGTCACATTTATCCAATGATTTCTAAAGCAAGGGCTCCTTCAGTAAAGTAGGTTCCCTTCCCTGTGAGCACAACATACATTGCCTTATTATCAATCCGTTCAGTTCCCAGCTCCCACAAACCTCAGAAAAGGCATAAGGGTTGACACCTCCTCTCTAATTTTCATTCCTCATTTTAGGTGAATACAGTTGTCATTGAAATACTCTGTATCGTCCAACTTCATAACAAGCCACATTAAAAACAGTCATAGTAACTAACATGCCTTGGAATTTACTTCAGGGGAGCACATTTGTTTAGAATGTAGAGATGCCCACAGCATGGGTGTGTTGTCCTCATTGCTGCTGTAAACAACCAATCGTCAGCATTCATTCTGTTTCAAGCAAAGCATGCTAAGTATTTTGCAAAATGTGGTAGGCAGAATTTTGTCCCCCATGACTCTGCCCCTTGGTGTTGCCTCCAAGACCACGTTACATGGCAAAATGAACTTGGCAGGTGTAATGGGGGTTACTAGTCAGTTGACCTTAAAATAACTATAGTGGCCTGGTTTATCCAGGTCAGCCCCAAATCATCACACATGCTCTAAGAAGCAGAAACAGAAAAGAGCATCAGGCAGAGTCTGCAGAAGGGAAGGCAGAGAGATGCTGAGTACCCGAAAGGTTCAACATGCTGCTTATGGCTTTGAAGATGAACAGGGCACATGCCAGGGCACAAAGGTGGCCTTGAGAAGCTGAGGATATCTCGCAGCCAGTAGCCGGCAGAGAAATGAGGATCGCAGTCCTACAACTACACGGAACCAGTCTAGCAACAACCTCAATGAGCCTGGAAAAAGACTCTCACCCAGCCTCTCCAGGTAAGAGCCCAGGTGAGCTGACATTTGACACCTTAATTTCAGCCTTGTGGGACCCTAAACAGACCACCCCATTGAGCCTTCCTGAACTCCTGACTTACGGAAGTGAGGGGATAATAAAATGGGTGTTGTATGAAGACACTAAGTTTGCAGTAACTTGTGAGGTAGCAATCAAAAGCTAATGCACAGGGGCGCCTGGGTGGCTCAGTCATTAAGCGTCTGCCTTCGGCTCACGTCATGATCCCAGGGTCCTGGGATCCAGCCCCGCATCGGGCTCCCTGCTCAGTGGGGAGCCTGCCTCTCCCTCTCCCACTCCCCTACTTGTGTTCCCTCTCTCGCTGCATGTCTGTCAAATAAATAAATAAAATCTTAAAAAAAAAAAAAGAAAGCTAATGCACAAACAGTATTTCCCTTTCTCTTTATGGCAACACTATAAACTTTTTGTGTCTGTATTGAGAAAACAGAGGCTCAGAAATGTTGATTATATTGATCAAGGTTGCAAAGTTGGTAAATCAGAGAGTTGGGGTCAGAATACAGATCTGTTTGCCACTGAAGACCATAGCCTTACCAACTATTCAAATTTTTCCTTCAAAAGGCAAGCTATCAGAGTTAAGAACAACTCGTTTTAATTTATCAGTTTATCTGGTGGTAATTCCTAATGGATTTGAACAATTGAGTTTCTCACACTAAGATCAAATAAGTCTAGTCAGGAAAAAAAATAATCTCTAAGTCACACAGGCATTAGAATAAATAACTTTCATTCAGTTTTGGGTTACTAAATATTATCTAAGACTGATCTGGATAATATGATCATCAGATAAAGTGTGTCACCCATTTGAAAGCAGCACAAACAGAACATTATGGTCCATTAAAAAATTTTTTTTTTCATTTCACTTAGTACAAGATAAGAAGTATATTGATGCTATAGTAGACTTTATGGGGATGGGTTCTTCCATTCTCTCCCTAACTCTTTCAAATCTAACACTAGCAAATTCTTTTGAAAACAACATTCTTAGTACAAAGTCAACATTAAAGACCTCCCGACAAAAGCACTTTAAAAAGTGGAGCACTTGTCCTAACATTATGCAATGTTTGAAGATCTTTTCTTCATTTCTCAGGTTCTTATTTAAATCCGCAGTGATGCACAGCAGGCTGCGTGAGGCTTTTAGTATAAATACAATTGTACTTAATTCAGTGAGAGAAACTTGAAAGTGAACACATTAAGCACTACATATTTTTACTTCACATATAATACCTAGAGAAAAGCAAAGGCTACCAAAAGAGGTTAAAAAAGATGAAGATGAATAAATAAAATATGTTCATGACAGGCTAACAATCTGGGACCAGCTGCTGCTGAGCAAACATTTATTATTGCCATCCATCTGAGGTTGCACAGAAAATAGAATTTCCAGAAAGACAGTGAACAGGAAATGCGTATCTGATAATCAAATATGCAAAGCTCCCACCTCCTAAGGATAATTGTTTCCCAGAGAAAAGCTTGAACCTATTTAAGTAACATATAAATAACTCAAAGCCTGCATGGGGATAACAGGAACAGAGCTCAAATCTGTACACAAGCGGACCAACAAGTAAGTTCTATATTGTTTTGGCAGAGAAACCTGCTAATAACGTTAAAATCTCCCTTATTTGCCCTAAGTTTGAAAATAGTTTTGGGAGGCAGTTGACTGGTTTGCCGATCTGACCTTTCTCAGGATCTATACTGCCAGCCCCTTGGTCTGAGCCATTTCCATCTCAGCCTAGAATACTGCAGGACCTGCAAGCTGGTCTCCTGATTCACCATCACAAGATACCAGCCAGAGCAATCCATTTAAAATGTAAGTCAAATTGGGCTATTCCCCCTCTCAAAACTCTCCAGTGGATCCCCATTTCATTCTGAGTCTAAGACTTCAAAGGTCTACGTCTTCAAACATGCCATAATCTGTCCCACCTCGCACACCCCTTGCCAATCTGACCTGACTCCCTACTACTCTCCTTTTAATCTCACCCTGCTCCCGCCTCCTTGGTCCCTTTGTTGTTCCTCAAGCAAGTCAAACAAGCTTCCACATTAAGGTCTTTGCACTGACTGTTCCTACTTTCTGCAAAACTCTTCTTCCACACCGCGGAGTTCTTTGTTCAAATGTTCGAATTTCTTAAAGCAACCTGCCCTCACACTCGGTTTGAAAAATACATTCTACCACCCCATCGCGCTTGAGCCCTCTTATTCCAGCTATTTCCTCCCCCCCGAAACTCCTCATCACCTTCTACCATACCATATAATTCACTTAGTAGGTCTACTGTTAATGGTCTCTTCTATCCATTAGAATTGAACGTCCAACAGGACACAGTCTTCGTCGGTATCTAGAAGACTGCTGTCCAACAGGAATGTGATGAGAGCCACATATATATTATGAATTTTTCTGGAAGCTTAATCAGATCAGTAAAAGACCACTGGTGAAATTAATGTAAAATATATTTCTTACATGTGTTACTATATAGTAATATATCTCTTAAATATTATCACTTCTCTATGTGACACTGGCCATATTTCAAATACTCAATAGCCACGGAAGGCCACTGGCTCTGGCACTGGATATCCCAAAGCTGGAACAATCTGGACACATTATAACATCCAAATTATGTTGGTTCAATTTACCGACCTTCAACTTGTTGAAAAAATGAGTAAATGAGATTCCAGGGGTGTCCTGTCTGCAGTTATCTGTTCTATGGCAATTGATCACTGTTTTGTCCTTGTCTTGGTCTGAATCTCAGTACAACAGAATCAGCACCCTCTCCCTCTGTAACCCATCACTTGTTACATTGTGCTTAGTAAGTCACAAGAGGTTTCCTTTCCAAGTCCCAAGCATGAATAAATTCTCTAACTTTTCCAGACTTGCAATTGTTATCTTTTCTTGGTGCTTGGATGTCTCTTAGGAATATGATCAAAGCAGTGAACCCTCTTCAAAGATAAAAATGCACTGACACAGCACATTTTGCACACAATTTCAGGGGCTTCATAAAATGCTGGTTAAGAACCCTCGTGGACAGGGTGAGCCAGCAGGTAGGTTTTCAGGATCAATTCAGATAAAATGACCCTCAAAGCTTGCATTATTCTGACCCTCTAAGCCTATAGCCTATATAATTCCAAATCTGTGGGGCTCTGAGCAACCCAATCCAAGCAGTTTTTTCTATTCCCACTTTCCATGTTCCCCCACAGGATTAAGTAAACTCACATGAATTTTCCTCATTGTTTCCTGACTCTTCTCATTCTCTCAAACTTGACTTTGACTCCATTCTTGAATTTGCAAGTCCCTGCTACTGTATTTCAGCAGATGGGCCAGTCTTTACAGATATATATTCAAAGATGTGTCCTCTTTTCAGAATAAATGATTTTCCAAAATATGTAAACAGTGAGGCAGTGGCTGTTCATCATAGGCAGTTACTTTTCTTCTAATATTCAATGGGATCTGTATTTTCTGCACTAAACTTCCTAACAATGTATAAATTGGATTTGCATTTAACAAGACAACATACAGTACCTGAGATCTGCCACTACTTAGGATTGACAAGTAGGTTTTATACACACACACAAACACACACACACAAACTTGGTATATATAAAGCACATGTATGTAAAGCACCATATCCTTGGTGCATGTAAAGTGTATACATATATATATATATATATATATGTATATATATATCACTTATATATATGTAAGTGTATACACACACACACACACACACACACATACACACACACACATACACACACCAAGGAGATACTTATATATCTCCTTGGTGTTTGTAAAGCACATGACCGCAAAAAAAGGATGCATTCTTATTTTCTAAGATACATCCAGAACAGATGCTGTCTGTTGCTCTACCTATATTCGCACTCTTACAACCACAACTATAAGCCCCTCCATTTCTTTCTGAGGAATTTTTCTTTCCACCGGAGCCCATTTTGCAACATGAATAAGAGACTAGAAGTGTTGGAGAATCAACCCCTCAACCAATAACTCATAAGATCTGTTGTATAAATACATGAGTCTTGGTATATAAATCCTTGCCCATTGGGTGGGATAACTCAGAACTTTGTGTTTCCTCCTGTGTCCCACACTTTCCACAGAAGCACCTAGTTGCATGGTACCTGACTTGAAATGCACCATTTATAGCTGCCTTCTCTTCACTTTTACACTTCTCCATTCTTTCAGCACATCCTCGGATCATCTCCCAGGAAGCACTTGTACTCAAGTCCTTGTCTCAGGTTCTGCCTCTGGGGGAATCCAATCTAAAGCATATCCTCTGCAAAAGATCTCCATGAAGTAGTGATACAAATGAAAATGAATTTTAGTGGCCTGGAAATAAATGCCAAAGTCAAGGAGTGAGCTAAGCTAATGGGATGAAATCTATGATATTTGATAAACTGATCATGTCTTCTGAATAACAAGTAATAATAAGAACAAGGGACAGTACAAGAATTTACTGGAAGACAGTAGAGAGGATTCTGAACTCTCTTCAGTGAATACACAAGACAAACTTATCATCATTGTCAATGTTAGTTAAAAGAAGTAAAGACAGATGATTTCCTATTCAACAGTGCATACTCATTTATATTATGGGCAAAACACAGGGATAGGTGATGATATATAAAATATTAAGTGCTATTCAATTTAACTTATGTTTATTATAATCATTTTTATTAATAAGAACAGCAGGTGTCATTTATTCAGTGCCTATAATACACAAAGGATTTTACATGTTTTATCTCATTTCATCTTCCCAATAAACATATGGAATAAAGAATTCCATCCCCGATGGTTAAATAAGGCCATTGAGATTCAGAGATATCAATACATCCAAATTTAGAGAATGAAAAACTACCAGAGTGAGGACAAATATTCAGATACTCCATTCTATTAACAGTCATTTGGCAATCCATCTCTCCTCCTTTTGTCATCTGTGCACTAGGTGTGGGACCTTCATGCTGAGAGCCCATGATGCAAGCTCAGCCCGTGTGGTTGGTTCATGATCAGCTGGAGTCAATGAGGTGCCATGGCACCTTGGCTAGGACATCTGGGGAAGAACTCACATCTTTCCTGAAGTATTTAAAGCTGGGATAGAATAAATGTTGCAAGTACTACAGTGATATACATGCTTGAAGAGAAGTAGATGCAGATGAACTTGAGAAACTGGGTCCTGGGGTGACATCACTTAAGCCTCTTCTCTGAGTTGAGTTTGATCTCCCTTGGTGTAACAGTTGCAGGAGACAATTCCATTATTACTTGATTCAGTTTTCATTTAGTTTCTTTGTTTCTTACAGCTAAAGGGAAAAGGACTGATAAAAAGCTGTAAATTCATTCCCAAGCACAGCCCTCATCTTCTGGAACTGCGTGACCTCATTCAAACATGCCCGGTTCAAGATTCCGTGACCATTTTGTGAGGGTGTTATTACTTGTACTTTTCTTTCTTTTAACATTTCACATGACTTTCCCTGTAGGGAAATCTATAGCTTCATGTTTTTTCATTCTGGACATTCATACAGCTCTTCAACAGACAAAGAAAATTCATTTGCCATTCGACCACAGTAGTTTTTATTGAAATGAATACTCTTACAATTACTATAGCTTCTGCCCTGGCCCTCATACAGTTGATTCTCAAGAGAACAGCCAGGGTGATTTTGTTTGGAAAAAAAAAATGGCAACAAAATGAGATACGATTTCACATCCACTGAGATGGCTATTGTCAAAAAGGTAGGCAATAACAAATGTTGGTGAGGCTATGGAAAAATTAGACCCCTCATACATTGAGCCTGAGGATATAAAATTATGCGGCTGCACTGAAAAAAGTTTGGTGGTTCTTCAAAAAGTTAATACAGAATTTCCACACTACCAAGAAATTCCACTTCTAGGTATGTACACAAGAGTTGAAAGACAAGGTAATCAAACAAATACTGGTAGATGAAGGTGGAAACAAGTGATGAACGCTTCAACTGATGAATGGACAAACAAAATGTGGTATATACATACCATGGAATATTACTGAGTCATTAAAGGAATGAAGTGCCGATACATCTTACAACGTAGATGAACTTAGAAAACATGTGCTAAGTAAAAGAAGCCAGACACAAAAGGTCACATATTATACAGTTCCATTTTTATGAAATTTCCAGAATGAGTAAATCCATAGAGACAGAAAGCAGATTGGTGTTTGCCAGGTCTAGAGGGATGGGGAGTGGGGAATGACTTCTTAGTAGGGCTGGGGTTTTCTTTTGGGGTGACAAAAAGTTTTGGAACTAGATAGAGGTAGCGGTTATGAAACACTGTGAATGTGGTAAATCTCACTGAATTGTTCATTTCAAAATGTCTAATTTTATATTCTGTGGATTTCACCTTTTTTTTTAAGTGGCAAAAAATGTCAGTTCAAGTTATTCATCTTGTCAAACTCTCCAATGACTTCCTATTTCACTCATGGTAAAAGACAAAATCCTTACTGTGCCCTGTAAGAAGGCACACAATCTGATTCTCTATTACTTTTCTGAGGCCCTTGTGTTCTTACTCTCAGCATTTTTCATTTCACACCAGCCTCTTTGCCATTTCTTAAACACTCAGCTCCGCTCTCCCCCATTCCCCAGGGCTTTTGAACTTGTTCCCTTTTCCTGGAATGCTCTTCTTCCAAATGTCTGCATGGCTTATTCCTTCGCCTCCTTTGGGACTCTGCTCAGCTGTTACACTTAAAGTGAGGCATTTTCAAACAAAAATATTTAAGTTTCATTCCTTCACTGACAGCGCTGCCTCCTCATCTCTTCCTTCATTTTCCTGCAGTACTTATCACCGTGAATACACTATATGTTTTATATATTTTTATTTGTTTCCCATTCCATAAATGTAAGGTCCATTAGGACAAGAGTCTCTGTTTTGTTTCCTGCTGTCTTTCCATTGACTAAGCCAGGGACTGGCACGTTGTAGACATTCTGGTGACTCTACAAATATTTACTGACCTCCTTCTAGCTCTATTCTTTATGAATCAGATGCACCAGAAGGAGACTCTGATTTGATGCTGAGTTAGGTAGAGAGAAAGGCAACTGTGTCACCTCTGTGGCTCACCACTTAGGCTGGGTGGTTTTGGGGTTGGTAGGGCAGCACCTTCCTGGGCAGGGCTCAGGCAGCAGCGACCCTGGGGGCCCAATATTGTAATGAGTTCTGAGACTCATTCCTGGAAGCTCACAATAGAGTTTGTTTCTTCAATCTTCCCAACGATTCCATCATCTATTTAAGTCCCGCAATGAATCTCTTGGTGCTGAATCTAGGAAGAAAGGATTGCATTATCTTCAAAGGAGAACCTTGACAAATATAACATGGTACTGGTAAAAGAAAGTCATGAAGTCATTTGGTACTCACTTTAATAAGTTGTCCTATTTATCAACTAGACTAATAACTAGTATCTCAAGAGTGCTTACTTCTATAAAAATATATCATTTGATGCAAGGAATTTCTGCTTTCAACACCCCTAGGTTGTAAATGCATTATTTTTAGAAAAATCTGCTAAATTATTAACACATCTATCCCCCAATGTTAGTCATTTCCTTGTTTGTGCTGGAGAGTACAATTCTTATCCATGAACAGCACTATTTAGTTGATCCTACTTGTCATTTTCCTACATTTCGGTATCAATTAACTATTGCTGCCTAATCCACAACTGTGGAATGCCAGTGGTACCCATCAGCAATTATTTGTTACACATCTGTGGGTCAGCTGATTAGTGGTTGGCTGATCTGGAGAGAAACCATCTGAGTGCTCTACAACAAGCGTAGGTCTGTCTGAGATTTTCTCCTCATTCAGGTCTGCTACATGTGACAGGGCAGATCCCAGGGGCAATCTCTCCGTGATTGCAGAGGAACCATTAGACATGCCCAAGTCTTCATAAGGCCTAGCCTCAGAACTGGCCGTCACTTGTCTAGGTCCCACTGCCTAAAGTCCCATGGTAGAGCCAAAGGTCAAGAAGTGGAAGGTACATTACCCCACCTCTTTCTGGAAGATTCTGCCAAGTTTCCGGGCAAAGGTTATTAGGAGATTCAGAGCAATCAGAAACCAGTTCTACTGATCCTTAGACTTCAGAACTCTCTTCCAACATGGCCCAAGACAACTCTCCAAACAAGACCATAACAATGAATCAGAGACGCAGCCGCACCAAATTCACAGAAGATCAATTGAAAATCCTCATCAAGGCATTTGACCAAAATCCTTACCCAGGTTATGCTACCAAACAAAGACTTGCTTTAGAAATCAACACTGATGAGTCCAGAATCCAGATTTTGTTTCAGAATCGAAGAGCTAGGCACCAGTGCCAGAAAAAATCAGAACCCGATGAGGACTTAGAATCAAGTCAAGACCAAGATCACTCTGAAGAGGAGATTCAAAGTAGAGAAGACAGACGGTGTCGTACCAGCTATACTTCTTCACAATTACACACCCTCATCGGGGCATTTATGAACAACCCTTATCCTGGCATTGATACCAGAGAGCAACTTGCTAAAGAAATTGGCATTCCAGAGTCAAGAGTCCAAATTTGGTTTCAAAATCGGAGATCCAGATTCCATGTCCAGAGAAAAAGAGAACCTGATGATCAAGACTCAGAACAGAGACAAGACCAGGAACAGGATCTCTGGGATGAGAGAGTTCAAGACAACTGTTTTCCCAATAAACTATTGGGCCTTTTCAGACCCAACAAACCCACTAGCTGTCTCTGCAGAAGCCTGGACTCAAGGTCAACTGATACAGTCCCAGCCCATGAACAAGGAAGGCCCTGCATTTCTTAATCAAGAAAATGAGCCCAAGACCCCATCCAGCTTATACCAGTTGCCCTAAATTTCTTCCCCTCGTCCTGACATCAGGGGCTGGGTTTTGCTTTGTTCTGGTGTTGTCTTTACCCCCAAACGAATATGGGATGTATGTTACATATAGGTTTGCTCATTATGCACACTCCGTCTTTACTCATGAAAAGTCATGCTCCCCCACTCTCTTCATCAATATGCATGTAGCCTCAACTCCTTTGATTATAAAAAACTTGTTCTCTCCCCCTTCCGGAAGGCAGGTTTGAAGCTCCCTCCCACCTCCTTGTCTCCTCATCTGGCTGCCTCTTGAATAAACCCTTTCCTTTCTGCACAAAAAAAAAAAAAAAAAAAGAAACCAGTTCTAATTTTATTATTAGTTTATTATTATTATTGATTTTAAATAATTAAGGAGATGCATTCTGTAGCCTTTGTTTTAAAAAGTTAGCAATCAAAATCCACACAAAGGTTTTCAAGTTTAGTTTCTATAAATCATTTACATGTAGTTTATGAGGAAGTGGATAGAAACTCTTGAATACTTCATTTCCCTTTTCTTTAACGAATGAATACCTTTACCCGGCATGTAGGTTGAGTTGAATTCTGAGTCTTTCACTTTCAGGAAGGCACAGAAGATGACCATAAATTTATAAAATGTGACATTTTAATCAAGCCCCAAGCTGTTGGCTAATTACATTTCACTGCACTTAAAGTAAAAACGGGAGATGTCAGGTTGGTGTAGAGATGAGCACAAAATTGCCCTTAGTACTTCACTGATCATTATGAATACCACGGTATCAAATTACCCAGAAAGGAGAGAGTAGTAAATCCTTCTAAAAGTCATATTTCCAATTTTCTTTTCAATTTCATTTTGGAGTAAATTTGGACACAGGTTTATTCAAAAGCTGACATTTTCTTTTAGTACATCTTTTCTGTACAAAAATATGTATAATGGATCTACTAGTAGCATTGGAGACCATTAAACTACGGAAGCATGAAATCAACTAGAAATTATTATTTTAATTCTATGCACTTGTGCATAACAGGATGAACACTGTGCCAAATAAACTTTCATCAGGACTCTACCTAGTATTCTACATGCTAATGGGGCTTGAAGTTTAGAATACAGATGTGTGGGGATACAGCCAGAGAGATGCACTCAAAATCAAGAGATTAGTTGCCTATCTCCGGAGAATTATCAACGAAATAAGAATCGAGATAAAACCTATGCCACCCCTCCACTGTCGTTTGGTCATTTAACCGAACTAACGTGACCTGGTTTTCTAAGGAACTGCTGTTCCACTAAGATATTTTCCCTCACAAAAAGGAACTAGTGATAAATACACAAACACAATATAGGAAACTAACTAAAGTTACTAGCCATTCTTACAGCTCAAGGAAGCAATAACTGAGTTTTTGACATCACTCTGTTCTCCATTTTTTCCAAAAGGTAATCTCCCTTTCCAATGAGCTATTTGCTGATATGAGTATCAATTTAAAGGGATAGCATAGTGAAGAGTAGCAAAGTTATTATGTATTTTATTACTTTTGTGCCTCCTGGAAGGAGGAGGGTCAGTGTGGATTGCCAAGGAGAATTGATGGTGAAGTAAAATCACTGTGGCACTTACCACAAAGCACCTGTTAAAAGCAGGACACGTTTATCTTCTTTAGACTCATATCACATTTGAAAATGAAAAACATCCCAGAGCTAGAAAGGACTTCAGAAGGTACCAAGTCTTTTATTCTAAGGCTGGACCACAAAGGAACAGGAGGGGAGTGATTAAGACTTGAACTGCAATTCTCGCCATTTCTCCTCCCACATTCTAGAAAGCCCTGGGTTTAAAGAAATCAGGGTATTTTGTGTCACTTATTAACAGAATGTCTCAGACAATCTGCATTTCTGATTGCCCACATTCTATATTTAAAATCTGGTCATAAGGAAGATGGATCAAGAATTTAAGATTATGAGATGATTGTTTTTTATCTTTTTTTTTTTTTTCTTGCTAAGGTGGGGATTCATTCCGCTTTTCTTCTTAGAGATACTGGATAGGTAGACAGATAGATACACAGATAGGTCAGACAGACAGATACATAGATAGATGTCTTTAAAAAATATTGCAATCAATAATTTTGATAAAGACAAATCATTATCCTTTCTTTAATCCAAGTATAGTTCTTAGAACAGTCAAGATATGTTCTAAAATAGAAAACAACCTAAGAATTCATGCTTCTCCCACGTCAAGTTGGTAAAGCTTTAGGGATTAGAGAAATAAGAGCTTGCAAAGATATGATTTTAGGTCCTCTAGAAAGGATGTTCAATGACCTTCTGCCTCATTTTTTTAGCATTTCAAGTATCAGTTCTCAGCGGAAGGACTAGATTAAAATTAGAAGCCTATAAATTTTGCCAAACAACAACAAAAGGATGTGCAAATCATACTGTTACTGGTGGCATGCTTTACCGAGTTACCGCTAGAATTGAAGTGAGTCATGTCGGATATGCTACACAGAATATAAAGATGATTCTAAATGATAAACTTTTCCAAAGTTATAATACACAAGACTATAGAAGTAAATCTCTTGAACTACAATTTTGGAGAACTAAGTCACATAGCAAAATACCATTACAAACCTTATAGCAAAATGAGCTTTTACATTCATATCCTTAAATTCACCAATTCAACATTTGTCTTTTTTTTTCTTCCTGGAACGTATATAAATTGTGTAAAGGTTTGTTTGTCTTAAGATGAAGTGTGTCAGGCTAGGATTTATAAACTTCTTTCAGTTTTAGCTCTCTAATTGTTAAAGAAATATTGTGCTTATATTTTGCTCAGTCAAATTTATTTATAATGCCATTCATTATGTACTAGAAGCTAACTAAATCGTGCTTCAGATTTTCAAATGCCTGATCTAAAATGGAAATTGCATTCAGAGATACAAGAGAGAAGAACTATTTTTTGCATATAATTTACTAAGCTAAGAAAACTCAACAGCCAAAACTCTCTGATACATCCTGGAAACTCAATGTGTCAAATATCAGGGTAGTTTTCTATTTCCATTTGCAAATAAACGATGTGAATCACAGTTAATCCTTGCTGTAATGCCTGCATCCTTGACTTCATCAGTTATTAAACAGCTAGGGAGACAACTAGAAGCAGCAGTGAAAGGGCCTGAATTATTTGGAAGAGATCTTCCGTGCTACAGTCTTAGGATAAAGGCTGAATTATAAACTAACCTGGGAAACTTTGCAAGGAACTGCTTGTAAGTCCCATGCTGTGCAGTATGCCTGTGCAAAGGAAAATCCCCTTTGAAGAGATTAGCAGAGGTGGTTTGTATGTGATCACAGTGGCCAAGATGATGTGTGACTCTTGCCTAGCTTAAAGTGGATTAGCAAGACTTAAAAGATGGAAAATTATTTTGTGTGAAGCTCACCATGCTTTTGGAAACATAAATGAAATCACAGTCCTATGAACTTAAATCTGATTTCTATTGGGTCAATATGATGAAAATCCCCTCCTAAAAATTTAAACAAAAAAGAAATTGTGCCTTGCCAATATTCACATCGGCTAATGATTGTTACAGATTTGAAAACAATTTCTTAGGATTTTTGTTTTTATGCACTTTGGATTCATCCACATAGATGTCATTTTATATGTTCCGAGAGCTAGTGCAGTAAAATAGAATACTGAGTAAGAAATAAAATAATCAGATTCTGTTCCCAGCTAGCCACTGACTATCTGGATGACCTTGGATTAAACACTTAACCTTTTTAGCTTTTGTATTCCTATCTATAAAACAGAAGAATGTGCACCCCACAGCCCTTACAGTTTTGCAGGGTATATCCATTATATTTTGATTTTAAAAGAGCTTGAAAAGCAACGAAGTACCCTTTAAGCTTTGGGCATTACTATTATTCACATCTTTGGTTGTAACTACTGATAACAGCATCTACCATTATCACGTAATAAACCTATGAATCCAAAGTATTAATTCTCCGAAAACTGTCTGATGCCATAACAAAACAAGAAAGACTAAGGATGAAAGTCAGAAGAGATCTTTGGGGTGTTTGAATGTTATTTTATTCCCCTTTTTCTGCCAGCAAAATTTATCATTCTATCTTACCAGAAAATTGAGGCTGCCTTCAAACTATCAGACCTCACTTCATTTTTCACAAATAAAAGAAAATAAAAGCTACAGTGCATGTTTAATAGTGCCCCGTGGACTATAGGTCTTCTCACAAGCAACAAAGTGTCTTAAAAAGGCAAGAGAGCCTACCAGGGGTATTCGTCTTTCTTTTCTTTCATATTGGCCTCCAGATGTCTAGCATTTGGTGCTCTCTTTCTTGTCAATCTTTACCAAGAGCAAGGTACTTTTCAGCAAACTATCAAAGTCATTAAGATTACAAATATGATCCAACCATCTGTTTTTATATCCTCTTTTTCTTCATTGACTTTTGACAGGTGCTTAGAGAAAGAAATATTTCAGAGCCCTGACATTTTTGTGAAAAATAAAGAGGTCTACTGACCCAGTACTAGGACACTTTGGTAAAGGTTAATCTCAGTTTTTAGAATTGGGGATTACAAAAAACAGCACCTGGCCTGTTCAGTTATTAAGTTACCAGCCACAGTGTTTCAAATGTAGAAGGAGAATTGTCAATTAACAGCAAACTCAAACGAAAAACAAAACAAAATACACTATAAAAGAGGCTTTAATGGATGAGACAGAAGATAGCAACTAAGAGAAAAAAAATGCGCACCTTCAACCACTGACATTCTTACAAAATTGTAAACTTTTTGACCTGGTTCCAATTTGTACATTAGATATCCATACCAGTTACCAATTCTTACTATTAAGAATACCTATCTTCAAAATGGAGAAAATGGTCATGGGGAAATATGGCATAAAATCTAAGCAGAAAAAATAATACAAACCACACTGATCTTTTTTGTTGAGTATCTCAATTCGTGATTTAATCCCAATAACTTTTGTCCATTTTTGCAATAATGGATATTTAGGAAGATTAACAGAGCTTAAAGTTGACTCCCAAAAGTCTGAATCCAAAGATTACTCAGACTCTCCTAGAATATATCATGATGAAACAAATAAGTGGACCATTTTTGCCAAGCAAGAAACAACTTAAAATTATCATTAATAATACAAATACATTTACAACATATTAAATACAAAATATGAGACCATAATAAAAAAGCAGAGTACTAGGATGTATAAATGACACATGGTATTCATGAAATATTATAGTATAGTATATTATAAAATATTATTTTAGTCATAATATACTACAGTTATATAATTATATTATATACACTGGACTTAAAGCCCATCTAGAATTAATGAGTAACTGCTGGAAATCCCACATCTTCAATAAGAAAAGTCAAAATAATCTGTAAAATGAAGCTTTTGTAGTGGATATTTAAATGCCAGGCAGCAATTCAAATTATACGTCTTACCAGGCATATCACTGATAAGTCAGGTCTAAGGTCTTTGTTCAAACTGATGGGAAGACAGCAGTCTCTCTCTCTCTCACTTCTTTATTTTTAAGATTTATTTATTTTTGGGGGAAGAGGTAGAGCACATGTGCGGGGGGGAGGGCAGAGGGGGAGAGAGAGAACCTCAAGCAGGCTCCACACCCAGCAGAGAGACGGATGTGGGGGCCGCCAGCTCACAACCGTGAGATCATGACCTGAACTGAAATCAAGATTCAGTAGCTTAACAGACTGAGCCACCCAGGTGCTCCAGCAATCTTTTTTCTTAACAGATTTGCACTCAAGAGCCTGTTTTAAGGACCATGTGACTCCAATAATAATTCAGCAGATTTGAAAAATAAGAAAGAAACACTTACAGCACCTGGTTCTAGCCATCCCAGGAGGCAGGAGATCTATTCCTGGGTTTCTACATTAGATGAGTCAAATAAATTAACTTCTTGGTCTATGATAGTCTGCGTTGTGAGAAGACCCGGAAGTTCCTCAAAACATGAAGATTATGTTTAAGAATTCTTCACTGATAGGAACTGTTTAAAAATGGAATGGATAAATGTAATAAGTTGCTATTGCAAATGCCTAAAATAAACAAGTAAATTTGTTCTTGGGAGCAAATCTAAAATGATATAAAGACAAACAATGTAACATGGCATTAGACCTTAGGGACAATGTATTGTTACAAGAATAGAGGCAAAAGAAAATGTAAAAATACTTTTTTAAAAAGAAAAGCAATGGGGGGCAGGAAGAAATAGATTAATAATGACTCATTGTTTTCTACATTTAGGATTAAACATTTCATCTTTATAGCTGAAGAGAAAAGAACTAAAAGGGAAGAATACAGGAGTAAATATGATAGCTGGCAAAAGAGTAAAACTTCCAATCAAAATGATGTGTGCCATGTTAATGTTATGTTAAAAATATTCAAATATAATCAACCTGTAGGCTAGCTCCAGATGGAGAGAACAGAACTGATCACACTGTAAGATATTTTCTGCTTTTCCTCCCAAGGCTCTTGCTCAGAGTTGAGGAATCTCAGAATAATGTCACTGAGGACAGAGGGCTGGCCACCAAGTTTTAGGGTGAATTGTCAGATACGGATTATGTTCCATGCCACTGCAGATGAAATGTGACTCAGGAAAAAAAAGTTTTTCACAAAAATTAATAAGCTCCAGATTTAGAACTTCCTAAATACACTCACTTCAAATCGTATTCATTGCATACTGCCACATCCATCCACAGCATGAGATTTGGACCTTCACGTTTGTTTTCTAGCTCATGTCCTGTCATTTGATGGGATGATATTCCCTCGGTGTTCCAAGCAAACCTCACTGATATTCCATCGGTGTTCCAAGCAAACCTCAAAAAGCTCAAATTCTTGACAGTTGTATACCAGGAAGGGAAAACAGTTAGTATTCACTCCTCCCACTCCATGAAAACCATTATTTACCAAGGACTAAAACAGACTAATGGTCTGAAATCATGTTCACTAAAGAGAAATAATGTCAATTCGCTGGGGAAAAAAAAAGAAAGAAAACTAATTTAAGTAAATGAAAGATCTCATCCACATGGACATCTAAAAGCTATTCTGCCTCGAGACAGAAAATTTTTGCACCTGTGGAAATAAATTCTAATTCTGTTTATCATCATTGCCATGTATGTAATGGTTAAAACAGTCTTCTGGTGCTCTGGCGACTACTTGGCACAGCTTTTAGTATTTTACATGGAGTAATTTTTTAAAACCTCACAACAACCCTATGAGGGAAATACCATTGTTATTTCCAGTTTGAGAAAGGAGAAAGTGACTTAGAGGTGATGTGACTTGTCAATGGTCACACGGCTGTACTCCGGGTTCTGTAGCTGAACAGCTGTACCATCACTCCAAAGTACCAAAAAAATACTCATGCAATAGGTCTCCTGGGCTCTGTAAATAGAACCAAAGTATTTTATTCAGGCTAATTCCATGTTGCACATACCCAGTGACCTTGATGGTACTAACTTGAATATATCTTTTGGGGTCAGAATTATTTAAAAAAAAAAGAAAGAAAGAAAGAAAATAATCATAAGAGACCAGTGTACCATATATTGAACGTTAGCAAGTTAATTAAAATTAATATCTGAAACATCATTTATATGCAAAGGTTTTTGTTTACGTTTGTTTTTTTCTCTCCCATTAGTACCAGCCCCATTGAGCTTCTGAATACATCTCATTGTTTTTGCAAATTACAGCCCTTGTCTATTATGAAATCATTCACTGTGTCGAAAGAAAAAGACACATTCTCCAAAAAAGTTCATACCCAGAGTAGACTGAGTATGAAGGTTATGGGCAACTAATAATCACATGTCTGATAACCCATCCAGAATACAAATTCTGATCATTTGAGCTGTCTTTACTTCTACCGGTTAAATCCCATTATCTATGTAGACATATA
This sequence comes from Zalophus californianus, assembly GCF_009762305.2. Taxonomy (NCBI): domain Eukaryota; kingdom Metazoa; phylum Chordata; class Mammalia; order Carnivora; family Otariidae; genus Zalophus; species Zalophus californianus. The sequence continues at coordinate 41,584,574 of NC_045595.1, read as the reverse complement.
AATAAGTGTACTTAATGCATGCAATGAAATCTTCAGTTCCAAGCAAAAGATCCACCTTTTTGTATGTGATTTAACAGTAAGCTGATAAATGAGTCATAAACATCACTTAAGTTTCATTGTTTTATGATTGAAACTGACCCTCCTTTCTCTAAAAGCCAGTAGACAAAACTCATGCTGCATAAGGTTATTCATCATTATGAAGGCATTGAATTATCAACTACATGCATGTTTAACATGAATCTGTGCTCGATGCTTGAAGAATGTTTTCTTTCATTCATTCAATCGGCATTTACTGACTGCCTACTATGGGTCTGGTACTCATCTTGGGACTAGTGATTAACAGCTGTGAACATAGCGGACACAGCCAAGAGACTAGCAACAAACAATTAAACAAGAGAATAATCCCCACAAGCAGAGACTGTGTTAAATGTTATGAAGAGATTCTGGGTTGAAAAGTGTAAATTCATGTCCATCTGGAACCTATGAATGTGATCTTATTTGGAAGTGGGGTTTTTACACCTGATTGAGCAGCACCTAACCTAATTTCACTGGATTAGGGTGGGCCCCAAATCCACTATTTCTGTTATTTTTTGTAAAAAGAGAGTAATTTGGATAAAGAGATACAGACACACAGGGAAGGAGTCCATGCAAGACAGAGGCAGAGATTTGAGTGACTTGTCCACTAGCCAAGGGCTGTCTAGGATTGCCAACAGCCACCAGAAGCTAGCCATCAGGAAGAGGCAAAGGAAGGACTCTCCCTTGGGGGGAACATGGCCCTGCCATCACCTCGATTTGAGAGTTCTAGGTTCCAGAACTGTGAGGGTATTAATTTCTGATGTTTTAAGCCACCAGTTCATGGTACTTGTTATAGCAGTCATGGAAAAGAGAAGGCATGAAGGAAACGAACTGATGAACATAGTATCAGTGTGGCAAGTGCTGTTAGGTTCAGGTGTTCAGGGAAAGTGCATTTCCCTGAAAGAGGTTTACTTTTAAGGCAAGACCTGAAGTATAATCAGCACTGTGACAAAGACAGAGGGGAAAGGCATGCCAACCACAGGAAATAGCAAGAACAAAGGTTCGGAATCAGAAAAGAGCTTAAGGAATTTATAGGAGAGCAGTGGGGCCGGAGGAGAGACCAACAGAAGGACCAAGAGTTTGAGATATATGAAAAGAAGAGGCAGAAGAGGTGAACACGGGACAGGTGATACCAACTATTTCTTACTCTCAAGAAGCATCCATGCTAGCGAGGAGCAAAACCACATATTAATAGCTCTAATTCATGGTAGGCAATAATAAACACCCTAAGGAGTGTACAGCGTTCAGAGAGAGAAATCAATTATTTCCTTCTATGAGATTAGTGGAAGATTTGCTGACAAAGTACCATTTGTTCTGGGTTTTAAACATACATATAAAATTTACGTATTGTCTTAGGTCAGAGTCCCTAAAAGCAAAGCCCAAGATGGGGATTCTCATGCAAGAAATTCATTAAGGGAGTGTTCTCCAGAGAAAAGGAGAAGCTAAGTAATAATGTGGTTTCAAGTGATGGCTAGCTTCAGTCTGCTCCCACAGGAAGCAAGGAAATACAAATCACACATGAAATCTCTTTTGCCTTGGCAAATGGCTGAGCTTTGCATTTCTTGCTCTGAGTAGTCATTGGCTTTGGGTCAACTGGGGGCGTGGGTGGGGTTTGGGGGGGGCCTTTGTTCCCAACTACTGGCAGGAAAGCAGCTTCTACTGCCCAAGGGCAATACTGTGAACAAGAAGGTGAACGGAAGCCTTTGGCAGACACTCCTCTAAATGTGATCTGAGAGCTCGGAGCCGGGCAAAAAGGCATCAGCTAGAGATATGCGGATAGGAGCTGGTTACAGTTATGCCAGGAGGAAAAATAATAAGGGCCAAGACACTCCTGGGCAAACTGTCTCCAGCTAACTGAGCTCATATAATGAATAAGAAGGGACTGGCCAGCACTACTAGGTATTTACCCAAAGGATACAAAAACACTGATTCGAAGAGACATATGCACCCCGATGTTCACAGAAGCATTATCAATAATAGCCAAATTATGGAAAGACCCCAAATGTCCATCAAGTGATAAATGAATAAAGAAGAGCGGGCATGTGTATATATAATGGAATATCACTCGGCCATCAAAAAGAATGAAATCTTGCCATTTGCAAAGACGGGATGGAACTAGAGTGTATTATGCTAAGTGAAATAAGTCAGTCAGAGATAGACAAATACCATATGATTTCACTCATATGTGGAATTTAAGAAACAAAACAGATGAACAGAGGGAGGGAAAAAGAGAGGCAAACCAGGAAACAGACTTTTAACTATAGAGAACAAACTGAGAGTTACTGGATGGGAAGTGGGTGGGGGGATGGATTAAATAGGTGATGGCTGTTAAGGAGGGCACTTGTAACGAGCACTGGGTATCGTATGTAAGTGGCGAATCTCTAAACTCTACTTGAGGGGGAAAAAAAAAAAAAAAGAAGGGACTGGCCAGATCCAGAATGGCAGAACAGGGGTCTCTGGAGACCCTCTCTACTAGCTACTGCTATGTTCAGTTTCTACTAAAGGGTAACAGGAGAAAAGAGAAGAAAATCTTTCCTCTTTACTGTAAGGTCTCAGAATGAGGTAAATCAATGACAAGAATTTTTAAGTTTTAACATTGAGATGCTAGATCAAATAACATGGTGGTTATTTCCAGACAAAATACCTACAAGAAGAAAAAGAAGGCAGGACACACTGTCCCTTTGTTTTGTCTCTGTCCTAGGAGATAGATGAATGATGGGTTATCCCATTCTTTAGGGATTACAATACTTGTCCCAATTTCCCTTCGATAAATTCTTGAAGCATTTATTTTATTCATTTAACTTGTGGTCACTGAAATGTATTTACCATCCAGCAGACATCATCAATCCCAGGAAAGTAAGTTAAAGCAAAGTAAAAATAATTTCATTGAAATGTTTTTGCCATAGCAAAAATCTGAGTTAACACTATTCCTGATATGAAACCAAGCCTGTAATATAATGAAATAAAAATAGTGCCATTGTGTTTGAAGAGTTTAGTTTCCTAATTTATTAATATAGTCAAGGAAATAATGAAATAATTTTTCAGAAGAATATATCATATATATGTACACATAGAATATATGATATATTCTATTACCAATGAAAGGATGATAGGGCTAGTTCACTTCTTAGAGATAATGACAGAAATATGTTGATTCTCAGCATGAATACCGGTTGTTCATTAAACCCAAGGGGACTTCTGGGTTTAGATCAATAGCAAACTGGAGAAGTATCAGAATTAGGAGATTTGTTTCTTAAAGTCACATTAGCTGTTATTGCCTTCAATGTCTGCAGGGCATTATTTGTAACTATTTTAGCGCATATGATTTTTTTTCCTATTTAACGGGAGAAAACTTTCAACTGAATAGCCAGCTAATATTATCTTTGCATTTATATCAACACTGATCATTGTGCTATAACTGTTCGCAGTCTTCACCTTTTAATAAATCATTTATAGTTATTTTTTAATACAAGCAGTTATAAATGACTACTTACAGTTAAAAACCTAACTCATTATTTTACTCTATTTTAGGATGTTCCCCGGGATAAAAAATATGATTGATTGTAATGTTAGTGCTAACAAATCTTTTGCTAATGGAACAGTTTTATCAGCTCTGTGTCTTGTTGTCTCCTACTCATACATTTCAAAAGTCACTTGTAGATTACACAGGGATTGTAAATAGTTTGCCTTAGCTGTAAAAATTATTGAGGAGTATTAACTATATATTTTATATATTTTAAATGTATCCTTATAAAAATTATTTGATGGGAGTATATAACATTTATATAATGAGGACATTCATTGACATAAAGTACTTGCCTTGAAAACTAGGTTATTAATTCTATAACAGTCTATAGAAATAAGGAAATTTGGTAAATTACACTTTATCTTTATTTATATATGTAATTTATTATCTAATTCTGTTCATAAAATGTGACAACCTTAGTCAGATAAATATTATTTTTCATTTTTAGAAAATATTGGGTTTATTTTATAGCTTTGCACATATTCTTAAAGATCTTTCCCCCTCTAGCTATTCTATTCTGGATGAACTAAAAATTACATTAATTCCCTAAAATTCATATGTGGCCTAATCATATGAACATTTATAATGTGAGGCCCTTGTCTCAGGCAGTACTAGAAAACCATTAATAAATAGACTTATGCAAAAATGTTTTCTGTTCAATTCTTATATTAAACAAATACTAATGGGTTTATTGAGCATCTTTGGGGCTGAAATTCTCAATTTCAGTTCAATTCAGTGCTCCATCACTTATACATCCTGTGACCTTCCTCAGGGCATTTTAAGTTCCAAACTTCAGCATCCTCATTCATAAGGTGATGAAAATAAGAGTATCAAGTGTACATGGTTGTTACGGAGATTAAATGAGGTATTGTATTATATATAAGGTATTTGGCTTAGTGTCTGGCATAGAATAAGTGCTCATTTAATGTCAGATATTATTAGAGACTTTAGTCAATGTACAAATGCAGAATAATGAAAATACCTGTCTCAGTTAATAATCAGAAGGATGTACATAACTGAATATCTTGAAAATACAAACTATCATTTTCTAGTAAACACAAGACAACAAAATGAAAATGTTAAAAATTTAAATTTAAATTTAAATTTAAATTTTAAATTTAAATTCTGACCTACACGGTCAGAAACAATAACTTGTTTATTTTTCAAATATCTTCTCAAACTTTCAGTCTCATATCTTCTTCTTGACAAAATTACTTTAAAACAACTTCACAAATATCTGGCATACCTTAGATAAAACCTGTTTTCTCATATTCATCATTATATTAGGACTTGAAATTATTTATAGTCATAGAATGTATACATCCAACTTTTTAGTAGAGTATAATAAACATGCAGAAAATGGACAAATTGGTAAGTGTTCAGCTCACTGATTTTTCTAGAGTGAATACCCCCATATAACTACCAATCAATCAGATCCAGAAAGAGAATTTTACCAGCACTCCAGTGGCTCCTATCACACCACTTCCTGGTCAGTAGCCCCTAAAATTAATCGCTATCCTGACTCCTATTGAGAGCAATTGGTTTTCCATATTTTTCAAATTTATGAAAGTGAAAGCACAAAGTATCTACTCTTTTGTTTCTGGCTTTTCTTGCTTGACATTATGTTGGTGAGATTCATCTACTATGTTCTCTTCATTTTCATTGTGGGTAGTATTTCATTGCACGAATGCATCCTGATTTATTTATTCATTTTGTTCTTGATGCAAATTTGAGTTGTTTTCCGAATTTGGCTGTTATGATAATGCCGCTATGAACATTCCTATACCTATTTTCTAGGAGACGTATGTATGCACTTCTGTTGGGTTTATACTGAGGAGTGGAACTGAGTGGAATTCCTGAGTCAGAGTGTCTTAGGGAATTTCTGAGTCAAACTGCATTTATGTAGTTTAAAGAAATGCTGCCAAAAGGAATATATTTTACTGGAAAAGGAACTTAGTGATTACCATTTTTCAGATGGGAAACCAGTGGCCTGTGTGGTTAAGGGACTTGTCAATGGGTCTAAGAAGTACTAGTCAAAAGTGTGGGAGTAAAAGAAGATCAAAATCCCACTATGTGTCCAGCATGTGCAGTGTTAAGGATAAAATGGCAAGAGAGGGGTGGGTGCCTGGGTGGCTCAGTCGGTTAAGTGTCCACCTCTTGATTTTGGCTCAGGTCATGATCCCAGGGTCATGAGATGGAGCCTTAGGTGCCTTGCTGAGCATTGAGTTTGCCTAAGATTCTCTCTCCCTCTGCCTGTTGCCACTCCCCACCAACAAAATAAGAAAATAAATTTAAAAAGAATGGCAAGATAAAGGAGCCATGACTTCTGCTTTCACAGAACACAAAATCTACTACATGGAGACAAATATAAAATAAAAAGTCAAAATGATGAGTTTATAATTATAAAAGATTTGAGTGCTCTGAATAAAAGGAACATGATCCTAAGACACCATATGACAATATCACAGGCTCTAAACTAGTAGTTCAAAGAAGTCTTCCCTCAGGAAGCAAGTTGAAGCTAATATTCAAGGAACAAATAATAGTTAAGTAGCAAAAGAGGCGGCAGAGGGCCTTCCAGACATAAGAGACAGTGTATGCACTGAATACATGCTGGTGAAGAGAATGGCTCTTATGGGAAGACCTGGGGAGGGGGTGATGCCATAAGTCTGAAAAGATAGGTAGCGATGAGGACATACTTGGCTTTAGTCATTAAGGATTTGGAATTGTTTCCTGAGAATAAGAAGTCATGGAAAGGTTTGCATGTGGGATGAGGAGAGGTACAGAAAAACTCATACTGGCTGCTATGTAGAAAATAGACTGCACAAGGGCCAGCCTGAATGCAGGGTGCATAATCACAGGAGAGGTGATATCCTTTTCAACAAGGATGATGGCAGTGGAGATGATGAAGAGCTGGCTGCTATAGTGATATGTAGTGAGTGAAATCAACAGCACTTGGTCATGAATTAAGTGGGGGCCATGTTAATAAAGAACACATCAAAGATGACTCCCTGGCTTCTGGCTTGCTCAACCAGATAGATAACTAACAGGTTAATTCTAGGAATAAAATCATTCTAGCTGTTGATATAGCTAAATCTAATACAGCTTTTTGAAAAACAAACAAACCAAAACCAAAACCAAAAACAAAAAACTACATTTAAATTCTGAAATTAAATCCAAGAATAAACTGAACTGTGTGTGTGTGTCTTTTATCACCTCTGGTAATGCTGATTCTCCTGACATGGTCCCAGATACTGCCAGCTTTTTTTCATTCCTGGCATCCATCTCAAGTCTTCTGTCTTTTCAAAGACTATTGATTGTGGATTTCAGTATGAAACACATTTTTGGAGGTGTTTAAAGATAACATCTGTTGTATGTGCATATGAAATAGATCAATGGTAATCACGCACTCACTATCTACTGATCAATTTGAATGCTATTGAGATATCATTATGAATTTCTTCTCATTTCATTTCCTACCATTACACACACTCTATAAATTTGTTCTGGGTTTGGTTTATTATCATAAACCTAATGAAAACATTTCATCTACATGGAGCTGTCACAGAGATGTCTATGAGTGTTTTGTTTCAATGTAACATTAAGTAAGAAGTGCTTAACTGCATGTATCTTCATAAACAAAAATGTCTCTAAATCATACATCTGCAATTTGGGATGCACTTAGTACACACCTTGTCATATTTAAGCTATGAGTGATTCACGTATTGTTCTAGTTGGAAACTATGCTTCGGATGACTAAAGAGTGTTTTTAAAAAGCTAGAAATCCTTGAGAAAAGAAGAGTTAAACAAATATTTTTACTTCCCTTTCACTAACTCTTTTTTTCCTTTTTAAATGAATTCTGTGGGGTGCCTCAGTGGCTCAGTTGTTAAGCGTCTGCCTTTGGCTCAGGTCATGATCCCAGGGTCCTGGGATCGAGCCCCACATCGGGCTTCCTGCTCCGTGGGAAGCCTGCTTCTCCCTCTCCCACTCCCCCTGCTTGTGCTCCCTCTCTCGTTGTGTCTCTCTCTGTCAAATAAATAAATAAAATCTTAAAAAAAAATGAATTCTGCGTATCACTGCCAGATTAATTTCTCTAAAAATACATGTTGCCTCACACCATTGAATTACTTATGGACAAAAGATGCTTCCATATTACATACTGCATGAAATTGCTTCATAACTTATGTTTTCCATCAACTTTTCTTACCCAAAAAACAATACTTCATTTCTTTCTACTTCTTAGAAGTCTGGTTCTACCAGGTTCAACCAAATTTCTTTAAGTTGTCTTGCTCTTTTGAAGCCTGAACTTTTGTGCACTGCCCCCACCAACCTCCACCAGCTCCTAAAAAGTGCCATAACCTCTGTAAATACTACCTATTCCTCAAAACTAAGATTAAATCCAAACTCTTCCATTAAACAGCCATCATCATCCTTGCTCACAGTGATTCATTTCTTAGTTACCTTGATTACATATATAATTAATGCTACTTGGTTTAAGCAATTAAATAACTGGTTTGCAGGGTAACATTTTCATCATTAATAGACATTATATTCTCTAAAGGAATGGGTCTTTTCTTATATATTTATATGTGTCACAATGCTGCCTTAGGCTCTCATTAAAGAGATGGTCAATTGATTATTGATTGATTAGAATAGTCTAAGCTCTTTATTAAACACAATTCAGTAATTTCGGTACATTATTATATCCAAAGTTATAAGTACTCTAGGGGATAGAAAACACTCCATTTATGTTTTCTAATCTTTCCTTGTACTTTTGACTTTAATTTTATACCAATTGGAGAGAAAGCCAAAGATGAAACTTAAAATGAAAGTAACTTAACCATTTGGAGATTCAAAATTATTGAAAGCAAAACCTGCGGAGATTAGTCACACTCTTACTGCAATTCTGAAGAAGCATATGGCTAAATATTTCCTCATGAAGTTTCTTCACTGAACTCTGCAACCTAATATAAGCACCACAAATGCACATCAAGATGTCATCCAATAATTACCATTAACAATTGTAGGAATATGTAGAGGTCTAACTTTTCAGTACTGAGTATCAATTTAGGAATGTGTTTATATAGATATGCATCTTAGAAAGTATTTATATATGACTGATATTGAGATATATTTAAAATAGCTATTTATAGAATATATTCATTTATTTGTCCAATAATTATATATGGAGCACCTGCCATGTAACAAGAAATGTACTAGTTGCTAGAGATACAATAGTGACCCAGAAAGAAGGACATGAACTCTGGCATGATGGAGCTTACAGTTCATATGTGCAGAAACAGAAATCGTAAAGAAATAAATACAAAAAGGATAAATCTGGATTATTTCATTTATAGGAGGTAAACAAGTGTCATCCTAGAAAATGACAAACAAAAAAAAAAAGAAAGAAAATGACAAGCAGAGCCTGCTGAAAATTCTCTCTGAGGAAATGAAATTTAACTTGATTCCTGAGGGATGAGAAAGAGATGGACATGCAGAGACCCATTTAATATTTTCTTTACTAAATATGTCAGTAAGAATTATGGTGAGACACGAAATAAAAATTGTATTTTATAGGATCATAATCTGTTTTTGTGGTTCCAAATCAAAGCCTCTTCAGCAAGATGCTTCTGTAATATGAGCAGCTGATTATTTGCTGTTTATGAAAGTAATTATAGAAATCAATATTAAGAAGGCATATAAGATTTTAAGAGCAAGATATAAGTCATTATGCCTCAGACTTTCCTTTTTCTACTTAAACCTCTGGTTCTTCCCCAGTACTTTCCAATTCCTTCTGGCATGCATCTTATTTTCTCAAAAAAAAAAGACCTAAGGATTAAAGGATCACACTAAAGTACAGTGACATTCATAAAAAAATAACTGGGCTTGGAGTGAAGGCATTTGTTTTCTTTAGTTTTTATCATTCAATGGCAATTGGTTCTCAAAAACTGAAACTCAAACTCAAACTCCTCCCTGATACAATGGGGAGCTTGATCCTCTGAAGTTTTCCATCCTCATTCCTGAAGACCTTAGGATTTCACAGAGTGTCTCAAGGACCACCCATTTGGGAAGAGGAAAGGTGGTGAAAGGGATACTGGAGCCGGAAGAGCTTTATGCCTCCTTCTCCTACTTTAATAAAATAAGTTCTGATATTACATATTTTATATATTGGGTTACTGAGTGAGATTTAATGTGAAGAATCAGTTCTGTGCATAAAACAACTTTGTAGGGGGCCAGGGTAGTTTAGTTGGTTGAGCATCCAACTCTTGGTTCCGAATCAGGTCATGATCTCAGGGTCGTGAAATCAAGCCCCCCCATGGGCTCTGCACTGGGCATGGAGCCTGCTTAGGATTCTCTCTCTCCCTCTTCCCCTAGCCCCCTGCTCACACTCTCTCTCTAAAATAAATAAATAAAATGTTTTTAAAAAAAAGAACTTTGTAAACACTGGGCTAGCTGATCTGAGGAACCCATTTCCAAACAGCATTTTAAGAAACCATGTTCGTCAAAACTAAGATTAAATTTGTCATCATTTTCTTAAGATGAAATAAATGAACTGGAAATGATAAGATTCAGGTGTTGTAATATGATTCAATCTCTAGCTTAATCATTTTAGTTAAATCATTAGTTTAACTCACTTTTAAATAAATCAGACCCTTTTACCTGAAAAAGATGAGGACTTAAAGATAGAGAAGGTTCAATGCACAAATGTTTGTATGTGAGAACCAAGTTATGCTTCCCACGGGCATTTGTGTGCCACATACCAGCTACTTCCAGCGAAGATTATGTTTCCATCCTGGCCACCCTAGGCTTCCCTCACATCATCACTACCTTCAGCCACATCCTCAGAACCCAGCACTGACCTGGCTGACCCTAAACAGAGTTGAAACTTGGGTTTTCACTTTGCTATTTCCATTCCCACACTAAAGGCTCACCCAAATGAACTGTATGGGTTATTCATGCGACATTAAAGGCAGTTAAAAATTATGATTAAAATTCTAAAGCAATAGATCTGCCCATCATTCCACTCCAAAATATGTAGTTTGTCTTACTCCTATAATGAATGAAATCTGATGACCAAGTGGTACACAGACTCCCTAAGAATGCACTTCTTATCAGGTATTTAATAGCAAAAAAGGGATCATTGTGGCTACTTCTGGCTGGTGACCTTCTGCCAGAAACAATGGGAACAATTTGGAAGGGAACCATTCCATAGCAATAATTCATTTTCAGCAACAGTAAAAATATATACATATTTCCAATGAAATCTTTGCCAAAAAAAAAAAGATCTAATAAAGCTTTTGAAATAAAGCTGGGTTCATACAAGGTATGTGCTGTGGAGAGTATCTTATTGTTACAAAACATTGAAAAAGAAGGAGAGAATAAGATAGAAAGTAAGGAAAATAGAAACTGTTTATTTTTAAAAATTGAATTACTAAAAGTGTTTGGTGCCAATTTATTCCCTGGAAAATATAGAAAAGGTGCATTTTTCTCTCCACCTCAGGTGATAAAATTTTCATCTGAAAAACCAGAAATGTTTTCATATTTCACATGAGCCCTTAAGAAACATCCTTTCTTCAAATTTTTTTCCCAGTTGGCTTTAATTAAGTTTAGAATAGTGTACCTAGAAACTAAAAAATGAATGTAAATCAAATTACTGTCTAGACCAACAAGTTCTAATATCTCCCCTTACAGCTGTATCCCACTTTCAATGTATTCATGAGAAATCTCTCCTAAATCAAATTTCTGATAATCAATCACACTTTCAACGCACTAGGAGAATTTGTTATTTAAAGGACTCTCCCAGAGTGAACTGCAGAAGTAATAATCCTTGGAGGTAACACACAATCTTTAACTGCTTTAACTATTATATAAATCTGCCTTTACACTTATCAAATCTGCTTAAAGTGTGGAGCCCTTGGACAAAACAAATGCTCCAGTATCTTTCAATGTGATCTAGGGCAATAGTGTCAGTTAAAAAATTGTAAGAGGTTTATTCACCCCCACCTCCTACAGCATCATCCACAAAACTGTCCAAAGGGATCTGCTCCCAGGGCAAACCACACCCTGCCCCGCCCCGCCAAAGCTCATCAGTGTCATGGCTGTAGTGAACAAGTTGGGTTTATCAGCGATGACAGTGAGGGATGACACCCGTCATGAGGAACCACAGAATGGCTCAGTAAGAGGGTGTTAGAAAGGACTTGTTATAATATTTGGGGCTGTATGAAGTGATTTTAGGGAGAGTTCAAGTAAGCAGGGCTTTGCTCTGTATTGACTACTCTCAGGAAATAGGGGTAATGTAACTCTATGACTGGATATATTAATACATGTTATCTAAAAGTAGGGAAGACTAGATCCTTCAGCGATAATGAGCAAAAAAGCAGCACTCATACCACATGAGAGACAGGGGTGTTTTGTATATAATGGTTTGGATAATGTCTGTGTTTAGTCTGTTCAGGCATGATTATAGAGTGTCCTTATTTTTGTCTTAATCCATCATGCTCATAGACTTGCCTTGTCTGATGTTGACTTTCTCTGAGATTGTTTATGTTCAACAAGGGAACAGTGATGTCTGATTGTGAGCATCAGGCCAGCTTGTAATAATACCAAGTGTGAGCTAATAGTACCAGGCCAACTACTGGATGTCCGGGGTCACTCTTCTCTTCCTCATTGCAAAAGTGTTCAAACTCTGGCATAGCATTTTATGATTTCCCACAGTGTCATATTTAAATCACTAAGTCTACACATTTAGTGTACCTGAGTAGTCCAATTAACTCTCAGTAGGCTTCCAACAGTGTTTAAGGCATTAATTCAATAAATCTGAACTCACGCTATACATGTAGTGTCCATATGTTGTTGATTTTCCAGGACATCACAATTTCAAAAGTTCTGCACCTGGTTAGGCCTCCATGCCTTTTTTTCAATTCAGAGCTTGTAATTTATAGTCCCTCTATCTCTATAGCCATTATAGATACGTTAATTCACAGATTACCCAAACTTCATTATCAAAATCCTATTGTTTTCAACGTGCACTCTCTTGTCCAAATTTAAACAACCAGTTACCTAGGTCACAATGCCAAGTTATTTACTCAGTATTTGTTCATTAAACAATTTTTGTTTATTGAGTACTATGAAGTATGTACAATTCCAAACATTTTATGTAAAAGCTAATTAAAGCTTTGAGTAGCCACAACACCCCAATTTCAGAAATTAACACTATGGTTTAGAGACATTGTCTGTGGCCCCAACTGAAAAGATGTGAGAGTGACAGATACGAACCCAGATAGTCTAATTCCTGAACACATTCCCTTGAACACTGTAAGACACTGGGCTATGTATCTTGGGGAAAATGAAATATTCTAATAACTCATCTCTTAATTCCAATATTTTAAATTTTCACATACAATGTTGTAAATAACAGACACAGTGACATACAAAGTATTCAGAGAAAAGATGAAGCATATTTGAAACCAGGATCTTTCTAAAGCAAAAAATTGAGATAAATTTTGAAGATGTATATAATTTTGACCTGGAAAGATGGTAGAAGCAATATTTGACTTGGAGAATGAGATGTCATGGAAAAAGAAACCATTTCTTTTGGGGAATCTAGGTGTAACAGTTTAACTAGAGTTGGCAGGGAAAAATATAGGGGGGGAAGGGGTTAAAAAGATAGCAGAAGATATTGCATAGCAAGTATTTAAATTTTCCCTATAAGTGAGAGTGCATTGCTTTTGTGTTGTAGTTTTATTTTAATCAAAAGACAAAAAATAAAAGCAGTGTATAAGATTAAACCCATTTTTCTACAGATCAAATTTTACTTAGCACAACTAATGTGTATACAGTTGGTGTTAAATTTCAAATATTTCATGTAGTTAGAGCAATCAGCTCTAGAAAGTTCCACCCTAGATGATAGTCCTGGCCAAGAAACCAAATAGACCAAGGGAGAAATAAATGAAAGAAGGTCCAGTCCACTCTCTGAGTCAAAACAAACAAACAAAACACAGTCCAAAATGATAGTCTTCACAAGTGGCTCTCAAAGTGTGGTCCCTGGACCAGCAGCATTAGCTTCACCCAGGAACTCCTTAGAAAAGCAAATTAACCACCTGAGCCACCCAGGCGCCCAAAGGAAACAGTCAACAAAACCAAAAGACAACCAACAGAATGGGACAAGATATTTCCAAATGACATATCGATAAAGGGCTAGTATCCAAAATCTATAAAAAACTTATCAAACTCAACACCCAAAGAACAAATGATCAAATCAAGAAATGGGCAGAAGACATGAACAGACATTTTTCCAAAGAAGACATCCAAATGGCCAACAGACACATGAGAAAGTACTCAACATCGCTCGGCATCAGGGAAATCCAAATCAAAACCTCAATGAGATACCACCTCACACCAGTCAGAATGGCTAAAATTAACAAGTCAGGAAATGACAGAGGCTGGCGAGGATGTGGAGAAAGGGGAACCCTCTTACACTGTTGGTGGGAATGCAGGCTGGGGCAGCCACTCTGGAAAACAGTATGGAAGTTCCTCAAAAAGTTGAAAATAGAGCTACCTTATGACCCAGCAATTGCACTACTGGGTATTTACCACAAAGATACAAATGTAGGGATCCGAAGGTGTACGTGCACCCCAATGGTTATAGCAACAATATCCACAATAGCCAAACTATGGAAAGAGCCAAGATGTCCATCAACAGATGAATGGATAAAGAAGATGTGGTGTATATATACAATGGAATATTATGCAGCCATCAAAAAACCCTGAAATCTTGCCATTTGCAAAGACAGGGATGGAACTGGGGGGTATTATGCTGAGTGAAATAAGTCAATCAGAGAAAGACATGTATCATATGACCTCACTGATATGAGGAATTCTTAATCTCAGGAAACAAACTGAGGGTTGCCGGAGTTGTGGGAGGTGGGAGGGATGGGGTGGCTGGGTGATAGACATTTGGGAGGGTATGTGCTATGGTGAGCACTGTGAATTGTGTAAGACTGTTGAATCACAGACCTGTACCTCTGAAACAAATAATACATTTTATGTTAAGAAAAAAAAAGATAGTAGGAAGGGAAAAATGAAGAGGGGGGAAATCGGAGGGGGAGGCGAACCATGAGAGACTATGGATTCTGAGGAACAAACTGAGGGTTCTAGAGGGCAGGTGGTGGGGGGATGGGTTAGCCTGGTGATGGGTATTAAAGAGGGCACGTACTGCATGGAGCACTGGGTGTTATCTGCAAACAATGAATCATGGAACACTACATCAAAAACTAATAATGTAATGTATGGTGATTAACATAACATAATAAAATTGAATTTAAAAAGAAAAGGCAAATTAGCAGGCCCCATCCCTAACCTCCTGAATCAGAAACTCCGGTGGTGGAGTGCAGTGCTGCCTGTTTGAGACAGCCCTCCACGTGATTTAAATACACATTAGGCTTTGAGAATGTCTGCTCTAGATATTGCTACTCCAATTGTGATCACTATCAGCAGCACAGGTATCACCTTGGAGCTATTACAAATACAGAATTCCAGACCCCATTCCAGATGTACCATATCAGAAGTGATCTATTAACCAATTCCTCCAGGTGATTCATAGGTGTATTAACCCTTGAGAACCACTGACCCAAAAAGTATGTTTTCTGGATTCTTTTCTGTCTTGCCCATGTGGAAGTACCTTTCTATATAGGTCAAGGTAGGTAACAAGTCAGAGTTGTTTCACTGTCCTCCCTAGACCACTTGTATACTCTCATTTCTTTCCCTTCTCTGCATTTGAAGAGCAGCCTGATATTCCAGTGTCAAGTTCCATGTGCCTACTTCAGGAAAGAAGTACAAAGCTTACATTCTTCTTTTGCTGAATATAAATGTAAACTATTACTCTTGATGTCTCACTACTTGATCAGTATATAATCATAGTGATTCCTGGTTATAGGAATAGTTATAATAATTCCTGGTTATAGATCCATATCACTGTTCTTTATTACTTAAAAAATTCTGATCAGTCCCCTCTCCCTTCTATACATACATACTGAATTATCATTTTTTTTCAAGATTTTATTTATTTACTTGGGAGAGAGAGGACCAGAGGGAGAGGGAGAGAGAATCCCAAGCAGACTCAGCCCGACATGGGACTCAATCCCATGACCCTGAGATCATGACCTGAGCCAAAATCAGGAGCTGGACACTTAACTGATTGAGCTACTCATACGCACCCACTATTTTAAGTTTTTTCAAAACGTATTCTGGTTCCAATACTCAATAGTTGTATAATCTCAAAGTAATTTAGTTTTCTTGCCAAATGCAATGTTTTGTTTTGTTTTGTTTTATCTCCTTTACACCTTCTTTGGCATTCTACAATACATTCCACCATGGACCACCATCCACATTTTGTTTAGAAGCCACTACCCTTGGGTGACTGATCTATCATTAGTGTAAATAATCTCTGGCTGGATTTTTATTTGTTGTCTCCTAACCATATTTACTTTAAAGAAGTTTATTTTTACTCCTTATAGTTGTCTTAAGTAGATGACTTCTCAAGATGAATTCCTCTCTCCTGCCTGTTACTTTAAAAAAAAAAAGTCCACAACATCCTTGCCTTCCTAATTAGTCTATCTAAACTTTGTACTACCTTTTTGAGAAGCAAATCAATCTTATTACATCCTGTGTATCCTACTTTAATACACTACCTAAGTACAGTCTCTCTAAATTACTTGCCCTAACTTAATTTTCCTAATTTTTCACTTTTTCTTCAGTCTTTTAAAAAAAAATTATTGAAGACATTTTTTTATTGAGGTATAGTTGACACACATTATATTAATTTCAGGTATACAAAATAATGACTCATTATTTGTATAAATATTGTGAAATGATCAACACAATAAGTCCAGTTGACATCTGTCAGATACATAATTACAATTTTTTTTCTTGTGATGAGAACTTTTAAGTATTATTCACTATGGTCCCCATGCTGTACATTATATCCTCTTGACTTACTTATTTTATAATTAGAAGTCTGCACATTTTGACCCTGTTCACCTGTTTCTCCCAACCCCAACACCCTACCTCTGGCAACCACTAATATTTTCTCTGTATCTACAACATACGGTATTAGTCTTTCTCTGTCCAACATATTGTTCACTTAAATTTATGTCCTCAAGATCCATCCATGTTGTCGCAAATGGCAAGATTTAATTATTTTTATGGCTGAATTGTATTCCATTGTATACCTAGACCACATCTTTTTTTTTAAGATTTATTTATTTGAGAGAGAGAGAGAGAGCATGAGTGAGGGGAGGGGAAGAGGGGGAGGGAGAGAGAGAGACTCTCAAGCAAACTCCATGCTGAGTGTGGGGCCTGTGGCAGGGCTCAATTCCAGGACCCTGGGATCATGATCTGAGTCGAAATCCAGAGTCATCTGCTTAACCAACTGAGCCACCCAGCCTCCCCTAGACCACATCTTCTTTATTCATTCATCCATTTCTGGACACCTGGGCTGCCTCCATATCTTGGCTATTGTAAATAATGTTGCAATTACATGGGAGTTCAGATATCTTCTTGAGTTACTGTTTTTATTTTCCTTGGATAAATACCCAGAAGTGGAATTGCTTGATCATATGGTAGTTCTATTTTAAAATTTTTGAGGAATTTTCTCAATCTAAAAGTCAACCATTAAGAGAGGCATTCAGGGGGAAAAAAAAAAAGATGCATTTGGATTAATAAATCCTTTTTTTTTCAAATTACAAATAACTATGAGAACTTTATAGACAAATTGTTATTCATATTTTTAAAATAAATATGTAAAGAAGCACTTTTCCTAACCCCTTCAGAGAGCCAAAGGAATTGGGAATTTAGATGTCTTGATAAAAATGGAAAACTTCTGTGACTCCTTTTGCCTTTGTTTCCAATACCTGCATTTATAACATTTTAAAGACATTCAAAGTTAGTGTTTCTCCATTCTGGAAACTTGCTGAAGATTTTTAAGATTTTCTGTGTCTGAAACTGGCTAGATTTAGTTGCTTCGAAATTCCAAACCAGTCACCTATATTAACTGAATGTAGCCGCATAGTGCATCTAAAAGCAAGAACACTTACCTCTTTTCCCTTCATAATCAAGCACTGAAACACCAGAATATTACATTAGAGAACTCAAGAGATAGTGAGCAAAATGTCATTTTATTTAGTGCTTTAGTCCAGAGAGAAAACAGGAGACAGAAGGAGACTAGTGATGGTCATTTTCAACCATTTGAGGTAGATCTTCACTTCTGTTGTTCCAAGTGGCAAAAATGGTTTGGGCGCAAATATCGCTATATGACAATACATTGATTATGCAATGAGTAGAATTTCTTCATTGGGAATTTGACTGATGAGCTTACAGGTCTGTTCAAACTAAGACTTTGGGACATGGCCTAGAAACACAGTGCTTGGTTTACAACATAATTATTCTAGGCCATTTGGGCACTCAAACAAACATTTGCCAGGTGCCAGGCATTGTGCTCAATGTCAGTGGTGCATCAGAGAAACAAGAGACAAAGTGTACGTCCTTTTGAAAACTATCTTATAGTAGACCAACAACACACCCTACAGAGATAAACATATAAATTAACACAGTTAAGCACACACTGTGATAAAAGCCATGAAAGAAACTGATTTAGCAAAAGGGGAAAATTAAGCCCAACTTAGTAATACTATTTAAACCTCTAACTTAGATGGTTCTATCATGGGGTTAATGAAGTAACAGGTAAGTTTTCCTCTTCCTGTTTTACTTTTTGGCTTATGTTTTCACTTTTAACTTTGATTCTCAAGTATAGATCATTGCCATTGGGATGATTTAATAAGAGAATATAAAGAAATCAATGTAAATAAGTCTTTATTATTGAAAAGAAAAAGGCAATTTAGGTATTAGATCTGCTGAAAACCTGTTTGATTTAGAGCATCAGCAACCTCTAATTCAGCACAAATATGTATCATAGGTCCATGTTATATGGCCTTCTCAAAACATTTTGTTTCTTATTCAAGAAATCTTTGCTGTTTCTTGGCAGAGAACTTATACTGATAATAGTTGTATTTATTTCTGGTTTCTTGAAGGAGAATTTATTCCATGGAACACTAAGCAAATGGCTTAATACATCTTTATATGATCTTAAATATGATACTTGCATCCAAAGTATAAAAGCAAGTAAGCAAATTCCATATCACAAGGTAGCATAGGTAATTTGGTTGAATAAAGCAGAGGCAAATGGATGAATCCTTCTTTAATAAGATTCACAAATCCTTCACTTAAACAGGGGAGACAAATGAAAACAGAGGAGGAAAAAAAAACGTTTCTCACCAGCACACAGAAGCTACTGTGAAATTGATTAAATATGGGGATTTAGACCTACGAAAACAAGATTCAACAACAACAACAACAAAATCCAACAAGATTCAACCAGAAAATCTCTTGTATTACTTTAAATAAAAGCCAATAGGTTAAGGTGGGATTGTCCCATGAGTCAACCTAAGCCAACAGCTTAAGTTTAAACACCAATCATGAAAAATAATGTGTAATTTGAAGAATCTGCTTTTTATGATGAAGCATGTTACCTCCATCTTTAAAAACTCCATAGAATTCCCTTGTGTTAGCAACTTATAAGTGTTAAGGGTTTTGTTTTGTTTTGAAATTTCATAAGCCGGTTGGGCTTTTGGAGAATAAGTGGTATCAAAAGAAACTGTTGACTTAAAACCTGATTATCCAGGCATCTGAATAGTTACTTACCTCCCACAACAGATCTAGATGAAAGGAATAAAAATATGAGGCTAATCCATGTATCTTAACTATATAAGCTGAACATGGGTTGTCTCTATTTTACATCCAAATATTCTCCCCTGTAAAATGAGTATAAATTAGGATCAAATATATTTTTATCTAAGAAACTGTGTCCTCTAATTGAAATATTTGCACCCAAACCAATTCACTGTTTATTCATGTAGGTTTCTTTCACTTCATTGTAACTGCATATTGTAATTTTCATATAAAGCTATTTTAAAAAATTTTCCTTACTTTATTCCAATTTATCAGTCTTTATAAAATTCTTGTTAACTTTTTTGCATTACTGTGTATTATTTCTCATCAGAGAATAATTTTCTCATTTATGTCACACTAAAAATATTCAGTGATATTTACTTAAAAAACATTACATTAAGATTTATTTAATTGCCTTGATGTAACCAAAATTTTTTCCTAGAAAATAACTGTAATCAAGTCTGTCCTTCTTATAGTCATAATAAGCAGGATGAATTTCTATGATTAATATAACTATCCTTCCAATTGAGGTATTCCTACATTAACTTAAACAACATATGGATAAAATAATTTATCTTGCTTATCTCCTTAATTTTTAATAAAAATAAATGTTCGTGTCTGACCTGAAGGGCACATCCCTCAACAGATACAGAGAATCTGAGTTTTACCATGGCACCTCCGGGAAGAAATAATCTGTGATGAAATAATAGATTTCTAAATACCAATTCAAAGGGATACATGCACCCCAATGTTTGTAGCAGCATTATTTACAATAGCCAAATTATGGAAGCAGCCCAGTGTCCATCAACTGATGAAGAGATAAAGAAGATATGGTATATATACACAATGGAATATTACTCAGCCATAAAAAAGAGTGAAATCTTGCCATTTGCAATGACATGGATGGATCTGGAGAGCTATGCTAAGCTAAATAAGTCAGTCAGAGAAAGACAAATACCATATAATCTCATTCATGTGGAATTTAAGAAACAAAACAAATGAGCAAAAGGAAAAAAACAGAAGAGAGCGAGAGAAACCAAGAAACAGACACTTAACTATAGAGAACAATCTAACAGTTACCAGGGGAGGTGCGTGGGCGGGGGGGGGGGGGCAGTGAAACAGGTGATAGGGATTAAGGAGTGCACTTGTGATGAGCACTGGGTGTCTATGGAAGTGCTGAATCACTATATTGTACACCTGAAACTAATGTTACACTATTATGCTGTATGTTAACTATGCTGGAATTAAAAGAAAAAATAGATTTCTAAATGGAAAGATTCAAACTCATTACACTTTTTAGTTTCATGTCAAATGAAGTTTCATTTATCATGTCACAAAAAGGAAGGAAGGAAGGAAGGAAGGAAGGAAGGAAGGAAGGAAAGAAGGAAAGAAGGAAGGAAGGAAGTCAGGCAGGCAGAAAAGCGGGTTTTGACATAGTCTGTAGGGAAAGTAGAAAGGTTTTCCATTGTTTTTGCAATTTTTATTATTTTTTAGGGTTTATTTATTTAGTTATTCACTAGTTTTTATTTAAATTCCAGTTAGTTAACATAAAGTGTAAAATTGGTTTCAGGAGTAGAATTTAGTGATTCATCACTTACATATAACTCCCAGTGCTCATCACAAGTGCCCTCCTTAGTGCCCTCCCCCACCCACCTCCCCTCCAGGAACCCTCAGTTTGTTCTCCATAGTTAAGAATTTGTTTTCTGGTTTGTTTTTTTCCCCTTCTCATATGTTCATCTATTTTGTTTCTTAAATTCCACATATGAGTAAAATCATATGGTATTTGTCTTTCTCTGACTTATTTAGCTTAGTATATATAATACACTCTAGCTCCATCCACGTTATTGCAAATGGCAAGATTTCATTCTTTTTGATGGCTAAGTAATATTCCATTGTATATATATGTGCCACATCTTTATCTATTCATCAGTCGATTGATTTGGGCTCTTTCCATAATTTGGATATTATAGATAATGCTGCTATAATCACCAGGGAGCATGTGTCCCTTCAAATCTGCATTTTTGTATCCCTTGGGTAAATACTTAGTGGTGCAATTGCTGGGTCATAGGGTAGCTCTATTTTTAACTTTTTGAGGCACTTCCATACTGTTTTCTAGAGTGGCGGCACCAGTTTGCATTCCCACCAACAGTGTAAGAGGGTTCCCCTTCTGCATCCTCACCAACACCTGTTGTTTCCTTTGTTGTTAATTTTAGCCATTCTGACAGGTGTGAGTGGTATCTTACTGTAGTTTTGATTTGTATTTCCCTGGTGATGAGTGATGTTGAGCATTTTTTCTGTGTTTTTCATGTCTTCTTTGGAAAAATCAGACAGACAAAAATCTTGATAGGAAACTATTATGTAGCGTTTCTCAACATGTGATGTACAAGTTATTTAGGCTGAACATGAACATTTTTATTTTAATATTTACTTATTAAAATGCCTACTAGAAAAATATCACTAGAAACTCAAACTAATATTTAATGTCTATTGTTGCTTAGGGTAAAACTAGCATTATTTAAGTAAAAAGATGAGTCACATTAGGAAGTTATTGAATAAATGGTAGTTCAGTTGATATGGAAAAAACTATGAAGATATTCCACAAATGATTAAGGTTTAAAAACTTGACTATAAATCTGTCATTCAAAATTGGGACGAGTAAACTGGAAAAGCTATCAGGGAGGAAATAATAAAACTATCTTTAAACTTTAAACCTTACCAATTCCACAGAATTGGACTCATGTCAAAGGAAAGAACCTGCATAGGGCATATTTCGACTGAACAAAAGGAAAGAGTTGCCATGAATCAAATACTGCTAGAAAAGAAAGTGTGCTGATTCCAATTCCTTGTCTCCAGTGGAATTTAAGAATAGTCCTGGCAAATATTTAAGAGATGTGTAGGTGGGAGTTCAACAACTGGAAAGTTACTGGACTCAGATCATTTTCCAACCCAGAAACTTTGTGCTAAAAACATAAATACACTATTAACTCATTTTTCTACACTTACTAGGGATAATGAAAGCAAAAGTAATTTAAATGCATAGAACTTTATTATCTGGTAAACTCAACCTTCATAAAAATATAAAAAAGGAAAACAGATTTGAGTTTTACTTGGCTTGTACTATTCATGTTATCTCAGCTTGGAAAACTTAGAGTCAGCACAACTTTTGCCGTTTAAGGCAAGTCTTTTATGATGGTATTTCTGACTCAAAAAGGCACTAATTTATCAAATTATATTGTCCATATTACAATAATATATCCTCATTTTTGATAACTTAATTATAGGTTTTTTTACATTGTCATTAAACTATTTCATGTATGTAGGCTCTATTCATCAGGGATTTGGGGGCAGCAAATAACAAAACCCAACTAAGAGTGGCTAAAACCAGAACTATAGTTGTTTCAGTTATAGGAAGTCTAGAAATAGGAACTTAAAGGCTAGTTCAAAAGTTTAATGAGGTCATCAAAACTTAAGACTTTCTATTTACCCATGTTCATTGACACATCGGATTTTGTTTTGTTTTGTTCATCTTAGGCTTGTTGCCTTATAGTTGCAAGCTCCAGATATCACAATTATATTCAAAATTAGAAGACAGTGGGGGGAAAGGACTTTCCCCTCCTCAGCCTATGTCTTTTTTTTTTTTTTTTTTTTTTTTTGAGGGTGGAGGGGCAGAGAGAGGGAGGGAGAGAGAATCTCAAGCAGGCTCCATGCCCAGGGTGGAACCCAACACAGGGCTGATTTCACAACCCTGAGATCACAGCTGGAGCCGAAATCGAGAGTCAGACGCTTAACCAACTGAGCCACCCAGGAGTCCCATCAGCCTATGGCTTCTTATTAGGAAATAAAAGCTTTGCTTGAAGACCCCAGAAGATTTCTTTTGACATTTTATGGGCCAGAAAGGGTTCACACACCTGTAAGTGCCATTGGAAAAGTTATACAAGGCAAATAGGTAAGACAGAAACTGGGGATTAGCTTAGATCAGTTGTGATTTAATCTGATATTTGGTACATTGCTCTTGCTAAAAAGCTGTGATTCTGACAGTGAGAAAGAAAGGCAGAATTGTTGGATAAGCAATAAATCAGGTCTATCACATAAATCTTATACTTTCAAGGAGATCTAAGTTCCCTGAGGACAAGAAGAAGAACTTCCTTTTTATTAACTTAATGCCAAGGGAAAACATAATTTTGTAGGTACTAAAAGATGTGTTGAATTTAACTGAGATACTTAAAAAAATCAATTTAAATTAAAAAATGAGTATCACAAAAGTTGATTGATATACTCATTTTTCCACCAATAATCCCATCTATCCACCTATCAATTTATATTCATATTTAGAAAAAGGGTCACATTTATTTTTAGGGGGGAAGGGAGTTTCAGAAAAAAAAAAAGGAAGCTGAAAGAATGAACAGAAAAATTTGCAATGAGACTGACTTGATGATTCACATGAAGGTGTATCAAAAGAACCAGGTCTAGTAGATTTCAAGGTTAGGTGACTGGAACATTCATGAAGACATAGAAAGAAATGGGGAAAAGAGAGGAAATTCCTCCAAATTTAAAAAGTCACATTTTTATATATTAAATATTTAAAACTCACAAACTTTGCAAATTATGACAGGCATAAAATAAATCAATTTTCTATTCACCATTCTTTAAGCTCTCTGCTTTTATTGAACCATGTCTGATCTGGCTCAAAATCCCAGCCAGTGATGTCTTTAACAATTTGAAATATTGTATTTCTTAGTTCTGGGATTTCTAATTAATTCATTTTTATACTTTTTATTCCTCTCCTGAAAATCCCAGGCCTTCACTAATTACAACCATCCTTTCCTGTACATTATTTAACATAAGTAATTATAAAAACCTTTGTACATCTGAGTCACCACCACTGGATCTGTTTCTATTGACTATTATTCTCTTGAATATGGTGATTTCCTGATTTTTTTCATAAGTATAGTAGTTTTTTTATTATTAAATTGAAGATAATACTTTGTAGAGATTATAGATTTTCTTAGCTTTCTCAAATTTTTTTTTTCTAACATACATTTAAATTATCTATGGATCACTTAAATACTATGGAATGTTTTATTAGGCCTTGTTAGGGCAGGGCTATTTTGGTTTTGCCCTTGATCCTCAGGCATGGCCATTACTGTAAATTTTATTCCTCACATGTCCCTTCTAAGTTTTCCACTGAAAACAGTTTTTATGAAGCCCCTCCAATTAGGTAGGACTTCAACATAAAACTCTTATTCCCTAGTGTGGAAGCAGATGGAATCTCTTCTCATATTTAAGCTTTCTCTCTGTTGTTTTCCCCACACAAACTTGGGAATGCCTTCAGGAAAGACTGGTTAAATGTGGATCTTTGCGAGTTTACTTCTTTCCTTTCAAGGGTTCTATTTCTTCCTATTTTTCTCTGCTTCTGGTGTCTCTTTAATGTTTTCACACAATTTTTTTTCTTAAAATTTTGTCAAGAATTCATAATCACTTCAGTAAGAGGGTAGGTAGGCTAGTAAAACCCCATTTTGTTTTCAGATGTGATAATTGTATTGTGGTTTTGTTAAAAGAAGAGGAACATTCCTTAATAAATATATACTGAAATATCTATAAAGGTAATGCATATGTCTGGGATTTTCTTCAAAATATTATAGAAACAGTGGAATTAAATGCTTTGTGTGTTAGATGCCTATAAATATTTGTATTATTGGCTTCAATTAGTACTCATGAAATACTATCAAAAACAGAAAGAAAATAAATATAAATCTATATGTTTTAGGTTGAGTAATGTATAAAAAATGTTTATATGAAACAGTATTGACCAGAAAACCACACTGATTCTTCTTTAATTTGCTAATACTTATAAATAATTTTTCTTTAGATACTTCAAACACTATCATGAAACTTACATTATATTTTGGTATTTCCTTTTTTTTTTTTTTTCCTTTTCAACATCTTGGATGTTGTCAGAAAGAATTAAAACACAATAATAAATTGACAATTAGAGAGTGGATGAGCTTTATTCATTTAATTCTGCCATGTTGACAAATTTATAAAAAATACTTTTTAAAACCCTGAAAATGGAATCCAAGCATGCATGGCCCTGCAAAATCTAAGTTATAGAATATCAAATTAAAGAAGACAAACGTTTCTAAGGTATAAAATAGTTCAGCCAAAATATCTGGCTGCCAACTCAAAGATAAATCAAGATCATAGATTGGCAGGTTATTTTTTTTTAATGGGAAAATACTTACCCTACCATTCTTTATCTGCAAATGGCAGAACTTTATTTGAAATAAGAAGGCATTTTGAGGGAGAATATGGAGTAACTCACAAGACTGAAGGGTAAATGGGCACCTGGGTGGCTCAGTTGGTTAAGCGACTGCCTTCGGCTCAGGTCATGATCCTGGAGTCCCGGGATCGAGTCCCGCATCGGGCTCCCTGCTGAGCAGGGAGTCTGCTTCTCCCTCTGACCCTCCCCCTTCTCATGTACTCTCTCTATCTCATTCTCTCTCTCAAATAAATAAATAAAATATTAAAAAAAAAGACTGAAGGGTAAATGGCACAATCAGGGCTCAGAAATTTCAAGAACTACATCAGTATCTATAGAATGGGAGCCAATGGATTTTCTCAGAGCAAGCTGGAATACCAGCATCGGCAGTCTTACGAAGACTGCAAGAAAGGAGACGGAACAGTTCCTTAAAGGCAAACAGAGTTGCAGCAACCAGAAGAAAGTGAAAGGGATGTGGGAAGGAAAAACCATTAGGTACCATATACCTGTGTTCCAAGAAAGCAGGAAAATATTGCTAAGACTGCAATAAAGGCAAAAAATAACAAGGCAATTTCACTTTAAAAATACCAACAATAGTTGTAACAAAATATTCACTGGGATATTCATAAACTTCATATCCCTAGAAGGATATGAAGACACTGGGACAGATAGAAAATATCCAAATATCAGCCAAGAGAAATAGATTTTTTTCTTCTGCTTCAACTGCAGCAACTGGTTGAATTCCTCAATATGGTAATACGAAACTGGCAACATGGAGACTCATACAAAGGAGAAGGACTCTCCTCTCTAATGCAAGGAAACTGATTTGAGTTGTCACACTTTGGAACTACAAACTGAGATTACCCTTCCTTTAACATCTTAGAATCATTTTTCTTTGAAGGTATTTAAAATCCAGGCCAAAATATCCATTGTTTTTGGTGGGGTAATTTGGCCATGAAAGAAAGAAACACCACACATGTGCTCATAAAAATCCTTAATTAAGTATACCAGAAATCAACTTGAGTTAGCTTATAGAAATAAAACAAACATTATGAAGATTCAAAGTACTTTCCATTTTCCAAGGGTGAGGATACAACAAGGCCACAGAAAAAGATGTGAACAGGGAATGGAAAGTATCCGGAACATAGGACTTACTTTACCTCTATTTTTATTTTTCCCTGCAGAACGACCCATTTTTCCTTTTTACTTCTGATTGATAAATAAGGGCTGCATTATAGCAGTTCTGGAAAAAGAATATGACTGGCCCGGTTTGAGTAAGTCATCTTCTCCTTAGATGAAATCAGATGAGTCCAGGAGAGAAGTCTTTTACTTTCAAATTAACTGTAACATTCCATTCCTATGGGTAAAAGTGTTAATAAATGTATTACAATGAGCCTGGAAGGCATTGTAAAAGTTACCTTGTTCAATGGATAGAAGCTGTGAAAACTTAAGTCAGTTTTGCATGTGTGTCTTTTTCATTCTTTTTTATTTTTTTAACAGAAATGGGATTTGAATTTAGAAGGATATAATAAGGAAAAATATTATAAACAAAGAGAAATTTGTGATATGGATCACAGGTTGAAAATAGTGAGATAAGGAATTGAGAGCCTGGCTGGGGAGATTACCAAAAGAATCACTGGGAAGAACAGTGTGGCCACAGTGGCTTTGTAGCCAAGAACAATAAGGTTGGTCATTGAAAATGAAGCTCAGAAACAGTCACAGCCAGACTTCAGGGTGGATCTGTAAAATAGCAATTACTGAGGTGGAACTAAGTCATCAAGACTGAGCCAAGAGACCAGACCCCGAGGTCACCACCAAGCTAAGAGACCAGACCTCAAGGTCTTTGACTAGCTGGTGAAAGAGCTGGTTGCTCAGGAATAGAGCTCAATTAACTGTACCCCATGGACACCACCAGTGAACACACAAATACTGGATGAGTCATCCTGAAAAGAGATCAGTGGTAAGTAAACCCCAGGCAGCTTTTCCTACATGAAACACAATAAATATCTTTCACTTACCTCCAGGTGCCATCTTGGGAAAGGCTGCTGCAGGGGTGAGGGTGGGGAGGGGGGTGATGAAGCAGCCCTAATAGGAACCTGACTTCTAACCTGGATAAATATTTAACAGAGAGGGTCTATTTAGACCTGGAAGGTACCGTTAAACCAGAAGGTGCTCAGATATTGCTGATAAACAAATGTTTCTCCCTGCTGCCTAGGATAACAATCTATGAAAAAGTTTAGATAAGTTACATAAAATAATTTAGCTATGATTTTTGTGCACACCTGAGTGTATGTACACTTCTACAGCCCAGTAACATTGATAAAAGCCTAACAACCTGGATCTAAAGTACAAAAAGTAAACATAATTTATAAGAGGAGGAATGAAATAAGAGGAAAAGGAAAGGCTATGAAAATGTCATGGTGAACAAATAATGATAGTGGGAGACACAAGCGTATCATAAGAGAGAACGAGCTGAGTCATGTCTTACAAAATCAGGTGAGATGCAAATGAAGGGAAGTCAAATTTACTCCTAAAAATCCTTGGGAAGGCGCTGTGGTACTCCTGTGTCATCTCTCAATAAGGACAATTCAAGGATGTCTTATTGAGTTCTAAGACTCTAGCTGCTAGAATCCCTAGCCCACAGATTATCAAAGACGTTATAAAACATTCACTTTCCATACCAAATATCTTGAGAGAAAATTTTTTCAATGAGAAAATTTGCACTTTTGCATTTGATAGAATGTGGCTACAAGTGACTAATTAAATTTCGAATTTTCTTTGGATTTTTTTGTTTTGGATCGCACATATTCAGGAATTGTTGCAAATAGATAAAAATGCATTACAAAATTATTTTCAATTTGAAAATTGAGTACAAATGTTAATTTTACAGTTTAAAAAGGAGTTCATGTATTTAATTAAATATTGACTTTTTAAATTTTCAACCTACTGTATTTTGAAGTCAGTATATTTTAATTCAAGGTTCAAATATTTTCAGAGGTCTTTTAATAACTCCAAAACCTGAAAACAGCTTGCTTCAAAGGTAAACCAGGATCGAGTCCAACGTAGCCAACATCAGGAAGAACAATAATGACAACCACAAAAATCACTGTTTTTCAGCTGAACACTTTATGTGCAATTTACATTGAGTTTGAGAGCCATGTAGTAAACTATAAATATAAATATACAGATATATCTATTTTTTATTTATTTATTTTTTATGGTGCCAGTTTTAAATACGGTTTTATTTAAGACATTGCATTTTCCACTTAACAATACAGTGCTTTTAAAGTGCAATGTTTATATTTCCTTTCCCTGTGTATATATCTTTATCTCTCTCCCCATACACACACATATATATAATATATAAGATACATATATTTATCTTGAATACTAGAATTAAATACAACAGGGTGAACAGTCAAACCAAGCTACACATGCAGGAAACCTGATCACTTTAGGGAGCAACAGATACCCCATATCTCCGCCTCCTTTGGTCCATACACTTATCAGCTGAAATGGTAGGAAGAATCACCCACACAATTTACATGGTGGGTTTTTCTTCAGCTTCCCTCTGCTGATTTCTCTCTTTCCTTCTCTCTCCGTGTCTCCCCATTGTGTGCAATATAGTTTGCTCTGGAACTCCAAGGTGAAATCTGAGGAGCTACAAGAAAGTCAGGGGAGAGCACACTCAAGTGAGGGTATCAAGGATCATTCATAAAGAAGCAACCTTTTGAGAGTGGCATTAAAAGAAAAGTAACATTTTAACAATATTTTTTTCAGGAGGGTTGGCATTTTTGGTGATAAAAGAGCATAAACAATGGAATAAAGGCAGCAAAGCCTGGGCATTTTTGAAGAGTAGTGAGCTCAGAGTGTGTTCAGAAAAACAGCAAGAAATAAGGTTGGAAAAAAAGAGATCAAAACAAAACACACGGATTTTTTTTCCTAGTATTATTCCATACTATTTGGAGGTGTGTTAAGGACAAATGTTTTCCTTGCCTCTCCTGCAGGCTTTAAACCACCTGAGTTCCTAACTTAAAGCTTGATGGTCTTATTAAGGCTAGTAATTACTACTTGCTGCCTTTCACATTCCACACTGCCTTGCCTTCAAAGTTGCCTAATTAATACCAAGGCTGCCTTCCACATGTCTCACTCTACTCATCTGATGGTGTTTGCTCTAGTGCTCCTTGCAACTCGCAACAGTAATACTGGGAAGTTAGAAGGAAAGGAGGGAAGGAGCTGCTACTGTCTGACACACTAAAAAATAAAATCTGAAGGTGCACACCCTCAGCTGTAAATACCTCTTCGATGACAGTCAGCTGAAGGAGTTCAACCTTTCCCCTTTCTAAATGATCTTACATACTTTCTGTCTAGGCAGTGTTAGTCGGCTGGTGAGTGCTAACCAGTAGGGAAGTTAAGACCAGCACTCCTTTGCAAAGATTTAGAGTGTGAATCCTGGATGGGAGCTGCTCAGATGGAAAGGCCTGTTTCCATGGCAACAGGCGCAGTTCCTCTTGTTTCAGTTTGTCACTCATCACGGCGATGTTTGCCTTGGGAGACTGTGCTAAGCGTTTCTAGCCGCATTTTGTTGTGGATTCAAGAGACTGCATGGCAAGGCTGCTATGGTTACCAGGTTTTTGTCTTAGGGGAGATCCTAGAATAAAGTAATCTCCCTGGTTCCAACAGAAATTTTAAATAACTAGTACTGCAATCAAAAGCAAAGAAGTTGTGATAACTGACTCCCTTCTTGGACAATGGTAACAAAGTCTGACTCCTTTGTGTGCGTATGTGTGCGTATGTGTGTGCTTATGGTGATGGGGCAGTGGGAAGTTAGAAGTGAGAAAGGGTAAGATTAGAACAAGAAATAAAGAGAACACAGCATGATCATTTACCATTCCTTTTAAAATTAAGAAAAAAGAATGGTTCAAAATATATATACAGTAAATATACACATATTCAAGGAATTTCTTTCATCAGTCTGCTATATAGCTTAACTCAAATGAATTTCTCCCCACACTCATAAAAATAATCCATTTCCCAACCATGACCCCTTCCCTAGCACTGATCAGTTAGGGTGCTGAAGGGATATATGAAAACAGAAAACCTTCGAGCTAATGACACTGATACTTTAGAGATTTTATTTGCTCCTTATTCTTACTCTTCATGGGTCTCGAGATTGGAGCAAAGAAACAGCCATAGAAAAGGCCACAACCAATGCTGTCTTTTTTTTTTTTTCCCAATTATATAGTTACTATTACATCTCTAGAGCAGCAGACCGCTGCAAAAATGATAACCATTAGCAAAAATTTACTTTATAAAAAATTACTAAAAATAAAATTGTAATATGCTCCGAGATGGACACCTATTTTTATTTTTTATTTTATGATTTCTACATATCTACAACAAAAGATTCTACAATGTGATAAGAATTTTTTTTTAAGATTTTATTTATTTATTTGAGAGAGAGAGAATGAAAGATAGAAAGCACGAGAGGGAAGAGGGTCAGAGGGAGAAGCAGACTCCCTGCTGATCTGGGAGCCCGATGTGGGACTCGATCCCGGGACTCCAGGATCATGACCTGAGCCGAAGGCAGTCGCTCAACCAACTGGGCCACCCAAGCGCCCTACAATGTGATAAGAATTTAAGCAAGTGCATTACTTGCTTTGTTTCCCTTAAATTTCACTAAAAACTTTTAGGGAAACTATTATTTCTCTTTTCAGAGAGACTACAGCTAGTTGGCAGAACTATTTGACATTAGACATAGAGTCCCACGATTTCATCTATCCAAGGATAGAACATTCTCATTTTTCTTTTTTTTCTTTTTATTTTTTTTAAAGATTTTATTTATTTATTTGAGAGAGAGAGAATGAGAGATAGAGAGCACGAGAGGGAAGAGGGTCAGAGGGAGAAGCAGACTCCCTGCTGAGCAGGGAGCCCGATGTGGGACTCGATCCCGGGACTCCAGGATCATGACCTGAGCCGAAGGCAGTCGCTTAACCAACTGAGCCACCCAGGCACCCCAGAACATTCTCATTTTTCAAATCACCCCAAATCAGAACCCTACTGTAGGTACTCCCTTATTATTTCCTGAGACCTGAGAGACCTATGAATTACCAAGAAGTTGTCAATAGCTACACAGTATTTTCAATGTCTATAAACAGTGATTATTTCCCACTTCATTTGTGGATTTTGACAAATCATCTGTATTTATATAGTTATAATACATTCTTTCATTCTTAGAAAACATTTAATCAGCAACTAACTATGCTGTGACAAATTCTTTAATAGGTTATGAATATATGATATGCATTGTTTTCTCAGAATATGCTTTTGGGAAATATAGCAAAAGATATTTAACTAGATTTAATCTTTTTGCCTTAAAGTTGAATGGATGCAGCCAAGGTTCATGGGGCATGAAATAGCAGAGAGACATCTGGAGAAGAAACTGGCTCTGCCCATAGGGCAGGGACAGATGGTTCCCCCCAATGAAATGGGAAGTTGGTTCTACCCCTCTAGGGACCTGCACAACTGTGTATATTCTCCATAAATTGTATCTCTAAATTCCTCTACTGAGATTGAAGTAGAATGGATCTGCAAGTAAATCCAGCTTTCCTCTTTTTTCTTTTCCTAGATTTTGGTCACACTGCAGTAAAAATACTTTTCAAATGCTATTTTTCTTCCATAAACTTTATTCCCAGCATAAATATGTTGAGAGCTTTTAAAAGAATTTAGCTTGAAATTCAAGGCCATTTTGCAAGATGCAACCAAAGAATATACCACATAGGAGTCATGCTAATTGCAGGTGTTGAGAAAACAATCCCATCCTGAACAGACAATTTTGTGAAGAAACTGGATGCATGTATGTGCATGCATATATGTATTCATAATCCTGTGTTTATGTAAATATATGCATAGCCTATACCAAGTTTTCAGATTTTAACCAGAAGGGTAATGAAAGCCTGCATTAGTGCTTTATGCATAAATAGCATTCTGCAGCTATTTTTTGAATGCATGAATGAATGAATGTCAAGAGAAAAGGATGAATATTGCCTGACTGCCTTAGTTAAAATGGAATGTTATTATAGGGCCTAACTCAGAGTTTAAGATTTGCATGATCATTTTTCTTTATTGTATTTCTCATTTGCTTAATATTCTAGTTGCTTATACATTTTATGATTAAAAGGTAATTATTTTGTTATAAACAAGTAGTACTTAAAATCTATTTTATGCCTTGCATACATACGTTATTGAGGTTGGCAAATTATTTACTCTCTGCCTTCTCTCCAGTGCCACCTACTTGCAACATTCATAGGTTTATTCTTTCATGTGAGAATTCTTTATGGAGGCCTTCGTGCAGTGCATTGGGTACTGATGGAGGGGAGACTGACTGGCCATACATACATCTGTGAATGTTCACCCAGAGTACTGCGATTAAAGGTCAATGTGTTTTAAATTATCTTAATTGATGAATATATTAAGATTAATCAAAAATATATGCCTGCTCTAAAATAAGTCCAGCTTGTCACCTGACCACCCACAAACCTTTACTGAGCATCATATATGAGTGAGGCTTTCCTGTGGAGAATAGAGACATGAATCACAGAATGTCTTCCAGAAAATGCACTGTTTCGTGGCCTGCCCAGGGTTTCATAGTCTTGACTTTTGACATTCCATCACCTTGGCAGAACATCCTTCTGTTTCTTCGTGCAATATTTCCTCTAACTTTAAGACCCAACTCAAAAATTACTTCCCTTTGATGCTTTCCACAGCAGTTTGGTCTCCAAAAAAAAGGCATATGGTACCCTTTCCCTTCCTCTCCATAACAGTCTAACCTCAACTCTATCATGGAAGAGACCAAGTTGATATTTTAAATTTTTTTAGATAATTTTAAATACATATGCAGTTATAAGAAATAACACAGAGAACTCCCAT
Source organism: Zalophus californianus (assembly GCF_009762305.2). NCBI lineage: Eukaryota > Metazoa > Chordata > Mammalia > Carnivora > Otariidae > Zalophus > Zalophus californianus. The sequence continues at coordinate 41,551,004 of NC_045595.1, read as the reverse complement.
GTACTCTTTACTCAATTTCCTTCAGTGGCAACATCTTACTGTGCTACAATATCACAACCAGAATATTGACATTGATACAGTCAAGATACAGAACATTTCCATCAACAGAAGGATGCTTTATACATCCAACCACATCTGTAACCCACCTACATCTTCCTTCTCTCTCCCACTCCATTTCTATAATTTTGTCATTTCAATGCTATATAAATGGACATATAGCATCATATATGTAATATATAGACACATTATAGATAATATACAAATACTGTAATCAATTATATTATGTACCTGTTATACATCTATATAATATATAGTATATCTATAATATGTTGTTATATATCTATAACAAATACATGTATAGATAATACATAAGTGGATATATAAAAATGGATAATGAAGTATGTAATCTTTTGGGATTGCTTTTTTTTTAAGATTTTATTTATTTATTTGAGAGAGAGAATTAGAGATAGAGAGCACTAGAGGGAAGACGGTCAGAGGGAGAAGCAGACTCCCTGCTGAGCAGGGGGCCCAATGCGGGACTCGATCCCGGGACTCCAGGATCATGACCTGAGCCGAAGGCAGTCGCTTAACCAACTGAGCCACCCAGGCGCCCTTGGGATTGCTTTTTAACTAAGCATGTTTCCCTGGAAAGTCATGGAGGTTGTATGTGTACCAATAATATGGCTGTACTACTGTTTGTTTAATCATTCACCTTTTGAAAGACATCTGGGTTATTTCTAGTTTTTGACTACTAGGAATAAAACTGCTATAAACATTCATGTACAGGTTTTTGTATGAACCTAAATTTTCATTATCTGGAATAAATGCTCAAAAGTGCACTTGCTCGGTCATATGGTAGTTTCATTTATGTATTTAAGAACCTGCCAAGTTGTTTTCTAGAGTGGCCATATCATTTTACATCTGCACTAGCAATGCATGAATGCTCTAGGTTCCTCTGCATTCTTCTCAGCATTTGGTGTTGGCACCATTGTTTATTGTTAGTCATTCTGGCTCACAAAACAAAACAAAACAAAAAATAATGTAAACAGACTAATCACAGGGCAATATAAGAAATGCTAAGGTAGGGGGTGGCTAGGTGCCTCAGTCAGTTAAGTGTGTGACTCTTGATCTCAGCTCAGGTCTTGATCTCAGGGTTGTAAGTTCAAGCTCCAGATGGAGTCTATTTAAAAAAAAAAAAAAAAAAGGAATGCTAAGGTAGAAATAAAGATAGTGTTCAAAGAAAACATGTAGACAAAGCTTCTAATTCAATCTTGAGTGGGGATTTAAAGAAGTCTACTGAGAGAAGAAGCTAATTAGGTGGAATATAAAGAATGAATACAACCCATTCAGGAGAAAAGATGAAGGAAAACTCTTGCAAGAAGAAGTCATATTGCCATGCCCAGGAATAAGAGGCAGCACCAGACAAACTGGGAAAATGCAAGTAGCTTGGGATGTTAGCAGACAATAAGGAATTTGAGGAGGAGAATATGGGAAGGTGAGGAAAAATCAAATAACAAAGGGCCTTGCGTGCCTTGTTGAGATTTGGCCTTCATCCAGACGGTAAAGGCTTGAGATAGAAATGACGGTCTCATTTGGAAATATACCTACTTCTTCTTCCCAACTGGCACTATCTTAATTTAGGCAATTAATGTGTGAGCAGGAAAAGAAAACCCAAGAAGGAGACAGAGAAGGAGTGGTCAATGACAGTAAATGAATCCTTGTAGGCAAAAAGGTGAAGGCCACCAAGTGCAATAGGAAACCAACGAGGAGTTTAGAGTAAGGGTCAGCAAACTACATGTGTGAGCCAAATCCAGCCCACTACCTGCCATTGTAAATAAAGTATTATTGGAACACAGCTGCATCCATCTATTTATATATGGTCTGTGGTCACTTTTACCTATGATAGCAGAGTTTAGTTGAGACAGATACCCTCTATCCCACAAAATCAAACATATCTACTATCTGGCTCTTCATAGAAAGTGTTTGCCGATCCTTTGTTTAAAGCAAAGGCACAGTTGATCAAGAAAAGGATCAAGTGTCCTCTGGATTTATCAGTAAGTAGGTTTTTGGCGATTCCGAGAACAGTTTTCAGTGAAACAGTTGGTGCTAAACTTGAAGAACGGGATAAAAGGAAATGTAGAGACTAAAAGCAGCCAAGTCTTTCAAGATATATTCACCTTCCCATCACCAACTCGCCCTTGCCCCAGTCTCCACCATTAAAATGTATTTCCTCCATTTACAGATGAGGAAACAGTGATTCAGAGATTTCTAACAACTTGGCCAAAGTTGCACAGCAAGTAGATAGGGACCAGAACTGGAATCTAATTACTATTTAATCAAAATCCACATTCTTTCTGCTGGACTGTATTTTTCCCTAGAATGTAAGACCCAGGAAATTGTCTTAGATTCTAAAACTTGTGAACTTAGAAGGCAAAGTATTCTTGCAGTGAAAATGACATCTTGAAACCTCATCTGTTAGCCCTGCTGACAGGTACACTAAAAGAGTGAGATCATTTAATAACTATGTTCAATTAGTCCAAAATCATTCTCTCTCCAAATGTAAAGGATTCTTACTCCCCAGACCCTTCTAATTTTCTGAAACTGCCTACTCAGAGTAAGTTTTGGAGACATAATGGAGTTCACTTACAGTAGCATCTGTTTTAAAATATTTTGCACAGCAAAGACAATGAATAAATGCAGTCTTTTAAATTAATAGCTATTAAAGGAACAATAATAACAACAATAACAATAGGGGAAGGGAAGTGTTTCTAAGAAAAGGAACAGAGAGACCTGGTAGACCCGAACTTAACTATCTTATAAAGCTTTACATGAAAAACCTGAATAAAAGGATATGACCAGGGGCACCTGGGTTCTTCAGTCTGTTAAGTGTCTGCCTTCGGCTCAGGTCATGATCTCAGAGTCCTGGGATCGAGCCCCCATCAGGCTCCACACTCATCAGGGAATCTGGTTCTCCCTTTCCCTCTGCTCCTGCTCGTGCTCTCTCTCTCTCACTCTCTTTTTCTCTCTCAAATAATTCTTTTTAAAAAAGGATATGAACATGTTTTCCTAACATGTAATTGAGTATTTCTCAAATTCACAGTCTTATGTTATAGGAGACATTAGTTTCAATTTTTCCTCATTTCTTTGTCAAATTTCTGACCAACAATTTTAGGTAAGATTAGCAGGCAGAGGGAGAGGGTTGCTATCATATATGTCACCATTCATTACAAAATACCCTAAAGCAGTAATACTCAGTGGGAATCATCTTGCCCCTCCAGGGACATTTGGCTATGACTGAAGATAATTTTGGTTGTCACAACCTGGGACAGAGGAAAATGCTACTAGTATCTAGTGGGCAGAGGCCAAGAGGTGCTATTACACATCCCATAGTGCACGGGATGGACGATGGTCCCCCCACCAAAGAATCTACTGGCCTAGAATGTCACTAGTGCCCAGGTTGAAAAATCCTGCTTCAGAGGAACACCATGTGGCACACTGGCATTTCAGTCAATGACACAGTCACCAATATTCCAAACATACTAATTACACATGGGCAACCATTATTTGCAAAGTCATGAAGTAGAATTCTTAAATTGTCAAAGTTGGGAAGGATAGCCTAAATGGAAAAATTAAATAAGGATGATTCAAAGAAAAAGATAATGCATTATATCAGTATTACCGAGTATAATGCTCAATGAAAACTGCCCTCTTAAAAGATGGCATTACACACATGTATGACTATGTACAAATACCCTTTGGACCAGCAGCCTGGAACTACATAAAAACAGTACAATAAAGACCTATATGAAGCATGTTGCCAATCTATCCACAAAGAGAGAGAGAAATGGTGATCTTAAAGGTATTTGTCAAACAAGCTGCAATGCTGTATAACTAATGGCTAATTGCTCATCTAGAACATACTATCTATCAGGCAGAACAAAGGTGGGTAATTTGCTATAATCTACTGAGATGATTTACCAAATTACTGCAAAAAAATACACTTAGCTCATATTACAGTTATGACACTAAACCAATCAAACCCCCATATACTCAGAATTAATGGTGATTTGGCCTAACTTTCCTTTGTGGGCTTTAGAAAATATACTCCGAGGAAATAAATCAAAGGTATTATAAAAACCTCAACTGGAAACTGAAAATTGACATCTGAATTTTTCCAGAACTACTATAAAGATTTCAATAAAGTTTGGTACTCAAAAACTGTAATATGGGAAAATGCCTTAATAATTTTAAACATGAATTAAATTTGTTATTACATTGTTACTATTATAAAACAAATTATATACCAATATTAGTGTGTAATTTAATTTGAACAGAAATTTACTTTCTTGGATCTTAAAAATAAACTCTACAAAGAGAAATGGAGAAAAATCTTCTGATAGCTGACTTTGTCATCAAGTAAGCTCTAGAAACACACTCTGGTAAATTGGATCATTGCTCTCAATTTTTCATTCCTGTCCTATATTAGAATTATAGATTCTATGCCGTTTGTCATATAACCTTGCAATGTGAGTAGAGTATACTTCCTCACTCAACTGATGTTGGGTTTAGACATCTGACTTGCTTTGCCCAATAGGATGTGGTCTAAAGTGACCAAGTCTGAGCTATAAGTTGAAGCCATAGAAGGCATTTCATAATTCTCACTTTTTTTACGTTGTTTACCATTAGAGAAATATGCCTCACACAGCTATTAACTAATTAATTGGAGACATGTAGGGCTAACCCACAGACTTGGAAACCAGAAAAAATATTTGTTGCTGTAAGCCAATGAGATTTTTGAGGTTGGTTGTTAGACAGCAAAAACTGACTATTACACTTATTAAAGACCTCTCTAGCAATGCTTATACTGTGGATGTTTGATGCTTACCCCTCCAGCATTTGTTTCCCTGATTTTCAAGTGGACACCCACCTTCAGTCCACACAGTTTAGCAAGAAGTGCTGGGGTAAATCAGGTTTTGGCATTCCTCTGGGTGCTGTGATTTGATCTGCACCATGGATGCATGATTTTAGAAGGGCCAAGGAGAAAACATTTCAGAACTTTTGGAAGACCTACCAAAAAATAATTTTACTGTTTCCTCCTAGTCTTTTACTAGAAGAATGGGAAGTTGAGGCTATGCAGACATCTTGCCCACATAAGAGAAGCCCAGAATTACCAACACTTAATTCAACAAAGTTGAAAGTAGAGTCAAGAGACAGAGGGAAACAAATTCTGAAGATGTGGCCCAGTGCTGGGCCCAACTACACCTGAAGAAAAATCTAGCTTTGCATTTTTTTTATGTGTTGATAATTACCGATTCCTTAATATAATCTGAATTGAGTTATTAGCCTCTGACCACAGAGAGATTCTTAATGGATATATCATCACTTATTTGAATTTAAAGGACAGGAAATAGAGAAAATATATTTTTAAAATGCAAGTTCCTTTTATTCAAACTGAAACACTCAGCAATTCTGTAATGTGTATAGAAAGAATACAATAATAATAATTATGTGTATAATTACTATAATATAATATATATAATAATATAATGTGTATAAAAAGAAGAATTCAGTCTAGAAAGAGAACAATTATAAAAGCATATGCAAAGTAGATGCTTAAATCTCCTTCTATTCATATAATTTTCTTGTAAAAGTGAGTATCATTATAACATAATTATAGTTTATCCAAATCCCAACATGAAATTAACATTTCAAAGATATAATAGAATTATAACAGTTTTCCTATGGGACAAAATATTTTATCAATTCAGACTAAATTTATAATCTCCCAAACTTCACATGAAATATAACAGACTGTCTAAAACTCTACTAAATTTAAAATGAACAAGTTTTAATCCCAGGTTTATAAACAAGACACAAAAATACCTCTGATAACAGAGGGAGTGAAGTATGTCTGTCCTGAAGTCAGGTCTGCATTAATCTGTTTGTCCAGATAAGACAGGCAAAGTATTTGTTTGTAATTGAGTGAAAGAAACTTATTTCTATCACTTAAATAAGGTTGCCTTGACTCACTGAAAAGTTTCCCTTGGTGACCATTAGTAATGTATACATATTGCCTAAAGTGATTAAGTGTTTGATAAGTAAATTACCAGATGTTAATATTTCACTTCGAGTTGCTTAGTTACCACCTATATTTTAGAATTTTCTATTTCTTTGACTGCAATCGGGATACACACTATTTTATATAATTTATAAAACACTGAATGGTGCAAAGAAGATAAAAGCCAGCCATGTTCTAAACACAGGATATTTATTACTGTTACTACGTTATTGTATTTCTGTCTAGAATTTATTTTCTAGAATTATATTGCTTATATTATCATGTGCCCTTTTTACACTTAGTATATTTGAATATTTTCCTATGATAATTATTTGTTAAAAACAATTTAAAAGATCACAACAACTCACATCTCCAAATTCCTACAATAATCTCCATGAATTGCATCATCTCATTATCTATCCGGCCCAACTATACCCCCCCTTTCACTTGACTCTGGTCAAAACAGACTCCCCTCACTTCTTCCAACATGCCACGATGGCCCCACCTTGTTGTCCCTTCCACCTGGAATGCTTTCCCTCCTGATGTGCATTGGTCATTCTACCTCCTCCAAATGGCAAATCTCTGTGAGATGCACCATGGCCCACCAGGTGACAATGACCATGGTTTCTGGAGTCAGAATTCACATACTAGCTGGTGACCTTGGGGACACTGCTGAATCTCTCTGTGTTTGGGGGAATAACAATAGGTACCTCATGGGCCTGCTGTGAGAATTAAATACATCTCTATTGCAAAACCCTCTTCGTTACCAGCATTCTCATTGTATCAAGCCAGCTCTTTTTTCTAATGTCGCTCTTTCCATAGAGCATGTGTCATTTGAGAATATGCTCTATTACTTACTGGTTTGTATATTTTTATTACAAATTACTGATGTACTATGTGTATTGTTTACCGCTTTATCTCCTCTCACTAGAATATAAGGTCCATTGATGTGAAGATTTTCACCTGAAGACTACCTCAAATCTGCACTCAAAGACAAAAACAAACAAAAAGTTAACACTAATGTAGGATGTACAAAACCATCACTATCCTAAGCTTCTTAAATGTAGTGATCATTTGTTCCTTGCCATAACCCATGAAATAGGGTATTATTATAATTATTATTATCTCAGTTTTACAGATAAGAAAATGGAAACATTCAAATCCTTAAGCAATCCTCCCCACTGGTAATGCTATTAAATGGTGAGAGGAGGATTTGAACCTAGGCAGTCTGGCTTTATTTTTTATTTATTTATTTATTTTTATTATGTTATGTTAATCACCATACCTTACGTCATTAGTTTTTGATGTAGTGTTCCGTGATTCACTGTTTGCATATAACACCCAGTGCTCCATGAAGAACGTGCCCTTTTTAATACCCATCACCAGGCTAACCCATTCCCCCACCCCCTTTCCTGGCAGTCTAGCTTTAGAGAGAATGCTTTTGACCATTATGCGATGCTTCTGATAAACGTGGAATGATTAGATGTGCTGAATAAACCAAAGAAGGAAGCACCGTCCTATTAATAGGGTCAACTTTCTTTCATATGCCTCACCTCCTTCTGAAAAAAAAGTAAATTCTAGTTCCTCTAAGACATTGTTTTTTCTAATCAGAGAAATGTAGGCAGGAAGGTAGAATAGTGAGGCTTTTACTTCTCATCCCTCCTTCAGTGTGAGAGGGACCACCTTCCTTTGGGCTGGGTGTCCAAATATGTTGGAATTTTTCCTTTGTTCCTTCCATCACCTTCACTTGGCTTCCAGCTTCATGCTGATTTGCATCCATAATGCAAATGACCTTCGCTGGCCAATGTGTGTTCCCTTTAACTTGGGCATAACTTACTTTTTCTCTTTTCATATTACAGCACAACTTGTTAGTATACTATTAATAGCAGCAATTTTCAAGCAATTACATGATAGTTTTAGTCAATTCACCAGCATATTCTGTTCTCCCACTCCATATATACTGCATTCTAATTTCTTTTATTGAAATATGAGTTGTTTGCTGGATGCATTATGAAACTCCACATGGATGTATTATGAAAGCAATACTTTCTAGCTGTGCTCAGCTCTGCTCCAGCTTTGCTCAAATATGTCATAGGGGTAGGAGGAGGGGTTCCTCCTTTAATCCTTGAAAGGGAGTGAGTAACCAATGTTCACGCCCCTTCATCAAAAGAAGACTAAACACACTTAAACTTCACTGTCCTCTAGGACTACCCAGAACATGATTTCTCAAAATAGAACCCACAGACAACATCTGCATCAGAAGCAGCTCAAATGCCTCATAAAAATGAGGACTATTATTTCCCATCCTAATTTTTTACTGACTTGAAATTTGCCAAGCCAGGGCAAAGAAATTCGCATTTTTTAAAAAGGTTTTATTTATTTGAGAGAGAGAGAGAGAATGAGAGAGAGAGAGAGAGAGCATGGGAGGGGGGAGGGTCAGAGGGAGAAGCAGACTCCCTGCTGATGCAGGACTCGATCCTGGGACTCCAGGATCATGACCTGAGCCAAAAGCAGTCGCTTAACCAACTGAGCCACCCAGGCCCCCCAGAATTCGCATTTTTAACAAGTACCCCAAGTAAGTGCATGTGTGTATTAATATATATTAAACATTATTATTCAGCAAATAAATGTTCAGCACCTTCTATGTGCCATTTCCTATGCTGATTTCTGGGAATATAATGATAAACAGAAAAAGACACAATCCCTGTCTTCATGGAATTTCAGCCGAGCAGGGAGGCAGATATTAGTCAAATGACCACACAAAAGCACAGAGAATCTTTGCTACAACAAGGGCTATGAAGGAGAGAACATCCAAACTATGGATGCTTGGCCTTGCCAGGAATTGCAAGGTAAGTGTCTCTGAACTGAAACCCCCAACAGTATAAGTGAACTCCGGAAGAGAGGAGAGGGGTTGAGTTCCAGGGAGTAGGAAAGTGACGTCATAAATCATGCTGCAGAAGGAGCCTACAGAGAGAAAGGCAGCACAGGAAGCCCAGGGTGATGACAGCAACTGGGCTGAAGGAGCAGATTATAAGAAGCAGCAAGATTTGTGGTGCCTGCCAGACCACACTGAGCCTACAGACTAGCTCTGCCTTTACTTTCTACGAATGCAATGGGAACCCCTTGGAGGACTACCGTGGGGGAGAGGACACTGGCAGGGTGACAGCTAAAATTATTCTTATTGACCCTAGAACTGGGGAGTCAAATAGGATAACACTAGCCATATGTGGCTATTTAAATTTAAATGTAATAAAATTAAAAACTCAATTCCTCATTCACACTGACTACTTTTCAAAGTGCTTAAAAGTCACATGTGGCTGGTAACTACTTATCAGACAGCCCAAATATAGAATATTCATTGCCGCAGAAAGTTCTAACAGCAGTGCTGCTCAGAGGAGGTCTGCAGACCCCAGCGTGGTAGCCATCCCGAGAGCTGGTTAGAAATGCACAAAGTCACGTCCTGCCCTGCATGCTAAGGGGATTCTTAGGTGACTTGTAGGCATATTACAGATTGAGGACCATAATTTTGAAAGGTAACTGAGCATTTAATGAAATCCTATATAATAATCTGATGCTTTGAATGGAGTAAAAATCACAGATAAACTTCTAATATAGAGGATAATGACTAAAGAGATGTCAATTTTGTCAAGTAAAGGACCAATTTGAGCCCCAGTGTCACAAGATCTCTCTTTAAGAACTCGGTGAAATATACACACCATCTGATTCAGATCAAAAGCTTTACATTTGGGGAAAGGGGGACTGTCTTACAGTTCTTTCCAAATGTTATTTTGAGGTGTTCCCCCGCTGCCCCCCTTCCCATCCTTTCCCCTGTATTACCTCTCTCTAATGTCTCTCTGTTGTGAGTAGGACTGCTACATATCATACCAATGGAATCCAGGCTGAGACACAAAAAGCTTAATTTTCTTTTTTAGGGTTCCCGGTGGAAGACTATGATATGTGAAATGTTATTTGTTAGATCGTTAAGAGAAATTAATGAACTCACTGGCTTCCTGAAATTGTATTCTGTTTTTCAGGAGGATGGGTGCCTATTTATTTTTAACTGTACTATTATCAAATAAATAGATCAACTTGCGGTTGTTATGGTTTTCAGACATGCACTCCACTCCGGTTGCATTGCACCGTCTGTTACGTGACAAACTACCCAAGGAAGCTCACCAAAATGCCAACCTTGTAAACAAAGCATGAGAACGACCATAACACATGTGGGGATGGAAAAAAAAAACCCTTCCAAATAGCTAGGCAGTGCTAAGGGTTAATTTTGAGCTAGAGTCCAGCTACAATACCAACATGATGATAATCTTAAAATGAACACTTACCGATAATGAACATGTACTAATCACGACGGACTGAATTTTTGTGTCCCTCAAAAGTTCACATGTTGAAGCCCTGCCCCTCAGTGTGATGGTATTTGTAGACAGGGCCTTGCGGAAGTAATGCGGCTTAGATTAGGTCATGAAGGGTAACAGTCTCTCCTTGACCAAACCTTAGTCTCCTTTGTCTGAGTCCTCTCTCTAAGAAGGCCCCAACTTTTACACTACCCCGTCCATCCCTGCCCTGTCCAATTTTAGTAAGAATCTTGATAAATCAGTTAAGCCAGAATTCTCCACCCTCAAAATCCAAACACGCTGACTGACAACTGGGTTCTTCATCCCCCACACCTCCCAGGTGATATCTGGTCACATGGCCTGCCTTCAACAAGAATCCTGCTAGATCAATTCAGCCAGAATGCCCCCTTACCCCAGATGTTCTCTCTTAGTAATTTTCCCTCTCATGACTCTCATCCAGCAACATTGCTATAAACATTCCACCATTCCTTGTGTTCAGAGTTGAGCCCAATCTCTCTCCCCTATTGCAAAACCCCAAGGCAGTGCCCCTCCCTCTATTATCCGGATAGTCCTGAATAAAGGCGGCCTCACCATTTTAACAAGTGTCACAATACTCTTTTCTTTAAACAGGGTGAGACCGTCAGGGCAGGATTAGTGGTGTGTTGAAAAGAGAAAGAGAGATCCCTCTCCCTCTCTCCATCTGTGAAAGCACAGAGGAAAGGCCCTATGAGGAAAGGCCATGTGAAGACATGGTGAGAAAGGAGGGTCTGTTTTCCAGGAATACCATTCTTGCCAGAAACCGAATTTGCTGGCACCTTGATCTTGGACTTCCAAGCCTCCAGAACTGAGAGAAATAAATTTTGTTTAAGACACAGTTTATGACAGGGCGCCTGGGTGGCTCAGTTGGTTAAGCGACTGCCTTCGGCTCAGGTCATGATCCTGGAGTCCTGGGATCGAGTCCCACATCGGGCTCCCTGCTCAGCAGGGAGTCTGCTTCTCCCTCTGATCCTCTTCCCTCTTGTGCTTTCTATCTCTCATTCTCTCTCTGAAATAAATAAATAAAATCTTTAAAAAAAAAAAAAGACACAGTTTATGACAGCCTGAAAAGCCACTATGAGCCAGGCCCAGAGCTATGTACCTCACAGATACTGTCCCATTTATCATTACTTACATTACTAAGCTAAAGTGACTAATGTCACAAACGCTTTACAAATGAGGAACTGAGGTTCACAGAGAGTAGGTAACTTCCCAAGGTCACTCTGTCATTATTCCAAAGTCATCTCATATTTACTTTTAATCCAAATCCCCCCCAAAAAAACAAAACCAAAAAACCCATGTAATACTTTAAGGACCACAGAAGTGAAATACAGTAGCTGTAAGAGCCATCCAAAGCGTTGAAAATGCTGCTAACAAATTTTGACAGCTATATTAAACTATTACCTGCACTTAAACAGATGCTATTATTTTTACAGGTATAATTAGGTTGTGTGTACAAAACAAATACATCTTTGGTTATTTCTTGTTTTTAATCTGAGAAATCTTACTCATTGGGATTCATGTAGCACAGACAAGATGACCTGCTAAACATACAAATGCACATCAAAAGGGAACTCCTGTGTGGACTGGAAACCTGAATTCTAATCCCTTTTTTGTAACTAATTTGGCGACCTTGAGCAGGTCATTGGATCTCTTAGGACAAAGTGTTCTCCTGTAGGAAGAAGGGGCTGGTCTCTAACAATCCGCCCCGCCCCCCCTGCCTCCGGAGTTAACACTGTCTGGTTTTGTGTTCTCAAAGAGAGCCTTATCAAGAATTCTATTATCTCAGCTGACAAAATAAAATGGTTGATCTTTATAACAGATTTAAGTCTTGCTATAAGATTACTTTGAATTTTGGCCTCTAGGGTCAAAAAAACAAAAGAATAAAAAAGAAAGAGAGAGAGACATTCAGACACACACACACAGAGAGAAAGGGAGCCATAGGGAGAGTGTGAGGAAGACAGGAAAGGATGGACGGAAGGAGGGAAGGAGGAAGGGAAGAAGAAAGAAAGAAAGAAAAGAAAGAAAGAAAAGAAAGAAAGAAAGAAAAGAAAGAAAGAAAGAAAAGAAAGAAAGAAAGAAAGAAAGAAAGAAAGAAAGAAAGAAAGAAAGAAGAAAGAAAGAAAGAAAGAAAGAAAGAAAGAAAGAAAGAAAGAAAGAAAGAAAGAAAGAAAGAAAGAAAAAAAGAAAGAAAAAGAAAGAATCGTATATGCTGTTCTACCAAAAAGAAAAAAATATTCAGACATTGTTTAGCTGATAAAATCCACACTGCTAGGAAATGTTAAAAATTAGTTTTATTGGCCAGGTCTGGTCTCACTCAGTTGCAAGTGACAGAAACTCATCTCATAGTGCATAAAGTAAAAACAACAACAAATTTATTGATTCACATAAATGAAAAGTTCATGGGTGGGTATGGCTTCAGACAATTATCTCTGCCAGCAACCCCAGGCTTACATACTTTCTCACTTCTCTTTCTAATTAAAGCCCCAGAATTAAATCTCATCGGCCAAAAAGGGGTCATGTGCCCCTATTTAAATCAATCCTTTGGTCAAAAAAGGTAGAATGCCTATTCTTTGAACCAAAGATGAGGGCAGCTTTACTCTTAGTCACCTAGAAGCCACAAGAAAAATCCAGGTAAGATTACCATATAGCTGGCAAGCAAAAAACAGTAATCATCTACCAAGAAAGATATTAACAATACTGGCATAATAATGGTACGTGAGTGGTTTGTCCATCTTATGAAAGATAGTATAATTACACAGGCCTACCTTGGAAATACACATAACGTGACAGACACAGAATAAGCAAATGCTAATGGAAAAATGGTGCCAATAAACTTGCTTGATGCAGGGTTGCCATAAACTTTCAATATGTAAAAAGTACAAAAAAGTAAAGCAAAATAAAATGAGGTAACCTGTAGTTGTAAATTATTGAGCATTCCTTATATGCTCAGAATTGTGCTAAATGCTTTACACACATTACCTACTTTATTTTACACACAGATGAAGAAATAGAGGCTCAAAGAACTTACATCACTTGCACGGAATCCCAAAAGCTAGTAGGAGGCAGAGCTAAGATACAATATGGATTTATCTCATTTCCCAGTATATGATCATAAGACTCTTAATTAGATACTACTTCCATAAGATCTAACTTGGTATCTTATTTTCAGAGACTAAAAGAAAATGGAAGCCTTAAAGTAAAATAACTTCTACAATGTGGCTTCAAAAAACAAAGGTCTTTTGCAAGAACAAGAGTACAATGGAATATGGTTTAATAATGTACAGAATGGATCCATGACATAACCAGTAATACACTGTTTTAAATAATTCAGTTACCTTACTTCCAAAGTACCATCAGGATCAAAAAACAATCTTCAGAAAATATATGCATATGTATGTGTGTATATATGCATGTGTGTATACACATACACATAATCAGAATTCAATGTTTGCAAAAGAGTTATTAATAATCAGAACATGTAAACCTCTGAGAACCATCCACAACTCTTACTAGTTACATCAGAATTACTAATTATATCAGTTACTAGTGATATCTGAATTATTTCAAGTCATGCAGCTAAGGATACTGGGACACCACTAATGAGTCATTTGACAGTTGGCTGTTCATATACCTATAACCATCAAATTTGGCAGCTAGTCATTGAGTTACCACAATGGCATGACTCTGAGCTAAACAATTTTCTATATTAGGGGTTGACAAATGGTGGCCTGGGTCAAACCCAGCCTGCTGCCTGTTTTTGCAAATAAAATTTTATTGGAACATAGTCATGCAAACTGATTTACTTATTGCCTATGACTACATCTGCACTACAGTGGTAGAGTTAAACAGCTGCTACAGGGAACTTCCACCCTCAGGGGTCAAAAATACTTACTACACCATCCTTTACAGGGAAAGGTTGCCAATCCTGTTCTAGAATTGCATACATATTGCAAGGAGGACTTGAATTATTATTTTTTTAAAGATTTCATTTATTTACTTGACAGCGCGCGCGAGAGAGTACAAGCAGGGGGAGCGGCAGGCACAGGGAGAGGGAGAAACAGGCTCCCGCTGAGCAGGGAGCCCGATGTGGGGCTCGATCCCAGTACCCTGGGATCATGACCTGAGCTGAAGGCAGAGGCTCAATCGACTGAGCCACCCAGGGACCCCAAGGACTTGAATCTTAAAGGGAAACTCCAAAAACCCTAATTTTTTCCCTCCTCTTTTGTAAATCATAAGGAAGCTAATATTTTATGAAGACAGACTGAATTTCTAAGGCTATAAAAAGAACATCATATCACACCTCAAACCAACCTTTGGGAAAATGAGGTAATGAACTGCTTACCAGGACAGCTGCTCCAGAACAACTGAGAGTTCATGTGGATGCCTGGAGAGTCCCCTCCTTCTTTAACTCCTTCAAATTCTGTTTCTATTCAGCCTTTAAAAAAAGAGTTAATGAGCTGGACTCTTTCCATGTGTCCTCTTTGGGACAGCTGTAATTTGGAAGCTATGACATGAACTTTCTTTTCTAAAAGTTTCCTTAAAACCTTTTAAACTGTAAAGCCTTCCGTAATGGTTTCCCTTTCATTGGTTTCTACAAACGATGTCTTGTTTCTGTCCCACTAAATCATGATGACCCTGTAGTCATATATAAATGAGACACGTTCAACCCTTAACAGGCATTCAAAGCACCATGTGACTACTGAGGGACTTTGCTTACCCACATGTCCTTTGAAAGATTAGGCACTTGGCCTTTATTGGTCTGTACTTGGAATTACTGTATTTCATCTGTTTTTCTTAAGCAGCTTGGGCTATGGATGACCCACTTCCAGTAAAGAAGGTATTTACGTAACATTAGAGTATATTGTATTTTCCCTGGTTCTGAATTAAACTCTAGAGCTAATGCCTTCATTTTCTACACACAGACTGATTACTCAATTCTTATCTGATTGGATGGAAAGAGGATATTTTGGATGTGAAATTCTTGTCTTCATCCTTTATCTTCAATTCTAGACTGCACAGGGAATCCCTGATCAAATTTCCAGCAGTTACATGCCGACGACATATTAGGCATTAGGGTATACCACTGAGAAATACCTCTAATGGTCTGCCAGTTGCTGGATACATTTTGCTTGTGTTATTTAAATAAACTAGCCATGTTTCATTGTGCACCATAATGTTTCACTGTTGGCCTCACAAGCCTTAGATTTTTCAGATTTTCAACAAATTCAAGAGTAAAGATATGAATGTGAACATATATATAAGAAGTATTCACCCCAAGCCAGAACAGACTATATCCCCCTCAGAGGAAGAACACATTTTTGGTTATAAAGAGACCATATGGCTACCAGAAAAGCAAAACAAACAACAATCCTTAGAATATTTTAAAATCAGCACAGGAAAGCTGTTGACAAGGGAAACGGGATTGCAACGTGGGTGAGAGAATCAGAACTCGGGAGTTAAGATCTTCCCAAGAACAACTCATTCATTGCTGCATGCTGTTCCACTTACAGGGAGAAGTTGTCTCCCCTCCCTACCCCAAAGTCCATATCCTCCCAAAGAGCGTTTGCATCAGCCCTCATATCTGTAAATTTCCCTTCTGGAATGCCAATTCTATGTGCTGAAACTACTAAAATGCAAATAGAAATGCTTCCACTAACTCTACCGTTACATACATTTTGGTGCGACTGCCTTAAGGCTTGTTGAAAATGCACTGAACGTGTTCCATCTATGCTTATTCGCTATCAGACAATCATCCAAGGAGAAGACAATGTCACCATGAGGTGGGGATCTGTTCCAGCAGTCAGCATGTGACTAACAAACCAGTTGGGAGTCCAGAACCCCAGGTCTTTTTCTCTACAACTCTTAGAAAAGATGCATTCTCTTTCCACTGAGAATGCCTAGCTGCTCACAGGTAAGCCTGGAGGTATAAGCATACTTGCTCCAGAAAGGCAGACCCTGTTGGACACAGAAGTCAGCACAGAGAACACAGTTAGGAGACTGGAAAGATGAATCCCAAATGGCATCATTTGAGTCCAAGAGTGAAACGCTCCCTAAGGAAAGAGCTTCTGTTACTTCAATGAACTAATAAGTTCACTTTTTGTTTAAGCCACTTAGAGATGCCCACTTATAGGATAGTAACAAATAAGAGCTATTTTTTAAATGATCAAAAAATAATAAACTCTTAGAATGATATGTTTATTAGATACCAGAATTTTGAAGATATGTGTTATTTGATAGAAAAATGTTGATATATGAGGAGGGAGGAGGAAGAATCTGGATCCATAGGAATCTGGAACCCACAGGCCTGAATGGAATGCAGAAAGACCAGGCACGCTGAAAGGAGAGCAGGGTGGGCTGGGATAGGAGGGGCATTTCAAAAGGGAAGTGAACGGACAAACGAGGAAGACCTGTTTTTATGTACTTGGCCAATATCGTTGGGGTTAGGAATGATTTAGCAAAATGGGAGATCCAGTTTTATGTAGGACAGAAGCTAAAATACTCCAGCAAAACTATATCTCCACTCATGTTATCTCTGTCATGAGCCAGAGTGTCTTATACTCTAATATTTATTTCATATTTTTGACTTACTAACAAATACCTCTATCACTTATCAGAACTTCCTGATCACTTTCTGATCCAAGATCAGAAGTTTCCAACCACTACACTGAGCCATTCATAGCCTTTCTCTCTAAGGATGAACAGGTGGGTCCCGAAGCGGCTAAACCCTTGAACAAATCATTGCCAACTATGAAAAGCCATGAACAGCAACAGTGAGAATCAAAACAGTCATGTGTGTTTTGTTCAAGTCATTTCACCTCCCTAAGACTGGTTCCTCATCTGCAAAAGGGAATAGAATATAGAGATAATATACTATAGAGATTCATAGTAGAAAATTACACTCAATGTAAAATAATACAGGAAAACTGTCTATGTAGTGCCATAGTATAGAAGGTACTAAATAAATTATAGCTGCTATATTTTCTATAAACAAACATTACATTTGTTTGCCAATTACATTCGCATTTGTCTGCAAATGCACATGTTTAAGACTGAAGTTATTTTCCCCAAACAGAATGTATACATGAAAGTATCTATAAAAGGAAAAGACTTGATTTTTCAGAATGCTTTATTGTTGGCATTGTTGAAATCCTGGAATTACAGAAGAAAAATGCATGGAATCATATCTAATTATCCCATCCTTTTAATCAGGTAATTTATTTATTACAAAGGAATATTCACACTGGAATGTGATGGCACAGAAGAAAATTGGATTTGAACAATAATTTGAGGCTATTAGTGTTTTTTATGAGTAAATAATATGCATAAATGGGGCACCTGGGTGGCTCAGTCATTAAGCATCTCTGCCTTCAGCTCAGGTCATGATCCCAGGGTCCTGGGATCGAGTCCCGCATTGGGCACCCTGCTCAGAGGGAAGCCTGCTTCTCCCTCTCCCTCTCCCACTCCCCCCGCTTGTGTTCCCTCTCTCACTGTCTCTCTCTCTCTGTGTCAAATAAATAAAATCTTTAAAAAAATAATATGCATAAATAAAAGAGAATAATCTACTTAAATTATTACTTCTTTTACAGTCTATGTCCGAGTTTCAAAAATATATACATATATTAATCATGCTACTTCACAGTGCAATCATTAAAGGTCAGCATACTTTTATAAAAGCTAAAAGGGTCTAACAGACTTGCAAAAAGTATTAGCCTCATCAGAAAGCTAGCATTTAGGAGTCAGTGGAAAACCTAAAAAGTTGTGAAAGCAAAGAAAGAAAAAAGTGCCTATGCATAAAATATTCAGCAAGATAATAAGGTAATACAACCTGGTGATCTGTAAAAAGTGTATTTCAGAGTGCATATGGAAGAGAAGAACAAAAAATATTTCAATGGGTTTAAGATTTGTGACTTTATTCTGGGATGAATACAGTAAAAATGAAGAAAAAAATTGAACAAAGATATAAAAGAGATACTATGTTTTTCTGATAACTGAAATGGAGACTAAATATAAAATCTTTGCTTTTTGTTGATGCTTCCTCTTCCTCTGTACTCCAAACCCACCCTACAGCCTAGCCTCTCCCTTCTCTTTTATAATGCACTTTCTGAAATTGAAATGAAACATGCAAACAGAAAAAGGCACAGAAAAATTTACAATTATTTTTGACACGTATATAACTGGACTCGCATGGTATATATTTTCTCTATTTTTATTTATTTATTTTTTATTCTAAGTAGGCTCCATGCCCAGCATGGAGCTCTTTTCAGGTTTCTTTTACAAAATATTATGGTTATGAGATTTTTCTCCCCTATTGTTACACTTAGTGGTAGTTCTTTTTCCTTTCCTTTTTTTTTTTTTTAAAGATTTTTATTTATTTGACAGAGAGCACAAGCAGAGGGAGAGAGAGGGAGAAGCAGGCTCCCTGCTGAGCAAGGAGCCTGATGTGGGATGGGCCGAAGGCAGCCGCTTAACCGACTGAGCCAGCCAGGTGTCCCTTAGTGGTAGTTTTCATTGCTGTATATTTATATACCACACAAGTTTTGCTATTAAAATAATACTGTTATAAACAACCTGGAACAGCCTTTCCTACTCTCTCCTTTTCTTTTTTTTTTTTTTTAATATACCCACGAGTGGAATTTCTGGGTAGAAGTTTTGTGGATCTGGGACACCTGGGTGGGTCAGTTGTTAAGCATCTGCCTTTGGCTCACTCAGGTCCTGATCCCACGGTTCTGGGATTGAGTCCCACATGGGGTTCCTTGCTCAGCAGGGAGCCTGCTCCTCCCTATGCCTGCCACTCCCCCTGTTTGTGCTCTCTCTCTCTCCCTGACAAATACATAAAGTCTTAAAAAAAAAAAAAAAGTTTTGTGGATCTTTACCTTTAGGTTTCCAAACTGGTTGTGCCAATTTACCCTACAATATGCACTGCTCAGATGTTCCCATGGGTCCACAACCCCATCAGTATTTAGGATTACCATGTTTGTTTGTTTATTTTAATTTTAGTCGTTTTTATATGTAATGACATCTCATTAGGTTCCTTTTTTATTGAATTATAACATACATGCAATAAAATACACAGATAGTAAGCGTTCAGTTTGATGGGTTTTGACAAATCTATCACCCCAAAATTATTCTCTTGCCTTTTCTATTCAATTCCACACTCCCCCCCTAAACTATTACTGTCCTAATTTCTATCACTATCATCCTCTTCTTGGACTTAAAATAAATAAAATCCTACAGCATATAATTATTTATATATGGCTTCTTTTGTTCAAAATTGTGTTTTTTTTAAAGATTTTATTTTATTTGCTTATTTATTTATTTATTTAGAAAGAGAGCACAAGCAGGAGGAGGGGCAGAGGGAGAGGGAGAGAGAGAATCTCAAGCAGACTCCCTGCTGAGTGCAGAGCTGGATGCTGGGCTCAAACTCTTGACCCTGAGATCATGACCTTAGCCGAAATCAAGATTCAGGTGCTTAACTGACTGAACCACCCAACTGTCCCCAAAATTGTGTGTTTAATACTGTGTTTATAAGATTCATCATGACATGGCATGTATCAGTATTGTTCATTTTCTTTTTATTGTCAAGAAGTATTCCACTGTATGAGTATACCACAAGTTGTTTACTCCATTCTCCTGTTGATGAGCACCTGAGTTGTCTCAAATCAGAGAATATTTTGATGACGCTGTGAAAAACATTTTTTATAAATCTTTTGTGGACATATGTTTTTATTTATCCTGTGTAAATACTTAAAATGGAGTTCCTGGGTTGTGGGATAAAATGTATGTTTAACTTTATAAGAAACTGCAAAACAGTGATTCAAAGTATTTGTACAATTTTACAATCCCACCAGCATTTATGAAAGTTACAGTTGCTCCACAACCTTGCCAGCAATTATCGTCACTCTTAACCGTTTTCCATTCTAGTGGGTGTAAAATTGAATATAATTGTGCTTTTCTTAATTTATTTTATTGTATGACAGTTGATATATCATTGTGGTTTTCATTAATAGTTCTCTGATGATTAGTATAGAGCTTTTTTTTTTACATATTTGTGCTTATTGGTTATTCTTTCGTAAAAACGTTTATTATTTATTTAATAGATCACCATCTTTGTCCCCCTCCCTCCCTACAGTTGAGATTTCATCTTATTTCCATGCTGAGTAATAAAACAATGGCAAAACTAATCAGAATAAGATACTTGAAAAAGGGAAGCTAAAACAGTGCATTTTAACAGGCAAAATATAAATATATGCATTCTAGAATGCACAATGGTTTAGTTACTAAAAACTTCAAATGGGATCTTGAAGGGTGTAGGCAAATCCAGGGTGCGGGAGAGATGAGCTAAGATGCTGTGCAACTGTTGAAGGGCTCTTGGCGCTGCAGCCCCTGGCTACTACCTGAATCCTGACATGGGGGAAGATTTTAGCTAAGCCCATGTAGAGTGCTAAGCTGACTTAGGGGCTGTGCACAGGAACCAAAAGGCAGAAAAATACTCAACATTTCTGAGAGCATCCATCCCAGGAAGTACTTTACTTTCCAGGAGCTCTAAACTGATATAACTCCCAGGGCTCCTATGGCTGACGGTATCCTTTGTGTTCCATTTGGCACAGCAAGTGACAGTGTCTCCACCACCCATGATGGTGATGCAGCCCCTCAAAGTGGCTTTCACCACCTCATCAATGAGGGCTTTGGTTCCTTGGGCATAAGCTTCCCAATCAAATACGTCTACAGGTCCATTCTACATAAGCTACTTAGTCCAAGCAACTGCCTTATGTACTTCTTCCTCCCCTCTGGACCATAGTCCAAGCCCATCCAGCCTGCAGGGATGCCCAAGGGCACAGTGGCCTGGCAAATTTTGGCATTCTCCTCAGCAGTGACAAAATCAACAGGTACAGTAATCTTCACACCATTCTTCATTGACAATCTTGGCACTGTCTTCATCATGCAGAGAAGCGCCAATCTCCATGTTGTTGAGCACCTTAAGGAAAGTAAAAGCCACTCCACCACCAATGATCATCTCATTGACTTTGTCCAGCACATCATCAATCAGCTGGATCTTGTGTGTAACTTTAGCTCTGCCCAGGATGGCCAGGAAGGGTTGCTCTGAGCTCTCCAAGGCCTTGGCAAAGTAGTTCATCTCCTTTACCAAGAAACCTGCAGCTTTCTGTGGCAGACTGACTCCCACCATGGAGCTGTGGGCTTGGTGAGCAGTGCCCAAAGCATCACTGCCATCGACATCCTCTAACTTGGAAAGTGAAGCTTGGAAGGCTTCTATTTTGGCTGGCTCAGATTGAACCCTCTTCTCAGGAGTATCTCTTTCCTACCCTTCTTCCTCCCCACAAAAGCAAAGGTTCTTCAAGAATGAAACATCCTTGATCAGCAGAGATTTGAGTTCTACAGCAACTGGCTCCAAAGAGATCTTGTCAGGCAAGGGGACACCATCAGGCCAACCCACATGGCTTGTAAGAACAACTGACTTGGCTCCATTGTTCAAGCAGATCTGATGCTTGGGATGGCAGCCTTGATTCTCTGGTTGTTTGTTATCTGGTTGTTCTCATAGGACCACTGAAGTCCACTCTCATGATGACCTGTTTCCCTTTCATGTCCAGTTTGTCCAGAGGCAGTTTGTTAGAAAGCAACATCTTGGCAATACAGCAGTGGTGAGGCTGAGATCTTAAACAAAAGCATTATTAGTCATATCTCCTTTTGCAAAGTACCTTTTCAAAAAAAATGTGCCCCCCCCTTTTTTAAGATTTTATTTGTTTATTTGCTAGAGAGAGAGAGTGACAGTACAAGCAGGGGGAGTGGCAGGCAGAGGGAGAAGCAGGATCCCCACCGAGCAAGGAGCCCCATGTGGAACTCGATCCCAGCACCCTGGGATCATGACCTGAGCCGAAGGCAGATGCTTAACCAACTGAGCCACCCAGGCGTCCCAAAATTTGCCCTTTTTATTGGGTTGTCTTTATAAGATTGATTTGTGGAGTCCTTTCTATATTCTAGATAAAATTCCTTTGTCAAATTTACACATTTTGTAAATATTTTGTGTAGTCTGTGGCTTTCTTATTCATTTTCTTAATGATTTCTTTTGATAGACATTTTCTTTTTAATATTGATTAAGTGAAAATTATCAATTTTTATAATGACTGGTGCTTTTTATGTTTCGTTCAATAAAGCTCTGCCTACTCAAGGTGATAAAAACAATTTCCTATGTTTTCCTCTAGAAGATTTAGGGTGATAGATTTTATATTTAGGCCTTTGATACATCTTGAAGTAATTTAACTTTGGTGTATGGAATGACATAGAATTGATCCAGCACTATTTGTTTAAAAAGACTTCATTTCTTCTGAATGGATTTAATTTAGCACCTTGGCTGAAAATAAGTTGACTCTCTAGAAATTTACATCTGTATCTATATCTAAATCTAGACTCTGTATTTGGTTCTACTGACATATTTGTTATTCCTTATACCAATACTACTGTCTTAATTAATGTAGCTTTATAAAGGTTCTTAAAAGAAGGAATGTATATTTTTTCCATTTTGTTCATTGTACAAATCCCCTTGTAATTCCATTTGAATTTTAGAACAGTTCATAAATTTCCTCAAAATATCCTTCTGGGATTTTGACTGGAATTGAACTGAATCTGTAGACCTCTGGTTGCTTTTAAGATTTACTATTTAACTTTTGTTTTCAATAATTTATGACATACCACAGTGTGTGTGTGTGTGTGTGTGTGTGTGTGTGTGTGTGTATACATATACATATATATATGTATATGTATGTATATATATTTTTTGTATCTATACTGCCTGGGTTTTACAGAACTTCTTCAATTTGGCCTTGAATTCACGAATTAGTTTTTAAAAATTCTCAGTCACAATCTTCACAACTATTGCTTTTGCCTAAGTAACTCTCTTCCAATTCTAAGACTTCAATTACATATTTTTTAGATGTTGATGCTATATTCTAATTTTCTGTTATGTTCTCAGGTTCTCCATATTTCTGGAGTTCCTTGCTTCAGTTTGGACATTTTCTTTTGACCTATCTTCTAACTCACTTACTCCTTCTTCAGCTACATCTAATCTGATAATTAAACTCAACCACTCACCTTAATAAGATCTCAGCTACTGAAATCTTAACTTCAATTATTTTAAGTTCTAGAATTTCCCAATTTCAAATTTTCCTTTTCTCTGCTAAAATTTTCCATCTTGTCACTTAATCTCTGATTATATTAATTAATTTAAAAGTTATGTACTATAACTCTAATATGTGGTTATTCTCTTGAAAAATCTCAGTTGCTTGCTTTTTCTCTTGTGTGTTGGCCAATTCTTAACTTTTTTGTGCTGATTACTGTGTATTGCTTAACAACATTATGTATCAATCAATTGAAGCTTTAGCTAATGCCACCTTTTTCCAGACAGGGATTATTTCTGTTATTGCTGAGCATCACCATAATCCAGTCAGGAATTGAGGTGATTTTAAACTGGGCATCAGTTATGAGAACTGGTCTAGTTCCCATGCATGTAGAATATAATAACTTTAGATATCAACTGAAAACTGAAGTATTTATAAGAACCATTAACTCCACCTTTTTCCTAGCTACATGAAAGTGTCAGTGTTTTGCTCAGTATCTTATCCTGTCACCAATGCTTTAGCACTTATCATTATTTTTAATGGGAAAAGTAGCTCCAGACACTAAAATAATCTTTGTTGGTGTTCCTCATTTCCTGGTTCTTGGTTCTTTCGGTTCTGCATTGGTAGTTTTTTTCCATTGGTAGTTTTTTTTGTGTGTCTTAAAATAGATATTTAAAAACATATTTTCCTAGCTTATTTAGTTGTTCTCAGCAAAAAGGCTGTTCTTAAGTGTCCTAGTTAGTCATTGCTAGAAAAAGAATTTCTTTATCATCTCTCTTTAAAAGTAGACTTTTTACAAGTTACTGAACCAGGTTTAAAAATATATATTAAAATATCATTCTCTTTGATAAATTTAGAAGAGGCAAGTTTTTCTTTATTTAGATTCAGTTAATTTACATCTGGAATCTTTAGTTGGGATATGTCAATTTTTAATTGGTAATTTTGGACATTGCTTGATGATAAGGAACATGTGACTCATAAGTGTAATTTATTGAGAATAAAAGAGGATGCTATGATTAAATGATGCTTGGGTTTACCCCTGAAATGTATATGCACAAAGTATACCCAAACCAGCCTATCAAAGGCCGAAAAAACTGAACTGAAATTTAAACCACTACAGATCTTAGAGGTTGAACATAACTGGACTGATTCCCTCCTAAGACAAAACCATTCACATCCTCAAGAGGACTGTAAGAGTGAACAGAATCTATAGGACATAACATCAACAGTGACCAGCATAAAACCCAAAATTAATTGACATGGGAAGACCTTAGAAATTTGACTTCCTTCCTTCCTTCCCTTCCTCCCTCCCATCCTTCCTTCCTTCCTTCCTTCCTTCCTTCCTTCCTTCCTTCCTTCCTTCCTTCCTTCCTTCCCTCCCTCCTCTTCCTTCCTTCCTTTCAGAGAAAGAGCATTAGTGTGTGTGAGCAGGGGGGAGAGTGGGCAAGGAGGGGCAGAGAGAAAGGGAGAGAGAATCTTAAGCAGGTTCCATGCCCAGTGTGGAGCCTGATGCAGGGCTTGATCTCACAACCTTGAGATCATGTCCTGAGCCGAAATCAAGAGCTTTGACTCAGGACAACTCAGAACAACTGAGCTATCCAGGCACCCCAAAATGTGACCCATTTTTAAGAAAAAAGACAACAGATACAAAGCCCAAGATGACCAAGAATTTCAGATTATCATGACAAAGACTTAACAATAACTATTGTGGGATGCCTGGGTGGCTCAGTTGGTTAAACATCTGCTCCAGCTCGGGTCATGATCACAGGGGCCTGGGATCAAGTCCCACATCAGGCTCCCTGCTCAGGAGAGAGCCTGCTTCTCCCTCTGCCTGTCGCTCCCCCTGCTTGTGCTCAATCTCTCTCTCTCTGACAAATAAATTTTTTAAAAAAGTAACTATTGTAATTACTATTATGTGTTATAATTTCATAACAAATACATATGGAATAAATACAGAGACAGAAAATATCAGCATAGAAATAAAAATATAAAAAATAACTAAATGAAGTTTTAAAACAGAAAAGTACAATGTCCTAAATAAAAGGTTCAGTAGATGGGCTCAGTAACAGAATATATGTAACAGAAGAAGGTGTCTGCAAACTCAAAGATAGATTAATAAAAATTATTCAAACTCAAGAAAACAGAAAGAAAAAAGATTGATTCAAAAATTAAACAAGACTTAGACACAAACAAAACAACAGTAAAATATCTAAAGTAAGTGGTGTTGGATTTCCAGGAAGGAGAAGATAAAAAGATTAGGGCACAAATGGATTAAAAAAAAACAACATTTGAAAATATCCTAAATTTGATGGGAAACATAAATTATAGAATCTAGAAGCTCAGTAAATTCTAAGAAAATCATGCATAGGTACATAATAATCAAACTGCAAAATCCAAAGATATTTCAAACAAAATTAAACACATTACAGGGAGAGGGATAACAATTTGAATACTATGGATTTTACATCAAAATTTACCAAGAAGGGTCAGCATAATGACATTGGTAAAGTACTGACATGAAAAACAAAAACAGAATAAGTTCCAACCTGGATTATATATCCAACAAAAATCCTTCAAGAATAAAAGATAAATAAGAGAATCAAGGAATCAATCTCAAATCAAAGAACAATGAAGACAATTTATTATTAGCCAATCTAACCTACAAGAAAAAAATTAAGAAAGTTCTTCAGGATGAAGGAAACTGATACTGGAGGGAAAACTGAATCTTTAGGAATGAATGAAGAGTTTGGGAAAATTATAACAAAATGCATTAAAAAAAATCCAACTGACTGATTTTATGGCTAGATGCAAATATCAAAGCCTTAAATTAGATGTTTGTCCCTGATTATTGAGATAGGTCAAATGTGATGTGCCACCCAGATGCTTCCTATTAGAACAAAAATACTCATTTCTCCAGTTGCCAGGATTTGGCTACTGACGGCTCACAGGGGAGACCTGCTCAAGAAATGCCCTCATTCATGGGGAGATGCTTCATCCACTTTGTGCCTCTTTCCCAGAAGCCACCCACATTCAATGACCAGTCTATATTGGAGTGTAAAAGCCCATCTGCCTTTTATCAGTTTGGGACAACCCTGAAAGGTCATTGTACTCCCTCAACTCTCCACAAAATCAGCTGACAGCCTTCGTTCTAACCACACCACAGTACAAACTTTTCCTTCTACATGATCTTGTTTCATCACTCCCTTGTACATGTGGTTCCAAAGGGCCCTCCCCAACAAACTTCGTGCATGCAAACCCCTGTTTCCAGTCTGTTTCTTGGGTAACCCGACCTAAAAGAGCTTAACATATACAGAACCCTTATAAAGCTGAATCCTTTGAAAATACTATGAAAGAGGAGGGGGCAAAGAAAGAACAAACATCACAGTAATTTTCACTTGAAGATAATTATTTAGATTGTTTTTCTCAGTATGATTAGCTAAATAAAACACATTCACGGAACCCCGCTGAAAGGGAAACGATAGTGTTAAGACTTGCTTTCTATCTAAACTCGATCAACTCTAAGATCTTGCATGGGTTCAATCTACCACCAGTCTGCAATGCCAAAGATAAAATAAATAGAACATGATTAGAAAATGGGAAAAAATGAGAAAATGCTCTCTTAAGCCATAAAGTGTGTAGAGAAATAGATGCTGAGTTATCATAAGGAGTCACAGCTATTCACTGGCATTCAGAGCAAACAGACCAAATCTTCTTTTAGAGGCAATGACAGATTCATGCTGAAAAAAAGAAATCTCAAATTCTTTCCTTAGGTCAAGCACATTAAAAAAAAAAAATCACATAAACACTCTCAATCACTCTAAAACATTGAGGATTAAAGGTGTTTTGGTTGAGCTTTTTGCTTATCCTATTTCTACTGTTTGAAAAAATTCCAGTCATTTTTTAAAAAAGATTTTATTTATTTGGGAGAGAGCACAAAAGCAGGGGGGGGGGCAGGGGAGAGGGACAAGCAGAATCCCCACTGAGCAGGGATTCCAACACGGGACTCAATCCCAGGACCCTGAAATCATGACCTGAATCGAACGCAGACGCTTAACTGACTGAGCCACCCCGGCTCCCCATTTCCAGTCATTCTTAATAATCCCTTTCATTATGGAGCTAGGGTTCAGAGTACACTATTGTATATAGTATCTTATTTACATTTTTGTTATTACCCACACAGTATTTATTGTAGATTTATTGAAAAATACAGTGGTGCCCGGGTAGCTCAGTCGGTTAAGCATCCAACTCTTGATTTCAGCTCAGGTCATGATCTCAGAGTGGTGAGACTGAACCCCGGGTCAGGCTCCACATTGGGCATGGAATCTGCTTAAGATTCTCTCTCTCCTTCAGCCCCTCTCCATCCACCCCCATCTCTCTCTCTTAAAAACAAACAAACAACAACAACAACCACAAGAAACCAAAATAGAGAAGCAGAAATTGGATAACATTATAGGTAATCCTAAATACCAAGACAGACATTGCAGGAGTCATGCTTTATGTTGCCTTCCTAGTAGTCTTTCCTCCCAAAGAACACACTATTTTTCTTCCAGGAGCCTCCAAGCCCTCCCTCTCCAAATGCAATATAAGGGTGGATATGACTTAACCTATCCTTTACTTAAAAAAAGTAAGGTGCTTGTCTCAGCCCTAAATAATCAAATCCCAAAACAAGTGGTTCAGGGATAGTACATGCATCAAGACAGGACAATGAATGCTGGGGTACTGGAGGCAGCAATTAAGAAAGTTTTTTTTTATTTTTTTCTAGCTGGGAATGCTAACCTGGTGGGAAATATTTTTACATACGGCCATCTTGACCACCATATGTGGTGGTCCTTCCTGAAACTAAAGCTAACACAACCAAAAGCAAAATAAAGCTAAAACCTTAGAGCTCACAACACCTAAGCCTTTGAATTCATTTGTCCCTGAATCTCTTTTGAACTTTTCTGTTTATGTAAGTTAATACAGTCCCTTTTTTTCTTAAGCATACTTGAATTTTGTTTGCATTCCTTACAACTGAAAGAGCTTCAATAATATATAACTGTTCATACTGCTGATTATTTTCTCCTGGCTATATTTAAATAGATGTACACAGTTTAATAGATAATAGGAAGACAACAAAATTGGGAAATATTTCATTTTCTCTGTATAAAACTATCCAACATAGCAGGCAAGATAAATATTATTAATCATATTTTACAGACAAATCTGGGAACAAGGGACAAAGTCAAATTTTGAACTGGAACCCATGTCTTGTTAAGATTTGGTATTTATTTTTTTAGAGATTTTATTTATTTATTTGAGAGACAGAGAGAGAAGAGAGAGAGCATGAGCAGGGGGGAGGGGCAGAGGGAGAAGCAGACTCCTTGCTTAGCGGGGAAGCCCGATGCCAATGCGGGGCTCCATCCCAGGACTCTGAGATCATGACCTGAGCTGAAGGCAGCCGCTTAACTGCCTGAGCCACCCAGGCACCCCCAACATTTGGTATCTTACGTATATATTATATGTACTTTATACACACACACACACACACACACACACACACACAAACACATATATATGACACGACATTGTGTATGTTATATATACATACATATATGACATGACATTACGTATATTATATATACATTATATATATAATATATATATATGACATGACATTGTTCTTTAACTCTCTCATCATCTTAATAACTTATTTCCTGGATATTAATAAAAATTATCAGGTGAGAGTAAAATTGAAGGAAGAAATTATGAGTTTATGAATTTATAAATACCTTATCAATCCTCAAAATTAGAAATGTAGAAAATAATGATACTGAAAAGAGAACCAAGACCTGCAAGAGTGTGGATAAAGGTTTGAAAGCATCCATTCCTTCATTCCACATGTGTCTCATGCCTTCTTGGTGCAAAGGGCCTGTGTCAGAATACTGGGGACACACTGTGATCAGGCCCTAACTAGCCCCTGCCCTCATGGCAGTACAGAAAGAAACAGAACACATCCAGGTGTGCACATAAGTGATATGAAAATTCCAACTCCAACATGTACATTGTAGGGGAGATATTTTGGTGCTGAGCTCGTAACAAGACGATTTGATGTAATGAGAAGAACTAAGGAATGTCTGTGAGGGTAATGATGCTTAAACCAAGTCCTGAGGATTAGCCGGCTTAAAAGGGAGGGGAAAATGGTCTAAATTGAGGCAACAGCATATGAAAAGATTCTGGGAAGGTGGGAGGGTGTATAAAGAATACATAAGACCATGACATGCTCTGCAGGTCTCTCCTAGTTAGAACAAATGGTACTATGGCTAAAGGTATGGCTGGCTTTGTTTTTGTTGTTGTTGTTTTTTTTTAACTGAGATTTATAAGATTAGGTATTATTTGTTTAAAATGGACTTACTTCATTCTCTCCTAACACATAAGCAGACAAAGATTTTTTTCCACATAAATTAGCTTTCTATTGTTTAAAACACACACACACAAGGAGAAAGAGATTGTTGCAGAAGAATATAAATGAATTAACATTCTTTTTCTTTGCAATATGTAGCCTAACTTTCTCTTGCTTCAATTTAAGATACTTTAAGATAATACGTTTTCTGTGCTAATCTTCCCTAGAATTATACAATTTAGAAGTGGAAGAGATCTTAAAAATATTCTAAAATAATCTTCCAGTTTTAGGGATGGAAAAACTAACCCCTCTCCCCCAATGTGATTTGTACAAGGACACCCAGTGAAAACAGCACACTGATTAGTTATTTCTCAAAAAACAATTTTTGCCAAACCAAATCCCGATTTCTATATCCAACTATTATCTTGTCAATCTTTTAATCCTTTCATTGACTCTCCACTTTTCCTATATCTTTTAAGCTGTGGAGCTCAAAGTGTCTCACACAGCACCGCATGACAGCATACTGAAATAAAAGACAATAGGTTACATTCCTGCAGTTTTTCACGTTATGTCCCTAAATTATTTGTGCCTGAATGTTGGCGTGTGTTCGATATTGCTCACCTAATAATCCTATAAATTTTAATACAGATATGTAAAATGCTTTGTCATAATATGACTATAATGGATTTTGTATATTAAGAGTATAGGTTTCTCAATCTATTTTTAATAGGAAAAACAGTCCAGTTCTTTTGAGAAGAAAACATAGATGAGATAGCAACAAAGAATTGATATTTGCAGCTACAGAGTGCAAACCATCTGTTACTGAAGTAATTATTGAAATATTTCTTTGACATAAGTTAAATATTTCAAAATAAATTGCCTATTAATGAATAGATTTATTGACAGCCTCAGAATTCACATTGGTTGTAAATTTATTCAACCATTTTCTCTTGTCTTATTTTTTTTAAGATTTATTTATTTATTTTAGAGAGTGGGGGGCAGGGGCAGAGGGAGAGGGAGAGAGTCTCAAGCAGACTCCGTACTTATTGTGGAGCCAGAGGCGGGGCTTGACCCCATAACCCTAAGATCACGACCTGAGCAGAAACCAAGAGTTGGGTGCTTAACCTACTGTGCCACCCAGGCACCCCTTCTCTTGCTCTTAAATCCTTTTCAAAATTAGTTTTAAGGTTTAAACGTGCCTTGATTTTTATCTATATCTTTCTTTTCTTCTTTTTTTGATAATGGAATGGATGAAAAATTCTGAGCAATGATAAATGGAACCATCCTCCATCTATCATGAAATAATTATGTCCAGAAAAATATTGGTTCTGAATAAAGTGTCACATAAGAGATAAAGTAACATAAAAAGCAAGCAACTGCTTCTTCATTATTGTACAGTTAATATATTTATATTAATTATATCAATTAATATATTTAATGTAATATAGGCATATAATAAAAATTAAAGTGTATAGAAATAAATAATGAAAAGCGATCATCCTCCCAGTTCCACTATTTATACCATTATTTTTATTTTTATTCTTTCATAACCTTGAACAATATTTTCACAGCTCATATTCTTGTGCCATCACCCCAAGTCAATATGACGGTTCTGATGAGGTAAGCCCTTCTATTTCATCGTCTTCCACTACTTTTCACCTTCTACATTTTCTCAAGTACCTGTTTGCATATTTTTAAGGTTAAAACTAACATTACATTACATCCTATATTCATAATCTTTACCTGAGCTTTTATATAGGTTTATTAATAAAGCTGAAAACCAACAAGCTGTATCAACATTATTATGACTGTCTTAGGTTCATTTAAGGATTTGCCAGATAGAGAACTTTCTACTTTGCTTGTCCAATATTATGATCCCCAAGTAGGTCTGAGGACAATATCCCTACATAAACAGCATTACTTTTCTTATACTCCTTTACTTCAAACCATTCCATGTATCAGTTTGCTTCATATTTGCTTGGATAATGATTTTCCTACACAAAATTTGATTTTGCCTGGCCACTGTAATTGCCTTTTCTTTTTCTTCTTGACCAAAGAAACAAAACAATTACAAGCTTTGCCACAGCTCCAATTTATCATATATATATATGATATATACAAATCATATATATATCATATATATATATATTGACATATATGACAATATATCATATATATATTGACAAAAATATCATATAAGTTCTTTTCCTGGAAATTTATAAATTGCAAAGTGCTATAATCTGCTCTAATTTAAGAAGAGAGTCACCTGGTCAAACACTATTAACCTAGAATTCATCCCTCCTAGGTTCCATCCATGTGTTCTGGATCTCATGAGCTTGGTTTCCTTGGTTTTCTTCATTTTGCTAGTATATTCCAAGAAAATCCTATGATACAGAAATGATAAATGTTAAGAGTCTTGAATATTTTAAATGTTCCCAACCAACTGATATTTTCGGTGGGTATAGAATTCTAGATTCTATATAATTCTTTTTCCTCAGAATTTTATTTTTTTAATTTTTTTAAAGATTTTATTTATTTTTATTTGAGAGAGAGAGAATGAGAGATAGAGAGCACGAGAGGGAAGAGGGTCAGAGGGAGAAGCAGACTCCCTGCTGAGCAGGGAGCCCGATGTGGGACTCGGTCCCAGGATCATGACCTGAGCTGAAGGCAGTCGCTTAACCAACTGAGCCACCCAGGCGCCCTCCTCAGAATTTTAAAGGCATTGCTTCATTAACTTTTATCATTCCATGTTCTGATAGCTGTCTACTTTTCTTTACTTTGTACATATTCTATCTTGTCTTTTGGTATTTTTAACTTTATAGTTTTAGGATCTCCTTATCATTAATGGTATCGCATGTGAGGTGCTGTAGCTCTTTCCACATTCATCAATGAGCCCTTTCATTTTAAAAACATAATTCCCTTCCTCTCTGGAAAATTTTCTTGTGCAAATTCTTTGATGATTTTCTCTTCTCTAGTTTCTTAACTCTCCCTCTAGGGCCATAATTCAGATAATGCATAATATTTCTCTGTTACCTCCCAAATAAGCTATTTACACTCAAATCCTTGTCTCAAGTTCTGGTTCTGGAGGAAACCAAATCAGGACACCATGCAACACAAAAGCAGAGTTTAAATTATATATTAAAGTATATTAAAATAATAAATAAAAATTAGCCTTTTGGGCAAGTAAGAACAAAGTAATATATATATATGTTGAAGTAATGATTTCATTTCAGTTTTCACCTGAAACTGTACAGTTTCTTTCACTTTTCTGAAAATGATTATCAGAAATCAAGGGAAGAAGATGAAAACAACTACTCTTTTTAATTAAAAAAATAAAAAATCAACCCATATTTTTCGCAAACTTATTAAGAAGTTCTGCGTTCTGGTTGAAGAGAGAGGACTACAAATATAACAGAATTACCATTCTCTAATTCACCAAAAAAAAAAAAAATGAACTATCACCCTCTCAAAAAAAAAAAAAAAAGCACCAAAACCAAACCAAAACAAAAATACAAACAAGTAAAAGGGTAAAGGGGGATAACCTAACAATATGCTTGAACAACTTACAAACAAGGAAATTAAAAAACAAACAAAAAAAAACCCCAGAAAAGTCTTTAGCAGATAATATTGGTAATAGGAGATAAACCACTTGATTCCTAACACTGTTCATGCTTTATCTCCGTTAGTAATGAGTTAACAAAATGCCAAGACTACTCACTGTAATGCTTTCCAAAATCTGCAATGAAGCAACTGAGTAGCGACATCCATTTTAACTGTTCTTTTTGTACTGAGGAGTAAGGGAACCTAAAGGTGAACATAAGGAAGATAACAAAGGCTGTAAGGGTGTAACTCAATCAACTAAAGGCTCCAGGGCTACAAATCCGATGAGAAAAGATTCCATGCCCAAGGGTAGTCCCTCCATGAGAAAAATACCCAATTAGAGAGATGGAAATCTGCTTCAGGACTTCAACCAAAACTTCTACTGCGTTCTCTGACTCCCCCCATCTGTACACCCCTATCCTACGGTCCCTTCTCAATCTGCAGGCACATGGTTAAGGTGCACAATCACCAACCCTCACCTCTAGCTTGGAGGTGAAGACAAACTAGATACTAGTGGAGAGGAGTCAAGATCCACTCCCTCTAACTAAGAGCAAAAGAAGTTACAGGCAGAATGTCCTAAGCATAACCCAAAGATGAAAGAAACATGGCAATAATGCAAACATACTTCAAAGGAGAGAAAACATGAAGGAAAGAAAAAAACCAAGGGAGAGAGGGAAGGAGGGGTGGAGAAATTAAAAAGTAGGACATAATAGGAAAGCAAGTAATCAGATTCCGAAAAAAATAAAATCTCAAAGAATAGAATGAAATTCCTCATAACTGCCTCACAAAAGAGGACAAATAAGTAAGAACATGAATTTAATAAAACAGCATATAACAACAATAAAATAAATGACATTATGAGATGAAAATCATATGCAGACCCCCCCCAAAAAACACTGAAGGGCAAAATGGTGTCATCATTATAGAGCTAAACAATAAATTAAAAAATAGGAAGGAGCCAAACAGAAGTCACACTAAGAACTGAATTATTGATATAAAAGGAACACTTAAGGTAAGCACAGTGAATACAAATGAGAAAGTCAAAAGGGTTTACATTATCGTGACAGTGAATACAAATGAGAAAGTCAAAAGGGTTTACATTATCGTGACATTATCGTTTGATAGGAAACTAAAGAAACTGGCAAGGAGATGGAATTATGTAAGAATTCTTTTTTCTTTCAACAAAGAAAAACTACAAATTTAATAACCTGTCATGTTTCAGAGAAAGTCGATGCAGATACTTCACTCTTAGAAATAGCTTAGTTAGTATCCCAAAGATGAAAAAAAAAAAAATCTTTAAACACCCAGAAAGGAAAACAAACCAATCTATAATGGAGAAATACCAGGCGGGCTGGCTATGGACTCCTCTGTGGCAGGATTCGATGCCCAAAGATAAGAAAGCAACATTTACAAATGTCTGAGTGAAAGCAAATAAAAACCAAGAATATTATCTACCCTGTAAATGTCATTCAGTTATTTGAAACAAAAACGAAAACAGACAGTTGTGGGTGGAAAGGAGACCTGTGAGAATACCTGTCTTTACTGTTCATGGTAGGGAAATATGAAATAAATAATAGAATCCAACTACTAATGCATTTTATAATCTTTCTTTTCAACTTAAAGGATTGTTTATGAAATAGTTCTTGCAATGAAAAAAATATTTATTTGAAGTTCATTTATTTACTCAACTTTGAGGGTTTTTTACCTACTATTAAATTTAAAGTATAAAATTCCTACTCCTAAATTAAAAGTAGCAGTAATTATGTTACCTCTTTTATGTGTATCATTCTCTTTACCTCTCTAATACGTGTAAAATATGAAATGATAGTCACCTGATGTTCATGGCGGTGATAGGGTTTATAGTGTATTTTATTGTTACTGTTTTTATTTTCATCTTGCAATCACTGCATAATTGTTTAATTACTTAATAGTTTACACTTAACACTGCAGGTGTAATTTCAATAAAATCAATAGAGTAGTAAGTTGAGAGGGAGAGAAGAGCAAAAATGTAGGAGGAGAACGAACAAAGTTAAGAAAGCAAGCAGAAAGGCTATCTCCACAGCAAGGGAAAATATGGATCAGTGTTATTGTGTTATATGTATTTTTCTGAACTGTGTAAATATTCAGAAGTAATTTTTTAAATGAAATAACATTTCTGAAACTCTGCTTTCAGCAGCTAATTATTCCTACAATTAAGCTTCTAAGAAGTTCAAGAAATAGCCAAATATTTCCAAAATATTGTGTAAGAGTCATTAAGCTAACCTGCAGCTAGAAAGGGGTTAGGAGAAAGAAAAGGAGTGAAAGATGTTTTCTCCCCACTTTTTCATCATAAAATGTATTGAGGACTGATTATATATTTATGAAACAGCAATTTCCAATGTCACAGAGATGTCAGTCTTCTCATCTGCCCAGACAGATTCCAGTTTGCCTTCACATCAGCAATGACAAGGAATCAAGTCCTCTCACTGGTTTCCACAAGAAATCTGAACATATTAATTTCTTTTCATAAATTTTATAGCCTTTACTAAGATTTTAGGGGTACTAGTGTGTTCACATTACACTATAACATATTTCTTTTGAAAAGTATCTTTTTAACTTTTCTGTTCCCCAAAGGTCCTTCGTTTTATGCTTTTGGCAGTGATTTTTTTTGTTTTTTTTTTTTAGAGAGAGTATAAGAGCACATGGGAGGTGGGGATGGGGGGGAGAGAGAGAATCTCAAGTAGGCTCCATGCCCAACACAGAGCCCAACTCAGGGCTCCATCTTGCGATCCTGAGATTATGACCTGAGCTAAAATCAAGAGTCAGATGCTTAATGGATTGAGCCATCCAAGCTCCCTGGCAGTGAATTCTTTTTTGAAATCCCTTTGCCACAAGGCACCGCCTAGGTACTCTTATATAAGCTTCTACTTTAGGATATTCCTCAGGTAATTAAAATCTCTCTCCTCTTTATAAAGCATGGATCTTCAAACGTGGCCCAGGTCTTACTGCCATGTTTCCAGGCCCATGCCTGTCACTGCAAGGAGCCACCAGTTAATTATAAATTTATTACAGTAGTCTTATACACTTGGAGACTTTTAATATACAGCAGAACAATTGTGTTGATTCATTTTGATTTCTCCTTGTGGTAGACAAATTCTAAGATGGTTCCCAAGACTCCTTCCCCTTGCTGTACACACTCTGAATAATCAATCTCCTTCCCTTGGGTGTAGGTGAGACTGGTGACTACCATGAGATAGTCATTCCCTTGATTACACCATATGACAAAGTTAATGAATGTGATAATCTCCCCCATGATTATGCTATGTTACATAAGACACACCATTGGAGACTAATTGAGAGCTCCTCATTTTGAAGTAAACTGCTACACTGTGAGAGCACCACATGGCTAGGTTTTGAAGGCAGCCTCTAAGAACTGAGAGTGAACCACAACCAACAGTCATCAAAGGCCACAGATCATATAACCTCAAGGAAATTCTGCAAAAAAAACTGGAGTGATCTTGAAAGAGGACCCCAAATCTCAGATGAAATTTTGTCCCAGCCAACACCTGAATCTCAGCTAGCTGAGAACCTGAGCCCAGGACCCAGGTAAAACATACCTAGACCCTTGACCCAAAGTGAGATAATAAATCTGTGCTCTTTTAAAGTAATAAATATCTGATAATTAAAAAAACAACAGAAAACTAGGATATTTGGTAAATGAGCAAAAATAAGTGGACAATAAAAATCAGATAATGGGAAACAAACTAGCAGACAAGTATATGTAGGAAAAAGTAAACAAAAGTCTACTACTGGTAGTAAAAATATAGAATATTTACACAGTTACTATCAACCACTTTGAATGAATTAACTTATAAAACACTACAGTCATCAAGAGCAGAATACATTTTTTCATGTCCTCATGGAACATTCACTAAGATTCAGCATAATTTGGACCATAAAAAATGTCTCAGATAATTTAAATTTAAGAAGATCAAGTTTAAAACCAAAGGGAATTTTAAAACAAAATAATAAAAATAGAAAAAGTTAATGAGGTAAATGACAAATAATAGATAAAGGTAGAAGTTGAATCTTTGAGAAAAACTAATAAAATTGATGAACTCCTACTATGCTAATAAAATAAATTCCTTGAAAAATAAAAATTACAGAAACTGCAAATATTGTCTCCCATTCCGTAGGTTCCCTTTTAGTTTTCTTGGTTGTTGTCTTTGCTGGGCAGAAGCTTTTTATTTTGATGAAGTCCCAATAGCTTGTTTTTGCTTTTGTTTACCTTACCTCAGGAGGCATATCTAGAAAGAAGTTAGTATGGCTGATGTAACAGAGGTTCTGTGTTCTCCTCTAGGATTTTTATGGTTTCAAGACTCACAGTTAGGTATTTAATCCATTTTGAATTTATTTTTGTATATGGTATAAGAAAGTGGTCCGGTTTCATTCTTCTATATGTAGCTCTCCAGTTTTCCCAACACCATTTGTTGAAGAGACATTTTCCCATTGGATATTCTTTCCTACTTTGTTGAAATTTAATTGACCATATAGTTGAGGGTTCATTTCTGGGTTTTCTATTCTTTTCTATTGATCAATGTGTCTATTTTTGTGCCAGTACCATACTGTTTTGATCAT
Organism: Zalophus californianus; assembly: GCF_009762305.2. Taxonomy (NCBI): domain Eukaryota; kingdom Metazoa; phylum Chordata; class Mammalia; order Carnivora; family Otariidae; genus Zalophus; species Zalophus californianus. The sequence continues at coordinate 41,512,835 of NC_045595.1, read as the reverse complement.
TACAGCTTTGAAATATAGCTTGAAGTCTGGAATTGTGGTACCTCCAGTTTTGCTTTGCCTTTTCAAGGTTGCTTTGGCTATTTGGGATCTTTTGTGGTTCCATATAAATTTTAGAATTGTTTATTCTAGCTCTCTGAAAAAACGCTATTGGTATTTTGATAGAGATTGAGTTGAATGTGTAGATTCCTTTGGTTAGTATAGATATTTTAACATTTGTTCTTCAAATACATGAGCATAGAATGTCTTTCCATTTCTTTGTGTCTTCTTCAATTTCTTTCATCAGTATTTTATAGTTTTCAGAGTATAAGACTTTTTCCTCTTTGCTTAGGTTTATTCTTAGGTATCTTATGATTTTTGGTGTAATTGTAAATGGGGTAGATTCCTTAATTTCTCTTTCTGCTGCTTCAGTATTGATGTGTAGAAATGCAATAGATTTCTGCATGTTGATTCTGTATCCTGTGACTTTACTAAATTAGTTTATCAGTTCAAACAGTTTTTTGGTGGAGTCTTTTGGGTTTTCTATATGGAGTATCCATGTCATCTGCAAGTAATCAAAGTTTTACTTGTTCCTTACCAATTTGGGTGACTTTTATTTCTTTTTGTTGTCTGACTCCTGTGGCTAGAATTTCCAGTACTATGTTAAATAACAGTAGTGAGAGTGGACATCCCTGTCTTGTTCCTGATAGTAGAGGAAAAGCTCTCAGTCTTTCCCCATTGAGGATGATATTAGCAGTAGGTTTTCCATATATGGTCTTTATTATGCTGATGTTATATTCCCTCTAAACCTCTTTGTTGAAGGTTTTTATAATGAATGAATGTTGTACTTTGTCAAATGCTTCTTCTGCATCTATTGAAATGATCATATGGTTCTTATCCTTTCTTTTATTAACATGATGTGTCATGTTGATTGATTTGCAAAATGACATATCTGACAAGGGGTAAGTATCCTAAATATATAAAGAACTTATAAAATTCAACACCCCCAAACCAAATAATCCAATTAAAAAATGGGCAGAAGACATGAAAAAACATTTTCCCAAAGAAGACATACAGATGGCCAATAGACACATGAATAGATGCTCACCACCACTGATAATCAGGGAAATACAAATCAAAACTACAGTGAGATGTCACCTTCCACCTGTCAGAATGGCTAAAATCAACAATAGAAGAAACAACAGGTGTTGATGAGGATGTGGAGAAAGGGAAACCCTCTTGCACTGTTGGTGGGAATACAAACTGGAGCAACCACTCTGGAGAACAGTATGGAGGTTCCTCAAAAAGTCAAAAATAGAACTATCCTATGATCTAGCAATTGTACTACTATGTATTTACCCCAAAAATACAAAAATACTAATTCAAAAGGATACACGCACCCCAATGTTTATAGCAGCATTATCTACAATAGCCAAACTATGGAAACCAGCCTAAGTGTCCATTAACTGATGAATGGATATAAGAAGATGTGGGGTGTGTGTATGTGTATGTATGTAGGTATATATATGTTACTATATATATATTTCTCAGCCATAAAAAAGAATGAAATCTTGCCATTTGCAATGACATACATGGAGCTAAAGAGTATGATGCTTAGTGAAATAAGTCAATCAGAGAAAAATGAATACCATATGATTTCTCTCATATGTGGAATTTAAGAAACAAAACAAATGAACAATGGGAAAAAAGAAAGAGACAAATTAAGAAACAGATGCTTAGTTATAGAGAACAAATTGATGGTTAGCAGAGGGGAGGGGCTGGGGGGATGGATTAAATAGGTGATGGGGATTAAGGAGTACACTTATGATGAGCACCAGGTAATGTATGGAATTGTTGAATTGCTATATTGTAAACCTGAAAATAATATAACACTGTATGGTAACTAACTGGAATTAAAATAAAAACTTTAAAAAAATCATCCCACAGAAATATCTGGATCTAGATCCATTCACTTGTGAGTTCTATCAAATATTTAGGATAGAAATAATAACAATCTTAGACAACTCTTAAATTAAAAGTAAGAAGGAACATAACTCAACTTGATTTATGAAATCAGCATAATTCTGATATCAAAACCTGACAAAATAAAGGTAGACCAATTATCACTCATGATCATAAATACAAAATGCTTAAGGTAATACTAGTAAATAACATCTAACAATATATGAAAAAATAATATATCATAAACATGTACAGCTTATTCCAAGAATACAAGGTTAATTTAACATTAGAAAATTAATCAATGTAAATTACACTGATAAAAGGAGATAGAGAAACATAACATCATTATAATAATGGGAATGATAAAAGCATTTCAAGAAAATATAAATAGAAGGAAAAGTCTTCAATCTGACAAAAAGCACTGATAAAAAACCCTAAGCCTCTACTTAATGTGAAACATTGAAGGTTTTGCCCCTAACATAAAAAACAAGACAAAGATATCTTCTCTCACCACTTCTATTCAACATTGTACTTGAAGTCTAGCGACTAAAATGAAACAAGAAAAAGAAATAAAAAGAAAAGAAAAACTAAGATTTTCTTATTATTTATATATGACCTAATTATGTACATAGAAAACACCAAGAATTTTTTAAAAAGTATAATGGAATTAGTGAATTTAGCAAGGGCAAGGGATATAAAGTCAATAATCAAAGTTCAATCACAGGTCTAACTAAATCTTATTAGTGAACAACTGGAAAATGAAATTGTAACATACATTTGCGTGTCTAAATATCAAACACCTAGGTATAAATTGAGTATGAGTATGCAAACTATAAACCATTGTTGAGAAAAACCAAAGATGATCTAAATAAATGGAGAAATATGACATAGTATGGATTGAAAGACACCACTTTCCATTCTCACCAAAACCAACAATTGATTGAATTACATCCCAATCAAAATCAGGATTTTTAAAGAAACTGACAAGCTGGTTCTAAAATTTATTATGAAATGCTAATAATATGATATACCCAAAGCAATCTTGAAAGAGAACAATGTTGACTTTTACTACTGAATATCAAGGCTGTGTATAAAGATTTAGTAATGAAGATACTGTTTTATTGGTGTAAGTAAATAGATCAATGTAACATAATAAAGAGTGCAGAGATACCCACACATATTTTGCCAACTGATGGACAAAGCTCCAAATCCTTTCTGTAAGAAAAGGACAACCTTCTAATGAATACTGTAGGAAAAGCTGGATTATCTGTAAGAAAAACACTGAACATCGACCACTACCTTACACCCCCAAATTAAGAAGAACCATAATTTAATTGTGAAATTTACAGCCATAAATTCTCTTGGAAGTATCTTTATGATCTTTGGATACATAAAACACTAACCATAAAAATCTTTTAGTATAGATAAATTGGACCTCATCAAAATACACAATTGAGAAAATAAAAGTGGAAGGCAGAGATGTGGATATTTATCTGCAATATATACATCTGACAAAGGACTTATAACTACAATATCTATTTTTTAAACTGCTATAAATCAATAAAAAGAAAAATAACAAAAAAAAGGTGCATATATCTGAATAGACACTTCACAATAGAAGATGTAAAAGTGGCCAATGAGCAAGTGAAAAAAATGGTCACCATCAGTCATCAAGCACATGCAAACAGAAACCAGAATTAGATGCCATTTTATATACACTTAAATGGTTAAATTTTAAAAAGGCTGACAATAGCAAATGTTGGTAAACAGGTGGAGTAACTGCAGCTTTCACACACTGCTGATAGGAACATAAAATAACAAGTTATTAGGATACATGTTTGGCAGTTTCTTAGAAAGTTAAATGTATCAGCACCCTATAACCCAAAAACATCACACTGAGACCTTCACTCAGGAGACATGAAGACATATCCAAAAATAATTTGTCTAAGAATGTTCTTAGCAGGGGCACCTGGGTGGCTCAGTCAGTTGAGCGGCTGCCTTTGGCTCCAGTCCTGATCTCAGGATCCTGGCATCAAGCCCTGAGTCTGGCTCCCTGGTCAGCGGGGAGTCTGCTTCTCCCTCTCCCTCTGCCCCTCCCCCTGCCTGTGCTCTCTCATTCTCTCTCTCTGTCAAATAAATAAATAAAATCTTAAAAAAAAGGAATGTTCTTGCTGACTTATATACAATAGCCAAAAACTAAAAACAATCCAAATGTCGATCTTCAGTAGAATGGTATAAACAACGTGCAGCATAGTAATACATTGTAATACTAGTCAGCAATAAAAGGAAAAAGGATTCATATATGTAGCAACATGGAAGAATTGCAACATTATGGGGCATGATAAAAGCCAAAAGCAAAAGAATACATATTCTAAGTCATTTCTATGAAGTCACAGGACTGGAACAAGTAATCTTTGGTGACAGAGATCAGGCTGTGTGGACTCAGTAGGGAAATGGACTAGAAAGGGGCAGGAGGAGAATCATAAAGTTCTTTGCCTTGTTTCTGGGTGTACACAACTGTTAGAATGCATCCAAATGAACATTTGACATCTGTGCCTTTCTTTTATTGCATGTGAACTATAACTCAATTCTAAAATGTGAATGGGATTCTTTCACAAATGTTCAATAAGTGTTGTTTTTTAAAATTCTATTATTAATTTTATTTAAGCATACAGATTGGTTTTCCTCTTAAAAAGCATTTTTAGTACTTCAGCAACAAAATGCCCTGCCTGGAATAAAGTGCTATTATGATTCTGCCAGAGAGAAAATACTGTTATCATTGTGTCTCCTTAAATATTATTATATGGATAGATGGTTTTATAGAGATGAAATTACCCATGTCTTTAGTACTAATTCTGACAGCCACAACAATACAAGTAATTGTATCTATCATTTCTTTAAGTGCTTTGGTAAGTATTAGGCACTTGATCTGTTATCTCTGGTAGTCCTCACAATCTTATTTTGCCAATGAGGAAAATAAGCTCAAAGCAGTTATATAACTTCTCCAGGGTCACATGGAATATAAGTCTGAACTGGTTTTTGAAAAGATATAATTGCACAGGCATTATTCTGTCCAGTATACAACATTGGACACTTGACATCATTCTTTTGATATAAAAAAACTTTTATTGATTTTTTTAAAATTGTTACAGATGAACATATCAGTCTGAGTTTAATCAGAGATGAAAAACCACTAAGGCATTGTAAACACACACACACACACACACACACACACACACATACATATAATAACAACTATCCAATATAAAATTATATTAACATCTTATAAAATTATATATGCATCTACTAACAACAATTATATGTAATGGGAATTTTATAAAATAGAAATTATATAATAACAATGATAATATCTCAAGGGATTTAACCTTACTCTATTGTGGGAGCTGGGTAAGAAATCCCTATAAGGCTGCAGTCTTGATGTCTGATGCAGGCAGTTTAGAAAGGAAGATTATAAAATGGGAGAACTCTGGCGAGCTGAGACCCCTAAGGGTGAGCTGGAGCCCATAGGACCGGGAGTAAGCTGGCCCCAATTCTTGTTGACTTTGATCTTGATGGTGTAGGCGTCCAGCATAAATCAGGACCCTCCATCATGGAGCTAAACATATACATATAGCCCAAGTAGCAGTAAATGAAGGAGGATCCAAGGGAAGGAAGAGCAACTGTAGGCTCTTCTGCTGTCTCAGGACAAGAGGTGATGGAGCAAATAAAGGATAATATGTCAAAAGGGCTGCTGCTTTACTTCTGCCCCTCAGCCCTCCCATAAAAACCTCACTTATGGCCCACATGAACTGGAAACATGTAAGGAAGGGAATTCTGAGCGATATGGTTTAGCTTAGCCAAGTTGAAACATTAGACAGCCACCATGAGCCACGTGCACATGAATTCTGCCTATAATCAAGTCTAGCCAATTAAAACATAGTGTGGAATTAAAGATGGCATCTTCCAGAGTGTCATATCTTGCTTTATTATTGTCTAGCAGTATGACCCTGGGCATGTTACTGGACTTCTTTGGGACTGAAAAATCATATAGAAAATGAAGATAATAACAGTACCTATAATTAACACTTCTGTTAAGAGTAAGAGAGAAGAAATTTAAAAAAATCAACTTAAAGTAGATCTTGGCACATGACAACAAATGTCTATTGTTAATATAGAATGAACAAAATCTCTCAAATCACACAAGTAAAATCCTATTTTTTACTTTAACTGGTTAACTTAAAATGATTTACAGTCTCTTGTAACTGTTAGCCAGTAAATTACACTAGAACATATCTCTGCAAACTTATATATATATATAAAAGTAAATATAAATACATGCGTTTATAAAATTGCATGTATCACTAAAAGTTCAGTTTGAAATAGGCATTTATCAAGTAAGTCACAGTGCTAATAAATCCTCTTAAATAGAAGAATCTGTCTAAAAACAGCCCACCACATGAAGGCTTCTCTATAGGATTCATAACGAGAGCAGGGCTTTGTACATTATATATAACACTGTTATACAAGCAGAGTTTTTCTAATCTTAGTCTATTTAATCACCTTCTATAACAAAAGCAGTTGTTTGTGGGCTGATATATAGCATTTTAGATAAAGAGAGGTAAAAATGCTCAGCTGAGCTACAGCTAAATAATTTAATATTCTCTTTGAGAAATAGGAGTGCATCACTACTTTATTATCTACAGTCTGCATCTCCAACCACATCTGCTATAAAAACCTCCCTGATATTCCATGCAACCTAACTATCTAAGCAAAAAATGCCTGCTCAGATGTGTAATGGTTCATGAGAAGGGGATTCACCTTCATTTAACTAGATCCAAATACATTTATCAATGCAGAAAATTCTAAGGACCTAAAAAAAAAAGGCTAAGAAAAGTAATGTGAGTTTAGCAAGGGCTCAAAATACAAGGTCAATATGCAGGTCAATTATATTTCTATGTACTAACAAACACCAACTCAAACTTCAAATATATATTTAAAAAACACTATTTATTGAGGACTCTAAAACTAAAATGCTTAGAAATAAATTTGACAAAACATGTTCAAGACATGTACACTGAAACTACAAAATACTGTTGAGAATAATTACAGAAAACCTATAAATCAAACCATATTCATGGCAACACCTGGGTGGTGCAGATGGTTAAGCATCCGATTCTTGGTTTCTACTCAGGTCGTGATCTCAGCGTCATGATATAGAGCCCTGCATCAGATTCTGCGCACTGAGTGTGAAGTCTGCTTGAAATTCTCTCTCCCTCTGCCTCTCCCTCTACCGTCCCCGCCATTCTCCCTCTCTCTAAAATAAATAAATCTATAAAAAAAGGGGCATTTCTATACACCAACAACAAGACAGAAGAAAGAGAAATTAAGGCGTTGACCCCATTTACAATTGCACCCAAAACAATAAGATACCTAGGAATAAATCTAACCAAACAGGCAAAGAATCTGTACTCAGAAAACTATAAAATACTCATGAAAGAAATTGAGGAAGACACAAATAAATGGAAAAACATTCCATGCTCATGGATTGGAAGAACAAATATTGTGAAAATGTCTATGCTACCTGGAGCAATCTACAAATTTAAAGCAATCTCTATCAAAATACCATCCACTTTTTTAAAAGAAATAGAACAAATAATCATAAAACTTGTGTGGACCCAGAAAAGACCCTGAATAGCCAGAGGAATGTTGAAAAAGAATAGCAAAGCTGGTGGCATCACAATTCCGGACTTCAAGCTCTATCACAAAGCTGTAATCATCAAGAGAAGATGGTACTGGCACAAAACAGACACATAGATCAATGGAACAGAATAGAGAGCCCAGAAATGGACCCTCAACTCTATGGTCAACTAATCTTCAACAAAGCAGGAAAGAATGTCCAATGGAAAAAGGACATTCTCTTCAACAAATGGTGTTGGGAAAATTGGACAGCCACATGCAGAATGAAACTGGACCATTTCCTTACACCACACACAAAAATAGATTCAAAATGGATGAAAGATGTAAATGTGACACAGGAGTCCATCAAAATCCTAGAGGAGAACACAGGCAGCTACCTCTTAGACCTTAGCTGCAGCAACTTCTTCCTAGAAACATTGCCAAAGGCAAGGGAAGCAAAGGCAAAAATGAAATATTGGGACTTCATCAAGATAAAAAGCTTTTGCACACCAAAGGAAAAGGTCAACAAAACCAAAAGACAACCGACAGAATGGGAGAAGATATTTGCAAATGACATATCAGATAAAGAACTAATATCCAAAATCTATAAAGAACTTATCAAATTCAACACTCAAAGAACAAATAATCCAATCAAGAAATGGGCAGAAGACATGAACAGACATTTCTTTTTTTTTTTAAAGATTTTTTTTATTTATTTGACAGAGAGAAACACAGCAAGAGAGGGAACACAAGCAGGGGGAGTGTGAGAGGGAGAAGCAGACTTCCAACCAAGCATGGAACCCGATGCAGGGCTCGACCCCAGGACCCTGGGATCATGACATGAGCCAAAGGCAGACACTTAACGACTGAGCCACCCAGGTGCTCCATGAACAGACATTTCTGCAAAGACATCAAATGGCCAACAGACACATGAAAAAGTGCTCAATATCACTTGGCATCAGGGAAATACAAAGCAAAACCTCAGTGAGATACCACCTCATACCAGTCAGAATGGCTAAAATTAACAAGTCAGGAAATGACAGATGCTGGCGAGGATGCAGAGAAAGAGGAACCCTCCTACACTGCTGGTGGGAATGCAAGCTGGTGTAGTCACTCTGGAAAACAGAATGGAGGTTTCTCAAAAAGTTTAAAATAGAATTACCCTATGACCTAGCAATTGCACTACTGGGTATTTACCCCAAAGATACAAATGTAGTGATCCAAAGGGGTATGTGCACCCCAATGTTTCTAGCAGCAATGCCCACAATAGCCAAACTACGGAAAGAGCTAGATGTCCATCAACAGATAAATGGATAAAGAAGACGTGGTATATATACACAATGGAAATATTATGCAGAAATGAAATCTTGCCATTTGCAATGATGTAGATGGAACTGGAGGGCATAATGCCCAGCGAAATAAGTCAATCAGAGAAAGATAAGTATCATATGATCTCACTGATATGAGGAATTTGAGAAACAAGACAGAGGATCATAGGGGAATGGAGGAAAAAATGAAAACAAGAAAAAACCAGAGAAGGAGACAAACCATAAGAGACTCTTCACCTCAGGAAACAAACTGAGGGTTGCTAGAGTGGAGGGGGTGGGAGGGATGAGGTGGCTGGGTGATAGACATTGAGGAAGGTATGTGCTATGGTGAGTGCTGTGAATTGTGTAAGACTGATGAATCACAGACCTGTACCCCTGAAACAAATAATACATTATATGTTAATAAAAAATAAAATTAAATAAAAAAGGAACATAAAACAATAAAAAAAAAAAACCCATGTTCATGGATCAGAACACTAAGTCATCAAAAACTAATGATGTAATGTATGGTGATTAACATAACATAATAAAACAAAATTTTAAAAAAAGACTAAATATTATTAAGATGACCCTCTCCAATATGGTCTATAGATTCAACATTAAATCAATCAAAATCCCTGCAGGATTTCCGTAGAGCTTGACAAACTGATTCTAAATATTATATGGAAATGTAAAAGCCATTACTAAAACAGTTTTGAAAATGAATAACAGAGGAGGCAGGGCAAGATGGCAGAGGAGTAGGAGACCTGGATTTCCTCTGGTCTCAGGAATTCAGCTGAATAGTGATCAAACCATTCTGAACACCTACGAACTCAACAGGAGATCAAAGAAGACAGTAGCAACAACTCTGAACAGAGAAGCAACCACTTACTGGAAGGTAGAACATGCGGAGAAGTGAATCTGAGGCGATAATCGAGAGGATAGTCTGCAGGGGAGGGGGCCTCCGTCTGCTGCTTCTGGCAAGTGATAGAGCCGCGGAGCATAAAATCAGAACTTTTAGAAGTCGGCTCCGCTGAGGGACGTCGTTCCAGTGGCTAAGCGGGGGTGGAACCCTCACGGGACAGTGTGGTCTCAGGACCCTTGGGGTCACAGAAAGACCGGGGGTGCCTGAGTGCGGCAGAGCTCCCAGGTATCGGAGCGGGGAAGCCGGCTGCAGAGACGGAGCCGAGGTGCGGGCTCTCAGCTCGGGGTGGCCATAAACTGTGATCCACGGCCCAGTCGGGCCACTGCTCCTCCAGCAGGGACCCAACAAGCAGCAGAGCCGGGGAGAGTCCCCTTCCTCCCCCGGGAGGAGCAGCATGGGAACTCACCGCGGGGATCTGCTGGGTTTGGAGACTCCACACGGGGTCCGGTGCCAGATATAGCAACGCTTGGTCACAGGCTGGGTGAGCACGGAGTGCAGCCGGAGACTGGGGAGAGGGAGTGACTGCTTGTCTCTGGGGGCGCACTGAGGAGCGGGGCCCCGAGTTCTCAGCTCCTCTGGGCGGAGAGTGGGAGGCCACCATTTACACCCTGGTCCTCCAAAGCTGTGCTGAGAGCTTGCAGGGAGCAAAAGCTCCTGAGAGCAAACCCGAGCAGCTTGCTTAGCCGGGACCAACAAGGGCGGGGCAATTCTGCCTGGGCAAAGATATTTGGTAACCATGGCAACAGGCCCCTCCCCCAGAAGATCGGCCTGAACAGCCAGCAAGCCACGACCAAGTCTACCGATCAAGGAGAACGGGAGAACTCCAGCTCTAGGGGGATACTGCACATAGAATTCATGGCTTTTTTACCATGATTCATTAGTTTTTCAAAGTTAATATTTTTAACTGTTTTTTTAATTTTTCTTTTTCCCTTTTTCAACCAACATCTTATCAATCCCTTTTTTAAAAAAAACATTTTTTATTTTTCATTTTGAGTCATATTTTATCCCTTCATAGTAGTTACAATTATTTTTGACATATATATATAAGTTGTTCTCTCTTTAAAGTTTTGAGATACAGCTTCTTCTAACATATCAAAATATACCCTAAATCACTAGTGTATGGCTTTGTTTTAGTCTCCTGCCTGATCACATTCTCTCCTTTTTTTCTTTTTTTTTTTAAATCTTCTTTCTTTTTTCAAACAACTTATCAATTCCTTTTATAAAATCTTTTATACTTTCCATCTTTACAGTCATCTTCCATACCTTCATTGTATCAAACCTATTTTGTACATATATAGGTCTTTCTTTCTTTAAAATTTTAGGAGGCACATTCTTCTAACAGACCAAAATACGCCCAAAATCTAGTGTACGGCACTGATCTATGCACTAGCTTGGTCATAATTGATCATATTCTGTTTTGTTCTGTGTTTGTTGGGTTTTTTTTCTTATTTTTTCTCTTTCTTTTTTCTTTCTTTCCCTTTCTCTTCCCCTGGTTTCAGGTCTTTTCTGATTGTATAGAGTATATTTACTCGGGACGTTTATAACCTGTTAGCATTCTGTTCTCTCATTCATCTATTCTCCTCTGGACAAAATGACAAGACGAAAAAAACCACCTGAGCAAAAAGAACAAGAGGTAGTACCGTCTGCCAGGGACCTACTAAATACGGACATTAGTACGATGTCGGACCTAGAGTTCAGAATCATGACTTTAAAGGTACTAGCTGGGCTTGAAAAAAGCATGGAAGTTATTAGAGAAACCCTTTCTGGAGAAATAAAAGAACTAAAATCTAACCAAGTCGAAATCAAAAAGGTTATTAATGAGGTGCAATCAAAAATGGGGGCACTAACTGCTAGGAAAAATGAGGCAGAAGAGAGAATCAGCGATATAGAAGACCAAATGATGGAAAATAAAGAGGCTGAGAAAAAGAGAGAGAAACAACTAACAGGATCACGAAGGCAGAATTCGAGACATAAGCAATACGATAAGACGAAACAACATTAGAATAATAGGGATCCCAGAAGAAGAGGAAAGAGAGAGAGGGGCAGAAGGTATATTGGAGTAAATTATAGCAGAGATCTTCCCTAATGTGGGTAAGGAAACAGGCATCAAAATCCAGGAGGCACTGAGAACCCCTCTCAAAATCAATAAAAATAGGTCAACACCCCGACATCTAATAGTAAAACTTACGAGTCTCAGAGTCAAAGAGAAAACACTGAAAGCAGCTCGGGAGAAGAGATATGGAACCTATAATGGTAGAAATACTAGACTGGCAACAGACCTATCCACAGAGACCTGGCAGGCCAGAAAGGACTGGCATGATATCTTCAGAGCACTAAACGAGAAAAACATGCAGCCAGGAATACTATATCCAGCAACACTGTCATTGAAAATAAAAGGAGATTAAAAGCTTCCAGGACAAACAAAAACTAAAGGAATTTGCAAACATGAAACCAGCCCTACAAGAAATATTGAAAGGGGTCCTCTATACAAAGAGGAGCCTAAAATCAACATAGATCTGAAAGGAACACAGACAATAGACAGTAATAGTCACCTTAGAGGCAATAAAATGGCACTAAATTCATACCTTTCAATAGTTAACCTGAATAGAAGTGGGCTAAATGCCCCAATCAAAAGACACAGGCTATCAGATTGGATTAAAAAACAAGACCCATCAATATGCTGTCTGCAAGAGACTCATTTTAGAGCCAAAGACACCCCCAGATTGAAAGTGAGGGGGTGGAAAACCATTTACCATGCTAATGGACACCAAAAGAAAGCTGGGGTGGCAATCCTTATATCAGACAAATTAGATTTTAAAACAAAAACTGTAATAAGAGATGAGGAAGGACACTATATCCTACTTAAAGGGTCTAACCAACAAGAAGATTTAACAATTGTAAATATCTATGCCTCTAGCATGAGAGCAGCCAATTATATAAGGCAATTAATAACAAAAGCAAAGAAACACATTGACAACAATACAATAATAGTGGGGGACTTTAACACACCCCTGACTGAAATGGACAGATCATCTAAGCAAAAGATCAACAAGGAAATAAAGGCTTTAAATGACACACTGGACCAAATGGACTTCACAGACATATTCAGAATATTCCATCCAAAACCAACAGAATACACATTCTTCTCTAGTGCCCATGGAACATTCTCCAGAATAGATCACATCCTAGGTCCCAAATCAGGTCTCAACCGGTACCAAAAGATTGGGATCATTCCCTGCATATTTTCAGACCACAATGCTTTGAAACTAGAACTCAATCACAAGAGGAAAGTTGGAAAGAACTCAAATACATGGAGGCTAAAGAGCATCCTACTAAAGAATGAATGGGTCAACCAGGAAATTAAAGAAGAATTAAAAAAATTCATGGAAACCAATGAAAATGAAAACACAACTGTCCAAAATCTTTGGGATACAGTAAAGGCAGTCCTGGGAGGAAAGTATATAGCAACACAAGCCTTTCTCAAGAAACAAGAAAGGTCTCAAATACACAACCTAACCCTACACCTAAAGGACATGGAGAAAGAACAGCAAATAAAGCTTAAACCCAGCAGGAGAAGAGAAATCATAAATATCAGAGCAGAAATCAATGAACTAGAAACCAAAAGAACAGTAGAACAGATCAACGAAACTAGGAGCTGGTTCTTTGAAAGAATTAACAAGATTGATAAACCCCTGGCCAGACTGATCAAAAAGAAAAGAGAAATGACCCAAATCAACAAAATCATGAATGAAAGAGGAGAGATCACAACCAACACCAAAGAAATACAAACAATTATAAGAACATATTATGAGCAACTCTATGCCAGCAAATTAGATAACCTGGGAGAAATGGGTGCATTCCTAGAGATGTATCAACTACCAAACTGAACCAGGAAGAAATAGAAAACCTGAACAGACCTATAACCACTAAGGAAATTGAAGCAGTCATCAAAAATCTCCCAACAAACAAAAGCCCAGGGCCAGATGGCTTCCCAGGGGAATTCTATCAGACATTTAAAGAAGAATTAATACCTATTCTCCTGAAACTGTTCCAAAAAATAGAAATGGAAGGGAAACTTCCAAATTCATTTTATGAGGCCACCATTACCTTGATCCCAAAACCAAAGACCCCATCAAAAAGGAGAATTACAGACCAATATCCTTGATGAACATGGATGCAAAAATTCTCACCAAAATACTAGCCAATAGGATCCAACAGTACATTAAAAGGATTATTCACCACGATCAAGTGGGATTTATCCCTGGGCTGCAAGGCTGGTTCAACATCCGCAAATCAATCAACATGACACAATACATTAACAAAAAAAGAACAAGAATCATATGATCCTCTCAATAGATGCAGAAAAAGCATTTGACAAAGTACAACAACCTTTCTTGATCAAAACTCTTCAGAGTATAGGGATAGAGGGTACATACCTCAATATCATAAAAGCCATCTACGAAAAACCTACAGCGAATATCATTCTCAATGGGGAAAAGCTGAGAGCTTTTCCCCTAAGGTCAGGAACGCGGCAGGGATGTCCACTCTCACCACTGCTATTCAACATAGTATTAGAAGTCCTAGCCACGGCAATCAGACAACAAAAAGAAATCAAAGGCATCCAAATCGGCAAAGAGGAAGTCAAACTCTCACTCTTTGCAGATGATATGATACTGTATGTGGAAAATCCAAAAGAGTCCACCCCAAAACTGCTAGAGGTCATACAGGAATTCAGTCAAGTAGCAGGATATAAAATCAATGCACAGAAATCAGTGGCATTCTGATACACCAACAACAAGACAGAAGAGAGAGAAATCAAGGAATCGATCCCATTTACAATTGCACCTAAAACCATAAGATACCTAAGAATAAATTTAGCCAAAGAGGTAAAGGATCTGTACTCAGAAAACTATAAAATATTCATGTAAGAAATTGAAGAATACACAAAGAAATGGAAAAACGTCCCATGCTCATGGATTGGAAGAACAAACAATGTGAAGATGTCAATGCTACCTAGAGCAATCTACACATTCAAAGCAATCCCTATCAAAATACCAACCACTTTTTTCAAAGAAATGGAACAAATAATCCTAAAATTTGTATGGAACCAGAAGAGACCCCGAATAGGCACAGGAATACTGAAAAAGAAAAGCATAGCTCGCGGCATCACAATTCCAGACTTCAAGCTCTATTACAAAGCTGACATCATCAAGAGAGGATGGTACTGACACAAAAAGAGACACATAGATCAATGGAACAGAATAGAGAGCCCAGAAATGGACCCTCAACTCTATGGTAAACTCATCTTTGACAAAGCAGGAAAGAATGTCCAATGGAAAAAAGACAGTCTCTTCAACAAATGGTGTTGGGAAAATTGGACAGCACATGCAGAAGAATGAAACTGGACCATTTCCTTACACCACACACAAAAATAGACTCCAGGTGGTTGAAAGACCTAAACGTGAGACAGGAGTCCATCAAAATCCTAAAGGAGAACACAGGTAGCAACCTCTTCGACCTCATCCACAGCAACTTCTTCCTAGAACATTGTCAAAGGCAAGGGAAACCAGGGCAAAAATGAACTATTGGGATTTCATCAAGATAAAGAGCTTTTGCACAGCAAAAGAAACAGTCCACAAAACCAAAAGACAACCGACAGAATGGGTTAAAATATTTGCAAATGACATATCAGATAAAGGGCTAGTATCCAAAATCTGTAAAGAACTTATCAAACTCAGCACCCAAAGAATAATCCAATCAAGAAATGGGCAGAAGATATGAACAGACATTTTTCCAAAGAAGACATCCAAATGGCCAACAGACACATGGAAAAATACTCAACATTGCTTGGCATCAGGGAAATCCAAATCAAAACCTCAATGAGATACCACCTCACACCAGTCAGAATGGCTAAAATTAAGAAGACAGGAAAGGACAGATATTGGCGGGGATGCAGAGAATGGGGAACCCTCCTACACTGTTGGTGGGAATGCAAGCTGGTGCAGCCACTCTGGAAAACAGTATGGAGGTTCCTCAAACAGTTGAAAATAGAACTACCATACGTTCCAGCAATTGCACTACTGGGTATTTACCACAAAGATACAAATGTAGGGATCCGAAGGGGTACGTGCACCCCAATGTTTATTTTTTTATTTTTTTATTTTTTAATAGGCTCCTTTGTTCCTTTTTTTTTTTCCAAGATTTTATTTATTTATTTGAGAGAATGAGAGATAGAGAGCACGAGAGGGAAGAGAGTAAGAGGGAGAAGCAGACTCCCTGCTGAGCAGGGAGCCCGACGTGGGACTCGATCCCGGGACTCCAGGATCATGACCTGAGCCGAAGGCAGTTGCTTAACCGACTGATCCACCCAGGCACCCACCCCAATGTTTATAGCACCGATGTCCACAATAGCCAAACTGTGGAAAGGGCCAAGATGTCCATCGACAGATGAATGGATAAAGAAGAAGTGGTATATATACACAATGGAATATTATGCAGCTATCAAAAGCAATGAAATCTTGCCATTTGCAACGACGTGGATGGAACTGGAGGGGGTTATGCTGAGTGCAATAAGTCAATTAGAGAAAGACATGTATCATATGACCTCACTGATATGAGGAATTCTTAATCTCAGGAAACAAACTGAGGGTTGCTGGAATGGTGGGGGTTGGGAGGGATGGGGTGGCTGGGTGATAGACATTGGGGAGGGTATGGGCTATGGTGAGCCCTGTGAATTGTGCAAGACTGTTGAATCACAGATCTGTACCTCTGAAACAAATAATGCAATATATGTTAAGGTGTTAAGAAAAAAAAAAAAAAGATAGCAGAAGGGGAATAATGAAGGGGGGGAAATCGGAGGGGGAGATGAACCATGAGAGACTATAGACTCTGAAAAACAAACTGAGGTTTCTAGAGGGGAGGGGCGTCCGGGGATGGGTTAGCCTGGTGATGGGTATTAAAGAGGGCACATTCTGCATGGAGCACTGGGTGTTATGCACAAAGAATGAATCATGGAGCACTACATTAAAAACTAATGATGTAAAGTATGGTGATTAACATAACAATAAAAAAATTTTAAAAAAGTAAATGAATAACAGAGTTGAAGAACATGCACTAGCTGGCTGTGAAACTTAATATAGAGCTACAGTAATCATTAAATTAGAGTAAGAATTGACACCATGATCAATAGCACAAAGAGTACAGAAACAGGTTCATCCCTATACAGTCATTTGATTTTCCCCAAAAGTGTAAAGGTAATTCAATTTGGAAGGAATGGTCTGACAAATGGTGTGGAAGCTACTGGATATGCATAACAAAATAAATTAACCTTGATCCTTACCTCACATTATAAATATTAACTTGAAATTGACTATAAACTAAAGTATTACAGGTGGGAATAGAAAATTCCAAAAGCAAATATAGTAGAAAATGTTTATGACCCTGGGGTAAGCAAACATTTCTTAGTTTGGACATGTTAAGTAGAAACTTTAAGGA
The DNA here is from genome assembly GCF_009762305.2 of Zalophus californianus. NCBI lineage: Eukaryota > Metazoa > Chordata > Mammalia > Carnivora > Otariidae > Zalophus > Zalophus californianus. Next base: position 41,495,495 of record NC_045595.1, on the reverse strand, counting down.
CAAAAGAGTAAATTGGATATCATCAAAATTAAAATATGTTCCTTTTCAAGAGGCACTCTTTAAAAAAGATGACAAGCCACAGAATGGGATAGGAATAGATTATATGCAAATCTTATACAATAAAGGACTTACATGTAGAATATAAAAGGATTCTTAAAATGCAGTAAGAAGATAACTCAATTTTAAAATACAACTTGAACACACAAACCAAATAAGATCTACAAGTGGCATATAAACATCTCAGAATATTTTCAATATTATTAGTCATTAGTGAAATCCAAAATAAAACCACAATGTGATACTACTATATAGCCACTAAATTTGCTACAATTTTTAAAATAATGACAATATTAAGTGTTGCTGAGAATATGGAGCCCCTGGAACTCTCATGTGTTGCTTCTGGGAAAGCAAAATGATACAGCTACTCTGAAAAACAGTCTGGCAATATACTAAAATGTAAAATATACATTTTCCTAACAACGAAGAATTTTACTCCTAGATATTTACCCAAGAGAAAATAAAATATAAGTTAATACAACCACTTGTACGTACATGTTCATTGTAGCTTTCCTCTTAATAGCCAAAAACTAAAAGGAATCCACCTCTTAAATGGTCAATACGTATAAATGTGTGTTATATGTACAAATATGCTGTCATTTGGAAATTCACTACAAGATAAGTATTTTGTGTTCATGCCCATGGAATGCAGTAGAATGTTAAAAAGCAGAGCTGTTGAGTCATATAAACATGAATTTGAATCTGTCACTATTCCCTTTATTAACTGTGAAACCCTGGCCTGGTCTGCCCACCTAATGTCTCAGAACTTGAATTTCTTTATTTGTAAAATGGGAATATTTTTAGTACCTACTTCATAAGCTTATTATAGGACAAACAAAGTGCATGGCCCATCATGAACATGGATATAGTTGAATTAGTTTTTGTTATAATTGTTATGAATAGTAGTTGAATAATTAGTTATTATAATTATTGTTTTCATTATTATACCTAAATAATCCCTGACGATGTATTTATTAAACACATTTCCATCACCATGAAACAATTTGGTATTGTATAACATTTGTGAAAACAGACATTTCACTTGGTCATAAGACTAGATGTAAGGCTAAAAGTGAGAATACTTATCACATAAATCTTTCAGACCTAAAACTATCTGAACCTTTATCCATGTTTGCCCAAAATTGCTAAATGTGAGAGAATCAAGAATTTTTTTGTCAATGAATAGTTTCTTTTCTCTTATAATTCTTTGTGATTCTGTTATAAAACAGGATGAATATTGTTTTAAAGGTATACTGTCAGATGTATTCTAGCTCCCAGCTCACCAGTCTTATTTCTGAGATGTGAAACATATCCGATCCTACAATGAATTGAAGATAATGGGATAGAAATATACCGTAAATGTCCTTACCCAGTATTAAAAAGAATGATAGATAGATGATCATGATGATAATGAAGATACATAGTTCTTACTTTCCTTGATGTGAAAATCCTCACTTGAAAATCACATCTGACAAACTAATATATAATACCTTCTTTTCATGCTTAAAATAATTTTCTCTTTCATGAAATCTCTGACTTTGAGATTAGATCTTTTAAAGAACCCACTCTTGGTTTGGACGTCTGAAAAACTTATCCACCAACCATGCACCTAATTCATTTAGCTGTATGAATATTTGGTGAGAAACAATTTCCCTCCCCTTCCTTGTTAATCTAGGAATCAAATTCCATATTTCATTCCAACATGAATTTTTGTGATTTAGACATGAAACATAAACTTTTTTAAAAAACCCCAGATGTAGGGGCACCGGGATGGGGCTCAGTTGATTAAGTGGCTGCCTTTGGCTCAGGTCATCCCGGGGTCCTGGGACCGAGCCCCGCATCGGGCTCCCTGCTTGGTGGAGAGCCTGCTTCTCCCTCTCCCTCTGCCTGCTGCTCTGGCTACTTGTGCTCTCTCTCTCTCTCTCTCTCTCTCTCTCTCTCTCTTTGTTAAATAAATAAATAAAAATCTGAAAAAAAAAAAAAAACCCAGATGTAGGATAAAGAAGGAAAATAAATTTGCTTTAGAGTTAGGCAAATAACAAAACAACCACCTCAAAATGTCAATTAAGGACATTACCAAAATTAAAAGTGGTTGAGAAAATGAGTTATTTGTTATGATATAAAAAAGGTGGAAAATCTTTTCCTCTTCATCTCCTTACCATCACTTTTAACTGCATTCTACTAGAGCTAAACTGAGTATCTGGAATCCATAGTTCATGATCTTCTTTGGGTTGAGGTATATAAGTCAGTTTTAAAACTTAATATTTTTTTAGACAGTAACTTCATTAAATACTATCAGCCATTGATAAAGACATGAGTTAATGAAGGGTATACCATACTTATGGATGGCAAGACTCAGTACTATAAAATCTAAGTCTTCCTTGACAGTTACCTACAGTTCTGGTGCAATCTCTCAATTTCTCAGCAGATATTTTTGAAAGAAATTGACTACAGACTCCAAAATATGGTAATACAAAGCCAAGAATAACCAAGGCTATTGTTAAAGACAAAGATAAAGAGCCTTTGGTACCTGATGGCAATACTTATTATAATTAAGACAATGTGCTTTTGTGCTAAAATATGCAAATACACCAATAGAACAGAATAGATCTGATAATCAGATCCACACATATATGGTCACTTTATTGGTACCAAAGGTGACAGTGTAATGCACTGTAAAGTAACTGCCTTTTTAAAAGTGGTTCTCTGTCTAGGGGTATTCACATGGGAAAAATAAGTTGTGTCCCCTTCTACAAAATACACAAAAAATTACTGTAGATCTAAACATGAAAGCTAAAACAGAAACTCATCTGAAAGATAACCTAGGAGTGTATCTTTATGATCCTAGGTAGTCAAAATTTCTTTAACAAGACACCAAAAGAACTAACCATAATCTGGTCAAATATTGATAAATTATACTTCATATGAATTTTGTAAATTTAAAAATGGATTAACTGAACAGTGAAAAGGCAAGACACAAATCTGGAAGTGGTATTTGTCATATATCTATCTGACCTCAGATCCGTATATGGAATGTACGCCATCATATATATGTGTGTGTGTGTGTCTGTCTGTCTATATATATATATGTGTGTGTGTATATTTACATGTATATACATAAATACAGAAAAACAAATAAAAAATTAGCAAAATACCCAACTTGCCACTTCACAAATATATATTCAATATATATTACTCAATATATATATATTCAAAGGAAAAGATGTTCAACCATAATAGTCATTAAGAAAGTGTAAATTAAAACCACAATGTAATATGATTAGACAGCCCAAAGGCTAAAACAAAAAGGCCAACAATACCATATGTTGTCTAGTATGTAGAAAACCTAGAATTCTCATGTTCTGACAGTTTGGATGTAAATTGGTACACTATTTGGAAAGCTCTTTGCCACTATTTAATATATGCATATTCTATTACTTAGCAATATGTCTTCTAGGAGCACATCCAACAAGAATGTGTCTATATGTACAGCTAATCACATGTAGGAGAATGTTCATAGCAGTATTATTGGAAATTACCAAAACCTGGAAATAATGCAAATGCACATGGACATTAGACCAGATACAGTATTATAAAAATTGGACACTTTTACAGCATTGAAAATAAACTATAATGACATAATACAGATAAAATCCTAAGACATAATGTTGAGCAAAAGAATCAGACCAAACAACCAAACATGTATAGTTCCATCTATGAAAATATTTACAAACAGGTAAAACTCATCTTGGATATTGGAAGACAAGGTAGTAGTTACATTTTGTGATGAGAGAGAAAAACTATAAGGAGAATTTTTGTGGTGCTGGCAATGTTCTAATTCCTGATCTAGATACTGACAACATGGGTGTGTTTACACTATGAAAACAGTTAAGCTGCATATTAAGCATTTTTCCTATGTTAAATTTATATAATATTTAAAAAGAAAATAATCAAATTAAAAAAACTAAAGTGGTTACTTCAGGAATGGTATATTTTATTTTCATTTGGTATCATAATGATCTCCCTGAATGTGTTTTATCATTTGCAAGTTTTATTTTTATAGTATTAAACTTCAGATATGCATTTATAAATAGAACTTACATACCAAGTTTTTCCATGACTGAGAAATCCACAATCATGTGAGTTGTTCTTACCCTCAGGAGTCAACCTTGACAGTTATACTGTATTACACATCCTTTTCCCCTGGAAATGGCTTATTGATAAAGGGCAAGACAACAGATACCAACATGGGCCAACTTCTGCATCCCATTGATGTGTGACAAGGAGCCTGATCATTTGGCTTGCTAATACAAACATGAAATTGAGAGATCTGGCATGAACGTATGCATGGAGGAAGAAAAAAGTTGTCTACAGAGATGACTAAACAAATTAGACCATGTTTTCTAAACTGAATAAAATCAGTGAATTATCGATAGCTTTCCAGTTCCTGATTCTAGCCAGTCCTTGAGAAGTCCCATCACACTTCTTGCCCTTACGCTCAATAGACGGCATCCTTATGTCCAAGTGATTAAGTATCCACTTTTGCTTATAAAAATTATCAGATAATTTGTCTGATAAGCTGGTAGAACCAAGAGGAAAGGCAAGGTCTGGTAGATTTTGATGGACGCATCGATGGATTTCAGAAAAAAAAGTCCTAAAAGTTGTACAGCTCCGTGAGGAGCAGGTTTTGGTGAGGGAATTAGGAAGCTTGACAACAGAGAGTTTTCTGAAGGCATTGTGAGTTAAGGAAAGGAAGAACTAGAAGACAGGACAAGAGATTGAAACTAGGAGCTGCAGTTATGCCCAGAGCAGTTTTCCACAGTAAAAGCTCCCATGCATAACAAAATTAAAGAAGTAAAAAGATTTACTGTGAAACCAACAGTGGTTACACAAAACGACTACTTAAGACCCATAAATTAGTTATACCTTTAGTTATTGACCATCATACAGTTGTCTGTTCCTTTTGGAAAAACTGAAGACCTGGCTATTTAAGCATACAGGATAACAGCATTCACAAAAATATTAAAAAAAATTAAAATTGCATAATCAACATAAATGAAAATAAAATTGCAAATAAAAAACATAAGAGGATACTCAGATGATTACAAATATAAAAGTTATAAGCTAAGTAAGTCAATTCAAATGACCAATCAAATTCAGATGATATTATTATTAAGAAAAATAAGAAAAATGAATAAGAACAAGACCAATCGTTAGCTGGGATTTTAGAAATCATCCAAAAAACAGTTACAAATCTATCAAACATTATATAAGTCGATAATCAAATGTGACAATGAAATATGGACCTGGTTTGAGAGAATCAATGGGAAAATGGGAAAAGTTCACTCTAGATTGCTACCAGAAAATATAAAACTAGATGGATTTTTAGAAAAATGATAGCTAGCTAAAGAAGTGACAATTGATATTATAAGACTTTCTATTCTATTCTATTATATTAAATTAGAAAAATATCAGGTAAAGAAAGGCTGGAAATATAGCTAACAGGATTTGTATGGCAGTAACATCCCAAGGGCCAGAAATCAAGGGAACAGTTAGGAAAAAATGGACTTAAAAATACGTTATGGGGCACCTGGGTGGCTCAGTCAGTTGAACGTTTGACTCTTGGTTTCAGCCCAGTCATGATCTCATGGGTTGTGAGACTGAGACTACAGTCTGCTCCACGCTCAGTGGGGAGTCTGCTTGAAGATTCTCTACCTCTGCCCCTCCCCCGATGTGTGAACACACTTGCTCTCTCTAAAATAAATAAATCTTAAAAAAATTTAAAAAATAAAAATACATTGCAAGGCATTACTAGAAACTGAGGAATCTGTAATAAGTATCTTTCAAATAGAACCTTTTTTTTGTAGGACCAGTAGTGAGACAAGAGGGCGGACTTGAGTGTAGGGCTCAGGCCAAGAGTCAAAGTCAACCTTCGCAGGGCACTCTTCAATCTTCTTAAGCCCCTTGAATGATTAAAAACACATTTATTTATTTTTAAAGATTTTATTTGAGAAAGAGAAAGAGAGAGCATGAGCAGGGTGGAGGGGCAGAGGGAGAGGGAGAAGCAGACTCCCGGCTGAGCAGGGAGCCTAAGGTGAGGCTTGTTCTCAGGACCCCAGGATCAGGACCTGAGCTGGAGACAGATGCTTACCCGACAAAGCCACACAGGCATTTAAAAGCAGAGACATGGCTTCATGATGGATTGCAGTGGGGCAGGGGAGAGAGGGGGTGATGGGAGGGAGGGCACGATTCAGACCTTAATATGTCAGTGGACAAGTTATTTAGTGACAGAAACTTGCCAAAGCCTGAACCATCTGGAGCAGAGGCATTTCCATCCATTCATAAATTTGAGGCTCTTTGGTCTTTCCAAATGATAAGGGACATGTAATCTTACAACATCTATATGTAGAAATAGATCTAGCAGAAGATTTGTCTAAAAATCAGGATCATTAGGATAGATGGTGAGGGACGGAGCAAGATGGCGGAGGAGTAGGAGACCTGGATTTCCTCTGGTCTCAGAAATTCAGCTGGATAGGGATCAAACCATTCTGAACACCTACGAACTCAACAGGAGATGGAAGAGGAGAGTAGCGACAACTTTCTGAACAGAGAAGCGACCACTTACTGGAAGGTAGGACGTGTGGAGAAGTGAATCCGAGGTGATATTCGGGAGGATAGACGGCGGGGGAGGGGGCCTCTGTCGGCTGCTTCTGGCGAGTGATAGAGCTGTGGAGCACAAAATCAGAACTTTTAGAAGTCGGCTCCGCTGAGGGACGTTGTTCCAGTGGCTAAGCGGGGGTGGAATCCTCACGGGACAGTGCGGTCTCAGGACCCTTGGGGTCACAGAAAGACCGGGGGTGCCTGAGTGCGGCAAAGCTCCCAGGGGTATCGGAGCAGGGAAGCCGGCTGCAGAGATGGAGCCGAGGCGCGGGCTCTCAGCTCGGGGTTGCCATAAACTGTGATCCGTGGCCCAGTCGGGCCACTGCTCCTCCAGCAGGGACCCAACAAGCAGCAAAGCCGGGGAGACTCCCCTTCCTCCCCCGGGAGGAGTGGCGCGGGAGCGCACCGCAGGGATCTGCTGGGTTTGGAGACTCCACACGGGGTCGGGTGCCAGAGATAGAAACGCTCAGTCACAGGCCGGGTGAGCACCGAATGTGATCGGAGCCCGGGGAGATGGGAGTGACTGACTGCTTTTCTCTGGGGGCGCACTGAGGAGCGGGGCACTGAGTTCTCACCTCCTCTGGGGGGAGATTGGGAGGCCACCATTTTCACTGTTGTCCTCCAACGCTGTACGGAAATCTTGCAGGAACAAAAGCTCCCAAAGCAAACCCCAGCAGATTGCTTAGCCCGGACCAGCAAGGGTGGGGCAATTCCACCTCCGGCAAAGACATTTGGGAACCATGGCAACAGCCCCCTCCCCCAGAAGATCAGCACGAACAGCCAGCCAAAACCAAGTTTACCGATCAATGAGAATGGCAGATCTCCAGCGCTAGGGGAATACTGCACAAAGAATTCATGACTTTTTTACCATGATTCAAAGTTAAATTTTTTAGTCTTTCAAAGTTAATTTTTTTAACTGTTTTTTTTTTTTTTAATTTTTCTTTTTCCCTTTTTCAACCAACATCTTCTCAATCCTTTTGTTAAAAAAACATTTTTATTTTTCATTTTTAGAGTCATATTCTGTCCCTTCATAGTAGATACCGTTATTTTTGGCAGATATATATATATCTATAGATATATATATCTATATAGATATCTATAGATATATCTATATAGATATATAGATATAGATATCTATAGATCTATATAGATATCTATATATCTATATCTAGATATCTATATATACTTCTCTCTTTAAAATTTTGAGATAGTTTCTTCTAATATATCAAAATATACCCTAAATCTCTAGTGTATGGCTTTTTTCTAGTCTCTTTCCTGATCACATTCTCTCCCCCCCTTTTTCTTTCTTTCCTTTTTTTTAATCCTCTTCTTTCTTTTTTCAAACATCTTCTTATCAATTCCTTTTTTAAAATTTTTTAAAATTTTCATCTTTACAGTCATATTCCATCCCCTCATCATATCAACCCTTATTTTGTACATATATAAGTCTTTCTTTCTTTAAAATTTTAGGAGGCACTTTTCTAACAGACTAAAATACACCCAAAATCTAGTGTGTGGCACTGATCTATGCACCAGCCTGATCATATTTGATCATATTCTGCTTTGTTTTGTTTTTGTTTGTTTTCATCTTTATCTTTTTTTTTCTCTTTCTTTTTTGTTTCTTTCCCTTACTTTTCCCCTGGTTTCAGGTCTTTTCTGATTTGATTAGAATATATCTTCTGGGGATGTTGTTAACCTGTTAGCATTTTGTTCTCTCATTCATCTATTCTCCTCTGGACAAAATGACAAGACAAAAAAAATCACCTCAACAAAAAGAACAAGAGGTAGTACTGTTTGCCAGGGACCTACTCAATATGGACATTAGAGCGATGTCGGACCTAGAGTTCAGAATCATGACTTTAAAGGTACTAGCTGGGCTTGAAAAAAAGCATGGAAGTTATTAGAGAAACCCTTTCTGGAGAAATAAAAGAACTAAAATCTAACCAAGTCGAAATCAAAAAGGCTATTAATGAGGTGAAATCAAAAATGGGGGCACTAACTGCTAGGATGAATGAGGCAGAAGAGAGAATCAGCGATATAGAAGACCAAATGATGGAAAATAAAGAAGCTGAGAAAAAGAGAGAGAAACAAGTACTGGATCACGAGGGCAGAATTCGAGAGATAAGCGATGCGGTAAGAGGAAACAACATTAGAATAATTAGGATCCTAGAAGAAGAAGAAAGAGAGAGGGGGGCAGAAGGTATATTGGAGCAAATTATAGCAGAGAACTTCCCTAATGTGGGGAAAGAAACAGGCATCGAACTCCAGGAGGCAGAGAGACCCCTCTCAAAATAAAAAAAAAAGGTCAACACCCTGACAAATAATAGTGAAACTTACGAGTCTCAGAGACAAAGAGAAATTCCTGAAAGCAGCTCAGGAGAAGAGATATGTAACCTATAATGGTAGAAACATTAGACTGGCAACAGACCTATCCACAGAGACCTGGCAGGCCAGAAAGGACTGGCATGATATCCTCAGAGCACTAAATGAGAAAAATATGCAGCCAAGAATACGATAACCAGCTAGGCTGTCATTGAAAATAGAAGGAGAGTTAAAAAGCTTACAGGACAAACAAAAACTAAAGGAATTTGCAAACATGAAACCAGCCCTACAAGAAATATTGAAAGGGGTCCTCTAAGAAAAGAGAGAGCCTAAAAGGAGCATGGACCAGAAAGGAATACAGACAACAGACAGTAACAGTCACCTTACAGGCAATACAATGGCACTAAATTCATATCTTTCAATAGTTACCCTGAATGAAAATGGGCTAAATGCCCCAATGAAAAGACACAGGCTATCAGACTGGATAAAAATCAAGACCCATCAATATGCTGTCTGCAAGAAACTCATTTTAGACCAAAAGACACCCCCACATTGAAAGTGAAGGGGTAGAAAACCATTTACCATGCGAATGGACACCAAAAGAAAGCTGGGGTGGCAATCCTCATATCAGACGATTCAGATTTTAAAACAAAGACTCTAATAAGAGATGAGGAAGGACACTATATCCTACTTAAAGGGTCTAACCAACAAGAAGATCTAACAATTGTAAATATCTATGCCCCAAACATGGGAGCAGCCAATTATATAAGGCAATTAATAACAAAAGCAAAGAAACACATTGACACAAATAAAATAATAGTGGGGGACTTTAACACACCCCTGACTGAAATGGACAGATCATCTAAGCAAAAGATCAACAAGGAAATAAAGGCTTTAAATGACACACTGGACCAAATGGACTTCACAGACATATTCAGAACATTCCATCCCAAAGCAACGGAATACACATTCTTCTCTAGTGCCCATGGAACATTCTCCAGAATAGATCACATCCTAGGTCACAAATCAGGTCTCAACCGGTACCAAAAGATTGGGATTATTCCCTGCATACTTTCAGACAACAATGATTTGAAACTAGAACTCAATCACAAGAGGAAAGTCAGAAAGAACTCAAATCCATGAGGCTAAAGAGCATCCTACTAAAGAATGAATGGGTCAACCAGGAAATTAAAGAAGAATTAAAAAAATTCATGGAAACCAATGAAAATGAAAACACAACTGTCCAAAATCTTTGGGATGCAGCAAAGGCAGTCCTGAGAGGAAAGTATATAGCAATACAAGCCTTTCTCAAGAAACAAGAAAGGCCTCAAATACACCACCTAACCCTACACCTAAAGGAGCTAGAGAAAAAAAAACAAATAAAGCCTAAACCCAGCAGGAGAAGGGAAATCATAAAGATCAGAGCAGAAATCGATGAAATAGAAACCAAAAGAACAGTAGAACAGATTAACGAAACTAGGAGCTGGTTCTTTGAAAGCATTAACAAGATTGATAAACCCCTGGCCAGACTGATCAAAAAGAAAAGAGAAATGACCCAAATCAACAAAATCATGAATGAAAGAGGAGAGATCACAACCAACACCAAAGAAATACAAACAATTATATGAACATATTATGAGCAACTCTATGCCAGCAAATTAGATAACCTGGGAGAAATGGGTGCATTCCTAGAGATGTATCAACTACCAAAATTGAACCAGGAAGAAATAGGAAACCTGAACAGACCTATAACCACTAAGGAAATTGAAGGAGTCATCAAAAATCTCCCAACAAACAAAAGCCCAGGGCCAGATGGCTTCCCAGGGGATGTCTATCAAACATTTCAAGAAGAATTAATACCTATTCTCCTGAAACTGTTCCAAAAAATAGAAATGGAAGGAAAACTTCCGAACTCATTTTATGAGGCCACCATTACCTTGATCCCCAAACCAGACAAAGACTCCATCAAAAAGGAGAATTACAGACCAATATCCTTGATGAACATGGATGCAAAAATTCTCACCAAAATACTAGCCAATAGGATCCAACAGTACATTAAAAGGATTATTCACCATGACCAAGTGGGATTTATCCCTGGGCTGCAAGGTTGGTTCAACATCTGCAAATCAGTCAACGTGATACAATATATTAACAAAAGAAAGAACAAGAATCATATGATCCTCTCAATAGATGCAGAAAAAGCATTGGACAATACAGCATCCTTTCTTGATCAAAACTCTTCAGAGTATAGGGATAGAGGGTACATACCTCAATATCATAAAAGCTATCTATGAAAAACCTACAGCTAATATCATTCTCAATGGGGAAAAACTGAGTGCTTTCCCCCTAAGGTCAGGAAGACGGCAGGGATGTCCAATATCACCACTGCTATTCAACAAAGTATTAGAAGTCCTAGCCACAGCAATCAGACAACAAAAAGAAATCAAAGGCATCCAAATCGGCAAAGAGGAAGTCAAACTCTCACTCTTTGCAGATGATATGATACATTATGTGGAAAACCCAAAAGACTCCACCCCAAAACTGCTAGAGGTCATACAGGAATTCAGTAAAGTGGCAGGATAGAAAATCAATGCACAGAAATCAGTTGCATTCCTACACACCAACAACAAGACAGAAGAGAGAGAAATCAAGGAGTCGATCTCATTTACAATCGCATCTAAAACCTTAAGATACCTAGGAATAAATCTAACCAAATAGACAAAGGATCTGTACTCAGAAAACTATAAAATACTCATGAAAGAAATTGAGGAAGACACAAAGAAATGGAAAAACGTTCCATGCTCATGGATTGGAAGAACAAACATTGTGAAGATCTCAATGCTACCTAGAGCAATCTACACATTCAAAGCAATCCCCATCAAAATACCATCCACTTTTTTCAAAGAAATGGAACAAATAATCCTAAAATTTGTATGGAACCAGAAAAGACCCCGAATAGCCAGAGGAATGTTGAAAAAGAAAAGGAAAGGTGGCGGCATCACAATTCCAGACTTCCAGCTCTATTACAAAGCTGTCATCATCAAGACAGTATGGTACTGGCACAAAAACAGACACATAGATCAATGGAACAGAATCGAGAGCCCAGAAATGGACCCTCAACTCTATGGTCAACTCATCTTTGACAAAGCAGGAAAGAATGTCCAATGGAAAAAAGACAGTCTTTTCAACAAATGGTGTTGGGAAAATTGGACAGCCAGATGGAGAAGAATGAAACTGGAGCATTTCCTTACACCACACACAAAAATAGACTCTAAATGGTTGAAAGACCTAGATGTGAGACAGGAGTCCATTAAAATCCTAAAGGAGAACACAGGCAGCAACTCTTCGATCTCAGCCACAGCACCTTCTTCCTAGAAACATTGCCAAAGGCAAGGGAAGCAAGGGCAAAAATGAACTATTTGAATTTCATCAAGATAAAAAGCTTTTGCACAGCAAAAGAAACAGTCCACAAAACCAAAAGACAACCGACAGAATGGGTTAAAATATTTGCAAATGACATATCAGATAAAGGGCTAGTATCCAAAATCTATAAAGAACTCATCAAACTCAACACACAAAGAACAAATAATCCAATCAAGAAATGGGTAGACGACATGAACAGACATTTTTCCAAAGAAGACATCCAAATGGCCAACAGACACATGAAAAAGTGCTCAACATCGCTCGGCATCAGGGAAATCCAAATCAAAACCTCAATGAGATACCACCTCATACCAGTCAGAATGGCTAAAATTAGCAAGTCAGGGAATGATAGATGTTGGCGGGGATGCGGAGAAAGGGGAACCCTCCTACACTGTTGGTGGGAATGCAAGGTGGTGCAGCCACTCTGGAAAACAGTATGGAGGTTCCTCAAACAGTTGAAAATAGAGCTTCCATACGATCCAGCAATTGCACTACTGGGTATTTACCCCGAAGATACAGAGGTAGGGATCTGAAGGAGTACGTGCACCCTGATGTTTATAGCAACAATGTCCACAATAGCCAAACTGTGGAAAGAGCCAAGATGTCCATCGACAGATGAATGGATAAAGAAGAAGTGGTATATATACACAATGGAATATTATGCAGCCATCAAAAGGAATGAGATCTTGCCATTTGCAACGACGTGGATGGAACTGGAGGAGGTTATGCTGAGTGAAATAAGTCAATCAGAGAAAGACATGTATCATATGACCTCACTGATATGAGGAATTCTTAACCTCAGGAAACAAACTGAGGATTGCTGGAGTGGTGGGGGTGGGAGGGATGGGGTGGCTGGGTGATAGACACTGGGGAGGGTATGTGCTATGGTGAGCGCTGTGAATTGTGCAAGACTGTTGAATCACAGATCTGTACCTCTCAAACAAATAATGCAATATATGTTAAGATGTTGAGGAAAAAAAAAAAGAAATAGCAGGAGGGGAAGAATGAAGGGGTGGAAATCGGGGGGGGGGAGATGAACCATGAGAGACTATGGAGAAGGAAACTGAGGGTTCTAGAGGGGATAGAGGTGGGGGGACGGGTTAGCCTGGTGATGGGTATTAAAGAGGGCACGTTCTTCGTGGAGCACTGGGTGTTATGCAGAAACAATGAATCATGGAACACTATATTAAAAACTAATGATGTAATGTATGGTGATTAACATAACAATAAAAAATTAAAAAAAAAAGAATCAGGGCAATTAAGATTGGGAACTAGGGTGGGGGAACTGACAATCTGTGGATTGTCAGTCAAGAAAGAGGATTAACTAATGTGGATTATTTAGGGAAGTCCCTCGCTGTAAACAGTCTATTATTTTATGTGGATTTATTCCTTCTAATTATAGATCGATTCCCACATACAGGACAGAAGTAAATGTGCAAATGAACAACAAAGATGGACTTAATGACTTAGAGCATTAGTTCTCAAAGCGTGAAGTATGAACCAGCAGCATCAGTAAGTACAAACTTAATAGAAACGCAATCTGTTCACCTCTTTGGATCTTCTGCACCAAACCTATTTCCCTTCTGATATATTTTAAAGCAAAAACTGGGACATAGTATATCACGTTTTGATTAAATGAAATCAGAATGCTCCCTGAATCCCTGGCATCCATTTACCGAATTTCTCTACTTAGTGACCAGAGTGAAATTTCATCTTCTCTCTGAAAATATTTCTAATAAAAGATAATTTATTCTATCATTATCATACTAATTATGAACAATAATTACAATCAGAATTTACCGAGTAGTAGTTTAATATACCATATTTACTTCTAAGTCATTTCAATTTAGTATTATTTTAGGGTTAACCCAAACACAGTTGGATGTGTATTATCAAAGATATACAAAATTTCTTATATTAATATGTATGTATTTGTTTCCACAGGAATTAGAAAAAATACTGCTTCTCTTTATTGCTTTCTTTTAAAATATAAAAACCAAATGTGAGTACTTTCATAGAAATATTAAGTAACATGTCGTATGTAAATATGTGAACTGGGGAAGATTAGAGGAGAAAGTACTATTTGGGGGAAATTGCTTTTTACCACTGCATCATCAAAACAGTGCCATGAAAAAGGTATTATCTCTGAGTACCAGAGAGTTTCTGTAACTTCCCCAAGACCCTACAGCTTACATGTTCAGAGCTAACATTTAATCCCAGAGCAGATATCCACAACCATGTTCTTAATTTTATGTTATAACCTCTTTCACATTTCCAATATTATGCTTCCAAAACATACAAATATGTACATATATGTATATGTAATTAACATAATTTATAATATTTTACTAACAGTAATTAATTTTAATCACTCTACTCTGAACTATATGAATATTATTTTGGTTGTTTTCTCTTGATCCTATATCATTATGCCTGAGTTAAACTGAAATTCTCTTCATATTATAATTTACATTTCGAGAAATTGGGATTATGTCTGCGTATTTGTACTGTCAAGTAGAATGAGTATAAAGTAAAAGGCTGTGTGTAGACAGTGTTTGGTGACGTAAGTATACATATACATACATGATATGCACACACATACATATCTCATCAGTTAAGAGTAGCAGCAAAAATCCTTAACAATGAACAAATTTGGTTTTAGGACTCTGCTAAAGAATCAAGAAATAATACTAGATAGCATTTTCTTTGGGAGTAGGCAATCCTTGATGAACACATTGATTTCATTCATTGCAAATGAGGAGTGAAGTGCTGGAAGGAGAAAATTATGTTTCCTGTCCGCAAGGAGTTTTCCATTATGAAAGAGTGAACAAACACTTATAACACACAATTACAAGGAACCTGTGTGAGTGGATGTATGGTTTATGTGTGTCTGTGTGTTGTGTGTGTGTGCACATCTATAATTTATAGAGGTAAGAGTCAAGAGAAGAGACGAGGATAAATGAATAAATATAAGAATTTAGATTCTCTACGGAAGTGCAATAACTCGTTCACACTGTAAGTGATTTAGAGATGTGGAATTCTGCGGTGAGCAAAAAGAGTAAGTAATTGGCATAGGGAACTTGGAGAGCAGACATGGGACTTCAGGCTTTCATTACTTATTTATTGCATTTACTCATTTATTCAACAAACGCATAATGAATACCATTACAGTATGTGCAAAGTGAATTGGGAGGTGGTGGAATATAAATAAATCCATGTCTAGAGTAAAAGAGAACAGATTGTAATGGTAGGGAAATCTGGAGAAATACAAGTGGTGGTGAGCTTGATGATAAATAAATATTTATATATAAAGTTATTAGAAATGGGGAAATTTTGTCCCCACAAAATAATGATGTCAATAACTATAAAAATGAAAATAAATAAAAGGCAGTGAGATAAGCTACATGTTTCTAAGATGAGCCTTTGAAATCTCAAATGGATAACTAAAGTAATTTTAACTGAAAAATGTTTTTCACATTCCTGAAAAAGCCTCTAGCTTTAGCTTTTAAGGTTACTCTTTCAGGAATATCCTAAATCATACATATTAAATTCACATTGTTTTCTTTTTTAAAGTGAAATTAGCATTTATTCATACTTTCCTGGGATAAACCTATTCATACTTTCCTGGGATAAACCTAAGGTCCTACACAACATATAATCTCTTTAAGCATTATTTCTTATGTAAAAAGTGGGTGTAATAATAATACCTACCTTAACTATTTTCTCATCTGTAATTATCAGGTACAATAACAACAATTGTGATTAAAGACAGTGTAGAGTTTCAGTGAAATAAACTATGTAAAGAATCAAGCTCACTGCCTGGCATAGAATTAAGGTTCCATAAATATTCATTAATGTGATTACTATTATTCCTGTTAGTTTCAATTTATTTTTGTTAATTTTGAATGTATACTAAGAAAATTTGGGGACTGAAATCTACCCACTGCCAAGTAATGGGTAGATTTTAAAACAGTATTATGTGAAGGTGCACAGAATTTCAAAACCCAGAAAATTAAGAAATTACTCATAGGAATAAAACTGGCTGGGAATAAGGATACTGACAAGTTCCTTAGAATTTATCCAATAAATTTCTATGAAGTTAAGGTTAGTTTGCTATTCCATAGTGCCCTAAAAATTTATGGCAGTTTACATTATGGAAATCCAATGACATGGAAGTATAATTTAGAACTTTTGCTTCTGACTCTGAAGGAGTAACTGATATGAAACTTGCCCTTCTGCCATAAATAATTAGATGACTGAATATAGGAAACAATTATTTTGCTACATTTGAAGAAGAAGCAGTGCAGGACTGTGATCCTTGAGAGAAGAGAAAGAAATGACACTCCTTGAAATTGACACAGCTTCCTACCTGAAGACAACTGCATGACAATGGCCCAGGAGGGCCTGCCCCCAAGCAGAGGGGGAAGACCTTGATAAATTGAAGAGACAACTGATGAGTTTGGAGAAGCTAAATTAGCTGTAATCTGTGGGACAAAGTACTGGCTAGGAGGAAGCCTTAGAGAAAAAGGGCTCTAGCAGTCTTCATAGGACGTTTTTTGAAAATTAGATAAATACTCGTCATCACTGTAAAAGGGAAATATTTTATTGGCTGAAGTGAAACAAAACAAAAATGGCTAGAAGTTTATATGCAGAACCTTCCAGAACTCACTCAGAATCCAGAGACCCTGTAGAACACTGAGGCAATCAGCAGAGAAACAGAATCATACTTTAGTATGAAGACAAAACTAGCCTTAATTTAAAGATTACTACTGTAATATACTCTAACAAAGCTTAAAAAGAAGGCTTTTAAGAAATTAAAGAAAAGAGCTCATCAGCAAATAACTGAACTGCCTGACTAAAGAAACTTCACAGTAGCATACATTATAACTCATAATCACAAGGAAAAATCAGTCAATAAAAATAAACCAGGAAATGGCATTGATAATGGAAATAGCACAGAAGGAATTTGAAATAGCAATCATAAATATCCTAAATATGATCAAGAATTTAAATAAAAACATTAATATAATGATTAGAAAAATGGAAGATATAAAAAAGGACCAAATGGAAATTCTGAAGGTGGAAAACACAATATTGCATATTTAAAATTCACAGTATTGGGCACCTGGCCAGTTCAACTGGTAGAGCACCTGACTCTAGTTCTCAGGGTCATGAGTTCAAGCCCCACATTGGGCATAGAGCCTACTTAAAAAAATAAATAAATAAAAAACATTAAAAATTTAAAAAAAATTAAAATTCACAGGATGGCTTAACATCATATAAGATACTGAGGAAGAAAAACTGGACTTGAAGTTAAAATGACAGAAATTATCCAAATAGAAGCACAGGAAATATAAGAGATTAAAAAAAAAGGCACAGACTCTTTTTCTTTCTTTTCTTTTTTTTTTTAAATATTTTTTTAATTTATTTGTCAGAGAGAGACACAGTGAGAGAGGGAACACAAGCAGGGGGAGTGGGAGAGGGAGAAGGAGGCTTCCCACGGAGCAGGGAGCCCGATGCGGGGCTCGATCCCAGGACCCCAAGATCATGACCTGAGCCGAAACCAGACGTTTAACGACTGAGCCACCCAGGTGCCCCAGAGTTATGTTTTTCTTTCTGACATGTGAAGAGCTTGGAAGTCATCACTCTTGCCCTTATAACAAGAAAAAGCTAAACAAACTGAAAGTCAGTGAATTTCCTTGGACCCATCAGTTAACCAAGCTTGAAGACGAATCTGGAAAGAAAGGGGAATTAGAGGAATCAGGGCCAAGATCTACCTTATTCGGAACTGCAGAAAAACTGGTAGAAAAACTTAAGTGGTAATTCTAAAGAACTGCTGGAGGCTCAGTGTGGACTAGTGTGGAAGTAACACACCCCTGGGGCCTCACTCAGGAAGTCCTGAAACTTTAGTAGGTTTTACCAGGATCCCAACTGGGTTCTGATGGGTGAAGATCAGAGAAAGAGCCTATTGTGGCTCTGGACAGAAGAAAAGATTAATCACAGTGAAATATACCCAGAACATTCTCCAAAACAAAGGTGTACTCTCCAAGGGTGAAGATTTTACCAGAGCTTTCTCCCAGCTCATAGAAGGTCTTTTTGGCTCCCTCCAGTCTTCCTGTCTTCCTTAAGGTATGTGTGTTGAGGGAGCAGGGAGAGTTTTACCACTGGAGAAACACTTGTGAAAGTCAAAGCCAAACCCAGAGACAGGTCAACTAAAAGCAGAATTAATCATAAGATTATATAATGCTTCCCCATAATTCCCATGCATTACCATCACACCAACAGGTTCCACATAATAATGTGGATTACAGCTAAAAGAGCAGAGACAGAGAACACTTAGGGAATATCTAGAGAAACTCAAAGTCAACCCAAGAGCCAAATATGACACTAGAGGAATGTAAACCCTCTGTCATCTATGGGTATAGGAAACATTAAACACCGAACAAGTCCTAGTCAGATGAGCATAAATCCTCATATTAAAAGACTGTTTATATTTTTGCTTTTGTAACCAAATGAAGTGATCAATGTTAACTAAACTTATTGTGGTAATCGTTTTGCAATATATGTAAATCAAGTCATTTTTCTGTATGCCCTAAACTTATACACTACTGTATTTTAATTATACCTCAATAAAACAAAAAATAAAGTGTTCCATGTGATAAAAAGTAAATATAAAAAGTCTGTTTACCTCAGTACTTATTACTAATAGAACATATCCAGCTTTCAATGAAAAATTGCAGGTATTCTAAAAGGCAAGACAAACACCATCTGGGAGACAAAGCAAACAATAGGACCAGATTCAGAGATGACACAGTTGTTGAAATTATCAGAAGATAAATTTAAAATAACTGTAATTAATATGACAAGGGCTTTAATGGAAAAAGCAAACAGCATGCAAGAACACACAAGATTGTGGGGGAATGTCAGCAAAAATGGAGAGCTAAGAAACTTCAGAAATTTGCCCATACATAAAAATAACCAAGAAACTGGAAAAATCAACCCTTTTCAGCATTCTGAAAATGAACACAAAGCCTGCAGCAATTCAAGGACTACCTATTGAACTCACTGAATCTCAGTAAGGACAGCAAACTCCTTAAGAGTTTAACCTGACTTATGCCCACCCACCACCACCACTGACTGCCCCAGTTCCTGTGCTCCAGCTCAGCAGAAGCCTGGAAGATAACAGCTTGCATTCTACCAGTGTCCAAGAGAATATGACTGATTTCATTTCCAAAGATCTGTCCTTGCTTCATTTGCCCGGTGACTTCATAGAAGACTGGCTCAAAGGGTCTGTTTTATTTTGCCTAACTCTAATGCTAAAGCCCTCCACGGGACATTTATGGAAAATATTTTCAGGCAAATGTTTTAGACTTCCCTGCCCAAAGCAAAAGATAACAGCAGGAAAGACAAACAATAGAATACTTAAATATGACAGGAGGAAAGGCTGGAATGATGCTTGGAGAAGAAGAACCTTGAAAAGTTCTGAGACATTCCTGAAAATATGGAGACCAAATGCATGTTCAAGATTAGATGCATGCTCAGGGAAGAACTGAGGGGGCCTAAGGTCTCACATCTGGATCTGTACATGCAGGAAGTGAAGGCTAAGACAGAGTTGGAAAATGCCTGGCTGTGTATTTGAGATGTACCCCTACACACATGGAGTAGATCTGCAAAGACTAGAAGATTCTTTGTTCTAGGAATTTAAAGAAATCTCTATCTAATCATTACCTGACTATTAAGGTTACAGAAGACTTCAGTAGCCACAGTCAACAAAGAATACAGATTTAAAAATTAGTTCAGAAAAGTCCTAAAAACATATAATACAAAGAAGCAGTGTTAACAAATTCTGGGGGGGGGGGGATCTAATTTCCTGAGTTACAACATTATAATATTCAAAATGTTCAGTTTTTGACAAAAACTTATGATGGGCGCCTGGGTGGCTCAGTCAGTTAAGCGTCTGTCTTCGGCTCAGGTTAGGATCCCAGGGTCCTGGGATCGAGTCACACATTGGGCTCCTTGCTTAGCGGGGAGCCTGCTTCTCCCTCTCCCTCTGCTGCTCCCTCTGCTTGTGCTCTCTCTCTCGGCCAAATAAGTAAATAAAAAAAAACTTAAAAAAAAAAAAACTTATGCGGCTTGAAAGGAACCTAATTGTATGGACCATACAGGAAAAAAGTAATCAAGAGAAAATATTCCTGAGAAAATCCTGACATTTTAACTATGAGAAAAAGAAGTTAAATGAGCTATTTTAAATATGTTCAAAAAACTAAGGAAATCATGTCAAAAGAAGTGAAAGCATAAAAATTATATTTCACTAAATGGGAAATATCAATAAAACATTTAAGTTTTAAGAAAAAAAATCACAGTTCTTGGCTAGTACAATAATTAAAATGAAAATTTACCAGGGGGGGCTCAACAACAGATTTGAGCAGAAAAAAGAAAGAATGAGCAAGAGTGAACATAGGTTGTTTGAAATTATCTAGTTTGAGGTACTAAAGAAAAAAAATTGAAGATAAATGAACAGATCCAAAGACCCCAGTGGGACACAGTCAAGTTTACCAACATCTATATAATTGCCAGGAAGGAAAAGGGGAAAGAAAGAATACTTGAAGAATACTTGAAGAAATAATGGCCCCAAATTCCCAAACATGATGAAAATATTAATTTATTCATCAACAGGTTCAACAAACCCTAAGTAGGAAAAACTCAAAGTGATCCACACTGAAACACATTATACTCAAACTGTCAAAAATCAGACAAAGAAAGAATCTTGAAAACAGTAAAAGAGAAGCAATTCGCCCATAAACAAAACAAAACAACTCAGTAAGATTAACAAATCCTATCTCATCAGAAATCATGGAGACCATGTATATAACTACATAGGTATATATAAAAAGCATTACATATTAATGCATTTGTTTGTAGCATGCTTTTCTGATCTGATTTAAAAACAATCACATAAATAAATAAATACATATCTATGTTGATGAGCACACAATGTATAAAGATGAAATTTGCAACAGCATAAAAGAAATGAGTAACAAAGCCATACAGGTGCAATTTTTTGGTACACTATTAAAATTAAGTTGGTATTTACGTGAACTAGATTGTTTAAAGTTAAGATGTTAATTATAATCCTTAGCAACCATTAAGAAACTAATTCAAAAATATATGGTACAAGAAATGATGATAGCATTGAAATGGTACACTATTAAATAACTATTCAATACAAAAAAAGGCAGTAGTAAAAGAATTGAGAAGCAAAAATATATGGCATACAAAAAACAAAAAGATATCAGAAGTTCTTCCTTTTCAGTAATTACATTAAGTGTACATGGATTAAAAGGCAGAAATGAAAAGAATGGATACAAAATCATGATGTAACTATATGCTGTTTTCAAGTGACTCACTTCTAATTCAAAACACAAATATGTTGGAAATAAATAGATGGAAAGATATTCCATGCAAACAATAAGCAAAAGAACATCAGAGTTGCTATACTAATACAAAGAAAATAGACTTTAAGACAAAAATTATCACGATACAAAGAATGACATTATATAATGATAAAAAGTTTAATCCATGAAGAAAATAAAATAATTATAAACATATATACACCTAGAAACAAATTCTGAAAATACACAAAACAAAAACTGACATAACTGAAGTGAGAAGTAGATAGTTCAACACGAGTTAAGGATTTCAATACCCCATTTCAAATGAAGGATAGGACGTCTGGAAAGAAAATTAATAAGGAAAAAAGAGGACTTGAATGACATTACAAGCCACTTAGACAGCAGACATCTATATTACATTCTACCAACAAGAGTAGAATATGCATTTTTTTATCAACTGGGTATGGAACAGTCTCCATAAAAGACTACATGTTGGGCTACAAAATGACTTTCAATAAATTTAAAGACTGAAATCATACCGAGTTTTTTCTTTAAGAACAATTTAATGAAACAAAAAGACAATGACAGAAGAAATTGAGGAAACTCACAAATATCTAAAAATATACACACTCTTAAATAACCAATGAATCAAAGAAGAAATTAGGAAGGAAATTACAAAATACTTTGAGATGGGTAATAATGAAAACACAATATACCAGAACTTAGGAATTCAGCAAAAGCCATGCTCAGAGAGAAATAAATAGCTGTACATTCCTGCATTAAACAAGAGGAAAGGTCTCAAATCAAAGCCACACTTTTCACCTTAAGGCACAAGAAAAAAGAACAAAGTGAAATACAAAGACAGCAGAATGATGAAATAATAAAGATCAGAGTGGAGATTTTAAAAAACACAGATGATAAACATAAATGTAATACACTACATTAATAGAATGGAAGAAAAAAAAGTGATCATCTCAATATATGGAGAAAAAAGATTTGAGAAAATCCACAACCTTTTCACGATAAAAACACTCAACAAACTATGAAGAGAACTTCCTCAATCTGATAAACGGCCACTATGAAAAACCCACAATAAACATCATACTTAGGTCAAAGACTAAAAGCTTTCCCCCTAAGGTCAGGAATCAAAGATGTCTATTTTCTTTACTTCTATCCAAAATTGTAATAGAAACTGCAGCCAGGAAAAGTAGATACAATAAGAAACAAATCCATATTGGAAAAGAACTAAAGTTATCTGTTTTTAAATAACATGTACTCAAATATAGACAACCTTAAAGAACTCAGTAAGTAACTATCAGGGCTAATGTAATAAAAAAGTTCAGCAAATTTGCAGATACAAAGCCAATACAATAAAAAAATATGTAAATACCATTTAATGTCCAAAATTACCATAAAGCTAAGAAACAAACTACATTTCACAATCACCAGTTCTTATTATACAAACAACAGATCTTTTGATTAAATCAAAGAAAGCTTCAAAGACATGGAAGAAACCTTTAGTATGGGTTTAACTCTTTGATGGCTGAAAAACTGCACTGTATTCTCAAATGAACCACTGAAGTTCAGCGCTAAAGAGAGATGCACTTTCCAATAGATAGGCAAGTCCAATTCTGTACTGCAGACATGTATTTAAAGATTTCACAAAATATTTTAGCGATTCATCCTCACCATAGTCTGATTTACAAATGTTCATGCTAAAGCTCATATATTGGCTAGGATTAAAAGAGAAGAAAGGAGTGAGGGCAGGAGAAAGAACACTTCAAAGAGAACTGGAAATTAGACAGGAGTGTATATTGGTTTTTAATATCTGTCACAACTCTAAGTGAAGGAAGCTTTCTCTGTACTGATTTTTCATGCAATGTCCACCTTGAATGTCTATAATTGATAGAGAAAATTAGCATATTCAAAAAGAAGTTGGGAGGAAGGAACCGAACGTGGGCAAGATTTTTAAAAATTCCCAATGTGCGTTTGATTGATTGATTGAACATAGCATGTGTCTGGCACATGGAAAACACTTTGTAAATGTTAGCTCTCGAGGTGATGACAAAGATGGCATTGTGATGAGGTGTGATGCTGTTTTTAGTTTTCAAACACTAAGATATTTAAATATAAGAAAACAACTTTTGGGCACCTGGGTGGCTCAGTTGGTTAGGCGACTGCCTTCAGCTCAGGTCATGATCCTAGGGTCATGGGATCGAGTCCCGCGTTGGGCTCCCTGCTCGGTGGGGAGTCTGCTTCTCCCTCTGACCTTCCCCCCTCTCATGTGCTCTCTCTCTCTCTCATTCTTTCTCTCAAATAAATAAATAAAATCTTAAAAAAAAAGAAAACTTTTATTTTCATTTTAATTCATTCTCTAATAGTATAAAAAAACATGGTAACAAGTTACAATGAAAACAAAATCATTTCATTTGTTTTTAAGTGACTTCACATGAAAGTTTCTATGTTCCTTTGTTTCCTGGGAAGGAAGTTTGGAGAGATTCAGAAAAGACCACAGTGGTAGCCTTTCAGCTGAGCACTGCCATGGGGATTTAGATTTCTTAAAAAGGGATGACAGGGGTGCCTGGGTGGCTCAGATGGTTAAGCATCTGCCTTTGGCTCAAGTCATGATCTCAGGGTCCTGGGATCAAGTCCCACATCGGGCTCCTTGCTCAGCAGGGAGCCTGCTTCCCCCTCTGCCTGCCACTCCCCGTGCTTGTACTCTCCCTCTCTCTCTCTCTGGAAAATAAATAAAATCTTTAAAACAAAAATAAAAAAGGGATGACAAACCTGCTCAGAAGTTAGGGACAGTATGGATAAAGGCATTGCAGAGAGAAAACAAGATACATTTAGAAAACATGCAACAACACTGCACTGTGTCTATGACATGGCATTCAGACAAGGAGTTCCTACTGCTACAATAATTGATAGCTACACATTCCTGTCATCTTTTTCTTTAAATCACAAAATGATCTTATTTTCTTCACTTTTTATGAATGTGAAATATTTACATATTATTACAATAACTTCTACAACAGTTGGAACAAAATCAGATACATACTTAACGATGTAGTTAACAATGTATACATTACATCCATACTTTGTCCCAGTTATCCAACAGTTTTTTTTTTTTAACATTGTTAAACATTTTACATTTTACAGTCAGGCTCAAGAAATAGACACCAGGCCTGCTGCGAGTTACCTCTCTCAGTGCCCATGGCATTCATCACTAATTGATCATAACATTCCTCTCCCTGAGCTTGGACGGTCTCATATCCTCTTCAACACAGTGATCCAGGTCCTTGCTAACTGAGTGCACATAGCATGTGACATGAAAGCAATCTATTAGTTTTCATCTTAACCATTAGAATCAACAGAAGAAACCAAAAGTCTGCTAAACTTTGGAAAAGGGGAAATATCATGAGGTAGATTAATGTAGTGGTCGAGACAAGGGTTGGCAAACAGTTTTGTAGGTATTTTAGTCTTTTGGGGTCATACAATCTTTGTTGCACCTACTCGACTCTGCCAGTATACTGTGAAAGCAGACATTGACAATAAATGAGCATGGCTGCATTCCAATAAAACTTTATTTATAAAAACACATTGCAGGCCAGTTTTGACCAATACATCATGGTTTGTTAACTTCTAGTTTAAGTTACTGCTACTCAAAGTGTATTCTGTGGACAAGTGGTATCAACATCACCTGTATGCTTGTTAGAAATGCACATCTTCATTCCATATTCTAGACCTCGGGTATCTGAATCTGCGCATGGGGTAATGCTCACTAAAACGTAAGAGCCCCTGATTTAAATAATATGGCACTTTTCTTCTTTAAAAGTTACATAAAACTTAGCTGGGGAACAACCTGATGCATTTATTTAATGGCTGATCTTTAATCACTTTTCCTATCACTTCTATGGCATTTGATCTATTCAAGCTTTCTGCATCTCTGTGGGTCATGTATGGTCATTCGCATTTTGCTAGAACATTATCTACTTCCTCTAGGCTTCAAATTTGCTGCCATGGTGGCTTAAAACATTTATGCAAAATGTATGACTTTCCTATGAAGACACGAATTCATCTTCACTCCCCTTGGACGCAGGTTGGCTAGTGACTGCTTTCAGCAATAGGGTATGGCAGAAGTGATACTATGTAACTTCCATTCCTAGTTCAGAAAAATGCCAAGAAGCATTTTACCCAGTTTTCAGGAACACTCACTCTGGGGGAAGCCTGCTGCCCTTAAGAAGTCTCATTACTCTGAGTCCACCATGCTGGAGAGGCCATGTGTTTTCCCAGCTAATAGCCAGCATCTATTGTCAGCCAGTAGAGTGTGCCATCTTGGATGCACAGTCTAGTTGAACCTTCAGATGACTGCAACCCAGTTCTGCCATCATCTATTAATTAAATGCTTTATTTGCATCACTTTATGTAGATTTTATGGCCATCACTTGTCCCCTTCTCTGTTAACTAATTCACCCACATTCTAAAGTGAGTAAGGGGTAGAGAATTGATATGACCTCAAGGCCCTCACTGGAAGACTTAAGAGGTGTAAAGAAATGTCAGAGTTGGCAAGAATTCAAAAATTTGGGACACAATTGAGGACATGTGTTTATTTCTGTGTTGGGTCATGGATTTCACAGTTAAGTCAATGGGAAATAGTAGCTTGTGCTGGCTTTTGAGAAGAAATACACAATTATGTTCTGTTTTAAACAACTAAAGGTTTATATAATATTTCAAAATATATCTAATACTGAAACGTGGGGTGATTACATAACCTGCCAAAGACAGCTGAAAAGTCAAGGACTTTAACTTAATACACCTGACAATTAGCATAAGTTTAAATTGTTCTTTGGTTTCTGACATTTAACTCTTGCCTTACAAAATGACTCCTCAGAGCTTAAAGTAGCTCCCTGATGGCAGTGGCCAAATTGTCTATTTAAACCCATGGTTCTTGTAAAATACTAGGTACCAAAATCCTTTTGAAATTAATAGCTTTAAAATATTGGCTATTAACCAGATTCACATGCTTTGCTGGTGGGGGTATAAAATGATACACCACTTTAGGAGTGCGTCCAGCAGATTCTCAAAAAGTTAACCATACACCAACTCTAATCCCCAGCAATTTCTAAATAATTACCCCAAAGAAACAAAGCATACATGCATAAAAATGACTTGTACAAAATGCTCATAAGCACTTACTTATAATAGCCCCAATTAGAAATAACCCAAATATCCATTAACAGGAGAATGGATAAACAAATTGTAATACAGTCCTGCAACTGAACACATTCAGCAGTAAAAAAAAAAAAAAAAAAAAAGATTTTTGAAGCTCAAAAACATGTTGATAAGCCAAGGATACTAGATACAGAGTGCAAGCAATTTGATTTTATTTATATGAAGTCCTGTAACAGACAAAACTAATCTATGATGAAAGAAATAAGAACAGTTGATGCCTTTGCGGGGTGAAGTGGGACAGGTATTGAGAAAGATCATGAGAAGTTTCTAGGAAGATGGAAAAATTCTATTTCTAGATAGGATTGTGGAATACAGGTGTATGCATTTGTTAAGACCCGGTGAATTTAAGATCTATCTTTTGTAATTTATATGTATTTTTTAAAAGATTTTATTTGAGAGAGAGAGTACGAGCACGTGGACACGGGGGCAAGGGGTGAGGGCAGAGAGGGAGGGAGAAGGAGAAGGCAAGAATCCCAAGCAGACTCAGCACTGAGCACGGAGCCCCACGATGAGGGCTCAATCTCATGTGAGACCATGACCTGAGCCTAAACCAAGAGTCAGAAGCTCAACCCACTGAGCCACCCAGGCGCCCCTAATTTATATGTATTTTAAGTTTTAAAACATGTGCTATAACATTCCTTTGTAATCATCAACGTTAAAATGTTAACAACAAAAAGCCCTCTGGGATAAACTTTGGAGGAGACATATGCTTTCAACTGACCAACCAAATCTGGATTTGGATATAGTCGTACTTAGTGATGTTTGAAATATTTTTAAAAAATACTGAAGTGAAGACCAAACTGCAGTGTGTATGTGTGTGTGTGTGTGCATTTATTTTGTAAATCCATTCATCCATAGCAGAATCTTTGTTGAGTGAGTTACTAGAATCTGAAAAGACGCACACCAAACTACCAGTGTGAGCTCCCAATTGTGAAGGCCCAGTTGAAAAATGGGTAGGAAGGACACTACATCAAAAACAAATGATGTGGGCACCTGGGTGGCTCAGTCGTTAGGCGTCTGCCTTCGGCTCAGGTCATGATCCCAGGGTCCTGGGATCTAGTCCCACATCGGGCTCCCTGATGGGCGGGAAGCCTGCTTCTCCCTCTCCCACTCCCCCTGCTTGTGTTCCTGCTCTCTCTGTGTCTCTCTCTGTCAAATAAATAAATAAAATCTTTAAAAAAAAATGATGTAATATATGGTGATTAACATAACAATAAAAAATAAAAAAAATGGGTAGGAAGGATAAGAGAGTATTTCATATTTTGTTCAAACACTTCAAACAAATACTCTAATTTGCAAAAAAATCATGATTTTTAAGAAAGAGAACTTTCCAATGTTTATAGCAAACAAATTATACGTTTTTAAATTACTGAGCAATAGGACAATTAATTCTTCCGGCACACACATAATCCCACACCCACAGATGTAATGACCTGGAAAACTTTGAAATGATGTTGTCACTTTTATTTTTAGTTATATTTTCACTTCTTCAGGAATTAATTCTCAAAGACTTTTCTCCTTTTGTTTTTAAATATATAGAACGTGATACTTTCCTTTCTGAACACAGAGAAAAATGTTTTCTACCTGAATTTTTCTTTTGGATACAGGCATCTAGTATTTAAAAGTCACTTTTATTTTAACTATGAATTTCAAACAATGCACCCTTCACATGTATTCAGTTAATGAGTTTTGGCAAAAAGATACACCCCATTTAACTCCCATAACATTCAAAATACAGCATGGCCATTGCCTCAGAAAGTCCTGTCTACCCCTTACCATCCAGTACCCAATACCCAGCCCTATTCAACCACGCTTGTTTTTTGTCACTGTAGATCAGGGAGCTGAGTTTGCAATGGCCATAAAACATTCTCCATTTTAATCCAGTTAAATGATTCAACTGATAAGAAGTAAGAAGTATGTAATCCAGAAAGGATTTCCTTCTGCTTTATCTTTCCGTGACAGTAGTCCCATCTATGTATACCCCCCTCTATGCAGAAATGTGGCAAAGGAAAACAAGAGCAGTGGAATCTGAACACAGCATGTGTTAGCATACCTGAACACTCCTTTCTCTGTTCACGGTTCTTCAGCCTACGAAGTTGTACCTAAATATACCACATACCATAGACTTATATATGCATTTTTCCAGAATGTACAAATAAGTTTTGTCTCCAATCGTTAGAAATATTCTTAATTCCTGTTGAGTTTGTTTGGAGGTGGCTGGTAAAAACCCAGGAGGTGATAGAAGAGTTAAGCTAATATTTAATTGCTACACTTTGGGCAGAGAGATTTGCTTATAGCTTCACCAAAGATCTTTCAACAACCCAGACACACAAAAAACCTAAGGTTCTGTTCATTAAGTCAGTTCTCAAAAGCAGCTAATACAGAACCTAGATAAACAACAGAAAGTGAAAATAAAATATTTCTTATGTCTTCAAAAAATTCTGTCAGAATCTTGCCAATATGATCCTTAAAGAATATGTAAGCAACTGGAAATATGCATACATCATCACTTATACTGACTTAGACATCCCTGTTTTGAAAAGCCTACCCATTTATTTTGTACAAATCTTCACTTTGGTCTGGGGAATCACTCTCTGTTATCAAACATTTGTAATGAAAAAAATATTCCCTGGTAAGTAAGCAAATAACAGCTACTGGCACAGGGCTATGACCTCTAGCATGGAAATTTTCCTGTGTACAACATTCTGCATAGATGATAATGTAGATGGTGACCCTTAGAGTTGCACAGTGCACAACTTATACAACTGCACATGGTGGTCCTGTGCATATCCTCAGCATTCTGCAATAGAAAATGACCCACTAATGACTGTGATTTTTCCATTCCATTTTAAAGGGGCTACTATGCACTATATGCTAGTATGCATTCATGTTTAGCAAAATTACAACTTTAGGCAGAAATCATGTAGGACAAGAGAAGTACAGTATTATTGCATGAAACCTTCCAAAATATGATATTGATGTACTCATTGTTAAACCAACCTCTACCCAGGGTGGGAATGATAATCATGAGCTGCAATGACATTGCAAGACCTAGCTGACACAATGAAAAAACTTCAAATATTAAGACAGTCTCTGTAACTCTTCTGGCAATGCTGCACTGCATTGTAAGGTAGCATGACTTGCATGAAATGTTGCTGGCCCTATAGATTTATCTGTCATTTTACAGTTTTTGAGAAATAGCTTTTGTACTCTATGAAGTACATTCAATTATTCTTTTACTTGTGACCTATGCATTACCACTGTCCTCCCATTTGGACTGTAGACTCTTGAAAATATTTAATACCCTTTCCAATATTCCCTGCAATTTCTAGAATCCCTCAATAAATTTTTGAATGACTGATTGAGACATGAATATGTACATATGCTTTAGTCCCCCATTGATTAAATGGCTCATTATCCTATTGTATCACCTTACAACAAAATGAATTATTATTAAATACCATGCAAGGTAACTCACAAAACACTTCAATGCACTTTTATAAGGACAGAGAAAAGGTTGAAGCATGTCAAAAGCACCTGCTATATTCTATATTTGACAACTGAATTATTAATTAAACAGACATTTCTGGAAAATTAAGTCTCAAAGCCTATATTGCTTTTTATTTTTGTGCATAGAAATCATGGCAGACATTATAATTTTTATTATTTTTAAGTGTTCAAAATATCTCCAATATTTCCAAAATATCCTCCTTATTAGGCATCACACAGGGATAGTAACAGATTTTTAAAACATCATGTTAAAATTAAAGTAAGTTACTTGTAGTCATCCTATGTAATGGAGATTACCACATGGCTAACTGAGTCATGTTCTGTGTATCATACCTTCTAGAAGATCAACTTGTGTTTCTACAAA
This sequence comes from Zalophus californianus, assembly GCF_009762305.2. Classification (NCBI taxonomy): domain Eukaryota; kingdom Metazoa; phylum Chordata; class Mammalia; order Carnivora; family Otariidae; genus Zalophus; species Zalophus californianus. The sequence goes on along the minus strand of NC_045595.1, from coordinate 41,464,535 downwards.
CTCATTTTAGATAGTGAGCTTCCAGATAGTAAAAAACCAAATCCACTCTATATCATTTCCTGTTTTCTCTCCAGCACAGGGGCAATATTCAGATAAGCAAAACTTGAGCCTCCTGGCTTCATTCTGAAGGTTTTCCACGTGGGACTATGTTAGATTGCATACTGTGGAAGATGGATTACTCAATGAAATAGATAACAAATACCCCTGGTTTTCCAAAGTTTGTGTTACGCTTTGATGAAAGACCTACATCAGTACCTGTTTTTGTTAACTGACAGAAATCCAAAGAGGAGTTTTGCTTCTAAGAAAGAAGAAGGAAAACGCAAAGAGCATTTGGCATTTGTTTTGCAGTGAGCCTGTTGAAGAGGCAGCGCTCACCCTGAGCAGCAAGAGTGGCCCCATTAAAACTCCTTCCACCACACTCAGCATCTCAGCAGCAGACCTCCACAGCTCTGAACTATGTCTGGGAGCATCTGTGCTTTATTTGGATTTATTTTGTGCATCTGTTAGCAAGATGTGTCCTAACGTACCAGAAAAGCCTGAGAGAGGTTATTTTTGGGGGTCTGGCAATGCTCCCAATTTTTTTTTCCATATAAATCAATGGTAATTTGCTTCTTTGCTTTATGCCATTTCAGCTTATAGGAGATTTTATAGGAATACTCTGCTTTCAGATACTGGGGTAAACCTGTATAAGTAAAGATCATACTGTCCTTTTACTTGTGACTTTCATATGTAATCATAACTTCTTCAGCAAATGCATCTGTAAATTCTTGTCCATTCCTACATGTCATCTCTAAATGTAATATAGTCACTCTGAAAATATATTTATAAGGTCTAACATTTTCAAGTGTTTGTCATAGGCCAGGCATATTTAAATATTTTCTCCTACAATCCTTTCTGCAGTCCTATAACAGAAGTACCTCAATCCTTCCCATTTTACAGATGAGGAAAGTGAAGCTCAGGAATTAAAAGTTTGGTTTGTCCAATATCTCACAATTAAAGTAATGACATGAGGCTTGAACTAAGTTAGTGGAACTCCAGAGCCAACCTCTTACACTTTATATTATGCTATTCATTTGAAAGAGCCCATGTAGCTCATCACATTATCTTTTGCTTTATAAATATAACTGCTTTGGAACTGAGTAGAAATTTTAAGGTTGTAGCAGTAGAGAGATATTATAGATTTAATTCACAAAATTCTTTTATATATTTTCACATATAGAAATCAAGCTGAAATTCCAAAAGTTGTTTTAACTGAGAAATATGTGTAATTAGGAAAAAAGCCATACATTAATAATTATACAATAGAGAAAGCTTAAATAAAAGATTCATGGGCCTGGTTACATTATTTGGCCACATCATATGTCATCATGGAACTAAGATCCTTACTATATCAGAGGCTAATGGTAAAAACTCTAAGCTATAGGCTTTGTGATTACTTTGGTGACCTCATCCAAATCAACTGGGATGGTGCAGAGATGTGTCAATTACATAGAAATGTTAAATTTTTAGGAAAGAGCTTCCAATGCCAACTTTTATCTCATGCAATCATATAAATTATGATCTGTAATGACTAAACACTTTCTTTTCAGGTAATGGTCAGATTTGTTTTTTGCTTTTTGTTTTTTTTTTTTTTTAATCTACTCATTAGCCATATTGTTGGCACAACAGTCACAGACATTAGATTAGATACAAACTCTGGCAACAACACATAGTGTCCTTCATAAAATACTTCATAAAATACTTTTCCTAATTACATAAATACTGCCATAAAAAGCTGGCACAGAGAATCTGCATTTTGGTAAGCTAATAAAATTGGTATCCAAAGGCTCTCATTTTTATTACAGGAACACTGTGTATATTCAGCACTTGGAGAGCAGACATGGCCAATGCTCTGATATGGTCCCAAAAAGAGAAGGAAAAGAAAATTCTACCAATAAATCCAGCCAAGAACTTTAAAGATTGGCATGTCAATCCAAGCAAAGACTTGCTCTTGTTCTCTAGTAATAACTAAAAGCCAAATCTGAAAAGTACGAAAGCCAAAGGGAGTCTGAAAAAAAAAAAAAGTGACACCATAAAAGAAAAAATGGAGGAAAGAAAACGAATGGACAAAAGTGCAAAGAAAACAATGGATGTAAAAAAGAGAGCTGGTAGTCAAGGACAGTGGAGGTGTAGAAAGGCTGAGAAAAATTACTTGAACCAAAAGTAGGTGAAAGAAACAGCTAACAGCAGAAAATACCAGTCTTAATAGTATTTTCACGTGATATTTAACTGTCCCTTAAAAGTTCCCCCCAAAAAAACTGTTTGTTTTTTTATTTCTATACAAATGCCATCAAGGAATCAATGTTTATAAAGATGACCCTGATTTGGGGATCCTTTCAAGTAAAGTCGAGTATATCCTGTTTCTTATGCCACAACAGAATACAATACAATGAACGAAAAAATGTTCATCTAAGTGGATATGCCAATTAAAAAAATACAAATTAAAGGATAAAATTATGCCAATTAAAGAGGAAATGCTCATCTACCTAAAAATTTCACTGTTCTCCAATTCCTGGTATATGTGTCATGCCATAGAAGTAATACATCACAGTAGGTAACTCTGTTGCTGAGATATGGATCTTTCTATTACTTAGATTTTCACCAATATTCTTTTTAAGATTTTATTTATTTATTGACAGAGAGAGAGAGAGCGAGAGATGGAACACAAGCAGGGGGAGTGGGAGAGGGAGAAGCAGGCTTCCCGCTGAGCAGGGAGCCTGACGTGGGGCTCGATCTCAGGACCCTGGGATCATGACCTGAGCCGAAGGCAGACGTTTAACGACTGAGCCACCCAGGTGCCCTTTCACCAATATTAATTACAAAAGGAAATTATGTGACATAAAATGAGAAAAGTCTACCAATACGTTTAAGAAGAAATTCCATTAGAAATATTGTTATTTTTACCATATAGTATGTAGACCATTTAACAGTATTTTTAACACTGTAAAATACAATAAATAAGTTTCATATATTTTTACAAATGACATTTGCTTATAAAAATAAAAAAAGTACTACATTCTTGAATCAAAAACGTAACTGAAAGTCCATTTTTTTATCTGATTTTTAAAATAACTTATCATCCATCAATAACTGTACTCTTTTATAAGAATTGATCCAAAACTCTAAAGACAATAACCACTGGGCATTATTTGAGAAGCACCAGGAAGAATTCTTTCCTTTCCCAAAATACCAAAAATATACAGCAAAAACCTCTTTGTTCCCTACCTTTGCATTCTTAAGATAAAAATATTGCTCACTCCGTGTGTGGGGTTTGGCACGGGGCAGAAGAGGGAGAGGGAAGAAGGGGGTAGAAAGAGTGACTAGGAACCTGAAGGGTGAATACAGACTGAAATGTGACAGGTACCAAGCAGGAGTTGAGGCATGTGTTCAATTCTTCACCACCCCTTCTGTTTTTCTCCAGTCATGCTGTTAGACAATTGCGCTTAACTATCCTAGTAACACTGGTCGAAAATACTGTCTACCTGGTATGCATAACAGAGTAGTAGCTATGCAAACATAATGGAATTTACAGAGAAAACTACATCATTGTTATAAATTGACTTGAATATACTTAAAAAAAAAAAAAAACCAGGTGGTAGAGATGAAACAACTCCAAATCATGCAAGAATGCATCTTTAAAAAAAAGATATCCTGGTCATCAGAAACCTCACTAAACTACTCTGAATGACAAAAAGACCTAATGCATTGACTTTTGATTCTCCTGCTGATAGCTTATAGGAATTATTTAGTTATTTGAATGAAACCTTCCTTGTTTAATTGCAGCAGATGGTCTCTGTCTTTTTCACCTGCTGATCATGGAATGTTCATGTGTAAAACCCAAACAGATGATCTCTTCTTTGATGGCTTTTAAATATCAGAAAAATTTTCCCTCATTTGAAAGTAATGATTTTCATGAAAAAAAAGGGAAAATCCAGCAATTAATGAAAGATTTTTAGATCACAACTAGGATTCTTATTTTTTTTTTCTTTAATGGGTTCATTAATGCTGTGTTAGCTGAAAGGCCAATGGAAATGGTTGTACCATGAATGAAATCATGCAAGTTTGTGCACGCACAGCCGGTGCCACTTTCACTGCACCTGCTGCCCAGCTGACAATGGACACTACATCCTATTGATTGATACACTGTTTTCAAACCCACTAAATATGTGAAGATACGTGCATCTTAGTGGCAATAAAGTATGAGATTTGGGGAAGTCAACCTAGAACTTACTTCATATTTTTCAAATATACTTGAATATTCAACATGAATAATGTGACTTAAAGTTTTTTTAATTTTTTATTGTTATGTTAATCACCATCTTAAAGAGTTTTTTTAAAAATGTCCCCAAATATGTCCCTTTACCAGGCTATAAGTTTATTTGCCTTGAAGAGGGGAAATGGGCAAATGTTGCATACTACATACTTATTTATGATACTTATTTATAAGTATACTTACAATTTATTGTTCATCTCCCCCTACTACTATGTTAGCCTTACCAGAACAGGGATTTTTAAAGATTTTATTTATTTATTTGAGAGAGAGCGTGAGATCACGAGCAGAGGTGAGGGGGCAGAGGGAGAAGCAGACTCCCTGCTGAGCAGGGGTCCTGATGTGGGGCTTGATCTCAGGACCCTAGGATCATGACCTGAGCTGAAGACAGACACTCACTTGACCGACTGAGCCACCCACGTGCCCCCAGAACAGGGATTTTGTCTGTTTTGTTCGCTAACACTTTTCCGGTATTTTGAATAAGACCTGGTACATAGTAAGTACTCAATAAATATTGGTTGAAAAAATGGATCACCAAGAATTTTGATGATTTATTCTTTATTGGGTTTCACAGTTGTGCTGTGAGTAACCCCCCCTTTTTTTTAATTCCCTAATCATGGCTCTTGTCATATCATAGATTGTGAGTGTTTGAATAAACCATGAAGTCCTGAGGTCAGGAATGGCTTCTAATGGGTATCTTTATGAGTTAGGCACTTACTCAGTGCCTTCTGTTGTGTCAGGCAGACAGTAGTGGCTGGATAAGTATTTGTAGAATTCTAACCACTTAGCAAATTTTCAGTTTAGTGAAATGTTATGTTAAATAAAAATTAAAAGAAACTTAGCCAAAATAGTGGATTAGAGAAGGAAGGATTCATCAATGAAAGCAAGATATTAAATATGTAACTCTAGAAAAAATTCAATATCTATACTAGATTTTGAAATATTCCATGAGTCTCTGTCAGTCATGGGATCATCCAACTGCCACCGCTCATTAATTTTGTATGCATTGGATTTTATATTATAAACTGGTAAGTAACTATGTTTCACATTCAGAGATTCATTCTGGTGGTGTTAAAAGACAAGAATGCGAATGCACTTTAAAAGGGTCTATGGTTGCTATGTATTAAACTTATTACTGAACAACAATAATAAAATAATACTAAAAACATTAACAAGTTTCATGAATGAATTTGGTCTAGCCAGAACATTAAGTCTTTTCAGTGTTTAATGTTTATGGGCAACATTATTCATGGAAATGTAGAAATTATTACATTATAACTCTAAATATTCCTCAAAGATGTAGGACCCCTTTGGAAAATGTCAGAAGAAACAATTACACAATTTTCCCTATCACACAATAAATCAACGGAAGAGTCAGGGCGAAGACTAAAGGATCCCGATCTTCCTCAGAGCCACTTAGAAGTTAATGTTGATCCCTCGCACTCATATCTGTCCTCAATTTGCAGCCTTCACTACATGATGCACAGTATCTTACTGCAGAGTGGCAAGGGCTAGTTGCAATAAAACACACCATATATGTAGGTTTGAGGCTCTCTTGCAGATGAGATATTTGAACAGTATCTAGGAGGGAAGAAAGATAATACATTTGGGTGTGTTTATTTTAAATTATAAATTTAAATTATCCACTTAAAATAGTCAGCTTGCAGTAAAGGCTGGCACTTGGTTTGTGTATAGGACTTGATCTTCAGGTATAGTTGTTCTTAATAAAGGGAAGAAATGCATTCAAGGACTGTAATTCTTCAAAGTGAAAGGGGACTAAATACATATATTTTTGAACTGCATAATATCAGTTTCAATTGAACAGCATGTTTATTTTTTATTTTTATTTTTTTAAAGATTTTTATTTATTTATTTGACAGAGACAGACACGGTGAGAGAGGGAACACAAGCAGGGGGAGTGGGAGAGGGAGAAGCAGGCTTCCTGCTGAGCAGGGAGCCCGATGCGGGGCTCGATCCCAGGACCCTGGGATCATGATCTGAGCCAAACGCAGACGCCTAATGACTGAGCCACCCAGGCGCCCCTGAACTGCATGGTTAAAAATAAAGCAACCTCCTTCAGAACAGCAAGGTGTCTATGAGAATGTGGCCTACATCCAAAAAAGGTATTATTAATCACATTAAACAATAATGTTTAAGAGCCATAGCTCCCGTAAAAAAAAAAAAAAGTAAAAATTGACAAGTGGATATTTCATTAGAACTTGTCAAAAATCTGCATTTAACTAAACATAATTATATACAATAGAATGGAAATATGCATAGAATAGATGATCAGGTTACAAAACGTAAAACTTAAAATGCACAAGATATGAGTTCCTGCAGTAAATATTTCTCTTAATGACATAGCTAAGTTTCACTCAGACTCAATGGAGAGGCCACAAAGGATGAAACATTTTGGATTGCCTTTCATGGAAGGCCAGAAATTTAGAAGGCTGACTGAACTGTATAAATATTAAAGGTTCTTTGCCAGCTCCTAATGTTATAGCTTTATTCATTGTGAGGTGCAGAAAGTGAGAAGAAAGAATCAAATCAAGAAAGCCTATATAAGAAATAGTGGTCATATTCGGCAGTATACAAGCTCACTGTAAAAAGCAGCATAACTGAAATTCATGAAGAGCTATGCAAGAGAACGCAAATGACCAATGGTTGGTTCAATCAGAGATCTCTGAAGGAAAACCCATCTGTGCACCGAGTAGCTCTCAGGTAAACTGTGGCTTCCCAGTTTTGCAGCTCTCCTTTCTTCCCACACACAGTGGTTAGCCTCTCTCTTCTGCTCACTGATAAGATTTCCTGAACTGACTGGAACACGAAGAGAGAAATAAAAGTCATGTGTTCTCGGTTCTTGAAGGCACGAGTCAAGTCCTAAGTTCATTCCCTGAAAATGAATTCATCCACCCTCATGTGCCTCTCTTGTACTATGCTTTGCCATAAATGCCTCAAATCCATTTTTGATACTGCAAAGCAGCATATTTCATGAAATATGTGATAAGTTCACACATCTGAGATTAGAATTTGGCTGATTGTCCTTTCAAATGCTAAATAAAAACCAGGTTGATTGCTATAGCACTTTGTCAAAGATACCAAATGGAATCCATGTTTCACAAATGGAACTAGGGCATACTCACGCCAGATTCACTGTCTAAATATATAAATTAATTCTTCAAGAAATATACTTCTATAAAACATTAACACTGGTGTCTTTCATAGTGTTAGAATCTCTTCTATAACATAATTGGCATGAAGTATTTGAAAAGTAGTTCCAATGCATGATCTAAATGGCTTAAATATTTTTGATGGTTTTAATAGTACCAAACTTTTCATCTTAAATCAACCTTATATAAAATATTTATAAGATAACATGTAAAGTGTGTAAAAAGTCTTTATCTCCTGTTCTGTCCCTTTGTTAACTCTCTACAGAGTGATATAAATAATAGCAGTGAATAAAATGTGAGAAAAATGCAACTGTGCACAAAAATTATATTGCATCAAATTAAACTTTGAAGAAAAAAATTAAAAATGAACTACAATTCATTTATGGCAAGACAGTAAATTGCTGTAACTATCATAAAATCATCTATATTAATATTCCTTCCTGAAATTAAATTTAAAATAAATTGAACAGTTTTCTTGGTAACTTTTTTGGTTTTGGGGGGAACTTTTTCGTGAAGTTGACGTATACAGTTCCTTTCTGTGTTTTGAGACTTAAAAAAGACTTGAAGGAACAGAAAGAGTGGATTGATGTTGAAAATCTTAGCAGCCGAACTTTTCCTGTTCAGGATTTGTCAAATCAAAGAACATCACTAGAGTATCTGATATGCCTTTCTAGAAAAGTTATGACCTATCAGCAGTTATTCAAATGGGGTTGAAAGTGGTCTTTACCTGATTGGATAATATAAATCTTGAGATGATGGTAGAGAAACGACTGGGGAGGAGAAATAAATCCTTCAGTGATCCCATAAATCATGTAAAAGAGCCTTCAGTTCCTATATATCAGGGTTAAATTTATACATTTTAGCACACTTTAATATAATGTGTGGGCAGAGATGAATATTGCATTGAGGGTTGATTTATACTAGTTTTAGAAGTTTCTATAAAACTAATTTTGTGTTTCCTTATAAATTAGTATCACACACCTATTTGGAATGAGTATTTAATGTAAAGTTTTCATTAGTATTTAAACTACAAATATACACAAAATATGGAAACTTTCAAACACCATTTTCTGAATAAAATTTTGCTAATTCTTTTGGGTTTAATATATTTTTCCAAAAATAAATCAAGAATTAATGTCAAGGTATTTCTGAAAGCACTAGATCTACATGTCAAGGACAGTCTGACATTCATTAATCCATAAGAAAAGGTAAAAATACAAAAGAAAACAGACTATTTCTGATTTGGGATCAATTAAATTAATCAAGTAGTTAGAAAGCAGTGGAACAAAAATGCTTAAAATGAAGCTAAATATCTGTTTCTCCAAGTTATGGAGGAGGTTGGGTTAGACACACTGAAAGGCTTCGTGATTCTATGATTCTAAGATTCTGTGATCCTATCAAAAGGATAATAATATGGATCCAAGAGTACTGAATCTCCAAAAAGAAAAGTAAAAGTTTAGTAAAAACTCACTGTAAACCATCTTAATTATACAGTTCCCTACATGAAATCTTATTTGCTCATAACTCTGCCCTTTCATGATGAAGTAGCTGCTGTCCCTGCCTGCCATATCCACTTGGCCTTACCTTGTCACACCAAAGGCTGCTTAACAGGATCATTCGTGATTCTCTACCTAAAGTCTTTATCTGGCTGTGGAGTGTACTCAACCTGGGTGGAGGGCAAGCCAGAAGTGCTTCAGAGTTCAAGCCCCTGAAAGCAGCCTCCAGCCACTGATGAAAGGGAGTTGGTGGATATACACCCTTGCATCCTCACCTCTCATTTGGGATAACTTTGAGCTGGACTCTACTCTGTCTTCCACGGTTCTCTAGTAGGACATAGTTCCACTTGCCCACAGTGGCAAATATCTTGATAATGCCACACTATTTTTTTATTATGTTCAGTTAGCCACTGTAGAGTACATCATTAGTTTTTGATGTAGTGTTCAATGATTCATTAGTTGCGTATAACAACCAGTGCTCATCATATCATGTGCCTTCCTTAATATCCGTCAACCAGTTACCCCATCTTCCCACCCCCCTCCCCTCTGAAATCTTCAGTTTGTTTCCCAGGGTCCATAGTCTCTCATGGTTCATCTCCCTTTCTGATTTCTCCCCCTTCAGATTTCCCTCCCTTCCCCTAAGGTCCTCCATGCTCCATGTTATTGCTTATGTTCCACATAAGAGTGAAACCATATGATAATTGTCTTTCTCTGCTTGACTTACTTCACTTAGCATAATCCCCTCCAGTTCCACCCATGTCGATGCAAATGGTGGGTATTCATCCTTTCTGATGGCTGAACAATATTCCATTGTATATATGGACCACATCTCCTTTATCCATTCATCTGTTGAAGGGCATCTCGCCTCCTTCCACAGTTTGGCTATTGTAGACATTGCTACTATGATCATTGGGGTGCATGTGCCCCTTCTTTTCACTACATCTGCATCTTTGGGGTAAATACCTAGTAGTGCAATTGCTGGGTCATAGGTAGCTCTATTTTTAACATCTTGAGGAACCTCCATATTGTTTTCCAGAGTGGCTGCACCAGCTTGCATTCCCACCAACCGTGTAAGAGGGTTCCCCTTTTCCACATCCTTACCAACATTTCTTGTTTCCTGTTTTGTTAATTTTTGCCATTCTAACTCGTGTAAGGTGGTATCTCATTGTGGTTTTGATTTGTATTTCCCTGATGGCTAGTGATGTTGCTAATGCCATGCTATTAATGGGCTTACCTTTTTTTCCCTTCCTCAATTC